>NC_064628.1:192036847-193286847 GCF_023864275.1 Schistocerca cancellata | reverse complement strand
ATGATTTTCAGCGACACTGAGAATATCTGACGTGGGATGTACCCAGAACAGCCAGTTACCTGGATGACATTACTGTTCTGGATAAAAATGCTCAAGATACAACAGCCAACCTCTACACATTATCTGCTGTTTGCCAGTGAGACAACCTTAAATTCAACAGGGACTAATGGTGTTATGGTAGATGGACTGAAAATTTCGGCCATGTGTGAGGTCCATCAGGAATACTGTTCACACTGCGTTGCATTCAAGTCTTCGAAAGGTATATAATTCCTTAGGATTCAGACACCTCCAACATGCATTGGGTCAAATACATTACTATAGTAAATTTATCCTTCATGCAGCAGCTACAGTTGGAAACCTTCATCAGGACTCTGAAAGAATGTAAGTGGAAAGACTCCTGCATGAGACAAAGCTTTCAGTGACAAGAAACAGGCTCGTCTTCATACAACGTGATTTATGAAATGTGGTCTGTTCGAGTCATTGGTCTACAGGTTGGTCACAGTTCTATCAATTGAAGTGACAAGGTGGAACGCATTGTTTCATTCATCTGCAAAACCTTAACGCCTAAGAACTGCCTCAGCACCCGCATAAAGTAAGAAGGCCTGGCGACTGTTTTGATATATAATTGCGGCTGAGAGTTCAGATGCTTCACTGAACCACACTCTCTCTTGCCATTGTTCAACGCCGTCTCCAATATTCCGATCAGTACTTCATGTCACCTGCAGTGGCAGGTATTGTTTTGTACAGATACTCATACAACATCAAGTATCGTTCTGCAGCACAACATTCAAATGCGAAAATCCTCTCCTGAGCATCAGTGGGTCAGGATCCAGAAGTTGACCTGTCACCGAAGCTTTGGTACCACATGGATGCGGGTTATTTCTGTCTTCCCCTGATATTTGGCAGTTATCACCTGGCACTCCCCTGAGGTTGCAGACGTCTGAAAAGTATTCCATCTTGTGAACCAAAATAGGCTGGAACGTACCGAACACCTGGACCAGCTTGAGGAGCAAACGTTTTGGCATCATCACCTTGCGTTAGACAATGATCACGTCACACAGTACTCCTTGAAACCCTTTGGTGATACATAATGACACTCCTCCATGAGAGACATTTAGGATTTGTTCTAAGTGATTGGCTAGAAAGCATGGAAGTGGCGCTGGATAGAAACCAACATTCTCAACATGGTCTCAGCATGCGACACATGCCAGAGTAGTCAGGCAGCACCAGTTTGGCGATTTTCCCACCCGGACATATAGGTCTTTGGACATTTAGATTTCCCATCGTGGTTAATTTTATTGACACTGTCAGTGGATTCTATTGTGAATCGTGCATGCTGTCAATGTAAACAGCTGAAGTAATCCAAGTATTTATTCGTATTTTCTTTCGTCGAGGGATTCCCAGGAACCATAATCCCTGACAACAGCCCAAGTGCTATGAATTTTTCACTTACTGTTCTAACAGTTGCAGCGCCTTGTTACGTACAGTACAGCACCGAATGGGCTTGCAGAGACGTTTTCTCGCATCTTCAACTAGCAAAACTGCACCAACACCATGCTGTTGCAGGAGGAATGACCCCTTTTCTAGCATCGTATTTCTCCGATTCAGAAAAAGTGGCCAGTCCCGCTGAGCCGTGAGTGGTTCGCGGTCGTGCCATCTCTTATTTTACATCTTGTTGTTTTTTTTCGTGTTGCCATCTCGTTATGTTAATTTCAATTTCTGATGTCACTGAGTTGCAACTTTGTCTGCCCATTGGCGGGAGCAGCAGCGCCTATCGATAGAGATTTCGCGTGTTATCTATACTCCATTGCTATTACTTCCCGGTTGTCGTCTGTTGAGGAATCAATTGGAACGTGCCAGGAGGGCAGTTCGGACCTGCCAGTCGCGTAGTTGGAATGCGGCACTAGTTCAGTCGGGTTGGAGCAGCAGTGAGGCCTGGATGTCCTTGGCTCGCCTGACCGTTGCCGACACGCATCACTTGAGCCGGGCACGGTCTTCTTGGATCGTCAGTCGGTAGTCCTACCGGACGACGTGAATTGGCTCGCCGATCGCTTATGGGCTGGCTCTGTCTGTGTATCGACTCCCGATTTGTCTTCGAGATTGCACGGCTACTGCTGAGTGTCGTTCAAGTCTTCGTGCAAGTGTTTGTCAAACTCTGTGTGTAGGTGGAGTCATTTCCACCGACAACTTGTTTTAAAAGCTGTCGGCGTACTGGCAGTGACTCGGTCAGTTGGAGCGGATCAGCAAGCCAGTCACCGCGCCTCGCAGTCGGCCGGGCTCGCTGCCGGTCTCTATGCAGTGTCGGAGCGTGTGGGGGCTGTTCCGAGTGCTACGAGGTTCGTGGCTCACCGACCCAGGACATGAAAGTTGAGTGGTGATTTAATTACCGAAGCCACGTCTGTTCACGTTGTCCCCTTGGTTGGTGGTTCGCTGTTGGCGGGATTCCTGGGAGCAATAGCAAGTGTTCGAGTTGGTGAAGATTTAGCCGCCGTGTGGTGGAATATACTATATTTGTCGGTTTGAAATTCTAGTGCACCCGCGGAACTTTCTGCCTTGTGGCCGTTAGTGTTCCGGTTACGTGCCCTGATCGCTGACGTGAATTCAGGCAGTGTCCTTTCCTCACAATACTTCTAGATATGCTCAAGTACTGTGGTATGAATGGGACAGCGCTCAAATGGTTTAAATCATACTTAACTGGAAGAGCGCAGAAAGTTGAAATAAGCAGTTCACATAATATGCAAAAAACGAGTGATTTCTCAAACTGGGGAACAACCAAGATTGGGGGTGCCTCAGGGTTCGGTCTTGGGTCCTCTGCTATTCTTAATATATATTAATGACTTGCCATTCTATATTCACGAAGATTCAAAGCTGGTACTTTCTGCCGATGATACAAATATAACTATCATACCCAACAGACAAGAATTAACTGATGAAATTGTAAATGATGTTTTTCAGAAAATCATTAAGTGGTTCTCTGCAAATGGGCTCTCATTAAACTCTGACAAAACACATTATATATAGTTCCACAGCTACTTATGCTATTAGGGATGTTGCAAATTTTGGCGATATACATCTCAGTAAATTAGCTTACCACGCCTATTTTCATTATCTGCTTTCGTATGGCATCATATGGTGGGGTAACTCATCAGTGAGTAAAAGAGTGTTCATTGCACAAAAGCGTGTAATCGGAATAATTGCTGGAGCTCATCCAAGATCATCCTGCAGACACTTATTTAAAGAGCTGGGGATCTTCACTGTAGCCTCACAATATATATATTCACTTATGAAATTTGTTGTTAACAATCCGAATGAATTCAAAAGTAATAGCAGTGTACATGGCTACAACACTAGGAGAAAGGATGATCTTTACTACTCAAGGTTAAATCTAACTTTGGCTCAGAAGGGGGTAGATTATGCTGCCACAAAAGTCTTTGGTCACTTACCTAATAGCATCAAAATTCTGACATATAGCCATACAGAATTTGAAAGAAAATTAAAAGAATTTCTGAATGGCACTCCTGCTACTCATTAGATGATTTTTGGTTAGCAAGTCGTCTTGCCGGTGGGTCCTTGACTGTCTCTTGTTTGTGTTGCCGGAAGATCGAGTATAGTTTGGCCGACGTCTTGTCTCACCTAAGCGAACGTTAAGATTTAAAGGGCAGACCGAGCACACTGCAAACATCTGAGCGCCGTTGCCTATACTGCCTTCTTATTAGCGTTTCACTGTGTATTTTTAATGGCTCATAGCCGATGGCTGGAATTTGTATGCTTGTAATTGCGTTTTTAAAAACAAACGCCTTCAGCCGTTTTAAATGTTAGTTTTTCTAAATTGGGCAAGTCTTACGTTGTCTGAAGGATAAAGCTTGGGCCTTCTGCCTGTTGAAAATTTATTGCATTGTTTATAAAAGCATCGGCCTTCAGCCGCTTTAAGTTTTAAGGACCTTACTTATCAAGTATCACCTTTTGGAAGATAAAGCTGTGGACTTTCTGCCTGTTGAAAATTTACTGTAGTGTATTAGCTTTAAAAGCATCGGCTTTCAGCCGCTTTAAGTTTTAAGGTTCTTATTTATCAGCTATTACATTCTTTCAAGATAAAGCTGTGAGCCTTCTGCCTGTTGAAAATTTATCGTAGTTGTATTGTTCTTAAAATGATGGACCTGCAGCTGCTTTAAAATTTTGTTTTCTTACTTATCAAGTGTTACATCACTTGGGCTTAAATACTATTTAAGGTTAAAAAGCTTGCCTTGCAAAGTGGTTGCAGTTTAAAAAAAAAAAAAAAAACAAAGGCCTTCAGCCGTTTTGGAGTAAGGTTTCTTATTGGTCATAGGGTTTGGGCCTTCTGCCTATTGAAAGGTTATTGTAGTTATGTTGTTTTGAATTTATCGGCCTTTAGCCGCTTTTAAAAAACTTTATCTGTCTGTCTAGTCAAGTCTTACATCCCTTGGCCTTAAATACTATTTAAGGTTAAAGCCTAAAGCCTTCTGTCTAAAAACAAATCTTTATAGCAGTTGTATTTGATTCATGGACCTTGGGCCGTTTTAGAATTACATACGTTTTTCGTCGACAATCAAGCTTAGAAGCTGCGCTGTAATATTTGGACAGCTATATAAAGTATCACGTTAGGAGTGAAGCTGACAGCCGCTCATTCTGGCCCCATTCCACAATTCCAGTCCTGCGGGTTTAGCAGGGCGTCTCACCCGCCACTACACTACATGGAAGACCACTCCATTCGCATCCTTGCAGCCTTCATCTTACCATATCCACTCACCATGTTTCGCAGCCATGCCGCCACAATTACTCTATAAGTGATGAGGTTTCGGAGCTGGTCTCCTCCGAGATCGGCCGCTCCAGGTTGCCAACAGTGATCACACGAATGTTTGGTCAGGTGATGTCAGAAGTGTAACTCCAAGACAACTTGAGAGGCTGCAGATACGTCAACAAGTTGGGTCCCCACAGCACGCAAAAACATCCAAACAGTGGTCATTCACTTTTGTGCCAGAGCTGGACTATCTCCCCGCAAAGGCTGACGCCGCGAAAGGTCACACGACCTCCAACTCCCAGTGACATCAACTTCCTCTGACCCAGGCATACAGTCCTATGGCCATGGCCCAAAGCCCTCCAGGTTACTGGTTCCACAAGTGGCTGTCCATCGGGATTTATGGGGGGGGGGGGGAGGCGTTAGCGTATGGGTCATTTTGAGTATGTGGTCGTTACCCCTATCTTCCACCAATTCTCTCATAACAGTGTTGTACGAGTGGTGCATCTGGTGATTACTCAGTGGCCGTAGTGCGCCGTGTCTATCGATTAGTGCCTTAGGTTGACAGCACCAATGATTGTGACAGTGGAGCGAGCGGCGCATACGCCTCGAGAAGGAAAGTCGCTTGTTGTGACGCAGGATTTAACAGCAGCCGCTGTGGTAGGTGGTCTGAATAACTTGCTGACAGGCAGTGAGTTGCAAGGAAGAGCAGGGTGTTTTGGCGACCACGTGGCGTTTGGCTTGGAAGGCACTTATGCGTCAAAACGCAATTCTGTGCTGTCATGATGCACCGATTGTTGCTGCATGGACAGTGAATTTCGCCCGATGAAAAGCTTCTTCTGACGTGGCGGTGGAACCGTTACTTGCCCTCTCACTTGGATCTCGGGAGAAAGTCTGTGTCAGTTGTGGTGGTGAGTTCGGTACTTGTCGGTCTAGTTCCGATCATTGGTCGTAAGGGCTGCCGTGGATTACGGCCTGTTCCTTCCTGAGAGACAACTGAATGACTAATGTACGGTATTGTTAGCAGTCTGTGGGTGCTGTTGGTTCCCATGACGATCCTCAGCAATGACGTGCAGTATTTTGTTTGGCATCTGTTACGTGACTTCCTGGGAGATTAAAACTGTGTGCCAGACCAAGACTCAAACTCGGGGCCTTTGCCTTTCACGAGCCCGTGTTCTTCCGACTGAGATATCCAAACACGATTCACGACTTGTCCTTGCAGCTTTACTTCCGTCAGTACCTCGTCTCCTATCTCCCAAAAGTCACAGAAAGTCTCCTGCAAAACTTGCAGAACTAGCACTCTGAGAAGAACGGATAATGCGGAGACCTAGCTTTGCCACAGCGTGGGGGCTCGCCATCCGTTTAGTCAATAGACTCTGAGTCAGACTTGTGTTCTGATTTTGGTTCCGTTACTGTCATTGCATAAATTCTGAATAAAAATCATCAGCAATGGCGATCGAATACTCCATGCATAAGTCAACTTCACTCTGGCAAAGGTCTTGACAAAGTGGGCACTGGAGAGGACTGATGTTCAGTGCATTGTCTTGCCCTTGTGGTAGGGAACTACCCTTGAAATGGGGAAGAATCAGCAGTTATCAGCGGCATGAGGATGCAGAAGGAAAGGAACCCACTGCATTAAAGAAACATTATGTATATCCACAGGACACGCGGCCAGTAATAGATAAAGTGCCACGCTGATCCCTCCATTCGCGAAATTTTCTGGATTAGTCCCCCACTGGGACTTCCGGCAGGCATCGCCAAAATGAGGTGATCATGAGGAAAATAGTATCGACTAATCAAAGAAAGGATAACTTTCTATGAGTTCGGGGCATGGTATGCCAGAAGTGTGAACGTAGTAGGGAAGCTAGAGGATCTTGAAAGGGAAACGCTAAGGCTCGATCAGAATGTAGTAGGGTGCACTAAAGTGAAATGGAAAGGAGACAAAGATCTCTGGTCAGATGAGTAGAGAGTAAAATAAGCAGCAGCGGAAAATCGTATAACGGGAGTAGTTTTTGTTATGAAAAGGCAGGGCAGTGAATGAGTTACTGTGAACAGTTCTCATGAGAATCGACAACAAACAAACGCAGACAAGGATGGTTCAGGTATTTATGCCAAAATCGAAGAGACAGAGCTAGAGAACGTACATGAGGATACTGAACAGGTAACTGAGTGCGTAAAGGGAAATGGAAATCTAGTAGTCGTGAGGGACTGGAATGTGGGTGTAGGGGAAGCAGTAGATGAAAGAGTTAGTGGTCAATATTGATTTAGTAATAGGATGCCAGAGTAGGAAGACTAGCTGAGTTCTACAATTAATTTCAGCTGGTAATAGCGTATACTCTGTTGAAGAATTACAACAGAAGTAGGTATACTAGGAAAACGTCGAGAGATAGGACTAGATTTCATAGATTAGATCATGGTCAGGCAGAGATTCCGAAATAAGATATGGGATTGCTGGGCGTAATCAAGAGCGGACACAGATTCTGATTATCATTTTGAAATGCTGAAGATCAGTTTGAAATTTAAGAGATTAGGCAGGAAGAATCAATGCGCAAAAAACTGGGATACGGAAATTTGATGGAATGAAGAAATACTTTTGAAGTTCCCTGAAACACAGATGCTATGATAATGAATAGCTAAGAAGGAAGTTGAGTTGAAGAGGAATGGACATCTCTAAAAGGAAGAACCATAGAAGTTTGAACGAAAAACATAGTTAGAAGGAATGTAACTGTGAGGAAGACAAAGGTAACAGAAGAAATACTTCAGTTGATAGACGAAAAAGGGAAGTACGAAAATGATCAAGGAAATTGTAAGTATTTTAGGAACGAAATAAATAAGAAATACTTGGAAATTAAGCCGAAATGGCTGCGTAAAAAATGAGAAGAAATTGGAAATGAAATGATGGTCGGAATGACTGACTCAGCATACAGAAATGTCAAAACCACATTAGGTCAAATAAAAAGCAAAGATGGTAACATTAAGAGAACAATGATAATTCCATGTTAACAGCAGACGAGAGAGAGGATGGGTGAGAACTTCAAGCACAGATAGAAAGCACCGAAGCTGAAATCGTTATAGGTACGGAAAGCTGGCTGAAGCCAGAGATAAATTCCGCCGAAATTTTTACAAAGGCACAGACGGTGTTTAGAAAGGATAGATTGCATGCAACCGATGGTGGAGTGTTCGTCGCTGTTAGTAGTAGTTTATCCTGTAGTGAAGTAGAAGTGGATAGTTCCTGTGAATTATTATGGGTGGAGGTTACACTCAACAACCGAGCTAGGTTAATAATTGGCTCCTTTTACCGACCTCACGACTCAGCAGCATTAGTAGCAGAATAACTGAGAGAAAACCTGGAATACAATTCACATAAATTTCCTCAGCATGTTATATTCTTAGGTGGAGATCTCAATTTACCAGATATAGACTGGGACACTCAGATGTTTAGGGCGGGTGCTACGGACAGAGCATCGAATGGCAGTGTACTGAGTGCACTATTCAAAATTACCTCGAGCAATTAAACAGAGAACCGACTCCTGGAGATAACATCTTGGACCTACTGATAACAAACAGACCCGAACTTTTCGACTCTGTAAGCGCAGAACAGGGAATCAGTGATCATAAGGCCGTTGCAGCATCCCTGAATATGGAAGTAAATAGGAATATAAAAAAAGGGAGGAAGGTTTATCTGTTTAGCAAGAGTAAGAAGAGGCAGATTTCAGACTACCTAACAGATCAAAACGAAAATTTCTGTTCCAACACTAACGATGTTGAGTGTTTAAGGAAAAAGTTCAAGGCAATCGTAAAATGCGTTTTAGAGAGGTACGTGCAGAGTAAAACTGTGAGGGACGGGAAAAACCCACCGTGGTTCAACAACAAAGTTAGAAAACTACTGCGAAAGCAAAGAGAGCTTCACTGCAAGTTTAAACGCAGCCAAAACCTCTCAGACAAACAGAAGCTAAACGATGTCAGAATTAGCGTAAGGTGGGCTATGCGTGCAGCGGTCAGTGAATGCGAAAGTAAAATTCTATCTAACGACTTGACAGAAAATCCTAGGAAGTTCTGGTCTTGCGTTAAATCAGTAAGTGGATCGAAACAGCATATCCAGACACTCTGGGATGATGATGGCATCGAAACAGAGGATGACACGCGTAAAGATGAAATTCTAAACACCCTTTTCCAAAGCTGTTTCACAGAGGAAGACCGCACTGCAGTTCATTCTCTAAATCCTCGCACGAACGAAAAAATGGCTGACATCGAAATAAGTGTCCAAGGAATAGAAAAGCAACTGAAATCACTCAACAGAGGAAAGTCCACTGGACCTGACGGGATACCAATTCGATTCTACACCGAGTACCCGAAAGAACTTGCCCCCCTTCTAACAGCCTTGTACTGCAAGTCTCTAGAGGAACGGAAGGTTCCAAATGATTGGAAAAGAGCACAGGTAGTTTCAGTTTTCAAGAAGAGTCGCCGAGCAGATGCGCAAAGCTATAGGCCTATATCTCTGACATCGATCTGTTGTAGAATTTTAGAACAGGTTTTTTGCCCTCGTATCATGTCATTTCTGGAAACCTAGAATCTACTCTGTAGGAATCAACACGGATTCCGGAAACAGCGACCGTGTGAGACCCAACTCGCTTTATTTGCTCATGAGACCCAGAAAATATTAGATACAGGCTCCTAAGTAGATGCCATTTTCCTTGACTTCCGGAAGACGTTCGATACAGTTCCGCGCTGTCGCCTGATAAACAAAGTAAGAGCCTACGGAATATCAGACCAGATGTGTGGCTGGATTGAAGAGTTTTTAGCAAACAGAACACAGCATGTTGTTCTCAATGGAGAGACGTCTACAGACGTTAAAGAAACCTCTTGCGTGCCACAGGGGAGTGTTATGGGACCATTGCTTTTCTCAATATATATAAATGACCTAGTAGATAGTGTCGGAAGTTCCATGCGGCTTTTCGCGGATGATGCTGTAGTATACAGAGAAGTTGCAGCATTAGAAAATTGCAGCGAAATGCAGGAAGATCTGCAGCGGATAGGTACTTGGTACAGGGAGTGGCAACTCACCCTTAACATAGATAAAAGTAATGTATTGCGAATACATAGAAGGAAGGATCCTTTATTGTATGATTATATGATAGCGGAACAAACACTGTTAGCAGTTACTTCTGTAAAATATCTGGGAGTATGCCTACGGAACGATTTGAAGTGGAATGATCATATGAAATTAACTGTTGGTAAGACGTGTGCCTGGTTGAGATTCATTGGGAGGGTCCTTAGAAAATGTAGTCCATCAACAAAGGAGGTGGCTTACAAAACACTTGTTCGACCTATTCTTGAATATTGCTCATCAGTGTGGGATCCGTACCAGGTCGGGTTGACAGAGGAGATAGAGAAGATCCAAAGAAGAGCGGTGCGTTTCGTCATAGGGTTATTTGGTAAGCGTGATAGCGTTACGGATTTGTTTAGCAAACTCAAGTGGCAGACTCTGCAAGAGAGGCGCTCTGCATCGCGGTGTAGCTTGATGTCCAGGTTTCGAGAGGGTGCGTTTTTGGATGAGGTATCGAGTGTATTGCTTCCCCCTACTTATACCTCCAGAGGAGATCGCGAATGTAAAGTTAGAGAGATTCGACCGCGCACGGACGCTTTCCGGCAGTCGTTCTTTCCGCGAACCATACGCGACTGGAACAGGAAAGGGAGGCAATGACAGCGGCAGGTGAAGTGCCCTCCGCCACACACCGTTGGGTGGATTGCGGAGTATAAATGTAGATGTAGGTTGAGAGAAGAATGGAAGGTCTTGATGATGCGAAGGATTTGTCTAATGACTTGATAGAAGAAGAGGTAGGGGTTAATATGAAATACAATATTAGAATCAGAATTTAAAAGTGGTTTGGAAGGCTCAACGTCAAATAAGGCAGAAGCAATAGTTAACATTTTGACGGTATCTCTTGGTAAAGTAACACTGAAGTTGTTCGAAGTATATGTCACTCTTGTGAGATCTTTTGTTTTAATAAGTGGCTTTTTTAAATTTGAATAAACTTATCCTACTTCAGGTCCCTACCCCTCAACACCGTCTCCTTACCACTTTCACATACTTGAAGACGACAGACGGAAGACATCAAATGCTCACCGGGCCTACAGGCGGGTGTGCGAACACTATCCGAGAGCGCTGTCCCTGTGCATCGGCTTGCTTCTGTGTGTGTCTCATGAGGACAAACAGATTGAGCTCCATCCCGGTGGCACTAAGTTCATTAGTCCCACGCCGAGCTGTGGTAGGCCAGTCTATCCTTTGAGCACTCTGTACGAGGTGCCGACCACAATAGCGGTCCATCAATCAGAATTCCCGCTAAAGAAACCATCAGAAGATCCGGCGATGTACTGCCGCTAGTCAGTATCGTACGTGGAGCCGCCACTGACAGCCTCAGGCATCTGCATCAAATACCCTTTACACTGGATACTGCAGGGAACTATGCTGTTGCCCGCTTCTGTTACCTTACGCTGTAACGTTTCACTTATAGACGGAATTCATGCTTTGACATCGTCCTATCTGGAGCCATTTCCCACAAACACAATTCTGTAAAAACAGGTGATCTACCACCTACAATTGTTGAACATAGCTTACTTGCAAAAGTGTAAATATTTAAGTGTTCTTTAATAAATTTATTCTGCATTGCACACCTGGTCTGTTATGTCATTGTACATCCGGTGTGGACACGTCAGCCCTTCACTTATTACTGATTTTCAACGCAAACTCCGATTGATTTGTCAATCTGAGTAGCCATTCTGACTGCATGCAAGCTATGTGGACCCTACCTCTTACAACAGATTTCGTTGTGCAAATGGCGAGTCCTCGAGATATAGAGACAGCAGTATGCATTGGTTTTAATATTTACACTTTCTGTTCTTTTCGTAATTAACGACGACGGAAGGTAGCTGCTCCTTTCTTTGAAGTTCTGTTTTGAATTTTGTATTAGATAGTATAAATCTTAAATTTTCCAGATCCATTTTATTACACCATAAACGTTTCGACATAGTAACGTTAGAAACACGTTGGCTTGCAGCTGCCGGACTGAAGTGCGCTTGCTTCGAAAGGTTATGTGTGGAGTTTCACTACCACAGGTGATAACTGACTACCCACCACAAAGCCAACCGTTTTTTAAAATAATTTTTTCCGTCGGAAAAAAGATGAGTTGACATGAGAATGTGCCTAAGCATAGTGTAGCTCAGTTTCTTTAGTAGACCTGCTGCATCTTCTAAGTGTACTATCAATAAAAGGCAGTCAGGTTCGCCTCGACCGAAACATTTCATTTGTGATCTTACCAGTTTAAACTGCCTGTAATTTTAATGGCTCTGAGCAGTGTGGGACTTAACTTCTAAGGTCATCAGTCCCCTAGAACTTAGAACTACTTAAATCTAACTAACCTAAGGACATCACACACATCCATGCCCGAGGCAGGATTGGAACCTGCGACCGTAGCGGTCACACGGTTCCAGACTGTAGCGCCTAGAACCGCTCGGGCACGCCGGCCGGCTTGTAATTTCAATCCCTAAGTGTTTACTTGAATTGACAGCCTTTAGATTTGCGTGATTTATCACATAACCGAAACGTAACGGATTCCTTTTAATTCTCTTGTGGATAACCTCACACTTTCCATTATTTGGAGTCAATTCCTAATTTTCGCACCATACAGTTATCTTCTCTAAATCATTTTTCAGTATGTTTTGACCTCCTGATGTCGGAAAATAACAGAATTATGTGCAAATAATCTGCTCATATTATCTTGATCATATATATAGATTAGTAACAATAAAGAAGCTGTAATACTTCCTTGCAGAGCGCCAGATATCACTATTGTTTTACTGGATGACTTTTCATCAGTTGAGTGTTTTAGTTTGGATTCTCGAGTGAAGCCACGCGTAGAAAATCTTTGGTTACTGTTCTTGCTGACAGCTCACTGCCCAGAGAATTATCGGTCTGAACGCTTTCACTACTTCATTGGGTAGAAAGGGCAGTTGGAGATATGGCCTATTATGGGACCTCGTTTCTTTTCTTGGTATATGCTTGCTAAAAGCATCTGTCTCTGTTCAGGTTCCGGAATTTCACAATAATGTGGAATCCAGTTAACTATTTCTACCTTGCAAAGATGAACTAAATGGGAATACTGAGAAACCCTACATATCCAGGAGATACAAAAATATTGCAGTTCTTAAAATTATGCAGAAATTACGGATGTCTTCTAATTTTTTTTGTTAAAATGAATGCAGAGAGAAGACAATCGTGATATACTTTCTTGACGTCAAGTTAAATTATATTTAGTACACATGTAGGCTTTTTCAATATTTTCGAGTACATAAGCATAAAATATTACTTAACTCAAATATAATTGTTAATATGGACAAAATCAACCAAACTATGCCTCTTTTCCATTCTCTTGGGAAACGTATCCATACATGGTTCATTCTTTAACAAACGTTCTTCAAATGCATATGTTACTGTTGAATTTCAGGATGATTTCTTCTTTCGGTAAGAATGGTAGAAATCGTCCTGCATCATTTTCGTGTCATTTACAGGCAAATATGTATTATTTTCTTAGTTTAAAACAGTGCTGACACCATAAAATTTTGAGAAATTCCATATATTTTGTACATTTGGAGGTTTATCTTCGGTTTAGCTGATAAAATGGCTGCATTATCAACACAGAAAATGCTAGAACGTATGGGGTTTCCTTTATCATCATCGGCCTGCATCTTTAAAGTATAAAATCAAATGTACCTCTATTCTTCTATGGGGTTTCTCAGTATTCCTACTAAAATATGAAGAACGAATTATGCAGTCTTAGTCACCTATTTCTCCTGAAAACCTACATATTTCTTAGACATTAATTCCAATAACAGCGACACATCGCTAGAAAATGTGGGAATGTATGATGAATCAGGAAATATCTCAGACATTCGGGTAAATTCTGGTTCGAACGATGATTGCTGTGCTAATTAAAGTCCAGAGGAAAAACAAAGTACCCTCCAACCTCAAAGAATATATGCACAGTAATAGCTTTCAGTGAGCGATGAAAGCCTGCAAATATTTTAGTAAAACGAAGAAGGGGGAAATGCTTGAAATTAAGCAGTGTAGAAAGCTAGTTTCGTTTCGTAAGGCCTGAACATGAATTGCATAAATGGAAGAAAAATTTGCACAAAGTATGAAATATGCGCCAAAAAGAAACTCGTAAAAGTCAGGAAGAAAAACTATTCGAAAGATCTAGAATAGCCGGCGACAGTCAGTGCACTGTTACCCAGAGAGAGTTCTACGAGACTGGGCGCTTTGAATTGCACGTGAGATGAACGTTACTGATTTCCATGTGGTTAGACAGATTCAGGAAATTATATGAAAAGAAGGTCAAAAAATGCGAAGTTTACATCAAGTAATTGTATAGAGGAGATGCTTTTAATAGGTAATACTATAGCGAAATCCAAAGCAGAAGGCAAGATGAAGGTTTTTGCTAGCGTCAAACGCTGCTAGACTTTGTGCAAACTTCACTTCATTGTTTCGAGTGAAAAGAACACACAGTCATTTATGCAGTTGATGACTCTTGTGAAGTGTTCGTATACAAGAATGCCTGTGATAAATATCAGTGCATTGCTGCCTCTGCAACTTTAACTCTGTCTTTAGGAACGTCAAGGCAAATTAGGACCAAAACTTTGAGAGGTGGCAGGAGCCCCCTCTCATATTTCTATCTTACGATTTTCCTCTCTAATTGCATGCAGTGAAAAGTCGCTATTCCTTCACACGCGGACTTCCCACGCAGCGTCTCTCGTCACCCGGGTGGTCCGGTGACAGGAGGGCTCTGCTGATCTGGAAAGCGTTAAGCCGACGGGTGTGAGAAGTCGAGTGAATGCTTTGCAGACGCCGACATTGTCAAAAGACACGCCCGGAGGGGTCTGAAGTAGCGGCTGGGCTAGAGGTTCCATTACTTCGCAGAAACTTAGCGAAAACACTTTCTGGCGGGCTACCAGTGAGGCGTGGGAATGACTTGTGTACCCAGGCAGTTGTGGCGGGAAAATTCCCGCGCTTTCTGCAAAATAGTAACTGTGATTGGCTTGCTCAGGGCATAGCTCCGTGACGTAGCAAAATCAGCGCAGAAATTGGCGCCAAGAATCTCCATTGGTGGAATGGTAGTGCTCCGGCAATAGAGTGGAATTTTCCGCCGGTTTTCGAGTTGCTGATTGAAACGTTTAACCACGGCCACTGTCGTGGGGGCGGGAATGTTGTGTGTTCGGCCTGTACGGGTGCTCGGATTAGTCGGCTCTCGCCTTTCGGTCGAGGACGTCGAAGCAACCAGCCATCGCCTCCGGTACGCCAGATCGTGTTCTGGCAGTTAAGAAGACAGTTTGGTAATGTATGTCCGCACCACCGGCAGATAGGGATTTTTCTAGGTGATAATGAGAGCTCAGCAGAGCGCGCCTGTTCGTCTTTTTCTAACTTTGTTCTGTCTTGAGTAGCAGCAATTAATGTTGGGTTAGCTGTGTGTGTCTCTCTCTTAAGTTTTGAGTGGCAAGGAATTGGCTCCACATACCACTTCGTCTTAAACCTCACAGTCTAGTTTAGGGACAACTTCACCTTAGTAGCGTTTGTTTGAGTATCCAATTTGAGCCAATTTGATGTATTATAAATGTTTCATGTGTTTTTGTTTATTATTTTGTGTTTAGTCTTAATAAATCATATTGTTATTTTAGACAGAACTTTCATTCTGTTAATCGGTAGAGCAACCCATCATTTCTCACTACGTTAATGAAACCTTCCTTTATTTAACTTATTTATCAAATTAAATTATTGCAGGTGCCAAACTCTTTTCTACTCCACTTGCAGGGTTGATTACAGTCAGTTCGCGTATATTTTTAATCCATGTGCAACAGCAAAAGTCGGAGTTAGAATAGGGGGGGCTTAGAGCATCATTTACATATGGAGATTCTAGAAGAATTTAGTGTTAAATACACTGCTTGCCCCGGCACCTCGCAACTTAAAAAAAATGGTTCAAATGACTCTGAGCACTATGGGACTTAACATCTATGGTCATCAGTCCCCTAGAACTTAGAACTACTTAAACCTAACTAACCTAAGGACATCACACAACACCCAGTCATCACGAGCCAGAGAAAATCCCCGACCCCGCCGGGAATCGAACCCGGGAACCCGGGCGCGGGAAGCGAGAACGCTACCGCACGACCAAAACTTTTAAAAAAAGGCCGTTTTCTTACAAAAGTCCTGTATCGGCGTAGCAAAATCTAGAAAATGGGAGAGAATATTTTTCAATGCTCCATCCGAAACGTTTTCTTACCATTTGCCGAAAATAATTCCTGTATGTTGTTGGACTCTTGGCGTACACATAACACCACTTTCTTTATGAGAACGGCGAAATTTGATTCGGAATCCCACTGGAAGTAAAAGTGTGATTAAGCCTTTCAATAAAAAAAAAAATCGGACGTATGTCCGACATTTCAGGCATATCAGCGGAACAGAATTTTTAAACTTTAGTGTTCTCTGCATTGCAAGTTTGCATCAGCACATTTTACGAACTTGATGCATTCTGGAGGACGACTGCTCAAACCCGTCTCTGGCCATCCTGATTTAGGTTTTCCGTGGTTTCCCTAAATCGTTTCAGGCAGATGCCGGGATGGTTTCTTTGAAAGGCCTCGGCCGATTTCCTTCTCAATCCTTACCTAATCCGAGCTTGTCTCCGTCTGTAATGACCTCGTTGTCGACGGGACGTTAAACACTTATCTCCTCCTCCGAACTTGATCAAGTATGCCTGGTACGCAGCACAATATCCAGAACAACTGCCACGACCATTTCTTATTCCATACCAGTTCTTTTTAAAGAAAAGTAGCAGGTACTCTGAAGTGGCTGAATGCAATAAGTTTTCCTTTACCATCTGTGACGGGCGTAAGGAAAATGCTGGTTTTCGTCATCAAATAGACATTTCACATTTTTGTGACAGAGAATAATCAAGAAACCCTTTCACTAAGTTATTCACAATTTCTGATAAGAGCTGTGCTGCAAGAATTGATATGAAATATTAATTGTTGACAAAGTAAAGTCACAACTGATGGAAGTCGTCTCTAATGTAACATGATACACTACCTTGACTTTCTTTCCTCTGCTAGTCGCTTTAGTAACATATCTCAGCAGTAGTTTGGCTGTCGATATGAACTGCAAGTTGTCCAAAAAAATTATGATTTCAGACATTGCCTGTGTGGTTTAAGTACTTAAAAACCGTGTGTGCACTGTGGACTTCGCCCTACAATTTTTAACCATACATACAGCACACCTTAGAAGCTACAAGTGTGACGATGCATCCTGTTTCGGTGTATTTTTCCTGTGTGAAAAATTTCTGGGTAGGTTACGACATGTCAGGTCGGATTGGGACATTCCCTCGTCAGGCTCAGTGCCAGCTGAGGAGCTGCTTGAATCGTAGATACCGCCTTCAAGTTCCAGAAAGGTGACAACGGCCTAGAGAATCGTGTTCTGACCCCATGACCCTCCGTGCCGTACCCGCCTGACGTCATATTGCATTGGGATGACACGACGGCCCGTTGCCATCGCGCGGTTCCCTGTGCATTAAGAATGATTCACGAACGTAATTTTCTCTGAAACACTTTTTAACACGTTCTGCACTGAGTTCAAACATATGAATAAAGAAGGAATAATAGTTCGGAACAATCAACAAAGGTAAATTCCTCAAATAAAGAACAGAAACCACGATAACTGAAATATAGTTGACAATGAAGCCATTACGCAGGGCCAACAAGTTCTGATAGGCCAATCATTCCGGGATTTATCTTAGTCGACGTAGGGAGACTATGGAACAAGTCCTTTGAAATGGATGCGACTGTTTTTTTCCCACATTTTCGCAAGCGGCTGTCGGATCTAGTATATCTCTCGTAAAATCACAACTGCAGACTTCTCCACCCCTCAGCTATCGTGGGAATTCAGTAAATATTCCTCTCCTTCGCTTTTTTTTTTTTTTTTTTTGGTTGACCAAGTGCCATTACGTTTCGATACAGTTTCCTATTGTCGAATGCTCCATAACAGCGTGCCTTTCCAGAATAGAATAGGTGGCAAAATGTGTGCGCTTTTTTTGCGTCTTGCAGTGTGAGAATTGCGTTCCCTCGCGTACAAGTTTTATGTTGTACGACAATACAACTAAAACGCATGCAGTCGTAATCTGACGAGAAACTTCTTAATTCAAATTAAAAATGCACTCAGTATCTCATCGTTAAAGTTTTTCTATGTCTGTTCCCATTTTAAAATGAGTCACTAATGTGAAATGTTGCTATAAAATATGCGTAGTATGTTTTAGTTACTGAAATGGTTAGAGAATGCTTTAGATAATCTTCAGATATTAAGGATTTTGCAGTTTTCCGCTAATTGTTTGACTTCGGACGTCATTCCAAATTTCGTGAATAAATATAACTTTTAATTTATGTAAGTATTTCTCTACGTTTTCCTTGTATTGACAAAGTATCGTGAGTCTTAGTATTTTCACTTTTAGGCCGAGTATCTCGCCAAAATAATCAATTATTACTATCAATGCTCTTTTCCCACTTTTGAGACGTTGTAGCGTGGTAACTGTAGGCGCATCAGTGGAACTGAAGTAGACAAGCATAGCAACTTGTCTTTAAAAAGCAAATACTCAGCTAGCAGAACCAGTCTTGTACGTGACACGCAAATTACGGTTAGCCATGGAAGTGTTGAATTAATTTTCTCAGGTCTTCCACGACCATGTTTCTGATACAATCCGTAGAAAGTACTAATTCAAAATGTGTATGGTTCGCAGGTATCCCAAAACACAAACTGTACCATCAGAGATGCTTGTGCGACGTATTACACTTCCTGAGATACTTTCTTCCAGGAGTGCTAGTTCTGCAATGTTCGCGGAAGAGCTTTGTCTGGGAGACGAGGCACTGTCAGAATTGAGACTGAGGACGCATCTTTAGTCCTGATGGCGCAGCTCAGTTGCAGGGCAGCAGTGCGAACCGCACTCGGCCGTCCACGCCGCTGCGCGCGCTGAGTGTTTGTTTACTTCCCCGTCACCGCTCTTCGCAGGCGAACGAGCTCTAATGGCCATCTCTTACAGGAAGAACACTCTTATGTTCACCCTCACAAATGAATACGCACGACCCAAAATAATGGCCGTCGAATGCTTCCTAAGCGAAGATGTGAAGATCCTCCGTCACGATGTCATCGGCATACACCTATCGACCATTAGCAGAGTCGTTTATGTAAAGATGACTTCCGACGCTACCTGCAACGAGGTCATTAAACGAACGAGACATGGTCTAAAATTACGACACTCCGACGGCAACGTCGGACCTGTGGATGTCGGCCACGTAGGACTTCGAACGATCCGTGTATTGGAACTGCCTTTCGAGGTGAATGAAGAGGAAGTCATCGCGGCGCTAAGCCAGTACGGAAAAGTCCACGGCCACGTAGCCGAGACATGGGCACAGTTTACGAAGTATCCGGTACTTGGTGGTGTGAGACAAGTCCGAATAGGTATCAAACGGCACGTACCATCGTACATTTCTATCGGCAGCTGCCATGCGGTGGTCATTTACGACGGACAACCTTGAACATGTTCCGGTTGTGGCAAAGAAGGTCACGTCCGTAATGAATGCCTGCAACGCCGCATCACACAACTAAGGCACGACGATACGAACACCGACTGAACCACAACAACTATTCCAATCACCTATGCGGCGACACTGCACGTCCAGTCCCAACAAGACGCCGTTCATGAGCGTCTCTCTGGACCGAAACACCCTGAGGCGTCGCAGCACCTTGCCACCGGCAGTGCCGCCCGCGAACATGACTTACAGCCGGACACATCCACGATAGAAGATCACAAGGATACCAGCGAGAGTTTGATGGAGACTGAAGACCACATCATAGCACCCGCGTCTTTTGTACCGGAAACCGAAACACATTGCCGGAAGCAAAAGTCACACAAACAACGAGAAAAACGCCGCAAAACACCAGAATCGGCCACTGAGCCCCCTTCGCCAGACGAAGAGATGGAGCATAAATCTGACGGAGTGCACGGTAACTCTTTTTCCTCTGTCAAGGAGAGGCGTCATCCACCAGCTGTCCAACAGAGATCGTGAACAAGCCCCGCCCCCAGAAGCCATGGAACATAGCACGCCCGTCGTCACCGAAGCAACTGAGCCGACTCGGCCAAAGCTGCCACCTTTCCCAATGTTGAAACTGACGGACATTTTTCATGGGCGGATTACCGGATTTACCACCTCCACCCAATGGGTAAATGAAATCTGTTTCTTTTCTCCGTTAGACCAACCCCAAAATGGGGGATGTTTCTACGACTCTTGCGTCTAAAATGGAATTCCAGAATCCACCACGGCGACCTTCACAAGCTATGAACCTATCGACAGCACGGATCCCCCATCAGGCATACCGAATAGCTATTATCAACAGCAATAATATCGGCTCTCACGCTGAAAATCAACTGCTCCGTGACACATCGACATCGACATCGTCCTGCTATAAGAACTGAGGACAGAAACCTGGTCCAGGTATTATGGATACGGACGGCTGCTGTGGCCGAGCGGTTCTAGGCGCTTCAGTCCGGAACCGCGCGACTGCTACGGTCGCAGGTTCGAATCCTGCCCCGGGAATGCATGTGTGTGTGATGTCTTTAGGTTAGTTAGGTTTAAGTAGTTCTAAGTTCTAGGGGACTGATGACTTCAGATGTTAAGTCCCATAGTGCTCAGAGCCATTTATTATGGATACGAGACGTACGCCTCCCCGGCGGCTACGGAACACACAGGCGCAGCCATCCTACTCTGAGAAGGGATTTCAGTTTCCGATGTCGCAATCTCCCAAAGACACGAGAGGTAACCATAACAGTTGAGGGAATGAAAATCATAAATCTCTACACCCCATCGGGCACTGATGAACGGAGGGATCGCTCCCAGTTCTACACAGAGGTTACCAAGGAGATAGAGTGTGCACCAAATGCCGCGGCTGCAACCCTCCTGACTTCGGAAGTGACCAGTGTTAGAGAAATATGGTAACGTTGTGTAAAGTTGTATAAGCAAATACCATATTAGCTAGGGCTCCTAGCGCTCGCTACACGCTTAGCACACAAAGTAGGCGTGTACCCCACTGAAGATTAATGTAATTATACCATCAAGTGTTACAAATTACAGCAATGGAATGAAATGTATCACGGAAAACCTTTGTATCTTAGTAATTCAAAAATCTTTAAAAAAATAAATGTTTTGAGTACAAAATTAATCACTCAAATACGTGTACTGTAGCGGTAAACTGTGCGTCTTGTTGTAAGATAATCTCTGTCATTACTTAAGGGTAAAAAATGAGCCAAGTGTCGTAATTATCGTCATCTGTAAGCAAAGTTCTGTGGAAGTCAATGTAATTACTTCGTAATAAACAAAAGCGAAATGCTATGCGTACTGATATCGTAGTTATTACGTACAGTACCATTTCAAGAAAGTACTATACTGTAACGTATTGTTGTGCTACGGAAAAGGCTGTCTCATTGTAGCTATACCACAAAGTTACTACTAAAACATGTTTTACTTTCCAGAATAATACAGAAAAACTGTGCAGATATAAAACAGATACACCGCAAAAGCAAAAATGTAAATTGTGTCACTCATTAGTAACATCGTGATATAATTGTGTAGCGGTCAAATAAACTAACCACTGTGTCATCTGGTATCTCTCAGAAAGTATTTCAAATCCAGAATGTATTTTCAAGTAAATCAAAATGTTGAATTACAATGTCATTAACAATACCGGTATATGTTCTAAGTATGTGAGCCTTATAGTCATTACATAATCGTGCAACTAACAAGCAAGAATGTACACACACAGTAACACTGTGTCGTCTGTTCACTATAACAATGCATTCATAATTACTGTCTAAATTTGTTCCCTAGGTTCCAGACTAAATAGATAATTTTAAAACATAGTTGCATGTTGACAGTTTCTAAGTGTGGCAAAGCATACTAGTAACGTGAAGTCAAAAGTTTTATGGCAGAGACTAAGTTAAAAAGCAGATTGTCTCTCAATAAACGGTTTTACATGTGAAATATGGTGTAAACCTCTACTCTTCCTAGTACGCAGAGTTTCAACTTGAACACAATTATCATGCGGTATACGTTGGTAAAGAATACTGGAATTTTTCTCAAGGTTAGCGTCTATGTTATTTTTCTCCGAGCCAGCCAGTGCACGTGGCTGCCTGCGGTGCGAGTGATTGTCTGTCTCATTGTTGGCGCACTTCGTTATTAGGATTAGGAGACCTAACTTCTACAAATTCACCTTGTCGAGAGGGCTCTGCCCTGTTTGAATCCCGCCAGTTCTGATGAAATTCAGGTCTGTCGTTACGATTATATCGTCTGTCGCCATGTCGGTAGATTCCATAGTTTCTTTCTCGTCGGTTAAGTGGTGGAGAATTTCTCCCTGAATTATCACTGCACAGTCGACCGTTGCGTCTTAAGTTATTCTGTATCCCATAATAATAATAGTTCTGGTTGCCATATTGTCTGTTTCTCTGATTGTCTCTGTGATAGTCACTGCCGCGGAGAGGTGATCTTTCCCTGTAATTATTACTACTCTACCAACGGTTGTCATACAGGTGGTGTCTGTTTTGGTCACGATTTACGTTGTAAGAATACCCTTATCGTGTTCAGTTATTATTTCTTTCATCGCGGAATTTTGACGGATGTGACCTGTAATTGTTGTGCTCCTGTTTTCGCACTCCATGATTCTCAGTGTCAATTTCCAATTCTTGTAAGAGTCACTGAAAAGCTTCAACGTCGTCTTTGCAACGTACTGTCAAAATAATATGTCGTAAATGTTCAGGCAATTTGATTAAGCAAATGCGGATGAGTTCTGAGGGGCTGTATGGGTTTGAAAGATTGATTCTTATGTAACATGTCTTCGAAATATTTGACAAGACTGGGAAATTCCGATTGTTCGAAATCTTTCATCATTATGATGCTATGTTTTACCCAGTCTTGTGTAGCTTGAGACCAATATGCTGAGAGGAAGGCATGATAAAATTCTCCTTCACTGTGACTATTGTGAATGACCGATCGCATACAGCTGATTCATTCTCTAAGTAGCCACACAGAAATTCTAACCTGTGCTCCAATGACCAGTTGGGAAGAAAACAATGAGAGAATTGATGAAGCCATGCTTGTGGATGAATGTCGTTGCCAGAATTCTTATATGTTTTGAATTTACGTGTAGTAATGAACAACTTATAGTCAAAATCATCATATCGGCGAGTCACATATCAGTCATTGTTACTTTGTTTCGGCAGTTCAATCTCAAAATTCAGTGCGCCTTGCCAATTTCTTTCATAATTTCCGAAATGCCTTGTGTTATTATTTTGTGACTTTTCCATATTTCTAAGTCTTTCTTCCAGGATTGGAGCGAGAGTCTCCTCTGAAATATGTAATTCTCGTATTACCTGTGTCAACTGATCTTGTACTTCCCGGATTTCTCTTTTGCACTGTGTATTGATTGATTTTCATTTTGTATGAATTTTCTAATTTGTTCATACTCTCCTGTGTCCATGAAGGCTACGGGTCTTGTGTCATGCATATCATCTCCTACCTGTGTGCATAAGTTGGTCAACTGATCCGAAAGTTATGCTACTTTCTCCGACAGAGAACTTATTTCCTCAGTGTGTTTTTCTGAACCAAGTTTCAGAGTGTCCATTTGTGTTGAAATCGTATCTACTGTGTCCATTAAGTTTTCCTGAGTTTTTTGCAAGTTGCATAACCGAATCGGTTACGCAACTGAGTCAATTTTAGCTTGCAAGGTGTCGTGATTTTTATGAACAATAGTTTGCAGTTCTTTTATGGCTGCTTCGTGATTCTGTAATGCATTTTCATGACGCGAAAAAATAGGTTGTAAATGCTCACAAATTTGTGTTTTTACGTCATTGCAGACTTTTTGACATTTCGATTCGATTTTAGGTAACTCAGCAGTTAAACCTTCACGTGTTTGTTCAAGCGTGATGTCTAACTTTTGAAGCTGTTGCTGTGACTGTTTTTGATTTTGTTCCATTGCGTCTAACTGTTGCTGTGTTTGTCTGTGGTGTTGTTCCATTGTGTCTAACATTTGAAGATTTTGTTCCATTGTGTCTAACTGTTGCTGTTTTTGTCTCTGATTTTGTTTCATTTGTTACATTAATTGCTATAATAATGTATTAGTGTCTGGAATCTGTTCCTCAATACTTCTCGGCAGTGCATTTGCACCAGAAACATTCACTTTTTGACGAGCAGAAAATGTGTCTTGACTTATTTGAGAAAACGGTGAGGACGCAAAACCTGAATCTACAGTATTTGCAAGATTGTGTCCTGTCATTTCGGATTCCTGAGGCGAACTGTTGCCGACCGATCGATCGATAATGCTTCCCTGTTCACTAATTGTTTCACTGTCTACACCATTATTTGCCGGCCGCTCCATTTCCCTATGCACAATTGTCAAATTACTGTGTTGAACATTAGTTAATTGATTACACAGTGGCGCTAACACACTGCTTTCGTCTTCACTGTTATTTCTTAGTTTACTTTGGAGCCTAGTATTACGTTTTTCACACGCCATAATTGTCCCATTGTTTCACATGATAACACAGAAAAGCACAATTGGAAGAGTAAAATAAGAAGACACATTAACATAGCACTCAAAATATTATCTAGTTAATTGCAAGCGCAGCTGCAAAATAATTGGTGCAAATCTACATGCATGTCACAACTGTTTTACTGTTTAACAATGAAAACTACAACTACAAAGAAGATTCTCTCTACAGTTATGCGCTAACAATAAACAATAGCTGCACTAATTACACAAACTACAAGAAAAAATCAGAAGATTCCAGTGGGGTAGCCTGGCAGGGTCGCCATATGTAACGCCCCATAGAAAAATTTATGGTTGACTGTGTTGATAAACCTTTGAATTCAAACAGCTGAGCAAAACTGAATGTACTCAGACATTACTCTCTTTACTGATTCTGATCAACACTAAACTGACAGCCAATATCTCTAGCGCAACGCAATCTGACTTTTAATAATCCCTACAAAAGAATGGCCCTGACTAACAATAACCTATACCTTTCATGAATCACTTACCTCGCAAAAATCTTCGTTACTCAAACTACTGCAATACAGCGAGCGCCAATACTGCCAGCTAAATAAGAAAGTCTAACTACTGAAGTGACTAACTACTGATAGGCATAGTTAGCAAATGAAAGATTTTGATAAAGAACAGACAATGTATTTACCTTAATAGTGTTCGAAAGTCATAATATATATATCAGTTCATGATATCCAGTGTTACAAATTTACTGTCTCTGATGGACACACATCAAGATCATCCGCTCTCAAAACTCTGCCATCTCTCTCCCGACATCCACCACACCTGGCGGCTCACCTCCAACTGCGCAAGCTATGCGCTGTTAATATCCCACTGCCCAACACTACAATAGCGACTATTCCAACAATGCCACCCAGCCACAGACTGCACTCAGCACAGCCAGTGATTTTCATACAGAGCGCTACGTGGCTTTAACAATAAAAAAAACCTAAACAGCCTATTTACAAAATGTACTGGCCACTTTTGTCTGGCCTGGCGCTCCCGCTTCCAACGTTCATGGAAGGCTTACTCATACCAGTACCGAAACATGCAGGAGGAACACGACTCGATATTTATCACCCGATCATGTTACTTAATTCCGACTTCAAGATCTTCACACGCCGTCTAACTGTGCAACTCAAACACGTATGATGAGAAATTGTTTCCCACGAAGAAACTTCCTTAGGCGTCGATCATAATATACAGACAGCCTTCAGTGAATATCGAGATGTGATCGCTGTGGCAACACACTCGCGTCTGCCAGGAGCTTTAATCCCCATCGATTTCAATCAAGCGTTTGACCACGTCAATCATGGATTCCTCACCACAGTGATGGACCTCATGGCGATTCCCCCGACGTTCACACACGTGATTATGCGGCTACTTCGTGGTGCAACGTAGAGGATTGACGACAACGGCACACTTACAGAACCGATACGGATTGAATGCTCTGTACGGCAGGTTTGCCCATTGTCGACAGTGCTTTACACCATTCCGATGGAACCACTCATTTGCGGAATACAGTGACGCTTGACAAATATTCCACTTCGGGATCATGTGTTCACTGCCGAGCCTACGCGGATTTCTTTGGTCCTATTCGTACGTTAGGCGGCCGACGTACAAGTTCCGATGCAGTGGATTACTCTTTACAGTTCAGGGGCAGGGAACACTATGAACGTCGCAAATTCATGCGGCAAGATCGGCCGCTGTCTTCCCGCAGACAGCGTAGTCCCCTTTCAACTGATGGATATCCTTCGCAGTCTCGGAATGATGTACAGCGAAACATTCGCCGCGCCTCGGCGATCAGTTTTCAGGCGCTACTGCAACGTGTCCGGGCAAACATACAAAATCACCTACTACGACTGCTGAATATGTGCCAGAGAGACACCTTCGTCAATACCCATCTGGTAGCCCGGATACATCACATCGCGGTGATTCTGCTCGTCACTGCGACAATGGCAGCCAGACTACAGGCAGCTTTCGGGTATTTTATATGTTCCAGTATGAGGCCGTCACCTTACCGGGGTGGGATGGTGACCTCGATGTGGTTGACGTGAGAGCTAGGACTACGGCACCCTACACCAGTACTATGTTTCGGTAATGGAAGAGCCTAAATACTAGTTTTGATGGAATGTTGAGCATCAATCTCGCTCCAGTTTCGAGACGCCTACCGATGTCTTTGGCGTACCTCCTACTTCGGATGTCGCACATCGGCGTTTCATTTTGGAATACAGCTACATATGCACCGAACTTCAGAGCTCCCTAGGACCAGGAAGATGACCACCCGCGACATCTACCGTCTTCTTCGAACGTACCCATCCCAAAACCTCGTCGAAGCACGTCACCCCCATTTTTAATGCCCTACCGTTTGGAACACGATCCACCAACCTTACCACACCACTGACACCACCGATAAGTCGTACCTTCTCGTCAACGGCAAGTACATTACAAGTCAGCAACTGCATTGCAACGCGCTCGTGCACTCACCCCTGTACCTCAAGTGCTATGTCGAAGATACAGATTTATATAGTTTTGAGTGTGGGGCAGCAGCGGCTGTCTGGACCCTCGTACAGAAGATTGTGGACCTCTACCTCCGAGTACCCCACATCACGTCTCTCCTACCATGCTGATGTATGCAGACACGACCTACTTTCCATCGTCTACGTGGGACGCTAATACATGGATCAGTGGCAAGGCTATCAACTACCTCTTCTGGGACGGCATCGTCGATCAATCGGACTTCTGAACACGCCTCCAAGTACATCACCACACCCTTCGCCGACATCGACACTATCGTGCTACTTTCGCGAACTGTTTACAAAGTATTTTCGCCAACCCGCCTCGGAGCTGGAATTTTAATGAAACGTGCCAGCCAAGACTGGACGATCCCACGTTCCCCTTCTAATGGTGAATGATAGAACGGACGTCGTTCTGACGGCGCACGAAAGTGGAGCATGGCGCAGCAGGTATTCCTAGTTGGTTTCACTTCCCTTTTCTCTTCATCTTTTAATTTTTCTCCTTACACGTGTTTATCATATTAACGGTTAGCTCTGTATCTGCAGCATATTTGCTTTCTTTCTGATGTACTCCCCTATAAAATAAAAAAAAAAACGAAAGAAAGAAGAGTTGGGTTGCTGATGATGTTGAGACTGTTTAGTTAATTACATTATAAAAAAAAGGCTGTTGCGAAAGTATACTTATTTATGTTTTACATTTTCAAGGAATATTTTATTTGTTTTCTCATTACCTGCAACATTTTGCTCGTGTGGTAGATATTTATTCTTTTTGTTCTCTACAAGGAAGCCATTTTTCTAAAAATAATAAAAGCTGAAAACAACGTTGGTACAGCACTTGCCCGAAAAAATTATAATTAAATAAAAAATTTGGTAAAGCACTTGCCCGTGATAGATAAAAAACAAATAATAGAAGCAGAAAAAATAAATAAAAAAAACAAAAAGAAGATACCTGACACCAAATATCACAGTGAGAAAATAGTTATGTACAAAGCATATTCAAAAAGTAATGGGTGTTTGTGATCTTTAAATGTCGGTAGGATGGAACATATTTCCATGAATGCACTGTCATATATTAACTGCTTATGAAGCAACAGAATTCACTGTTTTGATACAGTACTCGCTTGACTGCAGGCGAAAGTAAACAACAGTACTTCGAAAATCGTTGATCTTGTAATTTCCGGAGTGGGAGTTACAATTCGATTTTTGTGCGTAAAACTGATCTACAGCTATTCAAATCCGTGAGGAGTTTTGTCTAGTTCGTTGTAGGGCTAGACAATAGTGTCGAAATATTAAAAGTGACCGTAATAATGTGGTTGCTTGAATTTGGGATGGCAGAACAATTTTTCAAACCAGTGAAACAGTGCAACAAGTGAATCGATTGGCGCTGACGCATCACCGTATACTTTAAGAAAAGAGACGAGCTTCTTCCCAGTTACAATATATCTTTCGAAGTCACGTACACTCGTCCAAAATTATGTACATCACTCTCGTACGTATTATACATGAACACATCTAAATGACAGTTGGAGACAGAATACGAACAGATAACCTTCAGAACCCTCTCTGTTTGCGGTTCTACGGCGGCGGTTTGCGGTCAGCATAACGAGATTAGTAGCATGCTGCCTAGCTTTCCGATAACCGCATAGCTAACCGCCATGTTAATTATCTGACGGTTTTGTCCATTAGCTGATCCTTAGGACATTTTCTGTTTTACTTTGCTACAGCTATAAGTATGTAAAGACCATTTGGATGCACTGCAGTGTACTCCTATACGCTGAATTCTACTTCCTCTACATAGAAACTGAATTTCTGGGTACACCAAAGAGATTTTATCTTTCTATA
This sequence comes from Schistocerca cancellata, assembly GCF_023864275.1. Classification (NCBI taxonomy): domain Eukaryota; kingdom Metazoa; phylum Arthropoda; class Insecta; order Orthoptera; family Acrididae; genus Schistocerca; species Schistocerca cancellata. Next base: position 193,258,055 of record NC_064628.1, on the reverse strand, counting down.
TGTAGCACCGTCTAAAATAATTTTTATTCGCACCGTATTTACTGTTCCATTCTGCCTACGAATTAATTATTTTAGTTCGGAGCACTTACCTAGTCCTCTGAAAAAGACTTGATATTCATTCTTTGGTCTGCAGTACGCTGCGAAAACGTAACTGAAATAAACGTGAGACAGCACATGTAGAATTTTCTGCTCCTTGTGCCACTGACTTTCCGTGGCATAAGGATGTATAGCTACTGAACCAGTGCTAAATGGTATGTGGCATCACTTTCATGACCTTTTTTTATTGTTAAGGGTCATCTACAATGTAATGTTATTATAACTTTCAAAAAAATCTCAGAATCCTAAATTGTCAAACTGAAGTTAGCAATGCAGATTAAAATTTACTGTAAAATAAAAAGGAAATATAAACATAGAGACTTATGCAAAAGTGTAGGTTTGAAATACTTTCTGTGAGACACATTAGACTAATTACCATACAAAATACTTGTGTCGCTATACGCCATGGCGTTAACTCAAAAGAGGGTTTTAAAGTTTTCTACTTACTGTTTTGATCGGAAGTTACAACTGATAGTTATGTTGTTCGTTTATATTGGAGGTAGGCATATTTTAGGGTATTTGCACATTCACTGTCTAGACTCCAGAGGCTCACGAAGTATGATTACAAATTTGATACACAAATAACGACTCAAATTAATCATCTATTTGTCATTCGACTCATATAATCAAAAGTACTTACGTCAAAGGTTAGTTGATGGTTGGTTAATTTGGGTAGAGGGGAGAGGGGGCGTGGAATGGACTAAACAGCGAGGTCGTCGGTCACATCAGATGAGGGAAGCATAGGGAAGAAAATCGGCCGCGCCCTTTCAAAGGAACCATGTGTCAAACGACTTTACAACCTACATTACAGGAAAGTCTGCCAGCTGATCTCCGGTTTAGACATATTGTGTAACACATTTATCCTTACGGACATCAATTTCTGTCTCCGCTTTCAAGTCTCAACAATCTAACACTTGTCTTTTAGGCATCAACTATTCTATCACATGCAGGCTATTACCATTAAGAAACATGACTTACTGTTAACCAGCCTATTCACTCTGCACATGAATGATTCTCTAGCAGAGCTCTCTCTTTAATATTGCAGAGCTCGTAACCTAGTTCAGCTGGTACATTAAGGTTTATGGATCGATCATATTTTTCGAGATATATGAAAAGAATAGATCTATGCAGCGTCTCAGTGGGAAAGAATTCTCTGTATCCATAATTGGATGAATAACAGGCGCTAGCAGTCTAGCACTCATTGGATCCACCTGACGATTTCTGCGATTTACTCCTTATCAACGACGCTGCAACCTGTTAAATCTCACCTGCCGTACCTGGTCTACACTCATTCTGTTCTTCAAGTAGTACCACATACCAAATCTTCGAATGAAATGATGGCCTAGCAACAGGAAGGTTGGTCAGAAAATAAGTATCCAATGCGCCTGGTAAAAACTGGTTATCCTCTCTAGGAGCTGCGTCATCCAGTTAAGATGGTGTACTTCAGTAACAATTTCAAATCAGACTTAAATGTGCATCATACTAGAAGTGATGTAGCTCCCACCGAAGCCACCAGTTCGATGTAATTGCCTAGACAATGTAAAAAATGGAAATGAGCGTTTGGCGTCATTGCCCTGGAGGCACCTTACGGGGCAGGTCCGGCCGCCTTGGTGCAGGTTTTATTACATTCGACGCCACATTGGGCGACCTGCCCGCCGGATGGGAATGAAGTGATGATGAAGACAGCACAACACCCGGTCCCTGAGCGGAGAAAATCCCCGACCCAGTCGGGAACCGAACCCTGGCCCGTAGGGCGGCAATCCGTCACGCTGACCAATCAGCTATCGGAGCGAATCCTACACAATGTAACTTCGATGAACTATCGACTGCAATTGTACATTAAAAAAATGCTGAAATACGGGACTTTATAAGAGAAATGTCAGGATATTTCTGTTACTGCTTTGCATCTTAACCCACAAACTTTTCCGCTCCTATAAAATTTACTCGTGCAGTTACGACCAGAATGCTCATCTGCGACCACATATACTGGGTATATACACAGTAAGGTAATATGCTTAGCTCTACTTGCTAGTACAAGTACATGATATAATAGAACGGCAGGTGCTTTACTCATTTGACCTGACCACGTCCAGATCTATAGTTACTGTCATAATTAAAACTATACAACGCTGAGAATAAAATCGCACGAAGAAGGAAGTGAGTGACATAAACCAAGGTTGGGAACCACGATTCTACATCTGAAACATGATGTCTATTCAGATTTCGCGCCAGTCGCAAAAAAGAGGCGCTAGTAGCATCACTAAGAGAATACAGAACATGTTTGCTTCAAATAAACGCTGTCGCGAGCGTTGGTTACCTCTCAGATTAGACTTGGTGTGTTTGTGTTAAATATAGTCAATGATGATTCTGAAGCGACAAAGACGCCGTTATCGCCACGTCAGTGAATTAGAACGGTTTGTTTAATAGGACTACGAGAATCTGAATGTTCATTCTGTGATATTCCAGGAAGACTGGCAGGAAAGTAGCTACCGTCCACGATTGCTGGCAGCGCTGGTCACAAGAATGTGCGGTCTCATGCCAGGCTACTGACGACTACGTGGTGCCACCAGGAGCGAAGACGATCGTGTTGAGCGTTTGGCTCTGGCGCATTATACTGCATGTGCAGCAGCAATACGAGGAAGAGTCGGTACCACAGTGTCACAACGAACTCTTACAAATAGGTGACCAGTTGACGCCCTGCAATCAGTCCGACTGCGTGCAAGACTCATTGGATCTACACCTGGAGTTATGGTCTGCGGTGCGATTTTGTGTGACAGCAGGCGTACTCTCGTGGTTATCCCACGCACCCTGACTGCAGGTTTATAAGTCAGTCTGGTGATTCGACCTGTCGTGCTGCCATTCAAGAACACGATTCCAGACGGATAACGCTCGGTCATATACCGTTGTTGTAAGGCAACATGCTCTACAGAGTGACGACGTGTTGGCTTGGCCTGCTCGATTACCAGATCTGTCTCCAGTCGAGTACATACAGGCACCATCGGACGACAACACTAGCGTCATCCACGAACACCGTTAATTGTCCCTGTATTTACCAAGTGCTACAGACACGGAACTTCATCCTGTAAAGCTACTTCCGGCACTTGTACAGCACAATGTATGTTCGGTTGCAGGCTTGCATTCAACATTGTGATGCTTACACTGTTTATTAAGGTACCTGCATTTCACATTTGAAATGGTTTATATCGCGCTGACACTAGCCTGTGATCTTGCAATATTAATTACTTATATGTGTTAACTGGACGAATATAACCCAGAATTTCATTCCTCTATATTAAATGTTTCTTGGTACTCCGCCGTTTTCTTTCCGTCAGTGTAACTTTTGAGCACCCAAGAAAGTCGCATCCATACGCGACTGCACGAAGTTGTACTTCGTAAATATCCCTTGCCCCTGCTTCTAACATTTTAGCAGCCTATGACATCAAACAGATCGCGTTGTCTAATACGCGTAATATAGTTACTTACATAAACCACAACAGTAATTCACAAGTAATCTCACTCGAAGCCCTTCTTGTAATGAATTTGTCATCGATTTGTCTACTACAATTTTTGCGGACCGAGTAAGTTGTTTTTACACCCCTCTGGTGCAAGAACGTGTGTATTCTGCTGTTGTTAAACAGCGTCTTTCCAATAGAGCTGCGTCTCACCTTCTAATTTCGGTGAAAGTATTCCTAAGCCGGACTTATAGAATACTCGAGATGTCTCGGTTTACCCCACCGCGAGAACTCGCTACAACACATTTAAGGTGGGATTCCTATGCCGCGTTTGACGCGTGCGGCAGCCGTTGTGCGTCTGACGTAGTGCGGCTGACGCACATCTGGCGATTCCTATAGAGCGGCGGCCGCACAGTGTTTAGCTGGTCTGCTGCGTCTGTGCCGAAAGGATGATTGAGCGTAATTTGTTGTTTCATCTAATGTTAGAAGACGTTGAAGATGAAGAAAATCAGCTTCGGCTATGTGAGGGAAATGCTGAAACATGGGAACTTGTTAAAAAACGACCAAAAATTTAGAGAGTATTTCAGATTCAACATAGCGCAGTTTAACTATGTTCTCGATCTCGTCAAAGAAGATATCAGAAGAAATCGTCTCCCAGCTATCCATACCCTTAACACCAGATAAAAACGTAGCTTTAACATTGAGTTATGTACAATAAAATTTGTTAATTTGTTATTGATTTATTAATAATGCACACAGTGTAAAAAATGAAAACATCACAGTACAAAAATTTGAAATTAACACCTATCGCAACATTAAATGAGTTCGTAAGCTGGGTTTTCGGTCTCTGTGTTGTCAGATGGTGTGATGGCAGTGTTATCCACAATTGATGTCGTTGGAGTTGTTGAGTATGAGAAAGTACTCGGAGATGAAAGACGCGCGTAAGAGTAGTATTCAAATGAACTGCGATACTCCAAAACAATAAGCATCTGCAAGGATCTGAGTTTGGTTTCATTGATCAAATTATGATTTAATTGTTTACGCTGCGGGCGATACTTTAAAAAAATAAATCGATGTCATCATCACACTTTCCTTCAGCCAGTCTTTTCATTAAGGTTTCTCTCTCGGCTCACCGAGAATTCATCAACTCCATGATTTTTTCATTTTGTGGAGACCTTTTCCTGGGTGGTCTGAACGACGCGATGTCTTCCACGTCTTCGGAAAAAATTTCTTTTTCTGACAAAGTTGGCGATGTCTGGCACACCTCACTGATACTCGGTTCACCGTCATATTGTGGGCTTTGCACTTCATCTGCCTCAACCTTGGATGAACTTCTGTGAAATATATTAAAAAACACAGGTAATTCAGTGTCAATAATACAGGGCTATTACAAATGATTGGAGCGATTTCATAAATTCACTGTAGCTCCATTCATTGACATATGGTTACGACACACTACAGATACGTAGAAAAACTCATAAAGTTTTGTTCGGCTGAAGCCGCACTTCAGGTTTCTGCCGTCAGAGCGCTCGAGAGCGCAGTGAGACAAAATGGGGACAGGAGCCGAGAAAGCGTATGTCGTGCTTGAAATGCACTCACATCAGTCAGTCATAACAGTGCAACGACACTTCAGGACGAAGTTCAACAAAGATCCACCAACTGCTAACTCCATTCGGCGGTGGTATGGGCAGTTTAAAGCTGCTGGATGCCTCTGTAAGGGGAAATCAACGGGTCGGCCTGCAGTGAGCGAAGAAACGTTTGAACGCGTGCGGGCAAGTTTCACGCGTAGCCCGCGGAAAATTGGCTCATGCCACAACTGGAGACCGACAGCGCCGACTTCATCTTTCAACAGGATGGTGCTCCACCGCACTTCCATCATGATGTTCGGCATTTCTTAAACAGGAGATTGGAAAACCGATGGATCGGTCGTGGTGGAGATCATGATCAGCAATTCATGTCATGGCCTCCACGCTCTCCCGACTTAACCCCATGCGATTTCTTTCTGTGGGGTTATGTGAAAGATTCGGTGTTTAAACCTCCTCTACCAAGAAACGTGCCAGAACTGCGAGCTCGCATCAACGATGCTTTCGAACTCATTGATGGGGACATGCTGCGCCGAGTGTGGGAGGAACTTGATTATCGGCTTGATGTCTGCCGAATCAGAGAAAGGGCACATATCGAACATTTGTAAATGTCTAAAAAAACTTTTTGAGTTTTTGTATGTGTGTGCAAAGCATTTTGAAAATATCTCAAATAATAAAGTTATTGTAGAGCTGTGAAATCGCTTCAATCATTTGTAATAACCCTGTACAATGAAACAGAAAAAAAGTAAACAGGCAAAATGTATGGCAACTTACACTGGCTTGTGATCCATTTTGTTTAAAAATGTTAACATATCAGCCAGTGGCCATTTATTTCCTTTACTGGAAGCAAAACTTCTAGTACTTTTTCCTTTTCTCTGCCTTTTTGATGTGTGTCTTTTATATTCCTCCATCTTTTTTTGCAGTCTTCAACTATAAAACACTATATAGTCAAATAATTATGTACGTTAATATTCGTGGGATGTAAAAATAATAGTAATTTTAAAAGTTACACCTATCTTATTTTTATTTTGTTTTTAGGTTTATGGCAACAGGGGAAACATTCAGATCACTGTCATTTACATTCTGAATATCTCCTTCTTACATTGGTTAAATCATACAAGTTGTGCTGTCAGTACTACGTAATAAGTTACCGCCAATCCTTTTGCCACCGATGTCATAACCAGCTGAAATCAAAATGTAAGGAATTTGAAGAAAAATGGCAATTTCCTAACTGTGTTGGTGCCATCGACGGAAAACATGTGCGAATTTTTTCCCCTGCACTGTCAGGCTCATTGTATTACAACTACAAACATATTTTCTCTGCCGCCCTACTTGCTGTGGTTAACGCGAACTACAAATTCATTTTCATTGATGTCGGGTCATATGGGAAAGAAGGTGACAGTGGAATTTTTGATAAAAGTAATATCGGGAAACTGTTTTCAAGTGATAGGATGTTTCCTCCGCCTAAAAAGCTGCCGGATTCGGACATTGTAGTGCCACATGATTTTGTAAGCGACGAGGCATTTCGATTACATCCAAACAAGATGAACCGTTTCTCTCGTCGAGTTGCTAGTACTTACCAAACAGCTATTTGTAACTACCGACTTTCACGAGCTCGTAGAGTTTCTGAAAATTCCTTCGCTCTGTTAAGTCAAGTATTTCGAATATTTTATTCGCGATCAGTATGAAGCCAAAAACGACTGATAATTTGATTATTGTTACTTGCTGTTTACACAATTTACTTAGAGATACATTCTTGGAGAAAAATAGCAAGCCTCATTTTGAATTAAACAGAAGTGAACCACTACCTATTGTAAATCTTAGACCGTTAGCAAGGAGTGGCGGTTATGCACATGCTGATGGATTTCCTGTGCGAGATTCATTTACAGAATACTTCATCAACCGTGCAGGTACAGGGACAACACCGTGGCAAAGTGATCACGTTAACAGAACTCAGTAGGCTTTGAACTCCCTAGCGTTACTGAATAATATTTAAAAATTTGTATGTAAATTATAATAAATTGAACTTCTATAACATACATCAGGTTTTGGTATTCACTTTGTGTACACTTCATTATTATAATAATAACTGAATATTATGTGGGACGATGATACTTATTCTAGTTTATTATAATATGCAGTATTTGCCTGATAACAAATAATAAACGTTATGAATAAACAGAAAGTATAATGTACTTTTCTTACTTGTTCTTTCCACGAATTCCGCTGTCTCTCTCCAAGCATTAGCCTTCACAGTTTGGTCCTTGTATACCGGTAACGATACATCGTAGATACAAGGAAATTTAGAAACCATTTCTATCAGTTTCTCATCTTCCACCGCCGTGAACAGTACTTTTCTCTCGGACATGCTGTCGTGTTATCCTTTGCGGCTGCATCTAGACTGCTCTCTAGTGGTGGGCAGGAAATCGCGTATCTGTTAGAAATCACAGTGACTGAGAAGTCACAGATATCACAGTAGCAACTTTACAGAATCTAACTGCGATTTCAGTCACAGTTAGCAGTCGCAAGTAGTATTTCATATTCAAAGACGTGAGCCATCTATTGCTCGAATTTAGCACTGCTTTCTGCGATTTCAGTGACAAGTCGCAACTAAGAGTCGCAAGTAGCAACTAAAAAGCGCGGTTAACAGTGGCATCTTTTGGCCAAAGTTCGTACTACGTCCATCTCTTCGATACGGTATCGGGTCTAACTGCGATTTCCGTGACAAATCGCAACTAAGAGTCGCAAGTAGCAACTAGAAAGCGCGGTTAACAGTGGCATCTTTTGGCCAAAGTTCGTACTACGTCCATCTCTGCTATGCGGTATCGAGTCTAACTGCGATTTCCGTGACAAGTCGCAACTAAGAGTCGCAAGTAGCAACTAAAAAGCGCAGTTAGCACTGCCATCTGTTGAGCAAAGTTCATACTACGCTATTCGCTACCGAGTCAAACTGCGATTTCTGTGACAAATCGCAACTAAGAGTCGCAAGTAGCAACTAAAAAGCGCAGTTAACATACTTTTCCTAGTGTCATCTGTTGACCGACGTACGTACTTCGTTATGAGAGCCTTGTGCCTCACGAGTTCGATGTGCTGTGTGTGCATATGAAGGGCTTATTTCAATAGTGGTACAAGTCCATTTTTGTTCATTTTGAGATACAGAGTCGTAAAGTTAAATGAGCGCTGACAAATCTGCATTTGAGATACCAGAAATATTCAAGCATATGGCTTCTTGCTAGAGATGAACCTTTATTTGTTTGGATCACTAATTTCAGACGCATTATAGACAGAAAAGTGGAGGTGATGGACTTGTACCACTATTGAAATAAGCCCTTCATATTATATGACGACATGCACATTCAGCATCAGTTATGGTTGGTCAAATACTGCTGTGACTCTGAATGTATTATATTAATAAGAAACATCATTGCCTTTTTCTCCTGAAAATATCTAGTAACGTAACAAATGTGTTTGATTCTGCTTCCAATATGACAGTTTTGGTTAATGCTCCACATGCCTACAGGACTTTGTAGTGTTAACACAGCAGAACTCAGACATCTGTATAAGTGTAGAGAAATGAAAACAGTCATATGAATGCCTCACTTTTGTTCCGACACAGTTCAAGACTCGGGAGAAAAGTTTTACACCTGGTGTTCTACATGGCAACTTCACACACAAGGACTTTTTGCCGACACTACTACCACCTACATAAGTAAGCTTTTCCTGTGTTACTTTCAAGTAATGCACTTAAGCTATTCCTGATTTAACTGGAAGTCATATCAACAGCCTCAAAATGCATATTGTAGACTTCGGGATAAGTTACAGGTCAGTGTCACACCAAGATTGTGGTGAACGGGGGGGGGGGGGGGGGGGGGGGGGGGGGCATGTCACTCTCCAACAAGTGTTTACCAATAAGTAAGTGGCGGAAAATTATGGGTATAGTAGGGCGGCTTAAACATGTGGAAAATGAGATTTTTATTATTCACTCACTGTATTTGACATTTATTATTCCTTTAAAATCGCACAACAACTTCAATAAAACACAGTTTAATCATTCACACACTTATTTCACAATTATTTCACAACTATTTCACTTTTAAACTGCAAATCCTCTAAGAACTGTCTTGAATCTTCACTAGTCTCTCTCAAAAACAGCCTTGATGTGGATAGATACGTACAGCAACCAGTAATCAGAGTCAGAACTGTGTCTGCAAAAACACAAGGATTATTAAACAATTTTTGCTGTCATTAATTCCTAGCAATATAATTGACAGAGTAGATTGCTAATATTTGCTATAATGAATATCACATTTGCAAGAACGATCACACTGAAGTAATTAAGTCCATCGAAACGCTTAGAAACTAACCTCTCGTCTGACGAAAACGGTCTAAAGACACAGTGGCAATTTCTTCAGATCTGTTGACAATGATATTTTGAGTTATCACTTTACTGAGTGACTGAAATGTAGTTCAGGTACCTGTGAACATAACAATATGTTACAATTCATTTTCTAAATACGAACTATTACGGTACTGTACGTCTGCTTACATATTAATTACACTATTAATATTTTCACAGTTGTTTCTTTAATACAAAATTAAAGCCAACGGAAGAAAAAACGTAAAACATACTTGCCAAAGACAGGTTTGTTGAGATGCAATTTTCTGTGTTGACAGATGTAACTTTCTCATACGGTGGTAAGTCGCAGAAATCGCAGGAATCACAGAAATCGCAGAAATAGCAGAAGTCACAGAAATCGCAGAAGTAGCAGAAGTCACAGAAATCGCAGAAGTAGCAGAAGTCACAGAAATCGCAGAAGTAGCAGAAGTCACAGAAATCGCAGAAGTAGCAGAAGTCACAGAAATCGCAGAAGTAGCAGAAGTCACAGAAATCGCGGAAGTAGCAGAAATCGCGGAAGTAGCAGAAATCGCAGAAATAGCAGTGGCGGAGGGATACACGACCTATGTTCCTTAACTGCGACTCTTAACTGCGACAAATCACAGTTAAGAATCACAGATACTCAAAAGTAGCATTCACAGAAATCACTGATATCGGAAAATCGCAGTTTAGCCCATCACTACTGCTCTCAGACCGGCTGGGCCACAGTCACACGCGGCCGCAACTGACGCAACGTGGGACAGAGTCCCGTTTAACACCATCTGTAGCAGTACAGCGCGGCAGACGCACAACGGCGGCCGCATGCGCCAGACGCTGCATAGGAATCCCATCTTTAGCGGACCCGTGCATCCCATGCCCGTGGGCACACCTGGCCCGCTTCCACGGCAGTGGTGTGACGGGGTTGGCGCTCGCCTTCCCGAATTCTGATGCGCTACTAAATTGAAATTCGCATAACTCTTGAATCAACCGTCAGGCTTAGAAGCCGGTTTCAATGAACGGATAAATCGCGTGACCATGGTTTTATGTCCTCTCTAAATACACGTTATGCTCTTCCTTAACTCAAGGGATTTTGTAGTCTTCGGTAAGGAAGTGTGTGTGAACAAGGAAATAGCATGTCACTGCCATGTCACTTCTACCAAAATATGTTTTTAATACAATTGTAATTCTGAAAATCAATAATGCAGTATAAAGTTTCCATATCAACTTAATCTTTCGAAGTAACGATGTAATTTTACTCTCAATGAAGTTTTTTTATAATGATAATGATTTTGCATTAGTCATTTGCATTTATCCTAAATTTTGAATATTCCTGAAACATTTTGGTCATATCAAATGCGATGTATCCTTTTGCTACACAGCAACCTCACAAATAATATGCACATATGTTACGTACTAGAACCTTTTAAGAAATAACAAATCGAATACTAGAATTATAAATACAAAACAATTTTCGTGTACCTACCACTCTCTTTTCCTCACTTCACAAGTATTGTCACTTTTAAATCTCACTTTTACTTGCAACACATTCGAGTACCGTTTCAAAAATGGTTCAAATGGCTCTGAGCACTATGGGACTTAACTTCTGAGGTCATCAGTCCCCTATAACTTAAAACTACTTAAACCTAAAGCCGGCCGAAGTGGCCGTGCGTTTAAAGGCGCTGCAGTCTGGAACCGCAAGACCGCTACGGTCGCAGGTTCGAATCCTGCCTCGGGCATAGATGTTTGTGATGTCCTTAGGTTAGTTAGGTTTAACTAGTTCTAAGTTCTAGGGGACTAATGACCTCAGCAGTTGAGTCCCATAGTGCTCAGAGCCATTTGAACCATTTTTGAACTTAAACCTAACTAACCGAAGGACATCACAAACATACATGCCCGAGGCAGGATTCGGACCTGCGACCATAGCAGTCGCGCGGTTCCAGACTGTAGCGCCTAGAACTGCTCGGCCATTCCGGCCGACGAGTACCCTTTATTTTGTCTTTGATTGCGAACAGTGGATCGGGAATGGTCGCCAATAGTGATTCTTCCTTCGAGGTGAGGCACGTCGAAACTATGGGACAGGGGTGGCTCGGTGGGTTTCTAACCCACAACTGCTCACCAACGTCGCCCCCTTCTTCATTACTAATTCCAGGCATCATTCTTGTCTCTTAGCACAGTGTGGCTATGTTTAAAAACACCAAATCCTATCCGTCCAATCCAACAACAATTTCTTTCTGCTGCTGCGAAAATTACACATGCAAATACGAAAGTGCGTGATTGATTTTCCTCTTCCTTGCTTCGCAACTGAAAAATCCAAATCTGATACTGCAAAGACAAGCTTCTGAGGACATAAAAAATGATTCAGAAGAAAGGGGATAATACACTACCGGCCATTAAAATTGCAACACCACGAAGATGACGTGCTGCAGACGCGAAATTTAACCGACAGGAAGAAGATACTGTGATATGCAAATGATTAGCTTTTCAGAGCATTCACACAAGGTTGGCGCTGGTGGCGACACCTACAACGTGCTGGCATGAGGAAAGTTTCCAACCGATTTCTCATACACAAACAGCAGTTGACCGGCGTTGCCTGGTGAAACGTTGTTGTAATGCCTCGTGTAAGGAGGAGAAATGCGTACCATCACGATACCGACTTGATAAAGGTCGTATTGTAGCCTATCGCGATTGCGGTTTATCGTATCACGACATTGCTGCTCGCGTTGGTCGAGATCTAATGACTGTTAGCAGAATATGGAATTGATGGGTTCAGGAGGGTAATACGGAACGCCGTGCTGGATCCCAACGGCCTCGTATCACTAGCAGTCGAGATGACACTCATCTTATCCGCATGGCTGTAACGGATCGTGCAGCCACGTCTCGATCCCTGAGTCAACAGATGGGGACGTTTGCAAGACAACAACCACCTACACGAACAGTTCGATGACGTCTGCAGCAACATGAAGTATCAGCTCGGAGACCATGGCTGTGGTTACCGTTGACGCTGCATCACAGACAGGAGCGCCTGCGATGGTGTACTCAACGACGAACCTGGGTGCTTGAATCGCAAAACGTCATTGTTTCGGATGAATCCAGGTCCTGTTTACAGCATCATGATGGTCGCATCTGTGTTTGGCGACATCGCGGTGAACGTACATTGGAAGCGTGTATTCGTCATCGCCGTACTGGTGTATCACCCGGCGTGATGGCATGGGTTGCCAATGGTTACACGTCTCGGTCACCTCTTGTTCGCATTTACGGCACTTTGAACAGTGGACGTTACATTTCAGATGAGTTACGACCCGTGGCCCTACCCTTCATTCGATCCTTGCGAAACCCTACATTTCAGCAGGATAATGCACGACCACGTGTTGCAGATCCTGTACGGGTCTTTCTGGATACAGAAAATGTTCGACTGCTGCCCCGGCCAGCACATTCTCCAGATCTCTCACCAGCTGAATACGTCTGGTCAATGGTGGCCGAGCAACTGGCTCGTCACAATAGGCCATTCAGTACTCTTGATGAACTGTGGTATCGTGTTGGAGCTGCATCATCAGCTGTACCTGTATACGGCATCCAAGCTCTGTTTGACTCAATGCCCAGGCGAATCGAGGCCGTTATTACGGCCAGTGGTGGTTGTTCTGGGTACTGATTTCTCAGGATCTATGCACTCGAATTTCGTCAAAATGTAATCACATGTCAGTTCTAGTATAATATATTTGTCCAATGAATACCCGTTTGTCATCTGCATTTCTTCTTGGTGTAGCAATTTTAATGGCCAGTAGTGTACAAAGTCTTACTGTGTACTATTTCCGAATGACTTTCTGGAACACTGTTTTGTTTTTTCGTGTCCCTTTTGAGATAGCATTCAAATACAGGTAAACGTCGGAACTTTTCAAGATAAATGTGACTGAGCACATAATTTATCTGACAGCAGAGGGAGAGTGTTCGTTGTTCTAGGCTGTGCTCAGAGGCAGGCTGCGCCTGGTCATAGTGATCACCAAGTAAAGATGGCAAGGGCTTGAGTCACTTAGTTCAGCTCAATAAAGATTACAGGCTAAGTATTTGGTGGAAATGGTAGTTTGAGAAATACCACAGCTGCATGAATGCAGCAGGTAAACTGGTGATTTGGTACCAAATACGGAAAAATTCGGCACATTCGGCCATTAGTGAGGTTCATGGTCACCTATTATCTAATTTTTCCAAAGGAAATGAACACAAGAAATTAATATATCATAAACTCGTTGACTATTTTTCCAAACTACATATATATTTCATTCTGGAACCATCCCTCAGGCTGCGGCTAAGCCATGTCTCCTCAATATCCTTTCTTTCAGGAGTGCTAGCTCTGCAAGGATCGCAGGAGACCTGCTGTAAAGTTTGGAAGATAGGAGACGACACACTGGCAGAAGTAAATCTGTGAGGACGGGGCGTGAGTCGTGCTTGGGTAACTCAGTAGGTAAAGCACTTTCCCGCGAAAGGTAAAGGTCCCGACTTCGAGTCTCGTTCCGGCACACAGATTTAATATGCCAGGAAGTTTCAGGTCTTCAGAAGATCTATCAGAGAATTCTAGTAAAATTTCTCTGCATATCATATACTTTAAATCAAAAGTGTACTTTCTGAGATACAAGAAATTGTTTACAAACCCCCTATCCCCCCCCTCTCCCCAGAAAATGATAAGCAACTAATGAAAGCTGCGGCAGTATAGTAAACTAGTCCAAGGTACCTGTCCATAAAAGTATTTACTTCAACACTTTTAAGAATATTTTACAGTGAATTATTGCAGAATAAAACTAAAAAGAATAAAACTAAAAGTCAGCAAAGAATCTGAGGAAATTTCCGTATTGACTGATACGTTACATATATGTGTTAAATATTGAAGCAATGACTGTTAGATAAACAAGAAATAAATGTATGAAAATTTTCACAGTGACAGGCTAAATGCATAAATAGCGGACAGTTACACTAAGTGATCAAAAGTATCCGGACAACTGGCTGCAAATGACTTACAAGTTCGTGCGCCCTCCATCGGTAATGCTGGAGTTCGATATGGTGTTTGCCCACCCTTAGCCTTGATGACTCCTTCCTCTCTCGCAGGCTTACGTTCAGTCAGATGCTGGAAGGTTTCTTGGGGAATGGCAGCCCATTCTTCACAAAGTGCTGCACTGGGGAGAGATATCGATGTCGGTCGGTGAGACTTGGCATGAAGACGGCGTTCCAAAACATCCCAAAGGTTTTATATAGGATTCAGGTCAGGACTCTGTGCAGGCCAGTCTATTACTGGGATACTATTGTCGTGTAACCACTCCGCCACAGGCCGTGCATTATGAACAGGTGCTCGATGTGTTGAAAGATGCAATCGCCATTCCCGAATTGCTCTTCAGCAGAGGGAAGCAAGAAGGTGCTTCAAATAGCAGTGTAGGCCTGTGCTGTGATGGTGATACGCAAAACAACAAGGGGTGCAAGCTCCCTCCAAGAAAACCACAACCACACCATAACACCACCAGCTCCGAATTTTACTGTAGGCACTACACTCGTTGGCAGATGATGTTCACCGGGTATTCGCCATAACCACACGCTGCCATCGGATCGCCACATTGTGTACCGTGATTCGTCACTCCACGCAAATTTTTTTCACTGTTCAATCGTCCAATGTTTACGCTCCTTACACCAAACGAGGTGTTGTTTGGCATTTACCGGCGTGCATCCGCTCGAACATGAAATCCTAGTTATCTCACCTTCCGCCTAACTGTCCTAGTACTTACAGTGGATCCTGATGTAGTTTAGAATTCCTGTGTGATGGTCTGGATAACGTCTGCCTATTACACATTACGACCCTCTTCAATTGTCGCCGGTCTCTGTCACTCAACAGAGGAGGTCACCCTGTATGCTTTTGTGCTGTACCTGTCCCTTCCAGTTACCACTTCGCTATCACATTGGAAACAGTAGACCCAGGGATGTTTAGGAGTGTGGAAATCTCGCGTACAGACGTATGACACAAGTGACCCCCAATCACCTGACCACGTTCGAAGTTCGTGAGTTCGCGGAGCGCCCCAGTCTGCTCTCTCACGATGTCTAATGATTACTCAAGTCACTGATATAGGGTAAATGGCTGTATCTGACAACACCATGCACCTAAAATGAAAAACGTATGTTTTTGTTTGTGTCCAGATATTTTTGATCACATAGTGTATCTTGTCCAGTGCAAATGATTTGGAGTCTTGAAAGGGAGAAGATACGTGTGTGGATGAATGACCGATTAAGTGGCGATGTTAGAAGTGTTTGAAACTTTCATAAGGAAGACTTAGGGAACTTGTAAAACTCTCGTGTATCGACATCGAAAACTGAGAAGTTTAATGAGAAAAGTTAGTGTACTTGAACATTTTACATGATTTTGTGTGATCTTGCTTCGTAATAATTTTACGCAAGTTCGTCAGTGTTGGAGTTCGTCTGAGAGTAAAAGCTGAACTTGCTTCATTTCATAATGAAACCATCTGAACGTGTAATATTTTGATACTTTGCTACAACTACTTAGCAGTTAATTGCATGGTGTGCTGCTACGAACTGTTAATTCACAGCGCGTTAAGCTAAGTTATTGTGTTAGTTCAGTAACAAAAGGGATTTAAATTCTTTAATTAATTTTAAACGAAATTTGTGTGAGTGCAAATGTTATTTAATTCTTATAACAATAGTTATTTAATATGGCCCCATTTATTTGAATTGTTGTTTAGTGAAGCGATAAGTGACATACATACAGAACGACACACCATTCTTATCAGGCCTGCAAAACAAATGAAACATTAATACCTAGCGCGCTTGGCTGTTAGCATTTCGATTTTCTGTCAAATACAAATCACTTTCCTCGTCTGGCACGTCTGAGCAATTCAGTTGTTCTGCATTCTTGAGTCCTGACCCAGAGCTGCGTTACTGTGTAAGTCATTTCTCATGTCCTATATCAGATCCCAAAGTTCCCAGATTAGTCAACTAAATGTTCTTCATTGACATGCAGTCCTGTTAAATTTTGTTCTTGTTGTTTTTGGAATATATATTGTGTTCTAGCATCATGAATTATCTCGAAGGGAACGGCCTGTTAACACACTGTCAACACAGATTTAGGAAAAATAGTTCCTCTGAGAGATAACTAGCTCTTTACTCACACGACATATTGAGTGCTATCGACAAGGGACTTCAAACTGACTCCTTATTTATTAATTTCCTGAAGGATTTTGACACTATCTCACAAGGTGATTGTAATAAAATTACGTGCTCATGGAATATCGTCTCAGTTATGCGACTGGATTCGTGATATCCTGTAAGAAATGTCACAGTCAGTAATAATTGACCGGAAGTCCTCTAGTAAAACAGAAGTTATTTCTGTTGCTCACCAGGGTAGTGTTACAGTCCCTCGGCTGTTACTTGCCTTTATAAACGATTTATGAGACAACCTGAGTAACCGCTTTAGTCTGTTTGCAGATGATGCTGTTGTTTATCGTCTAGTAAAGTCATCAGAAAGTAACAAAACAATTTAGAAACATATCTGTATATTGCGAAAATTGGCTATGAACTCTAAGTAATGAAAAGTGTGAGGCCATCCACGTAAATGCTAAAAGGAATCCGTTTAAGGGGCTCCGGAAAGGCTCAAAATCATGAAAAGTTCAATTTTTACTTTTTTGCGTTTTCTGAATCTGCAGACTATTACCTTTTAATAGATATATAATTTATTCAATTCCGAAGACTACAACTATTTTTAAATTTTTTTTGAAATGTGTTCTACATGGGCGTGATCCACTGTGGTGCTGTTAAACTGCTGTCAAATGGTGTTATTATTAACGTCCGTGTTCATCAGGTACATTTTAGTGATGTGAGATAAAGTATGTGTTGTGGCTAACCTGTGATGGTTCAATATATATCGCTGGTGTGATTGTCGATTGTTTCATGTTTATTTACTCTGTCGTTATCTCGAAAATATTCGTAATTAATTCCGTTTCTTGAGTCTCTGTTTTGTTGAAGTATAATAATGAGTAAAAGTAAAGTTATTAGAAATCCTCTGAAGGCTTTTAAGAAAAGGAGAAATGTTGGAAAGCCAAAGGTATGTGTTATTACTGTAAACAATAAAGACGATAGGTTCTAACATGGTACGAGCGATGCTTGCTTTAGACAAGGAACGCCTTCGGGCTGCAGATAGGGCTGTAAAGAGTCTAGAAATACAAGCAAGAGTAAACAGGAGGAGGAACAAGAGGAAGCTGGAGGAGGAGTTTGCAGAGGATGAAGATAATCCATCCAATGGACCTGGAATGCACTAAAAAGTTAATCCAATCTTTGTCACTCGATTCCCAAAACTTTTATTTTCTCATACTAATTACATGTTTTCTAAGGATCTTCCAAACATATTTGTTTCAAACTCTCAGTAAATGTTACACAGTACCTTCTGCATAATTTAACACAGCCTTTTTCCAAAAAACTGTATATTTTTGAATATATAAATAAAAAATTGCAAAAAAATGTTGTGAAATTTCATTACAATTGAAAAAAAATCATCTTTAATAACTGAACTAAAATTTTGTAAAATCCCTGTGTTAAGTTGTAGCCCATATTCCAATAAATAATCTGTAAAAAGTTCAACTTCCTACCTCAAATACGTTGTGAGGAAAGATGTAATTGCAAGTATAGGGCTTTCCGGAGCCCCTTAACTTCGTTTACAAGTAAAGTCAATCAAATCTAAAGGCCGTGAATTCAACTACATACCTAGAAGTTACAATTATGAAGAACTTAAATTGGAAAGAACACATAAAACATATTGTGAGGAAGGAGTACGAAATACTGCGATTTATATGCAGAACACTTAGAATATGCAACAGATCTACGAAAGTGACTGCCTGCACTGCGCTTGTCCGTCCTCTTTTAAAGTACTGCTGCGCGATATGGGATTTTTACCAGACAGGATAACCGGAGTACATCGAGAAACAGAGGAGAAAGCGTCACGGGCATGATAAAGCATTTTGGGTGGACATCATGAAAACAAAGGCATATCTCGTTGCGGCTGAATCTTCTCAAGAAATTTCATTCACCAACATTCTCCTTCAAATACGAAAATAATTTGTTGACGCCTACCTACATAGGTCTACAACAGTACTCACAAAACCTTTTCTTAGTCCTGCAGTGTCACTGATAGCTCTTGAAATGCTACCGACTAATAACCCCCTCTGAATTTCTGAGCCGGTTTGCTGTGACCGTGCGGTTCTAGGCGCTTCAGTCGGGAACCGCGCGACCGCTACGTTGCAGGTTCGAATCCTGCCATGAGCATGGTTGTGTGTGATGTCCTTACGTTAGTTAGGTTTAAGTAGTTCTAAGTTATAGGGGACTGATGACCTCAGATGTTAAGTCCCATAGTGCTCAGAACCATTTTTTTGAATTTCTGAAACAAATGTTCCTTTAGAAATTTGTCACGAAATTCCTTCAGATTAGTATTAGCATCTGAAATTTCGTTCATGCAGTGAATTACTTCCTCTTTCAGATGTTACATTACAAAAGAAATTTGTTCCTGCTCTGTCCGAGCCACTGGCAACTATTCTATAAATAACTTTGGGTCCACACCCCCTTGCAGAGGAAAATATTTGAACTGCCGACATCTAATAAAAGCTCCTTTGCTTATAATGTGTTAATGGTAAGGAGAATAGATGCTGAATGCAGCTTGCCGCTAACTTTGTGTAATGTCTTGTCTGTATAGACGTGTATCTGTTGCCTTTAAGATCCCTTCACTTTCACACATAAATCTATACAGTGAAGTAAGGGCCTCCCGTTTTGTCTTTAGGCTGATCCGTGAGAAGACAGGCGAAAAATTAGACTAATGGAGGATTATTAGTATTTTCTCTAATTTTCATTCGCTCTCTCTCTCTCTCCTTTATCTATGTACAGTTTTTGATATAATATTTCATTACGTGAAATCAGCCAAACAGAATCTCTGGTGGAGCCCTTCGTCTTAGTATTCAGCGGCTGGCTTGCTGTAAGAGATCTTTACATTTATTATTATTGTTAAGCGCTGCATTCAGTTGGGAAAATCAATCGTTTGAACAATTCGTTCCTTTTACGAAAGATTTCAAATTCCAGATGTGTACGAAGCCTTTTTGGACGATTTAACAAAGCCTCGGTGATTGCAGATTCTCTTCGACACAGCTGAAACTTCCCCACTAATTACAGGCAAACCGATCATCAATGATTCAGACAAAGAAATCATTCGTTCATTCACTCCAGAATAAAAGGGGTCACAAACCTTATTTATGAAGGCAATTGTATATTCAATCCATCTCCATTACATGTCCAGATCTCTGTTGGTTCCAAGTCTTAAATATTTTCCGTTACAGTTTCTTTCTCTTCAAACAACCCGCTAGTGGCACAAATGTTAATAGCTCGCTTTAGCGAGAAGAAAAGCAAATACACTCCTGGGAATGGAAAAAAGAACACATTGACACCGGTGTGACAGACCCACCATACTTGCTCCGGACACTGCGAGAAGGCTGTACAAGCATTGATCACACGCACGGCACAGCGGACACACCAGGAACCGCGGTGTTGGCCGTCGAATGGCGCTAGCTGCGCAGCATTTGTGCACCGCCGCCGTCAGTGTCAGCCAGTTTGCCGTGGCATACGGAGCTCCATCGCAGTCTTTAACACTGGTAGCATGCCGCGACAGCGTCGACGTGAACCGTATGTGCAGTTGACGGACTTTGAGCGAGGGCGTATAGTGGGCATGCGGGAGGCCGGGTGGACGTACCGCCGAATTGCTCAACACGTGGGGCGTGAGGTCTCCACAGTACATCGATGTTGTCGCCAGTGGTCGGCGGAAGGTTCACGTGCCCGTCGACCTGGGACCGGACCGCAGCGACGCACGGATGCACGCCAAGATCGTAGGATCCTACGCAGTGCCGTAGGGGACCGCACCGCCACTTCCCAGCAAATTAGGGACACTGTTGCTCCTGGGGTATCGGCGAGGACCATTCGCAACCGTCTCCATGAAGCTGGGCTACGGTCCCGCACACCGTTAGGCCGTCTTCCGCTCACGCCCCAACATCGTGCAGCCCGCGTCCAGTGGTGTCGCGACAGGCGTGAATGGAGGGACGAATGGAGACGTGTCGTCTTCAGCGATGAGAGTCGCTTCTGCCTTGGTGCCAATGATGGTCGTATGCGTGTTTGGCGCCGTGCAGGTGAGCGCCACAATCAGGACTGCATACGACCGAGGCACACAGGGCCAACACCCGGCATTATGGTGTGGGGATCGATCTCCTACACTGGCCGTACACCACTGGTGATCGTCGAGGGGACACTGAATAGTGCACGGTACATCCAAACCGTCATCGAACCCATCGTTCTACCATTCCTAGACCGGCAAGGGAACTTGCTGTTCCAACAGGACAATGCACGTCCGCATGTATCCCGTGCCACCCAACGTGATCTAGAAGGTGTAAGTCAACTACCCAGGCCAGCAAGATCTCCGGATCTGTCCCCCATTGAGCATGTTTGGGACAGGATGAAGCGTCGTCTCACGCGTTCTGCACGTCCAGCACGAACGCTGGTCCAACTGAGGCGCCAGGTGGAAATGGCAAGGCAAGCCGTTCCACAGGACTACATCCAGCATCTCTACGATCGTCTCCATGGGAGAATAGCAGCCTGCATTGCTGCGAAAGGTGGATATACACTGTACTAGTGCCGACATTGTGCATGCTCTGTTGCCTGTTATAAAGGCACATTTGCATGCCGAGCGTGAGTTTCCTCGGAAACTCGAAGTATTAATTAAATAAATAATCAGTGACAAATAAATAAAGCCTATGGCACACAACTGCAGCGCTGTGCCGTTGATAAAACAAAAGCACAATTACGTTACTCTTATGTTTGATTAAGGAATGAGAGAGCTCTGGTAGAAGTGGTGCGAGAAGCACGTATTTTATTTTATTGTCTGGCACACCGCCATATTTCATGTTATAGAAGAATACTGCGAGTTGCAACCAGACTAGGCACTCGATTCTGTAAAGAATTTACATTTATAAAAGTAAGTAGGATTATGAACTGTAGGCTTATTCATTGAATATATCTGATTTAACTAACTGTGTAATTTTTTTATGTTTAGTAGACAATCACCTCTGTACGACGTTTTGGCATGGCTGGCAAATTATTGTAATATTGAGATTTAGATTATGAGTCCGCACCTACCGCAGCAGTCTTTGGAAACGATTTAATTACGAAGTCCGATTATTTCAGTTTTATTTCACGGTCAACTACGAGTAACATTGCCTTTACGAAAAAGCCATTGTCAAGCGTCTGATACCGAATAATTAAACGTCCACCTTCCAGATAAGCAAATATCAATTACAATTACAATCACCATCATACAGATAGAATAATTAATATTTAAACAATATTTTTTATTTTATTTATTTTATATTGGCGACTGCGTGTCGGACTTGTTATTTTGTCATTTGTTACATTGTTCTCTTTGTTTCATGTGAAAAATCAATTTTCTGGACCTGGACGTGAATGTATGAGAGATAACAAAAAATCTGAAGATATTTTCCAATTCTAAAATTTTGCGGGAAGACGCAATGAAACTTCCAGCAAAATAAGGTAAGACGCAGCATCTTTGCATTAGCAGGCTTGACCAGACGTATAATTCAGTGTATTAGCTTTTCAGTAGATTCTGTAGTGTTTCTTTCGTGCATAACAGTTTTCAGTGATAAATTTCATTCTCAGTACTTTTCCTTAAACAATAACGTATGCAACAATACCAATACACGAGTGTACAATATGGCCGACTTCTGTACGATACGTAGTAACATGGACAGCAGCCATTACCAATAATCTCAAATTCAGTTTATATTTTTAAATTAACAGACAGCCATTGTTGCTACGAGCGATTCATGCTCAACTGCATTTTATTTTAAAATCAGTGTCAAATATTTTCTTGAAACATATATCACGTGTGGCATGGTAATAACTAGAAATCAATACGCAAAAATGGAACAGCAAAGACGTACTATTCAGACGCAATCCGACTCGGACGAGAGACAAATGTTAGAAAATGACTTTACGACAGCAACCGGTAGTGACGATTTATCAAACATTGACGCAAGTGTTGACGGAAATTTTGGCAATAGGCCGTCCACTACAAAAATTTCAAAGTCTCAGTCAGAGCCCATGTTGATGCATGACGTCACGTCTAATGACGCGACGGGGGCACAGACCTTGCAAACAGTAAACATTGCCGACATGTTACAAATGCTAATGAAACAAAACGCAGAAAATATGGCATACATAAGGAAACAGAACGCCGAAAACATGGCAACCTTACAGACACAAAATGACGCAATTAAATCTGACCTCATAGCACTCAAGACAGGTAATGACACTTTATGTAAACGTGTGGAACTTATAGACGCCACACTGACCAAACAGATGACTGAACTCAGTACTAAATTTTCCCAGCTTAATACGAGACAAGAAAAGACTACAACTGACGTAGCACTTTTACAGACACAAGTAAAAAACCTTAATGTCACGTGTGAAGTTCTTACTGAACAAATTCAAACATATCCTTCAGTACATGACAACCTTGAAAAACGAATTACTGACGTACAGAATAAATTTGACAATGTTGAACAACACCTGACTGACATCTTACAATCTGATGCCACAGCTCATTTTCAAAATATTAATAAAGAATTTCATGATTGGGTAGTGAACAAAGACAAACATTTTGATAGATGCTTACGTGAAAATTTACCAACAATTGTGCACGACTCCGTAGCGCAATACATTACTAATAACAAACAGCTGATCAGTGACGCAGTACAATCCGTCACTGCACCCATGAGACAATTCACCGATCGACCACAGTCTGAATGTAACGATAATATCAGTCAAAATGCACAGTTCAGGAACCAATATACATTCGAGTATGACACACACATACCGCACACGACAAACACACAAGAACAAAACACACCACGACTACAACACATACCACGATGTGCAAACACAAACACAAGCTATTATCATGGTAAACCACAGCAAAATTATCGTAATTACTCGCCAGCTGAACATACCAGTAATTACAGTGGAATAAACCCATATCACAATGCGAAGGAAGAAGAAAGCTTAATGAAACACAGGCAATTTCAGATTTTTATCCCAGAAAAACGAACCATTCATCCGGTGATTTTTCTTAAATCTTTTAGTAACGCCTTTCCACGCACTTGGAGTGACCGGAAAAAGATTTCATATATTGTCGGTTACATCCAAGGCGATGCAGCTGTCTGGGCATACAGTCAAGCTGACGTATGTACCACGTACAGTGAGTTTGAGCGTGCTTTTCTGAACAAATTCTGGTCGCAATCCGTCCAGGAGCGACTCAGAAGACAAATTTTACAACCTGAAACTTTTAACAGTAAAAATGGCAACTTACGCAGATATTTTGAAAAATACTTGAACATGGGACACTTTTTAGACGAACCAGTCGCAACGCGTGATATACTCCGTGCGTTGAAGGCCAAATTGCCTTTCAACATTAAAGAAAAACTCCTACATATCCCGGATGACGATTCAGATTATTTTTTAACAGCCTTAGATTCGGTTGACATGTTACTTGAAGATCAGCGCTTCGCGCGGCAAAACAGCAGCCACAATGTTTACACTAGTGGTATGCAAAACATGCAGGCTTGCCAACTCAATTCTGGCGCGCCCACAGTTGGATACGCGGTACAGCAAAAACATCAAACTCACATGCCGTCTCAATACGAAAATCAACATCAACACGCGTATTCCAATACAAACAATAGTTACAACAGTAATAACACTTCATGCGGCAATCCATACAAAAGGCACCGCGGTAATAACTACAACGGTAACAACGGATACAAAGGCAACAACAAAAACACAAACAGAAATAGAAATAATAATAACTACGAGCCAAGACAGCATCAAGGTTGGACTCGTAACGATCAGTACTTTCAATCAAACTCTGCTTTACCACAGCAGCCACCAGGACAAAATTGGAGCATACCTTACGACCGACAGGTAAGTTATAATGCGCAACAGCAACAACAACCGCAAAAGTTTGGAGATCATAATAGGCAATATCCGAATGTGAATATAATAGAAATGACACCTGATGCACAACCTCAATCTGTGTCAGTACCTAGTACAAATGCTGATCCAACAAACTAGAAACAGTCACTTCTATGCCCCAGGTCGTGGCTGAAGAATTCTTGGGGGGCGACTTCAATGTTAATCAGTTATTTGACACCACACTTGAACAACAGAATAATGATATGCCGAATAATTCTAAACAAAAATTACCTGTTTTATTTATAAGATACAACTACAATAACAATATATCAGATGAACTTTTACAAGACAGTACACAATGTCGTTCAAACACGAATGAAATTGTTTTAGCATCTACTACTGGTGTAGTAGGTGGGATTCCAACTACTATTATCCTAGATACAGGTGCAGCTGTGAGCGTTTTGTCTTTTAATTTCTATAAAAAAATGTGTGAATTGGAACCTGTGCCTGAGTTTCCTGCCCAAAACTGTAAAATAACTACTGCACTAGGTAATAAGTCATGTAGGGTTACGAAGCAAGTTTTTGTAAACGTTAAAATAGGTAATGGAACCGTACAATGGCCATTCCTGGTTGTACAAAACCTTGTGACTAATTGCATATTAGCAATAGATATTATGAGCGAGAAGGACTGCATTATAGACTTCTCCAAAGGTAAATGTATTTTAAATGATAAAGGCAGTGTAATTATTATTGATTTGGACAGAAGAACTCTAAAGCATGACAAACACTGTACAGGGTACAAGGTTCAGTTAGTACTTGACAATGACATTCAAGATATGCAAACACACTCATCTGACACAGAGCTAATGGACTTGAAAACATTGCTTGATCATAAGATAAGTGAAGCTACAGCTCTCAGTGTACATGAACGTATAAAACTACAGGACGTGTTATCCAAATATTTACAAGTTTTTACCAAACGATTAGGTGTCATCAACACGTATGTATACAAGATTGAAGTTAAGCCTCACAAGATATTCTACCACAAGACATATAACGTACCGTTATCTCAACGACCTGCTGTGTGGCAAGAATTAAAACAAATGTTAGACTGGAAGGTCATTGAACCATCCACCTCACCTTATTGTAGTCCTCTACTTGTTGTCAAAAAATCAAATGGAAGCATTAGGTTAGTGTTAGACGCACGAGCAATTAATGAAATAATTTTACCGGTTCACACAAAACCCGAAAATTTAGAAGAGCAATTACAGAAATTTCTAGATGCAAAATATTTTTCCACAATAGATCTCGCTAATTCGTTTTGGCAGGTGGGTATCACTCCTGATTCACGGAAATATACTGCATTTATGTTCGGGGGGCGAACCTATCAGTTTTGTGTTCTACCCTTCGGACTGAATGTCAGCTCTGGGGTATTCATTACAGCCCTGGATACCGTGCTTGGCGATGATTTAGTTGAGACAGTCACACACTATGTAGATGATATACTGATAGCTACGCAGTCTTGGAAGGAACACGTTGACACACTTCAAAGAATTTTAGAAAAATTTGCACAAGCTGGAGTCACAGCCAATCTTAGAAAATCAAAGTTTGGTTGCAGTGAGATAAAGTATTTAGGACATATCATTAATTCGCAGGGCATACGTCCGGATCCCAGTAAATTAGATGCTATCAGAAACTTTCCTAGCCCTCGAACTAAAAAGCAGCTAAAATCATTCCTTGGGCTATGTTCATTTTTCAGACGTTTTTTTTGCCACAACAACTTTTGAACAGTAAACATCTGCTAAATCTACTCAGAAAGAATCAAGTTTGGATCTGGTTGGAACAGTGCCAGAATGACTTTAATACAATTAAACATGCTTTAGTGGGTGCAAACTTATTGAGCCATCCAGATTTCAATTTAGAT
Organism: Schistocerca cancellata; assembly: GCF_023864275.1. Taxonomy (NCBI): domain Eukaryota; kingdom Metazoa; phylum Arthropoda; class Insecta; order Orthoptera; family Acrididae; genus Schistocerca; species Schistocerca cancellata. The sequence continues at coordinate 193,231,574 of NC_064628.1, read as the reverse complement.
TTTTGTATGACTTGTGACGCTTCACGAACTGGCTTGGGATGTTGCTTATTTCAAGTTGTAAAGAATAAAGAAAAGGAACAGATAAGAATTATTGGGTTTGCAAGTCGTACTCTAACTGAATGTGAGCGTACATACTCCACTACTGAGTTAGAAACACTTTGCATAGTATGGGCATTCAAGAAATTCAATTATTATTTATTTGGAAAACATACAGTAATATACACCGATCACCAGGCCCTGACATTTTTGTTAACTTGTAAACTTGTACATCCTAGACTATCACGATGGGCAGTTACACTTCAGAACTACTCTTTTGAAATTAAGTACATAAAAGGTAAGGACAACACCATTGCAGACGCTTTGTCTAGACTTCCACAAGGTATGAATGATACCAACAGTGACTTAGAAAATATAAATGACTACAGGATTCTCTTAATGCAAGACAAGCAGTATCATCAATATTATATTGATATGTGCAGAAACATGGCTAAATTACAAAAATCTGACCCTCACTGGTATAAGATAATAACATTACTGGTAGAAAAACACAATCACCCTTCGACTAAGTATTACAAGTTACACAATGATGTGTTATTTTACCGCCGACATCCAAATGCTACTAACTGGTGTGTATGCATTCCCAAAGAGTCTGAACGTAATCTAATTTGGCACACACACTTAGTTTGGGGTCATTATGGATCGAAAAAGTGTTTGGCAAAGCTCAGCACATACTGTTATTTTAGCAATATGAGAAGAAAAATTTACAGGGAACTGAAAACATGTGTCATATGTCAAAAATCAAAACCTCAGAATTTATCCACAAAAACAGATTTACATTCTATTTTACCTAGTAAACCCCTGGAAATTCTGTGTACTGACATCAGTGGACCGCATCCAGCAAGCTCTGGAGGCGTCAAATATGTCTTAGCTTTTTACGATATATTTTCTAAACATGTCAAACTTTATGCTTTAAAATCCGCCACTGCAAGTGCTATAATACGAAGATTCTCAAGTGATTACCTGACGCACGTGCGAAAACCAAAAGCAATTCTGTCAGATAATGCAGCATACTACTCTGGGTACAAATGGAGAAATTTCTTGAAGGACAATAACATTAAAAGTATATTTATTTCGAGGTTTAGTCCACAATGTAATGCGACTGAGAGACTTTTCCGAGAATTAAATCGATTCATGAGGACCTATATTTCATCAAAACATACTAATTGGGTGTCCTACCTAAGTCTTTTCGAAGACGTACACAATAACTTAAATATTTACAATACAAATTACACACCTAACGAGATCATGTTCAATTGCAAACAGAACGATCAGTGGATAGAACCATTACCTAAGTTGTCAGACAAGGAGATCACACCTGAACAGAAAATAAAAGAAGTATTGACTACGCTGACACATCACGCACAGATACGAAACAAACATCACAGATACATAATAAAAAGAAAACAAAAATTCGAGGTAGGAATGCTTGTACTACTTCGTACTCATCATAAATCTGTAGCACTCAAACGACGCAACGCTAACTGGCGTCTGCTATATGAAGGACCTTATATAATTGTTAACATACCGCATCCTGGTGCGTATCTGTTACAACATCGTAGAACTAACAAAATTATTGGGCTATACGCACACCGAGATCTTAGAGCATTTCATGCTGAATAATGTCAAAGTCATACCCATCAAAATATTGCTAAGCAACTCGAAAAACTCTGTTGTTACAACACAGATAATAAGTAGTGTAGAAATTTTCATTTCAGCGGTTCCAGAGTTGCAGTTGAAGGCAGAAGAACAATTCTTTCAGCGCGCGCCACCACCTGGAAGACGGAATATCAAAATAAAATTTATGATTACGTAGCAGTGAATGATATATTAATTTTTCACGGAACATTTATTATTGTAGGTACCACTGACTTGGTATGACACCTGACGAACCGACAGACGTCATCTGTGAAGCGATCTTTTACTTTGAGAAATAGATTAGACGCACATCTCTCAACACGAAAAGCATCTATCAGTAGTCAAGGCCACACAGACACTCTACTCACACGCACAAAACGCGAGGAATCAAACATTTTTTCTCTCTTACTATTTTGAATATTTATTGAGTAGTGAAAACGCCTGGTCTTGCCTACTGATGTAATGAATGTTGTGTCTAACCTATCTTAATTTCAGATGACATCACGTGACACAATGTAATAACCTATAGCTATGTAATGATGATGCAAACATGTTTATGTGCAACTGTATTATGTTTATGCTAAGAAAATATGTGACGTGTGTATGTATAATTACTTATTTTTTTTAACTGATGTATCATGTAACTGTTACTATGTAAAAATTTGAACAAAACGAGTGCCAAAAAGACATTGCATAGTGAACCTCTGTTCACGGACATTAACGAACATTACTAACTCTGCAACTACGCAGAAACCTATGTGAAAGAAACGGTTAATGCCATTCATTATGCAGCGTATCCATGTAAACGCGATGAATGATTTCTTTGATTAATAACTACGAACATTTAGGTGAGCTATATTCAGCAAAAAACTGAAAATGTGAAGGGCATAATTCGTGCATCGTCTAGTGACATTACTACAGTACCTAACTTCAAGATGTTAACTGGATTAAATGGACACAAAGTGCCTGTCCAGAAAACAACACGACGGGTGGAAGAATTTTGGTTGGAACTTCAGGGAATGAAATGTTCTCGAAATGTGACGGACACTCTTACCTGGACTGTCCAAGGATCGACGCCAGCTATGTGCCGTCCGAGGTTCTGCAACCAAGCTTCCACGGAATGTAAAAAACGAACTGCACGTGGACCAATTACTCGACGGGTCACGTCTGATCTGTAATAAGCAATGCTTTTAGTCACAACGAACTGCATCACAACGACTATAATGGAAATGGGAAATGGACACGCTTATATATTAATCACGTTGTTATACAACGATGTTACTGTGATCAAAAAAACTTTACCACAACGATACTAACCTGTAAAAAATTATTGTGCAGCAGATGAATATGAACTGTAATAACGACACGATGTGTATAGGTCAACGCACCTGAAACATACGGACATTTTTCTTTGAAGTATTTCAAAACAATACTATGTAACTAAGAACATTCAACAATCTAAGTTGTATTGTGTTATAACAAATATTGTAAATTTAAAACTAAGTTACCTGTCATAGAATGTAGTCTTCATATGTAATCTTGGTTGAATATTTTCTTTGTGCAACGACTGAGAAACGCGCGCACACGAACAATATGAACTGCAATACTGTGCCGCGTGATCTAACTGTACGATATAACGGCAGTGCCGGAGTCACACAGACGCTTCTGCGCATGCGCGCACTCTATCTGCCAACATAAGAACTTTTACGGCGCACCCGCGTCTTTCAAATTTTGTATATAATGTCTATAATGTGTATAATGTAGGTCATGTAAATAGTTGTAGATAACTTAGATTTTCTTGTGCCTTTAGGTGAATTGCTCGCCTGCAGATGTGTCCTTTCGCCTCGCAATTCAGGGGGCAATATAAAGGCACATTTGCATGCCGAGGGTGAGTTTCCTCGGAAACTCGAAATATTAATTAAATAAATAATCAGTGACAAATAAATAAAGCCTATGGCACACAACTGCAGCACTGTGTCGCTGATAAAACAAAAGCACAATTACGTTACTCTTATGTTTGATTAAGGAATGAGAGAGCTCTGGTAGAAGTGGTGCAAGAAGCACGTATTTTATTTTATTGTCTGGCACACCGCCATATTTCATGTTATAGAAGAATACTGCGAGTTGCAACCAGACTAGGCACTCGATTCTGTAAAGAATTTACATTTATAAAAGTAAGTAGGATTATGAACTGTAGGCTTATTCATTGAATATATCTGATTTAACTAACTGTGTAATTTTTTTTATGTTTAGTAGACAATCACCTCTGTACGACGTTTTGGCATGGCTGGCAAATTATTGTAATATTGAGATTTAGATTATGAGTCCGCACCTACCGCAGCAGTCTTTGGAAACGATTTAATTACGAAGTCCGATTATTTCAGTTTTATTTCACGGTCAACTACGAGTAACATTGCCTTTACGAAAAAGCCATTGTCAAGCATCTGATACCGAATAATTAAACGTCCACGTTCCAGATAAGCAAATATCAATTACAATTACAATAACCATCATACAGATAGAATAATTAATATTTAAACAATATTTTTTATTTTATTTATTTTATACTGTGTCTATGTGCCTGTGGTTCTGCCAGTGTGATCATGTGATGTATCTGTTCCCAGGAATGTGTCAATAAAGTTTCCCCTTCCTGGGACAATGAATTCACGGTGTTCTTATTTCAATTTACAGGAGTGTATGTCTCTTTTAGAAACCCGTCAATCTTTCAACAGATACTTCCCAAGCTGTCCTAGTTACCCGTCTAACAACCATGTAGAATACATACATGTATCTCTGTTATTCCAAAGAATAAACGTACTAGAAAATACTTTGGCGTCGACGAGCTGTCGGCGCATATATTACTAGAAAATCCGATCAGATATTTTTCAAAAGTGAATAAATGTGGATGATTTGATTGACAATGATTAATTGGTGCGTGGTAGAGGGTAATTTCTGTGGGGAGATTACATGCTGAGGTAACTGGCGAATGCTATATTACGTTTTGCGATAGTTGTGGAATCCACAACGGTAATACGTGCCAGCTGTATACTACGAAATGACCCAAACCCTTTTTTTCAGTCCCAGCTTACGAGGCATCCCTTCTATAACGCCACTGAAACAACTTTTGCATAATTACATATTGTTACCATTTGTACTGGTTATTTCTTTACTCTCAGCTTCCTCTCATACCGCTTATTTACCTCTACCTGATCAGTGGACATGTAGAAGGCATTCTTTATTGCCTATAACGTCTTAGTGGGTTTTATCTTAGCTTCTTGTTCATTCATTTGTCCACAGAACCCAGTTATGAGTCGATCTTAGCAATAACAACTTTCACTTTTGAATTTACATGGTCATCCTTTTGTACTCGTTATTGGGAAAACTGGTTTTACATGTCCTGTTTCATTCCAGTTTCAAGTTATTAAATCCAGTCTAAACACGTTCTCGTACAAAATGAATCCCAAAGTTTCGCATAATAATGCACATCATCAGCCTCAGATATTAGTCAGAATTTTACCTTAGAATTTAAAATGCATAGTGCAGCGATTAAAGACAATACTAAAACATTTCACCCGCTGAGTGTTTACAGTACCACTATGTCGTGAAGCGCCCACCTCAATTACAACCTGTTCCTTTACGGCTTTCGCTACTGTTATCAAACAGTTTCCGTAGCCATTTCATTATCATAGTGAGTAAGAGTAGAGTACATACCAAGACTGAAAAATTCAGTGCAGATGACCTCCATTTTAATTCAGTTATGATCAATATTATCATCTTCATTACTGTGTGATATAAAATCTAGTTATTCCCTACTTAGATTCGTTCCGTTCTGGTGTTTTGCAAGATTGCCCAGCACCTGCAGAAAGATTTTTTTGACTTCGCTTTCGAGCAGTCACTCGACGCGCTGGTCTCTGATGCATCATCAACACCCAAAAAGTCGTGTATTATCATGTGGCACGTACTCCAAGTCTCTCCTTAGCCCTGCACTTCTTCATTTCTATATGGTACCAGATAGCCTTGCTCAGGCGACAAATGATGAGCCTCAGCCGCTTTCAGGCCGCCTCAATTATCCCGAGGGAGCCAGCATGACTGTCTAAGCTATGGGTTGACGGCTGATTAAAGGACTCTAACTCTTTATAGCATTTAAAAGGACCAGCTATTATCCGACTCCACCGTCTAGGTGTTGCTTTTAACACTCTGTTGCGTGGAGAATGGTGCACGAATTTTTACCCTCTGTGCATGCTATAGCAATATCGATATAGATTCTCGCAAGCACGATGCACCAGTTTGTAACCTAATTTACCCTGCCGTTGATGTTTATGCATCGATATTTTTTAGATGAGTGAAAAGGATAAAAGACATGCAACATCACTGTAGAAAAGAAATTTCTGTTGTTGCAACCGCAGGAATAAGTGGCGTACGTGACCTAACTATTTCTGCATTAGCGAAGCTGCCGCCTGTTAGAGCTACACCTGGTCTTCACTCGTGATGTTGTAGCTTTCCAACTGAAAATACGTACACAATATTTGAATTAAGTGATGGGCCTGGAAAAGGTTAGTACACCAGGAATCAAGTACCCAGTGGATCAAGAAAAAAGAGGCTGCATTGTCGCGGCCCTTTTGTTCTCTGATTTACTCGGTCTACATCGATAGGAGTTTCAAATCAAAGATAAATTTGCACACCCCAGAATTATTGGAGCCCTCATGTGAGACACGTCTTCCCAGACTAACTTTGACGAGCAAGCGGCCACAATGGGATATGAAGCACAATGTGCTACCATATGGGACTTTATAAGAGAAACGCCATGACACAACTGAAATAGCTTAATTCCTTAAAAATATAATTTTTGAACAACAGTCAGAGTCACTTCATACGGTGTTGTTCATAGTTAGCATATACTGAAGTAACAATAAACCTCATATCACCATCGATGTTAAACTACTAACAGCTACAAGGTGTGACCTACGCCAAAACCTGTCATGCTATGCTGAGAACAAAAGCAACCTACTCCTAATTCTAACTTTTTAGCACACTGTGGCGTCAGACACATGATATCAATGTTAGGTTAGTGCATAGTGAGGTTAGGTTAAGTCAGGTTAGGTTAAGTTAGGTAGGGTTTGTAACAACAACGACGTTGTACTATTGTACATATAAGTAATATTTTTTCTATCTGTTTTTTCGTTAAACATGTGTATTTGATGTTATGATTTCATTTCTATTTTGCTTCATGCCACTGTGTTAAGAAAACTGTAAACAAGTTTCAATGCGAATATTAATGTTTATGTAAAATGACAAGTAATATTGTGATAGAATTGAAGTGTAACGAATGTTTATTGTTGTATGATGTTTAAAATTGTAACTGTATATCTGGTCCATACGTTGACAATGTGTTAGGATATGTAGAATGCAAAACCTCGGGTGAATACCCGGTTTGTCAGGGAGCAGTAAAAGGTGGATGGCAGGCGAGCGCGGGAAAATGCGCACGGGCACTGCACGGCACAACGGGCTCAGTAGTAGTAGTTGGAGTCTGGCACTGGTTTGAGCAACACCTTAAGGAGCGAGGAGGCTCTCCTGGAAGACGTAGTTTCACTGAGCCTCGGGTATGCCGCTCCAAATCCCACACAGCATGGCAAAATTCCATAGGCACTAAATGGAAAAGTATTGCGACGCTAAGAAGAATTAAAGTGCCGATACGTCAAGAGCCATAGCTGTGGTTGTATGTGTGCTCTGTGCCTCGCCACCTTGCCGCCCGCCATCCGCCGCATAGATACTAGCAGGTTGAAAGTTTTTGTACTGTATTCGTATGGACCATAGAGTGAACTGTGCAATAATAACCTAAATCTTACCAGAACTTTCCCATCATTTAATTGTCCTCACAACTAATCTAGACAGGGTCCTTTCCAAATGTTGTGCAATCCGAGTGTCCCGAAATTAAAAATTATATTTTGTGTTAATAATAATTACTTGCAGACCTAGCTATGTTAGAATGGTGTTTAAAGAACTGTTTTGTTAATGAACCAGTAAATGAATAACGAGGGTCTAACGAAGTTGAAAGATAACTTTAATATTGATATAGTAATGAAGTTTAATTATTTCGAGACAGATATAAAGGTATTTAAATGAGTAGTAAATAAGATAAAAAGAGTAGTAACTTATATACTGGAAATCTTGAACGCATAATAATTTCAGTAATCAATTTTTTTAATACAGTGATCATAACAGTTTCAGGAACCCCCCCCCCATTTTTATTCATTTGAATTATGAAGTGTTCTAAATTTGTTTGACCAGTAAAAGTTAAAGTCAATATAAAACTCAAAATTTATCAGGGTTTTATCTTTATCAAAATTGACATTTTGTGTGTGGCTCGAAAGTGCTATTTCTAGGGTAACCTATGCCCGATTTTAATCAGATTAATAGACAGTATATAGTTTTGTAGTATACATTGTAGTGTAGTGTTATGTATTCATGGTTTTTCCATATCAGTACAGAACGTGAAACTATCAGTTCAATAGATTTTCTGGTTCTAAAATTCTACTATATTAGGCAGTGTTACTACATGTTGTTTTGCATGAATATATACCAACTTGTACAGGGAAGAAACTCCGTTAATGCCTAATTAGGCTGGCGACCGTACTATTATCAAATTGGTAGCATCTTCAGTGTTGCTTTTGGTCCATCCTGACGTGTAATTGCATTTCGGACTTGCTTGACGGATCATTGTTATTACAGATCTGGTGTAAGTCTGATTTGCCACCATTCAGGTAAACGTGGTCGATATGTATAGGAAAATTCTTTCTCATAAGGTGAACCTCGCTCACTTACTATAGTACAGGCTTTAACGGGTATTGTGTGCCCCATGCGCACATTACAGGTTCCCCTAATGTAATTTGATCACGACTGTTACTCAAACGTAATCTCTCTCAGAGCCCCTATTGTAATAATTCTGCGATGGATCTATGTAATAAAAAATGTATTTTTGCACAGGGACTAATACTTTCCTCCCCCTCTTCAGTGCCAGAGGTGTGCCCATCTTGCTGTAGCTAGGGGGTATTTTTAATCCGAAACTGTGTTTTACTTTTTAGTTTCAGCGAAGTATTCCTAAGCCAGGCGTCTAGAAAATTCGGGATGACCAACTTTCGCCCTTCTCGGGGCATTCGCATCCAACCATAAAGCAGGCTCGTGCTTCCTGCGACTACATCTTGCCACTTTCCGTGGCAATGGTGCAACATGACTGCCACTCGTCTCCCGAATGATAATGCGCTATGTGATTAAAATTCGAACAACTGTTGAACCAAACGTCGACATCAGATGCGAGTAGCATCAGGAAACTCAAATATCCACAGATCAGATTCTATGATGTTTATCCTCAATCTGGCAGACTGTGGGTAAGAAATGAACGTGGACTAGGTAATGATATGCCCACCACCTCTCAGGAAGATTCAGTTTCAAGCGATAACTCTTTACACAAGTGTGAATTTATTTTACTGTGGCTCCCCATATCATGACTTCTCTCTACAGGTTGCAAGTTATGTTTCGTTTAGCATCTCAGAAGGTGAGCAAGGAAAAAGCTTCTCGACCTCGCACAGACAAGTTGTCGCAATAAATGGAGGCTATCTTAGCTATATTGTCATAATTTTTAGGTTAATGTAATTTAGGAGACAAATTGAAACGCTGGATGTTTTTGTTTCCAAAGTGTTATAGAGCTGACTTAATGAGCGTTTTCCTTCCAGTTGAATACACTGATAACTTTTCAGGAGTGTCAAATTGCGAAATAACTTTCTGCTTCTATTACTGGACTTTCATAACAACTGAGTGCCATTCATATTATGTCAGTATTGTAATAAGATGCTGAAGGCGGCCGAATGATAGTCGCAGAAACCTCACTTACGTGGCTCCATCGCCAAAGGCTACAACATAAACGTTAGTCAAGGTGACACATTCATCCACTCTCCAAGAAAGGGGTCACTGAGTAGAACTGTTCACCTATTGAGGTGACAGGTAACCCAACTTCTGAGCAGCCTTCGTTCCACTGCGAAACGTCTCTGGGGTACGCCATGGCCCAGAGTGAGGTTCTGCCCGTGTTGCCACGTCTCACTGCCGTCAGCTAAACTACAACTGCAAACCTCACCACCTGGCAGCCCAAACAGTAACGGCTTGACAACCAGGAGCTGCTGCCTAGTTGGCGTCAGCTGCGTCTGTCGCGGCACTTACGTGAGCTACCAGCGGCCTGACGCTACTGCCCACGTCAGGTGCCGTAGCGAGCTCCGCGATGCGCCGTTTCGCTTCGCGTGTTCCAGAGGTCGACGCCAGATACCGCTCCCAAGTGGCGGCCGCATCCTCGTCTCCAGTACTTTATTGGAAATCCTGTTGTTATATAAGAGTTGAGCTCAGTCTCTGGCGTCTTACTGCCTGGATTCGGACATGTGTGACGACAGCCGTTCTACCCCAAACAGCCTGGTTGGGCGACACCTTCTTCTTCAGCTGAAAATAACTTCTCACTTGATGGCGAACTAGAATACAAAGTTCAGCTGTTAGAATTGTACTTTCCTTGAAATTAATCCTGCTCAATGATGCCCAAAACGACAGTCATAGGTGAAAAGAGCCACAAGATACGACGTAGTATCGCAGGAAATCTGGTCAAACGTGAGTGAAATAGGAAACGCTGCAGTATCGTCAGAAGGAAGGGTAGGATACATTTTACATTGACACTTAGCTACGAGGAATAGGTTTATTTTGTAGGTGTCTCATTTATTAAATGCCGATAGAAATTAAATGCGTGAACTGATTTCTGAGCAAACCACTGTGCATATGATTAACTATTCCGTCAACCTACACGAAAGGAACACGAAGTTTGGTGAAGACGTTCTTGTTTTTAAATTTTTTAAGATATATTCTTTCACATAATTCACTACTCCTGTTTTCTTATTTCATATTTGTTGAGCTACTGCTCATAATTGTTCCGTATTTCATTATATAGTTGGCAACATTTAGAAAACCGATCGCCCTAGAACAAAATCATGCTGTGACTCACAGCGGCATCTACTACTGCGATTTGCAGTTTACTGTAATAATAGTACATTACCTTTCATTCCGTAGGCATTTATTTACAATTCAAAATGTCTGATGGTTGATCCTCAGTGTTTGCTATATTAAGATCATGTATTTTAATCAAACTGTGATTGCTAGGTATCGAAACAATCAATGAAGTAGTATCACAATATTCGACTCCATCGATATTATCATAGCCAAGACCGACGAAAATCTAACATTCACCCCCCACAGTGGTACAAGATAACATGCCAAGCACCACCACAGAGAATGAACATATTGAACTATGATAATATAAAGTAAATAATACAGTTAAGAAAGAAAAAATTTAAATCTGATGAGAGGCTGAAATTCGGTAGCAGGAATAGCAAGAGGATATAGGAGAACACGGGCTCAGAAGAAGAAATGAAAGGAGAAGCCACCTGGTAGATTTCTGCACATAGCATAATTTAAACACCGCCAACAATTTGCCTAAGAATCATAAAACAAGAATACCTGTGCGGAATAGAATTTCGAAATCGGATTTTTAAATATAAGACATTTTCAGATGCAGGTGCAGACGATAATTTATTGGTTATGAACTGCAGTTTACAACTAAAGAGATAGCAAATGGTTCAAATAGCTCTGAGGACTATGGGACTGAGGTCATCAGTCCCCTAGACTTAGAACTATTTAAACCTAACCAACCTAAGGACATCACACACATCCATGCCCGAGGCAGGGTTCGAGCCTGCGACCGTAGCAGTCGCATGGTTCCGGATTGAAGCGCCTAATAGTAGAAGTAGCGAAGACACCAGAGGATGTAAATGGGAAAAAGGTACAGTAGAAGTCCTTGAATAACACATGATACATTGAATTTAACTGACAGCAAGGGAAAATACAAATATACAGCAAATCGAGAAGGATATAGCGAATAGAGATGTCTAAAAATGACATTGGCAGTAAGTCCAAAATTGCAGATCAAGAACGTCTAGAAGGAAGATTTAAGGGTGTTTCAACAACATTGATTTTTCTCCTAATCATTCTTGCTTTGAGATTTTGCACTTGGAAAAGATAGATGTCAAATTTTTAAAAAAAGAAAAAAACTTTGGAGCAGATAAAACCAACTGCACGAATATTAGAGCAGATGGCAGGCCAGAACTAAAGAAGATCAGAAGGTCGGAATGTGGAAGGAATATGTAGAGAGGGAGAAGCGCTATACAAACTAACTTGAGCCCATGTTTTATTTCTATGGAATGAGTTAACTCGTGTGGCAATACTGATACTACCACTTATCTTAGTGGATAGACAGCAGATAGGCAAACTTGTGTGTGTAGCATATGTATATTTGGAGAAGGCTATTGCCAATGTTCACTGAAATTCTCTCTTTGAAGCTGTGGAGGTATCCGGGATAAAGAAACGGGGACAGGAGATTAACTTGTGCCGAAACTAGACTGCTGCTGTACGACTTCAAGGACTTGAAAGGGAAGCATAGTTGAGAATGTAGAAATAGAGAACATGTAAAATGCAGATCGGTAATGGCAAGAACAGCGTCTCTGGAAAAGAAAATTTTTTGACGTTTAATATAAATTTAAATTTTGGGATATATTTTGTGAAGGTATTTGTATGGACTCTAGTCTTGTGTGTAAGTGAAACGTGGATGATGAATAGTTCTGTCAAGGGGAGAATGGATGCTTTCGAAATGTGACGCTAAAGAGTAATGCTAGAGATATGTAGATTGTATAAATAATGAAGAGATACTGAATCAAACTGAGGAGTCGTAAGTTTGGTAATGGAGGCAAAATTATAGAAGGGAAGACCAAGGCTGATCAACAGTAAACAGATTCAAATGGATGTAGGATGCAGTAGTTATGTAGAGATGAAGAGGTTTACACTGGATATGCTAGTGTGGAGCAATGTATCAACACAGTCTTTACGCTGAAACGAGAACAAACGTATAGTGAGGTGAATTGTGTTCCTTGTTAACTCAACCCTGCATAAACAACAAGCACATCTGATTATCTACCTCAGTGGCATATTTTTTTCCAGAATATTTATTTAACATAACCTCTGATACATAACTCTTGTGATGCAATTGTGTGATCATCTCTGTTACTCAGTGCAACACAGCTTCGTGTTAGAAGAAATTCATAACCTGAATGCAATTTTATAAAGGCGACAGTCAGCAAATGGTAAGATTGAATTGCTGTTTTGGCAATTTTCGATATTATTATTAAGACATGTATTCCCTCATTAATCGAAGCAAATGACTGGCTATGTATCATCCGTAACATTCGAATGCACTGGCAGTTTTCAAACTTCATAAATGAACATACCGCGATGTGCCTGTGCCGTTGTTTATTTAATTACGTCCCACGTTTCGGCCCTGTATGCGATGTTCAAGTGATTGAGTTTATGTCATTAATATATTTTGCAGGGCATAAAGCTCAGACTGGTCGTAAATTAAGAAAAATATTCGCTCCACATGAAATACCAGATGTAAAACCAAGCTCAAAATTGGCTGTAAACTAAGAAAAATATTCCCTCCCAGGAAATGCCAGATGTAAAATCATCTAGAATTTCGTGGAGAGCAAATATTTTTCTTAATTTATGGCCAATTTAGCACTTGATGTCCTGTAAAATATATTAACGACCTAAACTCAGTCGTTTGAAAATGGTATGAAAGACTGAAACCTGGACCGTAATTTAATAAACAACAGTACAATTCATTTAAAAGTTATTGTGTGCGTTGCTCAGCAATATCATAAACTAGTTTTCAAACTGTGTGGAAATCATCGATCCCAAATATATCGTAAAGCAGTTCTGCGTATGCTACCACACGTTTTTGTTCAGGAAAGGCTTTTCCACTACATTCAAATATCGTGCTGCCATTCTCTGACCTCTTAAAGAATGCATTAACGTCGTATGAAATTATTTTCAATTACTGTTTGCGTCGGGGTAGCACGTTAGTCAAAAAAATAAATACGACATTTTGCCAACCAAATGTCGACTCGGCCGTTCTATCATAAAGGCTAAAGCGATAACTGTCACACTAATTATTATGACTGCTCCTTCGTAACTACTTGCAAGACTGTGCTTAGTGAGAATGCTCTTCTGGTATTATATATTGTCCTCCATAGCTTATTGATGCAGAAGACGGTCCTAAGAATATTATACCTGGTACTTTGTGCCAAAATGTTTGCCACAGAGATGTAAACAGGGATGTACAGTCTTTCGTTAAAAAAAATTGACTTAACCGAGTAAAGGCGATTTTAGTGATGCTGGGAGTCACTGGCAAGTTGGTGTTGTTATATGTAGTTATAAAGTATTCTAAAAGTAGAAAATGAACAAAATGTTTCAAGGAAAAACGAAATAATGAACAGGAAAGTTTGTTTGCTTTCCTATCATATGTATTTTTTTGTAAATAACAAACATCTTTTTCTTGTTGCAATGTATTTTATTTGTTCCAGAAGCGAAGCGCCTTTTACTTTGACACCCCTTCCCTGGAATCTAGAATCATACAGTTTTCTTTTGATACGCCATATTTGTAGATTATAAAACAGTTCACGTCCCATGTTTTGCTTGAATGATTGATTAGTTACAGTTATTTGAGTTTTTGGCTCTCATGTAGTGTCCTCTCGTCTGGTCACATGTTGGAGGTCTCACTATTACTTTACTTACGAATCGTAGCCTCATTTTCACGTTACGAACTTTTTTCTTCACAATTTTCGTATTCATTACCCTAATTTCTGTGAAGCACTATTATTCTCCTGTAGCTAGTTGTTGATAATTTACCGAAAACTGTGATTTTAAGTCTTAATAACTGTGTCTTCACTTTATTTCTCTTCCAATTTAGTTTGTTCATGAACATGTTGTCAACCTGACGAAGTATATGCTGAAAATTAATGTTTGTTCATTTCTCTCTCTTTATATCTAATTATGTGTGTGTGTGTGTGTGTGTGTGTGTGTGTGTGTGTGTTAGTGATTAGTTACATCTAGAAAACTGAATGTAATAGCTACCAGACGGTGCTTGAAAGTTTTGGCATTCAGGTGATTAGAATTTTGGTTTAAACGTTTTGTGAAGATGTTCCTGTAACAGTAAGGGGAAAGGGGTTGGGTGGTATCGCTATAATAATAATAATAATAATTAACTGTCGAAAGGTTGTTCTACGAATTTTCTATTAATATAAATAGTGAGTTTACCCTCACATGAGCACCCTCACAAAACATTTAAAAGAGAACTCAAATGAGCTGAACACCAAACATTGCAACCATTGTCTGACAACTGTTACTTTCAGCCTTCTATATATGACTTTCCACTGCCTCCCTCCCCCCTCCCCCATCCCCCCTTCCCCTGCAACACACACACACGCGCGCATATATAAACAAAACAGAAATGAACAGACCTCAGTTTTCAGCGTATACTTATTTAGGTTGACAATGTGTACATCAAAAAAGAAAAGAACTAAAGTTAACACTGTAGTAACGACGATCACAGTTTTCGGTAAAATATCTGCAGTCTGTGACAAAAGAAATAGTATTCCATATCAACTAGCGCAAAGAAAAAAAAGTTCGTAATGTGAAAATGTGTTTATGTTTCGTAAGTAAAATTATAGTGCGGCCTCCAGTATGTGTTCAGACGAAACGCCGATGTTAGCCTACAAATATAACAATTGTAAGTAACCACTTATGACTGAATAAATAAGACGTGAACTATGTTATAGTCTACAAATATCGCTTATCAAAGTAAAATAGTTTTATAATATACAAATATCTCATATAAAAACAAAACTATATCAATCTAGATTCCAGTGAAGATTTATCGTAACAAAAGACAAGACCCTTCCGTAACAAATAAAATACATCACAGCAAGAAAAAGGAATTGTTATCTACAAAAGTAAAAAAAAATAGTACTTCTAAATACTGAACAATTACGTGTCATACCAGCAAACTCGTTTCGGTTCAATCTCTAAAGCTCTATATAGAATATTTTAAATGTTAATGCGTTCCACGCCACACGCCATTAAATATCGTTTAAAAAAGTACATCCGTCGATTGTAAAAAGCTATAATTGCGTCCACATCTCCACAGATTAAAAGCTGTAGCGTATTTATCATACGTAACTCTTTTCGAGCTATCATTCGCAACCAGTGAAGATCCATCGTAGCAAAAGTCGAACGAAATACTTTTGGAACAAATGAAATATATTATAGCAAAAAGGAGGAGTTTGCTATCTACAAAACTAGAAAAATTCTACTTCGGTTCAAGATCTAAAGCTCTATATAGAACATTTTAAATGTTGCAAGATACTTCGTGTGGGAGGAAGAAAGAGATGTGAATTTTATTTAAAATCCATAAATGAAATGCAAGGAGTGCTTTATTCGGTGAAACTGCATTAAACTCTATATGCAATAATTATTGAAATTTTGTCAAATTCATTTAACAATTAATGATAAACAAAAGTGAAATAAATTGGGTCGCTAGATACTGTAGAAAGTATCAAAAAAAGAAATAGAATTGAATTGGCACCAAGAGCTCACAACTAGTGAAATATATAAAGTGCCTGCCCTGGTATCTGCCTTTTAACATGAGCATTGTATGACCTCATGCTAATTTAAAATATAAATAAATTACACGAGACGGGTTGACCTGCTGTAATAAAAGAGGAAGGAATAAAAAAGAAACAGCTGAACATATGACTCTCTTTACGGGCAAACGGTGAATACTGTGCCTTGCGTCTTTGTGAGCATCCAGCACATTGCTAAGAAATTGAAGAAAGTGAAAGAAGAATGCGCAGCTAGGAAAGCGGGCCTTTTCTGTATTACCATGTTCATAGCGTGGTCGGAGTGGCGGTGGAGTCGGCTGATTGCGTGAGGCTGCGTCAAGACTCCGGCTGCCGGCGACGTAGTTGATAGCGTCTAACATGCCTTACGCTGAAAATAGTGACCAAAACCCGCCACTGGAAGTTATGATTACTGGACGACTATGCGTCCATTTGCAAGTGCAAACCTACGTGAAACTGCATTAAATAAAGCTCAAAACTGTTCTAACAGTCCTACCGTCATCGGACATGTAGTAAATCAAAATGTGATCCTCAGTTAAGCTCTTGATAACGTGCACAGTGAGTGAAGCTCAGCTACTTCGATCTAACAAACTTTGCTCTCTACACTCTTTGCGACGAATGCAAAGTGCATTGTCTCATGACAAGCGATAAGCGAATCCTTGCGACTTAACGGAAGCAGTTAACTCCTCAGAAGCAAAATTCGGAATGCTCAAAATACTAGTGCGCGCCTCGCACCTGGAGAGAGAGAGCCGCTCCCCTCCAGGGTCTTGTCTCCGCCCTTCCGCGAATTACGTAGCTCGTACTATTTTTCAAAGCGAACATTAGATTCTTGCCAATGAAGAGGTACGTTTCAAAATTTCCTCCCTCCGTGCCGTCGCATTCCGCGAGGAAAAGAGAGCGATACTCTGTGTGAGACAGAGTATACAAATAAACCAAGCCTTCTCCCTTTGAGTATTGCCGCTACGTTCCCAGGTGTTCTGCTCGCGGGAAACTGCCAAAATTCCCCGGGCCACTTGAGATTCTTGGACACCCAAGTCGTGCTGTTGCTATTCTACTCGTCGCTCTGTCCGCGTTACCTAGAATCGTGACAGAGCTGGTTTCCGTTCTAACTTTGTAGCTTCCGCTGCCTCGGGCACACGTGTGAATGTCCACGGCTTCCCTTGGCAGTGTGTTGATGTATGCTGCGTCTTCGCCTGTCGCCAATCCTCTGGGGGCCTGCCCTCTGTGAAGCGTGCCGACATGGGCGCGCGACCGCCGCTCGCCGTGAGCGCACCACCTGTGTCCACCTGGTCGCCGGGCTTCCCAGCTAGGAACACATCAGAAGAATTCCTTTCATGCACAAAGTGTACCAAGTTTGCAAAGAGAAGAATCATAGCCCTTAACCGATGCTTTGTGACACAATAGATCACCTCCATCACACTTCATATATTGCAATAAACTAATGACTGATTTTAAAAGCAATTATCTCCTTTAATTATAAACAGGAAAAGCTTTGACGCTTTTAAATGTTAATGCGTTTCACGCCACAAGCCATTAAATGTCGTTCAAAAAAGTACATCTGTCCATTGTAAAAAGCTCTAATTGCGTCCGCACCTCGACAGATAAAAAGGTTTGGGGTATTTATCATGTGACAAAATGCGCGACTTTTTACAATCTATCATTTGCAAAAAAAATAATTTCGATATTTTGCGCCGTTTACGAAATTTAGAGCTAATATAAGCACATGATTTGTGGCGATAGGGCGTTATATTAGCGCGACCAGCAACTGTGTCGTTCCTTGAGAAATAATTAGCTGCAATCGAGTTTCTAATCGCGAAAAAGACTTGCTTTCAGTTGAATTCCATAAAAGAATGAAAGTAGCGCACGGTGATGATTGTATTGACATCAGTAACGTGCGATGTTGGGATATTCGTGCTCGTAATGAACGAAGTAGTGGTACTAACCTCAACGTCTCTGACAGAGCTCGAAGAGAACGGAACTGGAGTTAGTCTTCTACATGGAGTACCCTATCCCTCAGCACGACAACACCAGATCACACACGAGCCCTGTGATATCTTCAACAGTCCGACGCCTGGGGTCAACTGTCATCGATTATCCCCAATACCGTCTCGACTTGGCCCCATCCGATTTTCATCATTAATCAAATCTTAAAGAACACATTCGAGGAGATTACTTTAACAGTTATGAAGCGGTGCGTGCAGAGTTGATGTTCTGTCTCCGTTCACAATGTCAGACATTCCAGAGTGACGATATCAGAAAACTGGTCTCTTGTTGAGAGAAATGTCTTGGTTGCCAGGATGACTACGTGAGAAATAATTATGTAGACATGTTAGTAATGTTTTTTTTATTTTAAAAGTCCTAAGAGTTTTCATATTCAAAACCTGGAGGCATTACTTTTCAGCACGCCCTAGTAAACCAAACATGGAGTCAGATGATTGATTGGAGAACGAACATCCCCCACGCCTCAACTGACGCTGAACAACAAATGTTTACAAAACCAAAAAATGGTTCAAATGGCTCTGAGCACTATGGGACTCAACTGCTGAGGTCATTAGTCCCCTAGAACTTAGAACTAGTTAAACCTAACTAACCTAAGGACATCACAAACATCCATGCCCGAGGCAGGATTCGAACCTGCGACCGTAGCGATCTTGCGGTTCCAGACTGCAGCGCCTTTAACCGCACGGCCACTTCGGCCGGCTTACAAAACCAAGGAAAATAGAGAAAGTAATGAGAATCCTCCTAGTATGCACCTTATACCAAGAAAAAATGCTACAGTTTAGGAATACAAAGTATATTTAAGATATTACATACTTCTTTCTCCATTGAGATGCAATGTCTGATAACAAGAGACCGATATTTTTCCGAACAGGGCTTTTTAGTAGTCTCTTTCGGTATGCTCCGTATGTTTTCCTCCTTTCGGTCATTTGTGTAGACACAGTTTTCCTCAATTATGCAGTACACCCGTGCAATAAATGAGAGAGTGGATGCCTTGCTGTTTGCATAAAGGGAATAAATGCGTCAAGAATGGTGCACTAAAGGTCTGCGGCTTTACGTGCCACATGGGTAGGCAGTGTGACATTTCTCTGGACTTAACGCCTTTCGCGCCCCCGAAATCTCTTGATCCCCGCGAACGGATAAGTTGTAAGCCATTCGGTGACATGTATTAATGGTTGCCTCAGGTGTGTCGGCTCTGCAGTGCGATTGCGTCATACCACCAATAAATATCATCAGCTCCGCCCCCGACGAAGGATTTAAGGTTTTGAAACTGCTGTTTGTTCTACAACGGCTGGTACAGTTATAGGGTATCCTAGTCCTGTGTCGTTGGTCAGACTTTCAAGTTCAATCAGTAATATGTGTTAGCGAAATTTATCCCTTGCTATTAAGGCGGTTTTGTTTTTCTAGTTGTTCTTCACTCGTTGTAGTACTCTCTTGGAGTTACAGATTTCTTCCTGAGGCAAAAGCAGTATACATGCAGTCTATGCACTATACCTGAAATTAAAGCGCTACAAAGCTTTATTACATACAGTACTCTACATAAAAATATAGCTCTTGACGGTGTGGTCCCAACGGTAGTCGTCACTGCACGAGCTGTATGAGACGGAAACTCCTATGTCTATCGTTTGTATGTGTAGGTACCTCGTAACCCGTAAGTGATAAATAAAACAGAGGTAAAGTGATCTTCGGGTTGAAAGACACACAAGGATACACATGTTCTTCGAATGATGCTTAAACTGTTCTGAGACATTAATTCGATTAGATATCTAGGAGCTACAAAGAAATTAAATTGGGACGACCACGTAAATATTGTTGCGTGAGAGACAAATCAAAGACTACGTTTGGCAGGACACTTATGTGATGTAACAGCTTCCTAAAGAGACTGTTTACACCTTCAATGAGATTTTCACTCTGCAGCGGAGTGTGCGCTGATATGAAACTTCCTGGCAGACCAAAACTGTGTGCCGGACCGAGACTCGAAGTCGGGACCTTTGCGTTTCGCGGTCAAGTGCTCTACCAACTGAGCTACCCAAGCTTGTTTGCTCATTCTCTGTGAAAGTATTACTGTGCTGCGTGGGATCGCTACCAGACAGGATGGACAGAGAACATAAAAATATCAGAGAAAACCAGCTCGTTTTGTTTTGTCATGAGATAGGAATATGATAAGTGAGCTCGGATGGCTTCCATTATGGCGAGACCTTTTCAGGAAATTACATCATAAACTTTCTTCAGTGAATGTGCAAATGTTTTATTGTTACCAACTTGCATAGAAATGGTTCCCATAACAACATAAGGGAACTCAGAGCTCCTACAGAAAGATTTAAGTGTTCATTTCTCTCTTGCTCTACTGGAGAGTGGAACGGCAAAGAGTCTAAAGGTGATTCGAAAAATACTCTTCCAGGCACTTAAGCGTGGATTGCAGATCAGTGATGTATATGCAGATGTACGGGTAATGCCATGGTGAATCTTCGTACAACAATTTCGTATTGGCTGCTAAAATCCTAAACGAACAAATGTGTGAACAGAACGGATACCTGGCTAACATACCTTTTGAAGACGTTGGAGAAGTCGCAGTTCTATCCACGGAAACAGTCCCCCTCACTCACGCCGCTTTCATTATCAGAGAACCGATACCACATTCATGAACTGTACTCTGTACTCTAGCAAATGTGTTATTTCATGTGGTTTACAGCCTCTGTAGTCTACAAATGGCGAAACCAACATGTTTCGCCAATCGTGCGTGAAGGCGGTTTTCTTGCAGGTATTCTGCGTCCAGTGGTGGTGGTCTTTCGCAAATGACGCGCTGCGACCTCAGTTGATGTATGATTTTCTGCGCTGTATATCCATGCTCTTAAATTTACTATAATTGGTTGACGAGTCCTGGGATCAACAAATGGGTGCCCACTGAAACTGACTTTGGTGGCGATGCTTCACCAAGAATTGAAGTAGTTGCGGTTCGTGTTTGACACGATAGCATGTGGAAAGCATCTTTCCTTGACCAACTCGAGGACGTGGCGTTCCATGCAGTCATGCCCATATCAACTCCGCAGATACCGCGCGACATGAGCAGCTCGCGCATGCACAGTGCCGTCGACGTCAGAGTCACGTGAGTCAAGGAAGACTTCCTTTAGAAAAGGTGAGAGAAGTGCTCTCTCAAATGTAGAAGCTATCCCTAACTTAATTGTTCATGGTTATAATGCTATCGACCAGTGCGCAAGACACGAATTACGTAACACCAAATCATTCACCAGTTTCTTTCCCATTTCATGAGCTCCTCTATAACAACACAAATAATACTGACAGTAATACTACTAAATATTTAACGTCATACACTTACAATACGTATAACATATTAGTACCTACACTGTGAGCAGTTGGAAACATGGAGTAAGTGTCTTGATGTCTGATTACACTAGAAGGAGATTTATGCTCACTGCGCCGGCCGCAGTGGCCGAGTGGTTCTAGGCGCTTCAGCCTGGAACCGCGTGACCGCTATGGTCGCAGGTTCGAATCCTGCCTCGGGCATGGATGTGTGTGATGTCCTCAGGTTAGTTAGGTTTAAGTAGTTCTAAGTTCTAGGGGACTGATGACCTCAGAAGTTAAGTCCCATAGTGCTCAGAGCCATTTGAACCAAACGGTTGGCATTTTCAAGAGATCAGCAGGCCCACTGCGAAAATCTTTCTGTTGCCGTGAGTGGAACGCTCCTTCTAGTGCAATCAGATATCAAGACAGTTACACCTTGTTTCCTACTGCTCACTGTGCACGTAATAATATGTTATATTTATTCTAAGCGTATGGCAGTAAATTCTTAGTAGTATTATTGTCAGTGTTATTTATGTAGTTATATGGTTTGAAATGTGTGTTAAATGATTTTTGAACCTGTTTCATGTCGACGTAGTGCGTCGTAACAGATGTCGGCAACATCTTCACCGCTGCTGCCAAGAAGAAAGCTGTTGTTCACCAAGCGAAGGCCCTCGCACGGAGAAGATTCTATGGGCCTATGTTACCGCCCGCTGCTTTAATTAAGAGAAAATGGTTTTAAATGTCTCTAACAAATATAATAACGGACGCTCAATAGTGTAAAAAGAAAATGTGACGATGATTGGATGGTTCTTGTCTTCACTTCATACAACTAAAATTTCCTGTTCCACCGCCAAGTTGAAGACTTAATTTTAGGCTCCACTATGTTGCGCATATGCAACACGTACGTAACGCTGTTCAACTTGGTGACTTTTCACGCTAAATGCCGCATATCGAGAACAGAGAGCTCTGTAATGATTTTGACGTTCCATGCGGTCAGATTTCGAAAGCAGTCACCACTCTTGACCCGGCGGTGTGCAGTTCGAGCCACAACATGGCAAACACAGTTATATAGTCATGAAATTTCATTAAAGCTAATATTCCACTGAGCCGTGGCGCCATTGAGTTAGTAGAAGGTTCTGTGTGATGCCCAGGCCCCCACAACCGCACGAGTGGTCGACTGTGAAGAGCGGACAAATTGAATAGCTGGGCGGCGGCCATTAGAGTGGTAAACTGACGCGCGGAGTTCGAATGTTTATACATCGCTTTTGGTTATAAAATGCCTTCCCTCGAGTTAGGTCACAAACATAATGCCTCATTTAAAAACGTTACGACAATATACTTTTTAATTTATGGACAAACACTAGTCACTGTTTACGAATTTATCTTACGTACTACATGGAATTTGCCGTAGCTGAAAGTTAACTGGCCCCCTAGCATTTTTCGTAGTTCATTTACGATAGATGTACGCAAAATGTATCAAAATACTCGAAGATTTGCCTACTATGTTAATAGATATTTTCTGACTCTACCTTGCTTTACATTTTATGACGAGAAGTGCGTTATATATGCCATTGTGCTTTGGCAACTCACGACCAAATTATCAAGTTTCAACCTAACATAGACCATGGAAACACTACCGATCAGCCAGCTACAACAAACAAGACTTCAGGCAGGCATCCAGTATCGCACTAGTCACAACATTTTCTTTTGAAGATGTACACTTCAGTTTGCATGTGTGGTTTTTTCATCAGTTTCTGAGCAACTTCACAGCCCCACTGAATGAAACATGTGAAATAAACAAACATTTGCACAAGTACTGTCAAAAACAACAGGTACTGTTCAAAAATGTAAAGGCAGTAACGTATCACTTCTGAAAATGTAAGTCCCTGATCTAATCTATAGTTACAGCATGTTGAGTAATTTACTCTTTCTGTTATACATGAACATATTTTCCCCTCTATGAAGGTTAGACTTACAGCACACAAGCAATATTTACTTTTTATTGTCCCTGAAGAATAGTACTACCCTCCTCCCTATCAAGGCTATCCAATTTTAGCTTACAACAAATTTTCATTTCTTAACTGCATGATAACATCACACTTACCTACGTAAAAGAAAGGTCACCCACAGTGGTTATCAAATAGTAGTTGACAGTTCTACAGAAAAGGTGACTGCTCTGAATAATGAATCAAAGTTCAACCAGCAAAAAATTAACCCTGCTGTTATTGCTACTAAGTTATAACCAGCAAAGTTTTATTGTAGTTGTCAGTCAAAAGTTTGTATTATATTCCAACCAAATGCAGCAAGCTGTCTTACGAAACTTCAAGATTTTTTATTCAAAGTTTACAAATGAAAAGCATTCTAATTTTAAACCACTTTATTATTGATTAAGGAACAAAACAGATTTATTTAAGTGTTGCCTTAGCATTTTTTTGTGAAGAGTAAAATTGTAACTACCTGCTACATGATGCAATCTGATTTTCATATAACATGAAATTATGGCCCTTAATAGTAGTACAATATGATTTTCTGGCAGTAAATTGTCTCTGGGATGGAAATTTAATTCTTCAAATACACTGAAGTGCTGTAGTTTCTCCAGTACTTTAATTTCCACTACAAGTTTAACATTGCCTCTAGGTGGCTTTCCTCCATTTACAGCTTGTATTTCTCTTAAAATAATTTCGCACTGAGAACATACTATTACAACACTACGTGAAGGTATTGTCAAACCTCCATTATTTTTCCTTCCTAAAAATTTGTTATACATTAAATCATCGTAAGTTCCAAAAAGGGAAGAAACACATGTTGAACACATTACCACATTTTTCAAATGCTGCACAACGTAGCCAGCTATGTACACTACATTATTTTCTGAATATTCTGTCAGGATGGAGGGTGACTGAATATAGTCATGGTCTGGTATGTGAGACC
This sequence comes from Schistocerca cancellata, assembly GCF_023864275.1. NCBI lineage: Eukaryota > Metazoa > Arthropoda > Insecta > Orthoptera > Acrididae > Schistocerca > Schistocerca cancellata. The sequence goes on along the minus strand of NC_064628.1, from coordinate 193,207,056 downwards.
AATTTTCATTAAAGTCAGATACAAGGCCTATATCAATATCATTCACTCGACTTTTTGAAAATATAACGGGATCAAACCATATTTCTTGAAACATATCCTTTTTCCAAGACAATAATGGAGTTACAGATTCTGATGAACAGTTCCCAGTGCTTTTACATTTTATCTCATTCCTCACTAATAGTTGCCTGTAAGCAGAACGGAACAGCAAAGCAGAAGGATTATTATTCCAACCAAACCTACCTCGTATCATGCAGAAAAACATCTCTATATGATCTTGGCTGAATTTATACATTAACAAATATTTGAGGTAATCAGTCTCAACAAGATCAACAAACAGCTCCCTAATACTGTGAATGATGCATAAGAATCCTATTATTGGCGTTTTACGCTGTGTCTTATAGATCTCTTTTCCAGTAATATCTTTCAATCCCAATAAATAAGATTCTGCCTTTGATAGAAAAGGCTCCCAGATGGGTTTGTTTGAGACCCGTAAAGCAGATTTGTAACCAACTGCTAATGGACTTTTGCAATTGCAAATGTCAAATAGCCTATCAAACATTTCACAAAAATCTGCTGTACCTTTAGCATCTTCAAAGGTATGAAGTTGTAGGTCTTCACTTAAGTACCTTAGGCTTGTACAAACTGAGGAACTAAGCACTTGTACAGCTAATTTTTCTTTCATCTTTTGTCTCTGAAATGTAACATGATTTCTTTTCAATCTGTTACCCAAAACTAGGCCCTCCTGACACTGTAATTTTTCTAATGCAACTATGTGTTCCCACTTGATGACATTTCCATGCACATCTATCATCACTTTCATATCTGAAAATAAATTTCTTACTAATTTTAACATATGACAGGCATCAAGCAATATAAATACTTTTTCAGCAGTACTGGGATGCAAAAAGTAAGGCTGCAAATGGTTAACATTTATAACTGCTCCTAGTTTTGAGGCAAGTGTCAAGTTAGTGTTTAGACCATCAAATGTGAGGCCCACACACTTCACATTAACTTCATGCAAGAGTCTGAGTGCATTCTGCACCACACCAAACTTTTCTTCAGAGGACATGCTATTCACTAAAAAATATGCGATTGGGATTTTCCAATTAGTGTTTACACCCACAACAAGAAGCACTAATGCTTCTTTGGCTTCCACTAACTCTTCATTCTGAACCCCAAAACCTCTGTCAACATAACCAATGAACTGATTCCCATCCCAGTCTAGTCTTTTTTTTTAATCGACATTTCATCAAATGTTAAACAAACGTAAACATCACCATTTACATGCTTTGCTCTTTCTGAAATTGCTGAAAATGCTTCAGCAGTAAACCCTGGCTTTCCATCTACAGAGCTGTACCAACATCTTAGTGTATTTGGATGTGGCAAAGCTAAGTCTAATGATTTACGCACGTATTCATATGCACATGGAGAATAAAAATACAAAGTTAATGAAAATGATTTCAGTTTTTCAGAGTATTCAGTGTTCTTGCTAGAAAACATTCTCCTAAATAATTCTACAGAGACATCGGAAATAGTCTCCTCAATTAGGCCAGCAGTTCTCTCACTGATTAAGTTTTAGGCTTGCAAATCAGTCACAAGCTCCTTTAAACACTTTATTTTCTCTTCTTGTCTTTCACACTTCACTTTCTTTGCATACAATTGTTTTCGTATGCTTCTAATCACACAATCCTTCTTTTCTATTATTTCACTACACTGTCTTTTGTATGTCCTTGGACTTTTTTGCAGCGAATAAATGTGATCGTTGTTAACACTAAAAGTACTTGTTGTGGGTTCTGCTTCCATTTCTTGTTCAGCTGTGGCAGTGGAACTAGCTGCTTTAGTAGAAGTTTTTGAGGTACGTGGTGTATTTCTCTAAAACAGAAATATTTATCAACATTACTAAAACAGGAGAGTGAAGAACAAAACAGTCTTATGATAATTAGTTAGTTGCTTGTTTCATGATATAAACAAAATAAAGATCATGATAAGCACAGTATAAGGGTTATACTACACATATGATTGTAACTTAAACTATATGCTGAGTATTTACAGAAAAAAGCACATTTCAAAACACACACACACACACACACACACACATACACACACACACACACACACACACACACACACAAACACCCACACTCACACACACACAAACACCCACACTTACTTTTTTGTTCAGAACTATACTACAGAGAGTTTAAAGTTATTACCAAATAGCTTATGAAGATAAGGTATTTGGCAATATATTTACTTTGAAGCACACTGTTACACTTAGTAGGGTATGGATCATATTGTATCCAACTATTTTACAGATTTCTCAGACAGTGAATAGATGATTCTGTGCCTCAATTGTGTTTTCCTTATTGTGTTTAAATTCCATTTGTACCAGAAAATGCATGAAAAAATAAAACTTCCATCGAGAGAAGTTGTGAAATCAGATTACAATTACACACATTCAGTTGCATTTTATAACGATAAAAAGCCTGCTAACTCAAATTTCGTGTTGCTTGCAACTCAGCCTCTTTAAAACGTTTGTAATTAAAATAAAATATGATTCACAAAGAAAAACTGACCTTCTGGTGTACATGGTTTGGAAAACGAAAGATGGATGGAACAGCATCATCTTTCAGCTTTCTGCGATTTACGTAATTTGCAAGAAAACAACTTTCTCAAAATAATCGGAACATATAAAATGGTATTCTGTCGGTCGGAAATCTTGCCTCCTGACAGCGTGTAACCATTTTTGTAACAGCTGTGGTTTTGAGAAAGGAAACCTGCAAATAGATTGTAACCTCCCCACAAAAATGTTGACCGGAGAATAATTTGAATGTTAACAAGAATACAACCTGACGTAATCTCCCAGCAAATAAATTTACTGACAATGACAATTAAACAAAAATTAGCAATCTGACCCAAGTATAAGCTACTCACAAAAAATGAAAGTCGATTCAGTGCTAAAAAAATGTCAGTAATAATGATAATTCAATTAAACCGAAATATCGGTCTTTGGCCCTGTGCAAATCAGAATTAAATTCTTACCTCATTGTAACTGTTAGTCAAATTTCTGCTCTTATTCTTGCGCACAGCTTGGAGGAACTGCATTGCAAATAATATTATTCGTTTTTTTTTTTTTGTAATTTAACTGAAACTTTTCTTTTAAGGGAAGTGGAACGAAATCGTTAATTCAATTAAATAGAATTTTTTTTTGTAAAATTGCTTTTAAATCAAAATTATTATTGGGGCACTTGTTGGAAATTAATTACAATAAATAAACTTTACATTATCTGATGATTACCTTAATTAACAATATACCTCATTCAGCATCTTGACCAGTGTTGCCGACAGACTACATCACACAACCGCACTGGGCTACTGACCGACTGCTCTGCATGACGACTACTAGCGTACCCAACGACGACTACCACTGTACTGCTCTACATGACGACTACAACTGAACTGCTCGCAACACTCGCGCGGTCAAGCGCAGACTAACCACGAAAATAGGCTCTCTGGTCAAAGATTTTAACGTGCCTCACCATCGCTGCTATGTTACATACGTGTTTCAAGATGCACAGACATTATGCTAATACCGCGTTACAAAAACATTTATTAAGCAAGTGCACTGACATACAAAACAACTTAAAATATCCACATACCTGTGAAATGTAATATTCGTTCCTTTCTCGAATTTATTTGTACAATTCATCGCTGCACAACTCTTCACCATTGTACTTCTTTTGATTGGAACGTACAGACATTAGAATTAGGGGTAACAAATACTGTATGTACGCCCCAACAAATATAGAACTTTGAATCAGGGTCTTCACAAACAACAACACTACACAACACATCAGACTACAACCACTATAATGGCGTCCAGCCGAAGGTTCAAATTATCCCGCGACTGCAGCGCCATCAGTGAGTCTAGTTATTATTTACAAGGTCTTTGGTGATGCCACTGGCTCAGGTGTAGTGACGATTATTCCTCTTGCGGCCCCATTGCTAATATCTATGACGAATAATGAGTATCTGTGGGTTGTGTCCTCAGAACGCCTTTGTTCGCCGATATATATACGGGGTTCGCTGACCCGAGAGAGAGGCCGAAGTATGGGGATCGGCGGTAGCGTCGCGACAAGAGGTGGTTACGCCCTAGTGGGCGAAGCCATGTGCTGCGCAAGGAAGGCCTGCGCAGAGCTAGGGTACAGGAGTACTTCACCGACTACAAGCAGAGGCTGACACCCCGTCGGTTGTTTGGCAACGTACGTGTCGGACGACGTCTCGTGGCCTGGCTGCCCTCTTCTACCTGGCTTTCATCGGCACCTCTCAGTAACCGCTGCGACGCACCGTGGATCTATGGAACTGCTTGCTGATAAAGAGGAGTAACAGTGTGTAATTCTCGTGGTGATTTGTTTCACTGTCTACCTGCCCTCCTTATTAGTTTCTTGTTTCTACCCGACCCTCAGAGATTTACTTGGTCCTTTCTTTGGTCGTAAATATATTTGTACTAAGACACTAGTGGCCTTTTGAAAATATGTCCCGTTATTGTATTGCCTTTTCTTTCTGGTTTGTACCCGATAACTAATGTTCTAATTAATCAGCTGTTGGTCGTAAATAAAGCCGGAACAATTGTACTAAGGCGCAGGTTGCTGTTAAACAAATGAGGGACGTTGTGGTTAGATTTAGCTGTTAACCGGTTTAATTCTTTGATTTTAACTGCATTGCTCAGTCATTAATTATAATTTGAACAACCTGTTTTACTAAGTTGTGTGTTGCTGTCTTTGAAAGACCGGGTCATTATTAGTATATTTTACGTGGATCTTGTGATTACGCCGAGTGAGTTCTTTCGTAATAGGTGTTCACAAGTAATGTTTAAGACGTTGCTTCAGAGCGGTCTCAATATCTGACAATCAGTTTAACTTTGAAAATATTAACAGCTAACTGTCACCAGGGCTTTATTCAAAATTAAATTGTCAGAAGGGACAGAATGGAATCTACTCGCACCTTGGATGCCCATTGAAATTAAGGGGTTGGTTGCTTTGAAGTAAGCCTTATCATTGTCATGTTGTTTGCTAATCTGTTTAACCTTTAAGCACAGGTGCGCATCTTAACCCAGAACCTTTCGACATACAGCATTCAGATTAAAAGTTAAGTCATCTCTTTTGACTAACTGAATCACTCTTGTCATCAATGGTGCTTGTACGCTTTTCGTGTGTTGTACAGGAGCATTTAAGAAGACAGACTGTGTCCAGTGCGATAGTAAACAATGCTGTTTCAACCGATAACGGGCGGGTTGCAGGTCAGGGAGTCTTCTAATCATTGTCGTATTGTTTGCTGTTTTTCAATACAGCACTTCAGATTTCTTTTGCAAATATTAAAAGCTTATATAACTTGAGGCTTAAGGTCAAAGGAATTCTGCAAATTATTCATTTTGTTAACGAAAATTTTATGGTTAAATGTTTCGATTACCTGTAAAACACAGTTTATATATTGTTAAATGAACAGGTTGTGTGAAAATAGAGTTATGCTGGTGGGCCCTCCTTTCCACATTTTCCTTAATTCCAGCAAGAACCACATATCATTCACTGCAGAGTTTAATGTGTTAGTACGGGAGACTATATTGACAGCCTCTTTGGAACTCGGAAACCTACGAGAAACGACCGATTGAAACTGAGATTTCGGCTTTGTGGAGCAGTAATTTGGTTGAGGGCTATCCGCGATACATAATACTCTTACTTCAGTTACCGCTCGGGTAAACACCTTCAAACCATCTTTTCACTATTAGTATTATATTATCAGCAGCCCGCGTCAGCCTGTAAAACACATCATAAAATCTGCTGCTCTGCTCTGCAACTTCGAAAGCTGAAAGAAATAATTTTTTACTTCACTATTACCTGACCGCTTCTTTGCGGTATGATAGGTCTCAATTTAAATGAACCGCGTCAGCGGCTGGCTCGTTCGTAGCGCCGCTCTGCACCACGAATAATATTTAAACAACTGAAAATATCTTAAAGGGATGGGATAAAATACCAGGCAAGCTTGACATGAATCATAATGCAAAGTTTCACTAAATAACTCTATTCAAACATTTAAACAATTTGAGTAGTACACACCTTTTTAACAATCTTGCCTAATGGCGTCCCTCTTACAAACTTGACAAAAGAATGCTACGCTAGCATACAATATCACGTCACAGGCTATCCTTCTCACGTAACTCCAAGAAGAAGACAGAGAAATTAATGTTCGTTATGTATTATTTATACTAGTCACATATTCTCATCTTTGTTTGATATTTGTCGTCTGTGGCGGTTTCATTACTCGCCGACACAGATATTATCTAAAATAAATAATAAAAAAAAAAACATAATTTTATACAATGACAAAATATGATACACCATGTTTTTGTCTTTATCACATAATATGTCTTTTACTAAGAGACGTTACAACCGGTTGGACCTTAGACGACTGGAAATCCCTGGCCTGGTGAAATAAGCCCCGATTTCAGATGATAAAATCTGATGGTAGGGATCGAATGTAGCGCAAACATCATGAAACCATAGATCCAAGTAGTCAAAAACGTACTGTGCAAGCTCGTGGTGGCTTTTTAATGGTGTGGGCTGTGTTTACATGGAATGGACTATGTTCTCTGGTCCAACTGCTGAACAGACCATTGACTGGAAAGGGTCATGTCAGGTAACATGGAGACCATATGTAGCCGTTCATGGACTTCATGTTCCCAGAAAACGATGGACTTTTACGGATGAAAATGCACTATGTCAAAGGGGCACAATTTTTCACCACTGGCCTTAAGAACATTCTGGCAATTGTACTGAATGAGTTGGTCACCCAGACAGCTCGACATAAATTCCATCTTAAATTTATGAGTCATAGCCGGGAGGTCAGTTTATGCACAAAATCCTGCAGTGGCAAACACATTCGCAAGTATGAACGACTATAGAGGCAGCATGGCTCAGTATTGCAGGGGACTTACAACGACTTGCTGAGTCCATGGCATATCCTATTGGTCCAGTATGTCGGGCAAAAGGAGGTCTAACACGATGTTAGGAGATGTCCCACGACTCTTGGCAGCTCAGTGTGCTACAGCTCCGTACTTGTGCCACGTATGAATGTCATATTATTCGCAACGTATCGATATAACCGGGTATTATCTCTCTATCCCAACGAGAGGACTCCCGTCACCTCTCAGAGACCTTTAGCTGACCATAACAGAAATGATCATCCAAAATCGCAGCATCAGATTCTTGTTGGTCTAGGTATTCGAAAGGCAAAATGTGGTTGGTTTGTGGGTAAAATACGAATAAAACAACCAAATTAAATCCTGTCAAATAATAACTCATTTTAGTGCACTTGATTGTCTCTACAATAATTAAATATACTGCGAAGAAATACTTGTTGTAGATCTAGAAATAGAAAGGGCGAACAACTTTTCTCTTTGCACATTCAGAGAGTTGGTACAGTGGATGAGACTCTGGAATTCTGGACTCGCATACTGCAGTACAGAGGTTTCATTGTGCATATTTAACTTTTCCATAGTTTCCCTAGATCGCTAAGACATAGGGCAGGATGATTTCCATGTGTATCACTCTCCGGTTGTGGTTCAACAATATAATTCATACACGAATAAATGAACACAGTCGTTACCCGTAAACCAAACAGAAGGTTAGAATCGTCTACTTGGTTTCCGGAAAACTGAAGCAGAGTTCCATGCTCTTCTAGTGTGCAACAGTCATACTGATACAGGAAATGATATAATAAGAGCCCATTGCAGTGTAAGTTCAGCATATCGGAAGTGTTTGCAGTGATATCACTTCATACTGAAAGGTGTCTGCTTTGGAGCAAAGTACCTTTTGCGCCGCGTACTCGTGGGCGCAACAGTATTCACTTTTCTGTATCAACTACATTTAGTCTCCTATCTGTCGGTATGAACCGTACTTTGCTGTGTGTAAACAGTAAGTTTCACCATGACGGGTCGTGTTAGCCCTGACTGCTGCCAGCCAATGTAAACGCGTGGCGGCAGAACTGGTTTTATGACCACAGACACACATGTGCTCTTCTTACTGCTGCGGTAATGACTGGACGCTCCGATTCGCCTGGTGATGTATATTATTTGCCTTGTGATAGTGAAATGGGCATATTAATCCGACATCTAGATTATGATGATGTTGTTCCAGGCCATATTTGCACTGCATTTATGAGGTTGCAAATTACGTGGCGTTTCAAATCATGGAGAGTTAGATATCTGTCCTCGGTACGTGCTGCAGTAATAGTATTTAATGTACATTCTGCAATAGTTGTATTTAACGCGAGGGCTGTTAGGTAATTGTTACCGCTTTCAATTTACGCAGAACATGTGGGAACCAACGTCCACTTTTAATTCCGTCATCCGAGGTTTCAATTGAATTGTTTGAGTGCTCTTCGAGTCGTAAAGCAATATTTTTGCAATTAATAACAATATACTGTAATGATCTTTTGTCTGTTGAATCCGATCGTAATTTGCATCGTATTTATACTTGAAGTATCTAGTACTGTATTCGAGTAACAGTCATTGCTGTATATTAACTATGAGCAAAGCTTCAGCATTTTACGAATCTACTATCCTCCCTCCTTAGTCCTCGTTTGGTTAATTCTTCTGTGTTCAATAATTTGACATGTGTTTACTCAAGAACCACGTTCTCGAGACGTACCCCATTATGTTGATTGTAATCAAAGCGTGCTATATATGGAAATAAAAAAAATGTCAGTTGTACAGGCATGTGTGTGTGTCGCTGTTGAACTACGAGACATGTGCTAATGGAGACCGAGCCTTAGAGATAATTTCTGATACCTCACTACCTGGAAGGCAGGAGGATTGGGTTTAGCGTCCCATTGATACCGAGATTGTTAGTTACGGAGCACAAGCTTGGATCATGTCCTTTTCAAAGGAACCGTAGTGACATTTCCGTGGAGCGATTTAGAGAAATAATGAAAAACTTAAATCGCGATGGCTGAAGGAGGGTTTGGTCCATCGTCCACCCGAATGCGAGTCCAGTGTGCTAACTAATGCGCTACGTCTTTCGGTACCACACTACCTCATGGTGTCCAGATTATTAGGTGATGTAAGACACGATACCGAAAATATTTGCACTGCACAAATTGCATCTATATGATGTATTTTCTTTACATATGTAATTAGTAAATGTATGACGACCACGACGAAGATTCTAATTTCAGTTTCATCTTGGTTAACCACCGATTCATCTCCCTTTGTTTTTATTTCATTGTGCTGTGGGAAAGTCCTAGTCACCCCGAAACTTAAATAACTACAGTCGTACAGCATTGATTTACAGGTGGGTAAGATTTGGTAGTAAAGGGGTAACATTCCAAGGCTTGAAACGAGGATCATAGTCTTTTAGGATTTCCCAGGTTGAACTAAATAAACGGAGGGTAGGCTTTAAGTGTATTTAGATCTTCATTCATTTCATGCCCACTAGTTCACTGGTTCATTAATTTCACTTCAACATCTTACCACTACTAGTCATTTCCTTACCTGTTCCATTTGCCAACGAAGCGATGGTTAAAACGACTGTCTATGTGTCTCCGTAAGGGTCCTAATTTCCTGCATCTTACCTTCGTGGTCCTTAACCGAGATGTATCTTGGCAGCGTTAGAATCGTTCTGCAATCTGCTTCAAATGTCGCTTTCCTAAATTTTCTCAATAGCGTATCTGGAAAAGAATGTCTCCTTCCCTCCAAGAATTCCGATTTGAGTTCCCGAACAACGTTCGTAATACTTGCATGTTGTTCAAACCTACCAGTAGCAAATCTAGGAGCTTTCCTCTGAATTTCTTCGGTATCTTCCTTTCATCCTAGACATTCGAGATTTACACAAGAGCAGGTCAAACTAGAATCGAATGTGCGGTCTCCTTTACAGACGAACCACACTTTCCCAAGAATTCTTCGACTAAACCGATGTCGACCAATCACCGTCCCTGCCACAATCCTCACATGCTCGTCCATTTCATATCGCTCTGCAGCGTTACGCTTGAATATTTAATTGACGTGTCTGTGTAGAGAAACACAGCTAATACTGTATCTTAATATCGCTGGTTTCCTACTCTTCCGCATTAACACAGATTTTTCTATATTTGGAGCTAGCTGCCTTTCATCATAACAACAAAAATTTTTTTCTAATTCTACTTAAATTTTCCTACAGTCAGAAAATTTGACATATAACGTATACCGCAGCATCACCGGTATACAATCGCATATTGCTTCCCATATTGTTTTCCAGATCATTTATGTACACTCCTGGAAATTGAAATAAGAACACCGTGAATTCATTGTCCCAGGAAGGGGAAACTTTATTGACACATTCCTGGGGTCAGATACATCACATGATCACACTGACAGAACCACAGGCACATAGACACAGGCAACAGAGCATGCACAATGTCGGCACTAGTACAGTGTATATCCACCTTTCGCAGCAATGCAGGCTGCTATTCTCCCATGGAGACACCACTGGAGGCGGGCTGCACGATGTTGGGGCGTGAGCGGAAGACGGCCTAACGGTGTGCGGGACCGTAGCCCAGCTTCATGGAGACGGTTGCGAATGGTCCTCGCCGATACCCCAGGAGCAACAGTCTCCCTAATTTGCCGGGAAGTGGCGGTGCGGTCCCCTACGGCACTGCGTAGGATCCTACGGTCTTGGCGTGCATCCGTGCGTCGCTGCGGTCCGGTCCCAGGTCGACGGGCACGTGCACTTCCGCCGACCACTGGCGACAACATCGATGTACTGTGGAGACCTCACGCCCCACGTGTTGAGCAATTCGGCGGTACGTCCACCCGGCCTCCCGCATGCCCACTATACGCCCTCGCTCAAAGTCCGTCAACTGCACATACGGTTCACGTCCACGCTGTCGCGGCATGCTACCAGTGTTAAAGACTGCGATGGAGCTCCGTATGCCACGGCAAACTGGCTGACACTGACGGCGGCGGTGCACAAATGCTGCGCAGCTAGCGCCATTCGACGGCCAACACCGCGGTTCCTGGTGTGTCCGCTGTGCCGTGCATGTGATCATTGCTTGTACAGCCCTCTCGCAGTGTCCGGAGCAAGTATGGTGGGTCTGACACACCGGTGTCAATGTGTTCTTTTTTCCATTTCCAGGAGTGTATTTAGAAAGTAACGGCCCTGTCGCACTTCTGACGATACCCAACATACTGGGTTCTAACATTGATGAAGACCTCGAATTACTCATATATCTGGGAAGCTATTCCATATGATCGTACCTTCATCAACAGTCTGTAGCCGCCACCGTGTCAAATGCTTTCCGCAAATCCATTAATATGGAATCAGCCTGTTGCCATTTATCCACAGTTCTTAGTATATCGGGTGAAAAAAGGGCAAGCTGAGTTTTGCACAAGCGATCTTTTCTAAAACCGAGCTGATTCGTAGACTTAAGAAAATTTGTCATATTCCAACTGTGAATATGTTCAAGGATTGTGCAGCAAACCTGTGTTAGCGATATTGGTCTTTTATTTCATGAGTCCATTCCATCACTGTTCTCGTATACAAGAGTCACCTGTTTTCCGGCTGCTTGGGACTTCACACTGGACGGATAGTTCACGATAAATGCATACTAAGTAAGGGGTGAATACCACATAGTGCTCACTGTAAAACGGAATTGGGATTCCATGCGGATCTGGCGACTTGTTATTTTTCAGCTCTTTCAGTTGCCGAGGAATGAAATAAATAGGAAGTGCAGGGAGGCTAAGACGAAATGGCTGCATTAAAAATGTGAAAAACTTGAGAAAGAAATGACTGTTGGAAGCACTGACTCAGCATACAGAAACGTCAATACAACTCTCGGTTAAATCAAAATCTACGGTGGTGATGTTAAGAATTCAATGAGTGGAAAGAGTACGCTGAGGACCTTTTTGAGGAGGATGACATGTCCACTGACGTGATAGAAGTAGGAACAGAAGTCCGTCCAGAGACGATTGGTGATCCGGTGCTGGAATTAGAAATTAAGACACCGCTGCAATACTTAATACCATTGAGAGAAGTGGCAGCACAACGACTGCTGACGTTGGTGTGTAGAATGTATGGGTCTGGCGACATACCATGTGACTTTTGGAAAAATATTATCCACACAATTCAGAAGACAGCAAGGATGGACAAATGCGATAATTATTGTGCAGTCAGCTTAACAGCTCATGAATGCATGCTGCTGACAAGAATAATGTACAGAAGAATGGAAAAGAAAATTGAGAATTTGGTAGATGACGATAATTTTGCGTTTAGGAGAGGCAATTCTGAGGTTGCGGCTGATATTGGAAGCAAGATAAAAGAAAAATCAAGACACGTTCATAGGATTGTCGGTTTGTAAGAAGCGTTCGACATCATCAAAGTGTGCAATATGTTCGAAGATCTGAGAAAAATAGGGGTACGCTGTAGGGAAAGACGGCCAATATGCAATATATACGAAAACCAAGAGGACACAATATGAGTAGAAGAGAAAGATCGAACTACTCACAACTAAAGAGGGTGTAAGACAGGGATGTAATCCTTCTGTTCTACTGTTCTACCTATGCAATGAAGAAGGAATGTCGGAAATAAAAGAAGGGTTCAAGAGTGGAATTAAAATTCAAAGTGGAAGAATACAAATGATGCGGTTCGTTGGTGACATTGCTATCCTCAGTGAAAGTGAAGAAGAATTACAAGATTTTCTGAACGGAATTAACACTGTAATGAGCACAGAATATGAACTGAGAATATATCGAAGGAAGATGCAAGTAATGAAAAGTAACAATAATGAGAACAGCGACAGACTAAGATCAGAATTGGCCCGCCCGGTGCCGGCCGGTGTGGCCGAGCGATTCTAGGCGCTTCAGTCCGGAACCGCGCTGCTGCTACGCTCGCAGGTTCGAATCCTGCCTCGGGCATGGATGTGTGTGATGTCCTTAAGTTTAAGTAGTTCTAAGTCTAGGGGACTGATGATCTCAGATGTTAAGTCCCATAGTGGTCAGAGCCATTTGAACCATTTTGTTTTTGGCCCGCCCGGCTAGCCGTGCGCTCAAACGCGCTGCTGCTACGCTCGCAGGTTCGAATCCTGCCTCGGGCATGGATGTGTGTGATGTCCTTAAGTTTAAGTAGTTCTAAGTCTAGGGGACTGATGATCTCAGATGTTAAGTCCCATAGTGGTCAGAGACATTTGAACCATTTTGTTTTTGGCCCGCCCGGCTAGCCGTGCGCTCAAACACCCTGCTTCCTGAACGCGCAAGCACAGTCCCTGACGCGAATCCGCTGGATTAGTGTCGAGGTCCAGTGTGCCGGCCAGCCTGTGGATGGTTTTTAAGGCGGATTTCCATCTACCTCGGCGAATGCGGGCTTGTTCCCCTTCTTCGCTTCAGCTACGCTGTGTCAGCGATTTCTGCGCGAACACTTTCTCCACGAACGCGTACACCATAATTCCTCTACCACGCAAGCATTTGGGGTTACATTCGTCTGGCATGAGACGATCCCCTGGTGGGAGGAGGGGGGGGGGGCGGTGCCACTGGGAGCCGAACCGGTGGGATGGGTAGACTGCTGTGGCCTTTTTTGGGGTTGTGAACCACTGAGGGTTACGGCGGGACGAAGCCCCTTCGTCGTTTCTAGGTCCCCGCTTTAATACATACACATAAGATCAGAATTGGGGACCCAAAGTAGACAAAGTTGAGGAATTCTGCCTACTAGGCTGGAATATAAGTTATGGCGGACGGAACAATGAGGGCATAAAAAGAAAAATGGCATTGACAAAAAGAGCATTACTGATCAAGAGAATGCTACTAGTATCAAACATAGCTCATAATTTGAAGAAAATATTCCGAATGAAGATCTGGAGCACCGCATTGTGTGGTAGTTAGACATGGGCCATGGTAAAATGAATATGGACTGTGGGAAAACCGGAACAGAAAAGAATCTAACGATGTCAGATGTAGTGCTACAAAAGAATGATGAAACTTGGATGGACTTATAACATAAGAAATGAGTAGGTCCTCCAGAGAATCAGCAAGGGAAAGGAATATATGGCAAACACTGATAAGAAGAAGGTACAGCAGGGTAGGATATCTGTTAAGCCTTCACAGAATAACTTCCATGGTGCTAGAAGGAGCTGAAGAGGGGATGGTAAGAAACTGTACAGCAAAAATGGAGTTTGAATACGTCCAGGAAATAATTTAGGACTTAGGTTGTAAGTGCTACTCTGAGTTGAATAGGTTGGCACAAGGAAGGAATTCGCGGCAGGCCGCATACGTGCTTCTTTAGCTTATAAATACAGTTTCTGAGCATGGACACGACAGCCTTTTTCATTATTATTTTTCTTTACAGTTATATATTAATTACAGGTTTGCTTACTGAGTCTTTGTGCTCTTTTTATTACAAGGCAACATTCAACGTGTTTATCTTGTGTTTGCCAAGATGGTATTTAGAGTAAGGGGTCGTATAACTATTGGTAAAGCAATGTTTGGTTTATGGTTATGTCAAGCTATATTTGCAGAATTTGAGCGCTATGCGTTTTTTGCGTTATTGATTCCGAGTCTCTCCTATTAGTGATTATAGTGTCATTACTGAATTGTAATAAGGTGTATAAGTGTTTACAGCGAACAACTTCCAGCCACTTACCATTCCAAGATATCATATGGCGCAAACTGTTGTAGAGCATGGTTGTACATTGTGAGTGTGTGTTGCTAGTAAATAAGTCTATGGAATTTCTTAGTAGTTTTGCTCTTTTGCTGTTACTGTACAGGAACGGCGGTCAGAAACGTAACGGTGATAGGATCACTTCGGAATGGCGAGTTAGCTTATGTAAGTGTCATTTGTGTACAGGTCTCCACATAAATAGTACCAGAGATGACCCAGCAGCTTTGGCGAAAACTAGCAGAGACTGTTCGGTTAACATAAGGGGAGCAGCAGTACATTAAACACTAACTGAGATCGATCCATTCCTTAACTTCTTGAAAGTCGGGTTACCTTTGCTGTCACTGTAGAAAAGATTACAGGCCATGGTAGCACATTAGTTAATTCGATTGATAGACTTTTATTTTTTTGAATCGTCAGTCTTCTCTGACTGGTTTGATGCGGCCCGCCACGGGTTCCTCTCCTGAGCCAACCTTCTCACCTCAGGTTAGCACTTCATTTTATAAGTTCTGACGGTTCAAATGGCTCTGAGCACTATGGGACTTAACATCTATGGTCATCAGTCCCCTAGAACTTAGAACTACTTAAACCTAACTAACCTAAAGACAGCACACAACACCCAGCCATCACGAGGCACAGAAAATCCCTGACCCCGCCGGGAATCGAACCCGGGAACCCGGGCGTGGGAAGCGAGAACGCTACCGCACGACCACGAGATGCGGGCAAGTTCTGACGGGATGTTGTCAATCGTCACTGCCTTATTTGACCCTAGTCGACAGCTCTTTTTTATTCTTTCTCTAATACGGGATCCGCTATCTCTTTCCTGTTGACTCCAGTTTCTTCTTCTGTCACATTATCAGACAAACCTCCAACCATAGAGGCTTCCAGTGTACTGTATCCACCTATCCGCTCTTTCCTCTGCATTTAAAAGTGAATTATCATTATTACTGCCGTTGATTTTAATTTCACTGAAGAGTGCTTTGATTTTTCTATATGCTGAGTCAGTTCATTCGACAATCATTACTTTTATACTTTCGTCACATTTTTAGGCAGCCATTTCGCTTTAGCTTCCGTGCGTTTAGTACTTATATCATTCGTACGTGACTTGCAATTATGAATTCCTGAGTTCCCTCAGCATTCCTGTGCTCCATTCTTTCGTCGACAGCTGCAGTATTTACTTCTGTTACCCATGGTTTCCTGTCAGTTACCTTCCTTGTACTACGTTTCTCCTTCCAGCTTCTGTGACTGCACTTTTTGGAGATGCCTCCTCAACTGAACTTCCTACCCACCTGCTCATTATCGCAGTATCTATAGCCTCAGAGGAAATCGGGCGTATCTCTTCATTTCTTCGTATCTCTGTATCCCATTTCTTTGCGCATTCTGGCTAGTCCCTTTAACTTCAGCTTGCTCTTCATCATTATTTAACAGAGACCAGAGTCTATATTTGCTCCCGAATAGGCCTTAAAATCGAGTATCTGATTTGCGTACCTCTGCCTGACCGCGATGTAATCTAATTGGACTCTTCCTGTACTTTCCGGCCTTCTCGCAGGATACCTTCTCCTCTTGCCATTCTTGAACAGAGTATTCGTTATTACCAGCGAAATTTACTGCTGTACTCAATTAGTCTATCTCCTCTCTCATTCCTTCAATGAAGTTCATATTTCATCATAACCCTCGCTGCTACTCCTTCCCCGACAATCGCCTTCCAATCTCCCACGACCATATGATTTTCATTTCCCTATAAGTGCTGAATTATTCGTTCAGTATCAACAAATACCTTCTGCATATCTTCATCTTCTGCTTGCGATGTCGGCATGTGTACCTGAACTATTGTTCTAAGTTTAGGATTTTCTGTCGATTCTGAAGAGAACAAACCCTTCAATGACATGTTCACAGTAACTCATTTCCTACTCATAACAATTCCCACACCTGCTGTACCATTGTCCACTGATGCTGGTATTACCCCATACTCGTACGAATATCCTTGTCTTCCTTCCATTTCAGTCCACTGACCTCCATTATATCTAGATTGAGTCTCTGCATTTCCGTTTTAGATTTTCGAGCTTCCCTACCACTTTCCAATTTCAGATATTCTATGCCCTGACTCGTAGAACGTTATCTCTTCATTGGCTATTCAGTCTCTCTCTCACGCTCAACTCCCTCTCTGCAGTCGTCTCCCGGGGATTCGACTAGGGGGACTAGTCCAGAATGTAGTGCCAGTGGGGAGATGATCATGACACTCTTCAATTACACATGATCTGTGGTTACAGATTCTGTTCCTTTAATGCAGTGTTTCCCATAGCCTTCTGCATCTTCCGTCTTTCAGGGGCATTTTCCCACCGCAAGAGCAAGAAAAAGTCCTGATCTCGGTCCGTTTCTCTGCTTTCTTCAACAAAATGGCCCTGCGCACTATGGGACTTAACATCTACGGTCATCAGTCCCCTAGAACTTAGAACTACTTAAACCTAACTAACCTAAGGCCAGCACACAACACTTTCTTCAACAAGGAAGATGATAGAATGAGGATGATTTCTCATGCCGCGATTCCTCCTATGCGTTTTCTTATGATTTTTTTCAATATTCAAGCAGTGGTGAGGTTATAATACAGATCTAAGGCGTTTTGAATATTACTCAAAGACGTTAACCCTATAGTTTACGTTCATAAGTACGGATTGGGTAAACTGTGGTCTGCTTGACGATCTCTCGGCCAAAGTAATGTAGTAGAGTTGACGTTAAATGACGTGTCATTAACAGCTTCGATGTATGGTATTGGGGCTTTAGTGTACGTAGCTTATTAAGATGATGGTCGTCAGGATCGGGAGTTAATTGGTCTACTGCACGAGTTGTGTATCAAAATAATCTTTCTTCTAGGTTACCTCAAGGTGTTTTAAGAATGATGAAGGAGCCAATGCTCTGAGTGGATTCTTTCCAATATATTGTTCAATTTTTGTGTTACCCAATCTCGCTCTTGAGTAGAAAAAGGTGTTCTATTTAAGAATGTTGAAGTCTTATGGAGGTTATAATCACGGGCGGTGGCAAGGGGAGGGCTTTGGGGGCTATAATCCCCTCCTCCCCCAATCATATTACAGTGTATAAAATTACTTCACATATCATCTAATATATTACTTCAACTAGAGTGAGTGATTAATGACGTTGCTGCAATGAATCGCAGGCTAACGGATTATTTTGGAGAACCTGAGCGTAGGGCCAGAAACCCTCGTAGGGATTCTGACGTTGCTTACGCTACAGAATTGGAACCGTCATAGGCTTATGCATGTACAGTCTACAATTTTGACAACACAAAACAAGTGGTAAGGGTCGTATCATCTTAATTTTAAATAATACTGTCTTCATGTTATTTGGATTTTTTCTTAGTATTTACTAGTTCAATTAAGCAAGAGTACTGATATTACGTTTAATCGATGACTACGATGGCGGCTTAAACATTTTGGGAAATTTAAAGCAGTTCAAGCTCTTATTTTAATTAAAAAACCGTCGGCTATTTATACCCACTGTTTCAGCCACTCTTTGAACTTATGCATTTCAATTCTTGTGATACTCCAACAGTTAGAAATACAATGGGTATTGTGGGATCAGTTTCAGCATTCTTGTTTGCCTCTGCAAACAGAACAAATTTCCTAGAGGAAGCTGTATCACGACTACCGTTCAAAGAGACAAAGAAAACAAAGTTAAAGGCAATGGGTCCAAGAAGATGGGTGGAAAGACATGATACCTTTATTACTTTCAAGGGGCAATTTATCCGGTCGTGCCTTGTTCGACGTACTTTCAAGTAGTCGTGGAACCAACGCAGAAACAGCTAGTAAGGCTTGTATGTTTAGTTCTGCTGTCCGAAGAGGATACGTCATAGTAGCTTCAGCAACTACAGCATATTGCTTCTCTTTAAGAAAACAGCTCCGAAGTCCTAAAATGGATTTAAGAACTGCCTTAAATCATGTAAATGATGTGCTTGAGGTGTTCAACAATCTAAGGAGGGATGCGGTAATAGAATTCGGAAGTATTTTTGAAGACACTATTAAACTGGCAGAAGATATCGGAAGTGTAATAGCAATACCAAGAACTATTGCAACACAGACCAAAAGGGACAACGTTCCTGCTTCAAACGCCAAGGAATACTTCACGCGAACAATATTTTTACCTGTTGTGGATCGTTTGATTGCCGAGCTACAAAAAAGATTTCTCAAAGATTTCGCATCATATTACCACTTCAAGGTCTTACTCCTGCATACTGTTTAAAATACAGTGAGGATGTAGTGATCCAGCCATCGAAGAAATATGAATATTTTGGAGAGTTCTTCGCTTTTAATGAAAAGTGGGTTGAAACTATGGAAGAAAAAATTAGTTGATCAATGTAAAAGACTTGAAACAGCAACAGAAGCCTTAGAGAACCGTGACAAGCAGTTTTTCCCGAAATTATATCTTTCACTTCAAATATTTGGGACTATTCCTGCCACCACAAGCACTCCTGAACGAAGCCTCTCTACTTTCAGATCTGTGGAACACAATGGGACAGGTGAGCCTAAATGGATTGACTCTTGCAAATATCCATAAAGAAAAAGATACGGACATTGAAAAATCATTGACATATTCATTACAAAGAAACAGAGATGAAAGAGCATGACAAATTGGGCAGAAGACGGAAATATCCAGTGAATTTTGTTACAGAATTCTTTTTATACTCATGTCAAGCTCTAGATTTTACATTCATGTCATATTCTGAATCCAGAAAATTAATGAAAACTTATTTGTTGTGAGTTGACCTTTTTTATGGTTTATGTAGTTTAGAAAATCTCCCATGTTAAAGTAGGTTTCTTTTACCCTGAACTCCAAAATTGTTACCAAAAAGTACTTTAAGCACCACCAAATTTTACCAGTTTGTCGGAGGAGGACCCCAGCTCTCCTTTTGTTAAGCGGTATTCCATTCCCCCAAACTCCCT
The DNA here is from genome assembly GCF_023864275.1 of Schistocerca cancellata. Classification (NCBI taxonomy): domain Eukaryota; kingdom Metazoa; phylum Arthropoda; class Insecta; order Orthoptera; family Acrididae; genus Schistocerca; species Schistocerca cancellata. Next base: position 193,187,426 of record NC_064628.1, on the reverse strand, counting down.
CGCCACCATTAGCCCTCCACCCCCCCCCCCCTCACCCCACTTGGTCGACTTCTAGAATCGCCCCTGGTTGTAATCCAGAACTGAAGAAGGTGAACAACGCTTTCCCGAAACAGTTACGAGCATATCATATAAAACTGTGAAATATTATCAACAGTTGTATCAACAAGTGATCCATGATGGGGCAAAGTGTTTGGTCGACCTTATGGGCATAAGCAAGGTGCAGGGGAGCACTTTTGTGAATAAATGATCAGAGCAAAGAAAAGGTAGCTAGGGCACTGTATACATCCTATACCGAGCTTTCATAAAACCTTGTTTAGGGAACCTGAGTGATGTCAGCTGGGCCAGCGTCGGGCGGTTTCATCCATTTAGAATCCTGATTTTGTTACAGTGGTGTTGATTGCAATGGTAGCAGGAATGGCGTCGAGCCCATATGTTCCAGGATAAGGAGTTAGTTGACTGAGTGTTCTGAATGTTGTTTTAAATTATGTGCCCTGGTTACGCAACAGTCTTGTACCCATCCTCTAAATTGAGAAGTGAAATTACTACTGTAATATACAAGGTGTCCGAGAAATATTTATCCAGCGACTCTACTGAGTGTCGAAGTTGTTGGAGCCAGGCCCTGCCGCTACACCACCCCTTCTTTAGCAAACACGCCTTTGTACGCAGACGAACCGTAGGCGGAATATCTTTCAGAGCTGTTATTCAGTCATCACTACTGACTCCGACGATCGCAAATGGAGAAGATGGATCTGTCTGTTGCGTAGACGGGCCTATTTATCTATGAATGGGGCGCTCCGTAACTTCGGTGAATGGAACCCTCTAAAATCTCCATTGGTTTACGGAATACAGGAGAAACATAACTGCGTCACCTTACGAAGTAACATTTGCTGCTGAGGTGTTGGAATAGCGGCCGGTTCAGCGCCAGTAACTCCCATGCTCTGTAGGGTCGCTGAATGACGGGCACGGGTTCCTATCCTCAATTTGTTCCTCAAGGCAATTTCTACAACTCGAAATTTGTCACAATAATTCTGGGACACTTTGCATGTTGTACCTCCAGTGGTATTCGCTTCCTTCAGGTTATCAGGAGGTGGTAAAAGGTTTCCGCGAGGCAGATTGTGCCGTGAATTATGGTACGTTCATACTTAGACCTGCCCGCCTCATGGGAGTGTGGAACGCTATATGATGCCGCAGTCGTATAGAGCACCCGTTCTCAAAAAGACGAAGGTGTGGACCGGGGGACTGCAAGGAATAATAGAATGTGGCGCCGACTTTCTTTGAAATATTAGGTTATCATATTATGCACCCAAAAGACCCCCTGTGAACAAATACTGCTAGCGTCAGATTCTCATTTCTATGAACCAAGGTAGGAAGCCCATCGTTGATATGCTGCCTTATTACACAAGAATTGACCAGTATATCCTGTCAGCAGGAAATCTGGAAACTGACCAATCACCCGCAGGGTATACTACTTAATAAGCATTTAACAACCGCTAATGACAATAAACTTGTGAGTACTCTGCTCTCATTGATACATGATGCTTTAGGGTACGACCGTCAATTATTAAAACCATTTTAATTCTTAATTTTTCAATATCTTACACAAATTACATAAAGATGCATCTCCACTTATCTGAAGCCGGTCGTGACTTTTAATAAAATTAATTTAACAGTCAGTGAGGAAGATTTTTTCACCATAATGACAATAAGCCCCTTTAGAATGTGACCGCTACTTCCTAGCAACTCCGACTACATTAAATGAATGTTAATCACATCCATAGTGACTCTGCAGTAGGTTTTAGACAGACTTCCGATCTCATCTCAAAAGTAGTAAATTAACTAGGACTTTAATTCTTGAGCGTGTTAAGCAGAAGTTGTTAAGCAGATTGAAAATAAAGTGATATAAGTTCCACCATACCCAAGTGTACGTAGCATATCTGCAGTGGTAAGAAGAGATCCCAAGGCAGTGATTCGCTGAGGGTTCCCTCACCTTTGAAAGTACACAGTTCCAAGAAAAAGTTTCGAATTTATCATAGTACTTTCTCCTTGCTCATTTTCCTCCGTTAATTCTAGACACAAAAACGAAAGCGTCTAAAAATCAAGTTGATTATATATCATCAGATTTTACCTGATTTCGTCTGAATAACGAGGAGTATCACAGTGCATCTCCGATTTCATCCAACGATAGCGTCAGGAGTTTAAACGTAAAGGGACACCTGCAGACAGAACATCCAAACCACGTGAGAAAACCCATCGAATACTTGTTAGCTTCATGAGGAACAGGAAATGAAATTTAGGTTCCTCAAAAAACAGGTATCAGTTCCTAATAAAGCCCTACGAGCATTAAATATGTATCCTAATTATTTGGAGACTCCAAATCATTACGCAATATTGGCGACTTATTACTACTTCCCGTAGCCGCAAGGAAGCATTGATAAAGTTTTGGCGAGAATCTGAAGCAGGTACCACTCTCCGATGATGCCGTGGTCTTCGTATTGGTGCAATAGGCTCTGACAAGAAAAATTAACTGCTGTAACATCTTCATGATACACCACAGCTCGCCTTGCAACTTGATGACAGTACTGATATCGTAAATTTTTCAAGTTTCTTATTTTTATACGCTGCTCTTATCAAACTGTAAAATGCTCTGTATGGTAAAGCTCTGGAAAGGAGGACTACAGGCTTCTTGTGAATTCCTTTTTCGTCGCCAACGTTTTCTCATAGACAAATTGTGTTGGTACATGTAGCTATGCGGCGGCAGCATATACTGGAACTAAAAAGGGATTCAAGGGTGGACGTGCAATATTCACACACTGCGTGGTAAACAGTGAGGCAATGTCTTATAAAATAATACAATCGGAATTCTGTGCTGAACGATATAGTCAATGCTGTAAATTTTGTAAAAGCAGCAGATTTAAACACTAGGCTGTTTTCCGTTGTTTGCGAGGAGATAGGTGCTACCGCCGATTTCCTTGTATCGCACACGGAGATACGTTCGTTGTCTCGTGGTAAAATTCTTCTTCGAGTTATGGATCTTAGGATGAAACTTGTCTTTTTATATTTAAATGCAGTCCTATATTCGCGGCTTTCTTTCTGGATGAAACGTAGTGCTACTTAGTGGATATGTTTAAGAAACTGAGTGACCTTAACGTATCACTTCAAGACTGAAATAGTAATGTCATGTTTCTAAGCGAAAAAGTGTTTAGGTTTAACAGAACACTTAAACTTTTAGAAACATAGACGGAGAAGTGTAACAACGAGATGTTATGTGGTCTCAATTACTTTGTCAAGGAAAAGAAGTTGTACATTGGCAAAGTTAATAGAATAGGCGTCGTACATCTTCTTTGTCAACAGTTCAAGGACAAATTTACAGAACCTTCATCTGATTATGACTGGATCCAAGACCAGTTCGATACTATCGTAACAAACCACTAATGAGAATCTTGTAAGAAGAAAAACATGACGATGTACTAGAATTCTGAAAGAGAACATTTCTGAACAAGTTTAAATCGAAGTCTTCTGAATATTTCTGGATGCAAACTCGGCATAAAGATTCCAATTTAGCAAGAAGGGCAGTCGACTTGTTATTGCACTCTGCATCAACTTACTTATGTGAGTCAACATTTACTGAAGTGGCATTAATCAAGACGAGATGTCGGTCTCAGCTGGAGTTTGAAGGGTATCTGCGAGCTGCTGGTTCAGAGATGCAACCAAGACTGTAACTACTTACTACACATATTCAAGCAAACATATCACAGTAAACGTGCAAAAATAATAAAATTTCCGACTTCTAAATACTATGCACTTTTACTCTCGTGTATTCTTGGTAATCAGTTTTAAATTGCCATTTAAATGTTGACTTATGTTCTGTTGTCATTTATATGTCGCGATTTATCAAATACTGTAACACTCTTACAAATTAGAAACAATGTTGAAGGAAACACTTAAATATTAACTACCCAACTAACTTGTGCACTAATCTGTAAAAAAGTCAGTGATATAAGGATATAAGATGAACATCAACAAAAGCAAAACGAGGATAATGGAATGTAGTCGAATTAAGTCGGGTGATGCTGAAGGAATTAGATTAGGAAATGAGACACTTAAAGTAGTAAAGGATTTTTGCTATTTGGGGAGCAAAATAACTGATGATGGTCGAAGTAGAGAGGATATAAAATGTAGACTGGCAATGGCGAGGAAATCGTTTCTGAAGAAGAGAAATTTGTTAACATCGAGTATAGATTTAAGTGTCAAGAAGTCATTTATGAAAGTATTTGTATGGAGTGTAGCCATGTATGGAAGTGAAACATGGACGATAAATAGTTTGGACAAGAAGAGAATAGAAGCTTTCGAAATGTGGTGCTACAGAAGAATGCTGAAGATTAGATGCGTAGATCACTTAACTAATGAAGAGGTATTGAATCGAATTGGGGAGAAGAGGAGTTTGTGGCACAACTTGACGAGAAGAACGGACCGTTTGGTAGGACATGTTCTGAGGCATCAAGGGATCAGCAGTTTAGTATTGGAGGGCAGCGTGGAGGGTAAAAATCGTAGAGGGAGACCAAGAGATGAATACACTAAGCAGATTCAGAAGGATGTAGGTTGCAGTAAGTACTGGGAGATGAAAAAGCTTGCTCAGAATAGAGTAGCATGGAGAGCTGCATCAAACCAGTCTCAGGACTGAAGACAAGAACAACAACAACAGGGATGAGTGAACACTCATTAAAAACGTGTCGTCATAGCGGCTCGAGTGCCGCAGTCGTATGTTAAGATTCATAAATAATTAAGCCTGTAAAGATCAAAACAAAGTTTGAGGGAGAATTGTTTATAAAATTCAATAGAAAATTCACGACGTAAAGAATGGCACTATATAATATTTTTGGTCGCATCACACGTATTTTAAACTAGTTAAGTTGTACTATACACTTAACTTGCAATAGTTTTTCATTGTTTGCAAAATACTATTGACATTAATCGTCCACAATTAACTAATTATTATAGATACGAAGTTTTTGAGCAGCGCAATGTGTAGATCGCAATAGATTACGTCTAAAAACGGTGCTATATGCTGTTCTGTGTTAAAACTTTGCAGCACAGATGTAAGAAAACAAATTTGCGCTAAGTGGCTAAGTTTGTAAAAACTAAAACTTCATTACGGGCGACAGAATAATCCTAGAAATTTATGTAACATAGTAGATAAGATGTACATTTTAGCGCGGTTTCGATGGTGTACTTATTTCTGTCGGGGGATGTATGTATCAAAATTTGTAACCTTAACTGGTGAGACTGGTACGTAAATAACCAGGGGGGTTGACGTCCGAGCCTGTATAAGCGAACGGCCATCTTGGCCAGGAGTTAGTCATTGGTACGTCGTTTTGGAGGGTGAGTGGCGAGGAAGCCCCACTTTTGGGTGGCCCATATGGTCGTTTGTGAATTCTTTTTCGCGTCGATTTCTTTCGACAAATAGTATTGTTCAATAGTGCAAGTGTGCAAGCATCTGTTTGGTGAACTGGAAGTCCTCCTATTATTTGTGTGAGTACGATTTACGAGGTATACAACGTCATAAGAGGGCATGTGGCGAACTGGATTTCGCGCCAAATCTATTAGAACAAAGAGGACAGTGGGACTTGGGGTTCTGCTCGAATTGATTGAGTAACTTTCGTTTGTAGCAGCCTACATTACTGCTATTGGGGTCAAACTATTATTAAAGTAAAACTGTAAACCGTCTCACCAGTGCTAATTTCATTGTGTCAAAGAAAAGGACAGCGCCAATAAATATTTATTGAACTGTGACGTGAAAAAATTGATTTTGCTATAATAATCGCCTAATTTTTGATCCCTAGCATAAGCTGTACTCATATATGAGTGAATAATTAATTTAAAAAACTATAACAAATGCGCGGGTGTGGAAGTGTACTAATGCACCAAGTGTGGAAATCATCCCCTGTGACTTACGTGAGAGACAAAATTTGCAATAACATGCTTTAACCAACATTTGTATATGCAAATTTCGTGTGAAATGCTTCAACCGCACTCCTTCTTTACTTTTACCGACCCGTTGCAAGCCCCAGTGTGGTCCGCACAGGCAGTACCAGGGCGAACGGCCCTTGGCTGGTCTTTCTGTCTGTCGTCTCATCGACGACGTGTATTTGGGTCGCTTCTTTCCTGTGCAGAGATGTCCGTTGCGTTCCCTCTGCGTGGTTGCATCTAAGCTAGTGTCTCCGGGACGTCGTCCGTGCAAAGGAAGCGAGTGAATGGGAGACGCACCAGCAGTGCAGTCGCGACGAAGCAGCAGTCGCGGACGGACCAGCAGTCCAGTCGGATGTTGGCGAGGAGCAGCTAACAATCCCCCGTCGTGCAGAGTCAGTCTGGAGCCGATGGTGGCGTGCACGTGCGGTTGGAGTGTGAGGTGCTGCTTGCGAGTGCAATGAAGTTCATTGCCCACCGATCTTGGATATGAAAGTTGAGTCTTCACTTTACTTACTATCGAGCCTCAACTGTTTACATTTCTTCGTTTGATCCTAGTTTTCGCTTTTGGGACATTCCGGCGAGATACAACGTCTGTGTATTTAAGTCAGCTAAGATTCCAGCCGTCTTCCTGTACGAGGTGCATTCAAGTTCTAAGGCCTCCGATTTTTTTTCTAATTAACTACTCACCCGAAATCGATGAAACTGGCGTTACTTCTCGACGTAATCGCCCTGCAGACGTACACATTTTTCACAACGCTGACGCCATGATTCCATGGCAGCGGCGAAGGCTTCTTTAGGAGTCTGTTTTGACCACTGGAAAATCGCTGAGGCAATAGCAGCACGACTGATGAATGTGCGGCCATGGAGAGTGGCTTTCATTGTTGGAAAAAGCCAAAAGTCACTAGGAGCCAGGTCAGGTGAGTAGGGAGCAAGAGGAATCACTTAAAAGTTGTTATCACGAAGAAACTGTTGCGTAATGTTAGCTCGATGTGCGGGTGCGTTTTCTTGGTGAAACAGCACTCGCGCAGACCTTCCCGGAGGTTTTTGTTGCGGTGCAGGAAGGAATTTGTCCTTCAAAACATTTTCGTAGGATGAACCTGTTACCGTAGTGCCCTTTGGAACGCAATGTGTAAGGATTACGCCCTCGCTGTCCCAGAACATGGACACCATCATTTTTTCAGCACTGGCGGTTACCCGAAATTTTTTTGGTAGTGGTGAATCTGTGTGCTTCCATTGAGCTGACTGGCGCTTTGTTTCTGGATTGAAAAATGGCATCCACGTCTCATCCATTGTCACAACCGACGAAAAGAAAGTCCCATTCATGCTGTCATTGCGCGTCAACATTGCTTGGCAACATGCCACACGGGCAGCCATGTGGTCGTCCGTCAGCATTTGTGGCACCCACCTGGATGACACTTTTCGCATTTTCAGGTCGTCATGCAGGATTGTGTGCACAGAACCCACAGAAATGCCAACTCTGGAGGCGATCTGTTCAACAGTCATTCGGTGATCCCCCAAAACAATTCTCTCCACTTTCTCGATCATGTCGTCAGACCGGCTTGTGCGAGCCCGAGGTTGTTTCGGTTTGTTGTCACATGATGTTCTGTCTTCATTAAACTGTCGCACCCATGAACGCACTTTCGACACATCCATAGCTCCATCACCACATGTCTCCTTCAACTGTCGATGAATTTCAATTGGTTTCACACCACGCAAATTCAGAAAACGAATGATTGCACGCTGTTGAAGTAAGGAAACCGTCGCCATTTTAAGTATTTAAAACAGTTCTCATTCTCGCCACTGGCGGAAAAATTCCATCTACCGTATGGTGCTGCCATCTCTGGGACGTATTGACAATGAACGCGGCCTCAGTTTAAAAAATGTGTATGTTTATATCTCTTTCCAATCCGGAGAAAAAAAATCGAAGGCCTTAGAACTTGAATGCACCTTGTAGAACTTAATTTATGCCCTGTTACTGAAGTTCACCAGCAGTATCTTCTGCCACATGGCCGTTGATGTTCCAGTTTCCTGACTTGGTCGTTGTTTAATTTTAGGCAGTGTATTTTCATCGTCGCGTTGCTGTTGTCCAACGCTGCATGTAGTTCGACAGCTGAGGTTTTGTTAGACATTGTGGGCGTCAATCGTCTTTGTGTCACTGTATATTATGGTCGTTTTGCAGGTTCCATGGAGCGGAACTGATTTGGTTGATTGGTCGGTCAGCTGTCTGTCGGTTGGGTTGCCTTCCAATTAAGAGATTGTTGGTCACGCTGCCTGTCTCTCCTAAACGGGCATTAGTGTTACAATTCCAGGCCGACCCTTGGAACCTCTGAGCGCCGTTCCATGTCTGTTACATAGTAACTTCCCTGTTTGAGATTTAGTTATGTGGTTGATGTGTGGCCTTCAGCCGAGTTTTATATATCCTGAAGCAATATTGTTATCTTGCCCTTAAGGCATACGGTTGTGATGTGTTTGTATGGCGCCTTCAGCCGAATTTGGTTCAAATGTTTTATGATTAGACTTCTGCCGTTGGATTGCAACAATTATTATTGCTTACTATGCGGTATCCAGCCGAGTTCCATTAAAATAAAGTGCTAAGGCCTGCAGCCTGTTTACACTGAAGACTTAGAAAATATCTTTGTGTGACACCTCCATGAGAACCTTCTATGTCAATTTCTTACTGAGGCCTTACGTCTTTGATTTTGAGTGTGGCCTTCAGCCGATCTAAAGTTAATCAAATGAAGTCGATTACAACTTTGAGTGTTTTGCATTCTTGTGCAACATTTTGTGTGGACAAATAAAATTTGTAAGTTGTGTGCAACTGACAGCAACCTCATTTTGGCTCCTTTCCACAACCTAATCTGCTCTGTCCTGTTAACTCAGCATTTCACTGGTAGCAGAGCGTGGTTACGTTTGTGCTTGCCATTACAGTTACTGTCAGTTGCAATTGTATTTCTGTTGGGTGGCACCGTATTGTTTTTGCTTTTGTTTGTTTCGTGTGCTTATTGTAACGCAATCAGACTGTGTCTGGTGATCGGCCTGCCCTGGAAACACCATCTTGTTTACGAGTTGGCCATAAGGCACCAACTGATCGAGGCGAGTGTTCCTGATTTATTGGCCTGTTTACACGCTGCCATTCCTCATCTGGTTGACGTCACGCCGGCGGTGGTGTGTGAGACAGGAGCGGCCATTGAATTTCGTTAAGGCTGTTAGATGGCTTGAGGACACTATTTGTGTTTTGGGAAGGCACTCAACCTGGTGTCAGTCAGTTGAATATGGTGCGAGCACAGTCATTGCGTTTTTGAGTAAGTGGCCCACCTTTGATGGCCTTTTTAAATTCTTGTAGCTCCTTTTCCTATTTAGCTTCGGATTATCCTTCAAGTTAGTCATCTTGTGGGAACTCGGTAACTTTTTCATCTAGGAATGTTGGGTTACCTATGGGCAAGTATTTAGACTGTGTAGTTGAAGTCCAAACGGGTACCTAGTTTCTTTTGTTACTGACCTAGCAGTGGTTTTGAGTTGGTCATCTTGCGGCACTTAGATCGGTCCCTTCCTGGTGGAGTGATTTCGGTCGGCCAGTGGGTATGTGTTACATCCGCAAGGGTGAGTCTTAGCGAGTGTCGCACTTGTGGCTTTCTAATGGCCATTGTCTTTCCTTCATTAAGGAGCTGCCGGTCAATTTCACTTTGGAATGTGACCCCTGGTTTGATATTTGAAGGGGGAGGTAGAGCCGTGCACGGCTCGTGTTCATGCCATAAATTTTTTGTCATGTTCTATTATAGTACTGCCACCTCGTTTTATTATTCCATTTACTGGCGTAACTAACTTCCTGCCTTAGTTTCCCATGAGCGGCTGCATCAGCGCTATCGATAAGTTCACTGACGTACCATCTCTGGAGCGACCGATCATATTTCCGGGTCGTGTCTGGCAGTCAGATCGAGAAGGACCAGGAGTGAAGTCGGGGACAGAGCTCCAATGAGGTCGGCACAGCCAGTACCAGTGCTCTCGATCCTTGACTGGTCGTTCGGTCGGTCGTCTCATCGACAACGTGCATTTGGGTGTGTTCCTTCCTGTGTAGAGACGTTGGTTGCGCTCCCTCTGCATGGTTGCGTCAGAGCCATTGTCTCTGGGACGTTGTCCGTCCGAAGGAAGTCAAGTCAGTTGCAGAAGGAAGAGCAGGGCTAACGGGACACACCATCAGTGTAATCGGGTACGGAGCCCCAGTGATGTCCGCACAGCCAGTACCAGTGCTGACGATTCTTGTCTGGTCGTTCAGTCTCTCATCGACGACGTGTATATGGGTCTGTTCCTTCCTGTGCAGAGGTGTCGGTTGTGTTCCCTCTGCATGGTTGCTTCCGAGCCAATGTCTCCGGGACGTCGTGTGTACAAAGGAAGCTACTTAGTGGGAGACGCACCAGCAGTGCAATCGCGACGGAGCAGCAGTCACGGATGGACCAGCAGTCCATTCGGTTGGTTGGCGTGGAGCAGCAAGCAAGTCCCCTGAGCGCGGAGTCGGTCTGGAGCCGCTGGCTGCGTGCACGTGCGGTTCGAGTGTGAGATGCTGCTGGCGTGTGCTGTTCGTCAACCACCGATCTTGCACATGAAAGTAGAGTCTGCACTTAACATACCATCGAGCCTCAACTGTTTACATTTCTTCGTTTGATCCTGGTTGTCGGTATTGGGACATTCCGGCGAGATACAACGTTTCTGTATTTAAGTCGGCCAGCGGGAGTGGCCGTGCGGTTCCAGGCGCTACAGTCTGGAACCGAGCGACCACTACAGTCGCAGGTTCGAATCGTGCCTCGGACATGGATGTGTGTGATGTCCTTAGGTTAGTTAGGTTTAATTAGTTCTAAGTTCTAGGCGACTGATGACCTCAGAAGTTAAGTCGCATGGTGCTCAGAGCCATTTGAACCATATTTCAGTCGGCTAAAATTCCAACCGTTTTCTTGTGGATCTTAACTTAATTTACTCCCTGTTATTGAAGTTCACCTGCAGCACCTTCTACCTAGTGGCCGTTGATGTTCCGGTTACGTGCCCTGGTCGTTGACGTAATTTTTGGTAGTGTATTTTCCGCGTCTCGTTGCTGCTGTTCAGCGCTGCGTGTAGTTCAGCAGCTGAGGTGTTGTTAGTCATTGCGGGCGCCAACATTCTGTGTGTCGCTGTATTGAAATCGTGTTGTCTTTTTCCTGGTTGCGTGGTTGATTGGTCGGTTGGCAGTCCGTCGGTTGGGTTGCCTTCCGATTAAGAGATTGTTGGTCAGGCTGCCTGTCTCGCCTAAACGGTTGTTTGTGTTACAAATCCAGTCTGACCCTTGGAACCTCTAAGCGCTGTTCCACGTCTGTTGCATAGTAACTTTCCTGTTTGAGTTTTGGGTATTTGGTTGATGTGTCGCCTTCAGCAGCCGAGTTTTAATTTCTCTTAAATAAATGTTCTTGTCTTGCCCCTAAGGCATAAGGTTGTGATGTTTTTCTATGGGGCCTTCAGCCGAATTTGCTTTAAACATTTTAAGATTAGGCCTTCCGCCGTTGGACTGAAACAATTCGCATTGCTTAATATACGGCCTGTATTCGAGTTCCATTAAAATTAAAGTGCTAAGACCTTCAGCGTTGTTAGATTGAAGATTTAGAAAATGCGTTTGGGTGACTCCTCCAGGAGAACCTTCTATGTCAATTTCATCCTCAGGCCTTGTGTCTCGGATTTTCAGTGTGGCCGTAAGCCGTGAGCCATGCGTTGGTCGTGTTCCCATCATCATGTATTTTACACTCTGTTTTAACGTACTTCCTCCTCACTACGTTAATTTAAATTACTACTGTCACTCAGATGCTGCTTTGCCTGACCGTGAGGTGTGTTCGCAGCGGTTATCAATATATCCCCTCTCGTACCATCTTTGCTTGACTGCTATTACTTCCCAGTCGTTGTCTGTTGTAAGCATTTTCGTGTTGCAAGTTCGGGTCCACCTGTCAGTAGGAATGTGCCCGGAGTGCAGTCCGGACCTGCCACTCGGGGAGGTGCAATGCGGCACTAGTGCAGTCGGGTTGGAACAGCAGTGAGTTCTGCGTCGAAATGGCTCGCTCGATCATTGCCGCCACGCATCACTTGAGCCAGGCCACGGTTTGGTGGATCGTCAGTCGGTCGTTTTGGCTCGCCGATCGTTCATGGGTCGGCTGTATGTGTGTATGTATGTGTGTGTGTGTGTGTGTGTGTGTGTGTGTGTGTGTGTGTGTGTGTGTGTGTGCATCGACTCCTGATTTGTCTCCGTGTGTGCTTAGTTACTTTTGGGTATCGCTCAAGTCTTCGTGAAAGTATTTGCCAAGTTGTGTGTGTAGTTGACGTGATTTAATTTGACTAGTTATTTTAAATGTTGTCGGCATACTGGCTCTGAGAGGTCAGTTGTCTCATTGGATGACATGTTAATGGTTCTCTGAATGCTTCTGGGCCCTTTCAGTTACCATCTTGTGGAACTTGCGTCGGTCCTTTCCTGGTGCAGGGACGTCGATTAGCCAGTGGTCATGGTTCTTCTTCATGGTTGGGTCCGAGCCAGTATTTCCGCCGTCGTGTGTCTGGAATTCAGTGGGAGATACACCAGCAGTGCAGTCACGACGGAGCAGCAGTCGCGGACGGAATAACAGGCAGTCGGTCGGTTGTTACGGACGAGGGAAGCTATCTCCGCACGGTGCAGTCGGCTGGGTCAGCTGGCAGCCCCTGCGCAGTGTCGGAGAGTGTGTGGAGCTGTCTGATCGCTACGAGCTTCGTGGTTCACCGACCAGGACGTCAAAGTTGAGTAACGATTTTAAATACCCAAGCCACGTCCATTCATGCCATGCAGTGCAATTTACTATTTTAGTTGACTACCATTCGAGTGCACCAGTGGTATTTTCTGCCTTGTGGCCGTTAGTGTTCTGGTTACCTGCCCTGAGCACTGACGTAAATTGAGGCAGTGTTCTTTTGGGTGAAGTTAACCATCCTACCGTGTTTCAAATTCAAGTGTACCAGCGGAATTTTCTGCCTAGTGGCCGTTAGTGTTCCGGTTACCTGCCCTGGCCACTAACGTAATTTCAGGCAGCGTCCTTTCCTCACCTGTTGTCGCTGTCCAACACAGTGTGTTATTTTGACAACTAATACATACTCCATTGTGGATTATCACATTTGTAACATTTTCGGTTTGAGTTCTCATTTACTGATTGACGGGAAGCAAGTCGTTGTGTCCGTCGGTTCGTGGCTGTCCACTGGTTTTGTTCCGACGGATCAAGTGTAGTTGGGCTAATCACTTGTCTCGCCTAAGGGAACGATGGCAGACCGACCTCCCTGGAGGATTGTGAGTGCAACCGGTGTTTAATTATCCGTTTTCAGCTATAGAAAATTTAAGGATTATGGTTATTTATGTTTTTCTTAAAAATTTTGGAACAGTAATTCTTAAATTTATCTTTCAAGCTTAAACATTGCGGCCTTCTGCCTTTAAAAGATTGTGGTGATATATTCTAAAATTTTGAAACTTAATTGTGGCCTTCAGCCTTTGGTATTAATCTTTGCATATGTTTGTTCTATCTACTTTGCTGTGATGCTTCTTTTAATTATTTTACTGCTATTTTAAATGGATTTTTGTCTTTATGATGTGACAAGATTTCTTGTTTGGAGGCCTTCGACCATGAAAGAGTTGCTTTCAGGAAAGTTCTTGTTATGTGCAGGTTTTGTTGTAAAAGTGTTATCAAATTACAATAAATACCAATTAGAAGGTGAAACTGACCCCAACCGTTATTTGGCCCTTTCCACAAGCCTCATTACCTGTTCTGCCCAGCGGGTTTAGCGGGCGTATGAAGCCGATGTAAAGTTAATCAAAGAAGGTTGATTACAACTTTGAGTGTTTTGCATTCTTGTGTAATATTATGTGTGGACAAATAAGATTTTTGTGTTGAGTGCAACTGACAGCAACCTCATTTTGGCCCCTTTCCACAACCTAATCCGTTATTTCCTGCTAGCTCAGGCATTTCTGTCAGATTCTCCCTTGGCCAAAACTCTAAAGTAGCTTCTGGCCAGTACTGCTGTGCGTGCGTAACATTCAATTGCGTGACTCTTGAAATTGATGCTAGCAGGTGGAAGTTTGGTCCTATTATGTTACACTTAGTTCCATTGATTAAAATTCCACTACACTCGAGCTCTGTACGCTTTCGCTTCTGCCAATACTCCCCACTCAAAACAACTTGCTACTACTACCAAATTTTCGTAGGTGGAGAAGATCCAAAGCCTCCTGACCCGTTGCAACTTTTGTCTCCACGATGTCCCTTGGACAGTCTATTCCTTTCCCCTTGGCTAAAAATAACTGCACTGTGCATGTGTCCCATGATTGTAGCTTCACAGATTTTCCTCCAACATTCATCATTTTTGATCAAAACTCAACACCGATTGTGTGACTACTTTCATTCTTAAATTTAGATTATATGAACTGGAGCAACAAACACGACATTTCTGACTCAGCATTGTCAATAACTAAAAATTTAAACAGGATATCGTACGACTCTGACATCGTTCAACACATATTTCTTACGGCTTTGCCGCAAAATTTACTCCGACGCATTTATTTCTCCAGAACTGCGTTTGATTTCTCCTCCTACAACACTGTACATACGTTAGACGCTACACTTTCCTTTTCAGAGACCTGAGGACAGGAATCACCATCACCCTTTTTCCCTCTTCAAAATGACTGCTGTCCGCAGTAGGCTATATTCGAAAATACATGCATCATATGAAAATACAATGCCTTATTACTCTATGCAAACCCAATGTACATGACACAAAAACAAAAATACTATAAATACTCTACTACTTTCTGGATCGCAAAGCATATGGTACATCATGTTGTACTCTATCTTCCTGGTTTTCTCTGCGCTGAACACCTCTCTTCAGTCTCTCTTTCTTCCTCTTTCCCTCCTGTGACATGGCTGGAATCACATCTGGACAACCCTTAAATGGCCACAACCTCCCATTGTGTACTATCGTTGTTCTAGATGGCAGCTGAAGCTTAACATTAACGGGGGATGTGGTTTCTGTGACTTGGTGTGGCCTTGATACCTCGTGAGGAACTTCTCCGTTTTCCCTCTTTGCGTATAGGGGCTGGACAGCATTACCCACTGCCCCACTCTGTACTGTGGTAAAGTTCCTTTCCACTTCACTGCATCTTCCTGCCTTTCCAACGCCTTCGTATTCGCCTTTTGTACCCATTTCCAAACTTCCCGAATTGTTCTCGCGAATTTACGTACAGATTCACTGGTCATTCCATTCCGTAGCCTCACCAAATCAAACGGTGATGGCATTTTTCACCCATACACTACCTCATATGGAGACAAACCGGTGTTTGTATGGACTTACGAATTGTGTGCGTATACAATATGCTTCAAATACTCGTGCCACTGATGGTGATGAGAATCCACATAAAACCTCAGCATCTTCCCGATTGCTCTGTGTACCTGTTCTGTCCTTCCATTGGCCTGTGGATGCAATGCGCTCGTTCTCATCTTCTTTACGTTCAACAGTTTACACAGTTCCTTAATTGAATCCGACATAAAGTTGGCCCCGTGGTCTGTAATTATTGTCTCCGGTGTGTGTTGGGAGCCAGGACGCCTGCCCACAGTAGCGAGCCATGGAGTAGCACACTGCTGGCTGGTATGGACCCCACATCAGCCTCAGAGGGTCGAACCAGTGACCCACTGGGGATTGGAACGCTGGCGCCCCATGTGCTGTGTGTGTAGGCGGTGGTGTGACACTCCCTGTCATCCAGGAGAGCTGCCATACTGGAATGCCCCGTTAGAAGACCGGCACCTATTTTTACGCAGCTGTGTGCCTCTGTTCTGCTAACGCGCCGCTCCGAGTCACGTACTCACAACTCCTAGGTTGCACCAGTGGACCCCTTCTGCCTGTACCTTGCGCCATGCAAACCGCTGCGTTTACTCTTTTCAGCGGTTCGACGGCTCTGTGGCCTCCTTTCTACTTCCGAACCGCTGGTCAGCGTAATTTGCTGTCAACAGGCCTGTGCCGGGCTGTAACTTGTCGCTCCAAAATGTTGCACCGAATCTAACTTTCCTATCTTAAACTGAGGTGCCGCTACAATAGTAAGAACTGTTGGTAGGAATCGAGTGTGGCGCAGGCGCTTTGAAGCCGTGGGTCCAAGTTGTCAACAAGACGCTGTGCAAGCTGTAGGTGGCCTCCATAATGGTTTGGGCTACATTTAAATGAAATGGACTGCGTCCTCTGGCCCAACTGAACGATCATTGACAGTAAAGTGTTATGTTCTGCACCGTGGAGACCATTTGAAGGGCCGGCCGGTGTAGCCGTGCGGTTCTAGGTGCTTCAGTCTGGAACCGCGTGACCGCTACAGCCGCAGGTTCGAATCCTGCCTCGGGCATGGATGTGTGTGATGTCCTTAGGTTAGTTAGGTTTAATTAGTTCTACGTTCTAGGCGACTGATGACCTCAGAAGTTAAGTCGCATAGTGCTCAGAGCCATTTGAACCAATTTTTTGAACCAATTGAAGGTATTCATGGATTTCATGTTTACAAACAACGATGGAACTGTTATGGTTGAAAATGTGCCACTATTGTTCGCGATTGGTCTGAAGGACGTTCTGGAGAATTCGAGCGAATTGTTTGACTACGCAAATTCGCCCGACATGGAACATAATCGTGGCATATGTTCACAATGCCTTGTGCAGGCAACACTTTTACCATTATAGGCGGCTATAAAGGTTGCATGGATCAATATTTTAGCAGCGGACTTCCAACGACTTGTTGAGTCCATACTACATCGAGTTGCTGCTCCACACCAGGCAACAGGAGGCTCGACACGGTGTATCCCATTTTTTGTCAAACCAGTGTACAGCGGGTAGTCAATACGTAGGTACTCGGGGAGGAAGGAAGTAAGCTGGGAAAAATGTTAGGGTAGTTGCACAGCAAGGGCGGAGCTGGAAATTACGTTGCCAGCAGTAGGGCAACCTGGTGTGTCAGCCGCACCTAAGCTTTTTATTAACATGTTCACATCTGTTTCTGAGCTGAGGGGTGGCTGGTGCCTGGTATCGTGTTTACTGTGAAGACCTGACTCACAGTAAACAAATGAATTTTACCTGTTGGTGGTCGCTCGTATGGTGATACAACGTGCGCGCGCGCGCGCGCGAGAGAGAGAGAGAGAGAGAGAGAGAGAGAGAGAGGGAGAGAGAGAGAGAAGAGAGAGAGACAACTAATGATGTTCGACTGAACAACGGTTATAAACTTAGACTGTGGTTCTCTTTAATATTGTTGTTGACGTTGTACCAGCAAGTGTATCACCGACAGTGGTTCCGTATGAGATTAGTTTAAGGGCAATGCTGCTAGTTCGTTATTATGCGTCTTCAAATACACTTCTATCCTAGCGTAGTCTATGTTAACGTAGCCTCCTTGGGAATGCTGTTATTTCAGTGCTAAGCTTGTGTTTGGCGGTGTGATTTCTTGTATTAAGCCTACGATCTAGTTTCAAGAGCTGGTGAATCCTTTTTGGTGCACCCATATTGCAATAATGTGCGAGCCTCTTCTGCAACGTTAAATTGCGACTGCAATTTCGTAGGATTCTGTGTATCTGTTCCTTTAATTTATAAACATACTTATAAGTATTCTTCAGTCAGCACATAGTTATATTTATTGTTATTAGTGTTGTTTACAGCTGTACATTACTCTGATATAGGTTTACTGACTGTTTCTGTGTGCTCATTTCACTGCAAGACAAGATTCATTGGGGTAATCTTGTTAGCGCCAAGAGGGCATTTATTGAAATATATCCTGTCCCTTTTATTAAAGTGACAGGATTTCGAGCACAAATTATTTTTTGTGTTTATATATTCTGAGGCGCTCCAATTGATATGTGTCTTGCTAATAAAGTAGAATAAAATACACTCCTGGAAATGGAAAAAAGAACACATTGACACCGGTGTGTCAGACCCACCATACTTGCTCCGGACACTGCGAGAGAGCTGTACAAGCAATGATCACACGCACGGCACAGCGGACACACCAGGAACCGCGGTGCTGGCCGTCGAATGGCGCTAGCTGCGCAGCATTTGTGCACCGCCGCCGTCAGTCTCAGCCAGTTTGCCGTGGCATACGGAGCTCCATCGCAGTCTTTAACACTGGTAGCATGCCGCGACTGCGTGGGCGTGAACCGTATGTACAGTTGACGGACTTTGAGCGAGGGCGTATAGTGGGCATGCGGGAGGCCGGGTGGACGTACCGCCGAATTGCTCAACACGTGGGGCGTGAGGTCTCCACAGTACATCGATGTTGTCGCCAGTGGTTGGCGGAAGGTGCACGTGCCCGACGACCTGGGACCGGACCGCAGCGACGCACGGATGCACGCCAAGACAGTAGGATCCCACGCAGTGCCGTAGGGGACCGCACCGCCACTTCCCAGCAAATTAGGGACACTGTTGCTCCTGGGGTATCGGCGAGGACCATTCGCAACCGTCTCCATGAAGCTGGGCTACGGTCCCGCACACCGTTAGGCCGTCTTCCGCTCACGCCCCAACATCGTGCAGCCCGCCTCCAGTGGTGTCGCGACAGGCGTGAATGGAGGGACGAATGGAGACTTGTCGTCTTCAGCGATGAGAGTAGCTTCTTCCTTGGTGCCAATGATGGTCGTATGCGTGTTTGGCGCCGTGCAGGTGAGCGCCACAATCAGGACTGCATACGACCGAGGCACACAGGGCCAACACCCGGCATCATGGTGTGGGGAGCGATCTCCTACACTGGCCGTACACCACTGGTGATCGTCGAGGGGACACTGAATAGAGCACGGTACATCCAAACCGTCATCGAACCCATCGTTCTACCATTCCTAGACCGGCAAGGGAACTTGCTGTTCCAACAGGACAATGCACGTCCGCATGTATCCCGTGCCACCCAACGTGCTCTAGAAGGTGTAAGTCAACTACCCTGGCCAGCAAGATCTCCGGATCTGTCCCTCATTGAGCATGTTTGGGACTGGATGAAGCGTCGTCTCACGCGGTCTGCACGTCCAGCACGAACGCTGGTCCAACTAAGGCGCCAGGTGGAAATGGCATGGGAAGCCGTTCCACAGGATTACATCCAGCATCTCTACGATCGTCTCCATGGGAGAATAGCAGCCTGCATTGCTGCGAAAGGTGGATATACACTGTACTAGTGCCGACATTGTGCATGCTCTGTTGCCTGTGTCTATGTGCCTGGGGTTCTGTCAGTGTGATCATGTGATGTATCTGACCCCAGAAATGTGTCAATAAAGTTTCCCCTTCCTGGGACAATGAATTCACGGTGTTCTTATTTCAATTTCCAGGAGTGTATATGTACTTACACTGCAACCACACCTATTCACTTACCACCTCTAACCTTTCCTGCGCTACACACTAAAGAACCGCTAGCACTATTTCACAATGTGATTATTCGCTACAGCTCTGAATATTGGTTGTTTAAAATACAAACTTCTGGCTGTGGCGCCGTTTCTTGTACAGAATGAACCCTGTAGGCTGACGCTGGGTCTGGTAACTGTGTGGTCACTGCGCAAGGCGACTGTCTTTTGCTACTAGTCCTACGATAAAGTACATGTAACCGTGAGACGGGGGCTGAGTCTTTCATTACCAGTGAAAAATGAACGATTCACACGTTAGACGACAGCCACTACTTTGATTTTCTGTAAAAATGATTAGCACTCCGCCAGAAGGATTCCGTTGCAGGGAGTCATCATACCCTGCCAACGGACTTTCCAGTGAGGACGAAAGAGCGGAAAGAGGGATAGGGGTTCCTTTTTCCGTTGTAGTGAGTTACTGCCTTAAAAGTGGGAAAATGAGCAATGATCAACGGAATGAGGATGCAGAAAGTGATAGATAAAACTTTTTTTTTTTTTTTTTTACGTATTTCTCACCTCAGAGTAGCACTTGAAATCTACGTCCTAAATTACCTGCTCGATTTATTTCCATCTCTCTCGTCCTCTACACTTTTTTGCCCTCTACAGCTTCCTCTAGCCAAAAAAAAAAAAGGTTAAAATGGCTCTGAGCACTATGGGACATAACTTCTGAGGTCATCAGTCCCCTAGAACTTAGAACTACTTAAACCTAACTAACCTGACATCACACACATCCATGCCCGAGGCAAGATTCGTGCCTGCGACCGTAGCGGTCCCGCGGTTCCAGACTGTAGCACCTAGAACCTCTCGGCCACTTCGGCCGGCTTCCTCTAGCACCATGGAAGTTATTCCCTGATGTCTTACCACTGATGCCATTCCACTACAGCGTTTATATTATGTTTCTCATTCAAAACACTGATTTGCTGCAGTTCTTCGTATCAGTATTCATAGTTATTGCAACCATCATCTATCTGAGTCTGCTTGCTGCAGTGAAGCATGGGCATCCGTTTATAGTACACCACCACTACCACCCCACCCCTTACATCCCTTCTCTCTATTAACGAATAGTCAACAAACTGAAGCCTCAGAGTTCATCATATCGACGGATCGCTTCTTTCCGTGAAGTTGTACCACAACCCTGTTTCATCCCCTGGTCGATTTTGTAACTCTTCATTATTTATCTGATCTCCCCATCTAATCCTCTGTATCCTTCTGTGGACACCAGATTTCTAAACCTCTTATTCCCTTCATGTCTATACTGTGTAACGTCCAAATAAAGTTACACTCTAGATAAATACATTTAGAAATAAGTTCCTGACACACTTTATTCTATGGTAATAAATTCCTGTCTTTCATAAGCGTTTTTCTTACTAAAACCAGTGTCAATTTCATTTCCTCTCTACTTTATCCAGTGCCTCTTGCTTGTTGTGTCAAACAGCAAACTTCGTCTACTGCATTTCATGTCTCATTTACCATGTAATGCAGTCTGCTTCCCCTGATTTGATTCGACTACAATCCGGTACCACTGTTTTTCTGTTTCTGATATTCTTCTATGTATCACGTTCAACAGATATGCCAAGTACTTTACCGTCTCTGGCAGACTTGCAGTATCATTACAAAGCTCATTGTTTTTATCAGTCACTTCTGAGCATTATTTCTTTTTCCAAATTTCTCCTCCACTTGCTCTATTTCAATGTATACTCCCTTTTCAGTTACTACATTCCATTCATGTCCTTCGACTTTTATAACTCCACTTGCATTTTACACAAGTGTTGGATAATTTTTGTCTCAGTCGTGTTTAATCCTTGTCACTCTCAGAATTTCAACTGTGAATAGAAATCAATTTTTGAAAAGATTTCTCTATTTTTTGATCATCAAACTTCTGGTTTTTTTTATGCAGCCCATCATGAACACCTCTAACGTATCAAAACCTTCATCACAGAGTTGCACCTGCACCCTACGTCTTCACTTAATCTAGTGGGTGTTTTCCAAAGTATGTTTTCCACACTAGTTTTTACCCATGACCTTTCCGTCTAATACCATAGAAGCTACTCCCTGCTGCCTCGACATTTGTTTTATCATCCTGCCCCGTCTGCTTTGCAGTGTTTCGCTTATGTTCGAATCTTCACTGATACTGTGGTGAACTTCCTTGTCATTGCAAACTTTTCGATTCTCTCCTTTTGCTGTTTGCCGACAGTCCATGTTTCACTTCCACACAAAGGTGTCCTCTACAAGCAAACTGTCAGAAATTCATCACTTGTACTCAAAGTATGCTTTATTTGGAAGAATACAGTGTACTGCATTCAGAAGAGTAACATTTCTGAGGCTATGATCGTACATATGATCATGGCTATTGATCTTAACATAAAGTAGTATCTGTGAGGGAGCTATTAGGATAACAACATTTCTGATATGGACCGCTCATTCCTGAATCCCGACCTGAATCGAAACTACCACCTTTCCGATGAGTTAGAACCACGACTTCATTCCATACCCCTACTTCGTACGTCGTTACCTACTCCGGTTTCGGTTCTCGAGGAAGAATGAGATGCCATTCCTCCACAAACATTCGGAAACCACACTGAAAGTGTACCAGCAGATTTCGGGCCATCATAATGCAAAAGGTACACACATCCAATGTTTATGTCCAATGTTGGACTTACGAATATCTTTGATCCGATAATGTATACGAACTCGGTAAGAAAAGACGGAGTCAGTCATAGGAGGCTTACTAGAGCTATTACTCCAAAATGTAATCAGTATTCCCGGGAGTATTGTGCAGTTACTTCCAGTAGCTAGGTCTTGTCATGATCCTGTACCAAAAAATAGTGGCTGTTGTTTTCTAGCAATTCTAATGTGGAAACAGGTAATGGAAGAAGTATATGTGGCCAGGTCCGTTGGCTTGCTATTGTGGAAAATAAAGATATTTATGCCGTAAAAGGGATAACTTAGTTGCAAAGTTTTAACGTGAACTTGGTGCTACACAAAGTGCTAAAAGCGACACGGTTTCAGGAGGGATGGAGATTACGTATCCAGTCAAAGGAAAATCGATTACGATCCAACAATAAACAATTAATAAACGTAACTTTCAAACATGCTGTTAGCTAACAAGTTTTACTGATCAGTGGAGTACAAGGACGTACACAGTACAGTTACATTAATGCAACCACCTCCAATGTTGGACATGAACTTGCAGCAACCATTCACAGACGATAAGTAGCAGTTACATAAAGAGTGTTGGATGGTCGCGGATAACAGTGCAATCGTAATCGTAGTGGGGAACGAAGTGGTTTAGCTGACGTCCAACATGATGTGATCAGCGGTTTCAAGCTAGGGGAGACATCATTTGCAAACTGCTATCTTTGCAAACTGTTCACGTGCCGCCGTGCTTAATGCATAACGTGCTTGGCAAAATGGCTACTTCATAAACGGCGCCGAGAAAATGGTGGTGCACCGCGGCCCATATGTAACAGGTGTATACGACAGCAGAGTAAATACGTAAGGACTAGTAAGATGTGCACTGTCGAGGAACTGACCACCCACTTGAACCAAGGGTCTACGATCAGTGTCTCCTCAACAACCGTTCAAGCCAACATTACTGTGTATGGAGTTCTGCACAGGTGCCTGGTTCATGCACCCATACTGACTGCTGTTCCATGGCGACAAAGGCTGCAATTAGCACGCCATGACTGCAAATGGACGTCGACTTAGTGGCGACAGGCAACCCTTTCATATTGATCACGTTTTACACTCCATCGACCAGATGGATGTAGGTGTGTGCAGCGTGAAACGTCTGGAAGGAAACAAGGAGGGAATATTACGATCAGCGGAATGTTTTCTTGGCATTCCCTGAGTGATCTCCACATTTTGGAAGACAAAATGGATCAGATCAGCATTTATCCTTGGGGACCATGTCACCCCTACGTGCAGTTTGCTTTTCCTCGGCAGCATGACATCTACCTGCAAGGCAATACAATGAGTTACACAGTTCGCATCGTAGTGTATGTGAGTGTTTCGAAGAGCAGAAAGATGAGTTTACTTTAATCCCCTAGCCACCAAACTCCCCTGATTCAAACCAAATCGAGGCTCTGTGAGACCACCTTGATTCGGCTGCTCGCATCATGGTTCCTGGACCGGGAAACCTAGCACATGTGGCCCCAGCACAGGAGTCGTTATGGTTCCACATACCTGTCGTTACCTTCCAGAACCTCATTGCCTCTTCCAGCACGTATCGCAGCTATTTGTTCCCCAGAAAGTTTTTTGACAGGTAGTCACATTAAAGTGAATCGTCAGTGCATTGTACGTGTATACTGCTGAGACTCCTCTCCAGTTATGTCTTACAGGCAGTAGGATTCCTAACACTGCCTAAATAGTGGCGTGTTACAACTTGTTGCTAAATGTTTAGCGCCCAGCAGCAGAGCAATGTTAGAATTCCGCAGCAATTTCTGTTGCTATCATTATTTGTCTCCCTTATCGGATGTACAGTACTTCAGTTTGCCGTGTCAGGTCACAAATATGCTGAAAAAATAAAACAGTGAATATTAATTACAACACTTTAATTAACTCAACAAATGACACAGCATTACAGCTGTCAATCTCGTAACAACGTGAGATTCTTCTTTAAATTTCTGTCGTATCAAATACACGTAGCAGTAAATATAAATTACTAAATATAACATTCCATAAAATGTGTAAAAACGTCGTAACATTTGCGTTTGTTTAAAGTGTGGCTTGGTCCCTCCGGCGGAGAGGAGCAGACAGGAGAAGGCACTTGTGTCGTCAGCGGGGCGTCGGGCGGCGGTCTTCACACGACGGTGATGCGGACGGCGTGTTCTGTGGCGGAGGCGGGGGCGGCGCCGCCCTCGCAGCCGGCGGCGACGCAGTGGCGGCCGCCAGGGGGGTCCAGCTGCCGCGGCGAGGACGGCGCGTCGCCGGCGCCGGCGCCGCCGTCGATCACCGTGACGGAGGCGCGCGGAGCCGCGCCGCTGCCCGCCGCCGCCTTCTGGTGGTGCTGCAGCACCAGGCTGTCGACACAGCGGCACGTTAGGCCAGACAAGTCTGCTAATATTAAACATATGTCCAATCTGAGGAAGAAATTTCTGAGAATGTACGTTTGGAACAGAGCATTGTATGGCTGTGAAACATGGACTGTGGGAAACCGGAACAAAAGCATTTAAGATGTGGTGCTACAGAAGAACGTTGAAAATTACCTGGAGTGGTAGAGTCAGGAATTAAGAGATTCTCCGCAGAATCATATAGAGAATGAAAGGATGTCAAACATGGACAATGGGAAGGGAATGGATGATAGGACACCTGTTAAGACATCAATGAATTACCTCCACGGAACTAGAGGGAGCTGTAGGTGGTAAAAACTTTATAGGAAGACAGAGATTGGGATACATCCAGCAAATTATTGATAACTTAGATTACAGATGGTAGTCTGAGGCGTAAATGTTGACACAGGAGACGAATTCTTGGCGGGCTACATCAAACCTGACAGAATAATAACTTTTTTTTAAAAAAAAAGGATAAAAAGATGTGGTGTCAGAAGACTGTGAGGCTCGAACTACATTCCGAGGCGTCACAGATAGGCGGGTACCACATCACCGTTCGGACCAGTAAATTATTTAGTACCTCTGTTAAAGATGGAAACAACAAGTAGTCGAATGTGTGCTCACAAGGGATCTGACATGTGGGGCAAAGATTTTCATAAAGTTTCCAAAGGAAGTTCTGGACCGAAAATAAAGAGACATGTGTTTCGGTTTCTCGGTAGACACTCCCGATTTTTCCTTAAAAAGAAAAAAAGTCGAGGTTGAAGTTGATGATCGAAAATCATTTTTCAATTATCTACATAAAAGGATCGTCTAAAAACAACCGTTTTTTTATTAATGTAGAAGGGGTCCAAAGATAATAATGATCGAGTTCTTAAGGTTCTGTGATTTCGTGCTGTAGGTCGGGTAACGTCATTCTACGCATCTGGAAGAGCGACGTCTGTGGTCGAGCGGTCAGTCTACCTTTGGCAGTGATAAAGCGAGCAAGCGTTGTATCCTTTCGCGTGTTGTGCTGCTTGTGAGCGTACGCGCGTTTGTTTACTTCCTCGCAGTGGCTTGTATTAGGGTTCGAATTCATCCACCATCATGACGCCGGCTAGGGTGGCCGAGCGGTTCTAGGCGCTACAGTCCGGAACCGTGCGACCGCTACGGTCGCAGGTTCGAATCCTGCCTCGGGCTTGGATGTGTGTGATGTCCTTAGGTTAGTTAGGTTTAAGTAGTTCTAACTTCTAGGGGACTGATAACCTTAGAAGTTAAGTCCCATAGTGCTCAGAGCCATTTGAACCAGCATGACGTTCTTCTATTGCCACGTTACGATGAAATTAATATTACTTTTGGCTTTTGAACGATCAAAAGCGTATGAAGCAAAACGCTTTATTTGGGATGAAATACGTCTCTGCCTTCGACATGTTTTAGGAATTTATTTTTTGATCCTTATTACCACTGAATATAAAACTGGCGAATGAAGAGCTCTGCGCCAGCTGTGTGTAGCACCTAGAAACTGTCTTGGGTTATCACTCTGGTTTTGGCCTCCAAACGTTGGGAATGTTCGACAGTTTCATCAGTAACCTTGGTGAAAAGTGGAACAGGTGCTTACTGTATCCACAATTGTGTCCATCAGAGAGAAACTGAACTGAAAAAACATGTGCCTTCTTACTGGGTTATTGCCGACTGCAGGGCTGCCGTCATGTACGATGGGCAGCCGTGCACTTTTTCAGGTTCTGACCAGGAAGGCCATGTCCTTTCTGAGTATATCAAACGTAGACTGGTTCGGACGCCTTTCACAGACGTCGCCCTCCTGGCGGCGCCCACTGTGTTAACTCACGCTTTCGTGGCTGGGTTGCCTCCTGTGCCCACTCTGAATCGATCAGCGCCGGCATCCACTCATCTAGACGACGTCTTGGCTGTCTCTCCTACGCTGCCGCTAGAGGCAGTACCAATGGACGATGGCCCTGGTTGTTGATTATAGAGCTATACCGACGTCCGCTGTTCTGCCATCTGGCCACATGTCGATCGACCACCATTCGTCATCCGACAAGGAGCAAAGTGCTAGGTAGCAACGATCGCCGAGGGAACGGAACAGACAGAGCAGTATGCCCTCTGATGACTGTCTCCATCGCCTGTGTGCACAGTATGATGACTATCATACTGATGATGCGCTGTCATCTGACATCCTGGCACAGGACGACGTCAGCATCCACCTACAGTCGCTGACCTTCTTCTGCCTCTGTCTGATGCAGTTGCTCCCATTTCTGCTTTTGATGCTACCTGTGGGCGCACCTTTGATAGTGTTCTACTGTATAGACTCAGTGAGACGCCTGTCTGCTGGGCGGACGACGTCGATGCTAAGGATGGACATTCTGGAGATGTACAGAGCGATGAGCCCCACTGGTGGGGTCGGCTCCCTTCCTGTCACAGTGATATGCCTTCTACGGGTTCCTAACGGGGAGTTCCTTGTGCTTCCTCTGTGTTTTCATCACCCACCCCCTTGATGATGGCAGGTTTTCAAACTTATATTCTAGCCACAGTCAGTGTTAATACTATTCGCATGTTCTCTAAACAGACATTACACCATGAAATGCTGTATTCTGCGGGCGCTGACGTTGACCTTCTTCAGGAGCTAGATGTTTCAACGCTTTTGGCTTCCCATGGCTTTACAGCACACGTCTCCCATGCTGCCCATACTAGTACCAGGGTGGCGATTTTCTTACGTGATGCAGTTGCTATCTCCCAGATGAAAGAGGCATAGCTCTCACGTTTTGCGGCATCAGGATCATTAACGTCTACGCGCGATCACTGCCGCGATCGTTCCACTTTCTTTTTCGAGGAGGTCATGCCTCTCTCCCTGGGTCGGCAGGATGCCTTAACCATGTGAGGCGCCTTTAACTCCACTCAGGCACCCAATGTGCCCCATGTCACTCTCCGCACGCGGTGTTATGGGCAATTGTACAGCACTTCAACCATGCGGACCTTTGGGAGCATGTTTACGGCGTTCGTCTAGGTTTTACGCATTCGCTACTTGTTGTTCGAGTCACCTCGATCATGTTTATATCTCCTCTGATTTTTCTATGGGTTACGGACTGCTGAATCTGGCCCGTTGCGTTCTCTAATCATGATGCATATATCTGTGCCATCACTGTCTGCCACCGGAGGATGTGGCGCAACTGGGTACCTGGGAAATTCAACACAATAAAACTTACTTCACCTCAGTGCTGGTAGCACATCGAGACTACATCGACAGCTTGTCGTCGACGTCTTGATGCATACCAGTCCTCCCTGTCATGGTGGGTCCTCTGCAAAAAGCTTTCCCTCTGCAGTGCTTTGGCAAGTTATGGAACATACGGCACAGTCTGGCAGTGAAAAGTACAGGATTTCTACTGCACCATTCTCTGAAAATTTACTATGATGCCGTATTCGCCCCAGAGTGTCAGACGACAGTGAACAGTGCCCAGTCACCACTCACTGACTACTCTTGACATCACCTTGAAGGAGCTATGGATGGTCACGGCGCGCCAAGACGACAGGTTAGCCCAGGAGCGTCAGTCAGTATACCGTGTGATAGCGAAACTGCGCTATAATGGGAGGACTTTTATTAATTTCTTACGATTGAGCATGGGCGGCGCTTAGGTACCCAAAGCGATTTGGAGTCTGCCGTCCATGCATATTCTGTTATTTTGTACGCTGGACAACGTCATCACCATTCCATCGTTACAGCGGTCTTCCGAGTCTCTTTCGCCTCGGTTCATGGGGATAGATTTGCTTGCCGACGACACGGAGGAAGAACATCAAGATACAATTCAAGTGGGTTCTACAAACAAGGCATTTGGGTCTGATGACCTCCCACTAGGGTTTCATCAAACATCTCGTCCCACATTGGCGCCAGTGTGAACGGAAAGTTGTCGGAAAATTACGTCGCGTATCGTGTAGATGACATAACGTTTCCTAGAACGTCTCTTCATTCCCATCTACAAGCCTCCTGATACATCATGCATATGCGACTATCGCCCCTTGGCGTTGCCCCACAGCGACACAAACATCAATACCTGGCTGTCGGCTGCACGGCTTAAACGGACGGCCCGGTACGTGGTTTCCCTGATCAAACCTCTTTCGGAGGTGTCAATAACCTCCGCACTGTCCTTTTTCACTATCGGGACACAATCTCTCTCTCACGCTCTTGGTGTGCCTGCAATTTTGGCCACTCTTGACTTTAGCCAGGCGGTCGATCGCGTTGATCATGAGTACCTGTAACTGGTGCTCCATAGTTTGGGACACCCAGATCTATCGTCGACGTCGTATTGCCTCTCCTCTGCGGAGTAACCTCCCGCGTACTCTACAGTGGCCGTCTCACTCCTTCCAACTTGATCCGGCATTCAGTGCGTCAAGGATGCCTACATTGTCGTATGCTGTCGCCATGGAACCGCTGCTCTGTGGCCTCCATCAACGCTCGCCTCTACTGACTGTGCCAGGTATTAAGCTCCATTGCTTATGCAAACGATCCCGTCCTCGATCTTCGTAGTGGCGCTGAGGCCGGGCAGTAATTGGCACCGGTTTCCACCTACTGCGAAGCTCCTGCTGGCTGCCTCAACGTCCGCAAATCGAGTGCTATGACAATAAGTTTTGGGATTACTATGGACAATGTTGCTCCACTGCGTGTGGCTGCTACCATCCCCAACTTACCACTCGATTTCTCAAGTGATGTGCGGCTCACGACTGCCCTGAACGCCCGGGTCTCAAGGTCATCGCTTACCAGCACTCGATCTTCTACAACGAACGAAGTATGTTAATATATATATGTATCCGCACGTAGCACAGACACTCCCCATTCTGCTATCCATGGCCCGTCGTGTGTTGGCAATATGGGGTTCATATTTTTGCCATGGCCTACTGTTATAGGTACAGTTCGAGACCCTCCCCTTCCGCTGTTGAGGGGCAGTTGAGACCTGTATCTTGTCCCTGACTGAGCAATAATGCTTTTCGTCAGCTCTCAAATGGTGCTGTCATGCCGTTGTCCAATATACCTTACGAGTATTTTGCTGAAAGCCCTTGCACCAAGCTCTCTCTCTCTCAGGGCCTGTCCAGCTTTCGGACGTCCCGCCACCGTTCTTTTACCACTACTTGCGCCCCATTTTTTCGTCGAAATAAGCTATGTCCGTAATGGTATGTTGCTAATGTGATTCGTGCCCATGAAGTCGACCTGTGGCTTTCTTCAGCAGAACGGGTCGCCAAAGGTGGTTGAGGAGAAACATCTCCACGTCGACTGGGGTGCCGTCTGGCGATCGGTGTGCGTTCCATACCTCGCCACTGACGTCCAACCTGAATGGAGCTTTGCGGTCCGTGAGAAGCAAGTACGCTGAGCACGTCTTCAAGGGATTCGTATTGCTAACACCCCGTTGTTTGTCGCCCATGATGTCCTGGACACGGACGAGCATAGCCTAGTATGTGGATCAGCGATGGGTGTATGTTTTTTGGTGCGACAGATGCTCGCCTTAATTACCCGTGCGATTCTTCAGAAGATATCTTCTTCCCAGGCACGGGAGAATTCCCACAAACAAAGACGAACTCAGCGAACTGGATTTGTTGACACTCAGTTCACTAATTGTTTACCGATAGCGAGAAAAATATCCTTGATTATTGGCACTTCGTTAATGAACGTCATTGTGACGTTGTCTATAGTGACAAATAGAGACAAATTTACTCTAGTTTTCTTTCTAGTCTCTTTCTCTAACCACCCAAGATTTCGAGCGTTACTGCAGTGAAGAGTCGATCCATCCCTTTTCCATTTTTGCTATCGGTTGTTCTCTGGACTTAGAAATATTCTTCTCCGAAAAGTTATGCGTCGATAGTCCCACCGAGTATGACGATTTGCCGCTGCCTTCTCCTCACAACATGCTTCCTGTTACGCTCGGTGGAATAAAAAATTGAATAAATAAATTAAAATATCAAGTAATGAATATAACATAAAATAAATAAAAACATGTATTATTGATGTTTTTTGGACTTCTCCTCCACGTTCCCTACATTTTCCTTGGTTCCTGGGCAGAGGAAACGGGATATGGTAGCCAGGCCTCGGGTAGCAACATTTGCCCACTTGCCCCCACCCCTCCCTTTGGATGCCAGAAAGGTTCCTTTGGGAAAAAAGGCAGCAGATTCTGGGTTAATATTAAAAGAAAGGTAAACAAGGAAAAAAGGTGGATCGGCAGAGTGTTCGCGAGCTGCTTTATACATCTGTTTTTTCACCTTGCCGGTTTCTAAAACTCTGTGTGACTTTCCTTCGAAATTAATAAAAATAATGTCTGTAATGTTCGAAAAAAATGAAAACCAGTCGAGATATTAGACTACCAGATAATCAATTCGTGTTCGATTCTTAGTCGTATATCCCTTTCATTCAACAGTTTTTGTTTTGATGCATCATAATATTCTGCCAATGGGAATACCTTTCATTGCCTTTATTGAACCGAAGCACTGGGAAGAGTGACTAATAATCAAATAAATATACATGTTTTGACAGCTGTTTTCATCGAGATACATGGTGCGCTAGAATAGGACTGTCGTAGGTACTGATTCTCAACCGACCTGCATCATGAAAGTGATACCTCCGGAATGTACCTCTTTACTTTCTCCGACAGGTAGAGAATTTTATCCGATGACTTCAACATCATGCGGCGTCACTGCACAATAGAGAATTACAAAACAGAAGGGGTGCTATCAAAATTCATGTTGGTCCATAACCAGTTGTCCGCGCCTGTCTTTCAAGAGATGCTTTTATATACTTGGTACGCACCGAAATTGATATCAGACAGATCAGCTTTAATCAAGGTGAATTACATATGTTTTCTACGAACAAAGATGCGGAAAAGATGTACAATGAAGTGGGATTTTGTTCGTGGGCTGCGCATGGTGCAAGAAATATTTCCGTTTTGCTTGTTTCTATGGTAAGTTACATCTCATTAATTGCGAGGCCGTTCATGGATAGACGATCAGTTAGGATTACGCAATAATACATTTTAGGTGTATTTTCTACTACGTATCACGATAAAAATAACTTTTGGTGCATTGTATATACTGATTTGATTATTAATCACGCTTCCGGATGTTTTGCTTTGATGAAAAGACAATGAAAGGTATTCTAATTCTTAGAATATTACCAGATACATCGAAAAAATATTGAATGAGAAAAATCCACTACGAAAAATGGAATACGGATCAGCGGTTTGGTAGTTCAATGCCTTGATCACACGCCCGCCAATCCCGCCCTGCTACAGGTGCAGAATGATGTGTATCAAAGCTACAGCATGAAAACACAGATACATAAATAACTCGAATATTATTAACTTTGGAACCCATATTACTTTAATAAAAATGTTTGTTTTTAGACAAGACGTCGATGTGTAGCATTAAAATTACCGTTCTCCGTCATCAACTTTGATCTTGATTTTTTCTAAATCTAGTTAGTGTCTAACAAAAGCCGAAACTCGTGTCTTTTTATTTTTTTAGCATCATAAACTAGAGAAAGAACAACACCTTAGATGCCACAAAATATACCCGAAACTCCTCAGTATATCCAACTTAGATTACCTACCACTGTGCCATAGTGAACCAATAAATTGCATTCACAATAGTTAGAACATGCTAGATTCCTTTAGAAACTCTCTCTCTCTCTCTCTCTCTCTCTCTCTCTCTCTCACACACACACACACACACACACATACACACTTACATACGCCACGTGGCGAAAAATATAAACACACACTCTAACCTAAAACAGGAGCACACACACATACACACACACTCACACACACACACACACACACAGAGAGAGAGAGAGAGAGAGAGAGATAGCAAACACTCCCATTGCCACCAAAACAATCAAAAGACGAAACTATCCCTCAAAAGCAAAACAAAACATACGAAATGGCGAGGTGGCAGATGTTCTTCACAACACAGAAACACGAATATAATTATTGCAGTGAAAGCGGTGTGTGCTAAAATCTAACACACACATGTGGACGAACAGGAAGAATGACATAAAAAACCAAAACCAGTGAGTAACAATAAGAGTTAACACAGTTCAGAGTAACAAGTAGAGCTTGCGAACTGATCATAAGCCCAGCAAACAAAATTGTTAGAGAGAATGTCCATATTGTTACAGAGACCAATGATGATGCTTTAAGCCGGCCGCGGTGGACGAGCGGTTCTAGGTGCTTCAGTCCGGAGCCGCGCAACTGCTACGGTCGCAGGTTCGAATCCTGCCTCGGGCATGGATATGTGTGATGTCCTTAGGTTAGTTAGGTTTAAGTAGTTCGTAGTTCTACGGTTTCCACTGCCTTCTGCATCCTCATGTCGTTGATCATTGCTGATTCTTCCGCCTTTACGGGCAATTTCCCACCCCTAGGACAAGAGAGTGCCATGAACCTCTATCCGCTCCTCCGCCCTCTTTGACAAGGCCCTTGGCAGGAAGAGGCTGACTTCTTATGCCGGAAGTCTTCGGCCGCCAATGCTGATTATTTATCAAAATTTAGGCAGTGGCGGGGATCAAACCCGGGACCGAAGACGTTTTGATTATGAATCAAAGACGTTACCCCTAGCCCACGGGTACAATGGAAACCACTGCATTAAAGACACGTAACGTGTATCCACAGGAGATGTGGCCTGTAATTGAAGAAGTGTCATGATGATCTCTCCATTGGCAAAAGATTCCGGAATAGTCCCCCATTCGGATCTCCGGGAGGGGACTGCCAAGGGGGAGGTTACCATGAGAAAAAGATTGAATAATCAACGAAAGGATAACGTTCTACGAGTCGGGGCTTGGAATGTCAGAAGCTTGAGCGTGGTAGGGAAACTAGAAAATCTAAAAAGGGAAATGCAAATGCTCAATCTAGATATAGTAGGGGTCAGTGAAGTGAAGTGGAAGGAAGACAAGGATTTCTGGTCAGATGAGTATCGGGTAATATCAACAGCAGCAGAAAATGATATAACAGGTGTAGGATTCGTTATGAATAGGAAGGTAGGGCAGAGGGTGTGTTACTGTGAACAGTTCAGTGTCTGGGTTGTTCTAATCAGAATCGACAGCAGACCACCACCGACAACGATAGTTCAGGTATACATGCCGACGTCGCAAGCTGAAGATGAACATATAGTGAAAGTGTATGAGGATATTGAAAGGGTAACGCAGTATGTAAAGGGGGACGAAAATCTAATAGTCATGGGCGACGGGAATGCAGTTGTAGGGGAAGGAGTAGAAGAAAAGGTTACAGGAGAATATGGGCTTGGGACAAGGAATGAAAGAGGAGAAAGACTAATTGATTTCTGTAACAAGTTTCAGCTAGTAATGGCGAATACCCTGTTCAAGAATCACAAGAGGAGGAGGTATACTTGGAAAAGGCCGGGAGATACGGGAAGATTTCAATTAGATTACATCATGATCAGACAGAGATTCCGAAATCAGATACTGGATTGTAAGGCGTACCCAGGAGCAGATATAGACTCAGATCACAATATAGTAGTGATGAAGAGTAGGCTGAAGTTCAAGACATTAATCAGGAAGAATCAATACGCAAAGAAGTGGGATACGGAAGTACTAAGGAATGACGAGATACGTTTGAAGTTCTGTAACGTCATAGATACAGCAATAAGGAATACCGCAGTAGGCAGTACAGTTGAAGAGGAACAGACATCTCTAGAAAGGGCCATCACAGAAGTTGGGAAGGAAAACATAGGTACAAAGAGGGTAGCTGCGAAGAAACCATGGGTAACAGAAGAAATCCTTCAGTTGATTGATGAAAGGAGGAAGTACAAACATGTTCCGGGAAAATCAGGAATACAGAAATACAAGTCGCTGATGAATGAAATAAATGGGAAGTGCAGGGAAGCTAAGACGAAATGGCTGCAGGAAAAATGTGAAGGCATCGAAAAAGATATGATTGTCGGATGGACAGACTCAGCATACAGGAAAGTGAAAACAACCTTCGGTGCCATTAAAAGAAACGGTGGTAACATTAAGAGTGCAACGGGAATTCCACTGTTAAATGCTGAAGAGAGAGCAGATAGGTGGAATGAAAGCATTGAAAGCCTCTATGAGGGTGAAGATTTGTGTGATGTGATAGAACAAGAAACAGGAGTCGATTTAGAAGAGATAGGGGATCCAGTATTAGAATCGGAATTTAAAAGAGCTTTGTATGACTTACGGTCAACTAAGGCAGAAGGGATAGATAACATTCCATCGGAATTTCTAAAATCATTGGGGAAAGTGGCAACAAAACGACTATTCACGTTGGTGTGTAGAATATATGAGTCTGGCGATATACCATATGACTTTCGGAAAAGCATCATCCACACAATTCCGAAGACGGCAAGAACTGACAAGTGCGAGAATTATCGCACAATCAGCTTAATAGCTTTTGCATCTAAGCTGCTTACATGAATAATATACACAAGAATGGAAAAGAAAGCTGATAATGCGCTAGGTGACGATCAGTTTGGCTTTAGGAAAAGTAAAGGGACGAGAGAGGCAATTCTGACGTTACGGCTGATAATGGAAGCAAGGCTAAAGAAAAATCAAGACACTTTCATAGGATTTGTTGACCTTGAAAAAGCGTTCGACAATATAAAATGGAGGAAGCTGTTCGAGATTCTGAAAAAAGTAGGGGTAAGCTATAGGGAGAGATGGGTCATATACAATATGTACAACAACCAAGAGGGAATAATAAGAGTGGACGATCAAGAAAGAAGTGCTCGTATTAAGAAGGGTGTAAGACAAGGCTGTACCCTTTCGCCCCTACTCTTCAATCTGTACATCGAGGAAGCAATGATGGAAATAAAAGAATGGTTCTGGAGTGAAATTAAAATACAAGGTGAAAGGATATTAATGATACGATTCACTGATGACATTGCTATCCTGAATGAATGTGAAGAAGAATTAAATGATCTGCTGAACGGAATGAACAGTCTAATGATTACACAGTATGGTTTGAGAGTAAATCGGAGAAAGGCGAAGGTAATGAGAAGTAGTAGAAATGAGAACAGCGAGAAACTTAACATCAGGATTGATGGCCACGAAGTCAATGGAGGTAAGGAATTCTGCTACCTAGGCAGTAAAATAACCAATGACGGACGGAGCAAGGAGGACGTCAAAAGCAGACTCGCTATGGCAAAAAAGGCATTTCTGGCCAAGGCAACTCTACTAATATCAAATACCGGTCTTAATTTGAGGAAGAAATTTCTGAGGATGTACGTATGGTAGTGAAACATGGACTGTGGGAAAACCGGAACAGGAAAGAATCGAAGCATTTGAGATGTGGTGCTATAGACGAATGTTGAAAATTAGGTGGACTGATAAGGTAAGGAATGAGGAGGTTCTACGCAGAATCGGAGAGGAAAGGAATATGTGGAAAACACTGATAAGGAGAAGGGACAGGATGATAGGACATCTGCTAAGACATGATGGAATGACTTCCATGGTACTAGAGGGAGCTGTAAAGGGCAAAAACAGTAGAGGAAGACAGAGATTGGAATACGTCCAGCAAATAATTGAGGACGTAGGTTGCAAGTGCTACTCTGAGATGAAGAGGTTAGCACAGGAAAGGAATTCGTGGCGGGCCGCATCAATTCAGCCAGTAGACTGATGCAAAAAAAAAAAAAAAGTTCTACGGGACTGATGTCCTCCGATGTTAAGTACCATAGTGCTCAGGGCCATTAGAGCATTTGAAGATGCTTTAAAATAAATTGAAACGCATTTGGTCTTAGTAAAACTTTCACTACAGTTGCAACAAATGGTATTTAACCTATACAATTTGTAGATCTGCAACAGCGGAAAACAGAGGTCTTAAAATAATGTCAAAACGGAAACTTTTATATCATGAAAAAACGAGTATTCTGAATCACTAGATATGTGAGCGCAATTACATAGCGCCTAACATAATTAAAAGGCAAGAATCCGCTCTACATGTAATTTTGAATCTTATGATTCCTCATTTGTTCTTCGAAACATATGATTCTACCATGTTGAAAACGTCCCACTTCAATTAAAAAGGGGCCCTTAAAAAGAAAATGAAGTCGACATTTGCTGCTGTAAATTGTAGAATACTTTCACAGAAAACTATTATTTTGTGAAGCATACATTAACGTCAGTAAGTCAGCGGAGCCTATTCAAATAAAGAGGAAAAGAGAAAGAGGTAAGTTAAACAATAATGGTTGACGACCATCAACAACGATATAAGATGTCGTCCTTTATTTCTGACGTAAGTGTCTGTAACTTGCTAGCACTTTTCTTTATTTATTTCTGTAAAAACATCTACACATATACCGCGAAAGATGTTATAGAAAGCATCAGGAGAGATGCGGGGTTTACTGACCACAAGCTTGTACTAGCGAGACTGAAGATTGTAAAATCCAAACATACTTGAAATACACGCAAAATATATTTATTTAAAATTGTAGACTAAAACTCGCTTGATGTCTTCCTAAGAGACAGTCTGCATTCCTTCCAGTCTATGATGTGGTTTGATTTCAAAGGAAGTGTATCGATAGCAGCTGAGAGAGATATAAAAAAATATATTATCAAAAGATGATATTGACTTCCCGGGACACGCCAAACAGGTCAGGACACTGTTGCAGAATAACAAAAAAAAAAAAGTGCCAAGTTTTAAAGAACCGAAAATCCCCAACACTGGTCCAGTTTTACAGAGTTTCGAAATTCAGCGTGAACTTCAATACAAAATACCTTTAATATTTTCCACCACGAAACTCAATCTCGAAATCTGCTTGAAAACCCAAAGAAATTTTCGTGCTATGTTAAGTTCACCTGCGGCAAGACGCAATCAATACATTACTGTGCGATAACGTTGGTGATGTTATTGTTGACAGCACCACTGAAGCAGAGTTGTCACGGTTTGTATTCACAAAATAAGACGATCTAAGTAATCCAGGGTTCCTATAAAGGAAAGCTGCCAATATGAGTAATTTAGAAATATATATCCCCTGTGTAACGAAGCACCTTATACAAACGAAGGAAAGGCTCCGATTTAGACTGTATACCATTCACGTTCGTTACAGAGTGTGCAGATTCAATAGCTCGATACTTAGCAGTCTTATAGGCCGGCCGAAGTGGCAGTGCGGTTAAAGGCGCTGCAGTCTGGAATCGCAAGACCGCTACGGTCGCAGGTTCGCATCCTGCCTCGGGCATGGTTGTTTGTGATGTCCTTAGGTTAGTTAGGTTTAACTAGTTCTAAGTTCTAGGGGACTAATGACCTCAGCAGTTGAGTCCCATAGAGCTCAGAGCCATTTAGCAGTCTTATACAACAGCTTGCTCGTAGAAAGATCCGCACTTAACGAAAATAGAAAAATTCACACCAATACCCAATAAGGAAATATTAGTAATGCCGTGGATTACAGACTCATATCATTAACGTCGATTTGAGGTAGGATTTTGGGACATATAATGTGATCGAACGTTATGAATTACCTCAAGACAACGCTTTCTTTACAAACAACACGCGTTCTGAAGACATCGCTCTTGTGAAACACAACTAGCTCTTTATTATCACAAAGTAATGAGTGCTATAAACAGGAGCTGTCAGATTGATTAAATATTTTTAGATTTCCAGAAGCCTTTTGACACCACAAGAGACTTCTAGTAAAATTTCGCTTCAGTTCTGCGACTGGATTTGTCATTATTGTCAGGAAGTTTACAGCTCGTATTAACTGACTGAAAGCCATCGAGTAAAAAAGAAGTAATATTTGACATTCCCCGGAAAAGTGTTATAGGCCCTCTGCTGTTCCTGACCTACGTAAACGATTTAGGAGACAATATGAGGAGTCCTCTTATATATTATTACAGATGATGCTGCCATTTACCGTCTTGTTGAGTCATTAGGTGACGAAAACGAATTGCGGAATGATTTAGACAAGATATCTGTATGATGCAAAAAGTGGCACTGGACTCTAAATCATAATATGTGTGAAGGCATCCAAATGAACACTAAAAAGAATTCGCCAAATTTCAGTTACACGATAACTCACGAAAATCTAAAGGCTGTAAACTCAGCTAAATATTTTGTTATTGCTATTACGAATAACTTAAACTGGAACGGTCACATAGTTACCTTTTGTGGGGAAAGCAAACCAAAGACAAATTTATTCGCAGAACGCTCAGAAAACGCAAAAGCTTTACTAAAAAGACTATTTAAACTGCAATTGTCCACCTTCTTTTGGAGTATTTTTGTTCGAGGTCGGTTCCGCATCATATAGGAATGACGGTGGACATCAAGAAAGTTCAAAGAAGAATTTTTTGTTTTTTATTATCGCGAAATACATGAGACGGTGCCACGGATATAATTGACGGTTTGGGGTGGCAATCATTGAAGCAAAGACAAGGCGTTTTTCGTTGCAGCATATCTTCTCATGAGATCATCAACTTCCTCCTCAGCGTGGGTAAATACTTTGTTGGCGCCCACCTACATAGGTAGAATTGATCATGAAACCAAAATAAGAGAAATCAGAGCTGTCACGGAGAGATGTGTTAGTTTCTCCGCGCTTTTCGAGCACGGAACGATAGAAAAATGGTCTGAGGATTCGTCGATGAATCTTCTGCCCGGCACTTACAAGTAATTGCTAGTTATAGAGTAATAGTGTAGCTGTAGATATACATGTCATAGAGTACACGATGGAGGATATCTATTACCTCTACAAGCCATACCCTTTCTGTTCCACTCGAGGTACGACTGTGTATATGTTTCCGTAAGAGCCCTAATTCTCTTCTCTTCTCTTGTCTTCGCGAGTGTTAAGTGAAACGTACTTTGTCGGGAGTAGAATCGTTCACCAGTCAGCCGCCAATTTCGATTCCCTAACTTTTCGCAGTAATTTTTCGCTAAAAGAACGTCGTCTTCCCTCCAGGGATTGCCATTTTAGTTCAGCTGAAGATGCAGTCATGACTTGGATGTGCTGAGATCATCCATGCAAACATTTACATCCGTCTGTAGTGGTAAATAACATTTGAAATACTGGGTGCTATTCTCTTCTGTAGCAGAACAGTAAGCTGATGGGTTTGAGTGTGTTTATCAGTATACTCGTATGTACGCAACTGTGGTAATAGTCATTGGTGGTCGTTGACGTATGTCCAGTTGGATGTAGTCTACCTATGTATTTCCTCCAGCTACTCCTGTCACATTACACAATAGTCACAAATACACTACTTTAATCCCATACGAAATGGCTATAGAGTGACTCAATGTGTTTCCATAACAAACTTGTGAAATTCATCCACATAACAGACCGAAATTACGTAATATGTTCTGACAGAGTATTAAATTCAGCACGAGTCATGTTGAATATAGGACTTTGTGATGTGAAATAGGGATGTTGGAAAACCAGAAAGAAAAGATAATTGAAGAATTTGAGATGCGATTCCACAGAAACATGTTGAAAACTGGGTGGACTCATAAGAAAGGATTGAGGATGTTTTCCACAGAACTGGCGAGGAAAGTAATGTATAGAAAACACTGACGAGAAGAAGGGACAGGATGATAGGACATCTATTAAGACATCAAGCAATATTTTTCATAGTACTAGAGGGAGGTGTAGAGGGTAGAAACTGTAGGGGGCGACAGAATTTGGAATACCATCCAGCAAACAATTGCGGACGTAGGTTCCAAGTGCTACTCTGATAAGTAGAGGTAGGCTCTGGAGAGGAATTCGTGGCGGGCCATATCAAACCAGTCAGAAGCCTAATGACTAAGAAAAAATATAGTACAGGCAGCCACAGCAGTTGAACTTCATGCGCTCTGTAGCGTCTCCCGCCGCATGTCGTCTTCCCGTGGTAGTACACACCTGACTTCCATCCATGCTGTGCCCTTGCTATCACCACAGGTGCTCCACGGCACTATTTTCCCCGATATCCTATCTTATTTATTTTCAAGACTTACCTTCTTCAGCGGTCTGATCTTTGAATACGAAGGCCGGGTCTTCTTCGCGCGTCAATGTGACACTGATTTCACTGGAGGATGCTGTTTTAACGCAGCGAAAACAGTGTTTACAATAAATAAATCACCGATTACAGCTGCCTTTCTGTTCATTTCACTTCCATTCATTATTTCACGTACAATATGGTATGACTTATATGTACTCTCTGATGAACGAGACAGAATTTTTCAGCCGCAAAGATCAGACAGCTGGGGCTGTGCTGTTGTTACTGTATCAGAGAATGATACAAGTCCACTGTAGCCGGTAGACGCTCTAAGCTGGAGTCACGTTTAAATTACATCGCTTTGTTAGAACTTCTGTCAGATGAGGTGCATATAATTGTGTTTTCCGTGATGCGTCTGGTATTGTAAGCTCGTAATAAATAGCCATAGTGTGACCTAAAGGAGTAATGCAAGAGAATTAAGGAATTTTGCAGTACTGCTTTTCATAAAGCTGAAGTTCATGGTTACAGGTAACTTGCTAAATTACGTAGAATATTCTGTTTTCAGAATGCGATAATTTAATATTAATATGCTCGATACTAAGCTAAAACTGGGCTGAATAAATTTTCCAACAAATAGCATATCAGAAGCAATTAGCTTTTCTTCCGCGTTGTAAGCATAACAATAATTTAACTGCATAATATAGTACATAAATCGTTCACAGTAATATAAAAAAATTCTGAAGCAAAAATTGACGAATAAAATTACATTAATTGCGTATTGTGATAAGAAGCGTTATCATTCTAACTAAACAGCATTTTAAAGTTAACTGGGTAATCTGTTTGACATGACGAAGATTCTGTACAGCTATTAACTGACTGATAACGTAGTTAGGAGAAACATGAGGCCCAATTGTGCACACGCCCGGGTTCCCGGGTTTGATTCCCGGCGGGGTCAGGGATTTTCTCTGCCTCGTGATGGCTGGGTGTTGTGTGCTGTCCTTAGGTTAGTTAGGTTTAAGTAGTTCTAAGTTCTAGGGGACTTATGACCACAGCAGTTGAGTCCCATAGTGCTCAGAGCCATTTGAACCATTTGAACCCAATTGTGCACAATTTATGCAAAATGAGTAAATATACAATATAAGCACAATGTTTCACATATACACACGTTCACATAAATGTTCTTAACAATATCATATTTCAAAAAGTGTAATTAGGTCTTCCTGTTGATATTTCCTTTGTGGAAACTGACCTTTATTAAAATGGAAACACAGTACACGAGATTCATAAAGGTGATTTACCTTCTTAGTGGTGATTCTAAGGACGTTGGCTTATCTTCCATTGACACGTCTCCCACTCTGAAACAATGAGAAATGACAGAGTCAGTTAAACGAAAACCGATGTGTAAACGGTAAAGTATTTTTTTTATGGTAGATAACGAAATCCTTACTGGGTACCAGATAATTGTGTATGATTCCCGTTTCACTTAACATATTGTCCTTTAATACTATTTCTACTTGTGCAGAGATTACAGTGCTTGGACTTCCGTACTACGGCCCTGGGCCGTTTCGCCAATAACCGGTTATGTATGGACAGCTATGCTAATAATTTCCAACCCCGGGCACCATCTGTTTACCGACGTGCGCACATTGATCTCGTGCTATCTTGTCACGTTGCGACGAACAAACTAACCATTCAGCATCCCCAATTCCATAAAAATGACCGGTTATATCCATGCAATTATCAATAATGGATTCCAGTACTATTACTTTTGTGGGAATAACGTTCACTGATGTAGAAGTAGGCAGTACTACATAGTTACCTATAATGAAATTCACTGCTAAGTTCACAGCGATAAAATAAGGATTTAATCAGTCATTTATAACTACGTAGTTTCGTGGACAAAACAGACATGTGAATTTTTCAATGGCTGCCAGTTGGTACCTTGGGTTGCTAATGACTGTCATGGCACAATACAAGATGACATTGTGAATTCATCGTACAACAATCATTTGGTGCAATGCAGAACTTTTCCTTTTCTCATTTAGTTACATATTTTACTGTAGTCTCTTGCTTTGACATGCAATAGGGAAAGATTTTTGTAAAGCCTATTCAAGGCTGTATACTGGGTGAAAAAACTTTACTTTTCCTTTTCGTAACATAAGTACTTCAAACGCTTTATATGCGGTAAGCGGAAAGTTTTTGTACCAAGACAAGATAAAAAGAGAACATTAATTAAGAACTTCGTTTTTAAAATTGCTGGTGTCACTGATGCGTATTGTCAACGGTAACGATTAGTCCACTGTGAAAATTCTTTGTTTATGTTATTTATAATTCACATTGAATATGACAATTAGTATTTTAAGATATGAATTCAGAGAGCTACATTTAGCCAGCAGTATTCTAATAGGTACTCCAGAGCCCTTTAACAAATCAGATTCGCTTTTTTTTTCTTACTTCGTCCACTCGGTGCCCTTCAGTATTAGATGCTATTTCTCAATTACGATTGTTCTCTGCCCATCACTTTTCTTTGATGTTTGTGGCTTTTCATCATTTGTGTAGCTCCTTGACTGTCTTGCAAGTGTTTCATTTCGAGTAACTGCTCGTTAGCAAGGGTCTTGAGAAGGAGAAGCCGTATCTAGAGATAAAGCACCTCTCTACAGCGAGACCGGTTCACAAAAGCAACTTAAAAGACGAAAGAAAAGAGAAATTTCTACAGAAAAGCTATGTAAGTAGAACATCAGCCAGAGCTTCCAAGTCATTGTGGACTGCTTTTCCTCTACAGTTACTAGTATTCAAAGTCCACCTTTTGTTGTACGAATGTTTCCACATCTACTTAGCTCCCATGTCCGATAACTCAATCAGTTATTTGTAGATTGGCCTTTACCTGCTTGTTCATTGATTTCACTCTACCTTCGCCAACAAGTCCAGCTTAATATTCTAGAACGCCGAACGTGGTGCAAAGGAAAACTGACAGTTCATCTGGAAAGGAATTGTATATACTTTTGTCATCATACATCTTTCTCCATAATCTGCTCCCTTCGTACTTCACTTTTTCACAGCCTTCATTAACGTCAAATTTAAGAATCTCCAATTTATCTTCTGATTTAATGCATGAGCCACATTCAGAGTACATTATGTACAGTATTCTAGACATATTCATGGTGCTAGACAAGTTTAATTGTATTTGTTGGAATTCGATGATAGTTCGAAGATTGGCATCCCTCCTGCATTAAATTATTTATGTCGCATGTTTGATTCTTTTCCACCGATTACCAATATCCATGGAATGAACATGGCGTACTGCACTTTTACTGATATCTAATTTTTTCGATTTCATTTTGAACAAACTACTGAAACTTCAACGTTAGACATATGTACACTTACACATTTACTTATTACATTCAGCAACGATGACTGGTTGTTGCTGCTATAGATGCAAACACAAATACGTTAAAGGAATAACTGAGGTGCTTGGTGCTGTCCGATAGTGAGACTACACTGACTGTAAAAGAAAAAAAAATCACGGAGCGTCTAGAAAACTTCGTCAGATGTCATACTGACTTCATACACTTACATACCACCGAGAGGTAAATAAAAGATAGAGTTCCAGTTCTATGTGACATGTGGAACTGCCACCAGACTGCCTTAGTGTTAAGTGTTGTTACCTGACCTAACAGGCTGGATCAAGGGCGTGAATATCGTCATTGTGAAGACACTGAAATGCTACGAATACGTGTGAGACAGCTTTATCAGCAGCCAACAGAGTTTTAAAGGGGCTTAATAATGGGTCTCCATTTTGTGGGCTGGTGGAGTCACACAATATTCATATTTTTGGGTGATTCGGAAGTACAATAGCCCGATGTTTGGCTGCACACAGACAGGAAACCAGGCATTCTCGTCGCCAATGTATCAGTGGATCGGTACACGTTTGCCCACCAAAAGGTAGTATCGCCGTATTGTGCAGCAAGCATATCATAATCTGTTCAAATCTACACCTGACATTAGAGACAAGTAATGGACTCCCCTGCTAGATTCTGTGTCATACCGCACCACTGGTTGGTGACTAGCACCATCCAGACTACTTAATTACCATCTCATGCTTACGATGCAGTGAACATCACAAGACAAACGGCTTCGCTCGGTGTGGGGTTTAACCGGGAAGCGTACATTACTGATGAATGCCACTGGATTAACATTACTTCAAATTTCCGTCGGTTCTTGGCTGAACATGATGATAATGAAGGAAGGAAAAACCTCTTAATGTTCTGCAAAATTATATTCATTTGACCAAGGAAAGGCTTTCGGCTTCTTAGACCATCTTCAAGTGACATTTGAACGTCGCGAAAACAGATAAACTTAATGTGCAAATTAAAACATATATTATTTGCTAAAAAGATACAAAAATGATATACTGTTTTTGCATAGGAAAACACTACATTTTTGTCACATAGAAATAATTACATTAACTAAGAATCGTGGGGTGGGGGGTGGGGGGGACAGAGGGAAATAAACATTTTGCTGGGATAAATTTAGAAACTGATGAGAAATAAGACGAATTTACAGTCTGATCTAGTGTCTGTAACGAAAAATTAATTTATCA
The DNA here is from genome assembly GCF_023864275.1 of Schistocerca cancellata. Lineage (NCBI taxonomy): Eukaryota > Metazoa > Arthropoda > Insecta > Orthoptera > Acrididae > Schistocerca > Schistocerca cancellata. The sequence continues at coordinate 193,142,519 of NC_064628.1, read as the reverse complement.
AAAGTGAGATAGGAAACTGGTCCTGACCATCTTATTCTAATCTGGCATTCTTTGTCATGTGTGTGCTACTTTCCAGTAAAGTCGTTTTTCTTCTTTTCTTAACACAATGTAAAACTTCACATTGTATATTACATGATTGGTATTCTGATGATCAACAGCCGACCGGAGTGGCCGAGCGATTCTAGGCGCTTCAGTCCGGAACCGCGCAGCCGCTACGGTCGCAGGTTCGAATCCTGCCTCGGACATGGATGTGTGTGGTGTCCTTAGGATAGTTTGGTATAAGTAGTTCTAATTTCTGGGGGACTGATGACCTCAGAATTTAAGTCCCATAATTCTCAGAGCCATTTGAACCATTGTTGATGATCAACAAAGGTATAATCTTTCATCCATAATCCCCAGATTCTCTCATGTTCGTATCACCCAGCTGCCATAACTCTGTGTTGTTGACCGATATACACCTTTTTTAACATTGCTTGCATGTTACTTTATATACACCACTCTGTCCCAACGATTGGCGTTTGCTTTTTCTAGTGAATGAAAATTTTTTGCATGCTGTTCGTATTGTAAAATACCATCGGGTTTGACTTCAGGCCACGGCTGGTATTAACTGAGCAGACCCTGATGGGACAAAGGTAGGTCAAGGACATCCCTCATCCTCTTGCGTTACCTCTCCAGCACCGATTTTTAACGGGATAATACGCGGATGTCTATGAACTGCCTGTTTGATGTTGAGTTACTCCCATGGACAGCATGATCCCCATATCAGTCCGAGATGGAATATGTGTGCGACCTGCGCGGACGTCGTCTCCACCTCTTTGCCGTTATACAGGAAATCATGGACCATTTATTGCAGCTGAGGGTCAGATAGCATCATAAGAGGATACAATGGCCTTATGACACTGTTTCCGACCGATTTGATGCATACATCCAGGCCGCAGTGTTTGCAACATGCCACTAATATCTGTGTTCAGACTGACAAGTTATTCGTAAATTTGACTCGATTTTGTAATCACAGAAATAAGATCATGTGCTCTCACAACCCGAGAAGTTGTGAATAGTATTCTCCCCCTCTTCAGGGAGCTTCAATTTCTTTTCAGCCAGTGTCCTTACTCGTTCCGACGGGCAGTAGTGCCACAGAAGCGCAGCAGACAACGCATCAGGGTGCCGACAAGCCCAGCTCCGCCACTTACGGTCATGTGACTGATTTCGTGATTTCCGTTGCGGGATAAAACTGCCCACACAGCAACAAGCTAGTGGTGTATTCAGTATACTTACTTCAGTATACGTCCTCTTGCGGACGACTTACAGTGTGATCTTATACTGTGTTTAGTGTTTGACGCCATGACGTTCCTCCTGCCGGTTGCTCAGGCGGCAGAAAGTGACCCTCTTGAGTCTTTGGATTGGGCACTGTCCTGTCACACATAGCTTTCTATTACGGTGGGAGGATCACCCGCTTTGTGATGCTTGTGGTGTGCACATCTCTGTCCGTCACATTTTAACAGACTGCATTTTGTACCGTGATGCAAGGGCAGAAGCACAAGTTGATGGGGATCTGCCCTGTGTTTTAGCTAATGATGAGACGTGTGTGTCTAGGGTTTTAAAGTTTTGTGATGTGTCTGGACTCTGGCTTAAACTTTTAGGCTGGAGCTTTTAGTGTATTGCAAAGTGGCTGGCTCCTCCCTTTTGTCCTTGCGGTCCGCCGGCCACATCCATCTGTGGTATTGTTTTAGCTCCCTCTGCCACTTTCTTGTTGTGTTGTCCATGTTTTACTGCTGACGGCATGCTGCGTCCCACGCTTCGGTGTGGGTAGGAACATATTTTTCCAACCTTGATACCTGTGTTTTACGTTCTGTTTTATCTTACTGTTCTGAATACTTTCTTGACACCCGTCTCAATCTGTTACCGAGCTGGCGCTGAAGACCTTGCCGTCGTGCGCCCATACAACGCTCTCCATCATCATCCATCATCTGGCTAGTTTGTATAGCAGCACTTAGGGCAATCTATAAAACTGCAGATTGAGTGAAAGAAAAGGAAGATAAGAAATAAAAGGGTTTTGAGAATGTGGTGCGCAGAATTAAATTAAGCAAGCGAGGGTAAGGAAAAGGATTTAAAGATATTCTTATAAAATAAAACAAGTCTATCACTTGATGTACATAAACAGGAAACAACAGTTTTCAAGAAAGTAACCAGGAAGGCTCACTAGGAAGGATAGAACAAGTTTGTACGTGAGGTGGAGCATGACTTACATGAGAGGGAGCTAATCTGATTTAAACTGATATAAAGCATATATACCAGAAAAGATACTGCAAGAATAAACCTAGTAAATGAACAACCGTGGATAAATATTATAAACAATAGTTCTATAATTAGAAAGTGTTTGAAACAGAAATAGATGTCTCTCTTGGAAACAAAGACACAGAAGCAGACCCCATAATGTTACAAGAATTAGATACAATATTAAAAGCTATAAAAATTAGGAAGTGTTTTGAATTAGATGGAGTGAATTCTTTGTCATGTGAATATGGAAATTGTTAATACAGTGATATAATACGCAACTTATGATTTTCATATCTTCTCAACAAATACAGGCAAAACTAATAGATATCACTCTCTTGGGAAATAACTGTGAATGATCTATGCGAAAGAGGGGAGTGCAGAAATTGTGAGATTTGAAGAAGTATTAGTTTCATGAATACGGAATATGAAAGCTGTGCTAAAATAATAAATAATAGATTAAAAACTATGCAGAATTTCTGCTTGGATGAGAAGCAAAGGGATTTGGGGAATGGAGATCCTGCATCGTTAATGCCTTCACATTAGACAAATAATAGAACAAAGGAGAAAGAATTTGGAAATAGGCCTCGCTTTTATAGATTCTGATAAAGCACTTTAGCCGCAAAATTGAATTTAACAGATACTATGAAATGAGGGCTAGCCACAACACCCAATTTCGGTAATAAGCAGTCTGTATAGAAATAATAATTTTATCAAAGACATGGGAGTTAAAAGAAGTGAAAGTGTTCAAGCAAATACAAGACTTAGGCAATGCTTTAGATTATCACTCAGTGTTTTTAAAACATATATTGACGACACCTCAAAGTAATGGAAACTGCAAGTAGATATGGGAATTACGAGCTGAGTGCTGAAATGTAATGAGTCCGAATTTTTCATGTGAAAACATTTAAAACTTTTTAATGAAACACACAAATCCAGCGGCATTACTTTTCAACGGGCCCTCGTAAATTATCCAACAGTTTCTATTCAAACACACTTGTGTTGGCAGACTATCAAATAATAATTTAACTAAATATAACACAGTTACAGAATACCAACTCTTTTAACTAATAATCTATGCCACTCCAGTAATTTAAAACTCTCAGTTAGTAAAGCGAAAATTATGGATTTTGGAGGAAAACATCCAGTCAGATCAAAGATCGTGCTAGAAAACATTGTAAAAGAAATACCGGATATTAAATACCTTGAGAGTGGCAAGACATTATAATGACAAAGATATTGACCAAAAAGTTACCAAATTTCAAATTGTATGTGGGACCATTCGAAAACCTTTCAAAAATAAAGTTGGGCAAGAAACGAAAATAAAATTTTATATAGTAATGGCTTTACCAAGATTGCTTTATGGCAGCGAAGCCTTGACACCGGCTCAAAAGCGACTGAGTAAACCTATCGGCAGAAATGACATTTCTTAAAAAACTGTTAAGGAATTTGAGTGAATGGATAGAATACGAAATGCAGATATTAGAAAAAACTTAAATATAGAATTTGCACTTAACAAAATAGTAAATAATGCACAAAAATGGATCGATCACCTACAAAGAATGGAATGTACCAGAGTTCTGAAGGCATCGTTGAATTACAAGCCGAGGGATTTAGAGAAAGCAGACGAGCCACGACACGCAAGAGACACTTGTGAAGCCGGGATGGGCATGACTGCACAATACCTGAAGTGTATAACTATTAGTAGTAAAAGAAAAAGCAGAAGAAGCACGACAGATATGGGATTTGTTCACGCACTTGCAGTATATCATCTTGCCGGCCGTTGTGGCGAGTGGTTCTAGGAGCTTCAGTCTGGAACCGCACGACTGCTACGGTCGCAGGTTCGAATCCTGCCTCGGGCGTGGATGTGTGTGATGTCCTTAGGTTAGTTAGGTTTAAGTAGTTCTAAGTTCTAGGGGACTGATGACCTCAGATGTTAAGTCCCATAGTGCTTAGAGCCATTTGTATTTCACATTCTTGATTCGTGCATAACTGCACCTAGCCAGAAGGGTGTAGTGTGCTCCGATTTCTCAACTTGTGCCGAACTTTTAACTAGTGATCTTCTCCAACAAGCAGCACAAACTAACATGATTTAAAGGAATTGTAATTTGGCCACAAAAACACTGATCTCTACGTTTAAATGTTCACTGCGCAGATAAGCCAACCATATGTTTCTACCTCTGATCACATGAAGTTCCTCTAAGAGTATAGAAAAAAGATCATGAAGTTGGAATAACTGTTGTTGTTGTGGTCTTCAGTCCAGAGACTGGTTTGATGCAGCTCTCCATGGTACTCTGCTCTGTGCAAGCCTCTTCGTCTCAGAATAACTACTGCAACCTACATCCTTTCGAATTTGCTTAGTGTATATATCTCTTTGTCCTCCTCTACGACTGTTGCCCACCGCGCTTCCCTCAAATACTAAATTGGTGATCCATTGACGCCTCAGAATGTGCCCTGATCCCTTCTTCTAGTCAAGTTGTACCACAAATTCCTCTTCTCCCAAATACCAGAGGAGGAATATCTATGAAGAGAGCAAGCCCATTGCACAAGTGGCCACAATCAAACAAACACTGACTTTTGTAGAAGGCTGTTTGCTTACGTATAGAGCTAAGAATAGAATTCTAATTTTGCACTTACTTATCGTTATTTCACACATTTATGCTGCTAGTCAATCTGTTGAATGCATACACATTTCGAGCAATTTTCACTTGCGAATAAAACTTATATCGGTACGCGCACGACAGCGTGTGCTGTCTAATATTTTTCAAAATGCCGCTCTTAAAACCTGGATTCTTCCGGGGTTCATATCTCGTGTTCTATTCGTGATACAAAAGTACGGTCAGGCGTTCAGAATAGCCCTTGAGCTAAAGACCATCTGTGTACCGAACAGAAGGACCACCTTAACGTCACTAAACTGTTGTACAAGAACAAAATATGAATATTATACACTACGGCCAGCTTAAGCATGTGGAGGAAATCTTCCGGATCTTTTTGCAATTGACGTCGACTGCGGTGGGTCTTAATGGAGGCATTGGGTTATGAAGGCATGGGCGGCTCATTATTAAATCCCAAAAAAGGACTTTTCTTACCTTTTTTCGTACCAAAACCAAGCCGCAGTTTGCAAGACGCCTATGGACAGCAAATAACTGAAATTTTTTACGACGTATTCGTTAGGTGCTGATCTCGAAGAGACTCGAAACTTTCCGTGATACCGTTATTCATTTAGAAGATACAGAGAATCAAAGCAATTTTTTTCCTACACGTAAAGCACACGCGTAAAATCCGGTGTGAGTCGAAAACATACTTTATAAAGTGACATAGCGCAAAGAAATATTCTATTAAGTGTCTCCTATACGATCAGATGGGTTCTGGGAACACCATGTTGTAGTAATGAAGCACGTGCACGATATTTATGCATGTAAAATCCGGTATGAAGTGTAAAATTCGGTAAGGGATACCTTGATTCAAAGACTTTCTGATGCATATTAGTAACATGCCATTCTGTGGCAGGGGAAACAAGGGGACCAGCGGAAAAATGCTCCTATCAGAGCACAAAAAAGGTGAATCTGCTCCTGTTTTAAAGACACTGACTGAAAAATGAGGTACCAGCTGCCTCATTCTGCCGTTCTCAACAACTTAAAAAAAATTTCAAAAAAATTTTGTGCTGAGAGAGGAGAGAGTGGCAGTGGGACAGAGAGGGAAAGCAGGCCGGGGTGGCCGAGCGGTTCTAGGCGCTACAGTCTGGAACCGCGCGACTGCTACGGTCGCAGGTTCGAATCCTGCCTCGGGCGTGGATGTGTGTGATGTCCTTAGGTTATTTAGGATTAAGTAGTTCTAAGCTCTAGGGGACTGATGACCTCAGCTGTTAAGTCCCATAGTGCTCAGAGCCATTTGAACACAGAGGGAAAAGTAATAAATAGGTGGCAGTAAGTTCCTTTGTGACCAAACTGCTGAGGTCATCCGCCCCTAGGCTTACACACTACTTAACCGAACATAAACTAACTTGGACAACACACACACATCCACGACTGTGGAAGGACTCGAACCTCCGACGGGGGTAACCGCGCGAAACGTGACAATGCACCTCGGACCGCACGACTAGCCAGCGCGGCCAGTAATAAATACTGGAAGATAGTAGTGAGAGGTTGTGTCATGAAAAGAGCGAAGGAGACAATGCCAGTGTATGAGAAAGAGTAGGACTATGTGACAGTGGAATGTAGCTGATAGTGACCGAACAGCGCTGTGAAAAGAGAAGAGTGTAGGAGACAGTGACAGCGGAGAGCATTAAGAAACGGAGGAAGTGTGAGAGGCCAAGGCCAGTGATAAAGTACGACAGAGGATATGCAAATGGCAATGAGGACGAGAAAGACAGTGACAGTGAGAAGAAACAGCAGCTGTGGGAAGGAATGAATGATATAGTAGCAGTGAGATTGAGCAAGGGAGAGGAAGTCACAGCGACAGAGGAAACTGCTGAGAGACAGGAGACAGTGGCAGGCACAAAGAGATAATGAAAATGAACTGGACTGAATGAGTGTGTGGGGACGGGAAAGTGCGTGTTGTTGGGTGTCAGCGACTTACAGCGATGGATTAGTGGGTGTCAGCCTGTTACAGTTAGGCGAGCTTTTGGGTGTGAGAGGTGATTCGCGTGTAAAAAAAACGGTAATATACACGCCAAAATTTCGAGAAAATTTTTAAAAGTGCTTATCCTTGGGGTGGGAATGCCCTTAAAGGCGGAAGAATCAGCAATGATCAACGGCCTGACGATGCAGAAGGCAAGAGAAACCACTGCATTAAAGAACATAACGTGTATCCACAGGACATGTGTCCTGTAACTGAAAAAGTGTTATAATGATGTCTCCATTGGCAAAAGATTCCGAAATAGTCCCCTTTCAGACCTCCGGGAAGGGACTGCCAAGTGGGAGGTGACCATAAGAAAAAGGTTGAAAAACTAACGGAACGATAACGCGCTACGTGTCAGTAAGTAGAAAATTAGAAGTCTGAACGTGGTGGGACAGAAAATCTGAAAAGGGAAATGCAAAGGCTCAATATAGATATAGTAAGCGTCACTGAAATTAAATGGAAAGAAAAAATGGATTCCTCATCAGCTGAGTGAAGGATAATATCAACAGCAGCAGAAAATGGTGTAATGGGAGTAGGATTCGTTATGAATAGTAAGGTTGGGCAGAGCGTTTGTTACTGCGAACAGTTCAGTAATACGGTTGTTTTTGTCAAAATCGACAGGAAACCAACACCGAAAAAGATAGCTCACGTATATATTCCGAAGTCGCAAGCTGAAGGTGAAGAGATAGAGAAAGCATATGAGGATATTGAAATGGTAATAAAGTAGGTAAAGGGAGTTGAAAATCTCATGGTTGTCATGGGAGTGGAATGTAGCTGGTAGGGAAAGGAGTGGAAGAAAACGTTACAGGTGAATACGATGTTGGGACAAGGAATGAGAGAGGAGAAAGATTAATTGAGTACTGTAATAAATTTCAGATAGTAATAGTTAATACTTTGTTAAAGAATCACAAGTCCAGGAGGCATCCTTAGGAAAGGCCGGGTGGTCAGATAGAGATTCCGAAATCAAATACCGGAATGTAAAACATACCCAGCAGCAGTCACTGACTCACATCTCGATTTAGAAGGCTGAAGTTCAAGACACTGGTCAGGAAGAATGAACAGGCAAAGGAATGGAATGCGAAAGTCCTAATGAACAACGAGATACGTTTGAATTCTATAAGGCTATATATTCCGCAATAAGGAATAGCTTTGTAGACAGTACACTTGAAGAGGAATGAACATTTCTAGAAAGGGCAATCACAGAAGTTGGAAAGAAAACCATAGACACAAAGAGAGTAACTGCGAAAATACCTTGGGTAAGAAAAGAAATACTTCAGTTCCAGAATGAGATTTTCACTCTCCAGCGGAGTGTGCGCTGATATGAAACTTCCTGGCAGATTAAAACTGTGTGCCGGACCGAGTCTCGAACCCGGAACCTTTGCCTTCCGCGGGCAAGTTCTCTACCAATTGAGCTACCCAAGCATGACTCACGCCCCGTCCTCACAGCTTTACTTCTGCCATTACCTCGTCTCGTACCTTCCAAACATTACAGAAGCTCTCCTGCGAACCTTGCAGAACTAGCACTCCTGAAAGAAAGGATATTGCGGAGACATGGCTTAGCCACAGCCTGGGGGGTGTTTCTAGAATGAAATTTTCACTCTACAGCGGAGTGTGCGCTGATATGAAACTTCCTGGCAGATTAAAACTGAGAATACACGTTTGGAGCACAGCATTGTGTGGGATAGAAATATGGAGAGAAAACGGGAACAAAAGAGAAGCGAAGCATTTGAGATGTGGTGATACAGACGAATTTTGGAAATTTGATGGACTGATAAGGTAAGGAATGAGAAGGTTCTGCGTAGAGTCGAAGAGGAAAGGAAAATGTGATAAACACTGTCAAGATGAAGGGGGAGAATGACAGGGTATATGTAAAGACATCAGGAGTAAGTTCCTTGGTACTGTCCCCTGTGGGACCATGGGTTAGAATAGGCCTGTGGTACTCCTGTAGGTCGTAAGAGGCGACTAAAAGGATTCCCTCACTTTGCGACCCAGTAAGTTCCGGTCCTGTTTTATGGTTTGAACTCCCACTTTCCAAATTCAACAGAAGTGCGGGCCATTTGGGGAAGGACGCCTTACATGGTGCACCAGTTATCCATAATGCCATTAGATTCAGTCTAAAAAATGGTTCAAATGGCTCTAAACACTATGGGACTTAACATCTGAGATCATGAGTCCCCTAGACTTGGAACTACTTAAACCTAACAAACCTAAGGACATCACACATATCCATGACTAAGGCAGGATTCAAACCTGCAACTGTAGCAGCAGTGCGGTTCTGGACTGAAGCGCCTAGAACTGTGGCTGGCAGATTCAGTCTCCTGCAACTCTTCTTCTCATGGATTTGTATTTACACCTTCAACTATTTGGGTGAGAACATCCAGCATGGTAGCCAGTCCGTTGTGGTGCGGCTGTCATGCACCATTTGGTGGAAGCTGCCTGACAACACAGGGCTCGCACAGCTAATGCCTGAGCTGTAAACTCCCCACGTATGCCAAGGAGTAGATGTCCATCTTCTTGTGGCACCAGGGCTCCTGCCAATGGCTATCGCGCCAGATGACCTTTGCTGTGGCTGGATGGCGCCCATGGGGATAGCTCCTGATCGGAGTGTGTGGCATCAGGGCAGATGACCCACAATGAAGCTGAACAAGTCATCTTTTGCTGGGGACCAAATGGCTGCAGCAGTCTCTAAAAAGGAAAAGTTGTGTTTATTGCTCAGAGATATGACCCCAAATCATTCCCCTCTCTAGCCACATCACTGGAGGAATGTAGATCTATGGACAAGGGAGAGCCTTAGTCGACCAGGTATTTAGTCTTTAGCAGAATGGATAGGGACTCCTTTCTGTCTACGAAGCTTCAAGTTTCTGTCAGAAACCTGGAGAACACGTTTGGGGAAGTGACCGCGCCATCAAAAAAGAGAAATGGGGCAGTCCTCATACAGACAGCATCCCCTGTCCAGTCCAAGGCATTGCTCGCCTGTGACCAGATGGGTGGTATTCCTGTTCCTTTCACTCCCAATAAAAACCTCAACTAGGCCCAATGGATTATTTTCTATTTCTATCTTATCCTGAGGGCTACCCGTGGTCTAGAGGTAGCGTCTTTGATTCATAAGCAAAACGTCTTCGCTCCCGGGTTCGATCCCCGCCACTGCCTAAATTTTGATAAATAATCAGCATTGGCGGCCGAAGACTTCCGGCATAAGAAGCCAGCCTCATTCTGCCAACGGCCTTGTCAAAGAGGGCGGAGGAGCGGATAGAGGTTCAGGGCACTCTCTTGTCCTAGGGGTGGGAAATTGCCCCTAAAGGCGGAAGAATCAGCAATGATCAACGACATGAGGATGCAGAAGGCAATGGAAAGCACTGCTTTAAAGACACGTAACGTGTATCCACAGGACATGTGGCCTGTAATTGAAGAAGTGTCATGATGATCTCTCCATTGGCAAAAGATACCGGAATAGTCCCCCATTCGGATCTCCGGGAGGGGACTGCCAAGGGGTAGGTTACCATGAGAAAATGATTGAATAATCAACGAAAGGATAACGTTCTACGAGTCGGGGCGTGGAATGTCAGAGGCTTGAGCGTGGTAGGGAAACTAGAAAATCTGAAAAGGGAAATGCAAAGGCTCAATCTAGATATAGTAGGGGTCAGTGAAGTGAAGTGGAAGGAAGACAAGGATTTCTGGTCAGATGAGTATCGAGTAATATCAACAGCAGCAGAAAATGGTATAACAGGTGTAGGATCCGTTATGCATAGGAAGGTAGGGCAAAGGGTGTGTTACTGTGAACAGTTCAGTGACCGTGTTGTTCTTATCAGAATCGACAGCAGACCAACACCGACAACGATAGTTCAGGTATACATGCGGAAGTCGCAAGCTGAAGATGAACAGATAGAGAAAGTGTGTGAGGATATTGACAGGGTAATGCAGTATGTAAAGGGGCACGAAATCTAATAGTCATTGGCGACTGGAATGCAGTTGTAGGGGAAGGAGTAGAAGAAAATGTTACAGGAGACTATGGGCTTGGGACAAGGAATGAAAGAGGAGAAAGACTAATTGAGTTCTGTAACACGTTTCAGCTAGTAATAGCGAATACCCTGTTCAAGAATCACAAGAGGAGGAGGTATACTTGGAAAAGGCCGGGAGATACGGGAAGATTTCAATTAGATTACATCATGGTCAGACAGAGATTCCGAAATCAGATACTGAATTGTAAGGCGTACCCAGGAGCAGATATATACTCAGATCACAATATAGTAGTGATGAAGAGTAGGCTGAAGTTCAAGATATTAGTCAGGAAGAATCAATACGCAAAGAAGTGGGATACGGAAGTACTAAGGAATGACGAAATACGTTTGAAGTTCTCTAACGCTATAGATACAGCAATTATGAACAGCGCAGTTAGTAGTACAGTTGAAGAGGAATGGAAATCTCTAAAAAGGGCCATCACAGAAGTTCGGAAGGAAAACATAGGTACAAAGAAGGTAGCTGTGAAGAAACCATGGGTAACAGAAGAAATACTTCAGTTGATTGATGAAAGGAGGAAGTACAAACATGTTCCGGGAAAATCAGGAATACAGAAATACAAGTCGCTGAGGAATGAAATAAATAGGAAGTGCAGGGAAGCTAAGACGAAATGGCTGCAGGAAAAATGTGAAGACGTCGAAAAAGATATGATTGGCGGAAGGACAGACTCAGCATACAGGAAAGTCAAAACAACCCTCGGTGACATTAAAAGCAACGGTGGTAACATTAAGAGTGCAACGGGAATTCCACTGTTAAATGCAGAGGAGAGAGCAGATAGGTGGAAAGAACACATTGAAAGCCTCTATGAGGATGAATATTTGTCTGATGTGATAGAGGAAGAAACAGGAGTCGATTTAGAAGAGATAGGGGATCCAGTATTAGAATCGGAATTTAAAAGAGCTTTGCAGGACTTACGGTCAAATAAGGCAGAAGGGATAGATAACAATCCATCAGAATTTCTAAAATCACTGGGGGAAGTGGCAACAAAACGACTATTCACGTTGGTGTGTAGAATATACGAGTCTGGCGATATACCATCTGACTTTCGGAAAAGCATCATCCACAAAATTCCGAAGACGGCAAGAGCTGACAAGTGCGAGAATTATCGCACAATCAGCTTAACAGCTCATGCATCGAAGCTGCTTAGAGGAATAATATACACAAGAATGGAAAAGAAAATTGAGAATGCGCTATGTGACGATCAGTTTGGCTTTAGGAAAAGTAAAGGGACGACAGAGGCAATTCTGACGTTACGGCTAGTAATGGAAGCAAGGCTACAGGAAAATTAAGACACTTTCATAGGATTTGTCGACCTGGAAAAAGCGTTCGACAATATAAAATGGTGCAAGCTGTTCGAGATTCTGAAAAAAGTAGGGGTAAGCTATAGGGAGAGACGGGTCATATACAATATGTACAACAACCAAGAGGGAATAATAAGAGTGGACGATCAAGAACGATGTTCTCGTATTAAGAAGGGTGTAAGACAAAGGCCTTTCGCCCCTACTCTTCAATCTGTACATAGAGGAAGCAATGATGGAGATAAAAGAAAGGTTCAGGAGTGGAATTAAAATACAAGGTGAAACGATATCAATGATACGATTCGCTGATGACATTGCTATCCTGAGTGAAAGTGAAGAAGAATTAAATGATCAGCTGAACGGAATGAACAGTCTAATGAGTACACAGTATGGTTTGAGAGTAAATCGGAAAAAGACGAAGGTAATGAGAAGTAGTAGAAATGAGATCAGCGAGAAACTTAACATCAGGATTGATGGTCACGAAGTCAATGAAGTTAAAGAATTCTGCTACCTAGGTAATAAAATAACCAATGACGGACGGAGCAAGGAGGACATCAGAAGCAGACTCGCTATGGCAAAAAGGCATTTCTGGCCAAGAGAAGTCTACTAATATCAATTACCGGTCTTAATTTGAGGAAGAAATTTCTGAGGATGTACGTCTGGAGTACAGTATTGTATGGTAGTGAAACTTGGACTATGGGAAAACCGGAACAGAAGAGAATCGAAGCATTTGAGATGTGGTGCTATAGACGAATGTTGAAAATTAGGTGGAGTGATAAGGTAAGGACAGAGGAGGTTCTACGCAGAATCGGAGAGGAAAGGAATATGTGGAAAACACTGATAAGGAGAAGGGACAGGATGATAGGACATCTGCTAAGACAAGAGGGAATGACTTCCATGGTACTAGAGGGAGCGGTAGAGAGCAAAAACTGTAGAGGAAGACAGAGATTGAAATACGTCAAGCAAATAATTGAGGACGTAGGTTGCAAGTGCTACTCTGAGATGAAGAGGTTAGCACAGGGAAGGGATTCGTGGCGGGCCGCATCAAACCAGTCAGTAGACTGATGACCAAAAAAAACCCTTATCCTGTAGTCTGACGACGAGCTCTGAGCCAATTTAGGATGGTGGGGGTGTCCACTTCATCCAGCGCATCTATAGGGGACCCAAAGACAATAGGGTTGCAAGTGGTGCTTTCATCTCGGCCTTTGAGGGTGATTCATTGCCTGAGAAGTCCAGGTGATGGTTTACTGAAGTCACGTAAGATACAACCCCACCCCCCTATCAGTGCAGCAAGTTCTGGAAACTTGGTCACATGTCTTCCTGCTGCATTCATGTGGCACGTGCCGAGATTGCTGATGTCCACTGTGCCTCCTCCCACTTGTATCTTATGCGGAGAGCACTACTCTCCCAGCTCTCCAGACTGCGTAGCACTCAAAAAGGAATGGAAAATTATGGAATACAAGATCCTGGACTGACTGACTTTCCAATAGGCTAGGTGTAAATTTGAACAATTGCACCCCATTCACTTGCGATCGACTTATATCTTACTTTTGATAGTAGTTCCACAACATGTGCTGCATACAGTTCAGTTTAAAGCTGAGAGATATGACCCCAAATCATTTCCCTCCCTAGCCACACCGTTGGAGGAACACAGATCTATGGATAAGAGAAAGCCTTATTTGTCCTCCAGGCCACCCAAACGCATCTGCCCCATTGGTTGCTAGGGGCTTGGTTTCTTCCATTGTTTCCAAAGCACCTATTTAGGGAGCAATCCCCCCCCCCCCCGCCCAAATATTGGACACATCAGTCCCCTTCCAAAGCTGGAGAGACCACACCCTCCTCTGGCTCATCCCTCATGGACAGGGTCCCTTGGGACTCTCCCTTCCTAGGCCTCTACTAAAGCCAGAGTGGACACTCACCAATGGCTGAACGAGTCACAAACAGATGGATGCAGGGCTTCACAGTCTTCCTCCGTGCCTGAAGCTGCTTCGGAGAAGTCCTCGCAGCAAACCCCTACAGGAAGGCCGGATTCCAAACAAGCAAATATGTCAGCAAAGAAACAGGACCCTCCAGTGGCCCCAACATCACCACTCCCTACCGGTTCTGTGTCTGTGGATGGAGGTTTTAGCATCCCGTGAGGAGCTGGATCTCACCAACGCCTCATCTGCAATGACAATGGATACAAATACTCAACTGGTGGCATCAGGTTATACTGAAGCATAACCGCCTCCTTGATCACTATGTGCCTGCCCCCGAATCCAGAAAGCATTATCATACAGTGGAGTTCTGGCGGTTTCTTCTCCCATCTGCCTGTGTTACAACTTTAGGGCATTACACCTGCTTTTTGCATTGCCCTTCAGCAAACCTGGTTTCCCACAACGCAGACCCACACCCTTCATGGCTATCGGGTGTTCTGCAAAAAACCATACTGCCTGTGACTGACTGTCAGGTGGAATTAGTGTCTTTGTATTTACCTCTGTTTGTAGCAAATATGTGCCCCTTGATTCACCAGTAGAAGCTGTGGTTGTCAGGGTGAGGACAATGCAGGCAGTTACCGACTGTAACATCTACCTCCCTCCAGATGGCGACGCCCTGTCCCATGTACTGGCTTCACTCATTTCACAGCTCCACCAACCTTTTCTACTTCTGGGTGATTTTAATGCTCATAACCCATTTTGTGGTGGACCAAGGTTACTGGCTGTGGTAGAGAAGTTGAGGACCTACTTACTCAATTCGATCTCTGTCTCCTAAAAACAGGTGCCCCTACACATTTCTGTGTGGTGTGTGAGACATGGTTGGCCATTGCTCTCTCGCTCTGCAGTACTGACGTACTCCTGTCTCTCCAATGGCGAGCTCATGAATACTTGTGTGGTAGTGATCACTTTCCTCTCTTCCTATCACTACCCCAGCGTCCCTCATCTAGACGCTGGTCCATCTGGGCTCTTCCCAAGGCTGAGACACTTTCACCTCTGCTACGAGCCATGAATCTCCGTTTCATGGCAGCATCTATGAGGTGATCCATATCATCACTAATACCATTGTGGCCACTGCTGAATCGGCAGTCCCTTGTTCCTCCAGTTGCCCCCAATGAAAGTCAATGCCTTGGTGGTCACCGGAAATCGCTGTGGCCATTAGAGACCGTTAGCAAGCCCTCCAGTGTCATAAGCGCCACCCCTCCCTGGAGAAGTTCTTCACCTTTAAATGGTCCCATGCCCAGGTCTGTCTACTCAAAAAACGACGTAAGGGGGAGTGTTGGTAACACTATGTCTCCACCATTGGTACACGAACCTCCCCTTCCCAGGTTTGGACCAAGCTCTGCCTACTTTATAGCTATTAGACACCTGCAGGTGTACCTGGAACTTCCACAAACGGAGCTATGTCTGCCGATCCAGATGTAATCACAGAACACCTTGCCGAGCTTTATGTTTTAAATTCTGTGTCTGAGAATTACCACATCACCTTTCATATCTTCAAACAGTAGTTGCAACGAGAAACCTCTCTTTACCTCCACATCACCCGCAACCATATAATGCTCCATTCAGTGAGTGGGAATTCCACAGTGCCCTTGCTGACGCACGCCCTGGCCCAGAACGCATTCATTCCCAAATGCCTAAACATCTGTCAGCGGATTCCCAGCGCCACCTCCTTGCCATCATCAATTACATAAGAGCGACCGTGAAGTCCCATCGCAGTGGTGGGGAAGTATCATCATCCCAGTGCTAAAGCCTGGTACAAACCCTCTAGATGTTGATAGCTATCGTCCTATCAACCTCACCAACGTTCTGTGCAAGCTGCTCAAACATATGATCAGCAAGCACCTATGTTGGCTCCTTGGGTCTTGGAGCCTTCTGGTTCCACCCCAGAGCTCTTTCCGCTAAGGGCGGTCCGCCATCAATATCTTGGTCCACCTGGAGACTGCAGTCTGCCATTGGATCGACCTTTTCCCGTCCGCAGCACCCTGTTACCATCTTTTTCGACCTGACGATGGCCTACGATAAAACTTGGCGACACCTCTCTGGGGCCCACTCCCGGTTTTTATACAGAACCTTTTGTCACTCCACACTTTCAGAGTTCACGTCTGTGCTACCCACAGTGCACCACATGCACAACAGAATGGGCTCTCACAGGGCTTTGTCCTGAGTGTCCCACTCTTTTTAATTTCTGTCAATGGTCTCGCATTAGCAGTAAGGTCGTCAGTGCCTCCTCTGCTATATGCTGACGATTTTAGTATTTCGTCCTGCTCCTCTTCAATGGGTGTGACTGAAGGCCGATGGTAGGGGGCTATATGAAAGGCGTAGTCGTGGGTGCTCTCTCTCACCTTTCAGTTTTTGACTACGAAGACTTGCGTCATGCACTTCTGTCCATCCCTATCCAGACTTACTGCTTTTTGGGACTGGTCTTTGACGCCCACTTAACTTGGATTCCCCATCTTCATCAGCTTAAGGACAATTACTGGCACCATCTTAATATTATTCGATGCCTGAGCCACACCGACTAGGGTGCTGACCTTCTTGCACTGCTGAAGCTGTACAGAGTTCTCGTACAGTCCTGTATTGTCTATGGGAGCCTCTTGTATGGTTCAATATCGCCCTTTGCACTGTGTCTGCTGGACCCTATTCAACACAGTGGACTTTCACACGCAATGGGAGCCTTCCGAATGAGCCCTTGAAATGCCCCCTTGAGGAAGCTGGCGTTCCTACATTGTGGCTCCGGCGGCAACTGCTGCTTGCAAATTTTAGCACCCACATTCATAGTTTGCCTCGTCATCCACTATACCATCTTCTTTTCCGTAACATGGTGATCCATCTCCCACAACGGCGGTCCACAACTGGGAGTCCCCTTGCCATCCATGTCTGGTCACTTCTTACCGAACTCGACTCTTCCCCATACCACCTATCCTGCAGGTTCACTTATGTACACCCCTATGGTCCATACCTCGGCCACGGCTTTGGCTGGACCTATCACAAGGCTCAAAAGGCACCATTCCACCTGAGGCCCTCTGCCAGCAATGTCTCTCTCTTCTTAGCAAGTTTGAGGACTCAGAAACAGTCTACAAGGATGGTTCAATGGTCGACAGTCTTGTTGGCTACGTTTATGTTCACGTTGTACATACTGATCAGCGCTCCATGTCAGACGGCTGCAGTGTTTTCAGTATAGAGTTGGTAGCCATCTAACGCACCCTTTAGCATATCCATTCCTGCGCCAGAGAGTCCTTCATTATCTGTTGTGACTCCTTAAGCAGCCTACAAGCTCTCAACCAATGATTTCGTCGACATCCTTTGGTAATGACTATTCAAGAGTCTCTTTATGCCCTCAGCAGCAGTTGACGGTCAATGACCTGCATTGGGACTGCAGGACATGTCGGGATACTGAGCAATGAACTGGGTCATAGCCTGGCCAAACAGGTTACCGGTGAGACAACTATAGAGATCCGCCTGTCGGAGACTGACCTCCAAATGGTTTAAAAAAAAAATGGTTCAAATGGCTCTGAGCACTATGGGACTTGACATCGGAAGTCATCAGTCCCCTAAAACTTAGAACTACTTAGACCTAACTAACCTACGAACATCACACACATCCATGCCTGAGGCAGGATTCGAGCCTGCGACCGTAGCAGTCGCGCGGTTCCGGACTGAAGCGCCTAGAACCGCTCTGCTACCACGGCCGGACAAACGATCTTCCACCGCAAGGTTTTCGTGATCTAGGAAACTGAATGGCGGACATTCAGTACCCCAGATAAACGAATGTGTGCTGGTCATCCATGTGAGCCACTC
Source organism: Schistocerca cancellata (assembly GCF_023864275.1). Taxonomy (NCBI): domain Eukaryota; kingdom Metazoa; phylum Arthropoda; class Insecta; order Orthoptera; family Acrididae; genus Schistocerca; species Schistocerca cancellata. Next base: position 193,124,536 of record NC_064628.1, on the reverse strand, counting down.
GCATGGATTCTGTGGCCTTTTGTTGGGTCCACATTGGCCATACTTGGCTAACACATAGCCACGTCCTCCATTTAGAGGACTCAACTCGGTGTCGCTGTAGCTCCTGTATGACTGTTGTCCACCTCTTGTTGGACTGCCTAGTTTTAGCAGCTCTGCGTCAGACTTTTAACTTACCCAGCACCCTACCTATAGTGTTGGGTGACAATACCTCAACGGCCGATTTAGTTTTACGTTTTCTTCACGAGGGGGAATTTTTATAGTACAATCTAAGGTTGAGCGTCTGGCCTTCTCTCCCAGGCCACCACCCTCCCTTTTACCTCTTCATCACTCTTTCTTTCGTTGGCCTCGGTGTTGTTCCTTCCCCTATGTGTGTTCCTCTCACCTTGTCTTTTAAGCTGCGGAGTGGCTGTCTCATAATTTTTTTGTCCTTGTGATCAGCCAGGCTAGGCTATCCGCAATATGATTTTACTCTACCTTTTCTTTCAATGTACGTCTCCCGTTTCGTTCTCTTCTTTCGTTTTCTCTTTCAATGTGGTTCCCCATGAACTTAATGCGATTTTACTTCTCCAACTGGTTTTTTAACTGTTTTCCCTTGGAGACTTGTTTGCCTGGGGAAAAAGGGACTTACGACCCTGCAGTTTGCTCCCTTTATACCCCAAACCAACGAACCAATCCATTGTACTAAAGGGAGTTGTAGAAGGCAGAAACTGTAAATCCAGCAAATAATTGAGTACGTAGGTTGCAAGTGCTAATCTGAAAGGAAGAGGTTGGCACAGGAGAGTAGCTTGTGGATTCGTGGCAGGTCGTATCAAACCAGTCAGAAGACAGATGACTAAAGAAAAAAAGTTTTCATTGACAGTCCTTTAAACATGAGTATATTCGCTTTTTAAGTGCCCCAATTGGAGCATTTTTGCGCTGGTATAAAGATCTACGCCATTAATTCCGTGTTATACAGATTTTGCACATGGACTTCTGTAACTAGCTACAATAGTAAACTGCAGTAACAGTATCTATGTCATGGAGAGTGACCACGTACTATTAATAACACAGCTCCTCTAAAATCAAAGGAGATTAATCATACGGCACCAGATACGAGAAAATAACTTTTTCTTCCTGCAGGTCTTAGTCCAAAATTCGATATTTCTTTGGTATAATTTCACCTTAGCGTATTAGGAAACTATTTCACAGTGCCATGGCGGCATAATGTATGAAATTGAAGGGTGGCAGCATGATAAATTGCACTAAAAGTCTAAAATAACTCTTCTTTACCTGTAACAAAAAGAGCGACTTGTAATCTGTACCTTTTAACGCAAACAACCAAAATGTGCTTGAATTTATCTCTTAAAATTTCTAGGTGAAGTGCATTCGAGATGCTCAGTCCAAATTACTTAGGTTCATATGAAACGAAACCCTTGTACAAGCACATTGTATCTCTAACGATATATGTCCACACTCGCAACGTAATGACATTCAAAATCTGCAGAGACTCTATGGGGAGCGTTACTGCACAGGACGGTCAGGTGACTGAGTCTACGGTGTTAGCGACAAACATTCCATTACGGCATGTGATTGGGCACACGCTAGATAATCCTGCTCTGTGGGCTAGCACACTCAAATGTACGCATGCTATGTAGAAATAATAGTGCGCCAAATCGCGTGAGAACATAAAACTGTGGCTCAAGTAGGCATATTTAGCATCTACAGACTGCTAGAACGATCTCGTGGCTTATTACATGACTACGGAACTGTAGCGAATAGTCGTGCTACACCCTTGACAGCGGCACAAGGGTCGGTAAGTAGACATCTTCAATATGTAATTATTTCTTGAATTCTGTATCGAATGTTTATTCATCACCAAACATAACAGAATTTCCCAAGAGATAAATATTCTCGTACCATATCCATAAATGAAATGTTAACCGATATACAACAGTACAGTTACTAAACTTTACCCTTTTATGTGAAGTGCATTATATGCTGTTTGTTTTGGTCTTGTGTTACATTATATGCAATAATGTGAACACCATACGGATATGAACCTTATGAAGGAACGTACGTCACTAACAAACGTATTAATCGGAGAAACCAGTAAAGTTGAAATACGCATTTACAGTCTTCAGTAGGTCCTCACTTGTTTACAACTAGATCAATGCCAGTAATATTGCAGAATAAAATCGAGAACCAGATAGGGTGTTGCAGCAAGCCACCCTCAATCCATTACATCAAGTCAGTGGACAAAATACCACTGGCAGTTTTCCGCATACCAAATGGTTTCATCCGTATTTGTGGCCATTTGAAAGCAACCATAAATTCACAGTCAGTGTTTTCCCTTCACAGCAGTCATAATTACAAAGGACACAGCTAAGGATCCTCTACTAAAACAAGTTTTCGCCAAGATTGACTGGAATGGCACCCATCATTCACTTCCAGAACACCAACTTAGGTTTCTCTCAAAGCAAGAACCACATGGTACTGGTTCTCAAAACAATGCTCATGATTTCCTGGTGGCCACCCTGCCACCATTCCATCACTCTGTCATAAGCCTCTAGCTTGGTAAACACTGGTGTGACACGAAAGATAATATTCGCAAGGTGGTATGCTAGTTTCCCTAACATCACACCGGGCGTAAAGGAGAGTATATTGTAAAATTTTGTTTAATCAAAGCGGTCCTATACAAACAAACTGCCACAGTATGATCGCGAACCCAAATAACGGGCATAGAGAAGACAGCCAGATCCTGTGCAGCCTATGTGTCAACTTGTCAACACCCATGCAACGGATCCAGACCTGTGCCAAGGCCGCAGCTCTCGTAGGAGCACATACATGTGGGTTTTGCACGCACATTGATGCGAGAAATTAGGCTCAATATCATCTACACATACACCAAATTCCTGACTCTGATTTGAATGCCAAATACCGCAGCAAAGAGACAATAAGCGGTTTGCGGAAAATATTCGTGAATGAATGGGGCTTAGAAACAATAGTCTTAGCTAAGGACCCTCTATTCTCATTTAGTATCTTTCTACTCCTAGAATGGCATAACGGAATTATTAACAGTGCTGTTCTAACAATCCAGTGGTGAAGCCGAGTGGATCGTTCACCCCATTATGGTGCAGATTCGGAAAACGATGTGAACTGTACACAGAGTAGAGGTCCTTACCCAGCCACTGACCTCTGACATGACTACAATTCCAGTGTAAAAGCTGCACGACTACCGATATCGACCAGACTGGGACTTCGTGTGGCCTACAATTCATCCAACTATCTCGATTGTGCCCAATACTCGTTGGGCACAGAGATATTAGCTCCAACCTGCGAGAACGGTCCACGATGGCTATGGTGCCTTATCAGAACTGCCGAGGGTGACACATGTTCACTGTGGAAGACAATGGCTGCATGCCAGTATGGCATACAAACCTGCTGTGACCACGAATAGCAGCATCCACCTTGAGCAAACCACTACTGGCCCTAGATCCAGCTCAGTACAACTTTAGACACCTGACAGGAAAGTAACCAAAGGTCCAGCGACGTCAAAGCATGTCTCTCATGGGTTAGGACCTTTTATCACCTCCAGCATCAATGTCTCATAGCAGGAACCGGAGACTAGAACACCAGCCGGTTCAATCATCGTGATGACACTGAGGACACAGTGTAACTACCGACACCACCCGATGTAGAAACAGACTTCAAAACTCACGGCTCCGTGGCCACACACATTTCCACTCCCCTCCCTCCTTTCCCTTCCCCATAGCTGTACCGCAATTCCTCTACCTACAGCAACACTTCCACCCTTATGAGCCAATTAGGTGTGGTGAAAAGCCGTATCTGTGTCCTCAGACTAAGAGATCGATACTCTGTAATATAAACTGAGGTGATGAAAGTCATAGGATGGCGGTATGTACATGTACGGAAGGCGGTAACGTCGCGTACATAAGGTATAAAAGTGCAGTGCAGTGGTGAAGCTGTCGTCTATACTCAGATGACTCACGTGAAAACGTTTCCACCGTAATTATTACCGCATGACAGAAATTAACAGACTTAGAACGCGGAATGGTGGATGGAGCTAGAAGAATTGGACATTCCATTTCGGAAATCGTTCGGAAATTCAATATTCCGCGATCAACAGTGTCAGGTGTGTGCCGAGATCATAAAATTTCGGGTATTACATCTCACCATGAAGAACGCAGTGGCCGACAGCCTTCACATTATGATAGAGAGCAGGGGGCGTGTGCGTAGAGTTGTAAGTGCTAACATACAATCAAAACGTCGTGAAATAACCGCAGAAATCGATGTGGAACGTATCCGTTAGGACAGTGCGGCATAATTTTGCGTCGGTGGGCTACGGTAGCAGACGATCGACCTGAATGCCTTTGGTAACAGCACGACATCGCCTTCCGCGCCTCTCTTGGGTTGACGGCCATATCGATTGGTTCCTAGACGACTGGAAAATCGTTGCCTGGTCAGATGAGTCCCGATTTCGATTGGTCAGAGCTGATGATAGGGTTCGAGTATGGGGAGACCCAGCGAAGCCAAGGACCTAAGCTGTCAACAAGGTACCGTGAAAGCAGTTGGTAGTTAAAAAATCGTGTGAGCTCTGTTTAGACGCAATTCACTGGGTCCTCTGGTTCAACTGAACCGATCTTTGACTGGAAATAAGTATTTACGGCTACACGGGGACCTCTGCAGCTATTCATGGACTTCATGTTCCAAAATAACGATGTAATTATTACGGATGACAATGCGACATTTCACCGAGCCACTTTTGTTAGTGATTCGTTTTAAGAACACTCTGGAGAGTCTTAGCGAATGATTTGGCCACCCACAACACCCAGAATGAATCCAGTCGAACATTTATGGGACATAGTCGAGAGGTCAGTTCTTGCATAAAATCCTGCGCTGGCCCCACTTTCGCTGGATGGCTATTGAGGCAGCATGGCTCAATATATCTGTAGGGGACCACGAACGACTTCTTGAGTTCAATCATGTGAAGTTGCTGCACCAAGCCGAGCAAAAGGAGAGATGTTATTGGAGGTGTAATATGACTTTTTTCACCTCGTGTACACTTTTGAAGGCTTCATCTGCAGCTGATAAGACATGCAATAACGTAGGCCTCATCCCTGATGTCTGATGTCATGCATGAAATGTAAAACCATCCGCCTATCCAGCATGAACTCATTTCATATCTTGCCGTACTGTATTAACATGTGTATGGGTGACGGTGAGCTGCTTATTAAAGCTGGACAGCTCTTTGGATTCGAATGCATGGATATACACAGATGCTAAAGAACTCGATTACCAGACTACCTTGATTCTACTTTTGGTGTATGTCTACAACTTCACAACGACCTAGCGTGGATTATATTTGTGAACTGTCAAGTAGTAATTATGTATCAAGCTTTACTGTGTAATAGGGTTCGTTGGGCTTTAGCAGGTACCGGCAAAAAATCAACTGGTGAGACGATTGTCGTGGGAAACACTTTTATGCTCTTTGACATGGATGTAGAGTCGTATATTGACTGGACGTCACTTGAGGACGTGGATTACTGCATCATCAAATGCAGGAGACTTTAGAGATATTAACAAGCTATGAAGTCCATATTGACAAGTTTGTCGATCATAACAAGAACAGTTGTGATATAGACGAGTGCGACGAAATATGGATACCACTGCACGTGCTCTCAGAAAAAACTTGATAGGAAATGGGAAAGAAAATGTTGTATGGAAGTTCATAATTTACAATTCAGTGGACCCAGCATGAAGCCACTGCAGCCTCGTTTATCATATTATACGACATTTGCGATACATTCTCATGTGCTCTTCTCCTAAAGTATCGAGGTACCGTAAAGCAAACAGTATTTGATTTTAGAGGGAACAACACGAAAACGAAAGTTATGAGGAGTGATAGATATGAGAATAGGGACTTCAGTGCTTCAAAACCTGGGAATATTTAGTACTAGATGAAACATTAGTCACAGATAATTTTTTTTCACAATGTTGGGCCACAGTCATAATATATTTCCTTAATGAGGGTACTGACTTTAAAGAAATTTGCCCTAAAAATTGAACATTTAGATAGACCACCAACACCTTAAAGCATACACAGGAGTATCTTCGACGGTTATAGCACAGAAGACGCAGATGATAAAGGCACTCGTTATACACTGAAGAGAAAAGAAACTGGTACACCTGCCTAACATTTGAAGTAGCGCTGAAGGGAACTGACACCACGAATCCTGCAGGGCTGTCCATAAACCCGTATGAGTACAAAGTGGTGGAGATGTCTTTTGAACAGCACGTTGCAAGTCATCCCACACATGCTCAATAAGATTCATGTGTGGGAGTTTGGTGGCCTGCGAAAGTGGTATAACTCAGAAAAGTGTTCCTGTAGCCACTCTGTAGAATTTCTGGACGTATGGGGTGTCTTATTGCCCTACAGTAGTTGCCTAAGTCCGCCGGAATCCACAATGGTCATGAATGGATGCGGCTGATCAGACTGGACGCTTACGTACGTGCCTCCTTTCAAAGTCGCATCACACCAACTGGACACGCCCCACACCACTGCAGAGCCTCCACCAACTTGAACAGTCCCCTTCTGTCATGCAGGCCCATGGATTCACGAGGTTGTCTCCATACCCGTACACGTCCATCAGCTCGATACAATTTGGAACGTGACTCGTCCGAGCTGGCAAAATGTTTCTAGTCATCAACAGTCGATGTCGGTGTTGACGGGCCCAGGCGAGGCGTAAAGCTTTGGGTCGTGCAGTCATCAAGGTACACGAGTGGACCTTCGGCTTCGTAAGCCACATCGATGATGTTTCGTTGAATGGTTCACACGCTGACACTTGTTGATGGCTCAACACCGAAATATGCAGCAATTTGCGGAAGGTTTGCACTTCTGTCACTTTGGAGGATTCTCTTCAGTCGTCTTTGGTCGCGTTCTTGCAGGATCTTCCTCCGGCCGCAGCGATGTCGGAGAATTGATGTTTTACCGGATTCCTGATATTCACGGTACACTCGTGAAATGGTCGTGCATGTAAGGGTGGGAGTAGTTGATTATATAAGGGATAATCAAAAAGTTTCCATTTGAGGGAGTTTCTGTAGCGTACATGCAAAGTAGCGCGACCTTAGTGCGTGTACATAAGCCCTTACATGTAGGCAAGGGATTATTGTGTCATTTGCGTCGTTCCACGTGCTTGCGGTAAATGCTCAAGAGTGAACTATGGCAACGTAATAACCAAATGCGTCCAAACAAAATCAACGTACTGTTATTCCTTTCCTGTATGGCGAAAGACGAACACCAGTAGACAGTCATGTCGGAGATTAAAGAATGTCTCAGGGACGAACGCATGTCTAGAACCACTGTTGCGGAGTGATACGGCAGGTTCTGTGTTGTTGCTTCACAATAACGTACTTTCCCATACTGCAGATGTCGTAATGCAAAAGTTACGCCAGCTCAAGTGGGAGACACTCGAACACTGCCCGACAGTCGTCATCTCTCCCCGTGCGATTTTCACGTCTTCAGTCCCTTAAAAAAGTCTTTGAAGGGTCGATAATTCCTGTATCGAGGAGAATATTCAACAGGCAGTTTGCACTTCTTAACGCAGCAGGGCAGGACCCTTTCTTAAGACGAGTGTCTGCGTCGATACTCACGGCGATTCTGCCTCATTGGCATACCGATTCTGGACTGTGCTGCCTTAGCACGGAAACTTTATGATCGCGCCTTACATTTAGTTCTACAACGTTGTCACGAGGATGCCATGTGGTTTGAGCCAGTTATTATTTCCGCACTTCCCGGAATATTCCGAATACAGTCCTCCTTTTCTCGCTTTTATACCGTCGTGAGGGATCCGCTGTCTATCGTTATTTGACCAGTTTTTATTTTATTCACTGCTGTCGACAGATTCGAACGGTGCGAATGCCGCAACTATATTGATATTAAAAATAATTTACATCGTTTGTTTTTTCGTCTCTGACACAACTATTCAGGCCGCAAAACATATACAACTGAGAAGAAAGAAAGACTGAAAAATTTTTAGCTATATTTTGATATTAGCTTTTTCACCATGGCTTCACTCGTGTATGTCTTCGACAAATATATTGAACACACCACCTCCCATTCCTCAATGAGTCCACTTCTTCCTCCCTCTGTCCATTCATCCTCCCACTTTTACCTGTCTACCTCCTCCTCCTCAATCTCTCAGTCTCCTCATTTTCTCCTGCACTTGGCCTTGTACATTTTCTCCAACTTCTCCCTCTGAACATATCTTCTTCCCCTCCCTTCCGTCAGTTTCCTTCTGCCCCACCTCTATCCATCTCAACCTATCCACAGCATGCTCATTGGCACGTATAGCCCCTGCAGTATAGTTCAGTAAAGCAGGCCGTTACTCCTCCCACAAGATGCCTGTCGTATAACGCAGGCTACGTCAAAACATTTGCCACTGACGTTCAAGCTGCAATGCAAAGCAGGTAGATAAAGCTGACTTATATTATTCCAAAACAGCATGTGTGTCATGCACTGCAGCCTATACGCTCGACTCCTGTTCCCTAGGAGGTTGTAAAACCAGCTTTATATATATACAGTGTGATCAAAAAGTCAGTATAAATTTGAAAACTTAATAAACCACGGAATAATATAGACAGAGAGGTAACAATTGACACACATGCTTGGAATGACATGGGGTTTTATTAGAACAAAAAAAAGAAAACCATATTGGTAGACGCGTGAAAGATCTCTTGCGTGCGTCGTTTGGTGATGATCGTGTGCTCAGCCGCCACTTTCGTCATGCTTGGCCTCCCAGGTCGCCAGACCTCAGCCCGTGCGATTATCGGCTTTGGGGTTACCTGAAGTCTCAAGTGTATCGTGATCGACCGACATCTCTTCGGGATGCTGAAAGACAACATCCGACGCCAATGCCTCACCATAACTCCGGACATGCTTTACAGTGCTGTTCACAACATTATTCCTCGCCTACAGCTATTGTTGAGGAATGATGGTGGACATATTGACCATTTCCTGTAAATTTCATCATCTTTGCTTTGTCTTACCTTGTTATGCTAATTATTGATCTTCTGATCAGATGAAGCGCCATCTGTCGGACATTTTTTGAACGTTTGTATTTTTTTGGTTCTAATAAAACCCCATGTCATTCCAGGCATGTGTGTCAATTTGTACCTCTCTACCTACATTGTTCCATGATTTTTTCAATTTTCAAATTTATACTGACTTTTTGATCACCCACTATATAATGCAGAGTGTATGGCCAGACATCCTTCCTGTCACAACAGACTTACCAGGTACCCTTAGGGAGGTAAGTCGTATGCGCCATCTGGCTGTGAATCATCTAAATGTATTCTGAATGGCATTGTGTTTTTTTCGCATATAGCATACCATGAGGTGGAGACTGTGGACCAGTCTAGAAATTGCCAAAAACAGCGTTGAAACATTCTGAAATCTACACTCAGAACGGCAGGTGTACAAGAATAACGGTCTAAAATCAGCCGGATGATTTCGAGCCGGGTATGGCTCATCTTCCCGTCTCGAAAAGTAACAGGCAGTGTGTAAGTAACACGAACAGGTCAGCGTAGGGCAAACAATACAAGGAAAACGTTCACGTCAGAATGAAGGATTGTCGCGGAGAGAGCGCACCGCGGTGGGCTGGATACCTACCTGGGCGGACAGCAGCGGATGAAGTCCCTCCAGCTCCAGTCGCGGCCGAAGGCCTCGCCGTCCTCTAGCGTCTGCGGCAGACCGCGGTGCAGCGTCTCCGGCAGCAGCAGGCTGCACGCGCTGCCCGCTACCAGCAGCGCCCCCATCGTCATCAGCGGCAGCACCAGCATCTCCTCCCCCTGTGACGTCACACACCGCATCACAGTCCCGCACATCAGCGCCAGTGGAGCGTAACCGTCCAGCAACAGTCACAGCTTCCACTAATCAACAGAGCGCCAGTTGTCAGAGATAGCATCAGAATGATTCTGAAACCGACCAAACACAGTGTCACTGAAAAGGGACGCAACGGGCAGGCGATCGAAACGGGCAACCAGTTGCCGACTGGTTGGTAATGCAATTGCACACCTGACGCAACTCTGAAATGCCACCGTAGAGGTAAGGAAATATTGTTTGTGGCACCCGTGTATCTTTCTGTCACACTCGAGTTGTCGAGTCCAGATTAATCCTCAGACAAACACGTGGAGCTCTATTTTCAATTCATGCGAATGAGAAAACGAAGGGAGTTCTGGATTCATCCAAGCAAAAAGACAAACATGAACTGCAGGCTGTTTGTAGCAGCCGAGGAACTGAAACACTCAGAATCGAAATTCAATGCTTTTCATAGAATGAGTAAACATTGCTGCTGTTTGGCTACTACTGTCATAGCAATACGAACGAGAATGTGTCTGTGTGGAGGTGACGGCCGCTGTGGCGGAGCGGTTCTAGGCACTGCTGCTACGGGCATGGATGTGTGTGATGTCCTTATGTTAGCTAGGTTTAAGTAGTTTTATGTCCTGGGGACTGATTACCTCATGTGTTAAGTCCCATAGTGCTTAGAGCCGTTTGAACCATTTTGTGTGGAGGTAGATTTGAATCACTTTGAGGCCCGAAAGTGCTGATTGCTTTTATACATGCGGCAAATAAATATAGAAAATTATGAAAGAAATAAACCACACAATGAGCACATTATTAAATAATATTTCAATGGAAGTACATTGATTATTGTCTTTCGCAAACCTATTTCAGAACTAGCTTTCAGTATCTGCATTATTCGTAAAGTCGTCCATTGATTTCTGGCCAACTGCTTGCCGAACTGTTTTGTAAAACTGATCGACAGAACTATTGTCTTGAAGGCTATTCCCAGCACCTCGCACTTTGCACTACCGCTTCCTAGACAACTCCCTGCAGCAGTAGCCCGGGAGCTTTTAGTTGAGTAAAATGGAATGTATTCCCTCTGCCTGTTCGGAGCCAATGCTCACAATCTGGTCGTTCAAATCAACGTCGGCAACGGGCTTCATTTGAGTCGCTCCGCACGCGGAGAACCTAAGCTGTATGCGATATGTTTATCGTTTTAAATAAAGTATGCACTGTATTTTTGTGTGTAGTAACATGTTAATCGTCATATAGGAAGACTGTCATACAGTATATACGATTTTGGAACAGATACATATTGGACTGATAACAATGAACCACCCACATTAATTTCAGGCATTACTGTATACAGGGTGTTACAAAAATGTACGGCCAAACTTTCAGGAAACATTCCTCACACGCAAAGAAAGAAAATATGTTATGTGGACATGTGTCCGGAAACGCTTACTTTCCATGTTAGAGCTCATTTTATTACTTCTCTTCAAATCACATTAATCATGGAATGAAAACACACAGCAACAGAACGTACCAGCGTGACTTCACTTTGTTAAAGGAAATGTTCAAAATGCCCTCCTTTATCGAGGATACCTGCATCCACCCTCCGTCGCATGGAATCCCTAATGCGCTGATGCAGCCCTGGAGAATGGTGTATTGTATCACAGCCGTCCACGATACGAGCATGAAGAGTCTCTACATTTGGTACCGGGGTTGCGTAGACAAGATCTTTCAAATGCCCCCGTAAATGAAAGTCAACTGGGTTGAGGTCAGGAGAGCGTGGAGGCCATAGAATTGGTCCGCCTCTACCAATCCATCGGTCACCGAATCTGTTGTTGAGAAGCGTACGAACACTTCGACTGAAATGTGCAGGAGCTCCATCGTGCACGAACCACATGTTGTGTCTTACTTGTAAAGGCACATGTTCTAGCAGCACAGGTAGACTATCCCGTATGAAATCATGATAACGTGCTCCATTGAGCGGAGGTGGAAGAACATGGGGCCCAATCAAGACATCACCAACAACGCCTGCCCAAACGTTCACAGAAAATCTGTGTTGATGACGTGATTGCACAATTGCGTGCGGATTCTCGTCAGCCCACACATGTTGATTGTGACAATTTACAATATGATCACGTTGGAATGAAGCCTCATCCGTAAAAGGAACATTTGCACTGAAATGAGGATTGACACATTGTTGGATGAACCATTCGCATAAGTGTACCCGTGGAGGCCAATCAGCTGCTGATAGTGCCTGCACACGCTGTACATGGTACGGAAACAACTGGTTCTCCCGTAGCACTCTCCATACAGTGACGTGGTCAACGTTGCCTTGTACAGCAGCAACTTCTCTGACGCTGAAATGAGGGTTATCGTCAACTGCATGAAGAATTGCCTCGTCCATTGCAGGTGTCCTCGTCGTTCTAGGTCTTCCCCAGTCGCGAGTAATAGGCTGGAATGTTCCATGCTCCCTAGGACGCCGATCAATTGCTTCGAACGTCTTCCTGTCGGGACACCTCCTGTCGGGAAATCTGTCTCGATACAAACGTACCGCGCCACGGCTATTGCCCAGTGCTAATCCATACATCAAATGGGTATCTGCCAACTCCGCATTTGTTAACATTGCACTGACTGCAAAACCACGTTCGTGATGAACACTAACCTGTTGATGCAACGTACTGATGTGCTTGATGCTGGTACTGTAGAGCAATGAGTCGCATGTCAACACAAGCACCGAAGTCAACATTACCTTCCTTCAATTGGGCCAACTGGCGGTGAATCGAGGAAGTACAGTACATACTGACGAAACTAAAATGAGCTCTAAATTGGAAATTAAGCGTTTCCAGACACATGTCCACATAACATATTTTCTTTCTTTGTGTGTGTGGAATGTTTCCTGAAAGCTTGGCCGTACCTTTTTGTAACACCCTGTATATATGTGTAAGTGCACTATTTGACTGTCAGTCGCCTCTGTATGCTTTTTCCCGTTTTGTGAAAAGGTCATTTTAGATCTATATCATTTACAATTTTACGGTGATCAGTATTATAAACGGAAGATTCACAACAACTTGCAGTCTAATGTTTTACCTTTTTAATAAAATAGTCGTTCACTTCAGTATGAGTCACTTCATTTTCAGAAGTTCAGAAGTTTCCCGGTAAAAATTTTTCATATTTTTACTGACGCAGTTTTATGCCAATTTGTAAGCCGTAATGCAACAATGAGAAACAGTAAATTTCATTGAGTTTATATTTTTAGCAGTATCTATGGCCCGCTATTTGTTTCAATCCGGCCCGCGGATGAGGTTTGTGGGGGAGAGAGTCGTTTTGGCTCCACCAGGGACGCAATTTTGGGATGTTGCCACCTATGCTCGGCACATTTTGGGTTTGCTGCTCATTTCGCAGGTCAGTGAGTGACTTCTTACTCCACATATGCACAATGCAGTTTCGGCACCGCTGGATTTGAACAACAAAAAGAAATGCGTTTCCCATCTGAGCGCTTAATTTATTTGGTGTCAAGAATCAACCCATGTCTATATGATCAGTCATTAGAAACCCTTTTGAACACATATTTACAAAAAAATGTTAGCTAATAGTGTTTGTGGTTTTTGCACACTAAACTTCAAGCATTCTTATGAGTTGCCTGTGGCTGAAAATCGTGAAGTTAGAAGTAATTCCTACTCAACTGGCACTGTGTATCATATTGCCGGAGTTTGTTCTCTTCTTTTTGATGTTAACATTAGTAAATAATTCTTGTCCTTTTTGGATGTATTAGAACACCACAACTGTGGTGTTGACCAGACCATCAGTTAGAGCAGACCAACGTTCACAGATAACAGCGAGTACTCCTTTCGTTTGCGAGTACAGGTACCGTGAGTTGACACAACTTGTCATAAGAATTGAATTATGTTATATTTCGTCAGTGTTCTTTAGCTATACATATTTTGTGCATGTCTCTGTATTTACGAGGCCGTCTTTAGTATGGGTTTGAACTACGATTGCTGTGGTGATATGCGACCCGATTTGGTGACCCTTCGCTGTCAGCTCTAGGTGGCGTTGACTTCGATAGCACAACTTATGGCTGTTTCCAATGGACATCACTGTGAGAAGGGGGGGGGGGGGGGCTAGATGGGGAGATCTGAGGGATGTCCAGGATATCCATGTGTCCCAGGTCGGTCAACTACTGCGGCAGCTCCGGATATTACCCGCACTAAGGTTGATATCTCACCCATGGTTGAGTAGGCGGTGTTTCCAAGGTATGGTCGGCAGTGAGAGACGTTCTGAGAGGCCGATGGGAGGTCGTCCTCAATTTGTCTGACAAACAGGTTTTGGACGCTATCTATGGACAATGAAGTCATTGAGGCAGATGAGGTCGCTCGCCTGATCCAGAGGTATGCTGTCAGCCTGCATGGTCTGGGAATTCATTTAGGATGGGAGTACTGGTAGTTGGCAGCTCATTATGGGACCCCTTAGGTATATGACTTTGAGGGGGGGGGGGAAGGAATCCAATGTGCAGTCTGTAAGCTTACTGGGAGGAGTCATTCCAGATGAAGAACGAAGTCTTCTTGGTGCCTTGAAAGCAGTGGGTGCAGCCAGATGCAGGTGGTGGCTCGTGTTGGTACTAATTACATGCGTCGCTATGGATCAGAAGAGATTATCTCTGTTTTCAGGCGGATATCTGAAATAGTAAAAACTGCTAGCCTTTCTTACGAAATGAAGGAGGAGATCACCATGTGACGTACAGTCGATAGAACCGACTGTGGTCCTTTGGGAGACAGTTGAGTGGACCGTCTGAGTCAGACGTTCTAACGGTTGTGTGGGTGTGTGCGTCACAGATTCCTCCACTTGCGCCATAGGTTGGTGGGTTTCCGGGTTCTGCTAAATAGGAGTCCACTATATATAGGAAGTGGCTGCACGCTTAGCGGTGGCTGTGTGGAGGGGACTGGATGGTTATTTTGGGTTAGACGGTGTAGGGAATGTTGAAGAAGGGCTTCACTTTCACAGTGTGTAGGAAAAACACAGGCAGAATATAGACATAAGAACAATGAATATTATAGATGTAAATGTGGTAGCAGTGTTGGAGAAGTACCAAACTTCCAAGCGCTAATAGCAAGCACTGAATCTCAAATAGTCATTGGTACGGAAATCTGGCTTAAGTTGGAAAAACATTCATCGGAAATTTTTACGAAGAACCTATCTGTGTTCAGAAAGAGTAGAATAATACAGCCGGTGGAGAATAATTCATTGCTGTTAAAGTAGTTTACCTTGCAGTTAAACTGAAGTAGGCAGTTCCCACGAGTTAATACTTTACAACAGCAATAAATTAATAATTGGGTCCTGTAACGCCGGAAATGCATATCCTCCTATTTCCATCTATTGTACTATTTTTTTTCCTTGCTTTGTTACCTCAAGATATGACATTTCTGTCTCTTTGTATATTGTAATTGTTTTACTATTTGTATATTTATGCATTTATGTCGATGTATAATTGGTTTGTTTCGTAAATATTATTTGTATTTTTACGCTGGGTCTTGCCTAGGGAAAACTGCTATCGAACGATTACGTCGATAGGTCGTGTGAAGAATCAAAGTGTGTAGGATCTTTGGTAGTGTTAACTCTGCCGCGTGGAGCGCGGGCTGAGAGAAGGAGTCTGGCGGGAGTAGCGAGTGGAGCCGGTGTGTTGTGTGACGCTCCCGCGAGTTGCCGCGCTTTCGGGGTTTGGCAGCATGTAATTGCGCTCGACTTGCGATGATAGTTTCTGACATGGTGTCGCGGACGGGAAACATTAACTAGCGCACATCAAGAGCCCGTTTCGTCTGGTGACCGTGTCGAGAAGAAGGCGCGCCAACATCCAGCTTCTGCAACAGCGGTGGCCGACAATGAGTGACTGTCGCCACCTCCTCGATCGACGGCTTCAAACCTTCAATCAACCATCAAGGAAGACTGGAAGCAAGTAAAGTTTTAGAACTGTATGGCAGACCTCAGCTTTTCAAACTGTACCATTTTCGTAACTATAATAACAGCAACTTAGCATGAACCTTTGTTGCTCATTGTCCCAATTGCATTACCAAGCAGGGTCCCTTCCTTTTCCGAAATGAACCCGAGTGTCGTTGAAATTTAAACGCCAGCATTAAAATTATACCATTCGATTTCACTGCTTTAATTTCAAAGTATTCATAGCTGGCTACAATATTCAGATTACATAAGCACAAATTAAGAGTGCGAGTTTTGTTAGCATATTTTAGCGTACCTGTGACTGCAGCTCAGCTTGGTACGTACTAAATTTTACTATTGCTAATTGTTCAGAATCATTTAATTCAAGTTCAAAGTTAAATCTCTTATTTCTAAATTGCGTAGATTCAAGTAGCTCTAGAAATGATTGTTGAGGTAGTCCAAGACTAACCGTATTTTACTTAATTTCGATGTGCTTCAGAAAGAAAGCTCACTATTAACTTCAGTCACTAAAGTTAACTTTCGATTTTCCTGTTTTATTAATTCTTTTGCTAAATTAAGTCAGAGTGTAGCGAAATTTATTACTTCTGACAAACTTTCAGTTTTCACACTACACGTGTCAACCTTCAGTTGCCACGCTTCTAGTGCTAATTATATGTGTAATAACCTTTCTTTTTCAGTTACTATAGTAATTGTCCTTAGGACTGGCGACCGTGATTTTCCCCAAATCTCAAATACCTAATTACCGCTAGTTAATTGTTAACGTAACGGCTGCACATTTACTTTCTTTATTAACTTTACCCCTTTTCAAAATTAATTTCCACCAGTTTCATTAGCACATTTCCTTTCATTTAGATGTAACCCTTTCCTCCCTCTTTACCGACAGCTTAACTTCGGTGACGATTGCTTTTCCAAAACTCCCATTAGGTACACGCGGTTTCATCTTTCACTGTCATTAAGGTCGGTAAGTGAGGGGGAGGTTACAGTCCTTTTACTGGCCGCAGGACTCAGATGATTCAGTTGCTGAACAGTTCAAAGAAAACTTGAGTCTCATTTCAAATAGGTACCCCAATAATAGAATTGTATTTTCTCATGACTTCAATCTACCCTCGATATGTTGGCGAAATTACTGTTTAAAGTCGGTGGTATGCATAAAAGATCATTCGGTGGTTGGCATAGAACTTCTTCCGAAACCGTACTGAATGACTTCTGTAGCACCATTTCTCATATGGATTCGCATCGTTTCCGGTTTTTACACTGTCCGTGTTTCGCTACCATGCAGTGCTGCGCTCCAGATATTTATTCCTCAGATTAAGTAAGGCCTATGTTTGATACCACCTCTAGATTTCTCTTGACCAGGGATGCCGTTTTTGCCAGTGTTAGTCCGCTTATCATGTTCCCCTTGGTCAGTCCGATGTGGGCTATTTTGCTGTCTAGGTAGCACAATTCCTTATCTTCATCTACTTCGTGATTCCCACGTTAAGTCTCGATATTCTCATTTCTCCTCATTACTCACGTCTTTCTTCGATTTACTATTAACCGATATTCTGTACTCAATATACTATTCATTCCATTCAGCAGACACTTTAATTCTTCTTTTCTATCACTTACGACTGCAATGTAATCAGCGAATCTCATCATTGACACCCATTACATATCTCATTTTAATTCCTCTCTGTAATCCTTCTTTTATTTTCGTTGTTGCTTCTTCTACGGATAAATTGAAAAGTACGGACAAAATACTTCATCCCTGTCATTTTTAATCCGAAGAATTCGTTCTTGGTCTTCCACTCTTATTATTTCCTCTTAGCTCTTGTACAAGTATCGCCCGTCTTTCTCTACAGCTTAACCCTATTTTTATCAGAATTTCCAACGTCTTGTACCATTTTACATTGTGGAACGATTTTTCCAGGTCGATAAAACCTATGAAAATATCTAGATTTTTCTTTCGTCTGGCTTCCACTCTCAAACTCAACGTCATAACTGACTCTGCATTGTCTTTACCTTCTTAAAGAAAAACTGGTCTTCATGTAACACATCCTTATTTTTCTTTACCATTCTTCTGCACATTATCCTTCTAAACAACTTGGACGAATGAACTGTTAAGCTAATTATACAGTAATTCTAGCACTTGTTGGCTCTTACGATCTTCGAAACTGTATGGATGATGTTTATTTGAAAGTCAGGTCGTATATAACTAGACTCGCATATTCTTCACAAAATATTAACGGCCGTTCTGCTGCCACTTTCCCTAATGGTATTAGAGATTCTGATTGAATGTGTTCTGTCCCTTCTGCCTTATTCGATCTTAAGTCGTCCAAAGCTCTTTTAAATTCTGATTCTAGTACTCGATCCTCTATATCTTCTATGTCGTCTCATATTTTTTCTTCAATCAGGTCACTACACAGGTCTTCCCATTATAGAAGACTTCATTGTGGTCTTTCCATCTATACGGCCTCTCCTCTCATTTTAACAGTGGAATTCCCGCTGCAGCCTTAATGTAACCACACTTGTTTTTAATTTTACTGGAGGTTATTTGGATATTTCTATATGCTGAGTCAGTCCTTTCTACAGTAATTTATTTTTCGACTTCTTCGCATTTTCATGCCGTCTTTTCTATTTAGCTACCGTGAACTTTCTAGTTACTTCATTCCTCAATGACTTGTATTTCGGTATTCCTTAATATCTCTAAATATTTTTGTACTTCCTTCTTTCATCGATCAAGTGAAGTATTTCTCTACTACCCATGTTTTCTTTGCAGTTACCATCCTATACCTACGTTTTTCATTCCTGAGAGTGACTTTTTGAGAAATGTATACCCCTCTTCAACTGAACACCCGACTAACTTATTACCTGTCGCAGTACACATACCCTCAGAGAAATTCGAGCGTATCTCCTTTTTCAGTACTTTCGTATCCCACTACCTTCGACATTGATTTTTCCTGACTAGCCTTTTAAACTTCAGCCTACTCTTTCACTCCTAAATTGTTATCTGAGTCTACATCTGCTCCTGGATACGCCTTACAATCCAGTATCTGATTTCGGAATCTGTACCTGATCATGAATTAATCTAACCAGACTCTTCCCGTGTCTCTACGCCATTTCCAAACACACCTCCTCCTCTTGTGATTCTCGAACAGAGTGTTCGCCGTTACTAGCTGAAATTTGTTACAGAACTCAGTCTTTCTCATCTTCCACACTTTGTCCCAAGAGCAAATTCTCCTGTAACATTTCTTCTATTCCTTTCCCTGCAACTGAATTTCATTCCCCCATGGCTACTAGATTTTCATCTCACTTTATTAAACTTTCAATATCCTTATATACTTTCCCTCTCTCTTCATCTTCAGCTTGCGACGTTGGCATATACTCTTGGCTATCCTTGTCTGTTTTTGTTTGCTGTCGATTCTGATAAGAACAACCGTATCACTGAACGGTTCACAGTAATTCACTCTCTGCGCTACCTTCCTATTCTTAACGAATCATACTCCAGATATACGATTTCTGCTTCTGTTGATATTACCCTTAACTCTTCTGAACAGAAATCCTCGTCTTCTTTCCATTTCACTTCACTGACCCCCCGCATTAACTAGCCTGAGCCTTCGCATATCCTTTTTCAAATTTTCTGTCACATTCAACCTTCTGACATTCCATGCCTCGACTCGTAAACATGTTGTCTGTTCTTTAGTTTCCAATTTTTTTCTCATTGCCACCTCCTCCTTGGCAGTCCTTTCCAGGAGATCCAAATGGGGGATGAGTCCGGAATCTTTTAACAATACAGTAAAGAGATCATCATGATACCTTCCTCAGTTACAGGTCACATATCCAGAGGATGCACATTGTGTTCTTCAGTTCAGTGGTTCCCATCTTCTTCACCTTCATTCCGTTGATCATTGCTAATTTTTCCGCCCTTTGGGGCAGTTTCCAATCCCAAGAGCAGGAGAGTGCCCTGAATATGTATCCGCTCTTCCGCCCATTTCCACAAGGTCGTTGGCTGAATGAAGGTGACTTCTTATGCCGGAAGGCTTCGGCCACCATTGCTGATAATTTTTTTCAAAATTCATGCAGTGGTGAGGTTGTAATCCAAGACCGAGAACTTTTTGATTACTAATCGAAGCCGCTCCCCCCGCCCCCTTTCTGCAGACAACGTGACTGAACTCCGACCAGACAATGATCAACATGAGAGAAAGAGGGATTAGTGACCTCAAGTTTCTTATAGTTTTACTGAATACCGTGACATCCAAACTCATTAGAAATAAACACAAAATACATCTCTTTTAAAAAGTTGATAAAGATTAGCTTGACACATAGACCAGATGTGTTTTAAATTCAAAGAAATTGTTGAGAGATATGTACCAAGTAATTAATAGAAGATGGTCATGATCCCCGATGGTACACGAAACATGACAGAACAGTGTTGCATAAGCAACGAAAAAAGCGTGCAAATTTAAAACAACGCATAATCGCCAAGATTAGCGTAGTTTTACAGAAGATCGAAATTTAACGCAAACTTCAGTGCGAAATTCATTTAATAATTTACACAACGAAACTCTGTCTCCAATTCTGACATAAAACCCAAATACACTCCTGGAAATGGAAAAAAGGAACACATTGACACCGGTGTGTCAGACCCACCATACTTGCTCCGGACACTGCGAGAGGGCTGTACAAGCAATGATCACACGCACGGCACAGCGGACACACCAGGAACCGCGGTGTTGGCCGTCGAATGGCGCTAGCTGCGCAGCATTTGTGCAGCGACACCGTTAGTGTCAGCCAGTTTGCCGTGGCATGCGGAGCTCCATCGCAGTCTTTAACACTGGTAGCATGCCGCGACAGCGTGGACGTGAACCGTATGTGCAGTTGACGGACTTTGAGCGAGGGCGTATAGTGGGCATGCGGGAGGCCGGGTGGACGTACCGCCGAATTGCTCAACACGTGGGGCGTGAGGTCTCCACAGTACATCGATGTTGTCGCCAGTGGTCGGCGGAAGGTGCACGTGCCCGTCGATCTGGGACCGGACCGCAGCGACGCACGGATGCACGCCAAGACCGTAGGATCCTACGCAGTGCCGTAGGGGACCAGGACCATTCGCAACCGTTTCCATGAAGCTGGGCTACGGTCCCGCACACCGTTAGGCCGTCTTCCGCTCACGCCCCAACATCGTGCAGCCCGCCTCCAGTGGTGTCGCGACAGGCGTGAATGGAGGGACGAATGGAGACGTGTCGTCTTCAGCGATGAGAGTCGCTTCTGCCTTGGTGCCAATGACGGTCGTATGCGTGTTTGGCGCCGTGCAGGTGAGCGCCACAATCAGGACTGCATACGACCGAGGCACACAGTGCCAACACCCGGCATCATGGTGTGGGGAGCGATCTCCTACACTGGCCGTACACCACTGGTGATCGTCGAGGGGACACTGAATAGTGCACGGTACATCCAAACCGTCATCGAACCCATCGTTCTACCATTCCTAGACCGGCAAGGGAACTTGCTGTTCCAACAGGACAATGCACGTCCGCATGTATCCCGTGCCACCCAAGGTGCTCTAGAAGGTGTAAGTCAACTACCCTGGCCAGCAAGATCTCCGGATCTGTCCCCCATTGAGCATGTTTGGGACTGGATGAAGCGTCGTCTCACGCGGTCTACACGTCCAGCACAAACGCTGGTCCAACTGAGGCGCCAGGTGGAAATGGCATGGCAAGCCGTTCCACAGGACTACATCCAGCATCTCTATGATCGTCTCCATGGGAGAATAGCAGCCTGCATTGCTGCGAAAGGTGGATATACACTGTACTAGTGCCGACATTGTGCATGGTCTGTTGCCTGTGTCTATGTGCCTGTGGTTCTGTCAGTGTGATCATGTGATGTATCTGACCCCAGGATTGTGTCAATAAAGTTTCCCCTTCCTGGGACAATGAATTCACGGTGTTCTTATTTCAATTTCCAGGAGTGTAGATTCTAGTTGTATGTAAAGTATACAAGTGGCAGACGCATCAGTACCTTCACTGCGCGATAACCATAGTGATGTTACTGACGACGGTGTCACTGAAGCAGAGTTATTAAGCGCGGTTTACAAAATTCCTTCACAGGAGAGGACGAAGTAGGTATTCTAGAATCCGAATGAAGAACAACTGCCAACATGAGTAGATTAGAAAGGCCAAGTGAAGCAGCTTAAAACTCTTAAGAAAGGCAAGGCTTCCAGTCCAGAATGTATACCCGTCATGTCCTTCCAGAGTACGCTTAGCAGTCATATACAACCGCTCGCTTGGAGAAAGATCCATACACAGAGACTGGAAAGTTTCACACGTCACACGGACACCCTTGAAAGGGAACTAAGGTAATCCGTTGAATTACAGACCCACACTACAAACATCGATTTGCAGTGTGATTTTGGAACATATACTGTGTTCTAAAATTATGAATCACGTACGAAGAAAACAATTTATTGAATTATTGATAAATAACCAACACGGATTCAGAAAATATCGTTTTTGTATAACACAACCAACTCTTTATTCTCAAGGAGTGATAGGTGCTATCGACAGGGGATGTGCAATTGATTCCATATTTCCAGATTTCCAGTAGTCATTTGGCACCGTTCCTTCCAAGTGGCTTCTAATTAAATTGCAAGCCCTCTGTTGTTCCTGGTCTACATAATGGATATGAGACACAATCTGAACAGACACCTTCCATTGTTTTCATATGATACAGTTGCTTACCATCATTTAATGTCATCAGATAATAAAAAGAATTGAAAAATGTTTTAGACAGGATATCTGTATGGTGCAAGAAGTGGCACCAGATTCTAATTCCTGCAAGGTTTGAAGTCAGCCAGATAAACACTAAAAAGAATTAGCTGGATACCACTTTGAACATCTGTTGTGACTTGTATGCGATGCGGCGCCATTCTGTGCTCCGGAACGGTCGTCATGCACACGCTCCATTTCCGGACACATGTTCATAGGATCATTTTTCCTACATGTCCAGTCAGGAATCCGTCCTACAGTTTTTCTGTTTTATTAATGTAACCCTGTAGATGATATGTGCCTATGTGTGGTGAGTGTACTGTAAGATCTTCAGTACACACACCATCCATTGGTCGCTCCATCCATTGACTGGTCGCTCTAACGAAGTAGGCGAGTGTCAGCAATATGTCTCGTGGTCTAATCATGGCGTGTTTAACTTCTGCTGCTAGATCAGACGATAGAAATGCCACTTGCACGCTTAGAGCAGCAGATTGACGGTGACCAGCTTTAAACAGAACTTGATTAATTTTCACACACATTTATTAAAATAATAACAAGCATAAAAATTAGTTAATTTGGTTCTGGATGCTATTTACAATTGACAGCCTTAAGTTCCTTTGGTATTGGTACGTTAATCTTATTCTCACATGTATCTCTGATACTTGACAAAAGTGTCTATACATTTATCTTCATGGCTATGTAGAGGTATATGGTAATAGTATTGGGTGCAGACTGAAACTTGGCTATAGACTGGTACAGACAAATGTAGAACTCGTACAGACTGTTGCAGACAAATGCAGTCTGGTACACAATGGCGCAGACAAATGCAGACTGACTAATGGAGGTCTTTACACTCGTTATAATACCTCGCACGTTCATGTATCACTGCGCGAATGTGATCCGTGAGGAGAAAAGGTTCTATGTTAGCAGCAATCTCATTGGCTGCGTTACATATTAATACGCGGATCGGCGGAATCAGAATTTGGTCCGTCTCTATGGCAGCGCCATCTCGTAGTGCGGAGACGGACGAGCGTTGCGCCTGCGCTGTTGTGCTTAGCGGGGCGCACTTGAGTGGGAAAGTTGTGTACATGCTGACTACGCAGAACTATGTACACAACAGCACGCAAGGAAAGCCACGGGTAACAAGCTCGTCCTAAACCTCTTGAACGATATCAGTCAACTTTGGTACTTATCACTGATTTCCATTCATCAGTCTTCTGACCAAGTAAATTGGAAGCAGTCTTGATCACTTAACTTTTTTTTAATACGGTGTCCGGTTTCGACCTTTTTATCAGATCACCCTCAGACTATGAATGTCTTCAGACAATGATAACAGTACACCACCAGCCTCAAGCAAGAGGGTTGCCATGCGCCACCGCCTCTGGCAGACATTCATGGTCCAACGATGATCTGATAAAAAGATCGAAATCGATCACCATATTAAAAAAGCTAAGCGATCAAGACTGCTTTTAGTTTATTTATAATAATTACAGATCGCTGTTTTCCTACAAAGCAACTATTTTTTTTAAAATGTTACTCCTCTGACTGTTCTGATGAGACTCGCAAACAGTTCCTCTCTTGTGCCAAACTTTTTACCTTGCAACTTACATTCTCAGATATTTAATGAATGTACTCTCTGTATTCTTCTACAGTTTTCGAACTGTTCAGCTCCCTCTGCTACCGTGGAAGTTATTCTCTGTCCATACATCCTGTGCCATCTTCTTGTCAGTGTTTTCCATATATTATTTTCGCCGCTGATTCTCCAGAGAAACTCCTCATTCTTTTCCCTATCAGTCCACCTTATATTCAACATTCTTCTTTAGCACTGCATGACTCACTGCAATACAATGCTGCTCTCCAAACCTACATTATCCGAAATTTCTTCCTCAAATTATGACCTATGTTTGGTACTAGTAGACTTTTCTTTGCCGCAATGGCCTTTTTGCCAGTCCTGGTCTGCATTTTATGTCCTCCTTGCTCTATCCGCCATGGATTTCTTTGCTGCCTATGTAGCAGAATCTACTTTGGGATCACTAATTGTGATGTTATGTTTCCCTCTGTTCTCATTTCTGCTTCTTCTCATTACTTTCACTTTTCTTCCATTTAATCTCAATCCATGTCTGTACTTAATAGAGTCTTCAGACCATTCAACGTATCAGACAGTTCTTCGTCACATTCACTGAGCAATGTCATCAGTTACAGTGTAGAAAGGATTATTGTAGGTGTAAGAATCGCCAGCCTCCTTTTGGGGTGAGTGTGATAAGTTGAAGAGAGAAGGCAGAACGAGGAGATGTACAGAGAGTGAGGAGGAAGATAGGGATAGTCACAGATAGGAGGAGGAAGAGATAGACGGAATGTGTGGAAGGGGAAACAGGTAGAGAGAGGGTATAGGAGGAAATGGACAATGGGTAGGGGAGCAGATGGAGAGAAACAGAGGGATGCAGTGAGATGATGGAGGATGAACAGCCAGAGCGGGAGGAGGAGATGGCCAGAGGAAACGAAGATGAGGAGATCGGCAGGGAGAGAGGAGAGGAGGAGATAGACGGAGACTGGGGGTTGGATATCGAGAAAAGGATGTTGGAGCTGGACAAGCAGAGGGCGAAAGAGAAGGTGGACTAATAGAAGACTGTAGCAAACAAAAATGATTGGAATAAATGTATTCCTGGGCAACGTCAGGTACTCAGCTAGTTCATTTGCATTTACATCTATCTATCTTATTCTTTATGATTACTCTGCAATTTACAACTAAGTGTTTGGCAGAGGTATTATCGAACCACTTTTAAGCTACTTCTTCAACACTCCATTCACGAACATATCGTATGAAGAACTGTCACTTAAATCTTTGCATGCGAGCTCTGATTTCTCTTATATTATTATGATGATCATTTCTTCTATGTATATGGTTGCCAACAAAATATCTTCACACTCTGAGGAGAAAGTTGGTGATTGAAATTTCATAAGCAATTGCTGCCGCATAGTAAAACTCCTTTGATTTAATGACTGCCAGCTCAATTCATGTATGATTTCCGTGGCACCCTCTCCCCTGTTTCGCGAACATACAAAACGATCTGCCCTTCTTTGAAGTTTTCCGTTCTACTCTGTCAGTGCCTTCTGATATGGATAGTACACGGCACAGAAGTACTCCATATGAGGGCGGACAAGCTTAGGGTAAGCAGACTCTTTAGTAAACCTGTTACGTTGTTCAAGCCTTCCACCAACAAATCGCATTCTTTCGTCTGGCTTCCCCACAACATGTGTTATGTGATCGTTCCAGTTTAAGTTATTCGTAATTTTAATCTCAAAGTATTTAGCTGAGATTACCGTCTTTATACACTCCTGGAAATGGAAAAAAGAACACATTGACACCGGTGTGTCAGACCCACCATACTTGCTCCGGACACTGCGAGAGGGCTGTACAAGCAATCATCACACGCACGGCACAGCGGACACACCAGGAACCGCGGTGTTGGCCGTCGAATGGCGCTAGCTGCGCAGCATTTGTGCACCGCCGCCGTCAGTGTCAGCCAGTTTGCCGTGGCATACGGAGCTCCATCGCAGTCTTTAACACTGGTAGCATGCCGCGACAGCGTGGACGTGAACCGTATGTGCAGTTGACGGACTTTGAGCGAGGGCGTATAGTGGGCATGCGGGAGGCCGGGTGGACGTACCGCCGAATTGCTCAACACGTGGGGCGTGAGGTCTCCACAGTACATCGATGTTGTCGCCAGTGGTCGGCGGAAGGTGCACGTGCCCGTCGACCTGGGACCGGACCGCAGCGACGCACGGATGCACGCCAAGACCGTAGGATCCTACGCAGTGCCGTAGGGGACCGCACCGCCACTTCCCAGCAAATTGGGGACACTGTTGCTCCTGGGGTATCGGCGAGGACCATTCGCAACCGTCTCCATGAAGCTGGGCTACGGTCCCGCACACCGTTAGGCCGTCTTCCGCTCACGCCCCAACATCGTGCAGCCCGCCTCCAGTGGTGTCGCGACAGGCGTGAATGGAGGGACGAATGGAGACGTGTCGTCTTCAGCGATGAGAGTCGCTTCTGCCTTGGTGCCAATGATGGTCGTATGCGTGTTTGGCGCCGTGCAGGTGAGCGCTACAATCAGGACAGCATACGACCAAGGCACACAGGGCCAACACCCGGCATCATGGTGTGGTGAGCGATCTCCTACACTGGTCGTACACCACTGGTGATCGTCGAGGGGACACTGAATAGTGCACGGTACATCCAAACCGTCATCGAACCCATCGTTCTACCATTCCTAGACCGGCAAGGGAACTTGCTGTTCCAACAGGACAATGCACGTCCGCATGTATCCCGTGCCATCCAACGTGCTCTAGAAGGTGTAAGTCAACTACCCTGGCCAGCAAGATCCCCGGATCTGTCCCCCATTGAGCATGTTTGGGACTGGATGAAGCGTCGTCTCACGCGGTCTGCACGTCCAGCACGAACGCTGGTCCAACTGAGGCGCCAGGTGGAAATGGCATGGCAAGCCGTTCCACAGGACTACATCCAGCATCTCTACGATCGTCTCCATGGGAGAATAGCAGCCTGCATTGCTGCGAAAGGTGGATATACACTGTACTAGTGCCGACATTGTGCATGCTCTGTTGCCTGTGTCTATGTGCCTGTGGTTCTGTCAGTGTGATCATGTGATGTATCTGACCCCAGGAATGTGTCAATAAAGTTTCCCCTTCCTGGGACAATGAATTCACGGTGTTCTTATTTCAATTTCCAGTTGTGTATTTGTGTGATTTATTGTGTAACTGAAATCCATTTGTCTGCACCAGTGTGTACCAGACTGCATTTGTCTGCAACAGTCTGTACGAGTTCTACATTTGTCTGTACCAGTCTATAGCCAAGTTTCAGTCTGCAGCCAATACTATTACCATATACCTGTACATAGCCATGTAGATAAATGTATAGTCACTTTTGTCAAGTATCAGAGATACATGTGAGAATAAGGTTAACGTACCAATACCAAAGGAACTTAAGACTGTCAATTGTAAATAGCATCCAGAACCAAATTAACTAATTTTTATGCTTGTTATTATTTTAATAAATGTGTGTGAAAATTAATCAAGTTCTGTTTAAAGCTGGTCACCGCCAATCTGCTTCTCTAAGCGTGCAAGTGGCATTTCTATCGTCTGACCTAACAGCAGAAGTTAAACACGCCACGATTAGACCACGAGACATATTGCTGTTACTCGCCTACTTCGTTAGAGCGACCAGTCAATGGATGGAGCGACCAATGGATGGTGTGTGTACTGAAGATCTAACAGTACACTCACCAGACATAGGCACATATCATCTACAGGGTTACATTAATAAAACAGAAAAACTGTAGGACGGATTCCTGACATGACATGTAGGAAAAATGATCCTATGAACATGTGTCCGGAAATGGAGCGTGTGCATGACGACCGTTCCGGAGCACAGAATAGCGCCGCATCGCATACAAGTCACAACAGATGTTCAAAGTGGTATCCACAGAATGCGACGCACGTGTTCTCACGTCTCGTTATGGACTGCCGCATTTTTCCGTACGTTCCGTCCTCTCACCAAATAGCGTTACAGACGTCGCGATCACGCTGATTAAGGGGCTCATATCAGGAACTGGTTCAGCATACACAGCGCTTTTGAGATGCTCATAGAGTTATAAATCCAAAGGTTTTAAGTCCGATAATCGAGCAGGCAATGATACAGGGCCTCAGTGTCTTATACAGCGTCTGGGGAAGATGTTGTTTAGGTGCCGGCGAACTGTAATGCGGAAGCAAGATGGTGCTCCTTCATGCAGAAACCACATAACCAGTCGTGTTGCCAAAGATACATATTCAAGCTGCCCTGGCAGAGGATTCCGCGGGAAGTCCAGATACGTTCCTCCGTCGTGGCGCTGAGGAATAATAAAAGATTTAATTGTGTGGTCGCCAAGAATCGCTTCCTACACACTGATGCTGAAACGATGGTGATCAGATGCCTCAACCATTCCCTGAGCATTGTCTGTAGCCCACAGGTGATGAGTATGCAGGTTTACGATGCCGGTTGTGGTAAAGGTTGCTTCGTCGGTCGAGAGGACTGATCACAGATATGTTGCAGTGGGAGGAGGAGATACACTATGCGAGCCGGCCGCGGTGGCCATGCGGTTCTAGGCGCTGTAGTCCGGAACCGCGCGACTGCTACGGTCTCAGCTTCGAATCCTGCCTCGGGCATGGATGTGTGTGATGTCCTTAGGTTGGTTAAGTTTAAGTAGTTCTATGCTCTAGTGGACTAATGACCTCAGATGTTAAGTCCCATAGTGCTCAGAGCCATTTGAACCATTTTTACACTATGCGATCAAAACTTTTCGGACACCTGACTGATAATGGCTTACAAGTTCGAGGCGCCCTCTATCGATAATGCTGGTGTTCAATATGATGTTGGTCCACCTTAGCCTCGATGACAGTATCCACTCTCGCCGGCAAAGTTCAATCAGGTGCTGGAAGGTTTCTTCGGGAAAGGCAGCCCAGTCTTCTCAGAGTGCTGCACTGTGGAGAGGTATCGATGTCGGTCGGTGAGTCTTGGCACGAAGTCGGCGTTCCAAAACATCCCAAAGGTTTTCTATGGAATTCTGGTCAGTACTCTGTGCAGGCCAGTCCACTAAAGAGATGTTATTGTGGTGTAACCACTCCGCCATAGGCCGTGTATTATGAACAGGTACTCGATCGTGTTGAAAGGTGCTATAGCCATCCCCGAATTGATCTTTAACAGTGGGAAGCAACAAGGTGCTCAAAACTTGAATGCAGACTTGTACTGTGATAGTTCCAAGCAAAATAACAAGCGGAACAAGCCTCCTCCATGAAAAACACGACCACGCCATAACACCACACTCTCCGAATTTTACTGTTGACACTACACACGCTGGTAAATGACTTTCACCGGGCATTCACCATACCCACACCCTTCCATCGGATCGCCACATTTTGTACCATGGTTCGTCACTCCACACAACGTTTATCCACTGTTCAATCGACCAATGTTTACGTTTCTTACTCTAAGCGAGGCGTCGTTTGGCAGTTACCGGCGTGATGTGTGGCTTATGAGCAGCCACTCCCACCTACTGTCATGGTACTTGCAGTGGATCCTGATGCAGTTTGGAATTACTGTGTGATGGTGTGGATGGCTGTCTGCCTATTACACATTACGACCCTCTTCAAATGTCGGCGGTCTCTATCAGTCCGATTTTAGAAAACCAAATGAAGAACACGTTTGGCGACACCATCTCTGATAGGGCGCTTGAATTGGCGTGAGGAACGGCTTGATTGGTTAACTTCAATGCTAATAAACTCATAGAGGCGCATTGTATTGATTTTCTTTTCTTCGCAGTTACTTCACAGTACAACCTACCCTACAGTAGCCTTACAAGCTTTTCATACTGTTTCTCATCTCCCTGTATAAAGGGCAATGGGAAGAAAACAAAACAGATGGAAAAAGGTAAGTAACCTGTTAACTATTCCAAAAGTAATCGCCATGACTGTTAATATACACTCCTGGAAATTGAAATAAGAACACCGTGAATTCATTGTCCCAGGAAGGGGAAACTTTATTGACACATTCCTGGGGTCAGATACATCACATGATCACACTGACAAAACCACAGGCACATAGACACAGGCAACAGAGCATGCACAATGTCGGCACTAGCACAGTGTATATCCACCTTTCGCAGCAATGCAGGCTGCTATTCTCCCATGGAGACGATCGTAGAGATGCTGGATGTAGTCCTGTGGAACGGCTTGCCATGCCATTTCCACCTGGCGCCTCAGTTGGACCAGCGTTCGTGCTGGACGTGCAGACCGCGTGAGACGACGCTTCATCCAGTCCCAAACATGCTCAATGGGGGACAGATCCGGAGATCTTGCTGGCCAGGGTAGTTGACTTACATCTTTTAGAGCACGTTGGGTGGCACGGGATACATGCGGACGTGCATTGTCCTGTTGGAACAGCAAGTTCCCTTGCCGGTCTAGGAATGGTAGAACGATGGGTTCGATGACGGTTTGGATGTACCGTGCACTATTCAGTGTCCCCTCGACGATCACCAGTGGTGTACGGCCAGTGTAGGAGATCGCTCCCCACACCATGATGCCGGGTGTTGGCCCTGTGTGCCTCGGTCGCATGCAGTCCTGATTGTGGCGCTCACCTGCACGGCGCCAAACACGCATACGACCATCATTGGCACCAAGGCAGAAGCGACTCTCATCGCTGAAGACGACACGTCTCCATTCGTCCCTCCATTCACGCCTGTCGCGACACCACTGGAGGTGGGCTGCACGATGTTGGGGCGTGAGCGGAAGACGGCCTAACGGTGTGCGGGACCGTAGCCCAGCTTCATGGAGACGGTTGCGAATGGTCCTCGCCGATACCCCAGGAGCAACAGTGTCCCTAATTTGCTGGGAAGTGGCGGTGCGGTCCCCTACGGCACTGCGTAGGATCCTACGGTCTTGGCGTGCATCCGTGCGTCGCTGCGGTCCGGTCCCAGGTCGACGGGCACGTGCACCTTCCGCCGACCACTGGCGACAACATCGATGTACTGTGGAGACCTCACGCCCCACGTGTCGAGCAATTCGGCGGTACGTCCACCTGGCCTCCCGCATGCCCACTATACGCCCTCGCTCAAAGTCCGTCAACTGCACATACGGCTCACGTCCACGCTGTCGCGGCATGCTACCAGTGTTAAAGACTGCGATGGAGCTCCGTATGCCACGGCAAACTGGCTGACACTGACGGCGGCGGTGCACAAATGCTGCGCAGCTAGCGCTATTCGACGGCCAACACCGCGTTTCCTGGTGTGTCCGCTGTGCCGTGCGTGTGATCATTGCTTGTACAGCCCTCTCGCAGTGTCCGGAGCATGTATGGTGGGTCTGACACACCGGTGTCAATGTGTTCTTTTTTCCATTTCCAGGAGTGTATTTATCCCGTTGTAAATCTAAGTCCGTCATGAAAAGGAAATCGACGGAAACTGATCTCCTCCTTTATGGCTAGAAAAATATGGAAATCACATGAGGGGAGATCGGGGCTGTATGGAGGATATATAAGGGCTTCACAGTGAAATTTCAGCATCGTAGTCGGAGCAAACTTGGAAAGATGTCGGTTGGCAACCATTTCTCCGCAGACAACAGGAAAATTTTTTCCATGGAGGCAACGACCTTGTTGTGTCAGAGTCAGATAGCTACGACAGTTATGACACTTACTTTTGAAACACTAATCAGTGTACTTACTTTTTTATGAGTATCGTTTGCATTTGACTGTCCCTAATGATCCGCGCATGGCTCGTGTTCCCTTCTTTATATATTTAACACTCTCTTTTTTTAACGTACTTCCACCTCACTACGTTAACTTAAATTACTACTGTCACTAAGTTGCTGCTTTGCCTGACCGTGTGCGGCGTTAGCAGCGCGTAGCGGTACATCCCCTCTCGTAGTATCTTTGCTTGACTGCTGTTACCTCCCGGTCCTTGTCTGTCGTAAGGGGTTCGGCGCGAGAGTTCGTTGCGAGTTCGGGCTGCTAATCAGTTGGAACGTGTCTGGGTCGCAGTCCGGACCTGCCAGTCGAGAGTTGCAATGCTGCACTGGTGCAGTCGGGTTGGAGCAGCAGTGAGGTCTCGTCGACACGATTCGCCCGTGTGTGTTTCGTTAGTGTTGTCTATTATTCAGGTCTTCGTGCAAGTGTTTGACAGGTTGTGTGTGTACTTGGCGTTATTTCGACTGACGACGAATTTAGATGCTGTCCGCATTTTGAGGCGAGTCGGTCGGTTGTTGTGGACGAGGGAAGTTCTCCGCCCGGTGCAGTCGGCTGGGGCCGCTGACTGTATCTGCGCAGTGACGGAGCGTGTGTGGAGCTTATCCGATCGCTACGAGCTCCGTGGTTCGCCGACTCAGAGCGTCAAAGTTGAGTAGGTGTTTCAACTACCCAAGCCACGTCTATTCATGATGTGCTGGTTCGCTACGGTGGTTAGCTGTTAGGGAGGTTTTCCGGTGAGCAACACCGTATGGTTCTACTGCTGAGATTTAGCCGCCATGCGGTGAAATTAACTATTTTGGTCGAGTACGATTTGAGTGCTCCAGTGGAATTTTCTGTCTGGTGGCTGTTAGTGTTCTGGTTACCTGCCCTGGGCACTGACGTAAGTCCGGGGAGTGTTCTTTTGAGCCAGTTAACTATTACCGTGTTTCAAATTCAAGTGTACCAGCGGAAATTTTTGCCTAGTGGCCGTTAGTGTTCCGGTTACCTGCCCTGGCCAGGCAGCGTCCTTTCCTTACCTGTTGTCGCTGTCCAACATGGTGTGTAATTTTGACAGGTAATACGTAATCCATTGTGGATTATCACGTTTGTAACATTGCCGGTTGGGGTTCTCATGTACTGATTGACGGGAAGCAAATTGTTGTGTCGGTCGGTCCGTGGGTGCCCCCTGGTTGGGTTCCGACGGATCAAGTTCAAATGGCTTTGAGCACTATGGGACTTAACATCTTAGGTCATCAGTCCCCTAGAACTTAAAACTACTTAAACGTAACTAACCTAAGGACATCACACACATCCATGCCCGAGGAGGGATTCGAACCTGCGACCGTAGCAGCCCCGCGGTTCCGGACTGCAGTGCCTAGAACCGCAAGACCACCGCGGGACGGATCAAGTATAGTTGGCCTCACCACCTGCCTCGCCTAAGTGAACGAGGGCAGACCGACCTCCGTGGAGGCCTTCTGAGTGCCACCGGTGTTGAATTATCTGTTGTCAGCTATTTTTAATTTTAGGCTTATGGTTATTGTTGGTTTCTTAAAATTTTGCAAAATTAATTTTAAATTTATCTTTTAAGCTTAAACACTGCGGCCTTCTGCCTTAAAGGTTATGGTAATATATTTTGAAATTTTCAAGTTTGATTGTGGCCCTCAGCCATTGGTATGGCACCTTGCATATGTTGTTTCTTTAAATTATTTTATTGCTATCTTTCTTGGATTTTTATCTTGTTTCCAGAATGAGATTTTCACTCTGCAGCGGAGTGTGCGCTGATATGAAACTTCTTGGCAGATTAAAACTGTGTGCCCGACCGAGACTCGAACTCGGGACCTTTGCCTTTCGCGGGCAAGTGCTCTACCAACTGAGCTACCGAAGCACGACTCACGCCCGGTACTCACAGCTTGATTTTTTAAATTTCTTGTTGTTAAACATGCTGGCCTTCTGCCTGTAAAGGTCTAAGGTAATGTATTCTGAAGTTTTGAAATTTAATTGTGGCCCTCAGCCATTTGTGTTGCACCTTGTATATGCTGCCTTTTGGGTTATTAATTATTTTATTGCTGTCTTAATTGAATTTTGATTTTTCTAAGATTTCTTGTTGGCCTTCTGTCTTTAAAGGTCTATGGTAATATATTCTAAAATTTTGGAAATTAATTGTGGCCCAAAGCCATTTGTATTGCACTTTGGGTATGATTTGAATCATTTTATTGCTATCTTACTTGGATTTTTATCTTGTTAAGATTTCTTGTTGGAGGCCTTCAGCCGTGAAAGAGTTACTAAATTACAATAAATGTCAATTAGAGGCAGAAATTGACTTCAGCCCTTGGCCCTTTCCACAATCCTATTACCTGTTCTGCCCAGCGTGTTTAACGGGCGTTTCATCTAACAGTAAATAACAACAGACACCGTCTGGGCCACTTTTTATCCTTATTTAGAGTACCAAATCCGACTGTTGCCTTAAGTTGCCTTAAGATACAAATGTAATTGCTGCAACTCCAGCGAGCGAGGTGTCGCAATGGTTAGCACGCTGGACTCGCATTCGGGAGGACGACGGTTCAAACTCGCGCACGGTCATCCTGATTTAGGTTTTCCGTGATTACACTAAATCGCTTTAGGCAAATACCGGGATGGCTCTTTTGAAAGGTCACGGCCGACTTCCTTCCCTTCTCCGATGGGACCGATTACCTCGCTGTTTGGTCCCCTTTCCCAAAAACCCACCAACCAACCAACTGCAACTCGTTGTTTGTTGTTAGAGCGAAGTTTCAATCAAAACTGAACTACAAAGTGAAATTTCATCATCATGACGAATTGCTAGTCATAGCGACCTGGATCTGAATATAACCAGAGGTAAAAATAGAAACTGGTAATGAAATAAACATAAAAGGTCAGCCAGAGGGCGTTCATGTTTCTTTGTCGCACAAGATCGCCCATGCAGGATACGTTGACACTCTAGTTACGAAATAAAGCATTGAAAAAAAGACGGTTCATAACTCTATAATGATATAAAATTGCTCATAAAATGTAATGTCACTCAGAAACTACGAGACGGCGACAATCTTCGACGGTCGAAGGGTTCAGAATCGTATCTTAAATGTCGCCATGCTTTGTCACCTGCCGATGACGTCTGTAGCAGGAAAATGGAAAAAAATGCGGAGTTTCCTCAGCAAGGAACCTCTGCCACTGATTAAGGACTTGTTGTACGTATCAAGAGGATACGTTCAGAGATGGGTGGTTGCGTGCAGTCTCAGCATTTCGCATCTATAGACACGTTTTCGGTCGAACAATGGAACAACATGGGCCCTCATTTCAGCTTCTGTCCTCTGGCAGTTAAAATGAATTGTGTTTTTGACACCTATCATTCTCTTGATCTCGTTGGGATCCTCATCACTTCACGTCTTAGGCTTTTGATACAGGTCTGCCTCATAGAAGATTACCACAGGCCAAGATAATCATTGTCGCATGAAAAGATACCGTACCCAGTTTTGGACTTTTGTCAATCGATTCTCCACCAGAAATATGCCAGTATATTGAGCTAATAGCATAATCACCTCTTCAGAGTCAAACGAGAAAAGCTCTCCGTCTTAAAAAATTGTTTCGCAGCTGTCAGGCTGCATGATCGCAACAAGCATGGTACAAATCGGAACAGTGGTGTGTTTCTGCGAGCATAACTGCTGTAGTATGCTTAAGCACACCGTGTAGTCGTTCCTCTTCGATCACTATCAGCTACTGGGAATGGAACAAGGACTACAGCTCCTAAAGTGGGAATGGGGACCGTTGTGCGGATTGAAGCAAAGGTTTCTTTTATTTACTTCACCTGAATGTGCTGTTGTAGCAGCATTCCTGTTTCTCATTCTACAGAGTCTCAAGATGTTTTCGATCCTGGTCTGCGTCTCTGAGCTCGTAACGAACTGGTCAACTTCTGCCCAATATTTGCAGTTCCTGCCGGTTCAAAGGTGACTCAGGACGCGTGAAGAATTGCAGAACCCACATCAGTGCGAACACCGTCCCTTACCAAATGCCCGTCAGGACAACTTGCGCTAGAAACTCTATTTCCAAGCTAAGCTACAGTTTCTCCATATCACTTTGTCCAGTATTTGTACACATACCATTCCGCTTCTCGAAACCGAAGGGTCTCTGGAGATCGGCAGCGACTGTGAAACACCGACCTAGGCGGGGTCCCTTACCGATGCATACGTACCCTCTGCCTCGCCTACTGTTCCACTCCCTAGTAGGGGGTCACTGGTTGTCAAAGACCAATCAAAAGACGATATATTTTCAGTTCGACGAGGAACCACTGTTTTTGCCCTAGAGCAAACGTCTGCCAATGTCGCTAGAGCACTGACACAATTGCTCAGTAGACTCTAGGACATTCTTTAGTTGTACTATATTGCACGAATTACCTTGATACCTCATAGCTACTATGACAAACTGAATGGAACGGAAGCTGTCGTTACTGCTTCATAGAGGTCTATATTGCAACCTAGAGTTTCATACAAAACATATAACCCTTTCACTTACTTTTCGTTGTAGGTGGATGTCCTTATGTACCAATACTTAGCAACATTTGGTCAGACAGACAGAGATTGTTCTTTATCCATACAGAGCAGCCAGTTTCATGTTACTGATTTACATAGAAAGAAGAGCGCGGACATGACGGAACGAAGGAAGTCGATGACGAGATATTTGGAAAATTGGAACACGTACGAATAAGACGAAGACATGAAAGTAGCAATGCCGGTATCTAGCTGAAAAACTACTAACCATACTACGCATGAACATCATCTCACATGTGTTAAGTATTTTCTACTTATCGCTCGACATCTGTTTCCGCATTATTCTATCGCCGAACCACAAATTTTGGTAGTGCTGAAGATGTCTGCTTTGAAATTGATAATTGCAAAAGTCTGATGTCTTCCATCTTAAGGAACGGAAGTAGCTGTTGTTAAGATAATGGTTATAATCACTAATATTATGAACATAGTCCACAGCAACGGTAAAGACGTTATCGATAACACAGTCATTTCATTTAATGAGTTACACCAGAAGATCGATTTCACAGTAGACCTCAAAATAATGGTCGTACTTCTTTCCTGTACCTAGAAGTTGGCCTACTGAGGAAAGACCAATCGTATGTCCTCTAGATTGTCAGAAAGCAAACTGCAACAAGAGCCATGATTCCCAAATTGTCTTGGCGTCTAAATTTATAAAGAATCGGTGTTCAGAAGGTTAGTGAACAGAGCCAATAACGTTGGAATGAGTGCTGCAGATAGGTTACATGAGTTAAACATCATCAGGCTGATAACAGTCTTATCCATAGGGACCACAAGAAACGGAAAGAGGAAATAGCAAGTGGTAAGACGATCATTACCTTACCATATTTTGGGAAAATGTCACAGAGGTAGGCAAACATTTTTGGGAGGTATAACGTGCAGTTTACGTTCACTGCCAGAAAGTTAATATGATATAGTTTAATCTCTGAAATTCGTAACAGAATAAGTAAATATGAACAGGCAGGCGTTCATAAAATACAATGTACATCGTCTAACGTTAAATATATAGAACAAACAATACACAGAATCGACGAGCCATAAGGAGCACGTAGAAGCTTTTGGACTGGGCGACTACGGCCGCTAGGTGGACGTCAAGAAACTAGTCACCCGCTGAAAGATATAGAAGAAGACTTAGGTGTCATACCTGTGTGCCGAGCGGGATTAGCCGAGCGGTCTTAGGCGCTACAGTCATGGACTGTGCGGCTGGTCCCGGCGGTTCGAGTCCGCCCTCGGGCATGGGTGTGTGTGTTTGTCCTTAGGATAATTTAGGTGAAGTAGTGTGTAAGCTTAGGGACTGATGACCTTCAGTCCCACAAGACTTCACACACATCTGAACATTTGTCATACCTGTGGATAAGGAAAGAAAGTATCCTGACCATCTTGAGACATTAAAACAGGAATGCACTGGCTTAAGATTCATAATGTACTTAGTATACAAACTGGCAAAAACGTTAATGCCTTCTTCAACGGTTTCTTAGATCGTTTTTAAAGCTGGCGTTACCACAATAAATGTGAACGATTGGCGCAGAGTTCGATTGATACGATATATCTCCAAGCCCTTCGAAACATCTTTAGATTTTATGTAACGGCTAATGGCTCAGCACAGTTTGTTAAAGATACAGTATCTCAGAGACGTTCATATGTTTACGAACTGGCGGTGCATGCAGAGACATCTGATGCAACCGGCGTTTACCATCTTACGAAAGCAGCGCTTGGGTGGAAGTGCGGTTACATGAATAAGTGGCACAGGGAATACGGTGTTGCCATTTTTAAAGTAAGACGAGAATTTTATGTCCGAATAATCTTATTTACTTTTATACTTTGACCATGTGAGTTTCGAAGTGAATTAATTTTGTGGCCATTTTATGGTAACTCGAAACCCGATACGCGTTTCTGTGGATTATGTTCCTAGTATTAGTGGCTGAATTCCAAAATATTTATAGCGAAACAGAATTGCAAATGTTTGTTCGAACAATGTTACTCTGTGCATACATTTTAAATGAGGTGCGATATTAATGGCGACCGCATAATCAGTAAACGTAATTACCTGCTGTCATCCGTGGGTCAACAAACAGCGACGAGTTGAGTTCGGAGATAGCAATTAACTAGTTTAGTAGGTCGTTGTGTACGTAAGAGATTTAATGGAATTTAACACGCACTCGTTATTTTGGCACTCTCAATGCAATAGCTGCACGAGTAAAATGCATTGTGCGTGCGGTCGTAAATGTGCCGGAAAATGCCGGACAAGTAACGTGGAATACTGGCAACATTTAAACAACCCATTGAAAGTCCTTAAAAATTATACTACCGTGCAAATTTTCGCAGGTTTCCAAATTAAATGACTAGTCTCAGCTGAGACCTGAGTGAAGATTCTATTGGCTAAACTCAAAAGCCTTCATGGCTTAATCGAGCTTTGAAATCGTTGCATGCTAAGTGGCTACACGATCTTCGCAATTTCCGTTTTTAGGTGTTTTATGTAAGTCAAAAGTTGTCAAACTGCATTTGTACCATTTGTTCAGCCAAGGCCTGCACTACTGTTTTATACGCATTTAGTGAGTATAAGCGAACTAGGTCCCAGGCCGGCATACAGTTCTAACGTGTAGCAAATATGACAATTCCACGTACATAAACGTATTAAAACAATTCAGTCACATTAAAATCTCGGAGATGGTGGATAATAAACGTAATATATTGTAGTGCTAATGCCACAAAATGAATCGAGTACTTCAGTGGAGTCCGGAAATTCGTAACCAGAGGCATGCGACAGGTTGAAGATCTGAATCAAGTTGTGAGAGGTGGTCGGATAGCTCAGCATGTAGTGGCAGGGGTGTGGGATCGACTGCTGGGCCGATAACCCATTTTGTAGAGTCTCTTCTTCGACTGATTTCGTCTCCCGTCTTCAATGTCCGAACAACGGTTCCGTAATGCGAAGAAGAAAGAAAGAACGGCGACATGGTAAATATGAACAGGTTTGTGACTCGACTGTAGACTTCTTCGCTAACAGAACTCTGCTTGTCCTTCTCAATTGGAATGTATAGTAAGTCAGATGCAGTGGCAGGTCCTGCGTTCCTCAAAGGCTAATGATGTTATTGATACACGCGTGTATGAACGATCTCTAGCCGTATGTGCCAACCTTTGTCTAGCCTTATGTGTGAACGATCTCTAGACTTATACTACGTGTTCTGAAAATAATCGTTCAATTAAATACAGAAATTTGAGAATATGAAATCAAATATACACACGAAAATAAGTTTTGCATCACCCCGGTTCCCAGAACTCCTGAAGATAGGCGTTGACTTTGGATATTGTATCACAGGCGATGTCCTTTTGACTGTTCAGTAATGTCATTAAACCCGCACAAAGACGTAAACAACCATGCATGAGCAGCGCCTATTGGGAGGAGGTCCGACAGCTGATCAGTTCCTGTGATTCAATAAGGAAGGAGGTACGAGGATCATGTTGTCTGTAGTTCAACAATGTCTAGACGGTCAACACCGCGGTTCTGTCCCGTCCGCATTGTTACTTTGTGCCAGGAAGTGCTCTCAACAAGGGAAGTGTCCAGGAGTCTCGGAGTGAACAAAAGCGAAGTTATTCGGACTTGGAGGAGATACAGAGAGACAGAACTGTCGAAGACATGCCTCGCTCAGGCCGACCCATGGCTACTAGTGCAGTGGATGACAGCTACCTACGGATTATGGTTCGGAGGAACCCTGAAAGCAAAGCCACCATGTAGAATAATAATTTTCGTGCAAACACAGGACGTCGTGTATCGACTCAAACTATGCGCAATAGGCTGCATGATGCGCAACTTCACTCCCGACGTCCATGGTAAGGTCCATGTTTGGAACCACGACATCATACAGCACGGTACAGATGGACCCAACAACATGAAGAATGGACCGCTCAGGATTGGCATCACGTTCTCTTCACCGATGAGTGTAGCATATGCCTTCAACCAGAGAACCGTCAGAGACGTGTTTGGAGGGAACTCGGTCAGGCTGAACACCTTAGACACACTGTCCAGCGAGTGCAGTAATGTGGAAGTTCCCTGCTGTTTTGGGGTGGTATTATGTGGGGCCGACGTACGACGCTGGTGGTCATGGAAGGCTCCCTAACGGCTGTACGATACGTGAATGCCATCCTCCGACCGATAGTGCAACCATATCGGCAGCATAATGCGAGACATTCGTCTTCATGGACGACAATTCGCGCCTCCATCGTGCACATCTTGTGAATGACTTCCTTCAGGATAACGACTTCGCTCGACTAGAGTGGCCAGTAAGTTCTATCGAACATTCCTGGGATAGATTGAAAAGGTCTGTTTATCCACGACATGACCCACCAACCACTCTGAGGGATCCACGCCGAAGCACCGTTGAGGACTGGGACAACCTGGACCAAAAGTGCCTTGATGAACTTATAAATAGTATGCCGCTACGAATACGAGTAGGAATCAATGCAAGAGGACGTGCTACTTGGTATTAGAGGTACCAGTGTGTACAGCGATCTGGACCACTATCCTCTACCTCTGAAGGTCTCGCTGTATGGTGGTACAACATGCAATGCGTGGTTTTAAAAAAAAAAAAAAGAAAAAAGAAAAAAAAAAAAGAGAGAGAGAGAGAGAGAGAGAGAGAAAAAAGAAAAATGTTCAAACGACTCTCATCACTACTATGGGTCTTAACATCTGAGGTCATCAGTCCCCTAGACTTAGAAATACTAAACCTAAATAACCTAAGGATATCACACACATACATGTCCGAGGCAGGGTTCGAACTTGCGACCGTAACAGCAGCCCGTGTCGTTTTCATGAGCAACAAAAAGGGCGAAAATGTTGTTTATGTTGATCTCTATTCCAGTTTACTGTACAGGTTCCGAAACTCTCGGAAACGAGGTGATGCAAAACTTTTTTTTATGTGTGTATATTTTGATCCGTGGTCGGCTCGCGTTAATGCAGTTTTTCCTTTTGGGCATTTTGTCACCATCGAGTGGCTTCCTATTCTTCCCTCATCTACTACCTGAACGAGTTGCTCACTTGCCTCCGTCAGTGGTAGCAGCAGCGTTTATCGATACTAGTACAACTGTAACTTCTTTGATGTGGCACTTATATTTCCGTGTCATGGTGTGTGTGGCAGTTTTACATCTACATCTACATCTACATTTATACTCCGCAAGCCACCCAACGGTGTGTGGCGGAGGGCACTTTACGTGCCACTGTCATTACCTCCCTTTTCTGTTCCAGTCGCGTATGGTTCGCGGGACGAACGACTGTCTGAAAGCCTCCGTGCGCGCTCGAATCTCTCTAATGTTACATTCGTGATCTCCTCGGGAGGTATAAGTAGGGGAAGCAATATATTCGATACCTCATCCAGAAACGCACCCTCTCGAAACCTGGCGAGCAAGCTA
Source organism: Schistocerca cancellata (assembly GCF_023864275.1). Taxonomy (NCBI): domain Eukaryota; kingdom Metazoa; phylum Arthropoda; class Insecta; order Orthoptera; family Acrididae; genus Schistocerca; species Schistocerca cancellata. Next base: position 193,082,767 of record NC_064628.1, on the reverse strand, counting down.
CACCGCGATGCAGAGCGCCTCTCTTGCAGAGTCTGCCACTTGAGTTTGCTACACATCTCCGTAACGCTATCACGTTTACCAAATAACCCTGTGACGAAACGCGCCGCTCTTCTTTGGATCTTCTCTATCTCCTCCGTCAACCCGATCTGGAACGGATCCCACACTGATGAGCAATACTCAAGTATAGGTCGAACGAGTGTTTTGTAAGCCACCTCCTTTGTTGATGGACTACATTTTCTAAGGACTCTCCCAATGAATCTCAACCTGGTACCCGCCTTACCAACAATTAATTTTATATGATCATTCCCCTTCAAATCGTTCCGTACGCATACTCCCAGATATTTTACAGAAGTAACTGCTACCAGTGTTTGTTCCGCTATCATATACTCATACAATAAAGGATCCTTCTTTCTATGTATTCGTAATACATTACATTTGTCTATGTTAAGGGTCAGTTGCCACTCCCTGCACCAAGTGCCTATCCGCTGCAGATCTTCCCGCATTTCGCTACAGTTTTCTAATGCTGCAACTTCTCTATATACTACAGCATCATCCGCGAAAAGCCGCATGGAACTTCCGACACTATCTACTAGGTCATTTATATATATTGTGAATAGCAATGGTCCCATAACACTCCCCTGTGGCACGCCAGAGGTTACTTTAACGTCTCTAGACGTCTCCCCATTGAGAACAACATACTGTGTTCTGTTTGCTAAAAACTCTTCAATCCAGCCACACAGCTGGTCTGATATTCCGTAGGCTCTTACTTTGTTTATCAGGCGACAGTGCGGAACTGTATCGAACGCCTTCCGGAAGTCAAGGAAAATAGCATCTACCTGGGAGCCTGTATCTAATATTTTATGGGTCTCATGAGCAAATAAAGCGAGTTGCGTCTCACACGATCGCTGTTTCCGGAATCCATGTTGATTCCTACAGAGTAGATTCTGGGTTTCCAGAAACGACATGCTACGCGAGCAAAAATCATGTTCTAAATTTCTACAACAGATTGACGTCAGAGATATAGGTATATAGTTTTGCGCATCTGCTCGACGACCCTTCTTGAAGACTGGGACTACCTGTGCTCTTTTCCAATCATCTGGAACCTTCCGTTCCTCTAGAGACTTGCGGTACACGGCTGTTAGAAGAGGGGCAAGTTATTTCGCGTACTCTGTGTAGAATCGAATTGGTATCCCGTCAGGTCCAGTGGACTTTCCTCTGTTGAGTGATTCCAGTTGCTTTTCTATTCCTTGGACTCTAATATCGATGTCAGCCATTTTTTCGTTTCTGCGAGGATTTAGAGAAGGAACTGTAGTGCGGTCTTCCTCTGTGAAACAGCTTTGGAAAAAGGTGTTAAGTATTTCAGCTTTACGCGTGTCATCCTCTGTTTCAATGCCATCATCATCCCGGAGCGTCTGGATATGCTGTTTCGAGCCAATTACTGATTTAACGAAAAAATGGTTCAAATGGCTCTGAGCACTATGGGACTCAACATTTGTGGTCATAAGTCCCCTAGAACTTAGAACTACTTAAACCTAACTAACCTAGGGATATCACATACATACATGCCCGAGGCAGGATTCGAACCTGCGACAGTAGCGGTCACGCGGTTCCATACTGAAGCGCCTTTAACCGCACGGCCACACCGGCCGGCACTGATTTAACCTAAGACCAGAACTTCCTAAGATTTTCTGTCAAGTCGGTACATAGAATTTTGCTTTCGAATTCACTGAACGCTTCACGCATAGCCCTCCTTACGCTGATATCATTTAGCTTCTGTTTGTCTGAGAGGTTTTGGCTGCGTTTACACTTGGAGTGAAGCTCTCTTTGCTTTCGCAGTAGTTTCCTAACTTTGTTGTTGAACCACGGTGGGTTTTTCCCGTCCCTCACAGTTTTACTCGGCACGTACCTGTCTAAAACGCATTTTACGATTGCCTTGAACTTCTTCCATAAACACTCAACATTGTCAGTGTCGGAAGAGAAATTTTCGTTTTGATCTGTTAGATAGTCTGAAATCTGCCTTCTATTACTCTTGCTAAAAGATAAACCTTCCTCCCTTTTTTTATATTCCTATTAACTTCCATATTCAGGGATGCTGCAGCTGCCTTATGATCACTGATTCCCTGTTCTGCACTTACAGAGTCGAAAAGTTCGGGTCTGTTTGTTATCAGTAGGTACAAGATGTTATCTCTGTTTAATTGCTCGAGGTAATTTTCGGATAGTGCACTCAGTATAAAGTCACTCGATGCTCTGTCCCTACCACCCGTCCTAAACATCTGAGTGTCACAGTCTATATCTGGTAAATTGAAATCTCCACCTAAGACTATAACACGCTGAGAAAATTTATGTGAAATGTATTCCAAGTTTTCTCTCATTTGTTCTGCCACTAATGCTGCTGCGTCGGGAGGTCGGTAAAAGGAGCCAACTATTAACCTAGCTCGGTTGTTGAGTGTAACCTCCACCCATAATAATTCACAGGAACTATCCACTTCTACTTCACTACAGGATAAACTACTACTAACAGCGACAAACACGCCACCATCGGTTGCATGCAATCTATCCTTTCTAAACACCGTCTGTGCCTTTGTAAAAATTTCGGCAGAATTTATCTTTGGCTTCAGCCAGCTTTCTGCACCTATGACGATTTCAGCTTCTGTGCTTTCTATCAGCGCTTGAAGTTCCGGTACTTTACCAATGCTGTTTCGACAGTTTACAATTACAATATTGATTGCTGCTTGGCCCCTGCATGTTCTGACTTTGCCCCGCACCCTTTGAGGCTGCTGCCTTTTCTGTACTTGCCCGAGGCCTTCTAACCTAAAAAACCGCCCAGTGCACGCCACACAACCCCTGCTACCCGTGTAGCCGCTTGCTGCGTGTAGTGGACTCCTGACCTATCCAGCGGAACCCGAAACCTCACCACCCTATGGCGCAAGTCGAGGAATCTGCAGCCCACACGATCGCAGAACTGTCTCAGCCTCTGATTCAGACCCTCCACTCGGCTCTGTACCGAAGGTCCGCAGTCAGTCCTGTCGACGATGCTGCAGATGGTGAGCTCTGCTATCATCCCGCTAGCGAGACTGGCAGTCTTCACCAAATCAGATAGCCGCCGGAAGCCAGATAGGATTTCCTCCGATCCATAGCGGCACACAACATTGGTGCCGAAATGAGCGACCAACTGCAAATGGGTGCACCCTGTACCCTTCATGGCATCCGGAATGACCCTTTCCACATCTGGAATGACTCTCCCCGGTATACACACGGAGTGCACATTGGTTTTTTTCCCCTCTCTTGCTGTCATATCACTAAGGGGCCCCATTACGCGCCTGACGTTGGAGCTCCCAACTACCAGTAAGTCCACCCTCTGCGACCGCCCGGATCTTGCAGACTGAGGGGAAACCTGTGGAACAGGACCAGCAGCCATGTGCGGCCGAAGATCAGTATCAGCCTGAGACAGAGCCTGAAACCGGTTCGTCAGACAAACTGGAGAGGCCTTCCGTTCAGCCCTCCGGAATGTCTTTCGCCCCCTGCCACACCTCGAGACGACTCCCACTCTACCACAGTTGAGGGATCAGCCTCAATGTGGGCAGTATGCCTGGCAGCCACAGTCGTAGGCCGATCGGGGGATGCGTGGGACGAGCTGGCCGTCCCAGACAAACTCCCATCCGGACCCCCACAGTGATGCCCATTGGCAACAGCCTCAAGTTGTGTGACCGAAGCCAACACTTCCTGAAGCTGGGAGCGAAGGGATGCCAACTCAGCCTGCATCCGAACACAGCAGTTGCAGTCCCTAGCCATGCCAAAAACTGTTGTGCAAAGAACGTGTGAACTGATCTACAGAGGGCACAAACAATTCGACACAAAATTTAAACGGTTATTAAAATACAAGATTGCCTAGTAAATGCAGTAATGCTGCTACTTGCGCACTGCTGACACACTGCTCGGCGGCGGAAGGAGACTACGCGATTTTACACTATTCAGGTACTAAAACGCGATGCTACAACTCTCAAATACTATAATATGCCCGAAATTTATGAATTAAACAATGCAAATACCAAAAGCACGCAAATAAATTAAGAATGAAACTATGTAACAAATAAGTGAGCTAAGAGTGTACGACTTGCTGCTGCAGCTGCTTATCCTACGGCGGTAGGGAGCACACACAGGTGAGGTTGCGGCGGAGCAGCGAGGAAGTCTCTGTGGTGAGTGATGAGGCCTGAGCCGCTGGCGGCGTGCACGCGTGGTCGGAGTTATTATGTGGCTCTAGCTGCGAGAACTGCTAAGTTCGTCGCTCACCGCACCTGAATACTAGAGTTGAGTAACCGGGAAACCTGTCATGAAAGCTCAACCGTTGTGACATCTGTTCGTTGGTTGCTGGTTGTTCCATCCTGGGCTGCCCCGCAAGCAGCAACGTGATGGTGTGTTGGAGTTGGCAAAATTTTGCAGCCGTGTCCCTGTATGGTGTTTAACCTTTGAAATGATTATAATTTACTAGTGAAGTGCACCAGCGGTATCTTCTGCCCTGTGGCAGTTAACGTACCGATTACCTGCCCTGGTCGTTAGCGTAGTTTTGCGGCAGTGTGTTTTCCCTTTCTTTGTTGATGCTGTCTGGCACGGCGGGTAGCTGGACAGCTTGGTGTTGTTCTCTTTTCTCTTTGAGTGTTTATTGTGCCGTGACCGTGTTTATACGTCAATTATTAAGACATAATCCTTCTGTGATGCTCGTCTTTGGTGGTACTTTTGGTTGTCGTGCTGTTGGTCGAGTGGAAGGGAATTGATTAGGTGGTTTGTTGGTTCATCAGCCATCCGTAGGTCGTACTGCAACCCGATTGTTTAGTGTTACGCTTGGCTGTCTGTCTCATCTAAACTGTGGTTAGAGTTCCCTCCCCAGGCCGACCCTTGGAGCACTTCTGAGCACCACTGTTCGTTGTTTGTGAGTGTCATTTTTATTTGGTCGCAGGTACGGTGACAGGCCTTCGGCCATGTGTTAATATTGTCTGTTTTATGTTTAGTATATGGCTTTCCGCAGAACTTCACGTCAACTATTTGAAGATTAAGCCTTCAGCCGTATTTCATTTAAAATTCTTGTTGCTCTTATTTAGGTTTCAGCCGCGTTTGTTTCAGAATCTGTGGCTTTAATATGTAAATCATTGCCTGTAAAGTTTCTCTTTAATTATCTTGAATTCTGTAAACAGCCTTCAGTCGTGTTCTATAAATGTTTATCTTAAGGTTGTCTTTAATTAGTTTTGAATAATTGTTTGGGGCTTCAGCCGACAAGATATTTAAAATTTTCTTAAGATATTTTTCTGTTGTACTGTGTAAAAGACTTTAATGGGCTTTCAGTAGAAGAATTTATTTCAATTTTCCTTAATACAGCTTTTAGCCGAAATTTGGTAAATGCTTGGCTCTTAAAGAATTTCCTTAGTTGATATCAAATATCATTTCGGCCTTTAGCTGACAAGATATTGTAATTTTACTTAAGTAAGACCTTCAGCAGTTTCTCGAATTCCCGGTGTTTTAGAAGGAATCATTTAAACTTTTTTTGGAAAAGTTACTTGGGCCCTCATTCGTGAATTGATCTTTGTTGTTTTAAAGAGAAAACTGTGCATTGGTTCGAGGAATAAAGTTGTGTGTTCTTGTATAACTAATTGATCTTGGCGCCTCTGATCCGCTCTGTCCTTCGAAACCAGATTTCATACTTAGTTATGGTATATGTGGTCCCTGACGGCAATTTCTGATGCTGGGAACAGTATACAATGTAGGTAGTCTATCATGCTAATTTCATCACTAGCATTCACTGGAACAGCTCTAATGCCCGACCATTGGCCTGTACGGCTGCAGTACATCGTCGAACCATTGGCTGTCTCTTCCGTTCGAACATTCCTAGCACTCCGCAATGGTACCAGCAGTAACGACAACTCCAGCGGCAGTCTTCTACTGTTCCCATAACGATTCTATACATAATCAGTTTCATATGGTCCAAGAGGAAGAAATGACATCAGGTGACTCCTCACTGTAATACTAAATGGGCTGGCGCCCCATCGTGGTCGAAGTACATCGTTTGTCTCACATTCAGAGGTAGATCCTCCAGCACATCTGGCAACAACGGTTCCACGAAAATGTGATATCTCCGTCCGCTGAGAGGGAATGGAAGAGTGAGCAGCTCAATCAATGCCGAGGGTACCAGCCTACGCATCACACTGTATCACAGTTGATGAGCACAATATGCAACAGTTTGCGGATTCACATGCGGGCAGACATGCGAATTGAGGATATTCAATGTAGCTACACATTCCAGGACAGCGACACAGACACAACAGCTTACGTCAGCACTAACAAAATGTTACCCAACATTACAAGTTCACGTCAAAGGCCAAATGTTCTTGATCGAAATATTTTTTTTTTTGAGGTCCTGAAGTGTTTCATGTTGGCTTTGGCTGCGTGCTGGTTTCTTATATTTCACTCCATGCTCCAAATACATAAATAAGTTGCCACCTGAACACACCTTTCACGTATAGTGAGAGTTGCTTACAGGATAGTCGGTCGCCGTTAAGTATATTATTAATCAGCATCCAGATAGTCTGCGCCCTGAATCCGTGTGTCTTCTTCCTCCAATTTGGTTAATATTTAGCCTCCTCACAGGCTGCAGATAAAGCTCTGAAACCGAGCTTAGAGGGTTTGTGGTGTTATTCCAGTTATGAACTCCAGTGAAATATACAAAGAACTTGATACCACTTATCAATATGACGCTGTACCCCGTCTGGCCTGGATGCACGCACTGATTCGATTGAGAAGGATGTCACAGAGCCATTGCATCCTCTCACCCTTGTACCTGGCCCTTGAGTTCCTGGATACTGACACAAGGACGGAGTTCACGTTCGAGCTGTTTTTACACGCGTTCTGTCCGGGTCAGATCTACGGACCTTTCTGCCCACGGAAGTTCCGTAACATCAGGCCGATAGTTCATAGGGAAGGGTGCAACAGGTGTACGAGAATTGTCCAGTTGAAGAATGCCACACGGTAACGACAAATGAAAGGTAACACATAAGGACGCAGGATGTCCGTGACGTATCGTTTTCCGTCGGAAATCCCTTAATCATAGCTAACCGTCACCTGAATTCGTACCCTCTCTCTGACGCCAGACGTAACACCGCTGTATTTCTCCAAAACATCGGAAGAATGTGACTTCTTCCCTTGTCACCGACGGACTCGTTGACGTTTGGTATCTGGTGTTGTGCAGAACTAAGACTCGTCTCTAGAACATAATGCGACACCATTTCACAGCAGTTAATGTTTCCTGGTCTCGATTAGACTCCATACGCAGTCGTTACTGTTGTAGTGTTAACGGTAGCCTACATCTACATCTACATCTACATGGATACTCGGCAAATCACATTTAAGTGCCTGGCAGAAGGTTCATCGAACCACCTTCACAATTCTCTATTATTTAAATCTCTTATAGCGCGCTGGAAGAATGAACACCTATATCTTTCCGTACGAGCTCTGATTTCTCTTATTTTATCTTGGTGATCCTAGGTAAAGGACGGTAATTTTCTGTCGACTGCTGTTAACCTTCATTCAAATGTACGGGATGACAGAGAATGTAGCACAGAGTCCGCTACTTCTTATAAGATGTCAGGTGTAGTTTTACGTACACTTTGCTGTTCTTTATCTGTATAAAAGATTTTGGAAACAATCTGAGCAGCCGTCTTACGTTGTTTGCAGACGACGCTGTCTTTTAACGACTAGTAAATTCATCAGAAGAGCAAAACAAATTCCAAAACGATTTAGAAAAGGTCGGTATGGTGCCAAAATTGGCAATTGACCCTAAATAACGAAAAGTGTGAGGTCATCCGCATGAGTGCTGAAAGGAATCCGGTAAACTTCGGTTACACGATAAATCTGTCAAATCTGAAGGTCGTAAATTCAACTAAATACGTAGTAATTACAATTACGAACAACTTAAAGTGGAAGGAACACATAGAAAATGTTGTGGGGAAGCCTTACCAAAGACTGCGTTTTATTGGCAGGACACTTAGAAAATGTAACAGATTACCAAAGGCACTGCCTACACTAAGCTTGTCCGCCCTCTTCTAGAATACTGCTGCGTGGTGTGGGATCCTTACCAGATAAGATTCATGGAATACATCCAGAAGGTTCAAAGAATTGCAGCCCGTTTTATATTCTCGTGATAAAGCGGAGAGAGTGTCACTGAAATGATACAGGATTTGGGGTTGACATCATTAAGACAAAGGCGTTTTACGTTGCGGTGGAATCTTCTCATGAAATTTCAATATACAACTTCCTCCTCTGAATGCGAAGATATCTTGTTGACAGCCCGCATACTTAGGGAGAAACGATCACCACAATAAATTAGGCAGAATCACAGCTTTCACGGAAAAATGTAGCTGTTCGTTTTTTCCGCGCGCTGTACGAGTTTGAAATAATGGAAAATTATTGTAAAGGTGGGTCGATGAACCCTCTTCCAGGCATTTAAATGTGATTTGCAGAGCATCCACGTACATGCAGATGGTGCACGCTACCGGGACCCTGCCTTGTGACGTTACGGACGGGGTTCAAATGGTTCAAATGGCTCTGAGCACTATGGGACTCAACATCTTAGGTCATAAGTCTTCTAGAACTTAGAACTACTTAAACCTAACTAACCTAAGGACATCACACACACCCATGCCCGAGGCAGGATTCGAACCCGCGGTTCCGGACTGCAGCGCCAGAACCGCTAGACCACCGCGGCCGGCTACCGACGGGGTTGTACGGAATTTTGTCATGATGTTAGACAGTACTGCAGAAGGGGATACAGACTGTTGATTATTTATTTTATTTTATTTTAATTATTTATTGTCCCGTGGCACCAAATTAAGGGGAAGTCTCCATGGTCATGGAACGAGTCAATACATAAAATTAGAACACGATATTAGAAACAGATAAAATGAAATATAAAAAAACATATTCAGGTGACAAGTCGTAAGTTTAAATGAAGAAAATCAACAATGTAACACTGGAACTTGCATAATTTTTTAGCTCTTCCAGGAGCTCCTCGACAGAATAGAAGGAGTGAACCAAGAGGAAACTCTTCAGTTTAGACTTAAAAGAGTTTGGGCTACTGCTAAGATTTTTGAGTTCTTGTGGTAGCTTATTGAAAATGGATGCAGCCGAATACTGCACTCCTTTCTGCAGAAGAGTCAAGGAAGTGCATTCTACATGCAGATTTGATTTCTGCCTAGTATTAACTGAGTGAAAGCTGCTAACTCTTGGGAATAGGCTAATATTGCTAACAACAAACGACATTAAAGGAAATATATACTGTGAGGGCAATGTCAAAATTCCCAGATTTTTGAATAGTGGTCGACAAGAGGTTCTCGAAATTACACCACATATAGCTCGAACAGCCCGTTTTTGAGCCAAAAATACCGTTTTTGAATCAGAAGAATTACCCCAAAAAATAATACCATACGACATAAGCGTATGAAAATATACGAAGTAGACTACTTTTCGTGTTGAAGTGTCACTTATTTCAGATACTGTTCTAATGGTAAATAAAGTATCATTTAGCTTCTGAACAAGATGCTGGACATGGGCTTTCCACAACAGCTGCAAGTCTTGATAGTGAAGCTTGAAACGGTCGTGGAGGAGGAGGAGGAGGATATTAGTGTTTAACGTCCCGTCGACAACGAGGTCATTAGAGACGGAGCGCAAGCTCGGGTGAGGAAAGGATGGGGAAGCAAATCGGCCGTGCCCTTTCAAAGGAGCCATCCCGGCATTTGCCTGGAGCGATTTAGGGAAATCACGGAAAACCTAAATCAGGATGGCTGGAGACGGGATTGAACCGTCGTCCTCCCGAATGAAACGGTCGTACTTTTACAAAGTGACTTTAGTTTTATTGACATTCTCTCACAGCCACTCTCGATCCCTCCGTAGTGTTGTCAGGTGCTGGCTGAATTGGCTGCAGAATCAGTCATTCGCGGCACCAACGACAGTTGGCAATGGCAAAGTGCAAATCTGCCCCTTTATTTTCTAAGTCCCTACATCACCTATAGCGGTGGCAGAAGAGAAGCTTCTATCAACAGGCGTTGCTTGAGAAGACCTGACTGAAGAAGTTTAAGTTTCTGATTAAGATAGGGCTTTCGATTGAATGCTTTCTACAAGGAAACCATGCTTCGCCATGCCGTGTAATTGCTCCTTAAGTAAACGCTAGTCTCTTTCCCTGAGCTAGTCTCTCTGCGGTTAAATAGCAAAGTACATTCTAACATTTTAAATAGAAAAAAGTTGTCTCTCTCTCCGTTACTCATTTTCACTAATGACGCAGTTCTCGTTAGCGCAGATGAACTTCTACCAAACCTCTTGTTTACTTATGTCAGAAAATCCCTGTGATTCTTAAATCGAGTGCCACCACTGCATTTTCGAGGTATTTTACTAAGAAGAAAATATCTTTTTACTTTTGCTGCTAATAGCGCCTTCTTTTGAAATGTATCTTCTCATCCCACTCAGCCGAGTCTCTGGCCGTTTTGCACTAGGGGCCTGTTGCATCACCGGAAATCTTATCTGTGTCCCATCCATGATGCTTGGATGCCCACGTGCAGCAAATATAGAGAGCTGTCCAGGCCATGGGCTCTTTATCTGCGCCCCCCACGGGTGTCTTTCCGCGAAATGGCTTGGAGCAAGATGGCTGCACGTATACTTCTGCACTGTGCAGAATGCTTTAATATCCTGTTACTTATATAAGGCATGCAAATCTTGAATCAAGAGCAATTGAAGAGTAAGGGTACATTAGTCACTTGCTGGTTATCACTTGTACTATGGTTTACCGTATTGCTTGATGCTGATTAATGTTCCGATCAAATGGGTCTATTTATGAATTTACATAATTACGTCTCTGTTTCCAGAAAAATGGTTTTGTGACATAGGGAATAATATATGTTAAAATTTAAGAAAAGACCTGCCCCCTAATATCCTGTGTCTCCAAGATGAGACTGAGCCAGCATTTTCGTATCAACATTTCTTCTGTGCAGTAGTAATTTCGGTTCACCTTAATTTTAACGCATCGCGCTGTCAAACCGTACCTACACTGGTCAACTAAAGAAATTTTTGTGACCTAAATTGAAGGTTTCGTCTCTACTGATATGGGGTCATAAAGAAAAAGAATATTTTAGTAGCTTTTTCATATTATCTCTAGTTCTGTAAATACTCAGTAATAAATTAGAGTATCAGCGAAGTGCATCATTTAACAACACTATGTAATACAAATGCAGTGGTGGCGAATGTTATTTTTAAATTAAAAATGCGATTTAAAACGACTACTTCTAACTTAACAATTCAAACATACATGAAAACATGAGAATAAATCGAAAACAAACATTGATTTCTACAGAACAGGGTACTTTCTCTTTGCTTCATTACTGTCATTCTGCTATGCGGTATTTTGAAGGAATATACAAGAGTAGTCCTCAAGTGTAGAAGTGTTTTACCGATACCGATATATTCTTTCGACTGTTGATAAATACTGGAGAGCATGATTACCATCATTCACTGACTCTCAGTCCTTTTTCAAAAATAATATCTAAATACGATTGTCGAAACAGTATTTTGAGTGTCATGTTGCAACCCACGAGTAAGCGACGATACCTGTCCATCACGTTATTCAATGCCTCAGTATTATCTGCAACTCTTCTTTTACCTAAGGAGCCATGCACATCAGTTTTAAAGCATTCCGAAGCTTGTTTTCCATTGCCATGGAGCTCTGGCTTACAGTCTTGGTCCATACAAATTTTAAAAATTTCTAGACCAATGAAGATTCGTTCCTTGAGTCGCGTCTCACTCATTTGTCTCTCAGGTAGTGGAATCGTCTCTACCCTTATTCTTTCCGTTTAAAAGTTTTTCATGAGACCTAGTTGGATATATAATGGCAGAAGAATGATTTTATATCGACCTACCAAGAGGTTGTGATGGACATTCATATATCGAAGACGCAGGCCAAAGGGTACCGGCTGTAACCCCACAGGTTGGATTCAGTACAGGCAGATGACCCCTTTTTGGAACTGTGCACATAGCTGACAGCATGTTGGGTTGGGTGCTATTCAACCTTTTTTTTTCATAGGTGTTTGTGAATACAATATACCATGCAGAAAAAGCAGTTGTCTACAAGATTAGTTGGCTCCCTTCATATCATAGGGACATCAAAGGGCACTGAATGTTCCGCATAAACTCGCAAAACTGGAATTGTAGCAGACATGAGGCCCCCACGGTTTGTTTTCATCACTTTATACAACAATATGAAGTTTGCGGCTGGCAAACGTCACATTTCCACACGCTTTCGGTCTCGGATACGCCTTCCGAAGGGGGGAGGGGGGGGGGGGGACTACCTATGTGAAGATGTGAAGAATCAGCAATGATCAACGGCATAACGGCATGAGAGTGCAGAAGGTACACGCTACGTGTATCCATAGACCATATGGCCTCTGAAAAACGTTTTGATGATCTCTCCATTGGCAAAAGGTTCAGGGCTGGTTGCACATTCGGATCTCTGGGGGAAGGTTGCTAAAGGGAACATGACCATGATAGAAAGACTGAATGCCTAACGAAACGGTAACGTTCACCGAATCGGGAAATGGAATGTCAGAAGTTCAAGGAATCTAGAATATCTAGAAAGGGAAATGCAATGGTTCAGTGTAGAGTAGGGGTCTGTGAGGTGAAATGGAAACAAAACAAGGATTAAGTCTTGTCAAACGACTATAGGGTAATGTCAATAGCAGCGTAAAATGATATAACGGGAGAAGGATTCGTTCTGAGTAGGAAGGTAGGGCAGAGAGTGAGTAACTGTGAACACTGATAGGGTTATTCTCATGAGAATCGACAGCAAATCAATACAGACAACTGTAGTTCAGGTACACATGCCGACGTCGAAAGCAGAGGATGAAACGATAAAGCATGGAGGATATAGCACGTGTAGTTCAGTACATAAAGGAAGATGAAAATCTGATAGCCATGGGAGACTGGAATGTGGTTGCAGGGGAGCGAGAAGAAGAAAAGGTTACAAGAGACTGTGCGCTGGTATTAGAAAGAGAGAGAAGAAGGACTAATTGAGTTCTCTTATGAAATTCAGCTAGTAATTGCGAATATTCTGTCCAGGAATCACGAGACACGGAGACATACATGTCAAAGGCCGGCAGCTACTGTCCACATAGTCAGGGTCCATCTGATAAAACGTCATGCTAGGCACAATGTTGGCAAAAGTCTGGCTCAAAGGCCCCATGGACCTTAGTAGGAGAAAGAGCCTCTTGAAACAGAGTTTAACGTTTACAGTTAGCGACATGTAAATAACCTACGTGATTTACGCGATCGGAAGACAACTGCCAGACACTGCCTGCATAACACAATGAGGTGTTACGCCCTGCAACCTAGGGAATCCACCATCATGCTCCACTGTTGCGTCGGTTTGTTCGGATTTCTGTCTCCCGTCGTTTGAATCCTCCTCTTCATATTGTTCTGCAGCTTCTGCTTTTTAACTGATGTTTTATCACATCTGAAACCTGATACTGCATATTAATACACTCTTTCCTCCTGACTTAAACGCTTAATATTTGTCTTCCTGTTTTCCTGTTATCTTTGATGCAGCGTTTATTTAAATTAATGAGCCAGTTTTGGGCTCCTTACGTTGTTTTAATAGTTGCATGACCCTTCTTGTTCACCTATGCGTCCGTGATAAGCTTTGGACTTACCAATGATCACTTCCTGCTTAATTTACGCCTGTAAACAGGATCGCGTCACATGCTTCCACATCACATATTAAGGTATCGCCTTCTTTAAATTGTAATTGTTAGCAGAGGTCGTTGGCAGACGAGATATACCGCCACACACCGTCTGATGATTTATGTCTAGAATCGTTGTGTTACGCCGAACACGCATTATATAGAGTACACTTTTCCATTTTGTATTGTGTAAATTATAACGTTGTCATAATTGTGAGAGAATATTGTTATTACAATAATTTATGGCGTCACTAAGGAACCACAATGATCGCATTTAATATTTCAATAAAAAGCAGTTCAGGTCGCAAAAAAAAAAAAAAATATTTTAAATTCCTGCAACCGGTTTCGTTCTATACAACTATTCGGTTAGCGACAAGTACCAATCGGCGCTTCACAACTCCGTGAACGGTTTCCACAAGTCATCTGGAATCTTCGGCCTGTAGATACTTATAAAGACCGAATCGGCTACCGGAATTTAAAATAAAAAATTTATGGTGATCTGTGTCAATTTTTATTAAATTTCGTTTTGGAGTCTTTGTATCTTGACGCAGGAATAGTAAACATCCAATCAGTTGCAAAATGGAAGGTTCGCTAAGACCCTTTACCATGGTTTCAACGTTTATAAAAACGTTTTATTCCGAAGGAAATACTGACAACTGAATTATATGTTATGGCAAACTGACAAGCGTCAGTCGGCTATGTTTTAAGGTACCTCTGGCACAACATGTAATACTGTTGTCAATATCTCTTTCTGAAGAAGACGTTTTTATAAACGATCCATTTAGCAACTGCTTGCCTGTTTACTATTTCTATAAGTAGATTTTATTGCACGGTTGCTGCTCCCGCCATGTACGAAATTTTAAAAAGTCTCTATATCTATTACGCGACCCACGTCGTTTCCAAATCTTTTACTCTATATAGGTTGTGTCCATCTCAAATTATAATTACGTACTCTAACCCGTCGCAATGCAAACCGGTTTTCACGTTTATTATTCTATCATAAAGTTTTATATATATTTTATATTTGTAAATTTTTTACAAACCTTTTAATTGTCTTGATTGCAAAAATATTTTACATTTCAATTGGTTACTATTTCGGTTGCCAGATGATCGGCTTCACACACAACAACAAAGCTATAAAAACGCCAGGACCAGCTTAAAAGCATAAATTATTTTAACGTAGGATGATATGAATAATGTTAAATATAAGGGAACACACATGTTTAATACGTGTAACTGAGTAAAAAGGTACAGCCGTTGTCGTTACGAAATATCTCTCTCTTCAATATCCTGAATGTGTATTATAAAAGCATGCAAGTTGGTCAAGCTTGTTTATTACCGTGTGAAGCTATTATAACTCTCGTTGCTGTGTGTATTTATTACGATCAATCAAAAATTGCCAGAAACACCCGGCAGATGACGCACAACAACGCAGAGTTACAATTCGGGTAACACAGTAGAGTCGTTATTAATACAATAATTTTTTTACAATTTTTCATTTATTACCATATTAATAATAATATTATTGTGTAATTTTAATTATAACTGCGCCTACTTATGTGCCACCTGTCGGCAGTTCCAGCAATTTTTCACTGACGGCGACAAACACAAACAGAAATTAGTGTTCAAATAACATCAGATATTGAAAAATTAGACTAAATAACTGTGCATATTTTTATATTTCACTATCTGGATATTGTCGAGTCGAGTCCATTTCGCCACAAGGACATCTTAACCTTTTACTCAGGAACACTTCCTATTAAGCCTGGCATGTTAAATTTGTCACATTATCCTGTTTTTTTTTTTTTTTTTAAATATGTTTTTAAACCGGACTAGAGTCTTTATTTTTAACGAAATAATATGTTTGTTTATCAGCGTAGATTCTGCATTGCACTCTATAACTTCGCTGGTTTAACTAGCAGTGTGTTCAATTTTCGTTGATTAATGAGCGAAGTATGCTTCCATTATTTATGTATTAATACTTAATTTATATTTTCCTTTTCTCTATCCAGAAATGGCGTCAGATAATATCGTTTTTGCCTACAGTGCACGTACACATCATCTTTACCACGAGTGGAATGTCGTTACTATGTAATGTTCTTTACCTTAAAATATCTACGTTCCTGATGTTGGTTCATGTCAGTTTAACTTACGGCAATCTTCTGTCTGATTGTGGTTCATTGATCACCTCGAATGAGAGTGTACCCATGTTCCATGACTCTATGAGTAAAAGATGTGTAACGGCGGCTGCCACGCGGGGAATTGCCCAGGTTTGCGTGTTCTTGTTACGATGTTGACAGACGCGTCGCCCAAAGACTCATCTCCCTTTTGCGCTTTTGTTCACTGCGAGGTCTCCGTAGGCCTTCTGCAAGCATCTAGAAATCTCTCCAATGATCTGCTTTACCTCCAAAAGAAAGTCAGTGACAGCTCTCTGCTTGAAACCTACCTCCATTACAGATATTTTGAATACTTCGTATAACGCCGCCACCAATCAAAACTTCATGAAACTATAGGGGGCTGAAGCGGAAATATTCCACGATGTACCACAATAAGTTCTGCTATTTTTCAATAGAAACTGCATTATTTATTGACCGTCCCTTGTATCAATAAAAACTAGTAATGAAATGGAAATAATACATTATTGCGATCAACACAGTTAAAAATTTTGTAAACCTTTAGAAAAATTCTTAAGCTCGCTTTTCTCCTTCATCAGTTTATATTAGTTATAAGGACTGTGTATTATGGTAACTGACCCCCAGCTGTCGCCGTGTCGTCTATATAGTGCTGTTTAACATAAACGTTAGCCGGCTGGGGTGGCCGAGGCGCTGCAGTTTGGAACCGTGTGACCGCTACGGTCGCAGATTCGAATCCTGCCTCGGCCACGGAATTGTGTGCTGTCCTTATGTTAGTTAGGTACAAGTAGTTCTAAGTTCTAAGGGACTGATGACCTCAGAAGTTAAGTCCCATAGTGCTCAGAGCCATTTGAACCATTTTTGAACGTAAACGTTCAGTGCTGTGCGTCCCCTGTCAGTGTTGCGAAGAGCCACCATACTGTCGCTAGTTGTGTTTTTTATCTCGTCCGAACAGAAACCAGACTGTCGCCATGTTGCCGGCCGGAGTGGGCGAGCGGTTCTAGGCGCTACAGTCTGGAACCGCGCGACCGCTACGGTCGCAGGTTCGAATCCTGCCTCGGGCATGAATGTGTGTCAGGTCTTTAGGTTAGTTAGGTTTAAGTATTTCTAAGTCCTAGGGGACTGATGATCACAGCAGTTAAGTCCCATAGTGCTTAGAGCCATTTGAACCATTTTGTCGCCGTGTTGTTTTCTAAACTGTGCCTGTTTACTTACTGTGTGTCTTCATACGCATAGTTAACGCCGTGTTTTTACATTTTAAATTCCACAACTTTCCTCCTTCTTACAGTTTTTTACAATGTCACCGTTTTATCATGTTTTTATTGTTTGTTTTAATTCTCCTTATATTTTTCAAATTTTCTGTAGGCTGTAGAGCGGCCTATTACGCTGCTGCCAGCCCCCCCCCCCCCTACTGGGGGGAATCGAAATACAATAAAGAAAAAAAATTCTAATTGAATCATATTTTAATAAATTCAAGCATTTTGTGTATTTCAATGTTACTATTATTAACGTTGTAGGCATAAGTGAGATGGTAAAATGGCGGGGAATGGGGGGAGGGTAAGAGGGCTGTTGTCTGGATGTTTTGGGGGTGAGAGAGCTAGGGTGAAACTGCTCACCCGCCCCACCCTTCACTCCACCTCCCCACCCCCCCTCGCTTCTCCGCCTTCCCTCCACACCCTGGAACCGGAACGTGGATCCACGGGTGATGTACGTAGGGAGTCGCGTTCGCGTCAAGCAGAATATTGAAGGGCAGCTGGGTGCACGTGAGCGCGCCGCAGACTCCTCACCATGTAGTTGAGCAGCGGGATGAAGATGGGACCCAGCATGCCGAAGACGGACGAAGTGCTCATGCCGATGCCGCGCACCACCGTGGGGTACAGCTCGGATGCGAGCAGCGGCAGCACCACGTACGACGACGAGATGCCCATCTTGCCCACGCAGTACAGCCCGAGCGTCAGCGACGGATCTGCAGAAAGACAATCGCCATCCTCTAAGCGCATAAACCGATTCTACCATTCGCTAAGTACACGTAAGGACAGGGAGCGAAAGGCTATTTACAATTTGTACAGAAACCAGATGGCAGTTATAAAGAGCCGAGGGTCACGAAAGGGGAGCAGTGGTTGGGAAGGGAGTGGGACAGGGTTGTAGCCTCTCCCCGACGTTATTCAATCTGTATTTTGAGCAAGCAGTGAAGGAAACAAAAAAAAAAAGGGAGTAGGTATTAAAATCCAGGGAGAAGACATAAAAACACTGAGCTTCGCCGATGACATTGTAATTCTGTCAGAAACAGCAAATGACTTCGAAGAGCAGTTGAACGGAATGGATAGTGTCTTGAAAGGAGGATATAAGATGAACATCAACAAAAGGAAAACGAGTATAATGGAACGTAGTCGAATTAAGTCGGATGATGCTCAGGGAATTACACTCCTGGAAATTAAAATAAGAACACCGTGAATTCATTATCCCAGGAAGGGGAAACTTTATTGACACATTCCTGGGGTCAGATACATCACATGATCACACTGACAGAACCACAGGCACATAGACACAGGCAACAGAGCATGCACAATGTCGGCACTAGTACAGTGTATATCCACCTTTCGCAGCAATGCAGGCTGCTATTCTCCCATGGAGACGATCGTAGAGATGCTGGATGTAGTCCTGTGGAACGGCTTGCCATGCCATTTCCACCTGGCGCCTCAGTTGGACCAGCGTTCGTGCTGGACGTGCAGACCGCGTGAGACGACGCTTCATCCAGTCCCAAACATGCTCAATGGGGGACAGATCCGGAGATCTTGCTGGCCAGGGTAGTTGACTTTCACCTTCTAGAGCACGTTGGGTGGCACGGGATACATGCGGACGTGCATTGTCCTGTTGGAACAGCAAGTTCCCTTGCCGGTCTAGGAATGGTAGAACGATGGGTCCGATGACGGTTTGGATGTACCATGCACTATTCAGTGTCCCCTCGACGATCACCAGTGGTGTACGGCCACTGTAGGAGATCGCTCCCCACACCATGATGCCGGGTGTTGGCCCTGTGTGCCTCGGTCGTATGCAGTCCTGATTGTGGCGCTCACCTGCACGGCGCCAAACACGCATACGACCATCATTGGCACCAAGGCAGAAGCGACTCTCATCGCTGAAGACGACACGTCTCCATTCGTCCCTCCATTCACGCCTGTCGCAACACCACTGGAGGCGGGCAGCACGATGTTGGGGCGTGAGCGGAAGACGGCCTAACGATGTGCGGGACCGTAGCCACGCTTCATGGAGACGGTTGCGAATGGTCCTCGCCGATACCCCAGGAGCAACAGTATCCCTAATTTGCTGGGAAGTGGCTGTGCGGTCCCCTACGGCACTGCGTAGGATCCTACGGTCTTGGCGTGCATCCGTGCGTCGCTGCGGTCCGGTCCCAGGTCGACGGGCACGTGCTCCTTCCGCCGACCACTGGCGACAACATCGATGTACTGTGGAGACCTTACGCCCCACGTGTTGAGCAATTCGGCGGTACGTCCACCCGGCCTCCCGCATGCCCACTATACGCCCTCGCTCAAAGTCCGTCAACTGCACATACGGTTCACGTCCACGCTGTCGCGGCATACTACCAGTGTTAAAGACTGCGATGGAGCTCCGTATGCCACGGCAAACTGGCTGACACTGACGGCGGCGGTGCACAAATGCTGCGCAGCTAGCGCCATTCGACGGCCAACACCGCGGTTCCTGGTGTGTCCGCTGTGCCGTGCGTGTGATCATTGCTTGTACAGCCCTCTCGCAGTGTCCGGAGCAAGTATGGTGGGTCTGACACACCGGTGTCAATGTGTTCTTTTTTCCATTTCCAGGAGTGTAGATTAGGAAATGAGACACTTAAAGTAGTAAAGGAGTTTTACTATTTGGGGAGCAAAATAACTGATGATGGTACAGAGGATATAAAATGTAGTCTGGCAATGGCAAGGAAAGCGTTTCTGAAGAAGAGAAATTTGTTAACATCGAGTATAGATTTAAGTGCCAGGAGGTTGTTTCTGAAAGTATTTGTATGGAGTGTAGCCATGTATGGAAGTGAAACAGGGACGATAAATAGTTTGGACAAGAAGGGAATAGAACCTTTCCAAATGTGGTGCTACAGAAGAATGCTGAAGATTAGATGGGTAGATCACATAACTAATGATGAGGTATTGAATAGAATTGGGGAGAATTGGAGTTTGTGTCACAACTTGACAAGAAGAAGGGACCGGTTGGTAGGACATGTTCTGAGGCATCAAGGGATCACCAATTTAGTATTGGAAGGCAGCGTGGAGGGTAAAAATCGTAGAGGGAGATCAATAGATGAATACACTAAGCAGATTCAGAAGGATGTAGGTTGATGTAGGTTGCAGTAGTTACTGGGAGATGAAGAAGCTTGCACAGGATAGAGTAGCATGGAGAGCTGCATCAAACCAGTCTCAGGGCTGAAGACCACAACATCAACAACAACAACAACGTAAGCACTGAATGTGTTTTGAAAGTGAAGAGTGCCCAAAAAGTAATAACTGCTTCTGTGTGCAAGTATGAAACAAAATTCTAACACTAAGGCGGAGGACTGAGTGTTATGTCATTGCCAGGACATTTTTTCTGTCACTTGACACTGCTTTCAGTCCTGGAAATCACTTGTCTATGTGAAAAAATGTCAAGTTGCCTTGTGACTCGGAGTGACCTGATGGGAGAGTTAGTCCTAGGATCGAAGGTATGCTACAGAAAAATCATCTCCAATAGTACCGTGCCTAGTAAATCATATATATGTACAAATCAATCAGTGAGTGGAGTGAAGCTTTAGTCTGCTACAATAACACTGCTTCTTCACAGTTAGTAGAAGTCTTAGTGTTGTAGGAAATACAGATTCAAGGTAGAGTCACACAATTGTCCAGTGTTTTGAAAGTACTAAGCGATATACACGTACTCCAATACAGTAATAATGTATCTGGCAATTCTAACGTTTAAATCTACGCTACACCATTGCAGAACAAAAGTTTTAGGTTTTAGACTGCCTCTTCTTCCACAGAACGTGCACGGTTCCATATCCACACCCTCTGCATAAACGAATATTGAAAATAGTTTACGCACCTTGGTGTTAGCAGCCTAGAGGTGTCTTGTGACTGTGAAGATCCCAAATTAAATTTCTATAAAAATATTTTGTCTGTTGGGGGTTTCTGTTGTTGGAGGGTAAGCACCGTCAGATTAATGTCCTTCTGCTATCCATACTTACAGTAAGACGAATCCTTCCTCCCAGTTCAATGAAGGTGTTACTTAAAACGTTCATGAATGAATTTTAAGCCTGATGATTCCTGGAATTTTAAGCTTGTTACTATAACATCTGTGAAATGTGTATTGGTACGGGCGTTTATCATTCTACTGATGGTGGTGCTATTTTTCATCAACTTTCAGGTTCCCTTTAATATGAGTATCTAATCAACCGTCTTTATCATTATTTTATTCCCGATAAGGACGTAATGGCATTCCACACAGACAAAAATAACGATGCCCTTCTTCTTCGGTATGTGTATCACGTTTTAGGGTTTCTAACAGAAGCTTATTAAGGGACTATTTGCTATATCACTACAAAAGATGCAAAACTGCGTAGAGGACAAACAATACCGTCTTTTGAACGAAATGTTTTGGAAAGCGTTCTCGTATATTATTGACGTTATTGTTAACTATGATGTCACAACCGATGCTTCAGGAACCGGCTTGCACACCTCTGTACCTCGTGAGGTGGGCACAGTCATTACCAGCAGTATCTTTCACGAGTGAACTGCGTATTCCACGTACTGCACACTGGAGGCGTTCATTGCGCCGTGGAACGCATATTTCTAGCAGGGTGACTCAGTGTCGTTCACAAAGAGCCAACCACTACTGTTACATTCTTTAAAAAATTAGGAAGGGTAATAATCGAATTATTGCAAAGGCAATACCATGACTATAAATTTTATTTGAAGAACCTAGGTACAGAGAATATATCGCACGTTATTCATATCACATATTCGGAATACAAACTCATCCTATTTGCATCAACAATGCCCATCGACGCAAACAAAACCTCGTCGTGTGGATCAACTAACGAAAACAAAATCATGTAATTACACCTTGTGAGATACTCAAGTCGGAAATTACTCTTTTTTTCCTGACTGTAATTGTGAAATGTTTCATACAAACTTTAGTTAATCAAATATCCTGAAATATTGTTTCAAAATTATGGAAAAAGAATAAGTAAAATCTGGAAGCTTTTACAGCCTTCTATAATCTAATCACCAGATATTATTCATTAAGATGAATAAGATAATCTTGAAAATGGCTTTCTCATTCGGTGGTGTGAATTTAAATATTTTTCTTTGATTCCTGTGTGATTTTATAGCGATCATGAAATAGCTCAAAATTTTCCTGCCCCATAAAGTAGATGTTCATGCAACCGAAGGGTTTCCCCTCAATTCTGCTGTTATAATCTACGGAAAATGCACAGCAGGGAACGAAAGGAACGTAAATGTATTCTATCTCTCAAAATTCCGTTAGCAGCATACATTCTGTGCACAGGTAACAAGTTTTTTCTAAAGATACTTGTGTGGAGTGTAATCTTGCACAGATGTGGACGTGGACGACAAGAAATTCAGACAAGACGAAAACTGAATCCTCTAAAACGTGGCGCTATAGAAGAATGGTCAAGATTAGACGGTCAGACTAGATATCTAATGAGGATTTTCTAACCTGAATTAGCAGAAAAAATTCTGGTACAACTTGACTACAACAAAGGATCGGTCGATAGGAGACACCCTGAGGCATAAAGGGGCAGTCAGTTTGATAATGAAGGAAATTGTGGGGATTAAGAATCGTAGAGTGAAACCTAGGCATGAATACAGTAAGCATATTCAAGAGGGTGTAGGTCGCAGTAGTTATTCGAAGGTGAAGAAGCTTGCTCAGGCTAGAACACCATAAATAGATGTACCAAAGTATTTTTCGAACTGCAGACAACAACAACACGAGGACGAGAGAGTTCCTGAGCGATGTTTTCAGTCATTGATTACGCTGAAAATAACGATTAATTTTTTCAAGTAATTACGCTCTTGTTGGTTTCAGCACGTTACATATTTTATTCTGTTGTGTACAAATCTTTTCATCACAGCATAGGAGTCACAGAAATATTTACAGAACGACTTGTCGTTTATTGTAATCTGTAAATATCTGTGATGACCTGCTATCTAAATACCATATTACTTAGTAACAGCAGTATTAGTTGTCATGTATTTACTATCAACGTTGGCTTCCCACAATTAGTAGAAACAAAATTGATTCGATATGAAAGCAGAGATAATATGCAAGCTTATATACATACGTACGTACCCATTCGTACATAAATCTGATCACTTAATTTTAAAGTTCTGTTAGCATATCCACAAAAAAGAAACTCCTCAGTCTTGTCAAACTGCAGAATGTTCAGAGAAGACACAGATGCATTAGAAACTCTGCATTGTGGCTGCTTTAGCATTCAACAGGCTTCTGTTTGTACGGACTATGATTTCCCTTGAGGACTGCTGTGCTGACACGGATCTGATTAATTATCGAAACTTCCAGCACCCTGACGTGTTCTGATTAACGTGGACAATGTTGGAGTTAGTTGAGTCATGTACAGATAACAATTAATACTGACAGAAGCAATAGGGTGGTGACCAGATCGAAACGTGATTACTTAAAAGAGCAGAAAATGTGTCATCAGTTATACCGTAAAAGAGTTGTACTGGAGAGGCTGTGGGATCCCAGAATGTGTGACAGGACCACAAATGTACTGACACCTGGCGAAAAACCTTCCGCAAGGTAGAAAGCATTGAGAAGTTCGCAGAATAAGAACTGTGGAATAAGACTATTAACTGTATCATGATATGGATCACTTCAAGTACAGTACGTGATGAAGAGTATCTCACAAAATCCACCTTGAATTTTCTAAGCATTGGTTGTGACGTCATATGGCTATTCACACACAGAATCAGTTTTAGGCAGAAAAATTGGGCCATTCTGTCGAGTAGGTGATTTGAACCCATAGGTGTAATGATGAGTGACGCCTCTCACAGCACTACCAAAAGCAAATACTGTAATAATAATCTCACATCGGTCAGTTACAATCATCGACACAGAAAAATGTACAAAAAATTATTGAACGTTTTATGGGGTAATGGGGTCATATTTCTACTTCCGTTAGAGTAATCTCTGTTGTTTCACATTACTACTAATGCTTCCTGTTTCTGTAAGGTACTGAAAAGGTCCAGATGGAGAGCAACTACTATTTATGTTTAGAGATTGTAGGTAAACATACGCAGATTACCGATTTCGG
The DNA here is from genome assembly GCF_023864275.1 of Schistocerca cancellata. Lineage (NCBI taxonomy): Eukaryota > Metazoa > Arthropoda > Insecta > Orthoptera > Acrididae > Schistocerca > Schistocerca cancellata. Next base: position 193,058,525 of record NC_064628.1, on the reverse strand, counting down.
CCAGCAGTGACTATCTTCAATTCAGTTGAAGTGTTACGCCAACGATATCAAAAAAGAAAGACACGCTGACAAGGTGACGTAATATCTCGGCTTCATTTCTTCATATCTGTAATAGCATCTAGAGCTGGTGCTCACTGCCAGATATCAATAATCTATGGATATCACTCCACATTCATTTACTGAACTTAAAGTGGTAAATTTTCTGTCGTCTCCGTTCGAAACTCATAAAATTACAAGATGGCTAGCGAGACGTTCAAGCCCAGTACATGAAATAGTAAACAAGAAGCCTGACTAAGACGCAGGATAGAGAGAGATGTGGAGGCAAGAGGATTTATATACAATGATCGTTACACGTTGCAGCAAGAAAGCTGTGTAGGCGATCTCTCAGATTACGAATGCTGTTTTGCTGTGGAAAAAAGGAAACGATTACTCAGTACGACGAATCCCTCTATTTGTTTATTTCGACGGTGATCATGACAAAGAAAAATCACGTTTGATGTCTGTGACATAGAGAAATCTGTAGCAGTAGTAATTACGCTCTGTGACACACTTTCCTAGACATTCCTGAGACCTCTGGTCAATTCTAAAAGCTGTGGACAGAATAATTACTGTTTCTGAGGTATTGGCAGTTCGGTCTTTATGAAACACTAGACCTGCCGCTATTCAGCAAGAATGGCTGTCCACTAGTGCCGATCACGCAGCAGATTTTCGCAGGGCACAGGTTTCGCGTCATTTAACTCGGAGCTGCCGACCTTCTTCCCTTGGACGGGATGCGTGGGAAGTTGAGGTGCGTTCGTGCTGACTGATTCATGTTTTCATCGGCAGTTTTTGATACATTTGTATACAAAAAATTATCCTGTGCTTCAGAGGTATGTGAAATGCGTGGAACTAGGAAATTATCTAAGTACTGCTTCTATTTTTTGAATCCTTGAAAATAAACTGTCCGGATTCATAATGGTGAACTACCGACTGAGTTGACTATTACTAGCCACAATTTATTGATTTTCACGACTCGTTCCAAAGGCTTAAATCTCCACCATCAGGTGGGTTTATGTGGATTAATACGTCTACTATATGATGTATTACGACTCTGCAGCACTTTCTCCCGTGGTCACAGGATCCTTTACCCGTCATATAACATCACACAAGCTGTCACACTGAAATACCTACAATGTTTGTTGGTGTATGTGATGCAATAAGACGAAAAGGAAACTGTGGGCAATGCAGAAACTGCCATAGGTTACTGGAAAGTCGTAAAAGAACATATACTAGTCGTATTGATCTACATAAATCCACATGATGATGGAGGCTTAAAACTCTGTATTATGTCGTGCATATAAATAAACGGAGACTGGTCACAATAAACTTGTTGTTTCAATTTATATCAATAGCAATCAATGTAGAATGTAACCAAAAATATATACATTTTAAGAGAAATTATGTAAAATACTGACTTTGTGACTAGCTACAGTTTGTTTGAAAAATATGAACCATTTAGAAGGTCTTAATCATCGTAATGGTATTTAAAGTAGCAGGAACTGTGAATTCCAACATGAAATGCATAAAAAATTATTAAGAACCACAACACACACAAACACACACACACACACATATAACGAAGTATTTAAGTATTTGTTTGTAAATGATATAAAGTAAAGAAGTTTTATTTAGGACAACTATTATAAAATAAGACCTTTTACTGAAATTAAACATACAACTAAAATAAAATTATTGATTCTTGTCCTATGAAGTACCAGATAACTCCATTTCCTCGTTTAGTCGTAAGACAATGTTTACCCCGAATGTTGTTTTGGAGAGCAGAGTGCGTTATTATTGATGATACTAGTGGAACTGGCAGTCGTGCATCTCCCCGCCTTTTGACCCGACGTACCTAGCTAGTGGACGTGAGTCTCAGACTGCAGTGGGCCTTGACAACTTTGAAACCGAGGTGAAAGAAGCGATAAATGACAGATTACATAAACACTTCAGAGGTGGCTGGGGATGGGGCTGCAGAACTTCTGAATGAAGTTTAGAATTTAGAGTACTTGTTTACAAAATTTTCTACAAAAAATATTACCTTTCATACTGCTTCATCATAATAACAGAAATCGAACTTTGTAAATATCAGTGTATGCAGTGACATAGTCATTCTGCAGTCTACAGTTCGGAAACTATGGGAATATACCTTGCTACGGATTACAGCTTGTTTCTCACCTTTTGGGTTACAGTCACTACCACAGTTCCGTTGTAGCTTCTGTATGTTTGGTTAAATCGTCTCCTATAGCTGTAATTTTTTGTCCCTTCGACTTGCATTTGTTTACAATTTGGCAACTTAGCACGGAGTAATAACTGCCAAGGGGTCTGCAGTGCTATCAATATATTTCTGGTGCGTCTAAGCAACCGAGCCACACTATTTGTATCTCAATATTTAGTGGGCAGATCCAGCCAAATTCTTGGAGAAACTGCTGCTGCATTCGTTTTCTCTTAACTTCTTAAGAGATTAGTAGAAATACGTGTTCGGAATGCACATTTTCGTAAATCCACACCTACTGGTCCTCTTTACTCCGGCAAAATAATCGTCTGCTCTGTCTTTCTCTTTACTTCATACTCTAGTACAGTTTGTAATCCGAGGCAGCTCATTAGCAAAAAACTTTCAGTTTCCCACCAGTAAATTGAGTCCGTTAATAGCTCAGCCAATTTCGGTTGAAAGAATAGTGCAGAATTGTTGCGGAACATCATGGAATATTACCGCTTCAGCCCCTATAAATTCATGAAGTTCCGATAAGTGACGTTCCATAATTAGCCTTCAGAATGGCGCCTGAAACGGAGGTGCATTCTGAGCAGAATTGTCTTTGAGTTACTTTTGGGGGTGAATCAGAGAATCGCAGGTTTTCGTAGGCTTTTGCAGAATGTCTGCGCAGACTTCGAAGTAAGCAAAAGAGTGGTAAGTCGTTAGGAGAGACTTCCGTCCATATCGCAACAAGGCTGCGCAAATCTATCCGAACTCTCTTACGCCGGCCGGTCGCAGACAGATGCGACTCTTGCAATGTTGGAACGTGCGGACACTCTCATTCCAGGTGATGGAGTTTCACAATAAAACACCTCGCTGCTCAGCTGGGCGTCTCTGTTGGCAGTGGTGACACACTCGTCCACCGGTTGGGGCACTCTAAAGTGTGTGCACGCTGGGCTCCAACCCGCCTACCAGAAGTCCATAAAGAGAAACAAAAGACCATCTGTGCGGAATTGCATCCGCATTACGAGGCTATCTGTGGTAATGTTTTGTCGGTCGTCCTCACAGTATATAAAACATGGATTCAGCACTTCAAACCGGAAGCAATACAACAGTCCATGGAATAGCGCCACAGCAATTATCCTCTGAAGAAAAAGTTCAATGCTGCAGTCGGTAAAGTAATGGCGACCCCCTTCAAGAACTCTGAAGAGGTTACTCTGCTTGATTTCCTCTCCCGTGGTGCAACGATCTACTGTGAAGTGTACTGTGCTACCTTTAGGAATCTGGGGAAACGACTTGAGCGTGATCTTCGACACGAAAGTGGAAACAAACGTGCCCTTCTCCGTAACAACGCAAGGCCTCACATATGTCTGTGCACCAGTGAGGGGCTCACAAAACTTTATTGGGCTCTTCTTCGCAATCCATCCTACAACTCTAATCTCGCACCGGTCGACTTCATTGTGTTTGGCCCAGTGAATGATGCACTCCGTGGGAAGCAGTAAGTGGGTGATGGCGAAGGTTACTGATGCAGTAAGACGTTGGTCCCGACATCAACAAGTAGTGTGGTAGCATGCAGGCATATAGAACCTCACAGTAAGGCCGGCCGCGGTGGCCGTGCGGTTCTACGCGCTGCAGTACGGAACCGCGGGACTGCTACTGCCGCAGGTTCGAATCCTGCCCCGGGCATGGATGTGTGTGATGTCCTTAGTTAGGTTTAAGTAGTTCTAAGTTCTAGGGGCTGATGACCTAAGATGTTATGTCCCATAGTGCTCAGAGCCATTTGAACCTCACAGTAAGGTAGCGTAAGGCCGTCGCAATGAACGGCGATTATGCTCAAAAACAGCGTGCCGTAGACAGGAGGGTGAGGAATGTTATGAGGTACTGGAATTCTGAATAAAACTAACCTTATTTTTGAAAAAAATATGTTTCATATTAATTATTAAGTTCCTCCTCTTCAGCCACGTTGCGAGTAATTATGGGCCGTATGTGACGATAAACTTCAAGTGTTAAACATGTACGAGTGCAGTGATGAGATGTCAGATGATTAGCCATAATGTTTATAATGGTGCCCATTAGTGGGATGAAAGTGGAGAGAAGCTTGCCGATGTCGCGAGTGAGAGAGTGAAAACATCCCAGTTTCGCCGTTAGTGCTTCCAGAACAGTCACTCCTCCACCCACACAACCGCCATCTGTCATGTTCTGCGGGGAGATACTGTACAGCAGAGACTTTCGTATCTGCAGCGCTAACCAGCCTCCTGACGAAGAGAGAGCGATGAAATCAAACTTTAATACCGACGGCAGATACCGACTGTCCGTAAAAATTACTCATCACAATTATAAGCGAAATTATCACCACAATTATAGGCGAAATTAATACAAAACTCGGTGAAATTAATTGATCGATATATGTCGTCAAACCATTTGACGTTACACAAATTTTCCCTAGCTAACAGACAACGCCGTGAGCCTGTTCATGTCAAGAATTTTACGGTCCCCCGATTAATTACTCCTAATTACTTACAAGATGGTGGAATTTATCTTACAAAGTTTGCCGAGCCGTAGCCCGTTACGTCAAATTTGAAGCCACGGCTTTGCGAGGCTTTGGGATAGCAAACCGTCCCATCCTTCGCAAAACTGGCTCCACTTCACTCACTCCAACATCTCAGCTGATCGTGAGAGACCATGCTATCGCTGGCCAGAACATCTACCTCATCCAAGCTACCGTAAGGTGTAGGCCGGAGTGGCCGAGCGGTTCTAGGCGCTACAGTCTGGAACCGCGCTACCGCTACGGTCGCAGGTTCGAATCCTGCCTCGGGCATGGATGTGTGTGATGTACTTAGTTTAGTTAGGTTCAAGTAGTTCTAAGTTCTAGGGGAGTGATGACCTCAGCAGTTAAGTCCCATAGTGCTCAGAGCCATTTGAACCATTTTACCGTACGGTGCTTGCTCGGAGTATCCTATACTTCTACTAGTCTTTTATTTCCTGTTCCACTCGTAAATTCAGCGAGGGAAAGATGACTGTTCTTGTATCTTATTTTACCCGAAACATACGTTGGCGACGGTAGAATCGTTCTGCACTCAACTTCAAATGCCAGTTCTCTAAATTTTCTCATTAGTGTTCCCCGAAGTAATCGCAACCTTTCCAAGGATTCCTATTTGTGGTCCCGTAGCAGCTCCGTAATGCTTGCGTGTTATTCGAACCTTCCGGTTACAAATCTAGCTGTCTGATTCTGTATTGCTTCGATGTCTTCCTTGAATCCGACCTGGACGGATCACAAACACTAGAGCAATACTCAAGAACAGGTCGCACAAGCGTCCTACATGCGACCTCCTAAGCAGAGGAACCACACATTCCAAATTTTCCCCAATAAACCGAAATCGACCGTCGCCTCCCCTACCACAGTCCTCACATGGTGATTCCATTTTATATCGCTTTGCAGTGTCACGTCCAGATACTTAAACGCTTTGACTATGTCACGCAGGACACTGCTAATATTGCATCCAAAAATTACGGGTTTGTTTATCCTATTCATCCTTATCAACTTGCAGTTTTCTACCATTAGAGCAAGCTGCCATTCATCATACAAAATAGAGATTTTATCATTTTGTATCCTCCTACAGTCTTTCAACTTTGACACATTTCCGTACACCACAGCATCAACCGGAAACAAAAGCAGACCGTGGTCTACCCTCTCCGCCAGATCATTTCTGTGTACAGAAAATTATAGCGGTTTCTGTCACACTTCCCTAGGGCACTCCTGACGATACCCTTGTCTCTGATGAACACTTCCGTCGACGACAACATATTAGGTTCTATTATTGTAGAGGTCATTGACCCACCCACGTATCTGAGGACCTATTGCAAATGCTCGTATCTTCGTTCATATTCCGCAATGGGGACACCGTGTCCATACTTTTTGTAAATCTAGAAATATAGTATCTCCCTGTTGCCCTTTATTTATAGTTCGCAGTTCATCTAGTGAGAAAAGGCAAGCTGATTGTCACACGAGCGGTGTTTTCTAAAACCATGCTGCAAATTTATTAATTCGAAGTGAGAATGTGTTCAAGGATTGTGCTGCAGACCCATGTTAGGGATATTGGTCTATAATTTTGCGGGTCTGTCCTTTTACCGTTCTCATTCACAAGAGTCACGAGCGCTTTTTTCCAGCTGCTCGGACCTTGCGCTGCGCGAGAAATTCGCGATAAATGCTAGCTAAGTAAAGTCCCGTGCCGTACAGTACTCTTCGTAAAACCGAATTGGCATTCTATCCTGACGTGGCGACTTATTTTTTTTATATTCTTTCAGTTGTTTCTCTACGCCAGCGATGCTTATTATTATTATGTTGTCCGTACAGGAGTCTCTTCGATGGTCATATGGCGGAGTGTATGATTCTCCTGCGTGAACGATTTCTTAAATGTGAAATTTAAATAATTACGCGTCCCTCTTTATGTCGGTGGACGCCAATTTTGTGACGGTGTCCTCACTGCAGAACTGACTAGATACACCCTCGCCGCCAAGTAGGTTGCAGTTCTTAGTCGGAGCCACTTAGTGATCAGCACTAGCGCGGGTGATGTTGCCACTTTCCTGCATGTTAACGCTGTTGTCTCACTTGGTAGCCGCTTGGACCATAGAAGCTCGTGTTAGTACTACCTTTGCTCAGTAATACGGTTCGGGATTATTTCCGTCGTGATTTGTTAGTGATGCTACCGTCAGCATTCCAACCGATAGGCGTGACTAAGCTATCCATTCTTTCGCGGTACGTGCATTTGAGTCGCCTCTGGCTGGGTTTCAGTCAAAGCTCGTCTCTTGGCTATTAATAATTTCCAGCTAAACTCTCAGTTTGGACTCTCTGGCTCTAAAACTGGAATGAATCAGTTATTTATAACGTAAAACTTCTGTTTTGCTATTTACAGTAAACTGTCTTGACTTCCACAAGACGTTGGGTCGAATTGTTGCTTTATACACTCCTGGAAATTGAAATAAGAACACCGAGAATTAATTGTCCCAGGAAGGGGAAACTTTATTGACACATTCCTGGGGTCAGATACATCACATGATCACACTGACAGAACCACAGGCACATAGACACAGGCAACAGAGCATGCACAATGTCGGCACTAGTACAGTGTACATCCACCTTTCGCAGCAATGCAGGCTGCTATTCTCCCATGGAGACGATCGTAGAGATGCTGGATGTAGTCCTGTGGAACGGCTTGCCATGCCATTTCCACCTGGCGCCTCAGTTGGACCAGCGTTCGTGCTGGACGTGCAGACCGCGTGAGACGACGCTTCATCCAGTCCCAAACATGCTCAATGGGGGACAGATCCGGAGATCTTGCTGGCCAGGGTAGTTGACTTACACCTTCTAGAGCACGTTGGGTGGCACGGGATACATGCGGACGTGCATTGTCCTGTTGGAACAGCAAGTTCCCTTGCCGGTCTAGGAATGGTAGAACGATGGGTTCGATGACGGTTTGGATGTACCGTGCACTACTCAGTGTCCCCTCGACGATCACCAGTGGTGTACGGCCAGTGTAGGAGATCGCTCCCCACACCATGATGCCGGGTGTTGGCCCTGTGTGCCTCGGTCGTATGCAGTCCTGATTGTGGCGCTCACCTGCACGGCGCCAAACACGCATACGACCATCATTGGCACCAAGGCAGAAGCGACTCTCATCGCTGAAGACGACACGTCTCCATTCGTCCCTCCATTCACGCCTGTCGCGACACCACTGGAGGCGGGCTGCACGATGTTGGGGCGTGAGCGGAAGACGGCCTAACGGTGTGCGGGACCGTAGCCCAGCTTCATGGAGACGGTTGCGAATGGTCCTCGCCGATACCCCAGGAGCAACAGTGTCCCTAATTTGCTGGGAAGTAGCGGTGCGGTCCCCTACGGCACTGCGTAGGATCCTACGGTTTTGGCGTGCATCCGTGCGTCGCTGCGGTCCGGTCCCAGGTCGACGGGCACGTGCACCTTCCGCCGACCACTGGCGACAACATCGATGTACTGTGGAGACCTCACGCCCCACGTGTTGAGCAATTCGGCGGTACGTCCACCCGGCCTTCCGCATGCCCACTATACGCCCTCGCTCAAAGTCCGTCAATTGCACATACGGTTCACGTCCACGCTGTCGCGGCATGCTACCAGTGTTAAAGACTGCGATGGAGCTCCGTATGCCACGGCAAACTGGCTGACACTGACGGCGGCGGTGCATAAATGCTGCGCAGCTAGCGCCATTCGACGGCCAACACCGCGGTTCCTGGTGTGTCCGCTGTGCCGTGCGTGTGATCATTGCTTGTACAGCCCTCTCGCAATGTCCGGAGCAAGTATGGTGGGTCTGACACACCGGTGTAAATGTGTTCTTTTTTCCATTTCCAGGAGTGTATTATGTGCGTAGTATCAGCTATTATATGGGGCATCCTCAAGTAATGCAAGATGTCGTGGGATATCGTAGGAATATTTCCGCTTCAGCCGCTATAGTTTCATGGAACTCCGATAGGTGGCGGTGCTATACCTAGGCTTCAAAATGGCGTCTGTAACGGAGATGTGTTCTGAGCAGAGATCTGTCATTGAGCTTAATTTTGCGGGAAACCAGAGCATCCAACATATTCATAGGCATTCGAAGGGGTTTTGCGGGGCCCTGGCTGTGAACGGAAGCACAGTGAGTCGTTGGGTGAGGCGTCTGTCATCATCGCCAAATCGTCGCGCATACCTGTCCGATTGTCCGGATGCCAGCCGCCTGTACACAGCTGTGATTCCTGCAATGCTGGAACGCACGTACACTCTCATTCGAGGTGATCGATGGATCAAAGACCTCGCTGAATAACTAGACTTCGTCGTTGGTAGTGCCGACATACTCGTCGAACAGTTGGGGGCCACAAAGATGTGCGCCCGTTGGCTTCCTCGCCGTCTAACAGGAGACCATAAGGAGCAACGAAGGACCATCTGTGCGGAATTATGAGGCTGATCGTGACAATTTTTTTCGAACAGCGTCACAGATGATGAAACAGTGAGTTCATCACTTATAACCGGAAACAAATCGTAAATCCATGGAGCTGCGGCACTCCACTAACTCTCTCCATGAAGGATGTACTCTTCAGGAAGTAGTACGGGGATAATGGAAATGTTACTGATGCAGCAAGAAGCTGGCTCCGACATCGAACATGTGCTGCCATGTGGTCATACAGGCCCTCACAGCAAGGCGGTGTAAAGCCGTCACACTGAATGGAGATTGTGTTGGAACATAGGATGTTGTAGCCAGTATAGTGTATTGTAATCCTGAGTAAATCCAACCTACTTTCAGAAAAATATTTGTTGCATTAATGCGTTGCGTTACTTACTGAACGCCCCTCGTGTAATACACTCCTGGAAATTGAAATAAGAACACCGTGAATTCCTTGTCCCAGGAAGGGGAAACTTTATTGACACATTCCTGGGGTCAGATACATCACATGATCACACTGACAGAACCACAGGCACATAGACACAGGCAACAGAGCATGCACAATGTCGGCACTAGTACAGTGTATATCCACCTTTCGCAGCAATGCAGGCTGCTATTCTCCCATGGAGACGATCGTAGAGATGCTGGATGTAGTCCTGTGGAACGGCTTGCCATGCCATTTCCACCTGGCGCCTCAGTTGGACCAGCGTTCGTGCTGGACGTGCAGACCGCGTGAGACGACGCTTCATCCAGTCCCAAACATGCTCAATGGGGGACAGATCCGGAGATCTTGCTGGCCAGGGTAGTTGACTTACACCTTCTAGAGCACGTTGGGTGGCACGGGATACATGCGGACGTGCATTGTCCTGTTGGAACAGCAAGTTCCCTTGCCGGTCTAGGAATGGTAGAACGATGGGTTCGATGACGGTTTGGATGTACCGTGCACTATTCAGTGTCCCCTCGACGATCACCAGTGGTGTACGGCCAGTGTAGGAGATCGCTCCCCACACCATGATGCCGGGTGTTGGCCCTGTGTGCCTCGGTCGTATGCAGTCCTGATTGTGGCGCTCACCTGCACGGCGCCAAACACGCATACGACCATCATTGGCACCAAGGCAGAAGCGACTCTCATCGCTGAAGACGACACGTCTCCATTCGTCCCTCCATTCACGCCTGTCGCGACACCACTGGAGGCGGGCTGCACGATGTTGGGGCGTGAGCGGAAGACGGCCTAACGGTGTGCGGGACCGTAGCCCAGCTTCATGGAGACGGTTGCGAATGGTCCTCGCCGATACCCCAGGAGCAACAGTGTCCCTAATTTGCTGGGAAGTGGCGGTGCGGTCCCCTACGGCACTGCGTAGGATCCTACGGTCTTGGCGTGCATCCGTGCGTCGCTGCGGTCGGGTCCCAGGTCGACGGGCACGTGCACCTTCCGCCGACCACTGGCGACAACATCGATGTACTGTGGAGACCTCACGCCCCACGTGTTGAGCAATTCGGCGGTACGTCCACCCGGCCTCCCGCATGCCCACTATACGCCCTCGCTCAAAGTCCGTCAACTGCACATACGGTTCACGTCCACGCTGTCGCGGCATGCTACCAGTGTTAAAGACTGCGATGGAGCTCCGTATGCCACGGCAAACTGGCTGACACTGACGGCGGCGGTGCACAAATGCTGCGCAGCTAGCGCCATTCGACGGCCAACACCGCGGTTCCTGGTGTGTCCGCTGTGCCATGCGTGTGATCATTGCTTGTACAGCCGTCTCGCAGTGTCTGGAGCAAGTATGGTGGGTCTGACACACCGGTGTCAATGTGTTCTTTTTTCTATTTCCAGGAGTGTATAAGAGACTGCCTCGAATTTCTTGTGTTTATAATGAACAATTGGAATTTTTATTAAATATCTCCGTCTTCTGGGCTGTAGTATTCCCCTGTTGTAGGGCATAGGAAGTTCTGTTCAGCTACCAATAGAACCTGCTGGATGTAACGTATTCTGCGCCACAATGGGGGAGAAGATAGGAAATTAGTAGGTGAGAGCAAGTGCTCCAGCCCTGTCTGAGAATCGGGAGTAGAGAGTTTAATTAGTCCCACAGCCACGCCTTCTATCGTTCTGTGATAACCCAGGAACGCGACTGCAAGCCAGCCTGTACGTGGCGGTCACTCACTGCTCTGGACGAGGACGGTGGCGAGGCAGGCGGCGCCGCCCACCGCCATGCTGAGGCACAGCGTCCAGCGGCGGCCCCACAGCTCCATCGCCGGCCACAGGAACAGGTAGGTCGGCAGCTCCACCACGCCGGCCAGGAAGAAGTTGAGGAACTCGTCGCCGCCCAACGCAGGCGCGTAGTACGACAGGCCCACGTACACGCTCGTGTTAGTGAACCTGTGGCGTACCGGAAACAACGACGTTAACGGCGACCAGTATTGGCAGCGCCATTTGTGGTGCACATAAGCTGGTTGATCTTCACTGACAGTATACTGGGTGTACTTGATGGATGATTAAATACCAAAGTTTACGTTGTATTTTCCATACTTTCTGTTGTATCACTAATCTACGTGAGTCTCAACCGACACTGAACAGAATTTTATGAAGCAATATAAGGTGTGATTCAGCTTTGGGTTTTATGCAACCCCCAGTGCCTTCAGATACCACATGCAAAATTTCATATACTCTTGCTAGCTATACTCAGACTATTTCTCCTACAGAAAATGGTGAACAGGACATTTTTGTAGGACATTTAATGTAGTTAAATTTCATACTGGTATACGTTATCACTACAGGCCATTGTTTTCGAATTATTCAAGAAAAACCTACGAAAGGGACCTTAAACCATGTTTTCCTTGAATAAAGCGAAAATTGTGGCCTCCGGCGAAAACATATTACACAATTTAACAACAAAATAATTTCGTATAAAATGTCAAGTAAATGCTTTTCTTTGGCACTAATAATTTCTGTGTAGCGAGCGAGAGAATATGCAGATCACGTACATGGATTTTGAGATGTTGAAGTTATTGCGGGTTGCATAAAAGCCAGTGATAGGAGCAGCTGAACCACTCTCTCATATATATATATATATATATATATATATATATATATATATATATAAAGGAGCTAAGCTGCGAAAGTATGTGATGGCGATAGCTGCTTGTACTTCATATATATATATATATATATATATATATATATATATATATATATATATATAAAGGAGCTAAGCTGCGAAAGTATGTGATGGCGATAGCTGCTTGTACTTCAAGAATGTTTAAATAGTTTTGCCTCAAACCAGTAATTCTTACGTATATATGATAAATATGACCCTAAAAGGACTAATATACTTTGTCTTACTTTAATATCGCTTGGGATATCTATTGGCATTCTACGCTTCAAAGCAGTAAAGGATTCTGTGTCATATAAAAATGCATGTACTGTCAATAACTAATTCACCCTGAACTACTGCTCGCAGGAAATCCTACTGATAGAGAGCTCTGTGAGTTGTCCGACTACTGTATTGCAGTGAGTTAGTTCATGAATGCTCCCCATGGCGAACAAATCACTAACAGATGTTCGAATAGAAGTGATTATTAATGTCTCTGACAGTAAAGAGCCTGTTTCTGAATTTAAAAACCGTAATGTATGTTCTAAATGGAAAATCAGCACGCTGTCATCAGTATACAACCGATTCTTTCAAGGTATCATGCTGCAGAGTGGCTGGTACATCCGCTTCTGTGATATTTCCAACTGTCTGCGGCCAGTATTACCAGTGACATATCTAAAACTACAACACACACAGTCATCAGAACATCTGACATACATATATCATTCGCTGTAATGTTCTATACAACTATTATATAAATTTCTGAAATTACAAACACTGCAGATGAGTGAAGGTTGTGCTTGAACTCATCAGTGAATGACTTACAATTAGGGACGAATTAGGGACGGCAACTGCTATAATGGAATTGATACTACTATGATCTATAAGTAAAACAAGCCAAAATTCTCTCAGCAAATAACCAGCCAGGCAGTTCATATTTCGTCATTTAACTTCACATGTCACACTGAATTGATACGTTACATCTAAAAGGATAACATAAATGTCATTCATATCTACACGATTCATGACGATAACAGAATCACTAAAATAGGTGACGAAAAGGGTAAAATGATGTTGGACTGAAACATATCCGAAGAGGAACTTATATCCGTAAACGAATAACAAACGATGGACCATATTCCAGAAATTTCAACGTACACTGCTAATGTTTTAGGGACTTTAGTAGAGCACAGTTGAAGCGTGCATAAATTGACCGAAAATGTATTCCGATAACATACTGAAAAATAACTCATAAACTGACATATTTCATGAACAGCATCCCTTCCAATATCGGAAGAATCACTGATGATTCTCAAGAAAAATTCTGAATCAGTGAAAATACAGTCTTCGAGATAGAAACGGCAAGGGAAAAACTAGAAAACGTGTGCATTGTAAATTCGCAGACGTATTTGTAAAACTCGTGTCAGCTACTTGCGTCCAAACTGTAGGTAATGAATACCATTATTTTGCCGGAATCGTATGTTAAGTATACAGCTGCGCAGAAAGACTGCTGATTCATCTACTTTCTCAATAACTGAATGTTTCGGAATTTATTTTCCAGTTTGTGCCTAATTTACACAGGTCGATTTATATTTACCCTAACAGAATAGACCAGTGCCATCCCCTCCCCGTCCCCCAGACGTTCAACAGTTCGTTGCCTAGGTTTTCTCTTACCTCTTGTAATTCTAGCAAGTGTTTCTTCAATGTAGCCCTGAAGTACGTACGTCCAGCCCATCTCGATATCGTTTCCACTGCCAACTGTATGCTATCTGTAAGCGGATCCTGTATATTGTGTTTATAAATTAGTTATACAGAAGTAACCTTTAATTGAGAAAAGGATAAATAGTTCACAGAAATATTTGATACAGCACTAAATACAGTGTATCTTCAAGTTTTATTCTCGCCGAACAGTATCAGTTCCCTACGTTCCCTCTAGGTTGGCGGCGCGAATGATTTACTCCAGCGGTCATCACGGAGTCGGGTAACGGTGCAGAACGTGCGCAATGTATTTCATGGTTTCATGAATCCAAATCCGCTACTACAGTTCATAGACAATTCAGGACTACGTATCGCGGTCTACCACCTCAAAGACAGACTTGTATTGACTGGTGTAACCCTTCCACCGAAACTTGCTGTGTAACACGTAGGACGCTGGTCAAGATTCGCCAGCAACTTGCTCTTTCTCGCCTTGTCAACTGTAACTGGCATATCGTACCTGGACGTGCTTCAACATTATCTAATACCTCAGTTACAACAGGACATGGGCATAGAATCTATTTTCCAGCAAGATGGGACGCTACCATATGATTATCATAAAGTTGTCACGTATCTCTGTAGGAATGTATCAAATTACATTGAACGTGATGGAATAATAACTTGGTCGCCGTGATCCCCTGATTTAGTCCTAGGGAACTTCTTTGTATGAGGTTATTTTAAAGACAGAGTGTTCATTCCTCCGCTTTCGGAAACAACCGACGAGCTGCGACATCGGATAACAAAAGCAACTGCCACCGTACGTTAATACTTGTTTCATACGATTTGGCAGGTGATTGAGGCGACATTTATCGTATTACAAAAGGAAGCCACATTGAACATTTGTAAATAAAACTTTAAGAGATACCATATTCAGAGCCGTATCAAACATATCTGAAAATTATTTATCTTTTCCAAAATTTAAAGGTTACTTTTGTATAACAAAATTATAATCATCCTGTATTTACTTGGATTTTTTCTATTAATTCTCAACACAAATATTATTCTCTACAAATGACTTGGGGTAGTGAAACGGCAAGTCAGGCAGTAGAAAAAGGTTGATATTCTATAATTGAAACTTATCGCCTTATTTAAGTTCGGAATACTCAAAAAGAAACTGAATGTCATTCTTGTCATGTTAAATGTTCTTAGAATTAATCACTGCAATGATTTTCCTGTTGAGGAGAGTTCATCGCTGACAGATTTATTATTAAAAGAATACGCTCCATCAGTAGCACTTAAATCTATTACGTCTAGTCTACAATAAAGTCTTATGATGTAAAGCCACGAAGAAAATGTCCCCTTAGGATTGGGAACCTTACGGTGGGTAATAACCAAATGTGGAATAATAGACATAAATACAAAAACCATAATTGTAAGCAAAATCCTGGTGACTAGAATTACTGACAATATAGACGAGGTTGATTGTATTACAAATGTACCTACAGAAATGAGCCTCCATGTAGGGCATCGTGTTAATAGTACTTCCGGCAAGATATAATATGAGAGTTGGTTTGTGGGTTTGCTTCACAACTGACTAACACTTACGAGAACAATCTAAACGGAAGACGTGCGAATCACCTAAATCTAGCACTGCAAATATTGTGCAAACGGAAAGTGCTACTGATGCGCGGTTTTCACAGAATGGATTGGTAGTTAGGTGCTCGTATTTTTAGCCAATAAATAAAACTTGGAAAGTGTATTTTTGCACAAACATAAAAAGGAACAATACAAATTGACTTTAACAAACTAAAAGCAGGGTAAATTAGAATCTGAGTAGCGTTTGTTACAGGATTTTAGTGCTAGTCATTTACGAGATATTGTATTTTGAAAAGTTTCCGTACGGAAACTTGTTTGTGGCACTCAACTTGCATAGTCGCTATGTACGATGCTGTTATGTTTGCTTACAGCGTGCTTGTGTGTTCTTAGTGTGCTCTGCGACTTGATAGCCACTTAGTGTGTGGCGGTCTACGCTATAGGACGTGGGTTAATGATGTGATTGACCAATGCAGAAAAAGCTGACATGCTCAGGGTGTTTGTACAGTGAAGGAAGAATGCAGTTGGTTGCCGTACGCTGTATGCGGCAAGATATCCCAATAGGCGTTAAACATCACATCAGCTATTTATCAGTCTCTTCAACCACTTACGTGAAAGTTGTTGTGTAAAACCTAGACAAAGTAAGAGCTGGAAACAAGCAATAACAGACATGAGTAATTAATGTTCTTGCTGCTATTGCAGTTGTTCCGCACTTTAGCTCCCACGCAATCACAAGAGGAATTGGAATGAGTCAGGCAGATTTTCTACGCATTCTCCAATGACATAGGTTCCATTCCTATAAATAAGAGCTGCATGGCAACGATTATGAGAATCGTGTTATCTTTTCTACTTGGGCATTTAGACAACATACTCCTGATGCATCTTGTTTAGTGATGAAGCCACATTTACCAATTATGGGCAGGTAAACCACTAAAACATTCACTGTTGATCCTTTGACGATCTGCGTTGGCTTCCTCAGGTGGAACTTCAAGTCCGTGAAGTTTAACCGCGTTGTGTGAGACACTGAGCCATCAATCAGCTAATAGGCCGGTCTTTCGTAAAAGGTACACTGAGCGCGCACAAACAGAGCAGCCTCCTAAGTGACCATCTTCCAAGCATTCTACCAGACGTTCCGCTACAGTCTAGGAGGAATCAGTGGTACCAACATGTTGACTGTTCAGCCAGTCCGAGGTACTGTTGCATATCTTCAGGAGTTGTTTCCAAATCGATGGAAACCTGTACTTTGGCCGACCCGCTCCCCGGATTTGGAGTGTGTAGACTTTTTCTGTGGGAAAAGCTGAAACACGCTGTCTACAACGACACTCGATGATATGCAACGACGTATTACTGCAGCCTTCTCGGGCATCTTCGGTGAAATGCTAACACGTGTGCAGCCGTCGTTTCATACCAGACTGGGAGCGTGTATTGCCGCTGCCCGTGGTCAGTTTGAACACCACCTGTGATTATCGATCCTCTCGTTACTGAAGAGAGTCTACATAAGTACTGTATACACTTGTGGTGTTCTTTAGTGAGTGCTAATTGTGGTGTCACCGCCACACTTGCTAGGTGGTAGCCTTTAAATCGTCCGCGGTCCGTTAGTATACGTCGGACCCGCGTGTCGCTACTATCAGTGATTGCAGACCGAGCGCCGCCACACGGCAGGTCTAGTCTAGAGAGACTTCCTCGCACTCGCCCCAGTTGCACAGCCGACTTTGCTAGCGATGGTTCACTGTCTACATATGCTCTCATTTTCAGAGACGACAGTTTAGCATAGCCTTCAGCTACGTCATTTGCTACGACCTAGCAAGGCGCCATATTCAGTTACTATGAATGTATTCTGAACAGATAATATTGTGAATCATGTACCGTCAAGAGCGACGTTCATCATTAAGTATCAAACCAATTATGTGCGCTTTCTGAAATCTAATTCCTTCTCATGTTCCAGACCTCACGTCAGTATAGTTCTCCCCTCCTCACGCCAGATTGCGTGAGCTAAAACGCGTGCGTTTCGGCCTCCACTAGTAACACGGTGTTGCCTGTTCTGCCAACACAACACTAATTAAGGTATTGTACAAATGTCCGTGTGGGAACTTTTCCAAATACGGTATCTTCTAAATGATTCCCACTAGAATCCTGCAACAAACACCACTGGCATTCTAATTTACCCTACTTTTAGTTCGTTAGTGTCAATAGTCATCGTTCCTCTTAAGAAGAGTGTGTTTTGAAAAACGTACTCCTCTTAAGTATTATTACAATTGTTGATTGGGTAATAATACGAGCCCATGACTACCAATCCCTTCTGTGATAACCGCACATCAACAGTACTTTCCATTTCTGCAGTGTATGCGGTGAAAGTTTTAGGTGATTCACCCTGTATAGAGGAGGTGTGAATCTTTCGCCAGAAAGACAGACAACTTCGATCAGGCCGGAGAGAAAAAAAAAACGGTCTCTGCTTGTGAATATTTAACCTCCTTTTCCTCAGTATGCCCAGAGAATTTACCTTATGTCCTAGTACCACGTTTGCATTGTTCTACATACTTGCTGTCCGTAGCAGAATGATTTGTGTTGCGCATGAAGTCGCTAGTAGCAACAAATAATGTTAGTGTAGTGGCAGGTAAAACTTAATGTAAACAAAATTGTTAAGGCTTTCGTGGCCACTTGTTGACAAACTGCCTATTGGCTTCTGTCTCGGGTTCTTCGGCCGACGTTCATCTAATGATTTTTCTGACGTTTCGCCAGCACGAGTGGCTGGCATTGTCAAAGCTTCACCCTCCATTGCCGGTGGTGAACTGGAGGCGAGCTCGCGGCAACAGGCTATATGTACCTGGCGCGCCAACGTCCGAGGGCTTCTCCGCGGTCATTTCCGGTGCGTTTCTCCTCTTGCTACCTGCGACGGTCGTTCGCTGCAGTACGGGAAGCCAGGATCCGTTTACCTTAAGGCTTTCCTCTTTCTTGTTGAAACTGTTCACGTGTTTTTGGATTTCTACAGCTTCTCTGAACAAGCGCGTGTGATAGTGTTTCTCTACAGACAGAACTTCCGTGTCGGGAATATACCGTATACCTTGCACATGCGGAAAAGTTTATGTCGGAATGACTGGACGATCCATTAACACCAGGATCAAAGAGCATAAGCGACATTGCAGGTTGGGGCAGGTGGAGAAATCGCCAGTGGCAGAGCACGCACAGAATGAGACCGACCACGTAATAAAATTCGCCGACACGGAAGTTCTGTCTGTAGAGAAACACTATCACACGCGCTTGTTCAGAGAAGCTGTAGAAATCCAAAAACACGCGAACAGTTTCAACAAGAAAGAGGAAAGCCTTAAGGTAAACGGATTCTGGCTTCCCGTACTGCAGCGAACGACTGTCGCAGGTAGCAAGAGGAGAAACGCACCGGAAATGACCGCGGAGAAGCCCTCGGACGTTGGCGCGCCAGGTACATATAGCCTGCGGCCGCGAGCTCGCCTCCAGTTCACCACCGGCAATGGAGGGTGAAGCTTTGACAATGCCAGCCACTCGTGCTGGCGAAACGTCAGAAAAATCATTAGATAAACGTCGGCCGAAGAACCCGAGACAGAAGCCAATAGGCAGTTTGTTAATGTAAACAATTTAGGTGCGAATAAGCAGATCACTGTTTAACTAATGGCAAAAAAAAATTTTTATCGTATTCACCCCATTACAAAACCCTCTTATCAGCATATTTGGTTACTGAAGGCGTACAAAATATATCTCAACTACCCCATTGTGAGTGTTCTGTGTGTTTCCCATCGTTTATTGTACTGTTGGCGTACTGGTGCGTACTGATATCTAGTGATACGCAGCAGTCTCCGTGGAGAGGAACAGAGCGGCGGACTCACCAGATGAAGGTGATGATGAGCGTCTTGCGGCGCATGTTGGGCGTGCGCACCAGGTCGGTGATGCCGTAGCGGCGCTGCTTCTCGCGGTGCTGCACGTGCTGCTCCACCTGGAACCTGCGCTGCAACAACAGGCCGCCTTCAGTCTGCCGTCTGGCCCAGTCGGCGGTCTACACCAGCCTCTCATCTCGCTAACGGTACACCACCGCTGTCTGGCTCTATGAAGGGGCAAAGCGCTCCCTCTGAACTTCCAGGCGCATTCTTTTTTCTCCAGATGGACTCCGAAAAGCACCCCTCTGCTGATAGTAAGGAAAAGTATCCGAACTACCCCACCTAATGCAGAATTGACAATTAGTAGTCACGACGGGCGGGTCTCAAGGTATAAAAGGAGACCGGGAGTATTCTATCGTGAATGACAGTAGGGCAGCGATTGGCAGTCTAACAACACTTGATTTCATAGTCATAGAACATACAATACAATATGTCAAAGATACACTGTACTAAGAGTAAACAAACAGTCTCTCACTTGCCCGAAGTACGTCACTCTGTGACATCCTCCCCACCCTGGTCGACCTCCAAAGGTACGGCCAGCTGCACAGGACGACTAATGATGTGACCTTCTGCTGTCCGGAGTATTATCGTCCTTACCCTGCCGTCTCTTCCTGGTTGTACCGATTCTATCCTGGCCATCTTCCACATATTGGATCAGCACGATGTCGCCAGGGCGAAAAGGGAGACTCGTCCCGATGGGCGTTTAACTTCCTGGTAGTTCCGGAGCTCCAATAGGTATTCTTTAATCCAACGGTTGCAAAAACTGTCACAGAGTTGGTCTCAGTCGGATTTCCTTTGTTAAATTCGTGTTCGCTTAAGGCTCTGGTCCCGTCGGAATAGTCGTAAGTTTTTCTCCCTTCAGAAAATGGGAAGGTGTGAGTGCATCACAATCATCTCCTGGTGTTCAAATGGCTCTGAGTACTATGGGACTTAACATCTGTGGTCATCAGTCCCCTAGAACTTAGAACTACTTAAATCTAACTAACCTAAGGACATCACACACATCCATGCCCGAAGCAGGATTCGAACCTGCGACCGTAGCAGTCACGCGGTTCCGGACTGAGCGCCTAGAACCGCTAGACCACCGCGGCCGGCTCTCCTGGTGTGATGGGCCTGGAGTTCACCGCGGCTTCAATACTGATCAAGGTGGTATTCCGAGTTTCGGCACCAAATTCTTATATCCTGAATCAGCGATTGGCAGTCTAACAGCACTTGATTTCATAGTCACAGAACATACAATACAACATGTCAAAGATACACTGTTCTAAGAGTAAATAAACAGTCTCTCACTTGCCCGAAGCCGCGCGGAATTAGCCGAGCGGTCTTAGGAGCTGCAGTCATGGACTGTGCGGCTGGTCCCGGCGGAGGTTCGAGTCCTCCCTCGGGCATGGGTGTGTGTGTTTGTCCTTAGGATAATTTAGGTTAAGTAGTGTGTAAGCTTAGGGACTGATGACCTTAGCAGTTAAGTCCCATAAGATTTCACACACATTTGAACATTTGAACTTGCCCAAAGGACATCACTCTGTGACATATTCTGTAATTAGTGGAGAAGCAATAACAGCAGAATGGTTCATCCAGGACAGCTCAGTGGCTTCGAACAAAGAGTAGTCAATGTCACCTGAATAACAGATCCATGATATACGATTCAATATTTATAATGCTCCTCCCCAAGTGGAATGTTCGCAATCTGTTATCAGTTGGAAACGCGGAAGAATACACACATCTAAACCCATTCCGGACCTCATGTCTAGACAGACAGGGATCGTCTAGCATTGCACAGAATCGTTGCAAATTATAGCGTGTAATCAGTAGTATGAGACACTTGTTACTACCAAAGTGATATAGATGAAAAAATGCGGTGTAATGTACGAGAAGCTCCTCACAAGCCCCTCATTCCTCCAGCCAATGCTAAGCGACGCTTGATGCGGTTTAAAGAGCGACGCTACTGGCATTTGGATGGCTGGATACGTATTATTTGAAGTGATGTATCACGCTATGTTACGTGTGCATCGGATGGAAAGGTTTGAGTTTGGCAAATGACAGCAGAACGTTCCCTGCCGTCGTGTATACTTCTAATACTGAAGTGCGGACGAGGTGGAAAATACCATTCCTGAAATGGACTGGCGAGCACACTGTCGCGACCTGTTGCCAAAGAAACACCACTGGAATGTTTTAGAAGTTCCACTTCATTCCAGACCACAGCATCAACATCACTAAATCCTCTGACATAGGGTCTTGCAAATTCTCTAATAGGTATTCCCGATACCTTTGATCAAATAATGTACTAAAAATTTCTGTAGTTAATAGCTTTATTAATTATTCCTGCCCCTTTCCAGTTCGAAAAACCGCCGAAAACTGTTAACCTGAAAAACCAAGTCAAGGAGACATGGAATAAACCTTCAATCAGCCAGTCCCTACATGTTGCCCCCAAGCACGAGCAACGAAGCTTCGGAAATTTCTTCGGGATATTTTGTGAGTATTTTGGTATGAGGATATAAGTTGCTAGTTTACTTTTGATATTTAAGAAACGTAATGAGAGCTCTATATTTTAATTCCATGTGTCATACTTCATATTTGCACTTTCTACACTTTTTAAAAGGGTAGTCAAAAACACCAAGAAGTTCTGAGTAAAAACACTGTGATCTTTGGTTGCCGGTAGCATTGTCGTTGTAGTTACTGCATTCGGTGACAAGTGGGTGAGTGAGTCACATGTTGGTCACACTATTCACAGGCCTGGAAATAGTTTGCAAAGCATAGTGATAATGGTACAGAAGATGTTTAATTAGCGAAATATGATTCGGCAGAGTTTAATTTGAGAAGTGCGAAGATTTGCTGGTAATGTTGTTGCTGCATCGCTTGCCTATGTGTAATTTAGGATGCGTTGGGGAAACGGTAAGTCTTTAGTGGAATTTTTATTTACTGTTTCGGGTTAGCTAGTTTCATTGCTCGGACATGAGTAGGAAAATTATCTGTTGACAAAATCTGCACTCAGAAGTTGCCGATTTCTCATTCTTTCACATTTCAATAATTAATATCATGGCAGAGTCATGTTTTTAGTAACAAATACGTTTTTCAAAGATATTTGTAACTGTTAAGGAAGATGTCACTGCTTTAATACATTTTTTAAATGCTAGTCTCTTCAAATTATTCAGTAAATGCAATTTCCTCCAGCGTGTCTTCGCGAATTTAATTATTTTAATTGTGTTTGTCGGTGCATTGCTCTTTGCGGAATCAGTGATTAAAGCTAAATGTGTAGAGAATACTGGAATTTCCTTGCACTGTACTGCGCAAGCTTTCTTTCCATTTTACCTGGTTTGCTGCTGCGCTGTATTTTCGTGTTCATTACTTTCGAGCCGAATCGAGTTTCCATTGTCACAGTTAACATATGAAAATTTGTTAGAGAGAGTTTTATATCACAGTCATGTCTATAAGTTCTTTCATAGTCAGGTGTTGCATTAAAAAATTAATATCAGGTTCACATAAGGTAAAGTTAAGTTTAAATTTCGTTTCTCAGCAATCGGTCCTATTCTTATACTGCAGTGTTACATTTGCGTGTATTGTCTAGCCTTTATAATGTTGTTTGGTTAGCTGCTGCGAAATATCACAGGGAAATTTTTATGAACATTTTTGGTTAATTTATTTTTTCAATATTAGTTTTGAACTTTTGCAAAGCAGTTTTATTCTGATAGTTTTGTGTGCTGGAATTGCAAGACACGCATTGTGACGTCGCTCATTTTAACACTGTCCACGTACTGCACAATACAGAGTTTCGCAGGACAGGTTATTTAACATACAGTCTTAAACTTTCCAAGTAATGTAGTAAATGTTAACTCAGATAAAGTTATACAGTCTGAGATAGTTGTAGGAACTCATTGCTATCAGGAAGCGCAATGATTAGGAACTCATTGCTATCAGGAAGCGCAATGTTCAGAATTATAAACAGACACACACGAAGCTAAAGATAGAAAATCAGTTCTGTCCAGTACTGTTATATCCCACAATATTCAGCTTAGCATATTGTTTATTTGTATTCAGAAAAATCACAAGGGACCTATGGTCCCCTTTGATTCCCTAGAGATTGAGACTGTAATTATAATTTCTAAAAAGAAACACATAAGCCCACCTGAACCAATCCGTCAAGCAACCTAAAATCAATTATAGACAAGTAATAGTACAGAGGCAGCGAGTCATTAAGTTAAAGATGTAACAGTAGATAGAGTAACACAGTGTTGCTCCTATTACTGTATAGCTCCTTCCAAAACTGCTATTTCGATTAAAATAAAGATGAAACGAGAGGAGAAAGAGGAGGATTTAGCAACTACAACTACTGAGAAACCAAAATGTAGGATACATCTGCTACAAGAAAAAAGTGTGAAAGGTTTGTATCAGCAAAGATTAAGTATAGTTCTGGATACACTGAAGGAGGACTGGAGAGCTAATGAGCTACACAGTTTCCTGCAACAGTCAATGAACAACTGAATGCAGATGGTGGAGGTGGCTGACAAAAAGCAGAAATTATACTATATGTGGTTAAACTCTGGGAGTAAAGAGGACTCGAATAGGTACAAGGTATATGAAAAGAGTGCTGAGATATTAACGTTAATGTCTAAGGAAGGGGAATAAAGAGAGCATTCGCTTGGATACAGGGGATCGGCAGAGGAATGGAGGACGATAAGGAAGAAGAAAATGGCTAGCAGTCCCGCACTCGCTCTACTGCCTACATCTACTGGACTGTGGAAGAAGTACTTTGAAGAGCTTCTAGAGGAAAAACGAAGAGACCACCTGATAGACGTGTACAACAAAAGCACTAAATTAAGTAATATAGAATCTATACTAGAGGAAGATGTGATAGAGATGCTGAGAAAGGCAAGAAATGGAAAGGCAAGAGGACCGGAAGGAGCTTTGATGGGATTGTAGAAATATGTCCCTCCTCCCCCCCCCCCCTCTCAACTGGCGAAACGTATTTGTAAATTGTTCAGTCAGATTGTGGAGGGAGACGAAATACAGAGAGAGAGCTGTGTATCATACATATCTGCTACCTACAGAAGAGGGAACAAGAAGCACCCAATTAACTATACGGGAATTAGTGTTTTGGCTCCTGTCACAGGCTATTTAGTGTAATACTGGAAAACAAGTTAGAGAAAGAGACTGAAGGAAAGATATGATAGGTAAAGACGGTTTTACAGTTGCACAATCTTGTATGGATCGTATTTTTAACCTTAGCCAGATAAGTGAGAATGCATGTTCTAAGGTCCAGAAATACACCTTATTTTTGTGGACTTAGAATAAGCGTATGATTCTTTACGCACCAGCGGACTATATGAGGTGATGGAGTACATAATCGCAGAAGCACAACAGATATCCCTAATTCGAAGAATGTGCCACCAGTGGCATTCAGTAGTTAAAATATGGTGAAAGTTGAGTGAGTCGTACTAAACATCGAAAGGACTTCGACAAGGTTGCAGTATGTCACTGAGACTGCAGTATGTATTGCAGGGTGGAATCAGTCATTAGGAGGTAGCGGATTTCCTTTCCGGCATGCAATTATCTAGTCGTTATTATTTTCCGATGATCAGTTGCTGACAGCACAAAGTAGGGAGGATGTTAAACACGGGGTGATTCACGAAAATGTGCAAATATTTTAAAATGTTATTCTACAAGTAAAACTAAAGAAAAAGTTTCATATAAACAAAGGTCCGCAAATTTTTTGTTACGGAGTTACGGCTGATAAAGGATTTGGCCCGAAATTTAGCAAATTTGCCTATATGAAGCCATCGCAACACTGTACGAGGTTAAAGTAAAGCACCATTTCCATTGAATTTGTTGTTATTGGTCTGGTGAACCTAATAAAACATTTCCCCGACGTGCACCTGAAGTAGTTTTTAAGAACATCCAGAGAAGCAAATATTATGATACAAGTAAATTTGTTTCCTTTCTATTAAGAATGTAGAAACGTTTATGTCATTGTTGTCGACGGTTAGTGAGTTGTTTCAGTCGTTTCCTAACCTTGAAACGTGTTGGTTTTCTTTATTGTTTAGTAAAAGAACATAATAACAACAGTGTATTTAAATGAAATCTCATAGTAGTTGTAGTTTGTCGATTATTTATGAAATAGCGATGGCTTTCACACTGACGACAGAGGAATACGCCGATATGGTGTTTGTTTATGGTTAATGTGATGGTAATGCTACGTCTGGATTTAACGTATATCGCGTACGTTATCCAACTCTGAGGATTCCGAATGCACTAACCATTATTGGAGTATTCCGAATGTTATGGGAGACAGGTTCTCCACCTAGCGTTCATAATCAATACGAGCGCTCAGTACGGGAAGACAATAATGAGGATATTTATGGATGCTGTTCAACGTAGCCGGTACACGGCGTATCTCTCAACGATTAGGCATTTTATAATAGAAGGTATGGTGTACACTGAAGTACAATAATCTGTATCCTTACCATAAAGAAAAAGTGCATCATTTACATCCGGGAGATTATGCCCTTCGCTTGGAGCTGTGCAGCTTGCTAAATATTAATGGGCAGTTACACAATTATGTTTTATTTACTGATGAGGCACAGTTTACTTGAGATGTTATAAACAATGTACATAACGAGCACATATGTCTGAAGTAACCCACATGTAACAGTGCAACGCCTTTTTCAGCAGCGATTTAGCATAAATGTGTGGAGTGGTATAATCAGCACAAACTTTATTGGAGCATTCATATTCCCAGTACGTATAACTGGCGAGACGTACAATTCCTTCAAGGAGAAATGCCCCGCTTGCTCGAAGATGTTCCACTTGCTACGCGATTGCAAATGTATTTTCAACATGACGGCCCGCCTTCACCTTTCACCAACTCCGTTACTACACATTTAACTGAACATTTTTCCTAGAAATGGATTGGTCGTGGTGCTACATGTTTGTGGCCACCCAGGTCGCCAGATGTAACACCAATGGGTGTTTGTGTATGGGGGATGGGTGAAAGACATAGTTTATGAAGACAAAGCCAATACACGTGAAGCGTTACTTGAACAACCATGTGAAACTTAAACGAGCACCAAAATATGTTCATACACGTGCAGCTAAATGCCATGAACTCGGTGGAGATATTTTTGAACATTTATTGCGAATGTATTATGAAATTGTATGAACACTGTACAAATTCCTTAACACTGACCTTCTTCCGGTTTAACACGAATTCACTTATGCTATGATGTTAATAAAAGCATATTATCTGATAGCTTCATGGAGTTTCAGTTAACGTTATTACCATCATTTTTCCAAAACTAAATTCTCTACAACTTCTGCTGAAAACTTAGTGCAGTTATCTGGAATTAAAAAAAAAAAAAAACAAATTGGGTAACGTAGGTAATAAATTAAAAATTTTACGAACTTTCTCCTTTTCTTCTCTAGATGTTCTGAAAACCTACTGCAGATTGATGTTTGTGACATGTTTTATTAGATTCACCAGATCAATAACAACAAAATAAATGGGAATCGTGCTTTACTTTAACCTCGAACAGTTTTGCAATGGCTTCATATTAGCGAAGTTGCTAAATTTAGCCGTAACTACGAAACTAAACATTTGCGGACCTATGTTTATAAGAGTTTGTTTCTTTAGTTTTACTTGTAGAATGACATACCACAATATTTTCATATCATCTTGAATCACCCTGTATGTGATAAAATAGAGAATGGAAGCATCTCAACGAGGCGCGCTCAGAATAGATATGAAGAAAATAGAATATTTGTTAGTGAGAGGAGATGGATATAGTACTGCAGCAAGGAACTACTATAGCTATAAATCAGTTGAAATTCTAATGATCCATTATCCACCCCTCGGGAAATTGTGTAGTAGATGTGGAACGCAGGCTCCAGTAGACAAGAGGTGCAATTAGAAAGCTAAATGGAGTTCTGTGGAGCAGGGCAATATGAAAAGGAACAAAAAAAGATGATTCTATAAACAACAGTAGAAACTTCTACCGACCAGTGCAGAAGGATGAACTTTCGGGAGCGGCAGAGAAGCAGACATGCAGTAGGTAAGGATGGAATAAGGAGAGCAGCCAGGACAATCAGGACAGAGCGGAGAATAGATGAAATTATAGAAAAAATGGATATGGAACCACCAGTTGTGCTAAGAACTGGGAATACAGCACTTCAATAGAGTGGCCATGTACGGTGAATGGAGCAAGGACGATGGCCGAAAGCAATCGGAAGACCGAGATTAACATGGAGAAGGGGAGTAACTGAAAGATGAGGAAGAAGTCTGTCATGATTGTAAAACCTTGCGAATGGGATGCACGACAACTTCTGAAGGGTGGAGAAGCCCTTACAAGTAAAAGTAAGTAACAATTTCTTCGCCTTCTTATCCTCTTTACCACTCTTTCTTTGAAAACACTTCATAAAGAATAGAGAAGCCTGTAATATGTAATTAACAAAACATACAATATAGCCCTCAGCCCAGACACGACCACATTTATCATAGTCACAGTGCGGATGGAATACCACGACGCAGAAGAATTTGAAGGCACGGTGATAGCTTACCGTCCCCCGAAGGTACGCAGCAAATGACACTCCACACCACCTTATCGCCTCTGGCGTAGAGGTGGGAAAACCGACCGCTTAAAAGCGATACCGGTATTTCATTTCTGAATAACCGGTGTTTTTCAGTACTGGTTGGTCTCTGTTATAACAGTTTTTCTTCATTGTTTGTTAATGACAGGTAAGAACCGGTGTATCAATTTACCATAGCACAGTGTCAAAATTTTTTGCTTGTAAATAAAGTTTCTCTTTAAAAGGTGCAACATTTATTGAATTATGCTATTTCAGTAACAATGCCGACAGGAACGAGTAACAAACTCATGATATGAGGATCTGTACAGCACTGCAGAGATAATAATTACATGCCACGTCAAGTGGCCTATTAGACAATGCGTATGCATTTTCAGAGTCCAAGGTTTATCTAAACCTGGTTAAAAACGCAATAAATAAATTTCGCAAAAATATTACAAATAATTAAAGATAAAGAAATCCACAAACTTCACACAACAGCTTATTAAGTATCCGTTATTTCTGTGAAAAAATAAAAGAGAAAGTAAATTATGGCAAGAGCGATAGATTAAAAGTTTCACAGCTCATTTACAGTTTATAATGAAATCAGGAAGTAGTTGATCCGCACGTTAATCAATATAATGTACCTTTATCTGCTTGTAGCCTTTACAAAACGAACGACTCAATACGAAAAATAAGAGTAGCCCATCTACATTTTTCATCCTTAAGCACTGACCATTCGTAAGGCCAATATAGTTGTATGACCCTCGATTAGCATATGATTTTCAAGCTGATTTTCCAAAAGATTTGGCGCAATAGGGAGAATACTGGTGTTTTTTAGTGTTATTGAACCGAACATTACTTTTAGAGAAAAGATGGAATGGTCGAACGACTAAGTTTAGTTTTATTTAAGTCTTTTATTTGATATTTTGATTCCAGACATCTTGAAACGTGTAATGCTGAAGACTAAGAGATTCTTGTTATTGGTTACTATTTTGGTTTTATGTAATTCATTAATACTATTGTTGTGTCTACTATTGGTGCTTTCAGGAGCAATAATACTCTAGAAATTCTACCAGGAATTGTTCAAACGGTTGCTAAAAGGAATTTTTCTGGCCTGTTCATCCATCTCAATTCATCCGTCTCAACGTTGCACTATCTTCATTAGCTGACTTCCCAGGTCACGACGAGACTCAAAACTCGTGTTGAGCTATCTGTCGAATTAAATGGAAGTTAAAGTACATAGACCTTTCGTTCTGAATTTATTACCTTGCTCGGGTATCTTATAGACCAGCAGTGTATGCAATAATTCCTCCCATGAGCGGGTAGATATAATAAATAGCAAAAAATTAACAATTGTGGTATTACTTTACACTACCTCAGAAATATGTTTACAGAATTATTTGCTGAATGTATTGGCCTCCGTATGTTAGCCAAATGTTTTCCATTCATTTCTCCAGAGTCTGTGTGAAATAAGCGGGCACTGACTAAGCGGTGAGTGTGTGAGACTCGCTTCACGGCGGAACTGGTTTCGCGGAAATTTAATAAAGCAGCTGCGAGCAGCGCCTGCGGTGGCCCCGAATGGCCATCCGTGGCTCAGGGCCCGGTGCAATCAGCCACCGGCGGCGTCCCGGCGAATACAAAGCGCGGCTTTCGTGCTGGCCACCGCGGTCCTAAATCTCTGAACGTGACTGCAGCTCGGGAAATCGCGCATCGCATCGCGGCGACGCCCCAGAATCTCTGATCAGCCGCGCGCCGCAAGCGCGGGACGCTGGCCGTCGTGCATGCCATCCTTTGTCGGGGCCCTCCCGTCAGAATTGGAAATATATGACCTCTCATTGACTGCCCGATAACGTAGCGGACTGAAATATTGTTCCTCGGAAAACGCTCCTGTGTACTACGATTCTTTCACAGTCTAGAACCGTACGGTAAGTTCTCCTCTCTTCGCTCCTCCTGCTATGCTGTAGTCCGTTATGCTAGAGTAGATTACCGAGCGTTAAAGAAGGATTTGCGCAGCTGCTTCACGTGTCTACTCCACTTTTTTATCGTATCTATGATAATGTGTAGGCGTGGTCAAATTAGGAGGCTATGTTTTAACGGTGCTACCGACAGACTGTCGCATTTCACAAATGCAAGCTGGTCACAATCCAACCATTCGTCTTGTATCATTTCCCGCCATACGGGATATAAAAAGGAAGTTATTACTGTGGTTAGGAAAAAGTAGTTTCCGTAGACAAGGACGACTCAGTAATGTCGTCCATCGACACATATTTACGGTCCAAGGTTTTTCTATATGACGTAGTACCCCTCTCCTAGATAAAGACACCAAGAAAATCCTCTTTTCAATCCCGTGTACTTTTAAGTGACGTCTTCAAGAACGAATGAATATCTCGTATATTCCATTTTTTGAAGTACGTCCTTGCTAACTTTAGAAGGCAGACGGAACTCATGTGTTGCTGTGAGTACGCAGACCTCTCACCTACGGAGGAAAACAGAAGATAGTTGATACAGGTGTATCTTGCTTTCGGCATCTACAACTCACAATAAATCACTACATGCCGAAATGTAGCAATAATTCACTTTTTACACATCTGATGATAGAATTGTTTTATCTTCCAGTCGCGTCAAGTGGTTAAGGAGCCAACAGCTTCTGGGCGAGTTCTCCTCGGCCTTCTTCAAATGCTGATTGACATGAAGTCGTTCTACAAGCCCCCTCCACAAACACACACCACCACCACCTTCCCTGACATCTCCATCGTGTAGAGTGCCAACAGCGAAACACGTAGGAGCTGACGTTACGGTATGGAGATGATCGGATTACAAGGCCACCGCGCCATCTTCGACTTTCGGATAGCGCAGCAACCACACGAACAACACGACGATCGCTCAAGACCACTCGCCGGAAAGCTCGCGAGGCTTTAACCACTTGACGAGGCTGAAAGCTGGAGAAAACGTTATCAGTGCTAACTGCCTGCTGAAAATTATCCGGACGGCTGTAAAATTGACTACTAGATGTCAAGGAAGTTGGACTGTAGGTACAACAGGAGGCGGTGAGTAGTGGATTGGGAATTAAGATTCAGCAACAGCATAATGCGTCTACCAGTGGAGCTTTGTGACTTCGAAATTGGAGTCACTGCACGTCGCTTTAGTAAAATGCCATCAGGGAGATTTCACTCATTCCACAGTTGCCCTAGTCACCAGTTGCTGATGGTGAAGCGGAAACGAAAGTGAATTACAACAGCTAAACCAAGACCAAGCTGTCCTCATACACTAACGAGACAGGTCCGTCTACTCTTACGCACTTGACTGTAATAAATTGCATGAAATCAGGGGAAGAAATAGCATCTGCGTTCAAAAGCGCTACCAGAAGTCCAGCTAGCCCAGTGACTGTGCTTGGCGAGCGTAGCTGCCCATAAACCACACATTACCGCAGTCAGTGCTAGGCAACGCTTAAGGCGATACAAACACAGCTACTGCTGGACATTGTTTGACTGGAATTGACTGATAATGAATCAAGGTATACAATGAATCCAAATGAATGTTTGTGAAACGTTACTTCCCATCATTTGTAGTGCCAACGGTGACGTTCAGTATTCTTGTGTTTTCGTGGTTTGCGTGTTGTCTCCGCATTACACATAACAACACAATTTATAATATCTTGAAGTGAACATACTAGAGGAATACTTCCGAGACGATGATGATGATTCCCTTTGTCTGTATTACAATGCGTCCTGCCACAAGGCAGCATGTGTGAGCCAATGATTTGTGGGCAGTGACATAGGTGTAGCTCGTCCCCGATGTTATTCAATCTGTACATTGAGTAAGCCCTAAATCGAACCAATGAAAAAAATTGGAGTATGAATTAAATAAAGTTCAGCGAGAAGAAACAAAAGCTTTGAGATTCGCTGATGAGTGTCTTGAGAGGAAGATATAAGATAAAACCAGCAAAAGTAAAACAAGAATAGTGGAATGTAGTGAATTACATCAGGTGACACTGACAGAATTAGATTAGGAAACGAGACACGTAAAGGTAACGTATGAGTTTTGCTATTTGGGAAGCCAAATATCTGATGATCGACGAAGTAGAGAGGGTATAAAATGTAGACTGCCAGTAGCAAGGATAACGTTTCTATAAAAGAGAAATTTGTTAACATCGAATATAGAGTTGTTAGAAAGTCTTTCTGAAGGTATTTGTCTGGTGTATAGCCATATACGGAAGTGGAACATGGTTGATACACAGTTTGGATAAGAGAGTACAAGCTTTTCAAATGTGGTGCTACAGAAGAATGCTGAAGATTAGTTGAGTAAATTACGTAACTTATTGAGAAGGTACTGAATACAAATTGGGGAAACGAGAAATTTGTGGCAAAACGTGACTAAAATAAAGGATCAGTTGACAGAACACTTTCTGAGACATCAACTGATCAACAGTTTAATAAGTATGGGAGGGGCGGGGGGATAAAAATCGTAGAGGAAGACCGTGAGATGAGTACTGTAAGCAGATTCAGAAGCATATAGGTTGCCGTAGTTATTCGGATATGACGATTCTCGCACTGGATAGAACAGCATGGAGACTTGTATCAGACCAGTCTTCGGGCTGAAGACCACGGCAACAACATTTCTACTGCGTTAGTCTCTTACTTAGCATGCAACTATCACGAATGTCTCGCCCACCGCTAAGTCCAGAGAGACTTGAAAGAAACGCAGGTGACTCCTATCTATAAGAAGCGTAAATTACAGATAAGTATAACTAGCATCGGTTGCTGCAGAATCCTTGAACATATTGTCAGTTCGAATACAATAAATTTTCTTGAGACCGAGACGCTTATGTCCAAGAATCAGCACGGTTTTCGAAACATCGCTCGTGCACAATCCAGCTTGCCTTTTTCTCGTGTGATATACTGCGAAGTATGTATGAAGGGCAACAAGTATCTTCATTATTTAAAGATTTCCTGAAAATATTTGACACAGTGCCCCACTGCAGACTGTTAACGAAGTTACGAGCGTATGGAATACGTTCTCAGATATGTGAATGGCTCGAAGACTTCTTATGTAACAGAACGTAGCATGTTGTCCTCAACAGCGAGTGTTCATAAGACGCAAAGGTAACGTCAGATGTGCCACTGAGAACTGTGACATGATCGCTATTATTTTTCGTATACATATATGATCTGGCGGATACTGTGGGCAGCAATCTACGTTAGTTTATTGTTGACGCAATGGTGAATCGGAAAGTGATTAAGTTGAATGACTGTAGGAGGAAAGTAGATGAATTAGACAAAAATGTCTAGTAGGTGTGATGAATGGCACTAGCTCTAAATGTTGAAATATGAGCAGAAGGAGGAAAAACAAAACAGTAATTTCAGTATGCAGCATTAGTACTGAACTGCTTGAAACAACCACGTAGTTTAAATATCTGGGCGCAACGTTGCAAACTGATACCATGTGAGACGAGAATTTGAGGATCGTAGTTATGAAGACGTATGGTCGGCTAAGGTTTATTGGGAGAATTCTGGGATACTGTTGTTCATCTGTAAGGGAGAGCGAATACAGGACGCTAGTGCGATCTGTTCTTGACTTTTGGTCGCGTATTTATGGGTCTGCAAGAGGCAGGATTGAAAGAAGACACAGTAGGTATTCAGAAGTGGGTTGTTAGTTTTGTTACTGGATGTTCTCACAACGTGTAAGAGTTAACACACACTTCGAGAACTCAAACGGGAATTTCTGGAGGGTAGACGACGTTCATTTCGAGAAACACTATTGAGTAAATTTAGAGAAACGACATTTGAAGCTGACTGCAGAACGATTCTACTGCCACCAACATATATTTCGCGTAAATACCGTCCATGCAGAGGCATACAGACAGTCGTTTTCCCCTCACTCGAGTTGCGAGTGGAACAAGAGAGGAACTGACCAGTAGTTGTACACAGTACCCTCCGCCATGTAACGTACCGTGGCTGGCGGGGTGTATATGTTGATGTAGATGTAGAAATCGACTGGGCTGCTGAGAGCCCAACTTTAAGCGAACGCAACACCTCTGGGATGAGCTGCAGCGTCGACTTCATTCCACACCTCAGCGACCTAAATCACTACCTTCTTTGGTTTCGACTCTTGGGGAATAACAGTATGCCAAAGACCCAGATATTC
The DNA here is from genome assembly GCF_023864275.1 of Schistocerca cancellata. Taxonomy (NCBI): domain Eukaryota; kingdom Metazoa; phylum Arthropoda; class Insecta; order Orthoptera; family Acrididae; genus Schistocerca; species Schistocerca cancellata. Next base: position 193,024,369 of record NC_064628.1, on the reverse strand, counting down.
TTCACCCAGCTGAAAGTATTCCTAGTAATTCAAGCCGGCATAAAGGCGATGGGTCGACATACCTCTTACAAATATACGCTAATAGTGGTCCGGACAATTTTGATCAGATGGTGTATATCACCGTGAATTCACGCACTCAAGCATACAATGTCATAGCGCGTTTCGGGTTTTTATCTGTTTCGGCGAAATAGATTTCTTTTTTGATCAATACAACATATTTTGACTACATTTTGAACTCTGTAGCTCCTCTATAAGAAATAATCATTTCTTCACTACGTTCGCCCAGATGAATATATACTAATCAGTAATAGTTAGCTGCACTTACATTCATTTTGTAACTGGTAGCTCCTTGCTTCGTCATCATATTCGTAATTATCTGAGTGATCAGCGTTACTCTGGTATGTATTTGTTCCAATCTTCTATTCGTATTAGTCCATCCCCACCTTCCCTTTCTGTCTGTCCATCTCCTTGCCCCTTCCCTACCGATCTCCACCCCCTCCCTTCATTTGCTCCTTCCTCTCAGTTAATCTCCTCTTTGCCCTCAGAGAGTATTTCCTCCTCCTCCTTATCTCCTCCTGAAGTCTCTTTAAGCCTATCTCCTCCTCCCTCATATCTTTTCTCACCTCCCACTCCTTCCTCTCTGTATTCCTTTCTCCCCCCCTCTCTCCCTACATCTGCTTTCCCCCTTCTTTCTATCCACATTCTCTATTCCCATCACTCTGTCCATCTCCTCCTCCGCTTTTTCTTTTACTTTCTCTGTACATGTCCTTCTTAAACTTCTCTCTGTCTAGCTCCTCTCCACATTCCCTTTCCATTTCCTCCTCCTTCTGTCCATATCCTCCTGCCCTATCTCTATGTAATTGAGTTGTCCTTTCATCCGCGCAACATTCTTGTGTATAGCGTATCGTCTAACCTAGTACAGGTCATAGGCGTGATAGTCGGCTATCTGTTGCCCTTAACGGTTAGATCTTGGACTCACGAGACATCGGATACTCTCTCGTCGTAGTCGTACGTGCACTGCCGATTTCTGTGTCACCATTCAGGTGTCTGTTGTATTTACCTGCATTTAGGAATAACCGCCGCCTTCAGAGACAACTGTTTTCGGCAACATGTTGATTAGAGGTGTCAACGGCGGCCATAATGGATTATAACGTAGAAAAGTTCCACCACTCGCCGGTCAAGTGCTGGACAACAACAATCGGTGGCCACCGCAGACCACCTCCTCGGTGTGAAGTGGTCCATACGTTCAGCTAAACACAAGTCACATCAAAGGACAAAAAAATTAACACGTGTGCTTTAACAATGCCACTGGACTCTTTGAAGGACAGAGAGCACCTGAACTCGCGCTACATATTAAAACGCGTTTTCGATTTCTTATTGTGTCCGATCACCAACTTTACGGTTACTAAATAGCTTTCCTCGGGCCCTGTTACTCATGAGCGGAATGAAACAAACTGAAATGCATGGGGTCATCGCTACCCTCTCAGAGTTACGGGGTACGCTTAAAGGTCTTCATTTTACTTGAATCTATACCTGTATGCAAATCTGCCGTTTTTAGGACTGGCAAATGTTTTATGTAGTTTCTGATAGCCATAGGGTTGCGCCCTTACGGTCTGTAACTTTATCCATCTACCCACTACCAAATTAAAACGCATAAACAAAGGTTAGAAAAGTATTCCTCGTGTCACGGGTGAATGAAAATAACGGAAACCGGATGCGGTAGAGCGAAAGAATTTATGCACCCTCCAGTCTTATCATCTCTTAAAAATTGAAGCTGATCCGGTTCTGCGAAGCACGAAGTATAACTTCTGCTAGGGTGATTCTGCTCTAACCCACTGTGAATGTTTCTTTGATATTGTGCATATACGTCATAGGATTGACGGAGGACATATAAAACGTGCTCATAATGGCGTCTCCTTTTGTGAAATAGTGGAGACGGTGTCACGGATAGAATAAATGAGTCATTAAAACAAAGGCGGTTTTCGTTGTGGCAACAACTTTTCATCAGATTTCAATTTCCAAATTTCTCCCCCGGATCCGGAAATATTTTCTTAACGCCCTCAGAAAAAGGGGGAAATGAACATCGTAACAAAAAGCAAACTAGAGTTCGTGTTCACTTTTCCGCACGCTGTTCTAGAGCGGAGAGAAATAGCGTGAAATGGTTCAAATGGCTTTCAGCACTATGGGACTTAATATATGAGGTCATCAGTCCCCTAGAACTTAGAACTACTTAAACCTAACTAATCTAAGGACATCGCACACATCCATACCCGAGGCAGGATTCGAACCTGCGACCGTAGCGGTCGCGCGGTTTCAGACTGAAGCGCCTAGAACCGCTCAGCCACAACCACCGGCAAATAGCGTGAAAGTGGTTCGATAAACTCTCTGCTGAAAATTCGGTGGCAATTGCAGAGTAGTCACGTAGACGTAGATTATTATTATTAGGAAAGGGAAGTGTACCCATAAGCACATGGTGTTTCCTGATTGGGGTTTCAGCCTAGTGAGTGACTTTAGAGACAATCATAAGAAGTTTCCGCAGTTTCTACAGTTTTTGTTGTTGTGAGATATGTGGTTGTGTTCTGTGCAGCGTCTGTAAATATTTTTAGTTCTACATATCTAAGCTGTCCACCCACGAACCGTGGACCACAACGTCAGACGTGGGCCGGGGAGGGGGGGGGGGTAGGGTTTGCGTGCATCAGCGATACAGACAGCCGTGCCGTAGGCGGCACAGCCTTGCTGTGCTGGTATTGCGAACGACTTAGAAAAAACGGAAACGGTAGCTATTATCTTTACTGAGGGATGTTCCTCTACTGTATGGTTAGATGATAGTGGTTCTCACTTGGGGACTACTCAGGAGGATGTTGTCATCAGCAAAAGCAAAACTGGCGCTCTACAGATCGGAGTGTGGAATTTAGTTCCCTTAATCCGGCAGGCAGATAGGAAATTAAAAAAAAAAGGAAATATATGGGTTGTATTAGACATAGTCTGAATTAGTGAATTTCGATGGCAGGAGGAACACCAGTTCTTGTCAGGTTAATACAAGGTTTTATCAAGTCACATGGCGTAACGGGGTTAATAAAGAACAAGAAAATAGCAATGCAAGTAAGCTGTTTGAACAGCAGAGTGAATGCATTATCGCAGCCAAGACAGAAACGAATCCCACACATACAACGGCAGTACAAGTTTATATGCCAGCTAGTTACGCAGATGATGGAAGAAATTGAAGCAATTTTTGATGACATAAAAGAAATTATTCAGATAGGTAGGGGAGACGAAAACTTAATTCTTGTGGCGGACTGGAATTCCACAGCAAGAAAAGGAAGGGAAGCAAAAGTGAATGTGGACTGGATTAAAGGAATAAAACAGGATGCCACCAGGTAGACTTTTGCACACAGCACAATTTAGTCATCACTAGCATTTCCTCGATTTGTTACCCGTGGTCTAGGGGTAGTGTCTTTGGATAATCGAAACGTTTTCGAACCCCGGTTCGAATTCCGCCGGTGCTTAAATTTTGATTAATAATGAGCATTGGCGGCCGAAGATTTCCAGCATAAGAAGTCACCCTTGTCAAAGAGGGTGGAGGAGCTGACAGAGGTTCAGGATACTCTCTTGTCATAGGGGTGGGTCAGTGCCCCTAAAGGCGGAAGAATCAGCAATGAACAACGTCATGAGGATGCAGAAGGTAATAGAAACCACTAAATTAAAGACACGTAACGTGTATTCACAAGACATGTGGCCTGTAATTGATGTGTTATGATGATCTTTCCATTGCCAAAAGATTCCATAATAGCCCCCATTCGGATCTCCGGGAGGGGACTGCCAAAGGGGAGGTTACCATGAGATAAAAGTTGAATAACCAACGAAAGGATAACGTTCTACGAGTTGGAGCGAGGAATGTCAGAAGCTTGAACGTGGTAGGGAAACTAGAAAATCTGCAAAGAGAAATACAAAGGCTCAATATAGATATAGTAGGGGTCAGTGAAGTGAAATGGAAAGAAAACAAGGATTTCTGATCAGATGAGTATAGGGTAATATCAACAGCAGCAAAGAATGGTGTGACAGGAGTAGGATTCGTTGTGATTAGGAGGGTTGGGCAGAGAGTACGTTACTGTGAACAGTTCAGTGACAGGTTTGTTCTTATCAGAATCGACAGCAAACCAACACCGTCAACGATAGTTCAGGTATACGTGCCAACGTCGCAAGCTCAAGATAGACATAGAGAAAGAGATAGAGAAAGCGTATGAGGACATTGAGAGGGTAATACAGTATGTCAAAAGGGATCAAAATCTAATAGTCATGTGGGACTGGAATGCAGTTGTAGAGGAAGGAATAGAAGAAACGTTACAGGAGAACATGGGCTCTGGACAAGGAATGAGAGAGGAGAAAGACTAATTGACTTCTGTAACAAGTTTCAGCTACTAATAACGAATGCTCTGCCCAAGAATCAAAAGAGGAGGAGGTATACTTCCAAACGGCAGGCTGATACGGGAAGATTTCAGTTGCCTTAAATCATGGCCAGACAGAGAATCCTAAATCAGATACCGGATTGTAAGACGTACCCAGTAGCATATATAGACTCAGATCACAATATAGTAGTGACGAAGATAAGGCTGAAGTTTAAGACATTAGTTAGGAAGAATCAATACGCAAAGAAGTGGGATATGGAAATACTATGGAATGACGAAATACAGTTGAAGTTCTCTAAGGCTATAGATACAGCAGTAAGGAATAACTCAGGAGGCAGTATAGTTGAAAACGAATGGACATCTCTAGAAAGAAGTTGGGAAACAAGACATTGGTACAAAGAGGGTATCTGCGAAGAATCCATGGGTAACAGAAGAAATACTTCAATTGATCGATGAAAGGAGGAAGTATAAAAATTTTCCGGGAAACTCAGGAATACAGAAATACAAGTCACTGAGGAATAAAATAAATAGGAATTGCCGGGAAGCAAAGACGAAATGTGGCTGCAGGAAAACTGTGAAGACATCGAAAAAGAAATGATTGTTGGAAGGACAGAGTCAGCATGCAGGATATTCAAAACAAATTGCGATGACATTAAAAGCAAGGTGATGACATTAAGAGTGAACGGGAATTCCACTGTTAAGTGCAGAGGGGAGAGAGGATTGTTGGAAAGAATACATTGAATGCCTCTATGAGGGGGAAGATTTGTCTGATGTGACAGAAGAAGAAACAAGAGTCGATTTAGAAGAGACAGGATATCCAGTGTTAGAATCAGAATTTAAAAGATCTTTGGAGGACTTAAGATCAAATAAGGCAGATGGGATACATAACATTCCATCAGATTTTCTGAAATCATTGGGGGGAGGTGGCAACAAAACGACTATTAACGTTAGTGTGTAGAATATATGAGTCTGGCGGCATACCTTCTGACTTTAGGAGAAGCATCATCCACATAATTCCGAAGACGGCAAGAGCTGACAAGTGCGAGAATTATCGCACAATCAGCTTACAAGCTCATGCATACAAGTTTCTTACGGGAATAATATACAGAAGAATGGAAAAGAAAATTGAGGGTGTACTAGATGACGATCAGTTTGGCTTTAGGAAATATAAAAACACGAGAGAGGCTATTCTAACGTTGCTGTTAATAATGGAATCAAGACCAATATGATCTGTCGATCTGGGAAAAGCGTTCGACAATGTAAAATTATGCAAGACGTTCGAAATTCTGAAAAAAAGTGGGGGTACGCTATAGGGAGAGATGGGTCATATACAATATGTAAAACTGCCAAGATGGAATAATAAGAGTGGACGACCAAGAACTAAGTGCTCGTATTAAAAAGGGTGTAAGACGAAGGTAATGAGAGGTAGTAGAAATGAGAACAGCACTAAACCTAACATAACGATTGATGGTCACTAAGTAGATAAAATTAAGGAATTCTGCTACCTGGGCAGTAACATAACAAATGACGGGCGGAGCAAGGAGGACAACAAAGGCAGACTACAACGGGGAAAAAGGGCATTCCTGGCGAAGAGAAGTCTACTAACATCAAATATCGGCCGTAATTTGAGGAAGAACTTTCTGAGAGTGTGTGTCTGGAGTACAGTGAATCATGGACTGTGGGAAAACCGGAACACAAGAGAGTCGAAGCATTTGAGATGTGGTGCTACACACGAATGTTGGGAATTAGGTTGACTGGTAGGGTAAGGAACGAGGAGGTTCAGCGCAGAATCTGAGAGAAAGGAATATGTGGAAAACACAGATAAAGAGAAGGTACAGGATGACAGATCATCTATTAAGACATGAGGGAATAACACGAATTCGTTACAGAAGAATGGAATTTCGGAGAAACTTAGGAACCGCGAGGCAATACTGACCCTGAGAAATGTCTTAGAAGATAGGATAAGCAAAGGCAAAACTACATTTATAGTATTTCTAGACATAGAGAACGCTCTTGAAAATGTTGACTTGAATACCCTCTTTGAAATTCTGAAGGTACCAGGAGTAAAATACAGGGAGTGAAAGTCTATTAACGGATTGTATAGAAAACAGAGAGCAGTTATAAGAATTGGGGAGCGTGAAAGAGGAGTCGTTGAGAAGGGTGTGAGACGTGTTCGCAGCATATCCCTGATGTTTTAAAACTGTATATTGAGAAAGCAGTCAAGGAAACCAAAGAAAAATTTTGAGAAGGAATTACTGTCCAGAGAAGAAATAAAATCTTCGATGTTTTACCGAAGTTATTCTAATTCTCGCTGTGACAGCAAAGGATTTGAAAGAGCAGTTGAACGGAATGGACAGAGTATTGAAAGGAGTGTAAGATCTGCATCAAGAAAACAGAACGAGGGTAATCGAACATAGTCGAATGAAATCAGGTGATGCTGAAGGAAGTAGATTAGGAAATGAGGCTCGTAAAGTAGTGGATAGGTTTTGCTATTTGGGCGCGAAAATATCTTATGCTGACCGAATTAGAGGGGATGCAATATGTAGACTGGCTATGGCCAATAAAGTGTTCTTGAAGAAGAGAAGTTTGTAACATGGAATACAGATTTAAGTGTCAAGAAGTCTTTTCTGAAAGTATGTGCATGGAGTGTAGCCACGTATGGAATTGAAATGTGGACAATAAACAATTTCAATAATGAGAGAATAACAGCTTTTGAAATGTGGTGCACACAGAAATGCTGAAGATTAGACGAGCAGACCACGTATCTAATGAGGAAGTACTGAATATAGCTGGAATGACAAGACATCTGTGGCAGAAACTGACTGAAAGTAGGGATCGGCTGACAGGGCAAATTCTGGAACATCGGATCGCCAATTTAGTACTGTAGGAAAGTGTGGGTGGTTAAACTTATAGCGGGAGACCAATAGATAAATGCGCTAAGCAGCTTTAGAAAGATATTGGTTTGCAGTCGTTATTCGGAGATGAAGATTCTTCAACAGGTTATAGTAGCACCGAGAGCTGCATCAAATTACCCTTGGACGAAGATCAGCACATCTACAACAATTAAAGTTCTGCATAAAGTTTTAAAGATGTTTCATTAAAATGTTCTAAAACTGTTTCCTTATTTATACAGATTTACGCTTATAAAAGTGGAACTTTGAATCAGGTCTTACCTTTGGCCCGTTGCAATTCAACTATACGGGAGTCTCCTGCACCAACTTGTTACACGAAGCTTTTCTTGTTCCTTCCAGCTGGTATAGAGCTGAGAGGGATTTTCCTGCCGCCATTTGAGGAGGAATTATTCTCAGTCGATCAATATTAAAGAGAAAACAACTGATATTTCTTTACATCATCAGTGTTCTAACTGGTTTGATGCGGCCCGCCACGAATTCCTCTCTTGTGCCAACCTCTCCATCTCAGAGTAGCACTTGCAGCCTACGTCCTCAATTATTGGCTGGATGTATTTCAATATCTGTCGTCCTCAAGAGTTTCTACCCTCTACACTCCCCTATAGTAGCATGGAAGCTATTCCCTGATGTCTTAACAGGTGTCCTATCATTCTGCCCCTTCTCCTTGCCAGTGTTTTCCAAATATTAATTTCCTCTCCGATTCTGCGCAGAATCTCCTCATTACTTACCTTATCAGACCGCCTAATTTTCGACGTTCGTCTCTTGCACCACATCTCGAATGCTCCGATTCTCTTCTGTACCTGTATTGGCACAGTCCATGGTTCACGACCATACAGTGATGTGCTCTAAAAGTACATTATCAGAAATTTCATCCTCAAATTAAGGCTTATGTTTGATAATAGTAGACTTTTCTAGGCCAGGAATGCCCTATTTGTCATTGCTACTGTGCTTTTGATTTCCTCTTAGCACTGTCTTTGAATACCTTGCTGAGCACGTAGCAGAATTCTTTAACTTCATCTACTTCGTGACCATCCATCCACATGTTAAGTTTCTCGCTGTTCTCATTTCTGCTACCACTCAGTAGTTTCGTCTTTCTTCGATTTACTCTCAGTCCATATTAAGTACTAATTAGAATGTTCATTACATTCAGCAGATAATGTAATTCTTCTTCATGTTCACAATTTCATGAGCGAAGCGTATCATTTCTATCCTTTCATCTTGAATTTTAATTCCAGTTCTGAACCTTTCTTTTATTTCAATCATTCCTTCTTCAAAGTACACATTGATCACTATGGACGAAAGACTACATCGCTGTCTTACACCCTTCTTAACCCGAGCACTTCGTTCTTGGTTGTCCACTCTTATTATTCACTCTTGGCTCTTGAACATATTGTATACCTTTTCCCATTTTTTTCAGAATTTCGAACATCTTGCATAATTTTACATTGCCTAACGCATTTCCCAGGTCAACAAATCCTACGAATGTGATTGATTTTTCTTTACTCTTGCTTACACTGACAACTGCAACGTCACAATTGCCTCTCTTGTGCTTTCACCTCTCCTAAAGCCAAACTGATCGTCATCTATCTTATCCCCAATTTTCTTGTCCATTCTTGTGTAAATTATTCTAGTAAACAACTTCGTTGTATGAGCTGTTAAGCTGACGGTGCGATCATTCTCGCACTTGTCGGCTCTTGGAGTTTTCGGAATTATGTTGCCAGACTCATACATTCTACACTCCAACGTGGATAATACTTCTGTTGCCACTTTCCCCAATGATTTTAGAAATTCTGATGGCATTCATCCATTTTTTCTCTCTTAAATTCTGATTCTAATTCTGAATCCCCTATCTTTTGTAAATCAACCCCTATTTTTTCTTCTATCGCATCAGACATGTCTTTCCTCTAATTAGAGGCCTTCAATGTATACTCGCCACGTATCCGCTCTCTCATCTGCATTCAACAGTGGAATTCCTGTTGCACTGTTAATGTTACCACCCTTTGCATTTAATTTCCCGTACGGTTGTTTTGACTTTCTATATGCTGAATCAGTCCTTCCGACAGTCATTTGTTTTTCCATTTCTTATCATTTTTCATGCAATAGTTTCGTCTTAGCTTCCCTGTACATCTTATTTATTTCATTCCTCAGCAACCAGCATTTCTGTTTTCCTGAATTTCACTAAACATTTTTGCACTTTCTTCTTTCATCGGTCAAGTGAAATATTTCTTCTGTTACCCATGGTTTCTTCGCAGTTACCTTCTTTGTACCTATATTTTTTTTCCAACTTCAGCGATTGCCATTCTTAGACATGTCCATTCCTATTCAACTTTCTGCCTATTGAGCTATTCCTTATCCTTAGAGAACTTAAAGCGTACCTCATCATTCCTTAATATTTCTTTGCGTAATGATTCTGTCTGACTAATCTCTTAAACTTCAGCCTACTCTTCATCACTACTACATTGTGATTTGAATCATGTGTACGCCTTATAATCCAGTATCTGATTTCCGAATCTCTATCTGACCATGATGTAATCTAACTGAAATCTTCCCATATCATCTGGTCTTTTCCATGTATACCCCTTCTGTTGTGATTCTTGAACACACTATTCGCTATTAGTTGCTGAAATTTGTTGCAGAACTCAATTAGTCTTTCTCCTCTCATATTCCTTGTCCCAAGCCCATATTCTACTGTAACCTTTCCTTCCATCCTTTCCCATACAACTGCAATTCAATCGCCCGTGACCATTACAGTTTCATCGGTCCATACGTATGCATTACCATTTCAATATCCTTATATACGGTCTCTATCTCTTCATTTGAAATTTATTCATTAATCACCGAAGTTTCTGAAACCATCTGTGTATCGTACAGTTATAAGGGGTGACGCAAAAGTTTACGTTTGAGGGCGTTGCTGCAGCGTAAATGCAACGTAGTAGAGTTCTGATGTGGTTATTCGAACACTGACATATAGTCAGGGGTTAGTGTGGCATTGAAGACATTTCCGACGTGTGTGCGGTGAGTGCGCAATCGTGAACTATGACGAGGTTATTACCAAATGACTCCAAACAGGACCAATGTGCTGAGAATGAAGAGTGTCTATGGGGCAGAATGACTGCCGAAACCATCGACTATTAGTATTGCTCCTTCATGATAAGGCAGTTCTCCATATTGCAAATGTTGTAACTCAGAAGTTACGCCAACTAAGGTGGGATAAACTCGAGCATCCACACCACAGTACTGATTACGCGAACTAAAGTAAGAGACGTTAGAGTATGCCATGCGATTATCACAACTTTGGTTTCTTAAAATAGGTCTTTAAGAGTCAACGATTCCTGTCGGACGAGGATGAGCAGCAGGCACTTAAGGACTTCTTCATGTAGCAGAACACAATGATTTACCAATCGGCATCTGTAACTTGGCGCGGCGGTGGGATGATTACTGCGATGCCCTTCGCGATCTTGTCTGATCTGCGTACCGGTTCGGACTGCACGGCCTTCGAACGGAAACATTTTGATCTCCCCATACATATTCCATTTCCCTACTTTTCTTGATACTGACGATGTAAGCATCAATCGTTCCCATCGTGCCTAAGGTTTCCAAAGCCTGCCGTCGTGGCCGAGCGGTTCTAGGCGGTTCAGTCCGGAACCGCGGTGCTACTACGGTCACAGGTTCGTATCCTGCCTCGGGCGTGGATGTGTGTGATGTCCTTAGGTTAGTTAGGTTTAAGCAGTTCTAAGCCTAGGGGACTGTTGACCTCAGATGTTAAGTCCCATAGTGCTTAGAGCCATTTGAACCATTTGAACGCTTTCCAATGACTTAGATAACCAGTTATCAACGGCGTTTTCTTACAGATTGCTGTAAATTTTTGAGAATGTTCAGTAATAGCATTCCCAATGTTATCATGTGCAACGTATGACTATCATATCGGACACTCTGACCATCTGAAAATTAATCAGGTTAGGATCATAGTCTCGCAGACGGAAGATCGCTCGTTCCCACCTCAGATACAGACGTGGGTTCAAATTGTGGCTTCAATATTTGCGTCCTACACGTATATACAGCAAAAAACGAAAGTGATAAGGCAGTAACAATAACCAAAGACCCTGCGTCTACACACTAATGAAAGGACAACTAAGCAAAGAGAAAGTAAATATGAAGGCTGAGTGTCTTTCTGTAAGCAACCAAGCCACAATTTCCCTTCTTTCTTACAATAAGCCCTTACGTTCCACGCAACTTACAGTGAATAAAGCAGAATTGTGCTTACTTGCGTTTACAGATCTCATTCTGTTACACTGATTTGTGAAGGTAGACACCAAAGAGCAGATGGCAGTATGCAGGGCACGCTCCTAAGAGACCAGTTAATGTTAATATGTGTCCGATTAGTTTTGACAATTCCTGTTGTAAGAGGAAGTCCATTGAATCCCTAATAATGTCCCACCGTTCAGGGAACACTTCAGCAGTCACTGACGCAGTCGTCACTAGAACCCGGACTTCGCATATCTGAATGACAGTGCAAGTAAATGCATATATGAGAGGTTATTACCTATTTAACTAATTTGTACATTTTCTACATATATTTTATCTTTCCAGCAATGTTTCTTGAAATCTAAATATTTCATGAGGACACACTAAGAACGAGAGAGTAAGACGCGGGCAGATTTCTCTTTTATTGCTCTGTCTGTGTAGATAGACTGTTACAGATCGTGTTTCTAAATTCTTAAACTGAAGATGGTTTCTGATATGGATATAAAAAATACGCCGTTCAGCAGCTTAAAACTAATTAAATAGCGTTCACTAATTACACGGCAAATCTTTAAAGCTCGGTATGGACATCGTATCATAAAACTCGGTCCGGTTTGTACAAAATTACAAAAAAAAGTCGTCTGCCTTAACGACAACATTTCCATGAAGCGTAAAGTTTCATTGTTCAGTTAACTTTTATATTTGTAACAAACGTGCTGTTACTCGTAATTTATTAAGTCTGAGCTGCAAAAATAGAGAGAAGCAGGAGAAGAGCTTCGACACTGGATTGATGGAAATTCTACTCTAACAACAGCCGGAATTATAAAGTAGTACTGTTACAAGTGTGTGAAAAAGAAGTAAATTTTATTTTCGTATTTTTCGAATATTTACAAGTCAATGCAATCTTCGTATACATAAATGTCGTTTTTATTTAACTGAAATAAACTGGCATTACTTGTTATAGGAGACCTGCGACAAAAACTATCCAGGTTACACAACAGTTGCTTACAAAAATAATTTCAATAAAAATGTCACCAAGACACAAACTAACTTACCAGAAGCTTCTTCTTCAAGCAGAAGTTGAAATGTTGGCGATGATAACTTCGAAAAGATAAGTGCAAAGTATTAGCCTTTGGCAAAATCCGTTTGAATAACTTAGAACAGAATTCCGAACGTTCCTGATGAATCAAGATTAAAGAGATACTGCCACCCCCCCCCCCCCCGTCCCCACCTCCTCCAATATTTTCGGCTTTATAAAAATTTGTCAATTATTTAAAACTTTCAAATGTGTTAAGAAGTAGTTTGAAAAGCAAATTGAAATTTAAGTATCGCCTGTAGTTTCATTTATTTTAGTTTACAATAAAGAAACATATTTATTATGCAATTAATGAACTTGTTTCCCCGCCCCCAAAGAAGTGAGACCCCAAATTACACCCACGATCTTTCCTAATTTTCTATACGGTAATTATTTTCACGTAATAAAAACAAATAAGAGACGATACCGCCGACTCAGACTTTCTGTTACCTATAGATAAAACAACCGATTCGTGGTGGAGGTTTATTGCCAAAGTCGTCGTGGGAAAAAGAGCGGAATATGAGCCAGTAATACACCATCTCAAAGTCTCCAGAGTTTTGGAAGAAACAAACCATTCAACAATTGCTACGATTTTCGTGATACATTACTTGTTTCGTAGCCTGCCAAAGAAAATGAGGAAAAACTCTTGGCGACAGAGACGCACCAGTGCGCATGATTAACGCTGCTAAAGATTTTCTGATGTTTTATCCTAAGGCAATTAGTACAGCTTGTTCAGCAAATGCCCTTCTTCTGCGTGCAGAGGAAATTCGAGGACAATTTTTGGAAGTTAAATGCCTTAATTTCCTCAGTGAGGAAAGTGTTCCTGAAGGCGCCATCAAGAGCGGAGTTACTTGCGGACATGATTCGGAAGATACGTCTTTACCCCAAATCACATCCTCACAAGACAGGGAACATCGACTGAAGTGATCATTTAAAAGATGTGAAAGAGGTACTCGACGTGAGGCACAAAACTGAATGACAAGAGTCTTCGAATAAATTAATAATAATGGAGACCTATTTTAGTGAACTCACAGCCACAGTCATATGTTTGGAAGAAGAACGGATGAGGAGAAATACCAAAGTGTCTTCATAAGAAAGTGGAGAAAACTGAACACAGGAGTTAAGGTTTAATGTTTCTTCGCATTATGATTAAAGTGTTACAAGAACAACATAAAAAACAACTTAATGCTTGTTCCGTAAATTGCATAGCCTGTGTTTGCTAATGTCCTGTAATTTCGTGTGATGATGGATGATCTTCCTCTTCATATAAAAACATTATGTGACAGAAGAAAATCGTTTCTTCCGACAAACTATGAAAAACATTTAACAGGTTATTGCCATAAAAACAACTAATAATGAAATAAATTGATAGAGAGAGTAAAAAAACATTAATTTCGTTAATGATTAAGTTTAAGAATAATTTGATTACTTTATTAACATTAATAAACCCTTAAAGTAGTAAAAGAATTTTTGCTATTTGGTTAGCTAAATAACTGATGATGTTCGAAGTAGAGAGGATATAAAGTAGAGAGGATATAAAATGTAGATTGACAATGAAAATGAAAGCGTTTCTGAAGAAGAGAAATTTTTTAACATCGAGTATAGATTTGTGTGTCAGGAAGTCGTTTCGGAAAGTATTTGTATGGAGTGTAGCCAGGTATGGAAGTGAAACGTGGACGATAAATAGTTTAGAGAATAGAAGCTTTCCAAATGTGGTGCTACCGAAGAGTGCAGAAGATTAGATGGGTAGATCACATAACTAGTGAGGAGGTATTGAATAGAACTGGGGAGAAGAGAAATTTGTGGCACAACTTGACTTGAAGAAGGGATCGGTTGGTAGGACATGTTCTGAGGCATTAAGTGATCACCAGTTTAGTATTGGAGGGCAGCGTGGAGGGTAAAAATCGTAGAGGGAGACCAAGAGATGAATACACTAATCATATTCAAAAGGATGTAGGTTGAAGTAGGTGCTGGGAGATGAAGAAGCTTGCATGGGATAGAGTAGCATGGAGAGCTGCATCAAACCAGTCTCTGGACTGAAGACCACAACAACTACATCAACATTAATAAATGTATCGGAGTTAAAATAATGTTTTATTTCTTATGAGTATTTTAAAGCTTTTAGAGCATATTAAACAGATCTTCAGTGCATAGTTGCTTGCAGCTATTTGTACTTCATAGTGCATATAAATCAGAGCCATGCTAATAACGATAATGTAAGTTGAAAAATGCTCATTATTAATGTTATAGATTTGTGTTCTTTATGTTACATAAATTTGTTCCGCATGCTGTGAATACTGAAAAACTAAATTATTGAACAAGGAACGTCACTGCGTTGGAAACAATTTCATTGTGACCCATGTTATTATATTATTGTATGTCCGTAGATAAGTTTTCAAATGTTGAAGCGTTTAGCGAAGAACTTAACTCGAGCGAACAGGACCCAGTACTCTAAAGGCTTGCAGTGACTAGAGTTTCGTTGGGTTGTGGTAATGCTACAGGATACAGCTGTTGGTGGAGCTGAGAAATTTCTCTAGCAGACAACTTCCCGCCGTGCAACCGCTGTGCTGCGGTGTGGTAGCAGCAATAATCCGGCGCAACGGCCCGACAGACATTGACCCTAAATGCGGACTTGGGTAGTTATACAGAGCTGGTGTGCTAATACTCAGCTGCAACTTCAGGAATACAAGAAAGAACGGACGGACGTAATTCCGTAGATGGATGTGAGTTACATACACGTGTTCAGACTTTTTTGCTAGCTTTTTCCTTTCTTCAGGCCGCTTCACACTTTTCTACTGCTGCTGCCTTCGAATCCCTCTAAATTTAACACTTTCCTTCTGTATTAATCTCTTTCAGCAGCTTTCCATTCTCTCATTTTGTCTGTTTCTACGTTTTAGCTAACTTCTCGGAAATTATTGTTGATCTATTTTTCTAGAAATACGTGATGGTCCGTTTTGTCATTTGTCCTCTCGAATGTCCAAAACCTATGTTCTTTTGCTAAGTGTTTCTTTTATTTAAACCGTATTATCATAGACTTCATCACTTCTTCTTCGTTTCAAGCCGTTTTTGTTTATTTTTTCCACCTGAGGCTTATGGCATGAGCCACCTCTGTAACATTTGTACGAAATAATTCAGTGCTTGGCATTCACTTCCATAGAGGCATGGTTTAATTACCTTGCCGTAATGCATTATTTTTGCGTTTTTCGTGAGAGAGGACAGGTTACTCTCGCACTATTTTTCATATTCAAGGCTACAGTTTAAAGTTGATTTTATGCCCAAAACACCATTTTTGTGAAACGACAAGAGGCTATCGACATGAGTAGGCACTTACGGGAGCATGTACGTTGTTAATGCCCGCAGTATCTTTACGCTGGCTCTTCTTCGAATACTATTTCCTGGAGTTAAGAGCATGCAGGCAGTTTGGTCATTTAAAATTAAATCTTGCAGTGGATATTTAGGTCTTGGAAGCCACGTGTAGCTGTTGGGGAACAAACATATCGAAGCATATACCGGGGACAAAGCTAGTCCCAAGAATTGCTCGTACTGGCGTGTAGACTATGCCATAGAGATGAAAAAACTTCCTACCTGGATCGAACTGTTTGGTGCCTCTAACAACGGTAGGTACAGGGATGCAAGAGATATTTAGGTCGCCCAGCCAAGGCATTTCGACAGTGTCCTAAACGCCCGTTGTAAACAGGCATGGCAGATATAAAAATTCGTGAGTTTCCATGCTCACCGTGTACCATACGCTATCGAGGGATCTGTTAGGTGGTGTCGTCCCTCTATTTCTTGAGAAGCCTCAGGCCTTCGAAAAAACTTTAGAATGGAACGCAACTTTATGGTGGCTCTTAGTTTAGCCGACTGCATTACGGCTGCTTGACTGTATTGGGATAAGAGGGCCCGTTCTCAACAACCGCATCATAAACCGTATGCAACATGCAACATACATAGTCAGCGCAATTGGAGCTCCTACCCAAGAACTAGCCAGACACCTTGCCTCTTTGTTACAACCTTACATAGGCAAAACTGAGAGTCATATTAAAAACTCTCTACACTTCATTGAGAAATTGAGGGAAATTACTGTCGGTCCTAATGACATACGTGTCAGTTTTGATATAGTGTCTTTGTTCACGATGGTTCCAGTTGATGAAGCTCTCTCCCATATAGCCGATATGTTCCCTACTGATATAATAGCCTTGTTCCAACACTGTCTATCCTCAACCTATTTTCAGTACAATGGTGAATTTTATGAGCAGATCGATGGGGTAGCCATGGGAAGCCCCCTAAGTCCCGCAATTACAAATTTATTCATAGAATATTTTGAACATCAAGCACTGCAGTCGGCCAAAAAAAGCCCCTCGAAGTGGTATCGGTATGTGGATGATACCTTTGTAATATGGAATCATGAGGAAGAAGACTTGAATGATTTTCTGGTACACTTAAATAGCATCAACCCAAAGATTAAATTTACTATGGAGAAGGAGAAGAATGGACAACTTAACTTCTTGGATGTATCAGTTATCTAACGGGCAGATGGGACCTTAGGCCATAAGGTCTACAGGAAAGGTACACATACTGATCGCTACCTACATACGAACTCAAACCACCACCCTAGGCAAAAGAGGGGGGTCATAAAATCACTAGTGGATGGGGCCAATAATATTTGTGAACCATGCTACTTACAAGAAGAACTAAATCATTTACGAATGGCATTAGAGAAAAATGGTTATACGAAAAACGAGATTAACCGAGCACTTCACCCAAATAGAAAAATGCCTAAAACTAGGAGACAGCAACAACCATCAGCTGGAAAACTATTTCTTCCGTTCATCAATAATATCACGGATCGCATTGGAAAAGTACTAGCCAAGTTTCAGGTAGAGACCATTTTTAGACCTACTAAGAAAATTAGTGAATGCCTAAGATCAACAAAAGATGCTCGTCACCCCCTAGCCACCCCAGGGGTATATAAAATTCCGTGTAGTTGTGGCAGGGTTTACATAGGAACTACAAAAAGAAGCATCAATACACGGTTGACGGAGCACAAAGGAAACTGTCGCTTGGGACATATCGACAAATCGGCAGTAGCGGAACATGTTTTTAAGGATGGAGATCACGAAATAAAATTTGGTGAAACAAGCGTGCTAGCGAGGACGTCGCACTATTATACACGTATGTATAGAGAGGCAATTGAAATCCACAAACATCAATACATTTTAATCGTAAAGAAGAAGGATTAAAATTGGATAAGATATGGCGGTCGACGTTGCATCAATCACGTGACAATCGATTGCCTGCAATCGAGAGAACAGACGATAGCCAGAGATAGCTGCACATCGACGCCACGTGACGTGTGGTGGCGCCCCCTACGATCTCTATATAAGCGGCAGCCCCAGCTCCTAGCAGCCAGTCGTCGACTCACCTCGGAAGATGTTCTCCGTAGTTGAGAACGAAACGTCAGGGAGAAGAAGTTCTACAGATCGTCCACGGCAACTTAGCCCGGAAGAGTTTACTGATAAAAACGCCGGCCGTGAAAGCCTACATGGAATGATTTGTATGCAACAGTATTTCGTCGTTTGTTGGCCCGCCAGCACTGGGTAAGCCAGACGACTGTGCGGAACAATCTACACGACAATTACCACTATCTACAACACTTACAACACATGTAGGCTTTATCACCCACAGATTTTCCTACGCGGCGACGGTGTCATCACCATTTCAGTTGTATTATAGCTCTGCACTTCACGATTAAGTGCTTGGCAGAGGGTACATCGAACAACATTCAAGCTATTTCTCTATCATTTCAGTTTCCAACAGCGCGCGGGAAAAACGAGCACGTAAATCTTTTAGTGCGACGTCCGATTTCTCTTGTTTCATTATGATGATCTTGCCTCCCTATGTATGTTGGCTCCAACAATATATTTTCGCCATCGGAGGAGAAAGTTAGTGATATAAATTTCACGAGAAGGCCCTGCCGCAACGAAAAACGACTTGGTTTTAATAATCGGTACTCCAACTAATATATCACGTCCGTGATACACCCTCGCACATTTCGCAATAATACAAAGTAAGCTGCCCTTTTTTGATCTTTTCCGATGTCTTCCGTTAGTCCCATCCGACGCTATTGTATGTTCAAAAAATGTTCAAATGTGTGTTGAATGTTGTGGGACTTAACTGTAAGGTCATTAGTCCCTAAGCTTACACACTACTTCACCTAAATTATCCTACGGACAAACACACACACCCATGCCCGAGGGAGGACTCGAACCTCCGCCGGGACCAGCCGCACAGTCCATAACAGCAGCGCCGTAGACCGCTCAGCTAATCCCGCGCGGCCGCGGCTTGTACACAGCACATCAATATTTCACGAGAGGTCGGACAAGCGTGGTGTAAGCACTCTTTAGCAGGCCTGTTGCACTCTCTAAGTTTTATGCCAATAAATCGTAGTCTTTGCTTTGCTTTCTGCAAACGTTGTGTACGTGATGGTTAAAATTTAAGGTGTTCGTAACTGCAGTCCATAAGTATTTATTTGAATTTACAGCCTTTAGATTCGTCTGATCTATCGTGTAACAGAAATATTTCGGATTCCCGTTAGTACTCTTGTGGATGACATCACACTTTTCACTATTTCAATTACCTCTTTTCCCACCCTACAGATGTCTTACACAAATCATTTTACAATTAACTTTGATCATCTGATGACTTTTCAAGGCAGTTAGTGGCAGCATCATCTGCAAACAGTCTAAGAGAGCGGCTCAGATTGTCTCCTATGCCGTTTATGAAGATCAGATGTAGAGCAGATGGGTTATTACACTTCCTTGGGGAATGCCAGCCAGATATTACTCCTATTTTAGTCGACCAATTTTCGTAACTAGAAACCGTGACCTTTTAGACAGGAAATCACGAATCCAATCGCACAACTGAGGCGATGCCCCATAACCACCCCGTTTGATTAGATTCGCTTGTGAGGAACAGTATCGGAAGCATTCTGAAAATCTAAAAATATAGGATCACTTTTTTATGCCCTGTCGATAGCAGTTATTACCTTGAGTTAATTAAAAGTTAGTTGTATTTCACAAGAACGAAATTTTCTGAATCTGTCTGAGCATTTGTCAATAAATAGCCTTCTTATAGGTAATTCATAATTTTTTTGCTGACAACCCCGTCTTCGTCGTTGTACAGACCACAATGATACACTTATATATCTCGTGGGTCCTATGGCAGCGATATCTTCAGGCTTCACAACACCCATCTGCAGACTACAGAGAACATCGTATGACGGAAAAAGACATCAGCACCGCTTCAGTTTCGTTGTGTGGTCTGATATTATTGTCGACCACCTCGAGGGACCAGTTATCCTTTTACAATGCCTTAGAGGCGAGTCTTATCTGGGCTTCTGACTGTTAAACGTGCCTCCTCTGTTGGAAAATATGCAACTAAACTTCCTCATTTCCAGGTCACTTACGCATTTTCTTGAGAAGGTATCTCGACGTCATCTACCCCAGCCGATAGATGAGATCGTCGGACTTGAACCCTTTGGATACCTGTTGCGGGGGATTCTGAAAGAGGTAGCTACGCTTGCAGTCACTGGAACAACGTTTTCATATTCCCTTTAATGCCAGTGGGCCAGGTGATGGCATATTGCAGCCTGTCCGTCAGTCGCCACTGCGTCGTGTTTAGAAGGGGACAACTTCCAATACCTTTCTGACCGTGGTGTCATTACAGAATATCGTGCAGTGCGTTGTACATCTACATCTACATCTACATCTATACTCCGCGAGCCACCCTACGGTGTGTTGCGGAGGGTACTTATTGTACCACTATCTGATCCCCCCTTCCCTGTTCCATTCACGAATTCTGCGTGGGAAGAACGACTGCTTGTAAGTCTCCGTATTTGCTCTAATTTCTAGGATCTTTTCGTTGTGATCATTACGCGAGATATATGTGGGCGGTAGTAATATGTTGCCCATCTCTTCCCGGAATGTGCTCTCTCGTAATTTCGATAATAAACCTCTCCGTATTGCGTAACGCCTTTCTTGAAGTGTCCGCCACTGGAGCTTGTTCAGCATCTCCGTAACGCTCTCGCGCTGACTAAATGTCCCCATGACGAATCGCGCTGGTTTTCGCTGGATCATGTCTATCTCTTCTATTAATCCAACCTGGTAAGGGTCCCATACTGATGAGCAATACTCAAGAATCGGACGAACAAGCGTTTTGTAAGCTACTTCTTTCGTCGATGAGACACATTTTCTTAGAATTCTTCCTATGAATCTCAACCTGGCGCCTGCTTTTCCCACTATTTGTTTTATGTGATCATTCCACTTCAGATCGCTCCGGATAGTAACTCCTAAGTATTTTACGGTCGTTACCGCTTCCAATGATTTACCACCTATGGCATAATCGTACTGGAATGGATTTCTGCCCCTATGTATGCGCATTATATTACATTTATCTACGTTTAGGGAAAGCTGCCAGCTGTCGCACCATGCATTAATCCTCTGCAGGTCTTCCTGGAGTACGTACGAGTCTTCTGATGTTGCTACTTTCTTGTAGACAACCGTGTCATCTGCAAATAGCCTCACGGAGCTACCGATGTTGTCAACTAAGTCATTTATGTATATTGTAAACAATAAAGGTCCTATCACGCTTCCTTGCGGTACTCCCGAAATTACCTCTACATCTGCAGATTTTGAACCGTTAAGAATGACATGTTGTGTTCTTTCTTCTAGGAAATCCTGAATCCAATCACAAACCTGGTCCGATATTCCGTAAGCTCGTATTTTTTTCACTAAACGTAAGTGCGGAACCGTATCAAATGCCTTCCTGAAGTCCAGGAATACGGCATCAATCTGCTCGCCAGTGTCTACGGCACTGTGAATTTCTTGGGCAAATAGGGCGAGCTGAGTTTCACATGATCTCTGTTTGCGGAATCCATGTTGGTTATGATGAAGGAGATTTGTATTATCTAAGAACGTCATAATACGAGAACACAAAACATGTTCCATTATTCTACAACAGATTGACGTAAGCGAAATAGGCCTATAATTATTCGCATCTGATTTATGACCCTTCTTGAAAATGGAACGACCTGCTCTTTCTTCCAGTCGCTAGGTACTTTACGTTTTTCCAGCGATCTACGATAAATTGCTGATAGAAAGGGGGCAAGTTCTTTAGCATAATCACTGTAGAATCTTAAGGGTATCTCGTCTGGTCCGGATGCTTTTCCGCTACTAAGTGATAGCAGTTGTTTTTCAATTCCGATATCGTTTATTTCAATATTTTCCATTTTGGCGTCCGTGCGACGGCTGAAGTCAGGGACCGTGTTACGATTTTCCGCAGTGAAACAGTTTCGGAACACTGAATTCAGTATTTCTGCCTTTCTTCGGTCGTCCTCTGTTTCGGTGCCATTGTGGTCAACGAGTGACTGAATAGGGGATTTAGATCCGCTTACCGATTTTACATATGACCAAAACTTTTTAGGGTTCTTGTTTAGATTGTTTGCCAATGTTTTATGTTCGAATTCGTTGAATGCTTCTCTCATTGCTCTCTTTACGCTCTTTTTCGCTTCGTTCAGCTTTTCCTTATCAGCTATGATTCGACTACTCTTAAACCTATGATGAAGCTTTCTTTGTTTCCGTAGTACCTTTCGTACATGATTGTTATACCACGGTGGATCTTTCCCCTCGCTTTGGACCTTAGTCGGTACGAACTTATCTAAGGCGTACTGGACGATGTTTCTGAATTTTTTCCATTTTTGTTCCACATCCTCTTCCTCAGAAATGAACGTTTGATGGTGGTCACTCAGATATTCTGCGATTTGTGCTCTATCACTCTTGTTAAGCAAATATATTTTCCTTCCTTTCTTGGCATTTCTTATTACACTTGTAGTCATTGATGCAACCACTGACTTATGATCACTGATACCCTCTTCTACATTCACTGAGTCGAAAAGTTCCGGTCTATTTGTTGCTATGAGGTCTAAAACGTTAGCTTCACGAGTTGGTTCTCTAACTATCTGCTCGAAGTAATTCTCGGACAAGGCAGTCAGGATAATGTCACAAGAGTCTCTGTCCCTGGCTCCAGTCCTGATTGTGTGACTATCCCATTCTATACCTGGTAGATTGAAGTCTCCCCCTATTACAATAGTATGATCACGAAACTTCTTCACGACGTTCTGCAGGTTCTCTCTGAGGCGCTCAACTACTACGGTTGCTGATGCAGGTGGTCTATAGAAGCATCCGACTATCATATCTGACCCACCTTTGATACTTAGCTTAACCCAGATTATTTCACATTCGCATTCGCTAATAACTTCACTGGATATTATTGAATTCTTTACTGCTATAAATACTCCTCCACCATTGGCGTTTATCCTATCCTTGCGGTATATATTCCATTCTGTGTCTAGGATTTCGTTACTGTTCACTTCCGGTTTTAACCAACTTTCCGTTCCTAATACTATATGCGCACTATTTCCTTCAATAAGAGATACTAATTCAGGAACGTTGCCCTGGATACTCCTGCAGTTTACCAATATTACGTTAACTTTTCCTGTTTTTGGTCTCTGAGGACGGACGTTCTTTATCAACGATGATAATGTCCTCTCTGGTAAGCCGTCAGGTATTTTATCGTTTCGCCCAAGGGGGGGGGGGGTCCCTCTAACCTAAAAAACGCCCGTGTGCACGCCACACGTACTCTGCTACCCTAGTAGCTGCTTCCGGTGTGTAGTGCACGCCTGACCTGTCTAGGGGGGCCCTACAGTTCTCCACCCAATAACGGAGGTCGATGAATTTGCAACCATTATAGTCGCAGAGTCGTCTGAGCCTCTGGTTTAGACCCTCCACACGGCTCCAAACCAGAGGACCGCGATCGACTCTGGGCACTATGCTGCAGATATTAAGCTCAGCTTGCACTCCGCGTGCGATGCTGGTTGTCTTCACCAAATCAGCCAGCCGCCGGAAGGAACCAAGGATGGCCTCAGAACCCAAGCGGCAGGCGTCATTCGTTCCGACATGATAGACCAGATAGGTCTGACGGAGTACATCGAAACAGTTCGAAGAACGGCAGAACGTTTTGTATTATCGCGAAATATGAGAGAGAGTGTCACTGAAATGATACAGAATTTGGGCTGAACATTATCAAAAGAATAGAGTTTTTCGCTGCGCCGGATCCTTCTCACGAAATTGCAGTCACTAACTTTCTCCTCTGAATGCAAAAATATTTCGTTGACACCGACCTACATAGGGAGAAACGATCACCACGATAAAATAAGGGAAATCAGAGGGCGTACGGATAGATATTGTTTTTCGTTCTTTCCGTGCATTATACGAGATTGGAATAATAGAGGATTGTGAAGGTGGTTCGATGAACCCTCTGCCAGGCACATAAATGTGATTTGCAGAGTATCCATGTAGATGTATAGGGGCATCATCATTGATGCTGTTACTAAAGATCGATACTAGCAGCTCATTTTCAGTGTCATCGACATTGTGGATGTTCCAGAAGCTCCTGAAAGTTACACAACAACAGCGGGGGAATCCCTGACTAGTGGTCAAGGATGGCGGTCGGGCTATGTCCTGGGATCACGGACAAAAAGATAATTTTGGAAAGTAAAACGTGGTAAGGATTATGATTTAAATGAAGGAAGATTAGTGTTTAACGTCCTCTCGACAGCAAAGTTATTATAGACGGGGCACAAGCTTAGATTAAGAAAGGATGGGGAAGGAAATCGATTGTGGCGTTTCAAAGGAACCATTCGGCATTAACCTTAAGCGATTCTGGGAAATGACGGAAAATCTGAATCAGGACGGCCTGATGTGGATTTGAACCGTCCTCCTCCCAAATGAGAGCCCAATTTGCTGGCCACTACGGCACCTCATTAGGTATTTTCTATAATTTGAGTCATGATAGTCATTGAAGAAATCGTGGCGGCGAGCATCAAAGCAGTCAGAATACTGATGACCCAGAAAAAGATGACTGAATAATCATAATAAATAACTTTGTGAAGAATCGTGAGTTATGAGCTGTTTGAATGTGGTGGAGTGATATGTATTTGATAACCATTAGTAGCTCAAAGCGTATTAATTAGTTTACGCGCGACCACCTATAAAACCTATTTAACGGAGAAAGATCAGAAGAATTTTGGTGAAATAAATAAGTAATTCATGTATTGATAAATTGTACTACATGAAAGAAACTGACTTATTTCGTTAAGTAGGATGAGTGGTGTTGGCATGAGACATGAAAGCTGCTAAACGTGGCACAAGTGAAACAATAAACTGTGTTTAATCTGAATGACATCCTTTAAATGGCTCTGAGCACTATGGGACTCAACATCTTAGGTCATAAGTCCCCTAGAACTTAGAACTACTTAAACCTAACTAACCTAAGGACATCACACACACCCATGCCCGAGGCAGGATTCGAACCTGCGACCGTAGCAGTCCCGCGGTTCCGGACTGCAGCGCCAGAACTACTAGACCACCGCGGCCGGCGAATGACATCCTTTATTGTAGAAGAACCGTTAAATGTAGTTCCCTCTATGGATAGGACGCATTGTGCAGGGTGAATTGGGCACACGGCTCAAAGCAGTAGTCCCCTGCATATTTGGTGAAACAAGCCGGTTTTGCTCGTACGGTTGCCAGAAACTTGAGTAATATTTATTATTAAAAACAAGGGATGTAAGAGTCAGTTTTAATGTGTTGTCACGCAGAAGGACCGTAATTTTGTGCTTTACAGAAGCGTAATATTAATTTACACATTAGGCAGCAACGTTGAGCGACAAACAATATACTCGAACAGAGGCATTGTTCAAGTGCAAAGCATTTCGCCGAGTTTGGACGTTCATAAGAAATAAGAGTGGCAGAATTTTCAGATCGTGCAGCTTCTCACGTTTACTGCTACACAGTTTTAGCCACAACATCGGCACGGGCAGGCACATGCCAGTGCATTGCTATTAGTACACTCAATGAAAATAAGTATGGCGTGCTAGGCACTTGAACTCACGCGTAGCTGAAGAGGGGACAGTACTGTTTTGTATTCGGTAGTAGAAATATGAGACGAACATCAAAACAAAATAAAAAATAATTCACGTGCAAAAAGACTGACAATATTGGTATGAAGAGGCCTAACGCTTATATGTTTTGTATCTTTTGGACAAAAGAAGTAAAACATCCTTTGCAATGAAGGAAATATTTATGTATCATTCATTGGGAGGGATACACAGTAAAATAATTCTTGGTTTCCTTCTAGTTAGAATGTGACTGTAAGATTTTGGCACCTGGCATCATAAGAGCATTTGACCAACATATGAGTGACGATTATCAGTTGTTGGCTGCCATTTCTGTGCTTATTGTTCTGTATGCGTGAGACGAGAGACCCACCTTGAGCTGCACCATGTAGTTGGCCGGCAGCGACTTGCCGTTGACGCGCGCGATCTTCTTTAGGATGGTCTCCGCCTCCTCGAAGCGACCTCTCGCCAGCAGCCAGCGCGGGGACTCGGGAAGCACCCTGCAGGGCTACCAACCATCACACAACACACAACCTCCAACACCGCACTGCGGTTGTAACACATGCACTATCACTTGAGCAAACTATAAAAGTATTTCTAAAATTTATTGCTATTCTAAGGCGTCATAAGAGGAACTTGTTCATCCTGTGAATGTAACATCCATAATACACTGCACAACCAAAACGTTAAGAATACTGCCCACCGCCATGATGGATGCCGCATGATCGCGTTGCGGGCTCATGACGCGTAACTAAACCATGTAAGCGGAGCAGACACGTACGTCCACGACTCTTCAGAGAACGTGGGGTTCGGAGGCTTGTCTGTTCCGCCAAGAAAGATAGACGGTGACCGGTGGCACCTCTGCCGAAAGAGCGCAATACTTGTGCCCTCACAAGTGCTTCGGAGCCTACCGTTCATCGTACATTGTAGAACATGGAGCTCCACAGCAGACTACCCCTACGTGTTCACATCGTCCATTACGATTGCAGTGAGCACGGAACTATCGGTATTCGACTGTCGGTCAAAGCAACATGTCGACACTTCGAGTGAATCATATTTTTGTACACTACTTCGATGGCCGTCTCCACAAGCGTCGTCATCTAGGCGAACGGTGGCTCGAAAGATTCCAGGGACGCAGGCTGGTGGGAACAGAATTATTCTATGGGAGACAGTTTCCTGCCATTGCATGGGACCTGTGGTAGTAGTCGGAGGCACACTGACGCTTGATGTCTTCCCCGACGGCGATATCATTTTTCAGTAGTACAATTGCCCGTGTCTTGGAGACAGAACCGTGCAACACTGGTTTGGGGATCATTACAGTGAACTCACGTTGGTGTTTCAGCGACCAAATTCGAATGATGTAAATCCTACGAAACTTATCTGGGTTGCTATCGGGCGTCGCGAACTACGTACGCATGTCAGCGGCCCGTTATTTAAGCGAATTACATGACCTGTGCGAAGACATGTAATCCATGTACCTCCATAAACCTACCAACAAACTATCGGATCTGTGATACGCAGAATCAGTGATGTATTTCGTTACAAGGACAACAAACAAGCTATTAAGCAGGTGGTCATAAAGTTTCTGATCATCAGTATATTTCCTGTTAGCCCACAAAAATTTATCTTATAAAGCAAACAGTTAACTACCATCAGGCATCAGTCGTTTATATCACACGTCTTCTATGTGAGCCGAACTTCCCATCTTATAGTTAATTTCAATGGGACGATACCCAGACTGCTGTAACGGCCATAATAATAACATTCATTTATTAATATAACAGATGAAGAGTCCAACACGGCATCAAATTATATAGGTGTGACATCAAATCATAAAACTATCAATTAAATCACACTATGTAGGACAATACACAAATGATATGCTGATTATATGTACGCAACTTTCAGGCTCTCTCTGTATGAAACATGAGATATTTCTGTCGTCTCGAATCCAAATGCAGGAAAATTTATGTTCTCTTTACACCGACGGGTACCACTGAACTATGCTCTCCAAAGTTTCCTTAGAAATTCACCTACCTCTAGGTGTGGTATCATTTTGCTAGAGCTCTTAAGGCCATATACGATTATCATTAATTTTTGGTGTTAAATATATATTCACTTTTTGGTTCAAGCTTGGACGCTTTTGTTTTTTAATATGTGGGAAGGATATGTGGTTCTGCAAATACAATTTTTCTTGTTTAATTACTCGTTATATGGCTCGAAAAAGTATCTCGATCATCAGTGGGTTTGTTTATCATTTCTTGAACAATATACAAAGAAAAGAATTGCCATTTACAGAAAGCCATCTTTGAAGGCAAAGCACTATGCAATGGAAAACTGTTGTCAGCTTTAAAGGAATTATCAGAAAACGTAGACACACACAAACAAACAAATTAACATACAGTGATACCCCTACAGTAAAAGTCCCGCCTAGAACAAGATGGTGGAACAAGCGAACACCTTATAAGCAGTGGAACAGTGTATATGAGGAAGCTCCACTCATACACCCTGTAGTAGCATGAAAATGCGAGATCCGCAAAAAGCGAGTAAAAATACTTAGTCTGCTCTACTCCCCACCCACCATTTCATAAAGCCTTTTCACAGTCAGTATAGACTTCAACACATTTAGCGAAAAATGGAGTTGTAAACTAAAAGATACTAGTGAAAGAATGAAATAGGGAATCTTTGCCTACAAAGCAGCTTAATATAACGACAGTAGTATTATAGGAAGGAAACAAAACGAGAATATTATGTTACGTCAAATAATTAAAAATCAAAAATTTATTTGTGAGAAATTATGCAACAATACAATGATAAAGGCTTATTAGTGGCAGATGATGTATTGAAAGGCAAAAATTGTAGCTCTGCTGCAAATACCAGATAGAACTGTCAATCACAGTACGTAGTAATCCGATATTATTCTTCATCTTAATATGTCTGTCAATACATAAAGTAATGTAAATACTATACTCTCAAGAAGCTGCTAAATATCTTATTGCGTAAATTTTTCATGTATTTTTCAACAGATAGTAAATAAAACTCACTGAAGATGGAGAAACTTCTCCGAAACATTTGTGGGTAGTAAAACAAGGAAATTACAATTAAACATGTACAGTATCAAAATAATATTTTGTAATTGTGCCAGAAGATAGAAATTGTTGTAAAAATACAATGAGGGTTGTCTCCACCCTACAATATACTTACTTTAATAAGAAAATATAACTTCATAAGACATAATACCGACAGCTCAAGTAATTCGCAACCTTGTAAGTGAGAAAGATTTCTATGATAATGTAGTCAAAAGGAAAATTACTTCTACGACAAAAAAGCAGTTGATTGTAAGGGGTTCTCTGACATAGAGGGCAACACTACACGGAATCATAAGATGGATCTAGAGTCGTGTGATCATTAAAGATTGTGTGGGTTTATTCAGTCCTGTACGCAGATTCCTCCGGCCAAAACGGCATTTGTTTCAGTTGGTGGCAGTGTACTTAACTCATACACAACGACATTGCTCTTACGGACAAAGACATGAAGCCCAAAGAATGTGACTTGTTTTTTGAAATCTTCTTCTACTGCAAGTATGAAGAGCCAAAGTATCGCTCAAATAAGGAGCAAGTTTCAGGTTGCTCCTGAAAAACTGCTTCGTACTGGCTACCATGGAGTATCATGAGAAACATCTCTAGGAAAGGAGTGAAATTTTTTGAGAAAATAGTTAAAACAAATTGATATTCTTTTCCTCGTCACAAGAGAAACATAGCTTCAAGTTATTACTCCATTAAACACGACATAAATATACCGTTATTTGCTGTAAATGGTTTGTGTTAACGAATTTATCACTGTTAAGCTACCTGAGAACTGTTTAATGAAATAGTGAACCAGTAATGACAGGTCAACACTTATATATACAAAACCAGTAAATATAGGGTTATTCAAAGTCATCTACAAACTTTCAGCTAATTGCAAAAAAATGTTTCCACCGAGGTATATGGTGATACAATGTGGTTTGAAATAGTCTGAAGAGTTTGTGACGGCGTTGAAGGGTAGGTGGTGATGAGAAATAACTGATAGGAAAAAATTTCGATATGTTGCACCATTTCCGAGTTAATTAGCATTGAAATTAGCCAATCAGGCATTTGCGCGCGTAAATGCAAGCGGCCCCACAAAGACAGTTAGTGTCAGTTGTTCTCATACGGTCGTGAGTGCTCAGTTTCTGGCTCGGGTTTGAGAATTACTACCGTCGGATGGCTAATTTTTATATCGCTCTCTTGTTCAGTTTTAGGAAAACGAACTTTTGCCGCATATAGTATATACGAGGTGAGGTTTCATACGGGACTGTTAGCAACTCATCGCACATATCATACACTTTCAGCGAAGTCGCTCTGTTTTATTGATTCTATAGCAACGCACTACCGTCCGTTTCTTATTTGACGTAGGCTTACCAATGACTTGCGCCAGCTTCACTTCTCAAGATGACAGTTTAAACTGTCGAAACCGGTAAAGTGAACCAGACAAAGGTATTGTTGTACAGCTGAAGGCTGCCTTTTCATCATTGTTGAAACGAAAAACACAGTCGGTGAGACTGTCCATGGAGGGCCGCTTGGATTAAGGGCACACAACGATCTGATTGGCTAACATCAATGCTAATTATCAAGGAGAGGGTACAATGTATCCAATATTTTCTTTAACAATTATTTCACAACACAGCATTCTCTGTGAACTATAGGACTCTAAAGAGCGACATGTTGCACCAATATACGTTGCCCATTCCACAAAGATAACTACAGGCCGTGTGCCGTGGCAAGTCAAATCGAAAGACATTGTACAGTAATGTGTGATCGGTATCGCTTTACAGCATGTTTCAAAGCTAAGAGAGAACTTTTGAGCACTGGATAAGGTAGCCACAATAATAAATTCACGAACCGTACATGAGTAACAATTCTGCTTACATTTGGTACAGAAGGTCAGGTGTTTGTAGTGGTGACCTTCAAACTATAATTGCACAAACTGAAAGTACAGTAACTTCCTAGTTACCGAACATAATTGTTGATTATGTTCATTTCAAGAGCCGGCCCCTGTGGCCGAGCGGTTCTAGGAGCTTTAATCCGGAACCGCGCTGCTGCTACAGTTGCAGGTTCGAATCCTGACTCGGGCATGGATGTGTGTGATGACATTAGGTTAGTTAGATTTAAGCTATTCTAAGTATAGGGGACTAATGACCTCAGATGTTAAGTCTCATAGTGCTTAGAGCTATTTGAACAATTTTTTTACATTTCCAGTTTTATCGGCCACAAAATTAAAACACTGTTAAAATCCGGTGGAGCTTTGTGCAGAGGTGTTGTACAATATCTCTAGTACGCTCATAGATTGCATCACAGTGCATATTTCAGTTCCGAGAGCTCAGTGAGCAAACAAAGATACTGTCTCCTGCCAAGAGTGAGTTGCGTGCTGTCATTTTCTGAGGGTTTGTGCCTGATTTCATGCAGCCCACATAACGTAAGTGTCATGCATCACAGGAAAGTATGGCAATGTTACAGGAACTTACTGCAGCAACAAC
Source organism: Schistocerca cancellata (assembly GCF_023864275.1). Classification (NCBI taxonomy): domain Eukaryota; kingdom Metazoa; phylum Arthropoda; class Insecta; order Orthoptera; family Acrididae; genus Schistocerca; species Schistocerca cancellata. The sequence goes on along the minus strand of NC_064628.1, from coordinate 192,993,171 downwards.
AAAAAACTCTCCTGCACCGTTTTCAATGGGAATGGTTTCATTACCCATCTTATAGACCAGACATGGCTCCTGTTAACTTACATCAATTTGTTCCAATGAACTGCTGGTTGTGAAGACACAACTTTAGCACTGACGGTGAGATGCTGGATACTGAAGAGCATTAGCGGGAAGCACGGGCGGCTATCTTCTGTGGTGAGGGTAATAGATAGTTGCTACAGCAGTACAACAAAAGTCGAAGTCGAAACACCGACTATGGAGAGAAGTGGCGGAAAGTTTAGTTTAATGCCAGAAAGAAAACATCCTTGATTTTCACTGTGGATTCCATTTTTTTTCGCCTACCGGAGCTTGCAACAAAAATAGCCCTGGTTTCGTAATTGGTTAACAGAAACATACACTACATCTGTGAGATCCTAGTAAAAATACCTATCTAAAACAGATAGCCAGAGAAGTACTATTATTTGTAATCGCGGACAACTGTTAAACGTGACTAGCTGAGATGAACACTGTATACACTGCAGTCCTCTTCGTACTTCGGAGAAGCATGTGGTATGTACATCTGTAATGAATGGAATGCTCCGATTATCCAAAAAACTTCGCTCACTGGTCTGCGAATGATGTCGCAGCCACCACTAACCAAATCTGTGATTTATGATTCTGCTTGAAGCTCTTCTGCTCCACGACAAGCAGCAATGATGACCAGAAATTAACCAAACAATATTTAGTCATATACAGGGCTATTACAAATGACTGAAGCGATTTCATAAATTCACTGTAGCTCCATTCATTAACATATGGTCACGACACACTACAGATACGTAGAAAAACTCATAAAGTTTTGTTCGGCTGAAGCCGCACTTCAGGTTTCTGCCGCCAGAGCGCTCGAGAACGCAGTGAGACAAAATGGCGACAGGAGCTGAGAAAGCGTATGTCGTGCTTGACATGCACTCACATCAGCCAACCATAACAGTGCACCGACACTTCAGGACGAAATTCAACAAAGATCCACCAACTGCTAACTCCATTCGGCGATGGTATGCGCAGTTTAAAGCTTCTGGATGCCTCTGTAAGGGGAAATCAACGGGTCGGCCTGCAGTGAGTGAAGAAACGTTTGAACGCGTGCAGGCAAGTTTCACGCGTAGCCCGCGGAAGTCGACGAATAAAGCAAGCAGGGAGCTAAACGTACCACAGCCGACGGTTTGGAAAATCTTACGGAAAAGGTTAAAACAGAAGCATTTCTTAAACAGGAGATTGGAAAACCGATGGATCGGTCGTGGTGGAGATCATGATCAACAATTCATGTCATGGCCTCCACGCTCTCCTGACTTAACCCCATGCGATTTCTTTCTGTGGGGTTATGTGAAAGATTCGGTGTTTAAATCTCCTCTACCAAGAAACGTGCCAGAACTGCGAGCTCGAATCAACGATGCTTTCGAACTCATTGATGGGGACATGCTGCGCCGAGTGTGGGAGGAACTTGATTATCGGCTTGATGTCTGCCGAATCACTAAAGGGGCACATATCGAACATTTGTGAATGCCTAAAAAAACTTAATGAGTTTTTGTATGTGTGTGCAAAGCATTGTGAAAATATCTCAAATAATAAAGTTATTGTAGAGCTGTGAAATCGCTTCAATCATTTGTAATAACCCTGTATATGCATTGCTACTGTTGTCGACATTAAGTGAATGGAATCATTTAACTTAAATTTAGTTTGGAAGTGTATAATATCGCAGACATTCAATTAAATCCATGGAACCAACTTTAGCATCCTTTCTGTTAAGCTGTTGAAAATTTTCTAATTAACATTATTTTTAACTGCTTCAGGTACATAAGAAAACTAAAGTGCTAGTGATTAAATTTTTTGTATCTCTGTGGTAACTGGAGGTTTTATAAACAAAATATGTTATTATTTCAAACATTTTATATGTACTGCTAAAAAAAAAGGTGGGACGTATTTGTCCCTGTGCTCCTTAAAGGACAGTTACGGAACACATTACACTTAACACATCGAAAAATTATAGAGACTGTGTATATATTGACTATTTGATGTGAAATTCTGCAAAACAGTTTCTGCTTGAAGTAAAGCCTAAATTAACACTACACTGTTCAGAAATATTGTAAGTGCGATTTGCAAAACACTTTGAAGCACAATGAACACATCTCTTCCTTACGTCTGATTTTATCATTCGGTGCTCTGGACCCTTCGGATTGCAACTGGTCTGCAACCTTCTTGATGTTTTCACTACTGTTGATAAATTCCTTTGTCGAATTGAATAGTTTCTAATTAGATTTCTCGCAATGCATTGTCTGAACTCTAGGGATGATAGCGTTGTTTGAATCCTGATTCTTCTGCCAATTTTGAATATATTACATACGCATTGTTTACACCAATGTCAAGAAGATCAAAGAAAATTCTCAGGTAATACTTAATCTTTGCCTTCCTGTCGATCTCATAAGTCACTTTCTTCTGGTCCATAAGGTCCACCCCTCCCATCCACTTGTTGTACTTTCTTATCATATGAGGACACTGAACACTGATCTTTTCAGAAGAACCAGTCTGACGCCTCTTCACTGTCGTACATGGTATTGGGAAATAAAATTAGTCAGTAGAAAAACTGGCTTGTTATCCATCCATTTGAGGATTGTCAGACCATTGCTACTGAGACTGTATGAATCACCTCTTTTCATTTCCTTGTCTGGAGTGAATGTCTTTGGGATTTTTTTACTATTGGTGTGTACTGTCCCACATATGATCTAGATGATCTAGTATTTTGTAAACCAAGGTAATACTATAAAACTGGAGAGTTAAAAAAGTTATACATTTAAATTTCACATCCCAGTCTGGATAGTGATTTTGTCAGTTGCAGAACTACTCACTCACCAAGCCCTACTTCAGGACTTGAGTGTTTTTTTTTTTGCCAGTGTATAAATAAAACTCAAATAGTTAGCCAGTTTCCGAATCACATCTGCACCACATTTTGAAACCCCATTTGAGTGACTTATTTTTGACATACTATCACATGAACCATAGACCTTGCCATCGGTGGGGAGGCTTGCGTGCCTCAGCGATACAGATAGCCGTACCGTAGGTACAACCACAATAGAGGGGTATCTGTCGAGAGGCCAGACCAACGTGTGGTTCCTGAAGAGGGGCAGCAGCCTTTTCAGTAGTTGCAAGGGCAACAGTCTGGATGATTGACTGATCTGGCCTTGTAACAATAACCAAATCGGCCTTGCTGTGCTGGTACTGCGAATGGCTGAAAGCAAGGAGAAACTACGTCCGTAATTTTTCCCGAGGGCATGCAGCTTTACTGTATGATTAAATGATGATGGCGTCCTCTTGGGAAAAATATTCCGGAGGTAAAATAGTCCCCCATTCGGATCTCCGGGCGGGGAGTACTCAAGAGGACGTCGTTATCAGGAGAAAGAAACCTGGCGCTCTACGGATCGGAGCGTGGAATGTCAGATCCCTTAATCGCGCAGGTAGGTTAAAAAATTTAAAACGGGAAATGGATAGGTTAAAGTTAGATATAGTGGGAATTAGTGAAGTTCGGTGGCAGGAGGAACAAGCCTTTTGGTCAGGTGACTACAGGGTTATAAACACAAAGTCAAACAGGGGTAATGCAGGAGTAGGTTTAATAATGAATAGGAAAATAGGAATGCGGGTAAGCTACTACAAACAGCATAGTGAACGCATTATTGTGGCCAAGATAGATACGAAGCCCACACCTACTACAGTAGTACAAGTTTATATGCCAACTAGCTCTGCAGATGACGAAGAAATTGAAGAAATGTATAATGAAATAAAAGAAATTATTCAGATAGTGAAGGGAGACGAAAATTTAATAGTCATGGGTGACTGGAATTCGAGTGTAGGAAAAGGGAGAGAAGGAAACGTAGTAGGTGAATATGGATTGGGGGTACGAAATGAAAAAGGAAGCCGGCTGGTAGAATTTTGCACAGAGCACAACTTAATCATAGCTAACACTTGGTTTAAGAATCACATTGAAGGTTGTATACATGGAAGAACCCTGGAGTTACTAAAAGGTATCAGATAGATTATATAATGGTAAGACAGAGATTTAGGAACCAGGGTTTAAATTGTAAGACATTTCCAGGGGCAGATGTGGACTCTGACCACAATCTATTGGTTATGACCTGTAGATTAAAACTGAAGAAACTGCAAAAAGGTGGGAATTTAAGGAGATGGGACCTGGAAAAACTGAAAGAACCAGAGGTTGTACAGAGTTTCAGGGAGAGCATAAGGGAACAATTGACAGGAATGGGGGAAAGAAATACAGTAGAAGAAGAATGGGTATCTCTGAGGGATGAAGTAGTGAAGGCAGCAGAGGATCAAGTAGGTAAAATGACGAGGGCTAGTAGAAATCCTTGGGTAACAGAAGAAATATTGAATTTAATTGATGAAAGGAGAAAATATAAAAATGCAGTAAATGAAGCAGGCAAAAAGGAATACAAACGTCTCAAAAATGAGATAGACAGCAAGTGCAAAATGGCTAAGCAGGGATGGCTAGAGGACAAATGTAAGGATGTAGAGGCTTATCTCACTTGGGGGAAGATAGATACTGCCTACAGGAAAATTAAAGAGACCTTTGGAGATAAGAGAACCACTTGTATGAATATCAAGAACTCAGATGGAAACCCGGTTCTAAGCAAAGAAGGGAAAGCAGAAAGGTGGAAGGAGTATATTGACGGTTTATACAAGGGCGATGTACTTGAGGACAATATTATGGAAATGGAAGAGGATGTAGATGAAGATGAAATGGGAGATACGATACTGCGTAAAGAGTTTGACAGAGCACTGAAAGACCTGAGTCGAAACAAGGCCCCCGGAGTAGACAACATTCCATTGGAACTACTGACGGCCTTGGGAGAGCCAGTCCTGACAAAACTCTACCATCTGGTGAGCAAGATGTATGAAACAGGCGAAATACCCTCAGACTTCAAGAAGAATATAATCATTCCAATCCCAAAGAAAGCAGGTGTTGACAGATGTGAAAATTACCGAACAATCAGTTTAATAAGCCACAGCTACAAAATACTAACGCGAATTCTTTACAGACGAATGGAAAAACTAGTAGAAGCCGACCTCGGGGAAGATCAGTTTGGATTCCGCAGAAACACTGGAACACGTGTGGCAATACTGACCTTACGACTTATCTTAGAAGAAAGATTACGAAAGGCAAACCTACGTTTCTAGCATCTGTAGACTTAGAGAAAGCTTTTGACAGTGTTGACTGGAATACTCTCTTTTTTAATTCTAAAGCTGGCAGGGGTAAAATACAGGGAGCGAAAGGTTATTTACAATTTGTACAGAAACCAGATGGCAGTTATAAGAGTCAAGGGACATGAAAGGGAAGCAGTGGTTGGGAAGGGAGTAAGACAGGGTTGTAGCCTCTCCCCGATGTTATTCAATCTGTATATTGAGCAAGCAGTAAAGGAAACAAAAGAAAAATTCGGAGTAGGTACTAAAATCCATGGAGAAGAAATAAAAACTTTGAGGTTCGCTTATGACATTGTAATTCTGTCAGAGACAGCAAAGGACTTGGAAGAGCAGTTGAACGGAATGGATGTGTCTTGAAGGGAGGATATAAGATTAACATCAACAAAAGCAAAAGGAGGATAATGGAATTTAGTCGAATTAAGTCAGGTGATGTTGAGGGTATTAGATTAGGAAATGAGACACTTAAAGTAGTAAAGGAGTTTTGCTATTTGGGGAGCAAAATAACTGATGATGGTCGAAGTAGAGAGGATATAAAATGTAGACTGGAAATGGCAAGGAAAGCGTTTCCGAAGAAGAGAAATTTGTTAACATCGAGTATAGATTTAAGTGTCAGGAAGTCATTTCTGAAAGTACTTGTATGGAGTGTAGCCATGTATGGAAGTGAAACCTGGAGGGTAAATAGTTTGGACAAGAAGAGAATAGAAGCTTTCGAAATGTGGTGCTACAGAAGAATGCTGAAGATTAGATGGGTAGATCACATAACTAATGAGGAAGTTTGAATAGGATTTGGGAGAAGAGAAGTTTGTGGCACAACTTGACCAGTAGAAGGGATCGTTTGGTAAGAAATGTTCTGAGGCATCAAAGGATCACCAATTTAGTGTTGGAGGGCAGCGTGGAGGGTAAAAATCGTGGGGGGAGATCAAAAGATGAATACACTAAGCAGATTTAGTAGGATGTAGGTTGCAGTAGGTAATGGGAGATGAAGAAGCTTGCACAGAATAGAGTGGCATGGAGAGCTGCATCAAACCAGTCTCAGGACTGAAGACCACAACAACAACATCACATAATATTATGTCCTTTGAATCTGATCATATGCTCATTTACTGCACTAAAATATTCCTGGAAGGTTTTGTTCAAATGGGTAATTACAGGTCTCACATTCTATGTGCAGTCTTCCATTATTGACTGATCTGCATTGTTGGAAAAATGTAAGTACTTTCCAATCTCTTCAAACCGATGTAGTAGCATAATCTGAGCTATATAAACAACACCTAAATTGGGTTCAGTTGCCCAGTAACTTCTAAATGTGGGCAAAATATGGTACCCCATTAGCAGGTTCATACCAAGAAATGCCTTGATTTCATCTTCATTTGTGCTGAATGCGTTGCCTGATTGTTCTGCATAACGAATACTTTCAGGAATTAATATATCATGCACCAAATCTTTTAGGCCAATAGTGGAAGAAAAAATTTAAAATGGCTGTGGCATTTCACGATTTTCACTGACACTAAACAAAAGCACTTTCCCAAATTCATGATTCATGTTATCACTGAACTGTCTTGGTTGGTAAGTTCTGGACCATTTAAATTCTGGTGAATCTGGAAGGGAATCAGGTACCCCAGCATTTGATTCTGATATCTCCTTCAAGAAAAATTTTATCTTCTTCATCCAGTAACAGATTATCTTCGTCATCACTACTGAAAGCCTCCAAAATCTGCATAACACTTTCACCAGTGATGAAAAATTCTCTTTTTCTGGAGCACATGACCTAAAAGCAGATTTTAAATTATACCGGTACAAATTTTTTCCGCTTATTTAATAAAATGAAAGATGATATATTTTAAATATCATTCTGCTCGTTTTTTTACGTAATAGTAACGACTTAATGACATTCAAAAACAAGTACAAAAATTACCATTGTGGTACATTGGGACAACTATGTCACAATGAATGAAAATAAAGATTTCCACTGATGAAATACCATTATTTTCTAAATTAATGGTCTAAAGTAAAAGAGAAACTTACTTGAATATACTTTCAAGCTTTGACAGTAAGGCAGAGAACACAACATGCACACAATAAGTGAATAAATTTGTGTGTCTGCTCGAAGTGAGAACCACCAAGAATAACCGACGACTAATGGTAGTTATAGTAATTGTTGCCACCAAAGATGTACGATATTAGAGAAAACAAATATCTCTGCTTCAAGTAGAGCATCTGCAGCACATCAACTGTGATTGCTGTCCAATTAGTAAGGTGATTTATGTGTGGGACAAATGTGTCCCATATACGTGAAAGGGTTAAGTGTTCATATAGACTTTTATGTAACTTTTGGAGTTTAGTTATTTCAATATCTACTGAAATTTCCACCTTGGATTGTGCAGTATAGGAATAGTCCTGACATATTAAAACTGCGTTCCGGATCAAGACTCGAACTAGGGAAGGCGGAAAAGTGGTCTACTGACTTAGCTACCAGAGTACTACTCACAAATCGTCCTCGCAGCTTTACTTCCTGCACTACCTCACGTCCTACCTTCCATATTTCACGAAAGCTGTCCTTTGAAACTTTAAAGACTAGTACTCCTGCAAGAAAGGATATTGTGAAGACATGGCCTAGCTACAGCCTGGGGGGTTGTTTCCAAAATGAAATTTAGACCCAACAGCGTAGTGTGCCCTGATATGAAACTTCTTTCAATATTAAAATTGTTAGCCAGGCCGATTCTCAAATTCTGGATCTTTGCCTTTCACGGGGAAGTGTTCTAACGGCTGAACTCCCCCGAGACCTACTTTGGTACTGACTGCAGTGAAACAGACTGTACAAACTATCTAATGAAATGCTGTCACCAAGTCTTGGAAACCTACCGTGAAACCACAGTGGCAGATGGTTTATGAATGCTTCTCTGACACTTACGCACGAATTCTGCTAAATCATCAAATATCACAGTAACTGTCAATACTGTGTCAAGCAGCACATCCATGAACATACCTCTTACGCAAAAAAATTCCCTTCCCCTCTTAATCTTAGTAGCCAGTGATACTCAGCTGAGGAATGTGCATACTTAGATTTTCAGCTTTTCAATTTGATTCTAGTTCACTAGATGTGATGCCTAGTCTTGATGTTGACATCTTGTGGTTAATTTACATAACACAGAAAATTGGTAGGACTCGATACTATCCAGAGGTGAAACAAAAGTACTGTTTTACTGAAGTCGAAGAGAGCTCCTCTGTGAGACTGGTACACTAATATTTCAATTCCGTTGAGTAACGGTTTCATAACGTATGTAAAATCACAAGGAGGGATACATTAGATCTGAATATTTAATCAGTGCTGTGGAATGTAATAAATAACAGTATTAATGATTGTCTATAAGTGACTAATGTAAGCTTTCTCTTCATTTACACTTTCATTCAGATTTGCATCACTCATATGAGTGAGAGGACTTTGAAAGTAGATTTGGGATGGTGCAGAAACACCCTGGCTGCCTGGGGACTCACCTAGGCCGCCACCCTTGGAGCTGTTTCGAGCAATGATGCTTCAGGACTGGTGCAGGTCAGTGAGACAGAGACCACGAGCAGCCTTTTTGAAATGCCACACTTCGATGTCCGAAGTAGGGGAGACTAATGCAGATAGGATCTTCTGTAGCTCAAGCCCACAGCTGCGACTGCTTTACAACCCAGGAGTTGAAAAGGAGGAATGCTTTTCAGCAGAGTGCAGTATTGTGTACAAAAGTTGAAATCTGAGTTTTTCTGCCGAAAGCACTGGGTGCCACAGGTAAACATCTCGATTATGGAATGGGAACAGTAGTTATGGGCCTCTGAAAGTTTGAGACACCACTGGATCGTGGACTTTACAAAAACCAGGTAAGAGTGTGATGGAGAGACAGTACGATGACTTTTACCAGTGTTAAATGGTAGAACGCTTGTTACTGATTAACCAAATGAAAAATACCCTTCGGAAGGGGACTACTGTGTGTAAGGAACATTTTTAACGATTATCGCTAGGAAGATTCGAAACCCACAAAATCTGAATAGAAATACGTATGCAACACTTGGCAGCTTGAGGTTTCTTTTTAATGAACATTTGATCAAAAATTACTTGATCTTCAGGAATCGGCCTTTGCAGGGCTCTGCTGTCCAAGTTCTTCAGTGAGAGCCACTTACAGCCTGCTGCCACCAGAGCTGATTTTCGGGGCTCTTGAGAAGTTTCAAGCTGATTTGCACTTCGTCATTAGTGTGGATGGTTGGTGCTAACAGTGCCTGTTTCTGCAGCTACTTCAGCATCCTACTACAATTTACTATAGATAGATCCTGTCGCAAATTCGAGAGACTGTGTTGGGACATAAATGCCATTTGATAGTACTTCGATTGATCCAAGCTTCACTTTGAAGACTTGCATTTAGCTGAATGAAAAATGTACTTTCATCTTACACCACATTCCATTCTATACCATCTGTCCTTTCAATTAACGTCGTGGCAATAAAGTCCAACTTTACGACTGCAATTATTTCACTTGTGTTATTATTAGAATCACTTCACCACACCCCTCTGTCGTATGTGCCAAATTTTTATTACAGCAGTATTGCCATACGTTGTCAACTCTTTTACGAATCATTTTATCTGGTTAAACTGAGGTAATTGTAATTCTTGTTTCAATGAGAAGTTATTGGATTCCTAATATAAATGTACATCAGACACAGGGCCCATTTACACAGGAAACTTCATCCACCCATCACGTCAGCTAGCAAGAATCATCTTGTTTAAAACAGAGCAGCTGATTCTCTCTTTTATTCTGGGTATTGCCATGATGAAATCCTTGGGGCTATACAAAACAAGAAATCCACTGCATTCATCACACGGAAAACAAATGACGTTCACGTAATATGATTTGGGATGCAACAGTGAAGCACATTCTGAAATTCAGCAGAATGAAATTTACTTACTTGAAATGCAAAGTATACCATCAACTGCTTTCAACGTAGTTAAGGTATAAAGTTACATTGCAAAGCGAAAGCTAAAATGTCTTACACGTTTGAACATATATGACCGATTTACTTAAGAATCACAAAACGATCAAAGCGTTCGTCTCAAGATTGACATAGAACCGAAGAACTGTGAAACTTAATGTTACAACGTTAGAAGTAAATATTAATGAAAATGAGGATATCCAAAAACTGATTGAGTGAGTGAATGAAAATTAAAATTATGTTGTCATCGGGATAGGATCGCTGCATCAGACGAGTGAGAGTACGTCGGAACACTTAGAAAATGTAGTCTTCCGGGTATAAAATGAAAAGGAGAAGGGTTGTAGTGTTTTCTGCAGACAACATGGAACGTACGCCTACTGTTGAAACTCGACTTAATTGAAAGAGTTCTGGGAAAATACCGGTACGTAAGCATGGTAAGCCCCTCAGAAGTAAAATGCAGGGTTAGCAGATATACTGAGGTGTTGATATGAATATGGATAGTACCCTGGTTGTGAGGTACAATAACAATGGACACTAGAATACAGAAGATGATACACTGGAAAATATAGGATATTTAATATCGAAAACAAGAAAGAGATGAACTGATAACTCTTTCGGAATCAGGACTTCCGAGATACTTATTTCTACTCTTGACTGAAAGAATAAAGGAGTCCTTTGTAGTTGAAGTAAGTTGTCTTGCTATGTCTTTACAAAATATAGAGTTGTATGATTAAGTAATTGTCAGTTGTACACTTCACTCAGAAATAAATTCTAGATGAAGTTCAAAAACTAATAATTACATTGAATAAGATAAAAATGCGGCAAAGTAGGTTGACATTACTGCAGCAGAAGTTTTTAAATTATTTTGAGTAATGTATGTCTATGTATTCAGTGCATGGATGTTTATTCAATCTTAAGCAACTTCTACGTAAGTGTAATAGTATATTACTTGTGTTTAAAAAGTTTCGAATGCAAGTACTGTTATCACAATAGTAAAAAATTGTAGTTTATCATAGTCTGTTTCCATAACGCTATGCGAACTTCGTTTTCTTTCAGCGTTTGCCTTTATTGGGGTGTGCTGCTAGCTTTATCTCACCTACTAGATACTTTCATCACCTATTGCTCTTTCCAGTTGCACCTAAATATGTACACTGCAGTCTACCCTTTTCCTAATTTAAAAATATACTCCCCCTTTATTTATTTCTGGGAGATTACGTATAAATAGATAGTCCTCACGAAATAAATGATTATAATTCACAAAAACGCAAAAATAGTGCTTTACAGTTCTGGAGACAAATATGTTTTAAAGATCTTTCTTCTAAATATAGATCTTGATGTTTGTGGACTTTTAGTAATTCACATTCCTGAATCGACAATATTTTAACAGGTTCAATGCGGGCCATCACGAATTTCCCTGTTGTGGAAGCCACTACAGCTCAACAGTAGTACTTCCAACATATGTGTTCAGTTATTAGCTGGATGTATTCCGATCTCTGTCTTCCCCTTCATATTTTAACCTCTCCAGCTCCCTGTAGTACATGAATGTTAATCTCTGATGTCGTAATACATGTCCTGTGATCCTGTTCCTCTTCTCATATGTCCCATTCTTCGTCGATATTCTGTAGAACATTTTCGTGTTTTATCTGTAGCACATCATCTCAAACTCTTCTATTTTCTTCATTTCCGATTTTCCACAGTCCACCACTCACTATCATACAACACCACATAACGATGTTCTTCAAAAGTTCGTCCACAGAAATTTCTTCCGCAGATTAATGCGGATATTTAATACTAGCTGTTTCTATTGGCAAGGAATGCACTCTTTGCCTATGACAATCTGCCTTTCATGTCCCTCTTGTTACATCCATCAAGCCTTGTTATTCTTCCAAATGGTGGAATTAATTAATTTTGGTGACTTCCTGGTTCCCTCATTTTTATTTTATCAGTAATCTCACTTTAGCTACTCCTCATTACCCTCATCTTTCTTTGGTTCTCTCACACTCCACATTCTGTTCTCATGAAACTGTTCTTATCTTCCAGCACTATCCTGTAATTCTTCTTCGCTTTCACTGTGAACATCCAATTCATCAACGAATTTATCATCACTATACTTTTCACTTGAATTTTACTCCCACTGTTGAACCATTCTTTTACTTCAATCAGTGCATCTGAAATGTATAGACTGAAGATTAGAGGCAAAGAACTACAACCCTGTCTTATAGCATTTTTAATGCGAGATCCTTCTGCTTGACCTTCCAATAATAGTATTGCTACCTCCTGTTTCCTGTACGTATTATTTATTACCTGGAGTTTTCTATAGGTAACTTTTTTTCCTTCAGATTTTCGAGTATCTTGCGTCACAGAGCCACTCAATGTATGTATTCCACCTATCTGCTCTCCCTCTGTGCATAACAGGGTAGTTCCAAGATCACTCTTAACTCTGCTTTTAATTTCACAGAAAGTTATTTTGTGATATGATTCACACATTCAAACAACTATTTGTGATACTAATCTCATTTTTGCCGGCCTGAGTGGCCGAGCGGTTATAGGCACTTCAGTCTGGAACAGCGCGACCGCTACGGTGGATATGTGTGATGTCCTTAGGTTAGTTAGATTTAAGTAGTTCTAAGTTCTAGGGGACTGATGACCTCAGATGTTAAGTGCCATAGTGCTCAGAGCCATTTGAACCATTTGGGCCAATCTCATTTTTCCTGCAATTGTTTCTGCGCAGCTCTCATGTACCTTCTCCAAATTTCATTCCCAAGTGACTGACATTTCCTTATATCTGAATTTCTCTGAATATTTTTGTAATTTATACTGTTGTCAATCAATTGAAGGATGTGACCCAATGCTTCATTGAAGCTACCTTGCTTGTACATAAGATTGTCAGTCCTTTTATGAGAACTGCTTAACGTTATATTCAATATAACAGTACTTACAGTCTTAGAAAACTTCAAATGCAGTGCTTAATTTTTCAGTACTTCAGTGGCCCAATTCTATGAACATTGGTTTTTCTAGATGAGCTTTTCCAATTTAAGCCTGGTCTTCACCATTATTAAATTGTTTCATCAGTCAATATCTGTTTCTGCATATGCATAAGAGCCGAAAATATTACTTCGAAATCTCAGTCTGAGCATGATGTAATCCTGGTGGAATCATCTGGTATCTCCTGACCTTTTCTATGTATACCTCTTCCTCTAGTCGTTTTGAACTGTGTATTCAATATTACTGGCTGAAATTTATTCAAGGCCTACTTCTCCTCTGTCATTCTACCAAACATGCTGAATTTATCCCTAAATCTTACTTTTGTTTCCTTCTCAGTAGCATAACTCTCTAGATTTTAGTTCATTTTTCAAATATCGTAAAATTTCCTCTAAATTTCATGACTTTTTCTGGCTTTTAGGAAAAAATAGCCATAAGCCTAAATATTTTCACTACTATCAACAACTTTTATGATTTTTTAAAGAACTTTTCCATTTTGTTAAATTTTCTATTCTTTAGTTATTTTATTGGTTTTTAACAATTACTTTTTCCATATAAAATCATGTTTTCCTAATAGACTATAAATATTGACAAGAAAAAAATAAAATTTTTAGACCAGAAATTCTAGATAATGAAATTCATTATTACATTTAGGTTCCTTCATTTCTTTATAACTCAGTTTATTCTGTCCTTCTTCAAAAGATTGAAAATTCCATTCAGTTATTAATTATGAATATCTGTTTGGTACAAGAATCTTGAATTCGTTATTTAACTCCATGATAACTTTCACCATGTGTTTAGTAATCATATATACACAGCCAGTAATGTCGTACAAAACATCTACCTGAAGATCATTACTTGTTTTGAAAAAAAATTAGAGCTGCTGACATTAATAATCTTCTTGCATAAAGCCTCCATTTACTAAAAAATAAACATTTTTATTAAGAAAATGAAATCTTAGTTGAAAATTTACTACTCTGAACATAACTTTCCTTTGCAAAATTCCTGTCTCAAATGGAGAAATCCTGAGCTACACTACCTAGAAATTAAAAAAAAAACAACTCAGTATTGGAGCAGGATTCTTACCTAACAATGCCCCTAAGGAAACATTTATTGCTTAAAATCCCACTAACTTTACATCTTAAGCTACCAGTGTAAGGCAGTGAAAACTGATTCAATGCATTTCATAAGTCATGCAGCATTTGTTGATGGATGAAATTGTCACCAAATTACATAAAATAGCTAAATTTTAGTAAGAAATGTTATGTGATGGTGTGTATATTTCTCGAAAATATGTGATAAAAATTTCGTTTCAGAGTATACAAAATTCATATAAGTTGTTCAAATGAATTTCACTGTCAAGAACTGATAATAAACCCATTAAACCAAAGTTCAAACCATTACAATCGGATAGGAAGGAGGCAATATAGGCTTAGGAACCTTGTATTGAAGTTTGCTACACTGGTGACATCTAATAAACAGAATTGAAAACGCTTCCTTGTGCGTCAATGAAGTGAATGCAACTAGGTGATGTAGAAGGAGCTACTGTGGGAAATAGATACACAAGAAGGCACAGGAAACAGGAAGGCAGAGGTTGTTATCAAGAAGGCAGCACAATGGCGGTTAATCAACTACACACACTTCCTGAACTGACCAGTTAACTCAATGATCTGAAGCAGACAAAGTCTACATCCTATTGCACTTCTCTGAGCTCCATAATACATCGACAAAAAGCTGTAATAAGTGAATCAAACAATTTTCAATTCTACCATACATAATGATATAAGCAATGGCATCTGCAGAAATTATCAATAAAAGTTGTACACAATTTCATAGTAGTCTCTGAGCAGTAATGTGATCTTCCTAAAAGTCCTGTCTATCACATAATTGGGATAATTGATTATGCAATTTTATGGATTTATATCAACATCGCCTTTCAATTGTGTAACTAGTTTAAAATACAGGTGCTTCTAAGCTCCACACGTCCTGAGGGAAGACTTCACTTCTCCCATTTCCCAAATTCATATTCTGTACCTTAGGATGATCATACACTGATTAATAAAGCAATTGACTGTTTTCAGAATTACTCTGAAACATAACAAAAAGAAAATATGGAATATCGAATTCGACTGAGTCACATTCATTCATACTATATAACTCAAAAAATCTAATTACCGTTCAATAAAGTGACTTCCACAGTTTGCATTAATGGAAAGGTATCAGAATTTTATGGCTTTTCAACAGCTACGATAATTTCCATAGACTCTACAACAATTTCATCATCTTTTAAACAGCTATCTTTTATTTCAATTTCAGCTTCTTAATAGTTAGCTCATCTAAAAATAGAATCTCCAGCACTTCTGCTCAAAGTAGAAATTATAGTAAAATTACCTACCATTAAAATTTTTTATAATCTCAAAAGAAGTCTCTAAGCTTATTCTGTCGATAAAGCACCACATTTCTGTTACTCTTTACTTTTTCATTATTGAGTTATGCCCTTCCCTGCATATTTGATCAGAAAGAGGTCAAGTCAAACAAAACAAAAGTGATGGTGAAATAAAAGGAGTTTACATTTTTGTCAGCAGTTTGTTTTCTTTAGTTGTAGTTATAAAATCAAAGAGCTTTGCCACATAGTTGTCATTTAAATTTTTATTTGATTTTCCATCATATGTAAGGTGATCTGATCCATCAGCTGTAACAATCATTGACCATGATTAGGATAAAACCGTACATCTCCTATATTTAATTTCAATATTCTTGTTAGAAACATTTAAATTAAACTTACTTTAGTCATTCAAAAGGGATGATTAAAACAGGTAGCTTTAAATCTTACTTATTTAGTTTGTTGTAGTTGTGGTCTTCAGTTCTGAGACTGGTTTGATGCAGCTCTCCATGCTACTATATTCTGCATAAGCTTCTTCATCTCCCAGTAACTACTGCAACCTACATCCTTCTGAATCTGCTTAGTGTATTCATCTCTTGGTCTCCCTCTACAATTTTTACCCTCCACACAGCCCTCCAATACTAAATTGGTGATCCCTTGATGCCTCAGAACATGTCCTACCAACCGATCCCTTCTTCTATACAATTTGTGCTACAAACTACTCTTCTCCACAATCCTATTTTAAAAAAACGACTAGCGCCACATTCTATAGCATTCTGGTGTAGATACAGTCAATGTTGCTGTGAAACCCGATGACTTACCACTGAATTAAAATAGATAGTCCATTTACTACAAGTAAAGATATTTTTAATTAAATGAAAACCGATTGGAAACCAAAAATAAGATTTCCAGAGAAGAAACCAGAAAGTAGGCATAGCAAACTCTTGCCTAATTCAGTCTGATGTTCAATAACAGGGACAGGTGCTTGTGGAAAGTTATGTTAATGATTGACAGTTATATTGTAGCTCTAGGATAGTTGAAATTGAATAAAGTCAATCATCTGTATGTTAGTCTAAAAGTTTGAATCAGCCAAAATATCAAGAACCAATCAAAATGGGCAAGAAGTGTAAGATAAAAATAATGAGAAAATTGTAATATTTATGGGGAAATGTGAAGAAATCATATAAATTGATGAATGTCAAGATAATTTGCTTGTATTATTCGATTATTTGATTCTTGAAAATCAGAAAGTGGTTAGAGAATACTTTACTAGAAGTAGACAAAAAGGAATGGATTTTTTTTAGATCCTTAAACCATTAGTGGGAGATAAGATTAAGTTTAATATACACTCCTGGAAATTGAAATAAGAACACCGTGAATTCATTGTCCCAGGAAGGGGAAACTTTATTAACACATTCCTGGGGTCAGATACATCACATGATCACACTGACAGAACCACAGGCACATAGACACAGGCAACAGAGCATGCACAATGTCGGCACTAGTACAGTGTATATCCACCTTTCGCAGCAATGCAGACTGCTATTCTCCCATGCAGACGATCGTAGAGATGCTGGATGTAGTCCTGTGGAACGGCTTGCCATGCCATTTCCAACTGGCGCCTCAGTTGGACCAGAGTTCGTGCTGGACGTGCAGACCGCGTGAGTCGACGCTTCATCCAGTCCCAAACATGCTCAATGGGGGACAGATCCGGAGATCTTGCTGGCCAGGGTAGTTGACTTACACCTTCTAGAGCACGTTGGGTGGCACGGGATACATGCGGACGTGCATTGTCCTGTTGGAACAGCAAGTTCCCTTGCCGGTCTAGGAATGGTAGAACGATGGGTTCGATGACGGTTTGGATGTACCATGCACTATTTAGTGTCCCCTCGACGATCACCAGTGGTGTACGGCCAGTGTAGGAGATCGCTCCCCACACCATGATGCTGGGTGTTGGCCCTGTGTGCCTCGGTCGTATGCAGTTCTGATTGTGGCGCTCACCGGCACGGCGCCAAACACGCATACGACCATCATTGGCGGCAAGGCAGAAGCGACTTTCATCGCTGAAGACGACACGTCTCCATTCGTCCCTCCATTCACGCCTGTCGCGACACCACTGGAGGCGGGCTGCACGATGTTGGGGCGTGAGCGGAAGACGGCCTAACGGTGTGCGGGACCGTAGCCCAGCTTCATGGAGACGGTTGCGAATGGTCCTCGCCGATACCCCAGGAGCAACAGTTTCCCTAATTTGCTGGGAAGTGGCGGTGTGGTCCCCTACGGCACTGCGTAGGATCCTACGGTCTTTGCGTGCATCCGTGCGTCGCTGTGGTCCGGTCCCAGGTCGACGGGCACGTGCACCTTCCGCCGACCACTGGCGACAACTTCGATGTACTGTGGAGACCTCACGACCCACGTGTTGAGCAATTCGGCGGTACGTCCACCCGGCCTCCCGCATGCCCACTATACGCCCTCGCTCAAAGTCCGTCAACTGCACATACGGTTCACGTCCACGCTGTCGCGGCATGCTACCAGTGTTAAAGACTGCGATGGAGCTCCGTATGCCACGGCAAACTGGCTGACACTGGCGGCGGCGGTGCACAAATGCTGCGCAGCTAGCGCCATTCGACGGCCAACACCGCGGTTCCTGGTGTGTCCGCTGTGCCGTGCGTGTGATCATTGCTTGTACAGCCCTCTCGCAGTGTCCGGAGCAAGTATGGTGGGTCTGACACACGGGTGTCAATGTGTTCTTTTTTCCATTTCCAGGAGTGTATTTGTAGTCAGGTTGACACAATTTTATTTCATGTTTACCACGAGTTTGTTAGTGCAGATAAACAATGTTGTGTACATGCTGGAATGAGGACCTGTTTGGATTTCTTACAACAGACAGGACTAGGAAGATTCATAATGACAAATAAAAATAAAAAATCAAACATTTCTTAACAACATATTAAACAAACGTGTAAAAAAATATTTTGCTGACTTTTTATCTGTATTAAATGTTTACAAAACGTGATACGGAAGTTGTTAAAAAAGCTAGAAGAAACAGAAAAAGTTTGAAAAATTCACAGAATGATTGAAGCTTGGGATAAACCAACTTATAAGAGAAAATGAATAATATTAAAATAAACATCAGCATATTACTAATGAAATCGAACAGGTGAAAAAAGAAACTGAAGATTTATGGGACAATACTCTGAAAGCAACTGAAGGTAATAGTAGGTTGAATAACAGATGGTTCCATATCATTGAAATGTAGCATAATTTGAGTGGTCTGATGATAATGCTGCTGTGATGACTGCACATTAAGAGAATCATAATTATAGGCTTCACTGAATAATTTCAAAGACTGAAACACTATGAAAGTCCCAAGTTTGATCGCACATTAAGTCAACCAGACATACAGGGTGTCTTGAATAAGTATGAAGACGAGAAAGAAATTGAGATTTAAAGAACAGACTGAAGCAAATCCAGGCCACAATGATGTTAAAAAATACGTGAAAGAGTTCTGGAGTAAATCATCGATGACAAAGGTAAAGTTTTACATTAAATCCTGTAGATACATTTAAATTTGTGGTCTACATCTACATACATCCATACTCCACAAGCCACCTGACGGTGTGTGGCGGAGGGTACCTTCAGTACCTCTATCGGTTCTCCCTTCTATTCCAGTCTCGTATTGTTCGTGGAAAGAAGGATTGTCGGTATGCCTCTGTGTGGGCTCTAATCTCTCTGATTTTATCCTCATGGTCTCTTCGCGAGATATACGTAGGAGGGAGCAATATACTGCTTGACTCCTCGGTGAAGGTATGTTCTCGAAACTTCAATAAAAGCCCGTGCCGAGCTACTGAGCGTCTCTCCTGCAGAGTCTTCCACTGGAGTTTATCTATCATCTCCGTAACGCTTTCGCGATTACTAAATGATCCTGTAACGAAGCGCGCTGCTCTCCGTTGGATCTTCTCTATCTCTTCTATCAAACCTATCTGGTACGGATCCCACACTGCTGAGCAGTATTCAAGCAGTGGGCGAACAAGCGTACTGTAACATACTTCCTTTGTTTTCGGATTGCATTCCCTTAGGATTCTTCCAATGAATCTCAGTCTGGCATCTGCTTTACCGACGATCAACATTATATGATCATTCCATTTTAAATCACTCCTAATGCGTACTCCCAGATAATTTATGGTATTAACTGCTTCCAGTTGTTGACCTGCTATTTTGTAGCTAAATGATAAAGGATCTATCTTTCTGTATATTCGCAGCACATTACACTTGTCTACATTGAGATTCAATTGCCATTCCCTGCACCATGCGTCAATTCGTTGGAGATCCTCCTGCATTTCAGTACAATTTTCCATTGTTACAACCTCTCGGTACACCACAGCATCATCTGCAAAAAGCCTCAGTGAACTTCCGATGTCATCCACCAGGTCATTTATGTATATTGTGAATAACAACGGTCCTATGACACTCCCCTGCGACACACCTGAAATCACTCTTACTTCGGAAGACTTCTCTCCATTGAGAATAACATGCTGCGTCCTGTTATCTAGGAACTCCTCAATCCAATCACACAATTGGTCTATTTGCCATTTACTGCCGATGGAGTTACAGTCGTCTGATTAAGCTTTTAACTAATAAAATGCTTCTGTGAGTGATTAAAAAAAATTGATACTGTTGGTTCATCAAATTATGGGAATATATTGTACCGTTCATGAGCTTTACATTAAGATAATACTCCAAATACAATGAAATAAATTAAAGGTAGAAATTTAAAGTTTGATAAAAGAACTTGTGGATATCTACTATCCAAAATTAAAATTAGATTTAGGATAAAGTTTCCATGTAAAAACTGGTGATAGTTACAAAGTATACAGAAAAACCAGCTGAATATATTTGGATGAATAATGGTCCGCCGCTCGTGGTCTCGCGGTAGCGTTCTCGCTTCCCGAGCACTGGGTCCCGGGTTCGATTCCCGGCGGGGTCAGGGATTTTCACCTGCCTCGAGATGACTGGGTGTTTGTGTTGTCCTCATCATTTCATCATCATCCAGGAAAGTGGCGCAATTGGACTGAGCAAAGATTGGGTAATTGTACGGGCGCTGATAACCACGCTGTTGAGCGCCCCACAGACCAAACATCATCATCATCTGGATGAATAATGTGTGGGAATAAATTGACAGATTCGCAGTAAGTCATAAAAAAAGCTGCGAATAAGAACAAACATAATGAAAATTTTTAATAACATTGTTATTAAAGAATAGACTGAGCAATTTTATTTTTAATAATCCAAAATGACTTTCATAGTTGATTAGATATATGAAGAACTTGTCACACAAATTTTTCAAAAATGAAAATTATGGGAAAGGGTTAGTAAAGACATTAATAAATATATTACCTTTGGAAATGCGTCTACCATAGCACAGATTTTGTGGCCCATGAACCAAACTAAATGAATGACCTGCTAGAGGAGACCAGGGAATGAATACTTAGATGAAGCTTCTAAACAACTTAACACTGCATACAGAGACAACAGAGATTTAGAAAAAGGACTTGATGCAGATAATGAACTTCAACTACCAGCAAAAAATGGAATGCACACTTCTGATGCCTCATTAGAAGAAAAATTAGCAGGTACAGCTGTTAGAGGAATAATGTAAGGAAAGAAAAAGCTAGGTATAGGCATCAAAGTTAATGAAGATAGATGGTTTTAATTACAAGTAAAGGATGAGTATTTAATTATGAAATATCTCATCACTGATGTTCAAAGGATCTAGATCAGAAAGATAACATGTCAGGATACACTATTTTACCAATTATGAATAATGCTCCAGTAGAAATACATTTATGTGAAGATGAGATGTATACTTTGAGACTGACAGGCAAACACCAAAATCGCAAAGAAATCTATGTGAAGATTTAGTGCATGAGATTTGTCATAAATTAGGTTTTCTACATTCAGATGTTTATGGAGCAATAAAGTATCCATGCTACAATGATTCAAACTTAAAATTATCTCGAGATGATATTCTTGCTATTCAAAGCCTGTGTGGAAAAAAATATCGACACTGTGTGAAGACTTCTTCAACTCTATCGCCACCAAACACAACACTGTGAAACATCTGAAACAGTTTTCTTTGTTATATTAACCTGAAATGTTCGCCATCTTCTTATTTCTGAATGGAATGTTACATATTTTTATTAGAAGTGGGTGTGGGTAATGATGTGAAATCACAATTAATAACTAGTGGGTTACCATCTTTGCCACAAAATTTACAAAAAAAATTGATGGAGTATATGAAGGAATAAGTGGTGAAGTTGTGTTATTTGTTGAAATATATACATTCTTTCCGGCATGTCCGAAAGAACAGATGCCATATCCATATAAATCACAATTAATAACTTTGCCACCAAATTTACAAAAAAAAATTGATGGAGTATATGAAAGAATAAGTGGTGAAGTTGGGTTATTTGTGGCCGCTCTGCTTCTAATAGAGAATCTTATCTCTTACATATCTTTTGCATACCCACCGATGTTCAGCTCTTCCGCGAAGTTATAGTGACATCCGATTATATCTTTTGTGAGTGTAACGTTCTTGTCACGTAGTGTGTATGAATGTAATAAAGCCACTGACACGAGGACATTTGCTAGAAAACGTTCCAAAACGGAGGAATCTTCACAGTACAATACAGAAAGTATGCATGGAGTTGTAGGCCTTAATGGTTAGACGACGTGTAACTGACACTCGGTATAAATGCTGATACTTCAAAGAACATTCACTAACTCAGGAGCACGGCATCCACGTCGTTATTTGGTTCAATACCCTTCATGGTGTACTTTAATTTTGTTTTTCCATTTAGTACCAGCGGCATGGGAACTATAAAGTAACCGTGCTCCATCGATGCTTGCGAAGAGTTTCCTCTTAAGTGAAACGATACTGAATGTCGCCCGTTGTATTGAGCTGTCATTTGATAGATGTCTAACAGGAACGAAACCAAGACCATTAAAAAAAAATACATTGAAAAACTGTCCATGTGGAATATGTTCTGATCTACAAAACATCGCGGGACTCACAGCGCAATATAAAAGTCAGGAAACTTTTTGCTGCTGTAATGCCAATATTCTGGAAATACAACTAGCAACTGGATTCCAGAAAATCATTCGCTCCACATAGAATGATGCGTTCATACACGAATAGCATAGGGTACACTAAGATAATGCGGAGTGCAGTCGATTTCCTGTGACACGAGAGAAACAAAGGCGTGCAGCATCACTCATATGCGAAAACCTGTAAGTAATTTTGAGCCTATAGATTTGTAGGTCACAACAGGCTGATGAAATTTCGTCCTCTGCCTCACCTCTGCAATGAAGAAAATCCACCCGTGTTGCATAAGGCGTAATATCGGAGGACAGATGCTCACCGGGAGGTGCAGTCGTGTTAGTGCAGTTGATTTCCAGGGAAGAGCACGTTATTAAAATTTCCTCCTTGCGTATGCCACGAGATACTCGATCAAGAATTCCTTATATCGTACAGCTCATCGGAAACCACTCAGCTCCGTACTCCGTAGCGTACCAATGTGAGCTGCGCCGCATCGAAATTCCAATACGTCCGGAGTGCTGCGCCGGTTTCGTTACGAGTACAGCGAACTGACTATTTTATGTTCGAAGGACTGCTAGCGTAAGGCACAATGACTTGCTAACGACTGCTGATGATAACGTGACAGGCTACAGTATTTCACTGTTGTGAATGTGCAATGCAGTAATGACAAGATCCCCGGCAACCACAAAAAACATCGCGCATATACATAGTAAGTCGTGTGAAGACGATACGAATACGACTAGCAAACAAGACTTGCTAGTATGAGGTAGGTGCCTGCAGTATTCTGCCTGGGCTCTCCTTTCAAGTACAGTGGATCTACTAGCAATTTCCGAGTTTTAGCAAAGACGACGATGTAGCAGACATTAGAAGGCGTAGACATATCAATCTTATTGGCATATTAGAACAATGTGCTGACCCGAAAGAAGTATATCGTCTTTATAGTCATTTCTAGACTTGTACACATTCCAGGCTTTACTCTGTAGGTCACACTGAGAGGCAGTACTGAAAAGAAAGTCAGCACCAGAAACGCTATACAAAGTCCAGTGACATAAATGTCACCACCGACTTCGTTACTCACAGGCGGCAGGTAGCAACAGTTGCAATGGAGGGTACGTTAAGCGTGTCAGGATGACGCGGAAAATAGTGCAGTCGTTGACGTAATGCAGAAATCCAGAAGAGCATGATCATTGGCTTTCAGGCCGAGGGTGGAATCACTGCCGATATGGCGAAGTTTGTAGACTGTTCGCGTGCCGCCGTGTTTATAGTATATCAAGCATGGTATCCAAAAACAGCGACGAACAAACGTGACGCACCACGGGTCGTAGATGACAGTGGTGAACCACGGCTGCGTGTATATGCACGGGCACAGAGACGTGCAGCTGGTGAGCAACTGGCCACCCAGATGAGTTGGAGCCTGAAACACCGTCACCTTAACGACCGTTCAGCGAACAGGGCTGCATATGGACTCCGCAGCAGGCTCCTGGCTCATGCACTCAGGATAACCGCATTTCACCGGTGACGGAGGCTGCGATTTGCAGGGGAGAACCGCAACTCAGGCTACTCTCAGTAGCGACAGGTGGCCTTTTCAGATGAATCAAGTTTTATGCTCAGTCGGAAAAGTGGCTGTTCGCGTGTGTGGCATGAGATGTCTGAAAGCAAACATTCTGAACATTCGTCGGAAGGGTCCAGGGCGGAGGAGGGAGGCATATGGTGTGAGGAATGTTTTCGTCGCATTTCCTTGGTTATCTAATCATTCTGTAAGGCACAATAGATCAATGTAAGTGTGCATCTATCCTAGGCGACCATACGCAGACATTTGACTTACGGTCTCATTAATGTAACTGGACAGTGTATTACTTTCTTTGTTTAAGAGTCCACTCACAGCAGCACTTGCTCTCGCTAGGTACACTGCAGCAGACTCTTCATACATCTCTCGTTACAATGGGTACTGCCTGCTTCACGGTGTCTACATACTCGGAGGTCCAAACAACGCGTTTCTCCTACAAAGACACAACCTAGCACTCTAAATGTCGCATTTCCTCGGCTGGGTACTGTCCTGTTGGTTATCATAGAGTAGCGGGATATTCTCGCTGTTTTCTTTATGCGATGGTCGCTGCAAATATGGCGGAAACGTTGCAGCATAATGTAACGAAATTTCTGCGTGAATCGAGTATATACGAATGTCAGACTTAAACAGCTTCTGACAATGAAAGGTGAGTGTCAGTTGTCCTCACTTTCGCACTGATGAGATGGGGAATGAGCAAAGTACGTTACTTCAGTCACTAGGCCGAAGATTTCGAGTTCAACATTTTGCTTCCATAGCAACGGTCGAAAGTTTCGCAGAATCTGCGCCGGCATGTTAAGTGTTTGTTACGTATAGCAATGCTACGGTATTTAATTATGCACCTACCCACATGGAGTTGTAGACTTTCACTGGCACTTCAGATCTACTGACGACCACAAACATTATGACCAGCTGTTAAATAGCATGTTGGTCCACCGTAGGAATTTAGTGTAGCGGAGATTGTACGTGACATGGATTAGACAAGTCACTTGTAGGTTTCCAGGGCTATGTCTAGACACTCTGTTCCCGTCAATTACCGGCCTGTGACTTTTGGGCGCGGAGCTGACGCCCGATGTCCTCCCAGTTGGGTTCCAAACCCTTCCAGATATTGTGAATTTGGTCGCTATGACATCAACGTGGGTTCACTATGTTGCCCTCAAGCAACTGTAACACGACTCTGTCTTTGTAACACAGACAGTTATCATGCTGGAATATGGGATAGCCGTCGGGTAACATACCATACTTGTAACGATACAGATGATCTGCAGTAATGTTCACGTAGCCCACAACTGTCTTGGTGACTTAGTTTACTACCACAGGTCCCACGAAAAGCAAAAGTGTCCCATAGCATATAACTATACGCACCGCATCTGGTGTTTCCAGCCGAGTGAGGTCGTCTGAATTGCTTTGCATTAGTTCAATGAGCCGAAAAATAAATAGTGATCATGAGCTGAACCACTCAGTTCCCTTAATATTTAGATCAGAAGCTTCACATATGCTTCAGAATACAGACTCACCGGTCCCCAGTAACTATTACCATAAACACTCGTTTTTGTGAGATCAGTATAAAGAAAAATAAATAAAATGATTCATAATTGAATCTTTACTTATACAAAGCCGCATGTAGACAAGGTACATGGCATTTTGACCCATGATTATCTTAATATACCTCCCTACCTGTTTTGTGGCCTTATATTATGAAGAATGTACATAGAAATCAGAGCTGCGTCAAACCTGAACGTATGAAAAATATTTTACGTTCCTAAAATTTTGAGGATGCGATCAATAACCGCACAGTGCTACCGGCGCACGCAAAGACGCCGCCGTAAGAATGGCAGGAATTCCAATGCGGCAGTTATGAGTTCCGTGGGATTCCTACAAGTTTTCCATCGTAGGAACGAGGTGAAAGTGTGCCAGGAGGAATTTCCCATTAAGAGGCAGCCAGCATCGAAAGTAGATAAACACGGGCAGATCAGGCTCTGACAAAAACTGGTTCTTGTATTTCATATGTAAGGGTATTTACCCTTGTTCTCGTTTCTCAATAGGCTGATATGTCACTTCCGAATGTATTGTTGTAAGTTCTGGTGACAGGTATGAAAATGCACTACTATCTACTTTGAGCACTTGAATATGCTTCAACCGTAACATAATATATAATTATCGCTCTGATCTGGAAATTACAGGGCGAGGCGATAGAGCCGTTAGCACAAGAGACTCCAATTCTGGAGTTGCGGAGATCAAAGTTCCTTTCCAGGTATTCTTCTGTCGGTTTTCCGTGGTCTCTCCAGATAAATTGATACGAATTCCGGGTTACTTCCTCTTAGAGGATTTCCTTCCCTATTCTCTGGGTTCGTGATGACCTGGTACACAACGAGACGAGGAGTTAAGCGCTAATCTTGTATCCCTGCAACCGTTATTGTTAACTAGGAACAAACTAACATGAATATGCATTCACAGATTAAAGCGTAAGATACAAAAATTGACAGGGAGCTAACAAATTGTAACATTCTAAATGAAACAGAACAATGCTGTCACACAATTGCCGAATGTTTTATTGTCCATTAAGTATTCTAATGTTGTCTACAATCCACTACTGCTGTGAAGCATGTTTTGCGTTATTTCTTTACATCTTCACAGACCTCTTACAGCAGACATACTGCTAATATTAATGAATGGCTTAGTGTTAATACCCATTTTTCTGCATTAATATTTCAGACCATTACTCAGAAATGTATTAAAATCTGTTACACCGTAGTTCACCTACTTACGGAAGAGATATTAACTGTTTTTCCTTATTTTAACTAAATCATTATTGATACATCTGCACAGGTCAACATAAGAAGGTAAGTGGTTCCACAGTGTTGTGGTACTGTGACAGAAACACCGGAGTTGAGTACTCCAGTACTGCTGCTACGCATCCATCTGACCCAAGTTACTCTGTATTAGAGAGATATCGCCCGTTAAAGAACTCCCAGATCAGAAACGAACATAATAAATAAATAACGTGTGACTAGGGCCTCCAGTCGGGTAGACCGTTCGCCGGGCAATTCTTTCCCTTTTACGCCACTTTGGCGACTTGCGCGTCAATGGGAACGAAATGATGATGATTAGGACAATACAACACAGTCGACGAGCGGAGAACATCTTCCCAGCTGGGAATCGAACCCGGGCCCTTAGGACTGAAATTCTGTCGCGCTGACCACTCAGCTACCGGGGGCGGACAGAAACGAAAATGAAATGCTGTATATTATAGTGTGAGTCAGTTATTTGTGCCGAAATATACGTCGAACACAAAGCCTGAATCACCTGTCACTGAATGACACAAGTAATCGTGGAACAGACATGCTCTTACTTCTCCCCAACTGTAGAACATGTTGCAAGTTGAACTGAGTCTGCACATTTAGCTTGCGCTGCAAGGAATCTGGGGTCACAGCCGGTGCGGAAAATACCACGAGTGGCAATTGTCCTGGACGAGCATACTATCTTAAAGTGCACAAACAGTTGTGGTTGTGGAAGGAGCGATAAAATCATACTGTCTAAGAAGCAAGATTAGAGACGGTGATTGAAGCGAGGAAGAGATCTGAAGTAGACTGGAATAAGGGAAACACTCTTTGTGGAATAATGGAGTTCGACAGATAACACACAGGGTTGTCAGAAACAGTCTGAAAAGCCTGAAGGATGTTGCTGTGTTTGTTGCGCTGACCAACCACTGTTATGAAAAAACTCATTGATATTAGCCGTTTACGAGTTCGTTGGCATTAAAGTCAGCCAATTAGTCCGTTGCCCGACCAATTTCAAACGGCCCGCCAGAAGTACTTAGTGTCAGTTGTTCTCATACCGCAGATGATAGAGCATGCGACAGCTCAGCTCGGGTTCGATCCTTGCTACCGCGCCATGTACAATATTTTTACTCCTCTCTCGTTCGGCTTTAAGAAGTTAAACTAAGGACACTTTTTCCGACACGGCCACTACCAGGCCGCTTGAATTTTTCGCGCGCAGCGGCCTGATTGGCTAACTTCAATGCTAAATAATTCTGAATTGGTGCAAGGTGTGAATTTGTTTTTCTTGACAATTATTTCCCAGCAAAATTTATCCTGTAATGGCCTTACAAGGTTTTCAGGCTTTCTCTGACACCTGTTCACTGGGAAGGAAAAGAAGAGGTCCCACCTACGTCCGAATCACAGCATTGGATGGAAGCGAATCGTAGACCATCGGAAACCCGGGAATAACGAAACTGAAATCACTTGAAATGTGGTGGTATCGATGAATGTTAAAAATCATGTGGTTAAAGACAGAACGAAATGAAGTAATACTAAACAGAAAAATTGAGGAAAAATATCTGTTGGAGCCGGTTTCCACATGTGTGATATTTTAATGGTACAGCTGCTTCAGTATCTAGCAGTTGCTGGTTATATACGTTGGTTGGAATTTAAATATTGGAAACACTGCTGTGAAGACACTTTTCAATGGAATTTACTATTGTCGCTGATAGCACACGTTGTTGACATACCTATCTTAGCTCCGAGCAAATGGACTCGTCCGTCCCATGCCACCGGCATGCGCACAATCGAGGGAAACACAGTCACCTGTGAGCGAGCGGTCTAACGTAACGGTGTCACCATGTTTTCGAAACAGGAACACGGCAGATCGTCAATGCACAGTATTACTGTTCGGTTTTGGAGCATCATCCGCGATCAGCTTTGCGAAAGAGGCGGCGACGCTTTCTCCGCAACCCAACCAACATTTTGCATGACAATGCGAGGGCGCATACAGCGCAAGCTATGGCTGCTCCGTTCGGTCGATGGGACTGGGAAATACTGTACCATCCACCATACTCCGTGTGCTTAAGTCCTTGAGACTTTGATTTGATTCCGAAGATGAAGGAACCACTTCCAGAGATTCGACAGGCAGTGGACCACTCCATTCGCACCATCAACAGAACAGGCTCTGCTAACGGTATACTACGCCTTCCACATCGCTGGCAACGGGTTCTACACAACGCTGGTGACTTCATTGAAGAACAGTAACAGCTACAAACATGTAACTCTTCTGTATCGGTTGTGAATAAATAGTTGCCACTGTTTACGTTCCAACTCTCGTATTTACATGGATGTGAGGAGACAACAAAGAAAATCGTGGAGGACAGAGTTAAATCAGACAAAAACAAGAATGAACGCTGGAAAATTACATATATGGAATACACTGCCCACGCCAAAATCATTAGTGTTAAAGACATTCAGAGACTTTTCGAGGTTTTTGATAGATTTCTTGTGTAGATAACACATTTTATCATACTGCGAGAAATTACGACTTCTACCACCTACAGGCATCGAAATAATTCAATAGTGAAGGTTGATGATTTGTACCGGACCGTGACTCAGATCTAGATGCTCCACTTTGGTCCACTTGTCTAGAACAGATGCCTCAATCGTCTCTGGCATCCTGACACGCTTCCCACGCAATCCAAATGCTCAACCTGTCACGCGCATTTAGTGCTCTCTTACATTTGCCTCACTAATCGTGTGGAACTTAACATCTGAGGTCATCGGTCCCCTAGACTTATTACTACTTAAACCTACCTAACCTAAGGACATCAGACACATCCATGCCCGAGGCAGGTTCGAACCTGAGACCGTAGCAGCAGAGTGGTTCCGGACTGAAGCGCCTAGAACCACTCGGCCACATCGGCCGGCAAACCATTTTTCTATACATTCTTTATTATTTCGTACTAGGAAGCCTTCTCCCCTTTGGGGTTTAATTTTCACCTACATACATCTTATTAAAGTAAAAACTTTAACTTCTCCTCTTAGCAAATAGAGCCCAGAAATAGACACAGCTGTTCTGCTTCGTTACAGCATATTGATGCCACAATCTGTAGGCCTTACGTTCTTGGAGAGAAATACGAAAACCTACTTACTCCAAGTTATCAAAACAAGTTTCATTTGGGTATGTCAAGATTCCTGGTCGATCAGATATTACTGTGGCGTCAGACATATGTGATGACTACTTGCTGCTTTATATAGATATAGCTGATCTCTGATCCCCTCTGTACAAAGTGGAAGAAAGAAAGAACAGGTTGCTATAGGATTAGATCAATGACGGCAATGAAAATCTATCATTTCTTTCTCAAAAGCATTGTATCGGCCTTCGCCTACAGTGTTGTAAGAAGGACCCAGAAAATATATTCCTCCACGGCCAGCGTGGTGTTTGGAATCCAGCTTCTTAGATTTATGACAACACTGTCTTAATCACTGCGCCACTCTGCCGGTAAGCAATGTGATTCGGGACTTTGTACACCAGAACATCACCTCTGATGCGCATTTCAGTATTAGGAGAACGATCTTCAAATGCAGAGGACTGTTTACTAGTTGTACCAACGTTAATTCACGCTCACCTGAAATCACACCCATCTCATATTTGATACATAGCTCTGAATCAATTTGCCATTGCTACTACCGCCCTGCTAAAAAGAATTAATTATCATTGATAGCAGATTAGAGTACTGAAGATCACTTACGATATAATTAACGATATTGTGGACATCACTAGATTTCCCACACAAATGTTTTGCTCTTTAAATAGCAACATGTCATTTCGAAAGTTACAGAATAGATCGCAACAAATGGCAGAACTAAATACTATTTAGTTTGGTATTACCCAATTTAAGACGTTCCAGTTCACAAAGCCTTTAGTCCGCTAACATTTACTGTTGTAAATCTAACCAAGTCAGGTAGATAAGTTGGCGAAAAAGAATTCCATCCAGTTGAAAAATACAGTTTTCTTTGCTGTACCGCCTCCAGTAGCTCTTTGCAAGGCTTCTTGTGGATACACTTTCATTTTTCTGCCTATGGTAAATAACTGTACAGAAATCGTCACTTCCCTCCTATGGTGGACAATCTAGCAATAATTTTTAGATGTTCTTTCTTTGAAAGCAAGTTCGTACACACGAAAAATACGCTACGAGGTACTACAGTGACATAGGTTACCGACACTTCCATCTTACCCATGCTTCGACAGGCCACACATTCCAGTAAGACGTAGCAGATTTCGTGATAGCGATCACAGTGGAACCTCTTCGGATACATTTTTCAGATTACTTGAGCGCTGCAAAGAAATAATCTTCATAGAGAATAAGAGAATAGCTAGGCTCTCGATGCATGGAGAAAAATTAAAAAAATCAGCTGCAAAGAGCAGAGGCAAGACTAAAATACTGACCACAGTAAAATTTCCCAGATCGATTCAACATTTATGAAAGAATATTTTGGCAATAATGGTAAGTGGTAAAATTTACTGTTACAGCTAACGTGGAACCAGCAAATGTAGAGACCCGAAAATCAATATCAATGCTTGTTTCAGAGTTATTGCTTTGAACAAACTCTGAAAGAAGTCTCATTAGAAACATAAAATAGTCCTTATCACCCCAAATTTCTGACGTTCTGTCTGGAACCGCGCAACCACTACGGTCGCAGGTTCGAATCCTGCCTCGGGCATGGATGTGTGTGTTGTCCTTAGGGTAGTTAGGTTTAAGTATTCTACGTTCTAGGGAACTGATGATATCAGCTGTTAAGCCTCATAGTGCTCAGAGCCATTTCTGACGTTCTAGTTCTGGAACCTTTAAAGGGGACGTCATCAGGAGCATGGAAATGATGTTTGTGGATGTTGGACGGAAATGGGTTGGGTTGGGTTGTTTTGGGGAGGAGACCAGACAGCGAGGTCATCGGTCTCATTGGATTAGGGAAGGACGGGGAAGGAAGTCGGCCGTGCCCTTTCAAAGGAACCATCCCGGCATTTGCCTAGAGCGATTTAGGGAAATCACGGAAAACCTAAATCAGGATGGCCGGACGCGGGGTTGAACCGTCGTCCTCCCGAATGCGAGTCCAGCGTGCTAGCCACTGCGCCACCTCGTTCGGTGACAGAAATGGAATTAAAACTTCCGGCTCAGTAAAACTGTCTGGAGAAACAGCAGTCGATCGTGGACCTCCCGCGGTCTGTGCTCTCACATAATGAGCAATGTGGTTTCGAGACTGTCACATAGTTTTAATCGGACAGCAGGTTCCAAAACAGCACAATCTGTTACAGCGTTATAGACTAGATCTAGAAGTAACATTAATAATAAAATAATAATAAGCCAATTAATTTCATTGATTTATTTGTTTCATATCAAACAACTCGGAAAAGTTTGGACGAAAGCAGTCCTATGGACAGTATGAAATTCCCCTCCGGCAAATTCCATTTCTAGAAATGAAAAGTGACTGCATCAATTACTAACGTCATTGAATCCATTCATTACTTATTTCACTCAATTTTAACTCACCGCAATGCTACAAAAGTTCCCTGCAGTTACATATCCATAAAAAAGAGAGCAAATAGAATTATGACGTACGCGAAACGTCCGAAGTATCAGCTCTGGACGAAAGATCAGTTAGTGATATTCAGTGTAAGAAAATACACCCGAATGCTCTAAAATTGCTGATTAATAATCAGGGAATGCCACAAGGAGAACTATTTAGACATTACCACCCCCCCCCCACCCCCCGTTGATCAAGGAGATACCATCTATATTTTTTTAATGAGGAAAGAAATAAAAGTCAGTATTTTAAGAAAGGCGAAACCACAGTTTTTACTTCCCCGACGGCAGGTGGCTTTACCGTACGGTTAAATGATGATGACATTCTCTTGCGTAAAATATTCTGAATGTAAAACAGCCTCCCATTAGGAAACGCGGTCGGGAAAGACCCGGGAGAATGTCGTCATCAGATAAAACAAAACACACATTTTGAGTCGGAGTGTGGAATGCTACACGCTGTAGTACTGAGGTAGGTAGGTTACAGAATTTAAAACTGGAAATGGGTAGGTTGAAGCCGAATGTAATGGGTAGCAGGAAGATCAGGGCTTTCGGTCACTTGGATACAGAGCCATAAACGAAAATTATATAGTGATAATGCAGGAGTAGGCCTAATAATGTATAAGGAAATAGAAAAGCATAGGAGCTATTATCAACAGCGTCGTGAACGCGTTATCATAGCCAAGACTGGCATTCAGGCAGTACCCTTGACAGTAGCAAAATTTTGTGCTAAATATATCCAGAAACAGTGAAGCTATTGAAATAATGTATGAAACAATATCTTCGTTGACTCTTCTGTAAACGAACGCACTTAGTTTTTTTTTCCGAATCACACCGTGATGCAGAACGTCTCCCTTTTAGAGTCCCTAACTAGAGCAAGTAGAGCTACCTCCTTTGTTTGTGGATTAATGATGCTGAGAGTTCTCTTAATGAATATCAGTCTCTCATCTGCCTTACTTGTGATTAGTTTTACGGGGTTACTCCATTTTAAATCCCTCCGTACGCATATGGACGAGACTGTTTCCTGTGAGTATCCTGCAACCCTGTAATCATAGAATTTCTGCCTATTTATTCGCCATACATTACATTTATGTGTGTTGAGGGAGAACAGCCAGTCCTTGCAGTCGATCCCTTGTAGGCATTTCTGCATTTTGAAGTAGTTTTCTAGCCTCACGACTTCTCGGTATACAACAGTATCATCGGCGAAATGCCTCACCCAACTTCCGATGTTATCCTATAGACCATTACCGTATATTGAGAAAATTAATAGTCATGTAACAGTCCCTTCGGATGGCCTGAAGTTATATTTACGTCTGAATGTTTCTCTCCTGTGAAAATCGAAAACTGTGTCTTGTTTGCAGGAAGATCTCCAGTGCCGGCCGTTGTGGTCGAGTGGTTCTAGGCGCTTCAGTCCGAAACCGTGCTTCTGCTACAGTCGCAGTTTCGAATTCTGCCTCGGGCATGGATGTGTGTGACGTCCTTAGGTTAGTTACGCTTAAGTAGTTCTATGTCTATGGGACTGATGACCTCAGATGTTAAGTCCCATTGTGCTTAGAGACTTTTGAACCAGTTAGATCTCCAGTCTAATCATGCAGCTGACCTCACATTCATTAGGTGATGGTGCGAAACTGTACAGAATACCTTCCCGAAGGAACACAACATTATCCTGATTTCCTGGGTCTTGTGGGCGAACACAGAGAGCTCAGTTTCACGTGATCTCTGTTTCCCGAAGCGTTGTTGATTCGTACACGTCATAGTAATCGAGCATTATATAGGTTCCAAAATTCTACAACAGACTACAGCTTTTTGCGTCTGTTTGACGACCCAAATGAAAATTGACAGGAACGCTTCACTTCTCCAGCGACCTACTGTACAGAGGTGCTACAGGAGGAGCATGTTATTTCGCGTAATGTATGTAAATTCGTTTTGGTATCCCATTAGGTATAGTGGGTTTACCCCTGTTGAGCAAGTTTAGATACTTTGCTATCGCATAGTTACTACCGATTTTCACAGGAGAGAAACATTCAGACGTAAATATAACTTCAGGCCATCCGAAGGGACTGTTACACGACAGTTAATTTTCTCAATATACGGTAATGGTCTACAGGATAACATCGGAAGTTGGGTGAGGCATTTCGCCGATGATACTGTTGTATACCGAGAAGTCGTGAGGCTAAAAACTACTTCAAAATGCAGGAATGCCTACAAGGGATCGACTGCAAGGATTGGCTGTTCTCCCTCAACACACAGAAATGTAATACTTTAAAGGAGGGACCACAGTACTGCCTTCCACAGCGAAACGGTTTCGAAGAAAGAATTCGGAATTTCCATTTTCTCTCACTTTCTTCCTCTTGTTCAATGTCATTATGGTTGTAAACTGTCTGGACAGATGGCGATACATTTACTTACTTAAATGGGACCAAAACTTCTTACGATTTTCTGTCTAGTCAGTAGATAGAATCTTACTTCCGAATTCACAGAATGCTTCACGAATTGCTCTGCTTACACCAATTTTGGTATCATTAGTTATTGCTCTTTTGTGGCGTTTTGCTACGTTTCAGCACGCAGTAAAGCCCTCTTTTATTTTGTAAGAGCTTTCCAACAAGGCTGTAG
Organism: Schistocerca cancellata; assembly: GCF_023864275.1. Classification (NCBI taxonomy): domain Eukaryota; kingdom Metazoa; phylum Arthropoda; class Insecta; order Orthoptera; family Acrididae; genus Schistocerca; species Schistocerca cancellata. The sequence continues at coordinate 192,957,984 of NC_064628.1, read as the reverse complement.
AACCACGACGAATCTTTCTCATCCGTAACAACTTCGCTCTGCACTTAGCTGCCTAAGGCGTTTTGTAAATTACTCTTAAACTTTATCGACTGGTGCTCGATATTTTCGACCCTGGAGATAATTTCTCATGTTAACAGCTGCAGTTATCTATAAAACGCCTTTATCCTCGCAGTTGCTAAGCAGATATAGCTTCCTACCTTTTTTACATTCTTATTCGCGGCCGTACTCAGGTATGGCTGTAAAGGCCTTAAGATCACAGATCCACTCATTTACGTTTACTGAATCGAAAAGTTTCAACTTGACATAATATGCTACCTTGAATAATCTGTTTGCCGATTTGTTCACCACAGTAATTCCTAGATAAGGCTTTTGTAGCAATTTTCATGATATCCTGCCTCACTTTCGCATTAATGATCGGAGTTTCACATATCTACAGCTGGTACGTTTAAATCTTCACCTAATATTGTAAGTTTTATAACAGTAATAGCCAGGAAATTAATGCTAGTAGGTTTCAGTGATTGCCATGAGACATGCACACTGTTCTTGAACCGAAGCGGATCATGGAGAAGAGGGGAAAGGAATCCAAGCAGTCGTTTGGTTTTCATAGATTTTTGAGGGATCATAGGACACAGTGCCCTTAACGCTATTGTTCGGTTTGCTGTGGTCAGGGGAACTGCCAAAACTTTATGTAAGAAGTGTCGTAAACCTCTACAAGTCAGCATAATGTGTCATTAAACTAGGGAAACAAATTTCTAGAGAGTCCTTCAGAACAACTAAAGGACCGCATCAAGTATGCTGTCTGTCTCTTAAATTTTTAAGATGTATCTACAAAAGGCTCTGGATATGTGGTGTAAAAAGGGCATGGGCATAGTGACTGAAGTAAGGAACCAGTGTATGTACACATTTTTCTATGCTGATGACCAGGTCGCTACAGCAAACGATGTAGGAGATATATTTTTACATACTTAGAAAGTTATTGGAGGAGTATAAAAAGTGGGTATGAAAATTAATTTTTGGAAGACGAAATATCTATGTTGTGGAGAAGAGGGAAGTAACCTGGTCAATGGCAGACATCTTATTAAAGTGTGTGACGAGATTAGTGTCATATCAATTGATGGAAGAAGACAGAGATATCAAACAGAGGGTCAGGAAAGGAAGGGCGGCTATCTAAAAATGAAACCACGTTGTTTGATCCTCAAAAACGAGTTTAAGAGTTAAAATTCATTTATGCAAATCAACTGTTGTGCCAATAGCGATCTATGGGACTAAGTTCAGGGAACTAACAGAAATAAATACAAAGAGACTTAGAGTTTAGATATGGACCACTTGAGAAGAACCCGTGGAATTCCCTATTTGACCACGTAAGAAATGAGGAAACAAGAGAAAGGACACAGTTGTAGGGGCCCCGTTACAGGGAATGAAAGTTTATTTCTGTATCTGGTTATGCCTCACAACCCAATATCTGATTCTTTACTATCCGTTTATATTCTTTGAAGTTGCGTTTATCTATTTTGTAATGTGATTGTGTGCTCGAAACGTGTAGCGCTGCAGACGTGTTCGCTGCGTGCTTGGCGTCGAGCAGGACGCAACTCACCACCAATAGAGGAAGAAGGAGAGGAACGGCACTGAGGTGGCGAGCGCCAGCTGGCGCCAGTCGCGCACCAAGTACACCACGGCAGACAGCAGCACCAGTCCGAAGGAGTACGCGATGTTGCTCATTATCGTCATCGTTGTGCGCTTCTCCGGGCCCACCAACTCGATCGCTGAAACATCGACAAGCAAATAGATGAGAAATGGATCTGTGTTGTCCACTACGATTTGATTTTGGAAATGCTGGCTGGTCAACAGGAATTAAATTTCCGGTGATAAGCCAAAAGGAATTAACATCAGAACACGTTGGCTATGCGTGAACGAGATGTAGAGTTAGTAACTGAGTCTTCTTCCTCTTAGAGCGTCGATGACATGCATTTCATGTAGTTGAACGGCTGCTGAACTTGTCGATACCAGACCTCTTCAGTCACGATGCCAGAAGAGATGGTATAATCGGGACGGTGAAAGAAGTTCAAATGGTTCAAATGGCTCTGAGCACTATGGGACTCAACATCTATGGTCATCAGGCCCATAGAACTTAGAACTACTTAAACCTAACTAACCTAAGGACAGCATACAACACCCAGTCATCACGAGGCAGAGAAAATCCCTGACCCCGCCGGGAAACGAACCCGGGAACCCGGGCGTGGTGAAAGAAGTGACTCATCGTCTGCTTATCAGCAGACGCACATCTAGGCTAGAGCAAAGACTATTTTAAAATGGCTGTTTTACTTCGGCCAATTACCACATGAAGACTATTAACTGACCTCAGTGTCGGCTATGACACACTATCTCCTGGGGTAGCTCCTCTTTTACTGTTATGCAATCATGTTTAGCTCTGTACTGTCAGCGCTGAAGTCTGTCTTTTGGCTTTGACTTCACTAAGGGAGTGGTATTTGAGATAATGCTTTTCGTTGTTTGCCTGTTATAAGGGTCAAGTGTACAACTGATGTTGAGAAGCTGTGAAGCAACCAACGAGTCAATTTACGGGATATATAAATTGTATGTGGAATAAGATATTCTAGACCCGGGCTCGAAACCAGCCGCGGCTTCAGTTTTGATTAATAGTCAACACTGGCGGCCGAGGACTTCCGGCATAAGAAGTCACCCTCATTCAGCCAAAGAACAAATCAAAGGACGGAGGAGCGGACAAAGGTTCAGGGCATGCTCTTGTCCTTAGGGTAAGGAACTGCCGTAAAGGAGGAAGAATCAATGGAAACCACTGCACTGAAGACAAAGGACATGTATCCACTCGACATGTGACCCGAAATAAAGTCACAATGATCTTCCCATTGGCAAAAGGTTCCTGAATAGTCCCCCATTCGGATCTCCGAGAGGAGACTGCCAAGGGGGGGGGGGGGGATTATGAGAAAAAGATTGAATAACCAACGAAAGGATAACGTTCTACGAGTCGAGGTGTGGAATGCCAGAAGTGCTAGAGAAGGTAGAAAAACCTGGAAAGGGAAATGCAAAGGCTCTACTTAGATTTAGTAGGGGTCGCTGAAGTGAAAGGGAAAGAAGTATTTCTGGTCAGGTGATTATAGGGTAATATCAACATCAGCAAAAAATGGTGTAACAAGAATAGACTTATTTATAAATAGGGAGGTAGGGCAGAGAGTGTGTTACTGTGAACAGTTCAGCGATTTTATGTTCTTTCCAGACTCGACTACAAACCAACACCAAAAACAATAGTTCAGGTATACATGAATACGTCCAAAGCTGGAGATGAAGAGACAGAGAAAGTATATGAAGATAGGGAAAGTATAACACAGCACATAAAGGCAGACGACAATCCAATAGTCATGGAGGATTGGAATGCTGTTGTAGGGGTGGGAGTAGGATCAGAGGTTACAGGAGAATGAATGCTTGGGGAAACGAATGAGAAAGAAGATAAACGAATTGAGTTCTGCAATAAATTTCAGCTAGTAAAAGAGAATACTTTGTTCAAGAATCACAAGAGAAGGAGGGAAATTTGGCAAAGACTGGGTGACACGGGAAGGTTTCAGTTAGATACCAGATACTGAATTGTAGGACGTACCCTGGAGCAGATCTAGACACAGAGCCCAATGTAATAGTGATGAAGAATAGGCTAAAGATTAAGAGATTAGTCAGGAACAATCAGTACGCAAAAAAGGTCGAATATGGAAGTACTAAGGAATGACGAGATACGCTTGAATATGTCTAAGGCTGTAGATAAAGCTATAAGTAATCGCTCAGGAGGCAGTACAGTTGAAGACGAATGGACATGCCTAAAATGGGTCATTACAGAAGTCTGAAAGAAAAACATACGTACAAAGAAGTTAACTGTCAATGGGAATAGCGGAAAGGTCGGGGAAGAAGGCCAGTATTCACTCTGTCTGCTTGCCGGGGGGTCACATCCGAGATGTGGAGGAGGCACTGCCAGCGGCGATAGAGAGCACTGGGTGGACCCGACTGCAAATTGTTGCTCATGTCGGCACCAGTGACTCCTGCCGTCTGGGTTCAGAGTTCATCCTCAGTTCGTACAGGCGGCTGGTGGAATTGGTGAAGGCGGAAAGCCTCGCTTGCGGGGTGGAATCAGAGCTAACTATTTGTAGTATCGTTCCCAGAACCGATCGCGGTCCTCTGGTTTGGAGCAGAGTGGAAGGCTTAAACCAGAGGCTCAGACGATTCTGCGGAGATGTGGGGTGCAAATTTCTCGACATCCGCTATCGGGTGGAGAAATGTAGGATCCCCCTGAATAGGTCAGGTCATGGTCCGACATGGACCTCTTGCCCGCTCCCGACCAAGTGTCGTCTTCGCCCGTCGGGTGCCCCGGCCCGATGGAGGTCGACCCTTCGGCCCCTCCTGTCTCTCTACGGGCGCATACACCGCATGTTGGCGTGCATCCTGAAGCAGGTTTTCAGGCGTTTCCTAGCTCCCCTCGGACCGAATGGCAGGGTGCTGGTGGCACAGCCTCGCCTGTTGTTAGGCTCCCCACCTCGTCGCATACGCCAACATGGGATCCTCTCCACGGGGGGCGGAAGCCTTATGCCACAACCGTCCGCCGATTTGCGGTGGAGAAATGTGGTGTCACCGCCAGACACCACACTTGCTAGGCGGTAGCCTTTAAATCGGCCGCGGTCCGTTAGTATACGACGGACCCGCGTGTCACCACTATCAGTGATTGCAGACCGAGCGCCGCCACACGGCAGGTCTAGAGAGACTTTCTAGCACTCGCCCCAGTTGTACAGCCGACTTTGCTAGCGATGGTTCACTGGCAAATTAAGCCCTCATTTGCCGAGACGATAGTTAGCATAGCCTTCAGCTACGCCATTTGCTACGACCTAGCAAGGCACCATTACCAGTTACTATTGATGCTGTAAAACATGTACCGTCAAGAGCGATGTTCATCAATTATGGATTAAAGTTAATTATTCCAGCAGCTACGTACTATTTTTGCTAGTTTCAATTCATTGACCTATTCCCGACCTCACGCCAACCTGCGTGAGCTAAAACGCGTGCCTTTCGACTTCCTGTCATAGTGGGTTGGCTGTCTTGCCAATCCACAACAGTAATAGTAAACTGCAGGAGCGTCTATAGAAAGGTCCCAGAACTGCTCTCATTAATAAACGGTCACAACGCCCATATAGTACTAGGGACAGAAAGTTGGCTGAAACCAGACGTAAACAGTAATGAAATCCTAAACTCAGATTGGAATGTATACCGCAGAGACAGGCTCGACAGTGAACGGGGAGGCGTGCTTATAGCGAGAAGAAGTGCAATAGTATCGAAGGAAATAGACGGAGATCCGAAATGTGAAATAATTTGGGTGAAGGTCACGGATAAAGCAGGATCAGACATCCTAATTCGATGTCTCTATAGGCCCCCTGGCTCAGCAGCTGTTGTGGCTGAGCACCTGAAGGATAATTTGGAAAATATTTTGAGTAGATTTCCCCACCATGTTATAGTTGTGGATGGAGATTTTAATTTGCCGGATATAGACTGGGAGACTCAAACTTTCATAACGGGTGGCAGGGACAAAGAATCCAGAGAAATTTTTTTAAGTGCTTTATCTGAAAACTACCTTAAGCAATTAAACAGAGAACCGACTCGTGGCGATAACGTCTTAGACCTTCTGGTGACAAACAGGCCCGAACTATTTGAAACAGTTAACGCAGAACAGGGAATCAGCGATCATAAAGCGGTTACTGCATCGATGATGTCAGCCGTAAATAGAAATATTAAAAAAGGTAGGAAGATTTTTCTGTTTAACAAAAGTGACAAAAAGCAGATTACAGAGTACCTGACGGCTCAACACAAAAGTTTTGTCTCAAGTACAGATAGTGTTGAGGGTCAGTGGACAAAGTTCAAAACCGTCGTACAACATGCGTTAGATGAGTATGTGCCAAGCAAGATTGTAAGAGGTGGAAAAGAGCCACCGTGGTACAACAACCGAGTTAGGAAACTGCTGCGGAAGCAAAGGGATCTTCACAGCAAACATAAACATAGCCAAAGCCTTGCAGGCAAACAAAAATTACGCGAAGCGAAATGTAGTGTGAGGAGGGCTTTGCGAGAGGCGTTCAATGAATTCGAAAGTAAAGTTCTATGTACTGACTTGGCAGAAAATCCAAAGAAATTTTGGTCTTATGTCAAAGCGGTAAGTGGATAAAAACAAAATGTCCAGACACTCTGTGACTAAAATGGTACTGAAACACAGGATGACAGACTAAAGGCCGAAATACTAAATGTCTTTTTCCAAAGCTGTTACACAGAGGAAGACTGCACTGTAGTTCCTTCTCTAGATTGTGGCACAGATGACAGAATGGTAGATATCGAAATTGACAACAGAAGGATAGAGAAACAATTAAAATCGCTCAAAAGAGGAAAGGCCGTTGGACGTGATGGGATACCAGTTCGATTTTACACATAGTACGCGAAGGAACTTGCCGCCCTTCTTGCAGAGGTGTACCGTAGGTCTCTAGAAGAGCGTAGCGTTCCAAAGTATTGGAAAAGGGCACAGGTCATCCCCGTTTTCAAGAAGGGACGTCGAACAGATGTGCAGAACTATAGACCTATATCTCTAACGTCGATCAGTTGTAGAATTTTGGAACACGTATTATGTTCGAGTATAATGACTTTTCTGGAGACTAGAAATCTACTCTGTAGTAATCGGCATGGGTTTCGAAACAGACGGTCGTGTGAAACCCAGCTAGCGCTATTCGTCCACGAGACTCAGAGGGCCATAGACACAGGTTCACAGGTAGATGCCGTGTTTCTTGACTTCCGCAAGGAGTTCGATACAGTTCCCCACAGCCGTTTGATGAACAAAGTAAGAGCATATGGACTGTCATACCAATTTTGTGATTGGATTGAAGAGTCCCTAGATAACAGAACGCAGCATGTCATTCTCAGTGGAGAGAAGTCTTCCGAAGTAAGAGTGATTTCAGGTGTGCCGCAGGGGAGTGTCATACGACCGTTGCTATTCACAATATACATAAATGACCTTGTGGATGACATCGGAAGTTCACTGACGCTTTTTGCAGATGATGCTGTGGTATATCGAGAGGGTGTAACAATGGAAAATTGTACTGAAATGCAGGAGGATCTGCAGCGAATTGACGCATGGTGCAGGGAATGGCAACTGAATCTCAATGTGGACAAATGTAATGTGCTGCGAATACATAGAAAGATAGTTCCCTTATCATTTAGCTACAAAATAGCAGGTCAGCAACTGGAAGAATCCTAAGGAAATGCAATCCGAAAACAAAGGAAGTAGGTTACAGTACGCTTGTTCGCCCACTGCTTGACTACTGCTCAGCAGTGTTGGATCCGTGTCAGATAGGGTTGATAGAAGAGATAGAGAAGATCCAACGGAGAGCAGCGCGCTACGTTACAGGATTATTTAGCAATCGCGAAATCGTTACGGAGATGATAGATAAACTCCAGTGGAAGAATCTGCAGGAGATACGCTCAGTAGCTCAGTACGGGCTTTTGTTAAAGTTTCGAGAACAATACCTTCACCCAAGAGTCAAGCAGTAAATTGCTCCCTCCTACATATATCTCGCGAAGAGACCATGAGGATAAAACCAGAGAGATTAGAGCCCACGCAGAAGCATACCGACAATCCTTCTTTCCACGAACAATACGAGACTGGAATAGAAGGGACCCCGGTAGAGGTACTCAGGGTACCCTCCGCCACGCACCGTGAGTTGGCTTGCGGAGTATGGATGTAGATGTAGATGTAGAAACCATGGGTAATACAGGAAATACTTCAGCTGATCGATGTAAGAAGGAAGTACAAAAATGTTCGGGGAAATTTGGAAATCCAGAAATACAGGTCGTTGAGGAATGAAATAAATAGAAAGTGGAGGGAAGCTAAGACGAAATGGCTGCATGAGAAATGTGAAGAAATCGAAAAAGAAATGATTATCGGAATGACTGGTTCAGCATATAGGAAAGTCAAAACAACTTTCTGTGAAATTAAGAGCAAGGGTTGTAGTATTAAGAGTGCAACGGGAATTCCTCCATGCAGAGGAGAGAGCGGTTAGATGGAAAGAGTAAACTGAAGTAGTTTATAAGGGGGAAGATTTTTCTGATTTGACAGAAGAAGGAACAGAAGTCGATGTAGAAAAGTTAGGGACTCAAGTATTAGAAGCAGAACTTAAGAGATGTTTCGAGGACTTCAAATCAAATAAGGCAGAAGGGATACATAACATTCCATCAGAATTTTTGAAATCATTGGCGTAAATGGCAATAAAACGATTGTTCACGTTGTTGTGTAGGACGTATGAGTCTGGTGACATACCACCTGACTTTTGGAAACATATAGTCCACTCAGATCCAAAGACTGCTAGACCTGACAAGCGCGAGAATTAACGCTCAGTCAGCTTAATGGCTCATGCATGCAAGTTTCAGTCAAGAAGAATATACAGAAAAATGTAAAAGAAATTAAGGTTGTGTTAGATGACGATCAAGTTGGCTTTAGGAAAGGTAAAGGCAACAGAGAGGCCATTCTGACGTGGCGGCTGACAATGGCAGCAACACTACAGAAAAATCAAGAAACGTTCACAGAAACTGTACGCCTGGAAAAAGCGTTCCACAATGTAAAGTGGTGCAAGATGTTTCAAATTCTGAGAAAAATAGGGGTAAGCTAAAGGAAGAGACGGGTTAGTATACAATATGTACAAGAACCAAGAGGGAATAATAAAAGTGGGAGACCAAGAACGAAGTGCTCAGAATAAAAATGGTGTAAGACAGTGATGTAGTCTTTTACCTCTATTGTCCAACCTCTACATCAAAGAAGCAATGATGGAAATGAAAGAAAGGTCCAGGAGTGGAATTAAAATTCAAGATGAAAGCATATGAATGATACCAATTGCTCATTGACATTGCTATCCTGAGTGACCGTGGAGAAGAATAACATGGTCTGCGGAATGGAATGAACAATCTAATGAGTGGAGAACATGGATTGAGAGTAAATCGAAGAAGAACGAAAGTAATGGGGAGTAGCACAAATGAGCAGCGAGAAACTTAACATCGGGATTGATGGTCACGAAGTACATTAAGTTAAGGAATTCTACTACCTAGGCAGCAAAATAAGCAACGACGGAGGGAGCAAGGAGGACATCAAAAGCTGTCAAGCACTGGCGAAAATGGCATTCCTGGCCACAGAAGGCCACTAGTATGAAACATAGGCCTTAATTTGAGGAATAAATTTCTGAGATTGTACGTTTGGAGCACAGTTTTTATGATAGTGAAGCATGGACTGTGGGAAAACCGTTAGCGAAGAGAGTCAAAGCATTTGAGATGGGGTGCTACAGAAGAATCTTGAAAAGCAGGTGGGCTGATAAGGTAAGGAAAGAAGAGGATTTGTTCATAATCGGGGAAGAAAGGAACATGTGGAAAACACTGACAAGGAGAAGTGGCAGGTTGATTGGACATCTGTTAAGACATCAGTGAACGACTTCCATGGTACTAGAGGCAGGTGTAGAGGGCCAAAACTGTAGAGGAAGATCGATTAGAATACAATCAGCAAATAATTGCGGACGTCGTGTGCAAGTAAGTTCTACTCTGAGATGAAGAATTTGGCACATAATAGGAATTGATGGCGGGCCGCAGCAAACATTTTAGAAGACTGATGACCCAAAAAAAAAAAAAAAAATGAGTGATGGATACTTGCAGGGCACTAAATAGTGCAGTGGACAATCTTTAGTAAAAGAGTACATATTTTTCTTCGTCACTATTTTTCTTACAAGTAAAACATAATGAAGTAAACGTATTTCTATACATATACAGGGTGTTTCAAAAATGACCGGTATATTTGAAACGGCAATAAAAACTAAACGAGCAGCGATAGCAATACACCGTTTGTTGCAATATGCTTGGGACAACAGTACATTTTCAGGCGGACAAACTTTCGAAATTACAGTAGTTACAATTTTCAACAACAGATTGCGCTGCAAGTGGTGTGAAAGATATAGAAGACAACGCAGTCTGTGGGTGCGCCATTCTGTACGTCGTCTTTCTGCTGTAAGCGTGTGCTGTTCACAATGTGCAAGTGTGCTGTAGACAACATGGTTTATTCCTTAGAACAGAGGATTTTTCTGGTGTTGGAATTCCACCGCCTAGTACACAGTGTTGTTGCAACACGACGAAGTTTACAACGGAGGTTTAATGTAACCAAAGGACCGAAAAGCGATACAGGATCTGTTTGAAAAATTTCAACGGACTGGGAACGTGACGGATGAACGTGCTGGAAAGGTAGGGCGACTGCGTACAGCAACCACAGAGGGCAACGCGCAGCTAGTGCAGCAGGTGATCCAACAGCGGCCTCGGGTTTCCGTTCGCCGTGTTGCAGCTGCGGTCCAAATGACGCCAACGTCCACGTATCGTCTCATGCGCCAGAGTTTACACATCTGTCCATACAAAATTCAAACGCGGCAACCCCTCAGCGCCACTACCATTGCTGCACGAGAGACATTCGCTAACGATATAGTGCACAGGATTGATGACGGCGATATGCATGTGGGCAGCATTTGGTTTACTGACGAAGCTTATTTTTACCTGGACGGCTTCGTCAAGAAACAGAACTGGGGCATATGTGGACCCGAAAAGCCCCATGTAGCAGTCCCATCGTCCCTGTATCCTCAAAAAGTACTGGTCTGGGCCGCCATTTCTTCCAAAGGAATCATTGCCCATTTTTCAGATCCGAAACGATTACTGCATCACGCTATCTGGACATTATTCGTGAATTTGTGGCGGTACAAACTGCCTTAGACGACACTGCGAACACCTCGTGATTTATGCAGGATGGTGCCCGGCCACCTCGCACGGCCGACGTCTTTAATTTCCTGAATGAATATTTCGATGATCGTGTGATTGCTTTGGGCTGTCCGAAACATACGTGGATTACTTGAAGGACCAGGTGTACCGCCAGAATCCAGAAACAATTGAACAGCTGAAGCAGTACATCTCATCTGAATGTGAAGCCATTCCGCCAGACACGTTGTCAAAGGTTTCGGGTAATTTCATTCAGAGACTACGCCATATTATTGCTACGCATGGTGGATATGTGGAAAATATCGTACTATAGAGTTTCCCAGACCGTAGCGCCATCTGTTGTTGAAAATTGTAACTACTGTAATTTCGAAAGTTTGTCTGCCTGAAAATGTACTGTTGTCCCAAGCATATTGCAACAAACGGTGTATTTCTATCGCTGCACGTTTAGTTTTTATTGCCGTTTCAAATATACTGGTCATTTTTGAAACACCCTGTAATTACCACTATATATGTGTGAGTGTGTGTGTGTGTGTGTGTGTGTGTGTGTGTGTGTGTGTGTGTGGGTGGGTTTAAAGGCGCATCTTACGTATAGCGCGGTGAGAAAGAAAATTACCATATAAAACTCATCAATGCCACAAAATTTCTTGTGTATATCCTTAGTCTGGACAGTTTAGATTCATAGTCATATCTGATGAAGTGTGACACAATCAAACTGAACTGTACAGAGATTTAATGTTCAAAATTTGTGGAATTAAAAATAGTATTTGATCTGGAATTTTTCCTTGACAGTATCACCATTTTCGATCTGTGAGCTTATTATCAGCTGCGTCTGTCTTCATAAACTAATAAACAAAACATAAAGAACTCATAGCCAAGATAGGGACTGCCAACAGAAGTAAAACATGACAACACTCTTATAAACATAAATGACAATATAGGCTCACCGTCAGCATACTGTAACGTTGGTTTCGTTTACACTGTAATGTTGACGGTGACACCACGCTATAAGATACCTGTGTTTAGTTTATTAATTTCGGACGAGAGACTTATCTGATGATCATCTCATACTTTGGTCATAAAATAAAGTAAAATTTTAACGATGAAAGAGTGTTTTCAATTCAACAAACTATAACCATATTTATCGTTAATTAATTATGGTTACGTAGTATCGTTGGTCTCACACTTCGTCACCAATACTAAATTTGAAGTCGCGTATTATAGTCACAAAAACTATGAAACGTGTCTATACAGCTCAAGCTTTGTAAATTTTTTAAAATTATTAGTTTCGGCATTTATACGATGTATTATAATTTAGAAATCAAATAGGGCCAATCTGTCGTATAAGCATGCGGAAATTTTCTGTACTCAGTTCTCATTTAAATTAAAAATGTATCTTGCTGTAAACTTCGGAAAATTTTAATTTTTTGTGTCCCCTTTTGGTTAGAGACAATACCAAACATTTCCATGGATTGTCGAAATTTGACGCTATGTAAAGTGAGTCACATTTACAAGGCACTGTGTTAACAGACACTGTGTTACTTAACTCCATCTCATAAAATTATTTGTCCCATTACGTACTCGAGTCTTTACGGCAACAGTGAATGACAGTGGAGAGGGCTACACACGATTCTGGACGTTATTAAGGTCCAACCATAAACCTTGCGCAACAGCTGTTGCATGTCCATCTATAGTATCTATACCAGCCTCGAAATTTTGTCTATGATTTCATTCAGGGTACAGATTTTCAGTAGTGTTCATACAGGGGTACGTGATACAGCAATCAACATGTGTTTTTGCTCCTGTACGATTTTAGGTTCTATATCCAGCACTTTCGCCCGGTGCATGCATATATTCTACGTTTCTGAGACAGGTCAGGTATTGCTTTGATCACTGGTGACATACTGGCATTACCTGGTTTTACAATATCTAAACATAGCTGATTTAGGGTACATGACACATTCTGATGCAAGAGACATGTTTCGGTCTGATGCAAGGCACATTGCTCCAATGATAGGAGTCACATATCAGAATAATCAGATTTTCCAACAGCCACTCCTGTTTGCATGACAATCAGTCGTGACACACATCGTCGATTTCGGAGGATTACGATCGGCAGATAACGACTGTCGATACACCACTGGTCTGAAGTGGTGATGTTTAGGATTCTTGTCACTGCCAATAAATCGCAAGGGCGGAATGCGATATTACGACTGTGAAATACGTTACAGCAGCGAACGATCTATGCTATCCAAAAGCCAACATTCCTTATTTGCTACAGGTGTTACGCATTGTGAGCGAGACACTAAGTGAGCAAGGTACACGTTCCACCCTAGTTGCCAACGGGTTCTCCTCGCCTTGAGCCACATACACGTGTGGTGTTCCAGCCTGAAACGTTACAGGAGATGGAGGCACCACAACAGATGAATAGCTCAGCCACTAAGAGCCACAGTAGTCTACAATGTTTTGACTCTCCGACACAAATCTGCAAGTAAGGCAACTGAGGGTCAGCGACCCACTAAACTGGTTGTTGGTCATTCATGCCAGTCTGAAACAAGTCGTCTCTTTACTGCCAAACTGGAGTTCGGCCTCCTTTTTATTGGACTCGTTAACATAATGCTTATGTAGAACTTTACGCTCGTTCAAATAAGTGATTTTGTCATTCTTTAATGTTGTCCTGATCATGAATCTGTCTGCCGCATGGGATTAGCTGAGCGGTCTAGGGCGCTGCAGTCATGGACCGTGCGGCTGGTCCTGGCGGAGGATCGAGTCCTCCCTCGGGCTTGGATGTGTGTGTGTTTGTCCTTAGGATAATTAGGTTAAGTAGTGTGCATGCTTAGGGACTGATGACCTTAGCAGTTAAGTCCCATAAGATTTCACACACATTTGAACATTTTTTTATATCTGTCTGTGTAAATAGTGGAGTGTTAATATGAATGGTGGAACAGAACTACACCGACTAACTTTAAATGGTGATAGTAGGCACCGAAACAAGAAAGAAATGTCCAGTAGACGTGAGCTGTAAGACACATACCTCGTTCGGTTAAAGAGATGTATTTCACAATAGTGAAGATGAACAAGTACTCATAGCTCTTTCGGTATGACTTTTAGATCCTATGTTTACTGGACTTTCTTCTTGTCAGCATCCGCACTACCACCTCAGAAAGTTTGTCCGAGGAGTTCTCTTTCACCGTGTAGTTCTGGCGAGAAAGCTAGAGTAATGTGTGCCAGAATGCACTGTTATATTCATAAAGAAATTACATTTTAGATTAAATGTCTCACAATCCCTTGTACGGTTTCCATAAGGGCTGTCAGATAACCTTCGCAAAAGGCACGCTGACGTGACTGTTGATTCTTGGGTCTGCAGAACATCATAACGGATTACGCGAACAGTACAAGTAAAAATAAACTTTGTTGTGATACATTAGCAATGGTCAATAGTTAGCCCAAATTGTTCAGCACTCTGGCTGGAAAACACAAACGTTAGCACAATTTTTCAAGTTTTCAGCACCTTATTTCCTTGCCCAAAGCTGGAAAGAAAGATCCGCTGACCGAGCTGACAGTGAACTGTTATTCATTTCTATACTCCATAATTAGTAAAAGTGTATCTACATGGGATGCTATCATACTTTAAATATTACTTAAGATTCATTTATAACAACTACTGTATTAGTGTTTTGGACACTGCTGCATTAAATTCGTATTCGATTTGTGGACCTGAAATCATCTATTTGCATCTGCCTACACTTGAATCTTTAGCTGTCATCTTGCAACCTTCTTGCTTCTCGAAACGTGTGGGGACATCAGTTAAAAACTGCTCGATCAAGACAGTCAGCCATGAAAAAATACCTTAGTTTCCACAGAGACAATATACTCCATGAAAACAAGTGAACTATCAGAATATAGTTCAGTTTTCTCTTTACATCTGTATCCAGCAAAAAACACTTACTTGAGCTGAATTACTATTCTCACCTACGGGAATGTGAGTTTTAATAGACTCCATACAGGATACTACGCCTGCTCTTTATACTCTATGATTGTCGGTACATATCTCTTCGACATCATGAGTCTACTGCAGTTACTGAAAATTTTATACTAGGCCTTCTGTGTTGTCAGCACGACAATTACAGACAGACTGGCTTTCTCATCATCATCAAAGAGCATGCATGTTGGTTGTGACCTTCCTTCACATAATTAGGCTTCACTGCCCGAGATTGCTTTCTTACTGGACTGCTTGTCACTACTGTTTACACCTGAATGAGAAGAAAACATTGTATTGCCATCGTGAAAAATTCGGATAGGACAACCTAGAAGTGTCTGCAAGGCTTATGAAAGCGTTGGGAACCATCCCTAAGACATTTGTTACCTAAGGAAGACCATTAATGTCCTAATGTCATGACTTAACTATATTCCAGGTGGAGGTGTAAAAATGGCAAAGGTTTCCACGGTTGGCGAGATGCCAGAGGTGAGGTTAAGCTAAAGCCAAGGCAGGCTAGTTCGCAATATGTGGACTGTAATGCTAACAAGGAGTAAAATCTGATATTACTTGTAGAATGGGCACAGCATGACCAAAGAGCTGATCCAGCGGACTGACCTCTAGGAGAAGGAATCAAAACGTCATTCGGTTGACCAACTACAATGAAGTAACAATGCGTGAGTCGTATCAAAGTATGACTTTATTGCTCACAGACGCTGCAGAAATAACCAGACTGAAGATAGGAGTAGTGACATAGTGGTGCAGAGCACTAACGGGCTCAGAGAAATGGGACCACTTTCGGTCATTTTGACACATGAAAAGGTCATCAGCATAGACCAACTGGTACAAATATCCTGATTTGCAAAGCCCACCTTTCAGTGTGCAACTAACCACACCCGATGTGGGACCTGCAATGCTCAATCTGAGGACTACCTAGATGATGAGATCTACGATGCTACATCCTCCTCGGCCTGAAGTACTTGGCGGCCACAGGCAGCTGCTGCCTCCTCTTCTCCTTCACTGATGAGAAGACCTGGGTACCTCGAATCATCGGGCCCCCTGTAGCCTGGAAGAGGTGCCAAAGTATCATCATCCCGGAGGAGCGCAGTAGCTGCCACCACACTCCACCTCGCCCTCACTCCCCCATCCCCACAGCGACCCAACCAGCCGTCTCCGACGTCAGCGAGAGAGCCCTGGTAACATGATAGCTATGCTCTTGTCCAGCAGGGCTCGTGGGTAACGTACGCAGGTGTCCTATCAGCAACCTCCTGTGACGTAACTGCCCGTTGCATGTTCAGCCCGGCCACCACAGCGACCGAGACTGAAAGACGTACAGGCGTTAGTACGCCTCCAGGCGCTCGAGAGATTCTCACCAGTGCTCTCCGCTCCACGCCATGCCAGAGGCTACAGCTCTGGCCCTCTGTATTTTCGGAGTGAATTTGTATAGTATGTTGAACACTTGCCATTGTTGCGATCGTAAGAAGACATGCCCATGCAGCGGCATAAAAAACGAAATATTTAAACGTTTCTTGAATTAAAATGTACATGGTAATTGGTTCTACGAGGACCCATTCCTTAGAGCCTTGAAGTATTTATAAACAATGTAACACACTGAAGGAGTCCCTCAATATAAGAGAGGAGATTTCAAAATACGTGTTCCATCGTTGATTCAAAGTTCATATTCGAGTGCTGACTGAGTTATTTAATAGTCACTACCATAAAAATAGTCATAAAAAATACAATGTACCTTAGTTCCTTACATAACTATCCTACTTAGACAGTTTTCACTGTATTTGCAAATACACTCAATAAATGAACACAAAAGTGCTGAAGATAGTGGTAGATTATTGTGTGTTGTACTGAAGACATTGAAGTTTATTTATTTAATCATATGGCTAGGGCCCCCGGCCGGGCAGGCCGTTCGCCGGGTGCCGGTCTTTCAATTTGACGCCACTTCGGCGACCTGCAGTCGATGAGGATGATAGGATGATGATGAAGACAGCACAACACCCAGGTGGTGAAAATTCCCCGACCCAACCGGGAATCGAACCCGGGCCCAGGGGATTGACAATCCGTCACGCTGACCACTCAGCCACCGAGGGAGGACAAGACAATGAAGTGAACACTGCAGATAGATTTGAGTTGTTGTTACTACTTTTAGAGTTCCGTGCCTCAGTCTCTAAAAACCGAACTCTTGCAGGATCGCTCTATTGTCTGACTGTCTGTCTATCTTGTATGTGTCTCTCTGACTGCTGCAAACCCTTTTTATCAAGAACGTGTAGACATATCAAGTTTCAATTTATGTCTCTCAGCAAAGTCTGTGGTTATTTGGAAATGTGAAAATTTTATTCTTCTAAGTCGTTTCAGTCAAAAGATAGGCGATTTACGTCACATATTTTCGGAGTGAAGAACTAACTTATCAAAACCTATATGGAGCTCCCCCTTGACCTAGGAACATGAAATCTGGCAAGAAGTAAGGTATTTCACATTACAAGTAAAGGAAAGAAATTGTTAATTTGTTATTATATAAAACGTAAAAATATTTATTTATTATATCCTTTGTCTCTGGAACAATTCGGAGCTGAAATTCAAATTAGTGCCACATATTGAATTCACAGTCTCTTCGAGATGTAAAAATCGTTCGTTTCCAAGTCAATACATTCATAAGATACGGACAATTGTGTCTCATACAGTGAGGTAATACAAGTCGTGGGACAGCGGTATATACATATACAGATGGTGGTAGTATCACGTACACATGGAATGAAAGGGCAGTGCATTGGCAGAGCTGTCATTTGTAGACAGCTGATTCATGTGAAAAGGTTTCTGATGTGATTATGGCCACACAACGGGAAGTAACATACTTTGAATGCTAAACGCAGGGGACTGATGACGTCAAATGTTAAGTCCCATAGTGCTCAGAGCCATTTGAACCATTTGCTAAACGCACGGGACATTCTGTTTCAGATATCGTTACGGAATTCAGTATTTCACGATTCACAGTGTCAGAAGTGTGCCGAGAATAGCAAATCTCCGGCATTAGCTCTCACCACAGACAACGCAGTGGCCGACGGCTTTTCGGAAGTTTTCAGTGCTAGCAGACAAGCAACAGTGCGTGAAATAATCGCAGAAAGCAAAGTAGGAGGTACGAAAACTCTCTCTTCTCCCGAACAGGCCATGAATGCCCAACGGGAACCGACCGGCCGCAGTGTCATACTCAGCCCACAGGCGTCACTGGATGTGGATATGGAGGGGCATGTGGTCAGCACACTCCCGGCCGTATGTCATTTTCCGAGAACGGGGCCGCTGTTTCTCAACCAAATAGCTCCTCAGTTTGCCTCACAAGGGCTGAGTGCACCCAGCTTGCCAACAGCGCTCGGCAGTCCGGATGGTCACCCATCCAAGTCCTAGATCAGCCCGACAGCGCTTAACTTTAGTAATCTGCTGGGAACCGGTGTTATAAGAGTACGAAGCTATCCCTTAAAACAGTGCGGCGAAATGTGGCACTGATGGGATATGGCAGCAGACGACCGACAAGAGTGCCTTTGCCAACTGGACGACATCGCCTGTAGCGCCTTTCCTGTGTTCGTGACCATATCGGTAGGACACTAGACGACTGGAAAACCATGACTTCGTCAGATGATCCCGATTTTAGTTGGTACGAGCTGACGGCAGGGTTCGAATTTCGTGAAGATGCCATAAGGCTATGGGTCCAAGTCGTCAAGAGTCCATGCCACGTCGAGTAGTTGCAATACCCCGGGCAAAAGGAGGTCGGACACAATACTAGGATGTATTCCGCAACTTTTGTCACCTGAGTGTATTTTGAAATTCTTAAACACACTCATAAAAACCTATAGGGCGCTTCCTGCACTCCTATAAGCAGGGAAACTGGTACTTGTTACATTGTAACCATACGTCATACAACATACTTTGCCATTTGAACATATATTGCGTTCATCATCCAGTAAAGCATAGTGGATGAATATTAATGCAAGCAAATATAAAATGTACGTAGTAGTCATGTTCTTGTAGGTAAATAAAAACGTTTTTTTCTTACGTTTTCTCTCTCTGCATATGTAAACTGAAGTTCCCTGCTCGCTTTTTGTACTCTGTCCGGGATAATCAGAGGAGCTAGTGTAGAGATTTTGAAATGATCTTGGAATTTCGGGGACCACTATTTAGCCGGTGTCGATATCGATAACTGGAAAAAATCACTGGGATTCTCGATACGCGCAATGAATGAAATATTACATCAGGTTTCCACGGAATCTTTAGTGCATTAGTTTTACTCACACTTGTGCAGATTTGTACTTGTGACATGTCATCATTTCTGCACGGTAAGCCAAAGCTCTTCCTAAGAGAGTTCATGGTTTTGCTGAGCTTCCCTGCGCGCGAGATGTAGACGAACAGAATGAATCATTCCTTTTTCGTTTTCACGCGGTATGAACATTAGAAAACTGATTGATTACTTTACTGCACTGCTTCAGATCCATTTGAGGAGCGCCAGGCGTCAGGTCTGACAACTGTTTTTACTGAGGGCCGGAGATTAGTCCCAGAGACGTCATTTTTCACCGCGCAAAGCTCTGCACAGGAGGAGCGTGCGGTACACCTCGCAGAGAGGGCGAGACAGCGCGTTGGGTGGAGTCGGAAGTCGTTTGTCAGCCGGCAAGGTGTCAGGATGCGAGGCGAGACGGCAGCGGCTGAGCGGCGGAAAGCCTTCTTCACGCTGCGGGACGCCTCCCCATCCCCTCCCCCCCCCTCCCGGCCCTTCTTTCCGACACTCTCCCTTTGAGATTTAGACGTTCGCTCACGACGAGGCAGGCAAAGCGCGGTAGAAGCGCCAGCAAACGCGGCAGCGCTCTAGAGGGACGATCCACGTAGCCACCTGCGGCTGAGCTGTGCCAGGCTGACGTTTCCGGCTACATCTCTACATCATGTACCAATGGCTGCACTTTAAAGGTTATTTACGTATCGTCAAAGTACAGAGGAAACAAGCTTATCTACACTAGGTGGGACATTGTATCACCCGGAATAACGAAAAATAGTCAGGAAATTCAGGAAAAAAAGCATTACTTGGGTTAGATACGGTACCATAAAACACACGTAACATTCGTTTCCACAAGAGTACACAAATTTTACTTAAATTCATCCATCCTCTATATAATTTCTTTACGTCAGTTTACAAAATTTATAAAATAGCATTTTTGTTTCATTTCTTGTTAGTATTTATTAACACTATGAGGTGCATTGCAACAGGATGTGTCAGTGAAGCTATTAGCGGAATTTCTTCCTGCAGACAAAGACTGATTTATTTCAGACCTTACCTCAAGTCACTTGAATCTTTACTTGATCTTACTGATGTCTTTTCATATACATTCGCTAAATATTCATTTGTCTATCACGCAGTGCACAGGAGTAGACAGAACACCGTCACTTTCAAATTTAGTTGTTTACATTCCAGAGATTCTAAACAGCTGCCGCGCGGGATTAGCCGAGCGGTCTGGGGACGCTGCAGTCATGGACTGTGTGGCTGGTCCCGGCGGAGGTTCGAGTCCTCCCTCGGGCATGGGTGTCTGTGTTTCTCCTTAAGATAATTTGGGTTAAGTAGCGTTAAGCTTAGGGACTGATGACCTTAGCAGTTAAGTCCCATAACATTTCACACACATTTGAAAGTTTTTTTTCTAAACAGCTAAGAGAAAATTTATCCCACTTGCTAATATAGTACAAGCAATAGTGATAAAACATTTTTGTATATATATATATATATATATATATATATATATATATATATATAGTACAAGCAATAGTGATACAACATTTTTTGTAGATTATGATGATTTAAGCTTTATACATTATTCAGTATTGTCAATACATGTGTTTCCCAGTTAATTAAACTTTTTACATTAATAATTAATGCAATAATTCATTCATGACATATTACGTGATAACAAGTTGCTAAATGCAAGGAAGAAAGCAATAATGTTGATTTACTAAAATATTTCTCGAATATGGACTGGGTCTTCTGTTATTTGATATCGTTATTGTGTACAGGTGTTCACTGATTTTTGAGAACCTTTTATTCATCTACATCTGTAATTCAGAAGTCCGCATACAACCCGCGGCATAGGGTACTTATGGCTCCTTTTCGAGATTAATATATCTAGCAACCGCCAGGAGGCATCAAATATGCCGCTAGAGGTCGCGGCGTACGTGGACCGTTTATTGCGAACAGGTGCGTGATCGGAAATAGTGCGCACAGTTTTCTGCCGCAGGCACCCGTTTTAAGCCAGCGCAGAGGTCACAAAAAGCGGTCTTCGCCGAGTTAGCCGCTGGGGTATGTGCCGAGGCCAACCGCTCTTCCACAACTAGGGTTTATTCTGGTGCATTCAGAAAGACGTGCCGCTGTTCACCGCCGCTAGAACGCGGAGTGGTCCTCTTGGTGAACCCACAAGTCTCCGGACAATTATGTCAAAGTGTGGCCTATGACGTATCAACTCTCTGGATCTGTAAATTATACTGATTGTTGAGTTTCATTACACTGAAATTTAAACCTCTCACTTTTTGTGGATATTGAGTGTGCTCCTTGCCGCCGTTGGATAAGCAGCTGCCAGCAGGAAGTCGTATACTCCTAGCTCACTTATTTGTTACATAGTTGAATTCTTAATTTCTTTGCGTGTTTTTGTTGCTCGCATTGTTTAATTCATAAATTTCGGGCGTATTATAGTATTTGAGAGTTGTGGTATCGCGCTTTAGTACCTGAATAGTGCAAATTCGCGTAGTCGTCTGTCTTCTGTTTTTGTTTTGAACGGCCAGTGTCGGTTGGTCACAGACAGTGTGCTCCCTGCCGCCGTTGGATAAGCAGCTGCCAGCAGAAAGTCGTATACTCCTAGCTCACTTATTTGTTACATAGTTCAATTCTTAATTTCTTTGCGTGTTTTTGGTACTTGCATTGTTTAATTCATAAATTTCAGACGAATTATAGTATTTGAGAGTTGTAGCATTGCGTTTTAGTACCTGAATAGTGTAAAATCGCGTAGTCTCCTTCCGCCGCTGAGCAGTGTGCCAGCAGTGCGCAAGTAGCAGCATTACTCCATTTACTAGGCAGGCTTGTATTTTAATAACCGTTTAACTTTTCTGTCGATTTGTTTGTGCTCTCTGTAGATTAGGTCAGACTTTCTTTGCACAACAGTTTTTAGCATGGATAGGGACTGCAACTGCTGTGTTCGGATGCAGGCTGAGTTGGCATCCCTTCGCTCCCAGCTTCAGGCAGTGTTGGTTTCGGTCACACAGCTTGAGGCTGTTGCCAATGGGCATCACTGTGGGGGTCCAGATGGGGATTGCCGGGGACGGCCAGCTCGCTCCACGCATCCCCCGATCGGACTACGACTGTGGCTGCCCGGGATACTGCCCACATTGAGGCTGATCTCTCACCTGTGGTAGAGTGGGAGGTCGTCTCGAAGGGTGGCAGGGGGCGAAAGACATTCCGGAGGGCTGAACGGAAGGCCTCTCCAGTTTGTCTGACGAACCGGTTTCAGGCTCTGTCTCAGGCTGATACTGATCGTCGGCCGGACATGGCTGCTTGTCCTGTTCCAGAGGTTTCCCCTCAGTCTGCAAGATCCGAGCGGTCGCAAAGGGTGGGCTTACTAGTAGTTGGGAGCTCCAACGTCAGGCGCGTAATGGGGCCCCTTACGAATATGGCAGCAAGAGAGGGGAAGAAAACCAATGTGCACTCCTTGTGCATATCGGGGGGAGTCATCCCAGATGGGCAAAGGGTCCTTCCGGATGCCATGAAGGGCACAGGCTGCACCCATCTGCAGGTGGTCGCTCATGTCGGCACCAATGATGTGTGTCGCTATGGAACGGAGGAAATCCTCTCTGGCTTCCGGCGGCTATCTGATTTGGTGAAGACTGCCAGTCTCGCTAGCGGGATGAAAGCAGAGCTCACCATCTGCAGCATCGTCGACAGGACTGACTGCGGACCTTTGGTACAGAGCCGAGTGGAGTGTCTGAATCAGAGGCTGAGACGGTTCTGGGACCGTGTGGGCTGCAGATTCCTCGACTTGCGCCATAGGGTGGTGGGTTTTCGGGTTCCGCTGGATAGGTCAGGAGTCCACTACACTCAGCAAGCGGCTAAACGGGTAGCAGGGGTTGTGTGGCGTGGACTGGGCGGTTTTCTAGGTTAGGTGGCCTCGGGCAAGTACAAAAAGGGCAACAGCCTCAAAGGGTGCGGGGCAAAGTCAGGACATGTGGGGACCAAGCAGCAATCGGTATTGTAATTGTAAACTATCGAAGCTGCATTGGTAAAATACCGGAAGTTCAAGCGCTGATAGAAAGCACAGAAGCTGAAATCGTTATAGGTACAGAAAGCTGGCTGAAGCCAGAGATAAATTCTGCCGAAATTTTTACAAAGGCACAGACGGTGTTTAGAAAGGATAGATTGCAACCGGTGGTGGCGTGTTTGTCGCTGTTAGTAGTAGTTCATCCTGTAGTGAAGTAAAAGTGGATAGTTCCTGTGAATTATTATGGGTGGAGGTTACACTCAACAACCGAGCTAGGTTAATATTTGGCTCCTTTTACCGACCTCCCGACTCAGCAGCATTAGTGGCAGAACAAATGAGAGAAAATTTGGAATACATTTCACATAGATTTTCTCAGCATGTTATAGTCGTAGGTGGGGATTTCAATTTACCACACATAGACTGGGACACTCAGATGTATACTCAGATGTATAGGACGGGTGGTAGGGACAGAGCATCGAGTGACATTATACTGAGTGCACTATCCGAAAATTACCTCGAGCAATTAAACAGAGAATTGACTTGTGGAGATAACATCTTGGACCTACTGATAACAAACAGACCCGAACTTTTCGACTCTGTAAGCGCAGAACAGGGAATCAGAGATCATATGGCCGTTGCAGCATCCCTGATTATGGAAGTTAATAGGAATATAAAATAAAGGGAGGAAGGTTTATCTGTTTAGCAAGAGTAATAGAAGGCAGATTTCAGACTACCTAACAGATCAAAACTAAAATTTCTGTTCCGACACTGACAATGTTGAATGTTTATGGAAAAAGTTCAAGGCAATCGTAAAATGCGTTTTAGACAGGTACGTGCCGAGTAAAACTGTGAGGGACGGGAAAAGCCCACCGTGGTTCAACAACAAAGTTAGGAAACTACTGCGAAAGCAAAGAGAGCTTCACTGCAATTTTAAACGCAGCCAAAACCTCTCAGACAAACAGAAGCTAAACGATATCAGCGTAAGGAGGCCTATGCGTGAAGCGTTAAGTGAATTCGAAAGTAAAATTCTATGTACCGACTTGACAGAAAATCCTAGGAAGTTCTGGTCTTACGTTAAATCAGTAAGTGGCTCGAAACAGCATATCCAGACACTCCGGGATGATGATGGCATTGAAACAGAGGAAGACACGCGTACAGCTGAAATACTAAACACCTTTTTCCAAAGCTGTTTCACAGAGGAAGACCGCACTACAGTTCCTTCTCTAAATCCTCCCACAAACGAAAAAATGGCTGACATCGATATAAGTGTCCAAGGAATAGAAAAGCAACTGGAATCACTCATTAGAGAAAAGTCTACTGGACCTGACGGGATACCAATTCCATTCTACACAGAGTACGCGAAAGAACATGCCCCTCTTCTAACAGCCGTGTACCGCAAGTCTCTAGAGGAACGGAAGGTTCCAGATGATTGGAAAAGAGCACAGGTAGTCCCAGTCTTCGAGAAGGGTCGTCGAGCAGATGCGCATAACTATAGACCCATATCTCTCTCTTCCGGCCGATGCGGCCGTGCGGTTAAAGGCGCTGCAGCCTGGAACCGCGAGACCGCTACGGTCGCAGGTTCGAATCCTGCCTCGGGCATGGATGTTTGTGATGGCCTTAGGTTAGTTAGGTTTAACTAGTTCTAAGTTCTAGGGGACTAATGACCTCAGCAGTTGAGTCCCATAGTGCTCAGAACCATTTGAACCCATATCTCTGACGTCGATCTGTTGTAGAATTTTAGAACATGTTTTTTGCTCGAGTATCATGTCGTTTTTGGAAACCCAGAATCTACTCTGTAGAGTGATCGTGTGAGACCCAACTCGCTTTATTTGTTCATGAGACTCAGAAAATATTAGATACAGGCTCCCAGTTAGATGCTATTTTCCCTGACGTCCGGAAGGCGTTCGACACAGTTCCGCCCTGTCGCCTGATAAACAAAGTAAGAGCCTACGGAATATCAGACCAGCTGTGTGGCGGGATTGAAGAATTTTTAACAAACAGAACACAGCATGTTGTTATCAATGGAGAGACGACTACAGACGTTAAAGTAACCTCTGGCGTGCCACAGGGGAGTGTTATGGGACCATTGCTTTTCACAATATATATAAATGACCTAGTAGATAGTGTCGGAAGTTTCATGCGGCTTTTCGCGGATGATGCTGTAGTATACAGAGAAGTTGCAGCATTAGAAAACTGCAGTGAAATCCAGGAAGATCTGCAGTGGATAGGCACTTGGTGCAGGGAGTGGCAACTGACCGATAACATAGGCAAATGTAATGTATTGCGAAAACATAGAAAGAAGAATCCTTTATTGTATGATTACATGATAGCGGAACAAACACTGGTAGCAGTTACGTCTGTAAAATATCTGGGAGTATGCATGCGGAACGATTTGAAGTGGAATGATCATATAAAATTAATTGTTGGTAAGGCGGGTACCAGGTTGAGATTCATTGGGAGAGTCCTTAGGAAATGTAGTCCATCAACAAAGGAGGTGGCTTACAAAACACTCGTTCGACCTATACTTGAGTATTGCTCACCAGTGTGGGATCCGTACCAGATCGGGTTGACGGAGGAGATGGAGAAGATCCAAAGAAGAGCGGCGCCTTTCGTCACAGGGTTATTTGGTAACCGTGATAGTGTTACGGAGATGTTTAGCAAACTCAAGTGGCAGGCTCTGCAAGAGAGGCGCTCTGCCACGCAGTGGAGCTTGCTCGTCAGGTTTCGAGAGGGTGCGTTTCTGGATGAGGTATCGAATATATTGCTTCCCCCTACTTATACCTCCCGAGGAGATCACGAATGTAAAATTAGAGAGATTAGAGCGCGCACTGAGGCTTTCAGACAGTCGTTCGTCCCGCGAACTGTACGCGACTGGAACAGAAAAGGGAGGTAATGACAGTGGCACATAAAGTGCCCTCCGCCACACACCGTTAAGTGGCTTGCGGAGTATGGATGTAGATGTAGATCTAGAACTGCCACACACACCATGGCACGGAAATATAAGTGCCACACCAAAGAAGTTACAGTAGTACTAGTATCGATAAACGCTGCTGCTACCACTGATCAGTAATCGATGTTCAACTCCAGAAAACATAGTTCAAATGATTGTTCCTTTTTTGAATTACACGACGGCTTAACTTAAGCGCGCTTAAGTACGTTCGTATAGCAGCCTACCGGCAGAACTAGTTAGTGAATGTACATGTTAACTGTTGTTCTATTAGAATTGGCCTTCTGCCAAGAGTTATTTTGTTTTCTGGGTATTTAGCCAGGAATTACTTTTCCTTGTTATAAGCCGGCCAACAGGCAACTTTTGTTTCTTATTTCGGCCTTCAGCCGCTGGATTTGTGTTTACTGTCAGAAATAGAGTTTGTTTGTTTATTTCCTGAGGGTCGCACTCGTCCGCTGACCGCGGATATAGTACTTGTGCTCCCTTTCGTGTCCGAATTGTGAAACGTACATTGGAGGATATAAATGTTGATAAGCCTCCTAACGATAAGTGATAATAAATTTAAGTGTCAGGAAGTTACACGTTTTCTGACTATTCTCGGAATACCCACTACCGCAGATTTAGCAGTAAACCTACCCGCAATGCCAATTTGGGATCCAGAGTGACATTTATTGCATTGGAATTAGTGGAATGAGCGGTTCCTTCCGTGACTGAAGTGCATTTCCTTACAATTCTTCCATCTAATTTCAGCCTTTCACCTGAGTGAAGCGCAAATAGCTTTTGGTGGTCGTTCTCCGAATACCCCTAGATATTTTACTGTTGTTTGTTATTCCTGTGATTTATCGCCATCAGTGTAACCGAAGTCCGCCTCCGTACCTGAGCAGTCAGGGTGTGATGGAAGTGAAATGTGCGTGTGGCATTTTATACCGGAACTCCCCTTATTCGCAGTTAGGCGGCCTATTGCGTATTTTCATTGGCTGCATTTGGGCGACTTGCACATCAGTGATGTTGAAATTACGATGAGTGGGCGGGACGGGGGAGGGAGGTGGGGTGAATAAATTTTCGCAACTTGGCAGAAGTTGCGCAACAGTACCAGATCGAAGTCGCCTAATGACACTGCCACCTCCACAGGTTGCATAACAATGCTGAAAGCATGCAGATTATAGGAGTAGAAGATGCAGTGTGAGTTATCTCCATGTCCTGCATCTAATTCGAGATGACCAAGCTGACTACTGTCTTTCCTTATTCACGTAGAAGAGACTACGCGCCTGCTGATTCGCAGTCGGTCAATCAAAGCTCGCATGCGTGAAAGCAGGTGAGAGTGAACCGTGTAGGTATCGAGTGATGGGGAACGAGTGGCACTCATTCTGTTTCACCTCGCGGATGTAGTGCTCGAGTACTCTTAGCACCATCAAGCCAAATAAGGTACTGCTTGAGAGAGAAGTACGGGTTCCAAGCTCTGTGATGCACACAACGTCCGACAGAGCTGTGTGCCAACACTGTGTCCCTCCACGCCGCTTCTATCGTTCTGCACTGGATGACATGTGAGCGTCACAACAAAAGGCTGGTATTGAAATCTAGCACCAGCTGCTGTACATTAAATTTGCATATTTTACTGTACTTCTTTATATTCGGAAAGATGTACGAAGGAAACGAATGATGTGAGAAAACTAATTGCAAGGTGCTGTTTCTGTATCTTACTGTCTCCGTGTTGATATGATTCTTAATGGTCTCCATAATTGCTTTAATTATACCTCTAGACGGTCATTGGTAGCAATGCCTTCTTGATAGTTTTATGCACAGCCATCTCAACACCTAGAATCTGATTATGATCTGTTTCGAAGAGAACGGACCACATTGTAGCTATGACTTAAGAGGCAATAGTTCAACAGCTCCCCCAGCAGTACCCTCCGCCTCGCAGAGCACAAACGTGGGTGGTATGCAGAGATTTTCACCTTAAAATATGGAACGACTTTTCCTAAAAATCCGAGTAAACTTCCATTCATACACTGACTTCTACCATTTGTAAACTGCTTAATAGCACAGTACGTTACACTGATGAGACAAAGTCTGGGAATACCTCATAATGTCGTGTCGGATCTCCATTTGCCCGATGTAAAGCAGCAACTCGACATGCCATGGACGCAATAAATCTTCGGAAATCAACCGCAAAAAAAAAAAAAAAAATAGCCACGGGGCCTCTATAGCTGTCCATTATTGCAAAAGTGTAGTCGGTGCAGGACTTTGTGCATGAACTGACCACTCTATTATGACCATAAATGATCGGTGCGATTCATGTCGGGCGATCTGGGTGACGAAATCATTTGAACTGTCCAGAGTATTCGGTAAAAAAATCACGAAAATGATGATGTGGTGACACGTGGCATTGACACTTTTTTTTGAGTCGTCTGTCCTCTAGTTTAATGTGGACCGCCACGAATTTTTCAGCTGTGCTTACCTCTTCGTCTTAAAGTAGCTACTACGTCAATTACTTGTTGTGTGTATTCCCATCGCTGTTTTCCTCTACAGTTCTTACCTTCTACAGCTCCCTCCAGAACCATGGAAGTTATTCCCGGTATCTTATTAGACGTCCTGCTATCGTGCCCCTTCTTGTTAGTGTTTCCCTATATTGCTTTCGTTGCCGGTTCTTCAGAGAACCTCCTCATACGTTGCCTTACCAGTTCATATAAATTTCAACATTCGTCTGTAGCACCACATCTCAAATGCGTTGATTCTCTTCCATTCCGGTTCTCCCACAATGATGTTTCATAACGTACAACGCTGTGATCCAAATGTATATTGTCACAAATTTCTTCTTCACGTTAAGGCCTATGTTTCATAATAAGAGAAATCGCTTGTCCAAGAATGTCCTTTTGCCAGTGTTAGTCTTATTTTGATGTCTTCCTTGCTTCGACAGTGCTGGATTATTTTTCTGCCTATATAGCAGGATTCCTTAACTTCATCTACTCCGGTATCACCAATCCTTATGTTCAGTTTCTCACCTTTTTGGTTTCTGCTACTTCTCATTACTTTCGTCAAGCTGTGATTTACTCTCAATCCGTATACTGTACTCATTATTCAGTGTATTCCATTCAGCCGATCCTCACTTCCACTTCCACTGAGGATAGCAGTGATATCAGCGAATCCTATCAATGATATACTTTCACCTTGAAATTTAATTCCACTCTTGAACGTTTCTTTTATTTTTGTAATTGATTCTTCTATTTATAGACTGAACAAAAAGAGTGAAAGACTACAACCATTGCAGTTTTATCCAAGCACTTCTTTCTTCGTCTCCCACTCTTATTTTTCCCTCAAGGTTCTTGCATGTATTGCATGTTACCCGCCTTTTCCTACAGCTTGTCCCTACTTTTTGAGAATTTCGGGCATCTTATACATTTTACATTGACGAGCTTTTCTTCTAGATCGTCAAATCCTATGAACGTGGTTTGATTTTTCTTCAGTCTTGCTTATGCAATCTACCACATGTTCAGAATTGCCTCTCTGGAGCCTTTACCTTTCCTAAAGCCGAACTGATCATCGTCCAACACATCCTCGATTTTCGTTCTGTTCTTCTGTATATTACTCTTGTCAGCATCTTGGATGCATGAGCTGTTACGCTGAGTGTGTGATAATACTCGCAGTTGGCTCTTGCAATATTCCGAATTATGTGGATGACACTTTTCCGAAAGTCAGATAGCATATCACCAGACTCATACATTCTAGACACCAACGACAATAATTGTTTTGTTGCCACAAACGCAAATGACTTTAAAAATCCTACGTAATGCTAAACTTATTCTATCTTAAGTCTTCCACAGCTCTTTTAAATTCTAATTCCATCTTAAGCCTTCCACAGTTCTTTTAAATGCTGGTTTTAATATCTGATTCTAATATTGGAGTCCCAATTTATGCTATATTTACTCCTGTTTCTTCTCCTATCGCATTATCGTAGAAGTATTTCCCCTCATAGAGGCCTTCAGTTTACTAGTCCCACTTATCTGCTCTCTCCTCTGCATTTAACAAAGGGATTCCCGCTCTGTTCTTAGTGATATCGCTCTTGCTTTTAATTTCAATATACACTGTCTTGACTTTTGTATATACTGAGTCAGTTCTTCCAACAATCATTTCATTTTCAATTTCTTCACATTTTCTTCTGTAGCCATTACTCTTTACCCATGTTTTTCTTTCCAACGTCTGTGATTGGCATTTTTAGGGATGTCTATACTTCTTCAACTGAACTGCCTACTGAGCTATTCCTTAAGGTACTACCTACTGCTCATTCTTTAAACTTCTGTATCGCACTTCTTTGTGCATTGATTCTTCCTGTCTAGTCTCTTAAACTTCAGCCTATTCTTCATCACTACTGGATAGTGATCTAAGTCTAAATCTGCTCCTGGGAACGCCTTACAATGCCGTATCTGATTCCGGAATCTCTATCTAACCACGATGTAATCTAACTGAAATCTTCCTTTAGCTCTCGGCCTTCTCAAAGTATACATGCTCCTCTTGTGATCCTTAAACAGAAAATTCACTATTACTAGCTGAAATTTAATGCAACACTAAATTAGTCTTTCCCCTCTTTAATTCCTGCAACAAAGCGCTTAATGCTGAAGGCCATACGAAATAAATAAGAAAAAATTCTTATTCTCCCGTAACCATTTCTTCTACTCCTTCATCTCCCACCGAATTCCATTGCCCAGTGATTGTTACTTTTTCATCTCCCTTTATGTACTGCATTACCCATTCGTGATATACTACCTCTATCTCTTCGTCTTCGGCTTGCGAGTTCGGCGTGTATAACTTAACTACCATCTTCGGTGTCGGTTTTCTGTGAATACTGATGAGAGTAAACCTATCATTGAACTGTTCTCAAAAACACGCTCCCTGCCCTATCCTTCCTATTCATTACGAATCCTGTTCCTGTTATATCGTTTTCTGCTGCAGTTGATATTACCTTGTACTCATCTCACCACAGTTCATTTTCTTTCCATTTGACTTCACTGATTATCACTGTATCTAGACTGAGTTTAGCATTTCCGTTTTCCGTTTTCAGATTTTATAGTTTCCCTACCTCGTTCAAACATCAGACATCCCAAGCTCTGACTCGTAGAACATTAGCTTTCATTGGTTATTCAATCATTTTTCCACAGTCATTTCCCCCTTGGCAGTCCCAAACCAGAGACCTGAATAATGGAATCTTTTGCCAATTTAGAGACTATGATGACATTTCTTCATTAAAAGCCACGTATCCTGTATGTCTTTAATGCAGTGGTTAGCCTTCCCAACATCCTTATGCCGTTGACCATTGAAGATTCTCCCGCCTTTAGGGGCAGTTTCCCACCATAAGGGCGAGATTACCCCGAAACCCCATCTGCTTCTCAGCCCTCTTTAACAACGCCCTTGGCAGAATGAGGGTGACTTCTTATCCCGGAAATGTTTGGACGCCATTGCTGATGGTGATTTTCATTCAAAATTTAAATGGGGGATGCGGGGGGGGGGTGTTCGAACCCAGGACCGAGTACATTTTTACTAATAAACAAAGACCTTACCCCTATACCCCAGGTCTTACCGGTGTTATATTAATGCTTGCCAATGGTCTCCTAATATTCGAACATAAGCACATCCTGTCGGTGATTGGTTCAGTTGAACCAGAGGACTCAGTCCATTCCATGTAAACGTATCACACAGCCATATGAAATCACTACCAGTTTGCACAGTGCCTTGTTGACACTTGGCTTTATTGCTTCGTGTGGTATGAGCCACACTCGAACTGTACCATGGCTCGTAGCAAACGGAATCTGGACTCATATGATCATGCCGCAGTTTTCAAGTCAGGTCCAAATGACATGGTCTCGGGCCCATAAGAGACACTTGAGAGAGGACAAGTTACTCTCTCATCCGTTTTTCGTATATGGAAAATTATTATAGATTTCGTTACAACCTTACACAACTTGAACGAGACTCTAGGAAGTTAACGGCCTGAGCAGACAGTGATGGAGCCTGGTAGGGCGCTAAAAGCATGAGGTACTTTTATGGTTCTTAGTTCATAGAAACGGCATGTGAGAAGTTGAAAGCAATTAGTGGCGAGCCCATTCCTCAGTGAATCCTACCAGATAGGCCCCCAGGCATACAGGGCAGACAGAGCTGCTCCTAGTCAAGACAGTCTCCAGCAGGACAATGCCGCTATACCTGGATTGGTGCCAGCTGAAGGCTGGGCTTGGGGCGACGGACTGAAGGGACGCATCTACACAGTGGAGTTGTAAACCAGGCACTGTGTGCGGAGTCACGCGTAATAAAAATTCACAAGTTTTCTTGTTCATCGATACTGCAAATAGGCCTGTGACCTACTCCCATCGGCCACCTCGAAGAAACTCCACCGTCTGAGAAACGTTTAGATATAGAATCTTATTACACCTCATAGCTAGGACTAACATGCTCAAGGCACAGGCGATTTAGATAAAGATCTTTAAGATTGTATCCGTTCACTTGTTACCACAGGAATTGACGCTACTTCAGGGAAAAACACCATCTTCCTCCGCGAAAACTTTCTTTTTTTCCCAGATATGCAGATTTCTTAACTCTTGCACTGGTTGGACAAAAGTTTGTGCTGTCGTGTACGGGGGGGGGGGGGGGGGGGCAGGATTTATCACCTCTAAAGACCTGTGATTGGTTCAAGACGTGGTGATGGCGGTGTCGTTCGTGAACTTTGCGGGGAAAAGGAATATTTTTCCTGTAGAGGTGGAGGCACTCGGGTTCTGGACTTTTGTCTGTGAGTGATCTTCTGGTCGAAGCTCTGGCATGTGTGGTTCGTGCGTTTGACCTGTTGTGGGACTGACTTTACCTGCAAGTAGTTAGACTTGGGAGCATGTGGTGAAGTTCTTACTGTACCGACAGTGTGACTTCAAACGTCTCGTACTACTCGTTTGCTGAGGGCACACTCATTCGTTTTTGGTTTACCAATCTTGTCGTTTGGTACCCTTGTGCGCTCTGTCGTATAAGGGAGCCAATTTGGTCCTTGGTACGACCAGTGAACGGGTGTATCACACATTGAAATGTACTGTGATTTCGGGGCTGTGATAGACAGTAAATTACGGTCCACGTACATGATCGCTAGACTGTGAGATTTTGCATTTTTTTTTCGTGGCCGCCATTCACAGATGCCGTGTTACGCCTCGCCTCTGCTGCACACATCTCGGCAGCTGCAAGTTACATCGCTGCACGAAGCAGACAGGGTAACGTACTGCTGCACCGGCCTTGTCAGGGCGTAGAGAACTCAGTCGCCACTTGCTCTCAGCTGCACCTATATAGACTTCTGTAGATTATCAATCGAAATCTACTCAGCGTCAGATCAATTCAGATTGCGTTATCCACATTTTTAGGGGCAGAGTACTTGACTCACGTCTGCCATCCAGGATCCTTGTCCATTATACTCTCTTAACCCAACTGTTAGTTGTTTACTATACTCAATCAAAAACTATAATTTATGTCTGTTTTTCTTATAAAAATTATTGTTGTTACTAAATTTTACTACATTCTGAAACATTTTATATAGTCAGCACCACGGGTTAACTTTCATTGTAGCGTCCCTTACCAGCGTTAACATTCATTGTGGCGTCCCATGCCAGGATAACTTTCACACTGAAGATGATTTCGTGTAGTTAGTAAAGGCATTCCCCTCGGTCGTCTGCTGCCATTCTCCATTAACGATTAATTTTGCAGCACAGTTCTAACTGTTGTATTCGTTGTATGTCCCACACTGCTTTCTACAGTTATTTCGCACAGTGTTGCTTGTCTGTTAGCACTGACAACCCTACGCAAAAGCTACTTCCTCGGACGTTAAGTGAATGCCGTCATCCTGTCCGTTGTTCATGGTGAGAGGTAATGCCTGAAATTTTTATTTTCGAAACGCTCTTGACACTGTGGATCTCGAAATATTAAATTCCCTAACGATTTCCGGAATTGAACGTCCCAAGCGTCAGCTGCGACTACGATTCCGCGTTCAAAATCAATTAATTCCCGTCATACGGCCACAATCACCATTTAGTATTAATCACCTGAGTACAAAAAACAGCTTCGCCAATGCACTCCCCTTTTATATCTTGTGTAGGCCATCTGTATATATGCATATCGTTATTGCATAATCTCTGTCACTTCAGTGTATACAGTATTAACCCCTTGGCCTTTAATTATGAATAGAATCGTGGTAAGGAAGTTGGGTCACAAATAATTTAGCACCAGCCTGCCAAAGGAATTTGGGCCACAAACAACAAGGACGAGCTTGCCTAATGTACTACCCTAACACGATGTTACAGTACTTGGCCTATAGGAGCCATCGGAAACACTCGGTGGCGTAACAGTAAAGAAGTGCAATGAGGAAACTGCATCGGACTGTGAATGATTCCAAGACAGTATTACATATACTATCAAATGGGGAAGCGTGTCCTTGTCAAATATCACAATAAAAACTCACGAGAAGGAGTCCGAAGCGTCCATACATCCAGGTGAAACAAAACAGCGCGGACCAAAAGTAAACAACACTAGCGTGGCTCGTGGCACATCAGGCGGGACACACGCCGCAATACGAGTAGGACTCGTGGTTCAGCAGTTCTCGATATTCTCTTCCTTCAGTTATGCATACATATTCGCTACGTTTACATGCGTCGGTTATAATTCAATGCAAAAATTGAATAATCCATATACAAAACACGTCAGCAAAAACAACATCCAAGCCGGCCGGCGTGGCCGAGCGGTTCTAGGTGCTGTAGTCTGGAACCGCGTGTCCGCTACGGTCGGAGGTTCGAATCCTGCCTCGGGCAAGGATGTGTGTGATGTCCTTTAAGGTTAAGTAGTTCTAAGTTCTAGGAGACTGATGACCTCAGCAGTTAAGTCCCATAGTGCGCAGAGCCACTTGAACCATTTGAACAACATCCAATGGTAGTGATAAGCGTGTCATTACTGCCGACAGCAATTTGATACATCATTCCCAAAATAACATTGGTGTATTGTGTTCCCTCTATGAATATGTCCAAGACGATTAACCATTGAAGACGGCGCCGATGATTAAGACGATATCAATCATCGAAGCAATGGAGTTGGAAACAAAAGTATAACAAGCAAAAAACCTTGGCGTCTACGCTGAAGCCTGGAAAGAATAGCTGAAGCAAAAGGAAGAGCGAACACCGATTTTCAGGAAAACCATGCTACGGAAGAAATATGTGCGAGTCGCTAGGCTTTTATATT
Organism: Schistocerca cancellata; assembly: GCF_023864275.1. Classification (NCBI taxonomy): domain Eukaryota; kingdom Metazoa; phylum Arthropoda; class Insecta; order Orthoptera; family Acrididae; genus Schistocerca; species Schistocerca cancellata. Next base: position 192,922,712 of record NC_064628.1, on the reverse strand, counting down.
TTGAAAAAAACGACACGAATGTGACGCTAGATAAATTACGTAAAATCACAAATGGACTCCTTGAATAAAAAATTCTGTTAAGTACATGTAATAGAATATATCTCGCAAACTATGAATTATTAAAGGTAATTTAATTGACCCATGTCTTGTAAATAATTTATTCATACGAAAAGGGCGAAATCTGGAATCAAATTTCATTAACCTTGCGAATCAGCATCGAGTACTGGTATCATTTCAAAATGTATTCAGGAAACGATAAAACAATATAATTACATTACATCAGAAACAGTGGTGATGGACTTATCAAATTCAGTACTAGAGAGAGGACACAATTAGTACATGGGTAATTGGTATTCTTCCCCGAAACTGTTTATAATCTAAGTAGGAAACTGGCCAAATGATCTTGGGAGACTAAGTTTTAATAGATAAATTAAGCCAGGAGATTTAGTTAAAGGAAAATTTGAAATACGGGAATGCGTAATGAGAAGTTACAGTGGCATATTAGAATAGAACTGGAAGAATAAACGGGACGTCAATATTACTTCTACTAGGCGCAGAAAAGTAGAAATGACCGAATAAAAGAGAAGTCGTCGAAATCCTACTTTTAAGTGAAACTGTCTGTTGATATCAACACGGGAATGAGCAGATGTTAGCGGGTTTCCTTGTTATGATGCAATACTGGCAAGGGTAACGAAACATCCTTTGTATCTACATCTGACAACATAATTTTTATCTATATCTGATACGGAACGTTATCTTCTACTATATCTGTATTAATGATAAAACTACGAAAGTTTCATGTTCTCTTGTTATTTGTTTGAACACGTTAATCTCCAAAACAAGCAGACGGCTAGTCATGTGGTTTCCTCAAGTAACTTTAGCGTAGCTGGTGGCAATGTACTCGTATAAGCCTTATTTCACCAAAACCGGATAACGAAAGAAAGATATCGAAATTTAAAGTTTTATCTAGAAACATCTGGTTACTTTAGTAGATTGGATGTTTAATCAATACCGATAGTGTACCAAAGAATCAATAGAAGGCGCTGTTACTTTTGTGCTACAGTGAAGAACCAATAGGTGACGCTGTCAGTTTTTTAACCCAGTGACAGATGGATTTTCAAAAGTTTACATTAGTGACAGAACTAAGTGTCGCAATCTTATCTTTACCAATATATAATAACAGAGGATATACTAGGCTAGGGTATACGGACTTACTGATTTCTCTTTGTGTCTTTGAAAATTAAGAACAGATGCATTTTATGTAAGACAGTTTGCTGAACATTGATTTCACCGAATTTTTGTCTGAAAACTCTTCAAGCTGCTTCATTAAACGAACATTATTAACACTCTAAATTTTTATTCTTCATGCCCAAATATTTATTTCTCAATGTAATCACCCGGAGAACGAAAACGTTTCTCCCAACGAGAGATCATTTTGTTGATACCGTCAATGTAGAATGCTTAACTTTGTTGACGGATCCACAGCCTCACCCCTGCTGCACCAAATCGTCGATATCAAAGTGCACTATTCTGAGATTTTCTTTTAAGTTGAGGAAAGAAATAAAAATTCGATGGTGCCAAGTCGTGTCTATGGAATATCATAGACGACAGTGAATCTGCTGCGTCGGATTGTTGTAGGTATCGCAGTGGTCGTGCGTGGTCTGCCGTTGTCATACTCAAAAAGATGGTGCTCCATGTGTGGGCGCTTAGAAACTCGACTTCAGCACGCTGTCTGTCACACGCGGACATAGTTACGTTACATGCCGCCATATTACAGGCTACAACTCGGAGCCCTCTACCGGCAGAGAGTTGCATTTGCGTCAGTGAAGAGTTAAAGTTCATTGAGGAATATGCATTACATGTAATAAATCAACCGATATTGAGAATAGAATTCAAAATTCGGAGGCATTACTTTTCAGCAGTCTCTCCTGCATTTGACTTCCTCCTAACAACGTACTTTTACCACAGTGACAAAAGTATTTTCGAAAGTTTACGTCAGTGATAAAATTTAGCACCGCAATCGTACCTTGATGCATAATAAGTAACAGCGAATTTACCTGGCTAGGGTATAAAGAGCTCTACTGATTTTACTTTGTGTATTGAATATTTAACGACACTGATTTGCTACATTCGATAGGTTTTATTTATATTCTTCATTAAGATAAACTATTATAATAAGTATGCTACGCGATTGGTGTGCCTAATTATTACATTTAGATTTAGTTTTACTTATAAATAAAAACTGCTAGGAAATGGTTGTGTCTTTCTGAATGGCCAAAAGAGTATGTCAATGAAACTAGATCCACAAAACTAGGCTCACTTTCCACAACATACAGATCCCATGCAATAAATGATGTGAGGCGGTTCAGGAACACAGTGCTTTAACTTGCTCGTTGGAAACTCCTTCCGCGAGTGAGGTGCAACATAACTCCGATCGAGAGCATCTAGAATTATCTCGCTCCTCAGAATCCTTCGCTCACAGACGCTAAAGGTTACTTCCGTACCACATAAGACCATACACGAGGAAATTTTCGTGGAACGTAGGATGGATGAGCTAGTTTTTATACACATAATCCAGCTTATTTCCGACACTTTACCATTTCGCTTGAAGCGTGTACAGTTCCTGGTGAGCGTATGTAATGACTTGACCACAAGCGAAGCACCTGACCAGATGTTGCATGTTGTAGGCTTGGACCCTTTCCATTGCTAGAGAGTCTCCCTTATGTGTTACTGAACAAAGCGAGCTCTTCGGTCTGGTCCCCAGTAACACTATATCGAACTTTGTATACAAAGAAGCCTTATTAGTCAAAAGTAAATTCCGCACATATGAAGTCTCTGGGACAGCTCCAAATAAATACCAGGCAAATGCCAGGTTTCTCTGCTAGTACTTCCTATATTCCGTACAACAAAGCAATATCAAAAACGAAATATGATTACACCGCGTATAGGCTTAAAATAAGAGAGCATTATTACTAAGTGTGCCGCCACAAGTTCAAAGAGAGAACGTTTATTATCGGGCAGGTATATATCAATGAAACTAGATCCACAAAACTAGGCTCACTTTCCACAACATACAGATCCCATGCCATTCAAAAATCATTCAACTAGAGGTTGAAAATAATGCGCAAATAATAAGAGTAGGAATGAGATGACGGGGAATGTAACAACTGAGGATTTGCTTTACATGTACCTCATTGTTTCGAAACATATCAGACAGTTGAAGATTGTTAATCATCTACAAGTGTTCTCAAAACATAATTAATTTAAATTAAGTGTTAATTAACAAATTATTACTAATCCATTATCCAGTTTCTTTTTTGTTTACTTACTAATCGACCGTATTTAATGTGCAGACAACTTAAAATATTGGCTGTGCCAGAACGAATTTTATTATTTGACAATTCTTTACATTGTATCGAAGTACACAAATATCATACGGTGCGTACACTTTGTGTAGGTTCGAGCACACGGCTAAGCAGCTCAATGGGGCAACGCGTGACCTACCTTCCAGCTTACTATGTTTCGAGTAATCAGGAGTTAGTGGGTGGGTCAAGAGGTTAATGTCTCTTATTCGGCACTCATATGATTTTTTCGGGCATTAAATGTGTAGTCAACTAAATTTAACTTACTAACTACTTGGAATAATACTTACTAATTGATGTATCTGATCATACAATAAAAAGTGTTTTGTGAGTTTTATTAACTATTCTATATGGTTTTGTTATCTTTTACTAATTTTTCTTATTAACTTTTCTAATGATACCCATTGATCTGCCTTCAGCTGTAGCTAAAGTGAATCCCAGTCAAGTCTATGGAGCCGGCCGAAGTGGCCGTGCGGTTCTAGGCGCTGCAGTCTGAAACCGCGAGACCGCTACGGTCGCAGGTTCGAATCCTGCCTCGGGCATGGATGTGTGTGATGTCCTTAGGTTAGTTAGGTTTAACTAGTTCTAAGTTCTAGGGGACTAATGACCTCAGAAGTTGAGTCCCATAGTGCTCAGAGCCAAGTGTATGAAAATTCCATACGAGAACCTTTTAAATTTTATTCCGGCAATAATGAATTTCGTTTTTAATATGCTTCCACCCTACCTCTTGACTTTGCTTGTTGATTTGCTATTGACAGTAAGCTACTGAAATTTTACAACCCTTTTAGATTACTTGGAAATTTTATGACATGTACGTGTATCTGCAGGAATGGTCTTTTGATCCCTGATGTAACGTCTTTTTAGAAAATTGCCCTGTTGTTAATTGAAAAGGTACTTTCGGTGGATTTTGTTTCGGTCAACAGTCGTTGCGTCGAATGAATGCAGGCTCATAATCGGTAGAGTTTCCACACTGGGCACTGACAGGTAACGTCTCAGTTGTGTTTTGTTTGTTGGTGTAGTTACTTGTCTCTTAGGTTGAACAGTCTTTGCTGACATGCAAGAACCATTATCAATTACGGTGTGTCAGTGCGGTCTTAGCAACAATGAAATTTTGTTTTTTTCTGAAGAAATGAGATTCTTAATCAGAAAGTGACTTGACAGATTCAGATAGCGATTATCTGCTAGACTCAGTTGACGATGAAAAGAGCAAGACCGAGGAGTAGTTATCGTTAGGTGGTCTCCCCATCTTAGTTATTTTCACAGAAAGCTCAGGAGTCAACTTTTGCAACAGTGGAGTGGCAACAAGGGAGGGTACGCAGTGGAAGATCGCTAACACTCCTACGCCTGCAACAAGGGCTGCTTTGAACGCCTTGAATGATCAAGGAGGATCCACCGCATGTGCCTGTCGCGAAGTGTATGGCTCGGTCAACAGTACCATCCGACGGCCCGGTCACTGACTATCTCACCCCCACAGGGGTTACATTTGCAACAATAATGAAAAACTTATTTCTTTACTTCTGATCAAGAAACCTAATAAATCTAATACCAATATTCGTACGTGTAGCTCCAAAATCGTCTCAATAGCGACATATTTTCAAACATCTTACGTCCCCTATTTCACCGCTTAGTGATGGTATTCCGGAAAATCTCTTCTTAAAGGACGCTTGCAGTATCAGATCGACGCCCGCTTCAAATTTCAAGTATATGTTCCTAGCAGTTTGGGTGTGAGGTAGTCAGGACACTGGGTTTTATAAATATGAATAAAAATTTACTGGTGTTCAAAATTCAAGTACGTAAAAACTTTCGCATGATGTGTCACTGCCAAGCAATGCTGCTCGATGAAACTTGGACCATCCGTAGAAGAAGCTGCTACAGTAAAGTATAGAAGGTCACTGAAAGACACACGCAATGAGATGAGCTGAAATTACACCTTTATTCAAACACAATACTTAACGTTGAAGTCACCACCACTTTTGTTAGGGCTTTTAATAGGGTGATGATCACCAGGGAAGGCACTGCTTGCTCTGCAACATGCTTTCTTGCTGACCACAGGGTTGTCAAAGAGTTCGTGTAGCAGGGGATTCTTTCCCCCCAACAGCGCTGTTGACAGATGCTGCATGTTCGCTGGTGCTTGTCCATCTCCTCAAAGCATCCAACACTAGGCCGATGGAATTTGTGTCTGGGAAATAATCAGGCCAAGGCCATCACCGTATATCTTGTCGTTTCTAGAGATTCTCTGCCTGCGCTGTTCGTTGTGGTCGGACACTGTCATCTAAAAAAATATGTCAGTTTGGAATGCACATCCGAGCAGACGAACATGTGGAGGGAGTAAAATATCAAAATAGACTTGGTTAGTGTATTGTATTAAAAGAGTCAGAGGTCAATATTACGTCTCACCACAACCTGGAAGACCATAATGATCACTTTCGGGAATATTGGACGATTCGTCACCTGCCTAGAGGTGCGAACACGTAACGCACCCGGGAACATTATCGATGTCAACATCATTGTAACAGGGTACTCCTTTCTCATTTGCGACTTTTCTGGGGCGTATTCAGTCCCGGTGTCACGTTTATGACAGTGCACGACCGCATCAAATAGCACAAGTTAAGGTCTTTGAATACAGCATATTTGGCGAATGGAGTAGCCTTTACATCTACATCTACATCTACATCCATACTCCGCAAGCCACCTGACGGTGTGTGGCGGAGGGTACCTTCAGTACCTCTATCGGTTCTCCCTTCTATTCCAGTCTCGTATTGTTCGTGGAAAGAAGGATTGTCGGTATGCCTCTGTGTGGGCTCTAATCTCTCTGATTTTATCCTCATGGTCTCTTCGCGAGATATACGTAGGAGGGAGCAATATACTGCTTGACTCTTCGGTGAAGGTATGTTCTCGAAACTTTGACAAAAGCCCGTACCGAGCTACTGAGCGTCTCTCCTGCAGAGTCTTCCACTGGAGTTTATCTATCATCTCCGTAACGCTTTCGCGATTACTAAATGATCCTGTAACGAAGCGCGCTGCTCTCCGTTGGATCTTCTCTATCTCTTCTATCAACCCTATCTGGTACGGATCCCACACTGCTGAGCAGTATTCAAGCAGTGGGCGAACAAGCGTACTGTAACCTACTTCCTTTGTTTTGGGATTGCATTTCCTTAGGATTCTTCCAATGAATCTCAGTCTGGCATCTGCTTGACCGACAATCAACATTATATGATCATTCCATTTTAAATCACTCCTAATGCGTACTCCCAGATAATTTATGGTAATAACTGCTTCCAGTTGCTGACCTGCTATTTTGTAGCTAAATGATAAAGGATCTATCTTTCTGTGTATCCGCAGCACATTACACTTGTCTACATTGAGATTCAGTTGCCATTCCCTGCACCATGCGTCAATTCGCTGCAGATCCTCCTGCATTTCAGTACAATTTTCCATTGTTACAACCTCTCGATACACCACAGCATCATCTGCAAAAAGCCTCAGTGAACTTCCGATGTCATCCACCAGGTCATTTATGTATATTGTGAACAGCAACGGTCCTATGACACTCCCCTGCGGCACACCTGAAATTACTCTTACTTCGGAAGACTTCTCTCCATTGAGAATAACATGCTGCGTCCTGTTATCTAGGAACTCCTCAATCCAATCACACAATTGGTCTGATAGTCCATATGCTCTTACTTTGTTCAATAAACGACTGTGGGGAACTGTATCGAACGCCTTGCGGAAGTCAAGAAACACGGCATCTACCTGTGAACCCGTGTCTATGGCCCTCTGAGTCTCGTGGACGAATAGCGCGAGCTGGGTTTCACATGACCGTCTTTTTCGAAACCCATGCTGATTCCTACAGAGTAGATTTCTAGTCTCCAGAAAAGTCATTATACTCGAACACAATACGTGTTCCAAAATTCTACAACTGATCGACGTTAGAGATATAGGTCTATAGTTCTGCACATCTGTTCGACGTCCCTTCTTGAAAACGGGGATGACCTGTGCCCTTTTCCAATCCTTTGGAACGCTACGCTCTTCTAGAGACCTACGGTACATCGCTGCAAGAAGGGGGGCAAGTTCCTTCGCGTACTCTGTGTAAAATTGAACTGGCATCCCATCAGGTCCAGAGGCCTTTCCTCTTTTGAGCGATTTTAATTGCTTCTCTATCCCTCTGTCGTCTATTTCGATATCTACCATTTTGTCATCTGTGCGACAATCTAGAGAAGGAACTACAGTGCAATCTTCCTCTGTGAAACAACTTTGGAAAAAGACATTTAGTATCTCGGCCTTTAGTCTGTCTTCCTCTGTTTCAGTACCATTTTGGTCACAGAGTGTCTGGACATTTTGTTTTGATCCACCTACCGCTTTGACATAAGACCAAAATTTCTTAGGATTTTCTGCCAAGTCAGTACATAGAACTTTACTTTCGAATTCATTGAACGCCTCTCGCATAGCTCTCTTCACACTACATTTCGCTTCGCGTAATTTTTGTTTGTCTGCAAGGCTTTGGCTATGTTTATGTATGCTGTGAAGTTCCCTTTGCTTCCGCAGCAGTTTTCTAACTCGGTTGTTGAACCACGGTGGCTCTTTTCCATCTCTTACGATCTTGCTTGACACATACTCATCTAATGCATATTGTACGATGGTTTTGAACTTTGTCCACTGATCCTCAACACTATCAGTACTTGAGACAAAACTTTTGTGTTGAGCCAACAGGTACTCTGAAATCTGCTTTCTGTCACTTTTTCTAAACAGAAAAATCTTCCTACCCTTTTTAATATTCCTATTTACGGCTGAAATCATCGATGCCGTAACCGCTTTATGATCACTGATTTCCTGTTCTGCGTTAACTTTTTCAAATAGTTCGGGTCTGTTTGTCACCAGAAGGTCTAATATGTTATCGCCACGAGTCGGTTCTCTGTTTAACTGCTCAAGGTAGTTTTCCGATAAAGCACTTAAAAAATTTCACTGGATTCTTTGTCCCTGCCACCCGTTATGAACGTCTGAGTCTCCCAGTCTATATCCGGCAAATTAAAATCTCCACCCAGAACTATAACATGGTGGGGAAATCTACTCGAAATATTTTCCAAATTATCCTTCAGGTGCTCAGCCACAACAGCTGCTGAGCCAGGGGGCCTATAGAGACATCCAATTACAATGTCTGAGCCTGCTTTAACCGCGACCTTCACCCAAATCATTTCACATTTCGGATCTCCGTCAATTTCCTTCGATACTATTGCACTTCTTACCGCTATAAACACGCCTCCCCCTTCACTGTTCAGCCTCTCTCTGCGGTATACATTCCAATCTGAGTTTAGGATTTCGTTACTGTTTACGTCTGGTTTCAGCCAACTTTCTGTCGCTAGTACTATATGGGTGTTGTGATCGTTTATTAATGAGAGCAGTTCTGGGACCTTTCTATAGACGCTCCTGCAGTTTACTATTAGCACATTAATATTGTTATTCCCTGTTGCATTTTGCCTACTCCTATCTTGCCGCGTCTCAGGAGGCGTCTTGTCGGGCCTAGGGAGGGGATTCTCTAACCTAAAAAAACCCCATGTGCACTCCACACGTACTCCGCTACCCTTGTAGCCGCTTCCGGCGTGTAGTGCACGCCTGACCTATTAAGGGGGACCCTACATTTCTCCACCCGATAGCGGAGGTCGAGAAATTTGCACCCCAGATCTCCGCAGAATCGTCTGAGCCTCTGGTTTAAGCCTTCCACTCGGCTCCAAACCAGAGGACCGCGATCGGTTCTGGGAACGATACTACAAATAGTTAGCTCTGATTCCACCCCGCGAGCGAGGCTTTCCGCCTTCACCAATTCCGCCAACCGCCTGTACGAACTGAGGATGACCTCTGAACCCAGACGGCAGGAGTCATTGGTGCCGACATGAGCAACAATTTGCAGTCGGGTGCACCCAGTGCTCTCTATCGCCGCCGGTAGGGCCTCCTCCACATCTCGGATGAGACCCCACGGCAAGCAGACAGAGTGAACACTGGCCTTCTTCCCCGACCTTCTCGCTATTTCCCTAAGGGGCTCCATCACCCGCCTAACGTTGGAGCTCCCAATAACTAATAAACCCCTCCCCCCGTGTGCCTGCTCGGACCTTGCTGAAGGAGCAGCCACATGTCCCCTCACAGGCAGAGCGGGCGATGCCACACGGCCAGCCTCCACATTGACCTTCCGCCTCGTGCGCCGCGAACGCCGCTGAACCCGCCACTCCCCTTGGGGAGAGGGTGGCCCAACCGCGCCCGGTACCCGCGAAGGTGTCTCGACAGCAGGGACAGTGGGTGAAGCATGTAACACCTGGGGTGTACCTTGCGACGCACCAGACTCCCCACTGCCGCTACACTCCGAGGCAGCAGCCTGAAGACGGCTGACCGCGGCCATCAACACACTCAGCTGTTCGCGAACAGTGGCCAGCTCCTCCTGCGTCCGTACACAGCAGTCACACATCCTATCCATCCTAAGGAAACAATTTACTGAAGGGAGTTAATCAACCTTTAACTAGACTGCTAATTCACTAAAGGCGGCTGCTTATTCACTAAACTGTGGTTGCTAGCCCCTTCTTGTAGAAAACAATGAAAATAGCACTACCTGTCTCTGGACTGTATTGAAAACAAACTCTAGCACTACTGGCACTATGGTTGACTACAGGGACTCTCTCTTACTGTATTCAAAACAAACACGAAATCTATGGAACACTATTAAGAGCACTCTAAAAATAAAGCTTCCTAAAAGCAAATACACACGGAAGAAGAAGTGACAAGTAAGAAAAATACAGTTAATACTTAAATTATGGTAGCTCGCTGCACAGCAGACGTGAAGCAGGCGGCAGTTACGACGACACTGACACTACTGGCACTATGGCTGACTAAAGGGACTCTCTCTGACTGTATTCAAAACAAACACGAAATCTATGGAACACTATTAAGAGCACTCTAAAATTAAAGCTTCCTAAAATCAAATACACACGGAAGAAGAAGTGACAAGTAAGAAAAATACAGTTAATACTTAAATTAAGGTAGCTCGCTGCACAGCAGACGTGAAGCAGGCGGCAGTTACGACGACACTGACCCGTTCTCCCTCTCCTTGAATCCGATAGAGCACATGTAGTAAGTGTTGGGGAGACCACTCAACAGCTGTTAACCTCACTGATGGATGAATGGGACGCCCTGCTACAGTAACATTTTACCAAACTCGTGATGAGATGGCAACACGTTGCGAAGCATGCATTGCGTTTAAGGTTGACCTCACCCCCTACTACGAACCATGTCCTGCCTTTTGTAATTTCTAGGAAACCATAATGAATTGCGGTGAATTCTGTGTGATTCTTGTCTGTGTCATTTCTGTTAGTGTAATTGAATATTTCATTCTGTTAGCTTTCTACTACTTTATAACATATCTATGTTTGCTCCAAGTTTCATCGAGATATGTTACTTGGCAGTTTCGTGCCTAGGTTTCGCACACGTGTGTAGTTATAATATTACTTATTTTTAATGGCTACCTTCATTTCACTTTACTCGCTATTACGGAACTAGAGAAGGATTAATGAAGTCTAATATAGTTAACTGTATCATTTCTTTCCATCTAACATTACCTTCGTTTATTATCTGGTTTCATTTAATGAGAAATAAAAACTGCGTAGTTACCATTGTTGATGGGCATAAACTGTGGCTAATGCAGTACCAAGAATATGAAGAAGTAGAAACATCGCGTCTTTTTAAGCACAACCACCCTAATGTGACTTCTGTCAGATGACGTCCCTACACGGGAAAAACAGATTGCATAAAAGTTCGCAAGCGCCATGTGGGAAATCTGCACACCGCGTGAGAGCGATTACGCTCGACTTTGCCAAAAGGGCTCACAGTGCGCAACCGGAAGCTTTCAGCGGAGGCGCGGAGCGGGTCCAAATCTAGCCGTGCGAATGCCCCGGCGCGTGCCGCTGGTGTGGGGCTGTGGGGGCCGGATGCGCGGCCCCTTGCAGCCTCGTCGCGGCTGCCCGCACACCACTGTCTGGCGCCGCGCCTGGAGATACGCCGCGCGGCGGGAACCAACGGCTGCGAGAAAGCCCCACTGTGTTCTTTCCTTTCCTTTCCGTTCCCTTCTTCACTCTCCCCCTGTGATCAAGCACTTTTCTTCCCTGCCCTCCTCGACCCCGAATTGCAAAACGGAATTTTGTCTCCCTCCTCGTCGCAGATTCATTATTCGCTCGTGTTCGGAGCGCAGGTAAATCTATTTTCCAATAAAATTATCGCTCGATGTCGAATATCTGCGCGCCTTTTTCTGCTACTCCTTTCATACGAACACACACACTCTCTCACACACACACACACACACACACTTGTCTATATATACAAATCCTATACCTCCTGCGCTCCCCTCCCGCTGCCTTCCGGTTCGTCAGATTTCCTCCATCAATCAGGCCCCCTTTCTCTTCTAGCTGTGCTTCTTTTGACGTGATTCCCTTTCGCTTTCCTTTTGTACCTCTGAGTTTCACGTAACGCTTCGAGTTCCCTTAACATTGATTCGCCAGAAATAGACGTCAGGAAATGGACTGGAAGTTTCCTGTTTAGCTTCCATGATGTACTGAACGAACAAACTAAACACATCGTCAGTTAGGATATTACATGCCTGTGTAATGACAATCTTCATGTTGACGTACGTTGAATCTTCAAAAATGGGCCGGCCGCGGTGGTCTAGCGGTTCTGGCGCTGCAGTCCGGAACCGTGGGACTGCTACGGTCGCTGGTTCGAATCCTGCCTCGGGCATGGATGTGTGTGACGTCCTTAGGTTAGTTAGGTTTAAGTAGTTCTAAGTTCTAGGGGACTTATGACCTAAGATGTTGAGTCCCATAGTGCTCAGAGCCATTTGAACCATTTTTTTTTCAAAAATGGTTCAAATAGCTCTGAGCACTATGCGACTTAACTTCTGAGGTCATCAGTCGCCTAGAACTTAGAACTAATTAAACCCAACTAACCTAAGGACGTCACACACATCCATGCCCGAGGCAGGATTCGAACCTGCGACCGTAGCGGTCGCTCTGCTCCAGACTGTTGCGCCTAGAACCGCACGGCCACTCCGGCCGGCTACGTTGAATCTGTAGCCCACGTCAGAACTGGAAGCAACATTACACGTTTATCTCAGCATGTTTCACCACTTCGCCTACACTGTTCCGGTTTTGCTTTGTACAAGGTGATTATTATTAACGTTTAAAAACCGCCGAAGTGACGTAGATGACTTTGAGACCAGTAATTTAATATGAGACATGTGAGGTCGGAATCATCGGAAAATACCACAAAAATGAATGACAAGTACTGAGCGTGGGACGTCGTCAAATGAGGCACCTTGCCTTACAGCAGCGGTTGGGTTTGGGTGTGAAAAAATGATTGAGTGATGCAGTATTTGCATTCGAGCACCATTTGTAAATGTGACCTGTAGTAAAAGCAGAAGTTACGAAATTATTGTCTTTGCTGTAACAAAGTGTGGTGTGCGTACTGTAAGACCTTCGGTACACACACCATCAGATTACTTGACTTGTCGCTCTAACGAGGTGGGCGAGTGTCAGCAATATGTCTCGTGGTCTTATCGTGGCGTGTTTATCTTCTGCCGTTAGGTCAGACGATAGAAATGCCACTTGCACGCTTTGAGTAGCAGATTGACGGTGACCAACTTTAAACAGAACTTGATTAATTTTCACACACATTTATTAAAATAATAAAAAGCATAGACATTACTTAACTTGAGTCTGGAATCTATTTGCAATTGACAATCAGAAGTTCCTTTGGTATTGGTACGTTAATCTTATTCTCACACATCTCTGATACTTGACAAAATGTCTAGTCATTTCTCTTCATGGGTATGTACAGGAATATGATAATCTTATTAGATGCAGACTGAAACTTGACTACAGACTAATGCAGACTTGAACAGACTGGTGCAGACTAATGCAGACTGAGTAATTGGAGGTCTGTACACTCGTTATAATACCTCGTGCGTTCAGGTATCACTGCGCGAGTGTGATCCGCGAGGCGAAAAGGTTCAACGTTAGCAGCAATCTCATTGGCACCGTTACATATTAATACGCGGATCGGCGGAAGCAGAATTTGGTCCGTCTCTACGACAGCGCCATATCGTAGTGCGGAGACGGAAGAGCGCTGCGCCTGCGCTGTTGTGCTTAGCGGGGCGCGCTCTAGTGGGAAAGTTGTGTACGCGCTGAATACGCGGAACTATGTACACAACACAAAGTAAAAGTTTTTCTTCTTTTGTATTCTTTTCTTTTTTATTTCATGTTTCAGGTATCACTGCGCGAGTGTGATCCGCGAGGAGAAAAGGTTCAACGTTAGCAGCAATCTCATTGGCACCGTTACATATTAATACGCGGATCGGCGGAAGCAGAATTTGGTCCGTCTCTACGACAGCGCCATATCGTAGTGCGGAGACGGAAGAGCGCTGCGCCTGCGCTGTTGTGCTTAGCGGGGCGCGCTCTAGTGGGAAAGTTGTGTACGCGCTGAATACGCGGAACTATGTACACAACACAAAGTAAAAGTTCTTCTTCTTTTGTATTCTTTTCTTTTTTATTTCATGTTTTTAAAGTAATTATTTAGTAATGAACAGGAAGTCGTTTACAGGTAACAATATAATTCTGAATCTTATATTCATTTACTTGTGACGCAGTACGCTAGGGTTTTGCTGTACTGTACTTTGCAATAAACCAGCGGAGACCACGAGACCAGTAAATAAAATAAGAAGTAGTATCTCAATTAAAGGCACAATTGTCTAACGCAGTGAGAAAATACAGCTTCCCAGATACAAGACTCGAACCCTGAGCTTCACGCGCTGAAGATGCACACGTGGGCCCAGAGCCATAGCGACGTGAATACTGCACTTTGGTTGGGATGATCACGTGCAGCAGACTGATAGGCTTAACGGCTGCATGTGCGGTGAGTTAGGACATCTGTTTGTGACACGTGTTCAGCTTTTGTCATACACGTTTGGGGTTTTCCCCAATATTTGCGACTCCATGTGTCTTAAATTACTTGTCTCAGCGTCATAAATGTCGCTCCGAAGCTTTTGAAATATTAACGAGAATCACCCTGTATACTACACAGTCGTAGGGAAGGATGCAACCCACGTGATACATCCACCGTGCTGTAACAAATCGGTGAGTTTCGACCTAATTTTAATAGCAAAACTGATCTCGTACTTCTAACGTGCTAAACAGTTTAACGTTCTAGGGGAAAGAAAAAGAAAAGGAACTCATCGTTTATACAAATGGTGTAGAGTGCTTGTTTTCTTTACATCGATTGTAATCTAAATACTCAAGTCAAAACTGATGTAATCAGCCATCTACTGTAACAAATATAAGCAGTAGAACTTGACTCGTATATCAAAGTAAAAAATAATAAAGGTACAAAATTGCTTGACTGTTATAATCTGACATTACATTTCGTTACACCCAGACATGCAGAACAGACTGGTCGATAATACCTCGTCCGCCCCAAATATTTTGAGGGTGTATTAATGAAACTTCTGGACAACTTGTTGTGGTAGTTTCAATGCGTACATTGCCTCTGCACACTGGCGTACGATGCACAGAACTTTCATACAACCATGAGAAACTGCCATAAGAGTTCTCCATTGAGATGTTCGACTTGCTTGTTACATTTTCACCTTTATCGGTCTTGGAAAACCATGAGAGACCCATGCGCACGTTATCATTTGTGGTAGTTTGTTATTGAAACACCAAGTTTCGTCACCAATGACAACTTTCTCCAGAAATGAACAGCGGTTTCTTTTCATTTCAATTAAGCCGCGTCAAGGGTTCCAGTGTTGTGTTAAATCATGAGCTCGATGTCTGAGTGAAGCGTTCCAATTTTCTCTACTTTGAAACATTCTAGTGAGCTGCTTTAAGAAGATCATTTAGGTATTTTGATGAGGTGGCTTGCTACGGTTGTCGAGGGCTTGAGGAACTGCGTTTTAGACATCTGCTGCAGAATTTATTCTTTATTCCTTACTGATTCAGGTCATCACAGGGAATTTAAAAAAATGAAATAACCGATATAAACGTTAAATGAAGCAGACTGATTACCATATAGATCCAGAAATAAAGTGGAAGTCCTGACAAAAGCGTTACATCAGATGGACAAGCAAGTCATTTTTCCTTTAGATGTAACTGAATTCCTTAAAGCTACAAAATGTTTATATAACTATACGTTACACGCTGTGACTCTAATAGCATAAAAATCTCAACTGAGTATTAATGGAAAAGCGCGGGAGGCGATCTCGGTTAAACAGAGAACGTCAATAAATAGATATGGGTAAGAGAACTTGAAAGGTAACTTGTTTAGACTATTTAATTGATTGAGGATGTTGGCAAAATTTAGTGTACTAACAACATTTATTTTACCAATCAAGATATAAATTATACTAAACAAGTTATAGATTGAATTCCCTAAACAACCAACAGATCATGAAACACTCCACTGTGTGGCACCTGGTTGGCAAAGACAGTTTAACTAGGTGATCAGTGAATCAAGTACTCTGGCACTAGAATTGTGGATAAAACAAACTGAACTGAGATGACGCTGAGAAGACTTTGAATGATCAAATCGACTGAAGTTTCTTTACTTAGGTGCAGTTGAGAGCTTGTGGTCATTGTCTGTACGCCTTGACAATTCCGGAGCGGCAGTACATTATTCTCTTTACCTCGTGCGGTGATGTGACTTGCAGCTGGCGAGATGTGTGTGATGGAGGAGGTGAGACGAGGAGCTGACACCTGTGAATCGACTACGGCCGCGAAATAAATGCAAAAATCTCACGGTCTAGCGATCAGTCAGACGGACTGCAATTTACTCTCCTGCAGAGCCCTGAAATCACTGTAGATTTCAGTGTGTGACACACCCATTCGCTGGTCGTACCAAGGGCCAATTTGGTTCACTTATACGACAGAGCGCGCAAGGATACCAAACATCAAGACCGATAAACGAAAAACGAATAAGTGTACTCTCGGCAAACGAGTAGTCCGAGACGTATGAAGTCACACTGTATGTACTGTAAGAACTTCACCACAGGCTCCCCAGTCCAAACTACTCGCAAGTTAAGTCAGTCTCAGGACAGGTCCCAAGTGTCAGCCACACGTGCCAGAGCTTCTACCAGAAGTGCTTACCAGACCAAAGCCCATCAACCAAGTGCTTCCCACCTATCCAGAAAAAAATTCCGTTTTCCAGCAAAGTGCACGAACGACAACGCCTTCAAATCGTCTTGAGCCAATCACAAGGCTCTAGAGGTGCTAAATCTACCCTCCCACATAGCAGCACAAATTCATGTCGAACCAGGGCAAGAGTTAAGACACCTGTGTCTCTGAAATAAACACAACAGCCAATTACAGGTTTTTTTAAGTTTTCAGAAAGGGGAAAATATGATTCTCTCCAAAGTCATGTCTCTTCCCACGTCAATAAGTGAACAAATACAATCTCAGAGATCGTTATCCAAATCGCCTGTGCCTTAGAGCTTGTTAGTCTAAGCTATGAGGTGTAATAAAGATTCCATCTATACACGTTTCTCAGATGCCGGAGTTTCCTTATACATCAGGGGCAGCTGAGGGAAGGGGCTCACTGTCCTTCTTGCAATATCGTCGAAAACAAAAGAAGTGAAATTTTATTAAGCGTGGCTCTGTACACAATGGCCTGTTTAAGACTCCACTCTGTAGACACGTTCCTTTAGACCGTCGCCTTGCCGAGGCTTCTGTTTTGAGCCACGGTAGGCATCCTGGCATTGTTCTGCTGCAGCCCTGTCCCAACAAGGGGCTGCCTGTCTGCCCTGTATATTTGTGGACCTGGGCTAAGGGATGGGCTGGCCGCTAATTGCTTTCAACTCCCAACAAGCCGTTTATGTGAGCTAAGAATCATAAAAATACCTCATGCTTTTAGCGCCCTACCAGGCTCCATCAACGTCTGCTCAGGCCGTTAACTCTCTGGAGTCTTGTTCAAGGTGCGTCAGGTTGTAATAAAATCTTTAATAATTTCCTGTATGCGAAAAATAGGTGAGAGAGTAACTCATCCTCTTTTAAACTCTAATGAATAGAATGCAAATCACATTTTCGAAATAGATTATTCACAAAGATACGTACCGCCAGGAAGAATAACATCACATTATGTGACAGTGTTCCTATACAGCTTCCATCTAACTGATTCCTGTTAGTGTATATCTTTGTCTGTATCCTAATTCGAATATGAGAGGTTGTGTTCTGAATTGCGTTTTTGGGGTTCTAATATATGAATGAGCTCACTGACGATCTCTGTTTAACTGAGATCACTCTGTTTCTTTCATACTCTGTTGTGTGTCGTTGTCAACCCAATTTTATGTAGTTAGCTTCATTGTGGATGACGTATGGTTATGCTAACTTTTTCTAACTTTGAGGACTTTTCGTTCATCCAAATGAAAGATGAACTGCTTATCCATTTCAGCACTTCTCTGAATAACTAATGTAATGAAAAGAAAAAAACAGTCGGTAACGCTCTTAGGACCTATTGCTTATATGATTCAGCGTCTCATTCAAAACATATATTACTCTAACGTAGCATTTTCTATTAATAATAGCTTAAAAGTAGTCTTATTTGTAATTTGAAACCAGTGCATTTCGTCTTAGAAGCCTCAGATGTCTATAAAACTAGCTATACCGTAGGATAAAAAAGACGAGCATTATCTGTTATGTGCAAAGAACATCTCTTAGGAATAAAAGGTACGAACATATCGAGCTCATTCATTGCCGATCACTTATAAATTAGGGGCCAAAACTCTAAATAAGTCCTTAACCTCAGTATTCTGCACACAGAAAGGCAATTTTCGAGTAACTTTCTTTTAATGATGGTTCCATTCTTAATTAAACGTTGTAGCTATGTAATAAAATTTTTGAATCACGTAAATCAATTACTTAGAAATTCGTAAAGATGACTAATTTATCTCAGAGCAGCTACAAAAATATAGTTCTTCTCTCTTTTCTTCATTTATTACATTGTAATCTCATCGTTCAAATGTACCTAATAAACACATCAAAAATGTTGTGCATCACCTCAGTTCGTCGAGTTCCGGAACCCGTACAGAAAATTGGAATAGAGATCAAAATAGCCGGCCGTTGTGGCCGAGCGGTTCTAGGCGCTTCTGTCTGGAACCGCGCGACCGCTACGATCGCAAGTTTGAATCCTGCCTCAGGCATGGATGTGTGTGATGTCCTTAGTTAGGTTTACGTGGTTCTAGGTTGTAGGGGACTGATGACCTCAGATGTTAAGTCCCCTAGTGCTCAGAGCCATTTGAACCAGAGATCAACACAAACATCGTTTCCGCGCTTTTTATTGTTCATGAAAACCACACAAATCATGTTGTACCACCATACAGCGAGACCTTCAGAGGGGATGGTCCAGACTGCTGCCCACACAGGTACCTCTAATACCCGGTAGCACGTCCTCTTGCTTTGATACATTACTGTATTCGTCGTGACATACTGTCCACAAGTACATCAAGGCACTGTTGGTCCAGATTGTGTCACTCCTCAAGGGCGATCCAGCGTAGACCCCTCAGAGTGGTTGGTGGGTCACGGCGTCCATAAACAGCCCTTTTTAATCCTTCCCAGTCATGTGCGATAGGGTTCTTGTCTGAAGAGCATGCTGGTCACTCTAGTTGAGCAATGTTGTTATCCTGAAGGTAGTCATTCACAGGATGTGCACGATGTTGGCGCGAATTGTTGTCCATGAAGACGTTTGCCTCGCCAGTATTCTAGCGATAAGGTTGCACTATCGGTCGGAGGATGGCATTCACGTATCGTACAGCCCTTACGGCGCCTTCCATGACCATCAGCGGCGTACGTCGGCCATACAGTGCCACCCCAAAACAGCAGGGAGCCTCCACCTTGCTGCACCCAATGACAGTGTGTCTAAGGCAACCTGATGAGGTTGCCTCCAAACTCGTCTCGAATGATTGTCTAATGGAAGGTATATGCGACACTCATCGGTGAAGAGACAGTGATGGCAATCTCAAGCGGTCCATTCGGCATGTTGTTGGGCCTTTATGTACCGCGCTGCATGGTGTCATAGTTGCAAAGATGGACCTCGCCATTGATGTCGGGAGTGCAAAATGGTTCAAATGGCTCTGTGCACTATAGGACTTAACTTCTAAGGTCATCAGTCCCCTAGAACGTAGAACTACTTAAACCTAACTAACCTAACGACATCACACACAGTCATGCCCGAGGCAGGATTCGAACCTGCGACCGTAGCGGTCGCGTGGTTCCAGACTGAAGCGCCTAGAAACGCTCGCCCCCCCCCGGCCGGCTCGGGAGTGAAGTTGCGCATCATGCAGACTATAGCGCACAGTTTGAGTGGCATCATGACGTCCTGTGGCTGCACGAAAAGCATTATTCAACATGGTGGCGTGGCCGTCAGGGTTCCTGCGAGCCATAATCCGTAGATAGGGGTCATCGGCTGCAGTAGTAGCCCTTGGGCGGCCTGAGCGAGGCATGTTATCCACAGTTCCTGTATCTCTGTATCTCCTCCATATCCGAATAACATCGGCTTTGTTCACTCCGAGACACCTGGACACTTCCGTTGTTGAGAACCTTTCATGGCACAATCTAACAATGTGGACGCGATCGAACCGCGGCGTTGATCGTCTAGGCATTGTTGATCTACAGATAACACGTAACGTGTACCTCCTTCCTGGTAGAATGACTGGAACTGATCGGCTGTCGGACCCCCTCCGTCTAATAGGCGCTGCTCATGTATGGTTGTTTACATCTTTGGCGAGCTTAGTGACATCTCTGAACAGTCAAATGGACTGTTTCTGTGATACAATATCCACAGTTTAGGGAACCGGGATGTTGTAAAAATTTTTTCTATGTGTGTATTTACAGCTGCACTGTTCTGTATAACTTTCATTTTGCATGACACTAGCTAATTGATATGTTAGCACACAATTATATGCTACTTAAACGATTTTTCTTAAATTAAGCAGCTGGTATCTTCGATTGTTAATGGATGGACAACTTGTTCCGTGTTCACGTTGTGGATACTTCACCAGTGACTATTTTACTATTACATCCCTCGGCGGCGTGTCCCGTCCCACGCCATGTTGCTGTTATTTTAGTGGCAGTTACCAGTCTTGTGTCTGTTTCCGGCTCTTTAATTTTATGTGGTTCAAATATTACCTTCTTGATGAAGTATTTTCTGTGACAAGTACATTATTGCTCTTAAATTTGTTCGTCAGTTGCTACATGTGGCTACAGAAATCTTATACCTGTGCTCGGAGTAAAAACCATACTTTTCTTAGTTATTCTCTGTGCTAATATTTATTTGTAATATTTTTAGGTAGTTGGGGATATTCTGGTGAAGACACCTGTAGTCGGTATCAATATCCCGTTCAAATGGCTCTGAGTACTATGGGACATAACATCTGATGTCATCAGTCCCCTAGAACTTAGAACTACTTAAACCTAACTAACCTAAGGACACCACACACATCCATGCCCGACGCTGGATTCGAACCTGCATCCGCAGCGGTCGCGCGGTTCCAGACAGTATCCTGTAAAAGTAAAATTTTGTTTCAAGGTGTTTGCTCTTTTATATCTAGGACATTCTTGTACGCTTACCATCCAACAGTCATGTTTAAAATTGTAAGAAGGGGGAATAGCCGGCCGGTGTGGCCGTGCGGTTCTAGGCGCTTCATTCTGGAACCGCGTGACCGCAACGGTCGCAGTTTCGAATCCTGCCTGGGGCATGGATGTGTGTGTGATGTCTTTAGGATAGTTAGGTTTAAGTATCTCTAAGTTCTAGGGGACTGATGACCTCAGATGTTAAGTCCCATAATGCTCAGAGCCATCTGAACCACTTTAAGAAGGGGGAATATCGTGGAACGGTCAAACAGGAAGCTTTAGAAGACACACTTGAGTTGCCTTTGGCTAGTGGATGACTGTCAATAACAGCCTGCTGTTTGATGTACTGAAGTACGCCACGTTCGGTGCGGTTTCTGTAACCTGTCTGTCCTCCGTGCTTACTGGATTGTGTGAGCTAGGTTTACGTATGCAGCTCTATCCATGTTCCGGCCCGAGTTCTAAGTCTCCCTGTTGCTCGAGCGGGCGATAGTCCTGCGTGAGGTGTGCGTGCAGTCGCATTGTATGAGCTTGAATGTGTTCATGCTACTGCTGCAAGTTTAACTGACACATCACACCTAAATCTGAGCGCAAGGTTCAAATTGAATTGCTGGTTTATGTAAGGGTACTCAGTGATTTCAGCTGTGTTTGTCTTGCTGATGCGTATGAATGTGAGTACTATATTGTTCGACATATATCAGGCATCGGGATAATTCAAATTACTTGTCAGTGTATAATTCAGCAGGGATGTGAGCCCCATTAACTGAAGCCAAACTTTCCGTCTATTGGATGTTTTGCATAGTTTAATTATGTTTCTCTTTCTATTTTTATTCACATCGATCGTAAGGCGTAAAATTATTTTATGCTTTTAATACGTTTGATTATTATTGGCCGGCCAGACTGGCCGAGCGGTTCTAGTCGTTTCAGCCTGGAACCGCACGACCGCTACGGTCATACGTTCGAATCCTGCCTCGGGCATGGATGTGATTTGAGTCCTTAGGTTAGTTAGGTTTAAGTAGTTCTAAGTTCTCATATGTTACGTCCCATAGTGCACAGAGCCATTTCAACCATTTTTGATTATTATTGCTTTTATTATTTGGAATACTCTGTGTCAGCACTGGATTTAATTAACGTTAACGACTTTTACATTTAGCTTTACCTTCCTTGTTAAAAATCCTTTGTTGTTATTTGGCTACCCTTGTTCAAAATGGCTCCAGGCACTATGGCACTTAACATCTGAGGTCATCAGTCCCCTAGACTTAGAACTACTTAAACCTAACTAACCTAAAGACATCACACACACCCATGCCCGAGGCAGGATTCGAACCTGCGACCGTAGCAGCAGCGAGGTTCCGGACTGGAGATCCTAGAACCACTCGGCCACAGCGGCCGGCCGCTACCATGGTGAGTGATTGAAAATTAAAACCATTTTAGCTGAGTTTTTATACACTGTTACTTTACGTGGCTGATAAATAAAACATGAAACGAATGAAAAAGTAATTTTGTCCCTCCCTCTTTCTCTCTGTCTCTCTCTCTCTCTCTCTCTCTCTCTCTCTCTCTCTCACTCGATACATATATTTATAGTGACCGAAAAATGATTGCAACGCCAAACAAGCGATGTTGACACAAAGTGGATAGGGGTGTTCCTACATGTGAAAGATAAAGTCAATTCACGTTTCGTACCAGTGACTTAGGAGTTGCGCTCGGAGTGCCATTATGAGGAGCAAATCAAGGGTGCCATAAATACACGCTGTAACGTTCGTGAGCTTTAGTTACCTTAGAGAATAGTCGTGGTGAGGTGATTGTAGTGAAAAATTCAGTATCTCACTGAGTTTGAAAGATGTCGTGTAATAGGGCTACGAAAAGCTAGATGTTCCTTCTGCGATACTGCAGAAGGACTTCGAAGGGATATAGCAATTGTACATCGCTGCTAGCAGCGGTCGTAAAGAAGGTGTACGATTGCAAGAGGACGGTGCTCTGTAGGGCCACGTAGCACTACGGGAAGTCTATCGTGCTCGACATATGGCTCTGGTGCTACGTACAGCATCTGCAGCAGCACTTTGAGCAGCAGTTGGCACCACAGTGACACAAAAACCGCTGCAAATCGGGAACTTCAAGGATAGCTGCGAGTCAGACGCCCTATTGCGTGCGTTCCAATGACCCCAAACCACCGCCACTTGCGACTTCAGTGTTGTTAAGCGAGAGCTCACTGGAGGGCGGAGTGGAGGCCTTTTGTGTTTCCTGATGAAAGCTGGTGCTGCCTCGGGGCCAGTTACGACGCAGTGGTGGTTAGAAGAGCACCTACAGCCAATCAGTGTACGAGACAAACTGTACCTACACGTCAAGTTACGAACGGGTGCCATTTCGTATAAACGCAGGAGCTGTTCGTCAGTCGGTTGATTCTACCTGTTGTGATGCCATTCATGAACATCATTCCAGGGGCTGTTTTCAAACAGGGTAACGCTCGCCCACATACCGTTATTGTAACTCAACATTCTCTACAGGGCGTCGATGTGTTGCCTTGGTGTGCTCGATCGCCAGATTTGTCTCCAATAGAGCACATATGGGACATCATCGAACGAAAACTCCAGCGTCATCCACAAACAGCCATTGGTGTGACCTCTCGTGTGCTGGACTACTGTTTAAATTACTCACTAGTATTTTATAAAATTCTAGTCTTCAGTTCCTTAAGGTATATTTGTGTTAATATTTGCTGTAAAAGTAACTTATTAACGGATTTCCATTCATCTCAATTTTTCTTTCTGCGTTATTGACTCGAGTGGTCCGTTATTCGTGAGTGTGCGTACGTCGTTCATCCATGTCTCAGCCCTCAGCAGCATGTTTAGATTTCGCGGCTGGCAGTTGCAGCTGTAGCGGTTCTTAGGTTCTGACAAAGTTGTTGGTGCACTGCTATAAATTTATTATATTTTGGTAGTTTTCAAAGATGTCTCGTGCTGTTTGTGGCGATATAACGGTTCAATAAACTTTTCGAAACGTTCGCCCACTGTGTTTTTAGAGTTTTCTGTGCGCTGAAGCCGTTTACCAAATTTCATGCGGTAGTTTCAAGCTGACGTTTCTTATTGTTTATAGTGGATTATTTCAGTAACATTTTCATTCACTGTTTTAATTTTGTTGATTTTTCCAGTGGCTACTTGAATTTTGGGTTTTAGCTAAGAAATTGTGTGAAGTTTTGGCGGTACAGGTATTATTTGTGGTATAGTGGTAGCAATAAAATTTGTTGCTTTTTCAGTAGAGAGAACCACTGTTGTTAATGCTTTAAATAGTTCTGCTGTTATAACGTAGATGATATGGTCCTACTCAAGTCTGGACTTATCATTAAGTAGGAATGGGAGTCGGAGAGCTAGACCAAGTACCGAGTGCTTGAGCAATACAGGCTCCGACAGAGATAGCGAGTGGCGCGCTTCGGAATAGGCAACTCTCTCAACGCAAATAAGCGCACAAGGTACAGGGTACAAGAGCACGGTTGGGTGCGGAATATCGGAAACCAATGTCGGTCCGGCGATGATCATCAATACCGACATTTCAACACTACTGACCATTAAAATTGCTACACCAAGAAGAAATGAAGATGATAAACGGGTATTCATTAGACAAATATATTATACTACAAATGACATATGATTACATTTTCACGCAGTTAGGGTGCATACATCCTGAGAAATCAGTACCCAGAACAACCACTTCTTGCCGTAATAACGGCCTTGATTCGCCTGGGCATTGAGTCAGACAGAGCTTGGATGGCATGTACAGGTACAGCTGCCCATGCAGCTTCAACACGATACTACAGTTCATCAAGAGTAGTGACTGGTGTATTGTGACCAGCCAGTTGCTCGGCCACCATTGACCAGACGTTTTCAGTAGGTGAGAGATCTGGAGAATGTGTTGGCCAGGGCAGCAGTCGAACATTTTCTGCATCCAGAAAGGCCCGCTGCAACATGCGGTCGTGCATTATCCTGCTCAAATGTAGGGTTTCGCTGGGATCGAATGAAGCGTAGAGCAACGGGTCGTAACACATCTGAAATGTAACGTCCAATGTTCAAAGTGCCGCTATTTCGAACAAGAGGTGACCGAGACGTGTAACCAATGGCACCCCATACCATCACGCCGAGTGATACGCCAGTATGGCGATGACGAATACACCCTTCCAATGTGCGTTCACCGCTATGACACCAAACACGGATGCGACTATCAATGGTCTGTATACAGAATCTGGATTCATCCGAAAAAAATGACGTTTTGCCATTCGTGTATCCAGGTTCGTCGCAGAGTACACCATCGCAGCCGCTCCTGTCCGTGATGCAGCGTCAAGGGTAACCGCCGCCATGGTCTCCGAGCTGATAGTCCATGCTGCTGCAAACGTCGTTGAACTGTTCGTGCAGATGGTTGTTGTCTTGCAAATGTCCCCATCTGCTGATTCAGGGATCGAGACGTGGCTGCACGATTCGTTACAACCATACGGATAAGATGCCTGTCAACTCGACTGCTAGTGATACGAGGCCGTTGGGATCCAGCACGGCGTTCCGTACTACCCTCCTGAACTCACCGATTCCGTATTCTGCTAACAGTCATTGGATCTCGACCAACGAAAGCAGCAATGACGCGATACGGTAAATGGCATTCGCGACAGGCTACAATCCGACCTTTATCAAAGTCGGAAACGTGATGGTACGCATTTCTCCTCCTTACACGAGGCATCAAAACAGCGTTGCATCAGGCAACGCCGGTCAACTGCTGTTTGTGTATGAGAAATCGGTTGGAAACTTTCCTCATGTCAGCACGTTGTAGGTGTCGCCACCGGCTCCAACATTGTGTGAATGCTCTGAAAAGCTTGTCATTTGCATATCACAGAAAAAAAGATTTAAACAGATTTATAAAAGATTTAAACAGTTCGTATGTGCATAAAACTAGAAAAATGTAATCAACCAAGCAACATGTCCAGAATACTACAGCTGATGGCTGTAAGCTACCAGGTAAACCTGCTGCGGGTAAGACTATTAAATGCCCAGAATTATTTTACCTTTTAAATATTAACTGAGACAGATAAAGGACTACAACAAGACAATCGTCAAGTATCAGGTGTTACTGACAACAGTAATACTTAGTCGCCAGACCTGCTGCGACCCAGCATATACATACATTAAAAATAAGGTAGTTTAAACAACAATATATGTATATAACTAGAAATATGTTATCTTGCTGACAACACAAATAATAAGTCACGAAACCTGCTGCGACTCAACATTTAAGTAGATAAAAGAGGCTTAAACCGCAACATATATATATCTATTTAAAAAAACAACACTAAAACTATGTAATCAAGCAAGTCACAAGCACAGAGTACAACTACTTGTGGCTGTAAAACATTTGGCAAAAATAGTATTTTCAATTGTACGCTGATTGAAGACTCAACAGTGCTCTGTCGGAAGACTCTCTTGTGGCTTGCCGTTAAACAAATTGCGATTCAACGGTGCACGTTAATAACAACAGGAAATATCAACGGAGCTCTGTCGGAAGGCAGTAATCTTGCCAATTTATTAATAATCACAGAGCAACGACGTATTTGGTTATAAGAGTAATTTTAACTGTACGCTCATTAAACCATCAACGACGTTCTGTCGTAGGCTCTTCTTGTTGCTTGCCGTTAAACAAATTGTCATTCAGCGGGGCACGTTAACAACAAGAGGAAAATTCTGGGAACACTACAAGAAACCCACGACACGAATCCCCAAGATTGCAGATCAATTTGACAGTATACCATTTAACGGTGAACACACATACGCGGCCACAGGCTGATTCAAACTGTCAAACGCTGAATGTCACCAGGAGGCAATACAATCCCACTCGCGAAACGCAGCCGTCCACAGGGGCCATCTGCCACCGACTGCCCATACGCCAGTACGTCCTCGCTTTCCGAAAGCCGCCAGCGATCGCATGCTAAGCACCGTGACCCCCTCTGGCGATGCGCCAGAGGAAGGAGAGCATGGCTCAGTAGACATTTAGTTTTTTGAGTAATTGTTAAAATTTTGCCTTGTGTTAGAAGTGTGGGCTTTGTTGTAGAGCATTGGGGAGGGGGATGCAGCGGGAACGCCATTGGGCATTCTAGAGAGATCCTCTCCTGGAAATGCAGAATCTGTAGCAGAAATAAGTTGACAGAGGAGCAGGAGCGTAAGATCTGTGCCCTTCAAATGCAGTTACAAGACGTGAAGGATGAACTAGATAGGTAGAGGAGGGTGAAGAGTGCTGGGGAATGGGAACTGGCCGTTGGTAAGAATGCAGCAAAGAAGAATAGATATTTCAGACAGTTGTACTTTATTAATATGCAATGGATTCGACCAACAGTCAGAGTAGAGTGGAGTGGAGCTTCTTTTATCTATAGGTGTAGGAAACATGCAAAGAGTGCTCAGCAGTTACAAAGCCTAAGCCAGTTGCAGATTCTAACTTTAAGAAGAAGGTTCTGCTGCTAGATAATAAGTACCAAGTCAACAGCATTTTGAAGCCTAGTGCAGCGTTGTCTCAGGTAACTGACGGCATAGGGGAGTTATGTAGGAGTTTTACGAAAGAGGATCAGGAGGAGGAGGATATTAGTGTTTAACGTCCCGTCGACAACGACGTCATTAGAGACGGAGCGCAAGCTCGGGTGAGGGAAGGATTGGGAAGGAAATCGGCCATGCCCTTTCAAAGGAACCATCCCGGCATTTGCCTGAAGCGATTTAGGGAAATCACGGAAAACCTTAATCAGGATGGCCGGAGACGGGTTTGAACCGTCGCACTCTCGAATGCAAGTCCATTGTGCTAACCGCTGTTCCACCTCGCTCGGTCAGAGTACAGATTAGCTGGCTGTCTTACAAACGGTTCAAAGGGTTCAAATGGTTCAAATGGCTCTGAGCACTATGGGACTCAACTGCTGAGGTCATTAGTCCCCTAGAACTTAGAACTAGTTAAACCTAACTAACCTAAGGACATCACAAACATCCATGCCCGCGGCAGGATTCGAACCTGCGACCGTAGCGGTCTTGCGGTTCCAGACTGCAGCGCCTTTAACCGCACGGCCACTTCGGCCGGCGGTTCAAAGGGCTCTGATCAATATGGGACTTAACGTCTTAGGTCATCAGTCCCCTAGAGCTAAGAACTACTTAAACCTAACTAACCTAAGGACGTTAGACACATACATGCCCGAGGCAGGATTCGAACCTGCTGTTTTACAGTAAGTTCTTTGTGGAAGGGGGAGTGGCCATGTACGTAAAAAATAGTATTCCATTTGAGTCCGTGGACGTATCACGCACTGCATTGAGCCGATATTTGAGTGACGTGTAGGGGCAGTTGAATTTAGTGAAACGAAACTTCTTATTGTTGTTGGTTATAGTTCCCCTAACTCTGACTTAGAGCATTTGTGCTCCAGCTAGAGAGGGTTGTTGTTTCACGTTATAGAAAGTACCCAAAATGAGTTACATTTGGTGACTTCAGAATTAATTTTTTATGTGATTGTGCAAAAAAAAAAAAAGATGTTGGTAGATCTCCTAAACACGTATGATATGATGCGGACTGTAGTTTTTCCAACTTGGGTGCAGGGGAGCAGTAACACAGTCATAGGCAATATTTTTATTTATTCTTCATTACTAGATGGGCATTCTGTTAGTAAAAATATGAATGACGTTTTAAAACATGATGAAAAGATCAAATAACTTCCGGGAATTCAGCCTGGAAACACTTTCAGCGACCGCCGATATTTCGGCGGGAGAACACCCCGCCATTTTCAAGGCAAACTGCAACGGACAAGCGGCGTACAGGCGAATTTAAAACCTCGGTTCTCGGACTGAAGCAGGAAAGATAACACACACACTGAACACTAGTGCCACCAAAGATGACCAAAGTCAGAGCTATCGATAGTGAGACTATGAATTCGCAGGTGAGGTAGCATTGACTCTGTCCCTCTGTTTTTTGAGAAGGGAGAGAGCCGGATTCCAAACAGAGTTTAAACAGAAACCTCCATCCCTGTTAACGAGGTTGCTCGCTAATTTAATCTCAACTGCCTCCCTAATAATACTGTCCCAATAGCTGGACGTGCACGCCAATATCTCGGTGTTATTGTATAACATGGGGTGACCAGTATCCAAGCAATGTTCGGCAATAGCAGATCTATTTGGCTGCTGTAATCGTGTGTGCCGTTTATCCTCAGTACATCGGTCCTCCACGGTTCTGATAGTTTGACCAAAATATGCCATGCCGCAGCTACAAGGAATGCGATATTCACCCGCCTTATGCAGTCAAAGATCATCCTTAACGGAACTCAAAAGTGCTCTAATTTTAGATGGAGGTCGAAAAACACATTTCACATCGTATTTCCGTAAAATACGACCGATCTTGTTGGACGTGTTTCCTACGTAAGGTAAAAAGGCAGTAGACTTAGGTGTTGACTCAGAATTATCATCAATCACCCGATGTACAGTTGGTCGATAGCGCAACGCACGTTCAATCTGTCTATCACTAAAACCATTTTGACGAAATGTAACCTCAAGATGGGACAGCGCAGCTGGCAAAGTCTCAGCGTCAGAAACGACATGTGCCCTGTGTTCCAAGGTACGAAGTACCCCTTCACGCTGAGCTGGATGGTGACAACTATTAGCCTATAAATACAAGTCGGCGTGAGTACGTTTCCTGTAGACTGCATGTCCCAATGATCCATCATCCTTCCTCCTAACCAACACGTCAACAAAGGGAAGGCAACCACCCTCTTCCACCTCCATCGTAAAACGAATGTTCGGGTGGATCGAGTTCATATGTTCTAGAAAGACATTCAAATTCTCCTTACCATGAGGCCAAACAACGAAGATGTCGTCAATGTATCTAAAGAAACGGAAGGCCATATAACCTAGGGGGAACAGCAACATAGGTGTTAAGACTCTTGATAGTGTCCTGCGACAAACCACTTTTCTTCAGGAGGCTGTTGGTCTATCTCTCAAAACTTTTTGCGTATACGCCAGGAGAAACTCAGGTCTCACATGATGAAAAGATTTTAAAAGCCTCGTGTACTCAAACAAAGGTTACATATGGCTACAAACTGTGTAGGGAAGCTAATCTAACGGCAACACAGAGTTTTTTAAACCTCGTAAGCCAACGTCTTCACATACTATAATCTTATACTGCAATGTATTTCGATTACTCACTTCCTTGTTTTACTGCAGGATTGTAAGAATTCCACGAAATTACGGTTATCAGTTAACGTCTTTAGTCATTATTGATGCTGTTATTTTCAGTTTTTTTATTTTATTTATTACTGTTCTGAAACCTAGATTATATTGCAGTGTATGGACGGTGACTGTCATTTACAAAATTATAATCCAGAAGTAACAAAGCAGAAAGGAAAATCTAATTTACGATAAGGAATTCCATTTATAAAGACAGTTAAACTATAATACTGTTACAGTTACAAAAATAAATGCATATGCATTCGCTAAAACGGAGTCGGCTTGTTTTTAAATGTAACCGACACATTTTAATTAAGTGTAAAGCAGACCTTGTCGCATATCCACTCATTTAATTAATATTACAGATTTTAAGAGCACTTCGTGTTGTTGGCGCGGGTCGCTAATGGGGAGCTCATTCTGCCAGTACACGATCCGATTTAATCTTCACACGGCTTACGCAACACGTGCGCGAAGATTAACTAGTTTGCCCGAAAGCCAATCAGAAGTTCATACTGTAACAACACTCTGAGTTATTCTGGCTTGTCTGTCAATAAACTGCTGACATCTGTAACATATCAGCGTGACTGTAAAAATAGATGCTTCTCTAAAGAAACAAGAAATATCAGTTAGAGAACAATCAAAGCCCGGGTAGGTAGTAGATGGTGAATGAAGTAGGGAACCGACCTATCTTCGTCTTAAATGTTTTAGAGAAACTACGGAAAATCTAGATCTGGAAGACTGGACGAAGCGTTTAACCGTCGTTCTCCCAACTGCGGATCCATTGTATTATCACTGCGCTACCTCGCTAGATAAACGCCTATTGGATGTTACGGAGAAATGGATGCCTTAATTTACTCTTTACTTTACACTAATGATCTGGTCCACTGTAAGAGAAATCTGTCTTCAGTCAACCATAGATGATTCGGATAATATCTTACTGTGTTTGCATTACCGAAGTATGAAATAAGAAACTGCCAGAATAAAAGGAAACCCTCCTGCAAAGAAACCTATAGGGCTATCATCCGTATAGATTTCTAGATTGCACACATCACCTCGTCCAGCTTAACGTCATGGCTTTTACGAGTATCGTTACCGTTGTATTTTCTATCTGTTTTAAAGATGGTTGTAGATGTTCTCTGTGTGTGTGTGTGTGTGTGTCTGAATGTGTGTGTGTGTGTGTGTGTGAGTTTGCGTGAGTGTGTGTAAGTGAGTGATTCAGTGTTCCACATCTCCTACAAGACCATCAGTCCGAATTCAACCATACCTGGTACACGTGTCCCATACTGTCACAATCGATGTGGCAATAAGAGCCAGCTACCTATCATAGTTCAGAATTTGTACGTTACAAACAATTACATGTCGCAACATACACGACGTTTAAGCTTATTGCTTCTGTTCTACTAACTCCATTCTCAATTAATTTCAGAGACAGTATCTATATATGCCGCTAAATGCACCTACAAAATTATTTCATGTTGACACAGATGATTAAGAAGATATAAAATCTGGTACGGCAAGCGTAAAATACTGCCGCATTGTGTACGACTTTTAAATTTATTACTTCTTTGTTACCAACCGTCTTCACAACATATTTCGCAGATAGTATCCACGTATGCCGCTGAGTGTTCCTACATAATTATTTCATTGTACGACAAGTAGTTCAGGAATATGACGTTATAAACACTGAAATGCGTGTATAAATACCGCATACATTTATTCTTAACTACTAAGACACTCCTACAGTCGAGTCAATGTCAGCACATTCCTGACAACCTGGCAGTGCTTTCAAGTGCGAGGTGCAAATGGGTATAAGCGAAAACAATAACCGCCTATAGAGCTATGAAGGACATTGCCATAGAGATGTTTGCCAAGTCGTAAAGTAGACATTCGAAGCAACTGCACCCACTGCAAAGAAATTGTCTAGGATCTTTGCACGGCTGTTTCATTACTTCACGCTACATGGAACTGAAATTATTACCCGAAAAAAGCAGTTAATTTTTTGATTTCGTTTCTAGTAGAAAATTGGAAAAATGAATAGCAATTAATCTGTCAGATGTGTACATAAACACCAAAATATGATTAATGTGCAGTAATGAAACTTCGGAGAATTCGTTCGTCTTGCTACGTATGTAAGTGATTAACTTTGCAAGACCACACGTTAATGTAAGCTCGAGGTAGGTCATTGGATATTTGAAATGTTGTTACGTTAATAATTGGAGTAGTGTGCAGAACTTGGAATTTAAGTATGCAAGCCTGCTGCATTGTATTGTGCAGGTACGGATGTCAGTTTACGGATATAGTTCTGTGACTATTGCTCTTGTTCGGTCAATACAGGGACAGATTTATTTATTTATTTCATTTATTTACACGCCTAGTTCTGTAGGACGAAATTGAGGAGCAAACATGCAAGTTCATGGAACGTGTCAGTACTTAAAAATACAACATAAAAATAATAACAGTTAAAATAGAATGGTTATGAACCCAAGAAAGTCAAGATAAAAGTTTAAGTAAACGTAGTCAACAATGCAACATATGTATCAGCTTAATATCTCAAGGAACTCCTCGACAGAATAGAAATAGTGACCCATGAGGAAACTCAGGTTCGGTTTGAGAGTGCTTGGATTACTGCTAATATTTTTGAATCCTTGTGCTAGCTTATTGAAAATGGATGCAACATTATACTGCACACCTTTTTGCACAGGAGTTAAGGAAGTGCGATCCAAATGCACATTGGATATCTGCCTAGTAGTAACTGAGTGAAAGCTGCTAATTCTTGGGAAGAAGCTGATATTTTTAGCAAGAAGCGACAGTATAGAATATATATATATATATATATATATATATATATATATATATATATATATATATATATATATATATATATTGAGAGGCCAATGTGAGATTTGTCAAACTAGTGAACAGGGGTCGATCAAGGGGTTAGCGAACTTAAAGAACTTATTGCCTGAACTGCCCGCTTCTGAGCCAAAAATATCCTTCGAGAATGGGAAGAGTTACTCCGATTAGCAGTCTAGTTAAAAGTTGATTAACTCTCTACAGTAAATTGTTGATTTCTTATTATGGCTGGCCGTAGCGGCCGTGCGGTTCTAGACGCTACAGTATGGAGCCGAGCGACCGCTACGGTCGCAGGTTCGAATCAGGCGGGTGATGGAGCCCCCTAGGGAAATAGCGGAAAGGTCGGGGAAGAAGGCCAGTGTTCACTCTGTCTGCTTGTGGGGGAAGGGGGGTGTCTCATCCGAAATGTGGAGGAGGCTCTGCCGGCGGCGATAGAGTGCACTGGGTGCATCCGACTGCAAATTGTTGCTCACGTCGGCGCCAATGACTCCTGCCGTCTGGGTTCAGAGGTCATCCTCAGTTCGTAAAGGCGGTTGGCGGAGTTGGTGAAGGCAGAAAGCCTCACTCGAGGGGGTGGAATCTGAGCTAACTAGTTGTAGTGTCGTTCCCAGAAATCATCGCAGTCCTATAGTTTGGAGCCGAGTGGAAGGCTTAAACCAGAGGCTCAAATGATTCTGCGGAGATCTGGGGTGCAGATTTCTCGAACTTTGCTATCGGTTGGAGAAATGAAGGGTCCCCATGAATAGGTCAGGCGTGCAGTACACGCAGCAAGCGGCTACAAGGGTAGCGAAGTAAGTGTGGAGTGCATATGCGGTTTTTTTAGGTTAGAGAATCCCCTCACTACGCCCGACTAGACGCCTCCTGAGAAGTGACAAGGTAGCAGTAGCCAAAACGCAACAGGAAATGACAACATATAATGTGGTAATATAAAACTACAGGAGCGTCTATAGAAAGGTCCCACATCTGCTCGCATTAATAAATGGTCACAATGCCTAGATAGTACTAGGGACGAGAAGTTGGCTGAAACTAGATGTAAACAGTAATGAAATTCTAAACTCAGATTGGAATGTATACCGCAGAGACAGGCTAGACAGTGAAGGGGGAGACGTGTTTATAGCGATAAAAAGTGCAGAAGTATCGAAGGAAATGGACGGAGATGCGAAATGTGAAATAATTATTTCATATTATGAAATAATTATTTCACGGTTAAAGCAGGCTCAGACATGGTAATTGGATGTCTCTATAGGCTCCCTGGATCAGTAGCTGTTGTGGCAGAACACCTGAAGGAAAATTTGGACAATATTTCGAGTAGATTTCCCGACCATGTTATACACTCCTGGAAATTGAAATAAGAACACCGTGAACTACTTAAACCTAACTAATCTGAGGACATCACACACATCCATGCCCGAGGCAGGATTCGAACCTGCGACCGTAGCGTCGCGCGCTTGCAGACGTAAGCGCCTAGAAGCGTTCGGCCACCCCGGCCGGCCCAGAATATATCATCTAGGAATATATCACCTATAAGTCCGAATTAAGCATGTTAGTACAAGCACGTCTGTCGTCTTCCAGCACAAATGTAAAAGTGTCCAGAATATCTCCCTTGAGCCCGTTACTCGAGAAGTCTCAGTTTCCACTAGGCTCCCGTAGTGTTCCGCTACCATCTGCTTTTCTGCTGGTTAAAGGCCATCTTCTTAAGCTCTACAGACATGATCTGATTCAATCTATCCACTTTCTGGACTAATCTAATATATTACAACAACATTTAAATAAAGAAATATCATAAACTTTCGGTTACTCTCAGCTAATTTACAAAAAATATAGATAATAGTTGTTCATAAATAAATTATCCAGCATTTTCACGTAAGTATGCTCACAATAAATGATAACAGATTGTTCTTTAGTAGATTGCACTTAATTATTGTTTAAATAGTTATTTATGCATTCTTGACAGAAGTGTCTTTTCGTTCTCTTTTTATTTGTGGTGTCGCGAACACATTCGACTGGCCACATATAAATTAACACAGGTTTTTAATAGCATATGCAATCAACATGTAAACAAAATTACCTCAAAATAGTAAACTGTTCATTAAATCAGTGCGCAAATATGACAATATGAGTTATTGATGCTGTGTTCATTTGCTGTGTGATTGCGGCTGATACGATGTTCTGACAAACATTAGTACAACGAAATAGACATAAAAGACGTCATAAATCAAGAAATAAAGTAGATACAAATTTGTAGCTTACAGTTTGATTGAGTCGCATGAAGCAAAGAGAAGTAGTTAATTCAGAGTTTCATTGTGTAAATATTTATTCGCAATGAAATATTAGCTTCTGCAGTTTTAAAGAGGGAAATATTATTGCGCTATTTGATGCACCTCACTTTTCTGAGATGGCGGACGGTAAATATTAGCTTCAGTAATTGGCTGTGAGTTATCGTCGAATCTCTAAGGGCTGTAGCTTAGCTGTCTTTAAGATTGTCTCAAAGCCCGCCATTACTGGGGGCATAGTCTCTTGCACAGAGGCAGTGCGAGCGACAGCCGTCCGAATTCCCACCGTTGGGATTTATCAGCTTCCAGTGGCGCTGCGCGTCGCTGCACCTGGAATTGCCCGGGGTGGCCGCCTGCGTCCTCGTCCAGCCGACTCCCACCACCCATCCCAACAACCAAATTCAGCTCTCTCCAGTATCAGTCCTAGATGGACGAATAAGTCGCTCACGTTGTCGTAACGGTACAAACGCCACAAGTTACACCAAAATCGCAACACACCATATGTGATACTAACGTATGTAAACTCACCTCATTATGCAGGCTGAAAACTTCAAAATACATTGTGGCTGTAGATGACAGCGACTGATAACAGCAAACTTGCTGTTTCATTCTATGTCAGTAACAGTCACGGTAAAGCCTAACCTAAAGTGTTCGAATTTAAAGACTGCACTGTTTCCACCTCCCCCGAAATGCTTTATATACTCTCTGCCACTAGTGCTACCACCTGACATCTGTGATTGATTATTCTACGTTGACATCAAACATAGGTGGTGGTCACATTAATTTGACTGGAATGTGTACTTGGTGTGGTCACTTGTATTCAAAGGGCCCACAGGCGAACGAGTAGTAGATTTGCAGGAGGCCTTCGACACCGTTCCTCACAAGTAACTTCTAATAAAACTGTGTTCCTATCTGTGTATCTTCTCAGCTCTAGGACGAGATACGTGATGTAGTGCCAGAATGGCCACAGTCCGTAGTAACCGATAGAAGTCATCAGGTAAAACAGAAATGATATCTTGATTTCACCAAGGAAATGTTATTGACCCATTGCCGTTCCTGGTCTACACAAATCGATTTTGGAGACGATATGAGCAGCCTTCTTAGAATTTTTCGGATTATGCTGTCATTTACTGTGATCAAAATCAATTCCAAAATGATTTACACAACATCTGTATTGTGCGAAAAGTGACAGTTGACTCTAAATAACGAAGAAAAGTGAAGAACTAAATGGAATCCGCCAAATTTCGGTTACACGATAAATCACACAAATATAAAGGTTGTAAATTCAACTAATTCCAGATTATAAGTGCAAGTAACTTAAACTGGAGCGATCACTGAGATAATATTATGGGAAGGCAAACTAAAGACTGGGACCTTTTGGCAGAACATTTAGAAAATGCCGCAGGACTGCTAAAGATACTGCCTATCCGTCCTCTTACCATTGCGAAACTGGCAAGAGAATGCCACGAACATTATATGCAAGTTGGGGGTGGCAGTCACTAAAACAAAAGCGTTTTTCATGGCGACAGAATATTTAACGAAATTTTGTTGGTAAACACTTATGTAGAAATAAAATATCACTTTAATAAAATAGGATAAATCAGACCTCGCAAGAGAAGATTTAAATAAAGGCAAATACTTCCTGTCACATTTCTATGGATTGCCGTAAAGGTCACACTTCTGTATTCCGTACACGTCCCGACGTCACGCATTTGCAACGAATCAAGTCATTTCAGACAGGAACGCCGAGTATTTGCATTGAAAAATGATTTAACACAAGGTCAATAATTCACAATGCAGAGCAATGGCTCTGTGTTATATTATTTAATGGTGCCAAAGCAGATTTGACCACAAAATCCCACAAAGGTTTTCATCCCTTGGAAAAAGAGGCGGTTTACGATTCAACAGTCTATGATGCGATCAGCAAAATAAAGAAGCAACTGGAGGCTGTTAAGATGACATTCCTCCCGCCGATCTCAGTGTAGCGCGGAAAGATCAGATGTAATTCAGAGCTGATGACGTCATCAGGGTCAACCAATCCATTTACCGATGTCGGTACTAAATCACAAGGCATGTGTGGAGAGAGAATAGTGCGTGAAGCTGTGATGGAGATGCTGTACTCAAAAGAACAGAAAATGATAGAGCAGGAAGAGACTCAGGTTGTGGTTGATATATATACATAAGTCCTAGAGTTGCCGACTGAAATTGCGATAGGAAATAAACAGGGAAGATGAACTATCAAAGATGATTATAGCTACGACGTTTGTGGAAAGCAAGCTAGGGAACAAGAATACTTCGCCGGCCATGTGGCGGAGCGGTTCTAGGCACTTCAGTCTGGAACCGCGCGACCGCTACAGTCGCAGATTCAAATCCTGTCTCGGGTATGGATTTGTGTGATGTCCTTAGTTTAGTTAGGCTTAAGTAGTTCCACGTTCTAGAGGGACTGATGACCTCAGATGTTAAGTCCCATAGTGGTCAGTCATTTGAACCATTTTTGAACGGTCACACAAGACGTCCGTCGACGCAGGATCAAATAGCAATGTTACCCAAACACTTCTTGTAATCATGTGAAACAGAAACCTGAGAAGGATGACAGTAAGCTCAAAAATACACATTATGGGATAGTAATGCAAGGATCTCAAGGGAGAACATCAAAACGTATGAGTGATGTAAGCTCCCTAAGTACCGATTAAATCAACATCAAAATGAGAGATGTAGAGAAAATGAAATAATGTTATTTGAGCAAATAGTATTGCAAGATATGAGTGCAGTGCCAACAGTATCTGCCATTTATTAACTACTCTATCCAGTTGTTTATTTACTCATTTTATTCTTTATTGGAATAGCTATTGACTCATTACCATGTTAGAATGGTTACACATTTCTCCCTTCAGGGAAATTAAAACGTTGGAAGCCTATTCGATTACGTCTCTAAATACTAATTGAATAACGTCAGAATCAGGAGTTGCTTCTCTAAAAGAATACTTATACGAGTCAGGGACTGTTACCAGCTTCCTCCAGGAAACTGAGGTGTCTAGGTTGTAGTAAATGTTGAAATACTAGGTGTTTCACTCGAAACGAATGTGGTGACAGCCATTTTAATCAGAGAACGGATACCTGTATTTGAAATCGAAGGATTTAGAATCTCGCAGAGTGACAGGCATACCCGAAACGACTCGTTGCCATCAATAGTTTGTGTGTCCCTCCAGAAGCCTCCCATAAAACGAACAGAGCAAGATTTATTAAAAAAGAAATAATGTAATGGCCTTTGATTTAACTGTGACTGAAACAGGAAAGTTTATATTCCAAGCTTTAATGTCTTTAATGAATTAAAGCTCCAGTCATTTATTGAGTTCATAAAGTAGAATCACCACAGTCTATGTGTCACAAAATCTGGAAAGATCTTGAATTAGTGCTGAAAAAACTTCCGTGTATTTCACTTACCACTGAAGCATATTCGCCCGCGTCAGTCTAACGCTTCAACTGACTCACGGATCAGAAACCCCTGCCACCTAAACACATCACTATTACAAGAAAATGGCTGACAAGACGGTCTGAAAGAACCATGAGCAGGTTCCTTATGCTCGGCTGATAGACATGCAATAGTCTTCGCAATGTTGCAAGAAGACAAAACCAAAATTTAGGAATGTTATTATTCAGTACAGTGGTCTGCTCTATGATGACCTACCTACCAATCTTCTTCAAAACGTCGACTGACTCTGCTGTGGGTTTGCTTTGTTGTGGCCCATTACCTGTCAGCATGTCAAGAGTCAGCACTGTCTTTCTGTTGGAAGGACAACACTACTTCTTCAAGACTGCATGGACATCCACTACTTCCGTTTGCATTGTCTTTTACTGCTCAGACTTTGATAAAAGAAACGGCAGTTTTACTGTGATGAATGATCAGGACTGTCTTTATGGACTGTGAGAAAATTTTAGCTTTTGACCACCATTGTATTAATACGTGTGTGCATTTGATATCTTTGTTATTGTAATTATGAAAAATTTTATCAAATAATTATTGGCCACTGGCCAAAACAATTTGTAAAATTTTTTGTGGGGAGCAGAGGGGCTATGTAAGTAGGCTGTTTATGTTTTCTTATTGGCAACGTAACGTAGCGCTCTGTATGAAAATTACTGGCTGTGCTGTGTGCAGTCTGTGGCTAGTTTTGCATTGTTGTCTGCCATTGTAGTGTTGGGCAGCGGCAGCTAGATGTGAACAGCGCGTAGCGTTGCGCAGTTGGAGGTGAGCAGCCAGCAGTGGTGGATGTGGGGAGAGAGATGGCGGAGTTTTGTAATTTGTCATGAACTGCTATATATGTTATGACTATTAAGGTAAATACATTGTTTGTTCTCTATTAATATCTTTCATTTGCTAACTATGCCTATCAGTAGTTAGTGCCTTCCGTAGTTTGAATCTTTTATTTAGCTGGCAATAGTGGCGCTCGCTGTATTGCAGTAGTTCGAGTAATGAAGATTTTTGTGAGGTAAGTGATTTCTGAAAGGTATAGTTTAATGTTACTCAGGGCCATTCTTTTGCAGGGATCTTTGATAGTCAGATTGCGTTGCGCTAAAAATATTGTGTGTCAGGTTAAGCACAGTCTTGTATAATTGTTCCTAAGGGGAGGTTACAAGAGGAACAACACGAGACCGTGTGTAGCTCACCTTTAAAGAAGTCTTCAGCACCAGATCGCTTGTCGATTGAATTTTATAAGTGGTAATAGGATATGCGAGGTCTATTCGTAAAGTAAGATCCGATAGGTTGCGGAATGGGAACTATTGTCAGTATCAAAACTGTGTTATTTGTAACTATCAGCTACACTTTCCAGCTACTTCTCTATTTTTTCGTAGTGGTGTACCAAATTTCCATGATCCTAGTCATGCAAAGCAGCCGCCTGTTTGTCTTCATAGCCAACGGTTCATGTGAACAGAGAGGAAGCTCAGGGGAACCAGTTACGATCTGTATTTTGAATGATCAAACACTTTCCATCGAAATCGTTACAGGAGCATCGTTATTATCCCTGCAGAGTGCGGCCGAGAATTGTCATGACGAAGGAAACGCAGGCCAGTTACGTAATGTGATTTGCACATCAGGCAAAATCTCTCACCAGGCCTTCATACTTGTCGAAATACACTATTTTCTAGGAATTTTACGTGCCACTGTGCTCTCACATCTGAAAAGAGCGACATGATGCGATCGACGGGCATACTAGAGACACTGCCCAACACGTCTATGCTAGGTTTCATCGTATTTTCAGTGTGATATCCATATCGCGCCCGACTGGGCACTACCTCCCGCACAGTCCTCGTATTTGTTGATAAGTTTGCTCAGAAGAAGAAATTTAGAGGAAATCAATACCTGCTGAATTCAGGAAGACTACTGTAGTATTTATATGGAAGAATAAAGGAGACAGAAACTTAAACTACTTTCGCCCCATTTCCCAGCGTTAATCCGTTTATATAGTAGTCTCAGGAATTTTAAATAGAAGAATTTCGTAATTGGCAAAAACACTATTCATATGCACGTGGCAGAACTGCATTTCAAAGCACAGCAGCATATGGAAACGTAATTAATGTAACCTCCGTGACTAATATAAAATGTACAGTCAGGTTTATTGATTGCCATAAAGGCTTTCAGCTGGTGGACCACAGGTTACGTATTGAAACTACGAGAACAGGTTTTCCAAAATGAGTTCTGTTGTTAGAATAGTTTCGACAGGAATCACAGCTAATGTCGATAAAGTGTCAGAAAACTCAAATGTTTGTTTTTAAAAAATGGTTCAAATGGCTCTGAGCACTATGGGACTTAACAGCTGTGGTCATCAGTCCCCTAGAACTTAGAACTACTTAAACCTAACTAACCTAAGGACATCACACACATCCATGCCCGAGGCAGGATTCGAACCTGCGACCGCAGCAGTCGCGCGGTTCCGGACTGCGCGCCTAGAACCGCGAGACCACCGCGGCCGGCAAATGTTTTTTATTCCAGTCTTTGATCACAATATTTTCTTTAGACGATGACCGGTTTCAATCCGTGATGACCATCCTCAGATCTTTTTTGCTCCATGTCATAAAGTGATAAGGCCTTAATGGCAGTTGGTGATATGAGAAAACTATCAGATTCAGTTAGAATTATGTAAATTTTCAGATTTCGGATTCGTGAGTCGTTCTCTTCAAACGAAGACATCGGATGCCTCCGGTAAAAATCACCGGATTTGTATCCCAGAGGTAAAGCGCTTCACCAAAGACATAACTGATGCAGCATCAAATTCCGAATCGAGAGTCGTGCCCTGAAACGAAAATACGACAAAGAGTTTGTTGTGAACACTGATCAAACAGGTATGCGAGGAAAAAAGAGCCTGTTCATTCATATCAACTGAATTTCAGTTTTTAGAGATCATACAATATTAATTTGTGAAGGATAGCTGTTTAGAGTGCCAATACCAGTAACGACTGAGTTCTCGCTGAGCGAGGAAGAAATATATTCTCGTGCACCGAAAAGATAAACATAAGGTGACTCATTTACACTGCACAATATGCTGTCGCGTAATCGTAAAAATTACTACCAATGGTCTTAATTTGCTTGCAAGAGGCCACTGGCTCATTTGGACGAATGGTGAAACACATCTGTTGAGTAGTACGCACGAAAATACAGAAACCCTAGGATAACATCAACAACGACCTACAAACTCGCCATATTATTATACAAGAATTGTCTATGCGAGATCTTGGAGCCATTCGTAGGAAAACAATATCTTTTACAGGCAGGCGAAGAACCATATAATACGACTGCAAAACGCCGCGTACATCATCGAACAGAGTAGAGAGATAGCTTCTAATGACGACTGCGTTAAAATTTAATGAATCGTACACCGTCGGTTGTAAGCAGCAGCTCGGTGATAGGCTTCGATATACAGGGTGTTACAAAAAGGTACGGCCAAACTTTCAGGAAACATTCCTCACACACAAATAAAGAAAAGATGTTACGTGGACATGTGTCCGGAAACGCTTAGTTTCCATGTTAGAGATCATTTTAGTTTCGTCAGTATGTACTGTACTTCCTCGATTGACCGCCAGTTGGCCCAATTGAAGGAAGGTAAAGTTGACTTCGGTGCTTGTGTTGACATGCGACTCATTGCTCTACAGTACTAGCATCAAGCACATCAGTACGTAGCATCAACAGGTTAGTGTTCATTAAGAACGTGGTTTTGCAGTCAGTGCAATGTTTACAAATGCGGAGTTGGCAGATGCCCATTTGATGTATGGATTAGCACGGGGCAATAGCCGTGGCGCGGTACGTTTGTATCGAGACAGATTTCCAGAACGAAGGTGTCCCGACAGGAAGACGTTCGGAGCAATTAATCGGAGTCTTAGGGAGCACGGAACATTCCAGCCTATGACTCGCGACTGGGGAAGACCTAGAACGACGAGGACACCAGCAATGGACGAGGCAATTCTTCGTGCATTTGACGATAACCCTAATGTCAGCGTCAGAGAAGTTGCTGCTGTACAAGGTAATGTTGACCACGTCACTGTATGCAGAGTGCTACGGGAGAACCAAATGTTTCCGTACCATGTACAGCGTGTGCAGGCACTATCAGCAGCTGATTGGCCTCCACGGGTACACTTCTGCGAATGGTTCACCCAACAATGTGTCAATCCTCATTTCAGTGCAAATGTTCTATTTAGGGGATGAGGCTTCATTCCAACGTGATGAAATTGTAAATTTTCACAATCAACATGTGTGGTCTGACGAGAATCGGCACGCAATTGTGCAATCACGTCATCAACACAGGTTTTCTGTGAACGTTTGGGCAGGGATTGTTGGTGATGTCTTGATTGGGCCCCATGTTCTTCCACCTACGTTCAATGGACCACGTTACCATGATTTCATACGGGATACACTACCTGTGCTGCTAGATCAAGTGCTTTTACAAGTACGACACAA
The DNA here is from genome assembly GCF_023864275.1 of Schistocerca cancellata. Taxonomy (NCBI): domain Eukaryota; kingdom Metazoa; phylum Arthropoda; class Insecta; order Orthoptera; family Acrididae; genus Schistocerca; species Schistocerca cancellata. The sequence continues at coordinate 192,879,431 of NC_064628.1, read as the reverse complement.
CATGTGGTTCATGCACGATGGAGCTCCTGCACATTTCAGTCGAAGTGTTCGTACGCTTCTCAACAACAGATTCGGTGACCGATGGATTGGTAGAGGCGGACCAATTCCATGGCCTCCACGCTCTCCTGACCTCAACCTTCTTGGCTTTCATTTATGGGGGCATTTGAAAGTTCTTGTCTACACAAACCCGGTACCAAATATAGAGACTCTTCGTGCTCGTATTGTGGACGGCTGTGATACAATACGCCATTCTCCAGGGCTGCATCAGCGCATCAGGGATTCCATGCGACGGAGGGTGGATGCATGTATCCTCGCTAACGGAGGACATTTTGAACATTTCCTGCAACAAAGTGTTTGAAGTCACGCTGGTAAGTTCTATTGCTGTGTGTTTCCATTCCATGATTAATGTGATTTGAAGAGAAGTAATAAAATGAGCTCTAACATGGAAAGTAAGCGTTTCCGGACACATGTCCACATAACATATTTTCTTTCTTTGTGTGTGAGGAATTTTTCCTGAAAGTTTGGCCGTACCTTTTTGTAACACCCTGTACGTGGTACGCTCGAAATTGTGTGATAACCGAACACCATTTCTGAATGTAAACCATGTTTGCTTCGCAGTAGACACACTGAAATAACGGTGCACAGCCAACAATTCAGCGCTGGCAATAATTAATGTTTTCCATGTTCCTTAGACTAGCATATCCTGATTTGTGCAGCACTCAATAGGTTACCCATTACATCTGTCGCAAATTTAGATACAACAACATAAATAAAAAGACTATACAGGTGTGACTGAAAGTTCTGATTTATCACATATCTTTTCCAGTCTTCTTTTCTCCTTTCATAGGATTAAGATTAAGAAAATTATAAATTATTCTTTAAATAGTGATAATTTGCAGACTCAAAATAAATTTGTTGCTAGAATTTCTTGGGAATGGACAAAGTACCGGCAGCGAGATTCGCTTAGAGACCTTCAGCTTATAAAACTAACAGCTTACTATCTCTCGGCAGCGGCTTGCCTCAATACTAGCGACCATACAAGGCATATTAGCACGTCTAAAATATTCTAACTCTATTTTCTGGACAATGGTCGAGAGTTGCGTCCACACACTCTGTCAGGATCAATGAAACCGCTGAGGGGAAATTCGAACGGTCCCATTGTCAGTGTGTCAGTACTAAATTACGAAAAAAAGTGAATGGTTCCGAGTCTGAAGAAGACCGAGAAATTTTCAGAGGTGGTGTTCGAAATAACGACTATGGTATTTGTTAAAACTTACGAGTTGTCATATAAAGATTTATGCTCAGGTGATAGCATTTCACTATAACTTCAGATTACGTATCAGAAATACTTCATATCATCTGATGTATTCGGTATGTCCCTAGGAACAGTGCGTTTTAGCGTTCCTCTGGGACGAAAATGGACTGACCGAAGTACAGATCCTCTCCGTCCAACCCAACAATTTGGAAACAGTTGATGAAGACAAGCCGTAGAACGCTGTTCCCAATGTACTGGACAGTCATCATCATGTCCATAACTAAAGTGTTTTGTTCCAATGTCTAATCCCGAGAGAACAGAAACTAAAAGTTTATGATACAGTCAATAAGCATATGATAGGATGTCTCTGGAAATGTGGCAATGAATTTAAGAATTGATCCCCGAGGAATGTAACAAGTCGACAGCGTCTTACTGCCACAGTACTAATTAAGCTTGTACACATACGGTAATGGAGCGTACAATAAAAGATTGAAAAGCTTCAATTAACGCAGGTAAATCATACATCACGGAGAAGATGTCTCAGTACACGCGAAGAGAGGAAGCGGCTCTAATTTGTCTGGTGGACTTCCCCTGAGGATCCTGCTAACATTAAAGACATATTTACGTTTTTACTGCCCCTCTGAGAACCTACGTTATTAATGTGCTCCTGGGAAATCTCTTGACGACGCAGCGCTGATTTCGCAGCCTTACGGAACACCACGGCTGTGGTCCGACAACAACGCACTCTCTCCAGCCCACTAATTGTCCTTGGGAAGTATACACATCACATTTAACTTGTTATCTTGGCACACAAATCCTTAGCAATGTCTGCTCCACAACGAATAAAAATCTCTATAGGACAATAATTTCTGATTAGTAATAATAATTTCTAACGAAAAATCAAAAAAAGTGGTTCAGTGATCAATTTAGTTAAGTTTCTTCTTCAAGGTATCCACTAATATTATATTTAAAAGATTGCTTCAGTTTACGGCGGCAAAAAATACGCCAGGGATGGTCGTTGACATTACGCCAACAAACAATGAGTGCACAGATTCACAAAAAGTTTACCCATAATGCGTAATTTAGAATGTACCTGAATACCTTAGTCGAAATTTTAGTAGTATATTGATAAGGAGTTAAAATGTGTGTAGAATACGAAAAACCCTTCTATTCCAAAAAAACGCTCATTTTCAGCCTACTGATACGAATTTTCGAAAAACAACCACGGCGAGCAAGGGACGGGGAAGACAGTTACTATAGTACTCAAATCTGTAGATATAACAATCACAGTGGTAGTGAAGTAATAAAACAGACTCTCCTTCAATAGGATGGTGATCCAAACCCCCGTCCTTTTATTCATATTTAGGTTTTTAATGGTGAACCTAAATCTCTTAAGGGAAACTTCGAGACGGTTTCTGTGAAAAGGAGAAGGCATATTTCCTTATATACTCTTCACGTAATTTGAGTTTATTTTCCGTTTCTAATGACCTCGGTATCGATGGGACGTTTCAAAATAATCACTCTTCCTCTTAATACGGTTTCCTTCAAACAGGACGTTCCACTCGAAAGTTTACATCTCACTATAAGACCATGTACAGCTGCTAATTCCCATCATTACACTCTCCCATCATTACACTCTCAAGTGGAGAGGAAACTATATTCCAAACTTCCTTCAGTTGATTCAAAGAAGGGACGATTGCAGTTGCGGGAGGCTTCCTAAATTAGAGGATACTATTCAGATTGCTCGCAATATCTAGGAAACCTTTGGTAATGGTGCTTTATACCGTCACTCTTAGATTTTATCGCTCTGCTTTTCTATCTGATTTACAGTTTTTGACCGGGACGTTAGTGACTAAGGAGTGTGTGTCGCAAACAGGTTAAAGTACAAGGCGCCGTAAACGCTGTACTGGGTGGTAGATGATTAGTACCTTAATATGTTCCCACTTAAATGTATTGATTGTTGTTCCCCTGCGTTTGTGTGTCTTCCCGCTAACACGTCATATAATTTACTACCTGATGGTTTCTGCATGGTCGTAACTGCACCACTAAGTGAACTAAACCCGTCTGTATAGACTAATCGTTTTGCGTCCACGCCTCAGCATTTCAACACCTGACCTGCCGATCAGGGGAAACTAAGCATTAATGGATCACCATTGCCACATGTGCTTGGAGGGTACTAACCAACCTAAAAACATGCTACTCCTTACAGCTATAATTACTAGTCTGCTGGTGAAGTAAGTAGTGATGTAAGGCTGTTCAGAAAACTGTCCTCAGTGACACTCACAGCCTCAGTAATGACGATCAAGAGACCATTGCAGTAGAAGCACTTTTGTGATATTGGACTATGTAACACGATGAGTGGCACGAATAGAATGTTTTCAGCAGAAGCCGTCGAAATTTTAACATTGTGCCTATACGTTGTATTGTTGCATTTTGGAGCTAGGTATCATAGAGGAAGTTTATAGAGTTATCTCAAGCGCTACTCTGTTCGGTTCTGTACTCTTTTTTACTACGCTCATTCTACGTGAGTAACAGTGATTGCTTTGCTACATGAAATGTTAAAATATGAGAAACTCACTTTCCACACACCGATCAGTCTTGACCGAGTGAAATCACTCACTGGTTTGGCATTTCACTTTGACGAAGCATTCTGTCACTTGCTTTCGCATTTGCACTTCGTTCGGCGACTTGTCAGTGGCTGTACCTGTGTAGAGAAGACTTTCTCGATCGCTCAAAAGAGAGCTCTGCTGTGCCAACTTGTACTCGAGTAGTCACTTAAAGTTGCCGTTCTGCTGTACAAATTCGCTGATTATGCATTCACACAGAGCTTCCTTCATGGCTATTGCGGTTTTCAGAAACGTTAGTGCATAAAAAATCCGACTTTCTTTTGGAAAAGTCTGATGTGTATGATTCAGTTCCAAGATCAGAAATCTGTATGATTCATTTAAGAGAGAAGTATATGAAAGGACCCTAAGCGTTAGGTATTTACGAGAGAACGTATCGCAGTCGTAGATGTTGCACTGAATGAACGTAAATTTGCTTGTATGTTATAAACAACTATTAATCTTTCTGGAGTAATTTTATAAAATTTAATAAACGGAACTAGGAGACCACTTGTACAGCTCTTCTGTTTAACAAAAGTGAACGTAACAAACAGTAACTGCACAGATAGTAGCAACCTATTACTTATCAGTGTTGATGGAAAATTCTAAACAAGAATGAAAGAAATCGGTCTAGGAAACTATTAGGTTACATTAGAGAACCGAAAATCTGATTGATACTCATTTGTACGTTTGCACATTTGTCGTAAACAATCAAGACGATTCATAAGTCAGCAGGATCCTGGAGGGTGGGAAAAGTGTAACTTTTGCGCTGTGGTCCGATGCGTATATGCTTCAAATAATGGGATAGTTACACGCTATAATGAAGCAACATTGAAGATAACAAAGAAAAAAAATTTGCCAGAAGACACGAAAAATCAGTTGGATGCATGACAAGATACGCAGGGTAAGTCGCTGTTGTTACGGAAGAATGTATACAGATAAAAACTGTACAATAGGTAACGTAGAATACAAAATATTAGCTCGTAATGAGAAGAGAGTGTGATGTGTCATCCAAAGGAGACCCGAAGTCGCCGAGAGCCACAGACCGAGGGAGTCACCACAGGAGTACCCTCAAGCGCTACATTGTTTTCTGGCAGTGACGCACATTGGCTTTGTAGCTGTTGCTCGGTACTTGGTTTCTGATCGCAGCTACAGTCGGCTAAGCCACAGCCAGCAGACGGGTGTCTGAGTTCATTCTAGCTGTTGGCACACACATGGTGGCCGAAATCATCACACACACACACACACACACACACACACACACACGTACACATACACACACACAAACATTTCACGGCTTGGACGATGAAGCCTACCAGCTCCCACGTTCAGCCATCCCCTGCCAGGCCATGCCATACCGCATTGCCCTTAAGGACGAGCTCCAAAGCAATAATATAAACGTGTATCCCCAACAGCTCTGTTTACCTCATACACTGCCCTGTAACATTAATATGACCGCTTCTCAAAAGTCTGAATAGCCACCTTCTGAAGGGCGAACCGCTCCGAGGCGTGGAGGAAGAGAGTCAGTGCTAGGAGGTACCAATACGGATATGGGGCCATGCCGAGTCCAGTGCCGTGACCAGAAGCGCTAGGTTTCTCGGATGAGCATCCATGGAGTAAACAGCTCGAGCGAGGTGGTCCCGAAGTTCTTGGTACCCAAGACAGTACGGTAAACTAATACTGATGCTATTCGAGCAGTGCACGTACATTGCAGGTCGTGTGGCACATTGGAATGCCTGCTGCTAGATGCCATCGTGTCGAGAAAAAACCAACTGCACATAGGGCTGGATAATATGCTCAAGGATAAATACATATTTTTGTTGATCTCTTGTGCATTCCAGAATGACGAGATCACCAAGAAAACATTCCCAAGACCATAACGCTTCCTCCTCCGACCTGGACCCTCCCGACGATTGTTGCAGGATGTTTGCTTTCAGATGTTTCATGCCGTACACGCCAACGGCCATCTGTCTGATCGAGAATAAAACGTGATTCATTGGGAACACCTCGTAACACACAGCCGCGGTAGTGGCGTGTACATTCCAATTTTCGTCTCCGATGAACAGCAAATCAGCTTGGGTGCATGAAACAGGCGCCTGCTGTGTAGGTCCATGAGCAGCAAAGTTCCCTGAACAGCTGTTGAGGAGACACTGTGGTAGTCTTTTAGTCAGTCTGGGCTGTCAGTTGCTCTACAGTTCCCGTCTGTTAGCCCGTACACACCACCACAGCCGTCGTTGAGCCATGTCATCTATGGTCTTAGTGTATGTGCAGTTGCCTCAGCGCCGATTGTGACAGCACCATTTTTCCATGCACGGCATGCTTTAACCACGGCGGCACGCGAAAATTTTGCAGACTTAGCCGTTCCGGAATTGCTTCCACCCTTTGTCCCGAGAGACAACTGCACTGTCTATCGCGTCCCCCTGAAACGCTTTATATCACCTCCGCTGCTAGTGCTTCCACCTGCCTTCAGTGAGTCGTTTTTGCACACTGATGTTAAACACAGGTGATGGCCAAATAAACGTGACTTGATGGTGTGGTAAAAAGAAGAGAAACTGACCCTGAGATACCCGTTAATGAACATATTGAAGTCTACTTCTTTGACTGCTTTGAGTAATTGGTAAAACAGACAATCGATATTGTTAAAGCATATATCACATAAGGTAACTGCAAATGATCTAGTTGTGCATTTAATTGGAAAGAAATGACTGAAATGTAATCCGATATACTCCTGAAGTTTACACAGTAAAACATTGTTTTTAATTGAAAATGATGCACTCAGTTGCAATTTATTTTATAATTAATAAGTATAATGGCTAGAGGACAAATGTAAGGATGTAGAGGCTCATCTCACTAGGAGTAAGATATATGCTGCCCACAGGAAAATTAAAGAGACTTTTGGAGAAAAGAGAGCCACTTGTATTAATATCAAGAGCTCAGATGGAAACCCAGTTCTAAGCAAAGAAGGGAAAGCAGAAAGATGGAAGGAGTATATAGAGGGTCTATACAAGGGGGATGTACTTGAGGACAATATAATGGAAATGGAAGATGATGTAGATGAAGATGAAATGGGAGATACGATATGTGTGAAGAGTTTGACAGAGCACTGAAAGACCTGAATCGAAACAAGGCCCCGGAAGTAGACAACATCCCATTAGAACTACTGACGGCCTTGGGAGAACCAGTCCTGACAAAACTGTACCATCTGGTGAGCAAGATGTATGAGACAGGCGAAATACCCTCAGACTTCAAGAAGAATATAATTCCAATCCCAAAGAATGCAAGTGTTGACAGATGTCAAGATTACCGAACTATCAGTTTACTAAGTCACAGCTGCAAAATACTAACGCGAATTTTTTACAAACGAATGAAAAAACTGGTAGAAGCCGACCTCGGGGAAGATCAGTTTTGATTTCATAGAAATGTTGGAACACTTGAGGCAATACTGACGTTACGACTTATCTTAGAAGAAATTTAAGGAAAGGCAAACTTACGTTTCTAGCATTTGTAGACTTAGAGAAAGCTCTTGACAATGTTGAGTGGAATACTCTCTTTCAAATTCTAAAGGTGGCAGGGGTAAAATACAGGGAACGAAGGCTATTTACTATTTGTACAGAAACCAGATGGCAGTTATAAGAGTCGAGGAAGGATAAACTATTGTAGTTAAATATTAATCTGTTTTTAACAGCTTTCCAAAGGGATGTTCCCCTCACTTTTGATATGACAAAATTAAGGAGCTATACATTTATGGCGAAGGTGCGTTGGTGATGGTGAATGATATGAATAAGAGACATCTAATTCATGAAAAACCTACAGTAATCTAGCACATCATAGATCTCCCCACTGCGATTTACTTTCAAGTTTGTGAAGGCAAGTAACCATTACATCAAGCCCGCACTTAGAATACATGTTCTGGCACATGATAAAATTATTAATCAAATGATTGCAGTAATGGGTCCGTTATGTGTGTATTAGACTATATACAAATTTAATATGCGAATATCTACCACTATATCAGTTATGTACTAAATTATGAAATCAGCAACGAATTGTGGATGGGTGAACTATGAGACAATTATGTCACTATAATTACACGATAGTAATAAATCGCTTTTGTAAATAATATTAACCTTAATGAAAAATGCTCCTATAATAGCACAAAAAGGCGACTATGTCCTGGGCAGAGCTAGCAATGTAAAAGGAGCAAACCAGCTTTTCGATTTATCTGGTGGTTTCAAAGACATTTAAGTCAAGACGTCTTGACATATTCGTACTTATCTACTTGTTAGTAAGTGTACCCATCCATTTAATACAATAGATCTTGTCGAATAAAGCAACACAATACACGACATCATGTATATCAAGACATATCTCATCATGCAATCCAATATGTCATTAGTCACGTCGCGTCGTGCAATATGACGCAGCGTGTCATTAAGGTAACCACCAAATCCAAATTCTGAACAATACGGCGTATAAATCTCTTGCTTACGCCATAAAAGGTAGAAAGACGCCATCCTGTGACATACAATATCTCGTAGATCCTGTGAATTTTCTCGAACCTCCAATGAACCCAATTCTCATTACTACACTTACAGATAGACAATTCTCTCTTTTTTTTTTTGGCCGCAACTGTAAGTCTATCCATTTCACCCTATAATTTAGGATGACTCCTTAACCACGAGGCAATTCTCTAGGATGGCCTACGGCTGTGGGTCTCAGGTGTGACTTCTGAGGTTTTCAGTTATAGAGTTTCTAATATGTATACCACAGAGATCGATAACGACCTTGTCCAAAATCATATTAAATATTAGCACATCTTATACCATTAGGCATAAAAACATATTCTCTATACGCGTCCCTGAACTGTCTTAATAACTGTTCTAGATTGGGTTTGTAGTACCACAACTCTTCTAATACAATCATTTCAGCCGACGCCTTTATTTTATTTGCAAAAAAGTCCTTGCGAGGATGGCAATCCGTGCCTCAGTGTCTGGTACCAGGAATGCTAGCCGCAGTGAATCAGGTTAGTATCTAATGTGCTTCCAGTTTTCGTAAAAATTGGAGAAATTGGCGTCAAGTGAGAAAACTTTTATTCATGCATATTTTAATATTTCACATATGTTGCCTGGCATGCGGACGAAAATGGAGTGGTTATTTGGACCTGTTGCAGGCGTATTTGATGTTCAGCTGTGTAAGAGTAGGAAGACAGCTCTGATATAAATTACTAAGTATGATCCTGAACCATTTACGAATGGTAATGAATCTGCAATGATCTTTAATGTTCGATTACGCAGGTGGGCGAAGTGCAAGAAGAAAGTTTGATTACACCGATCCGTTCCTTGTTCCTAATTGGTATAAAACGTGTGAATAATTATTATGATTTTAGGCAGGGTCATTATCGACATCTGTGGTATACATATTAGAACAGTTCAGCCCCAGTGCTATTTTAGGTGGACCCCCAAAGTCGGATACTTCCTATTGCAGATGCAACACACTCTTTAGAAGCACATAAATATGTGTCTGTTTGTACTTACATCTTTCGTTGTTCATTTAACACGCGTGGGTTTGAGGAGAAATTGTCCTCTCGGAAGAAAATCAACTGCTCTCCCCAGCCAGAAAAAAAAAAAAAAAGGTTTTTGCGTCCACCTAGGAACAAATCCACCCAATGAAGTTTTATACACCCAAAAATTTTTTTTCAGCTATTACGTGTATGCTCTTCAGCCTATGATGTTACACACTGTTTGCTATGTCTGTGAAACCTTCTGGGTTTTGAGAGACAGGATAAGAAACTTTAACCAATAAACTGGAAATGCAGATGTTCAGCCCGGGTTCCCGTGTTCGATTCCCGGCGGGGTCAGGGATTTTCTCTGCCTCGTGATGACTGGGTGTTATGTGATGTCCTTAGGTTAGTTAGGTTTAAGTAGTTCTAAGTTCTAGGGGACTGATGACCATAGATGTTAAGTCCCATAGTGCTCAGAGCCACTTGAACCATTTTTTTTTTGCAGATGTGCAGCCAAGAGAACTCATTGCACTGGGGAAGTAGGATTTACTCGTAAAAAAGCGCAACTAACTCAAGTTGTTTTGGTTAAAATATCATCGAAGACAGCCAGATAAGTCGAAAAGCTAGTCCTTTTACATCCCTAAGTGTCCCCGAGACATATTAGCCATTTTTTCTTTACTATAGAAAGAAAATTTTTCATTCTAGTTATCAACTTCTACTCTAAAATAGTATTGACATTAGACGGCCGCAGCTTGGCAGTCGATGTATATTATTGCTCGAACAGTCCACGGGTATACTGCCGGTCCATAGTGTCCAACGGGTACAAACTTTCGGCGATCAGAAATGTCGCCATCGTCAGGTGCGCTGACGAACTGAGCTCCTGAGGGCGGGCGGCCGTCCTAAATCCCCTTCCCCCGCGAGGCGTTCTCTCCACGGACCGCGCACGCGGCCGCGCGTCCGCGGTCGCTGAAAGGCTGGCGTCGGCGTCTGTGGTGGCGTCGGTGTAACTGCCTCGTCCGCCCTGGTCGCTCGTTCGTTTTGTTTGCTGAGCCTCTTTTTATTTAGACTCAGTGCTGGTTCCCATGCCTTGCTGAGCTTATAGCCGCAATCTCTGTTGATGAGTCCGTCCCTGGTACGAATTTCGATAGCCTCTCTAGCTACGCTGTCCCAGTGTTTAGATATCTGTGCCAAGACACTAGTATGTTGGTAGTCCATTTCGTGATTTTCGGACAAACAGTGCTCTGCGACTGCCGACTTGTTGGGGTAATTAAGTCGAGTGTGCGTCTGATGTTCTCGGCAACGATCTTCGATGGTGCGCACTGTCTGTCCAATGTGTCTTGCTACACTCACAGGGAATCTGGTATATGCCGGCCTTCCGCAAACCGAGATCATCATTGACACTTCCCAATAACGCTCGTGTTTTATTGGGCGGGCAAAAGACAGTTCCTACTCGGTGTTTCCTCAATATTCGTCCTATTTTCCCGATAGTGCGCCAGTATACGGTATACAGGGTGTTACAAAAAGGTACGGCCAAACTTTCAGGAAACATTCCTCACACACAAATAAAGAAAATATGTTATGTGGACATGGGTCCGGAAACGCTTGATTTCCATGTTAGAGCTCATTTTAGTTTCGTCTACCTACGCTCAATGGAGCACGTTATCATGATTTCATGCGGGATAATGTACCTTTGCTGATAGAACATGTGCCTTTACAAGTGCGACACAACATGTGGTTCATGCGCGATGGAGCTCCTGCACATTTCAGACGAAGTGTTCGTACGCTTCTCAATAACAGATTCGGTGACCGATGGATTGGTAGAGGCGGACCAATTCCATGGCCTCCATGCACTCCTGACCTCAACCCTCTTGACTTTCATTTATGGGGGCTTTTGAAAACTCTTGTCTACGCGACCCTGGTACCAAATGTAGAGACTCTTCGTGCTCGTATTGTGGACGGCTGTGATACAATACGCCATTCTCCAGGGCTGCATCAGCGCATCAGGGATTCCATGCGGATGGATGCATGTATCCTCGCTAACGGAGGACATTTTGAACATTTCCTGTAACAAGGTGTTTGAAGTCACACTGGTACGTTCTGTTGCTGTGTGTTTCCATTCCATGATTAATGTGATTTGAAGAGAAGTAATAAAATGAGCTCTAACATGGAATGTAAGCGTTTCCGGACACATGTCCACATAACATATTTTCTTTGTTTGTGTGTGAGGAATGTTTCCTGAAAGTTTGGCCGTACCTTTTTGTAACACCGTGTATAGGCGGTGGCTATCTCTTCCTCCGTGGCTTAGTCCATCTCCACACGCTGTACTGTAGAGGTGGGGTGGAGAGCGCGTCTGATCTTCCATTCCGAGTACCCGTTTTCCCGAAATACAGTTTTGAGGTGTTACAGCTCATGGGGCAGACTCTCTGCGTCCGAGCTGGTGCGCGCCGTGTGCACCAGTGTTTTTAGTACCCCATTCCTCTGCGAAGGGTGGTGGCAGCTACTTGCATGCAAATACAGGTCGGTGTGCGTTTCGTCTTGTATACGCCATGGGCCAGGGTGCCATCCGCTCTCCTTTGGACCATGAAGTCCAGGAATGGTAAACTTCCTTCTGCTTCAGTCTCCATAGTGAAACCGGCCCGGGGTGGCCGAGCGGTTCTAGGCGCTACAGTCTGGAACCGCGCGACCGCTATGGTCGCAGGTTCGAATCCTGCCTCGGACATGGTTGTGTGTGATGTCCTTAGTTAGGTTTAAGTAGTTCTAAGTTCTAGGTGACTGATGACCTCAGAAGTTGAGTCCCATAGTGCTCAGAGCCATTTGAACCAATCCATAGTGAATTTGACGTTTGGATGTATGGAGTTCAGGTGTGTAAGGTAGTCTAGGAGCTTGTCCCTTCCATGGGGCCCTATCACGCACGTGTAGTCAATATAACGTAGAAAACAAGTAGGTTTCCATTTGGATGATGCCAAAGTTTCCTTCTCCAAATACTCCATATGGAAATTCGCGACCACAGGCGAAAGTGGGCTCCCCATTGCGACTCCTCCTGTTTGCTCATACTATTCTCCATTAAACAGAAAATACGTGGAGGTGAGATCGTGCCTGAGAAGGTCGGTCGTCTTCTCGTCAAGAGTCAACAATAGCCGAGCAAGAAATACCCCGGGAGAAGTTGAAGTATCAGATGTATATTATTGTTGACTCAGGCGATGACTGACCCGGTAAAAGGTTTTCTTATTTTCTTTCGAATCATGTTTCTTGTATTAGGCATAGTTAGTCTGTCTCCTCTACAGTTACCAGTCTGATACGGTAGAATTTGTCCAGTATAGCGTACTACGTCCACAGAGCACACAAGTCTCACCACCAGGTCAGCGTGACTTGTCTAGAGGACGTTTTTGTTCTGTTTTTTGTACGTTATTTTTTCATCTTTTTTATTTTTATTATTGTTATTCTGCTTTATATTTTTTAATTTTTTAGTGTCTTTGTTTTATTCTTACACTCATTTTGTTCGTATAGGCATGAGACTGTATACGCAACCATATCAAAAATAACATTAAACATTTCAAAGTGCACAAAGTAACAACAAACATAAACTTTACATTGAAAGGATTATTAAATACCGTGATACGTTTATGAAAATACCATACGTAAATAGTTTATATTACGTAATAAACATACGGTATGAACGCGAAATGTTACAACCACCAATCGAAATAATGAGTATGGTTGGCTGAAATAGGTAGGAGAACTGTAAAACGACTTGTGCGCTACCTTTTTTAATACTATCAACGTGTCAATTCTATATGAAAATTTACGAATTATGCTTGTTTTGTAGAAAAATAAATTTTTTGCTAGGTAACATAATACTTTTTCAAGAAATCGCTGTAAAACTTTTTCTATGGATTAGACCGTTCTTCTGCCAACGATCGGATTAGTTGGTTAGTTCAAGTTTCTGCACTCTCATCGATAACTTTTAAATACAGGATCAAACAGTATAACATCTTGTACAGGTCTGCGCATAATTCTTGTTTGCCACATGCATTGTTTTGCAGGGAGAAATATTTGACGGTGATTTTAAGCGACCGGTGAATTAAGGTTTTAGCGTATAAACAACGAAACAATAATGAGGTAAAATAAGTTTTTACATTATTTCCAAATGCAGTGATTGAAATGCAACGCAATCCTACGAAATGTAGTTTCATGTGCAAACCCGTGGGTTTTGGAGCCTAAAACAAATACGGTAAGAAATTTTTCAATAGCTTGTCATAATTACCGTAAGAATATACTTTTTACTGTCAACTTATCACTACAAACCGTCTCAGCACATGCGATTCGCGTAAAACTGGACTTTACGTACATTTCATGTGCAACTTCATACCGATAAATCGTGCTTTCACAAAACAGCAGGACTGCTATTAATTACATATATTCGTCTACGTTGTTACAAAATTTGAACAGATTCACACGTTTGAAACCCAGAAGCGGCGCGCCTAAAGAAGCTTAAAAAAAGCTTATTTTTCGCTCGTGAAACATTCTGGAAAGCGAGTTTTCAACTTTATCTTAAGAATGCATAGTTTTCATTTCTTTGATTCACTTTAAACAGTTCCCGCGCATTCGGCTCACGTAAGATCGAATCTTATGTGCTACGTTTAAAAAAATGTGTGTGAAATCTTATGGGACTTAACTGCTAAGGTCACCATTCCCTAAGCCTACACACTACTTAACCTTAATTATCCTAAGAACAAACACACACACCCATTCCCGAGGGAGGACTCGAACCTCCGCCAGGACTAGCCGTGCGGCGTTTAGCTCGACTTTAAACCTTCATATCTCAACAACGGAGAAAGGTTATTGGATTAAAAAATTCGTTTTGACTTTATCCATTTATCTAGTTTTGCCTTAAGTTTGAACCGATTTGGTGAAGTTTAAAGTATAGAAGTTGCTTGCTTAATAAATCTCCCAGGTAAATCTGCTTTTTGGACGCAAAATCGAAACGAAGCAAGATTCCTCAAACCGTTAAAACTTATTATTGGATGAACAGAATCTTTTTGACTTTATTCGTCTATCTAACTTTGGGCAAAGCTCGGACCGATTCGTACAGGTTTAAGGAACAGAAGTGACGCGCTTCAAAAACATCCCAGAAAAACGAGTTTTTTGCCCGTAAAGTTCAAGAGAATTTTTCTTTCAAAACGTTAGAACCCATCTTTGACCAACGCGTCAAACACCGGTGAACCAAATCTGAACCATAAATCTCGCGCCAGTCCGGATTTATTTAAAGGTCACTGATTTTGCACATAAAATCTGAACGTTGAAACGTTGCTTAACATACTATAGCATAGCTACAGTAAGACCGATGACCAACGGTCCGGGTAAAACAAAAACTTTTTACCCCACGTTCCGCCGCAATAGGAAACATCCCCCTTTAGAGCACCCCCCCCCCCCAAAAAAAAACCAGAATTCTGCACGCAGCCTTTTCATACATACTTCTCCACCCTGTGAAGATATGGTTATAGCCATTAGGAAAAGCGTGTTCCGGTGAAATGTTGTTCGTGACTAATGCTGTCGCAGAGCGAGACGTTTATCTGTTTTCCTTCGCACTGGCGCCACGTGGAAAGGGTGACAATGCAACCTCGCCATCAAGACGCAGCAATGCAGTTGCCCTTAAGGTTTAGCAGTGCATACTTCCCAGGTTATAAAACTGCTGGAGGCACAAGAATCCGCTTCACTCATTTTGTGTCACTGATCTGATTCGACCCTCCATCGTTTACAGCGGCTTATTCGCCCTCTGTCAACGAGAACCTCGAATCCACCGTCATGCTAGATAACAGCATGCTGTGTCCGCCCCGATAGCTGAATGGTCAGCTTGACGGACTGCCGTCCTAAGGGACCAGGGTTCGATTCCAGGCTGGCTCGCGGATTTTCTTCGCTCAGGGACAGGGTGTTCTGTTGTCGTCATCATCATTTCATCCCAATGCAGCGCGCAGGTGTCCCAATGTGACGTCGAATGTAATAAGACCTGCACCAAGGCGGCCGGACCTGCCCCGTAAGGGACTTCCCGGCCAATGACGCCAAACGCTCATTTCCATTTTCCACAGCATGCTGCGATCTCTAATGTCTTAGAGTCAAACTCACAGAGTACCGGCTTGCTATTTAACTCCGTCGTGTCGCGAGAACATGGCTCTGACAGACACTAGAGTTGAGGCTATACACCCCTGAGGCAAATGTTTCGACTTGCCACCCCCCCCCCCCCCCCATACGTCCTGTCGATAAGTATGTATGCGTTAACATATCTGCAGTCCCTAGCAACGAATCTCTGGATCCATCATGTCTGATGAACAACTTTCATTGCTGTTGGTTGGAGAAGGCGGTCATTCCCGTCTCTTTTGAGTAACAGGGCCTTTTCCACTAATTACGCGAAACTGTGGGTTTGTAGCTCCCCTAGTAGAAAGGCTGACGCAATGTTCATTTGTGGGGACAAATATGCCTAAATTACGTTCTTTTAGCTTTTTCTAGTCACATCAGAACGAGTACATTCATACGTCAAGTTTCGATAGAAAGGCCTGCTACAAGACAAGACCTAATGTCTGATGATCATGAAGTACAGGAAGAAATTCTGCTACACTGGCTGCAAAATAACCCAAAATGGACGGAACAAGAAGGACATTAAAAGCAGACTAGCACCGGCAAAAGGGCTTTCCTGTTCAAGAGAAATCTACTAGTATCAAACATAGGCCTTAGTATGAGGAAGAAATATCTGAGAATTTACGTTTTAGGTTCAAATGGCTCTGAGCACTATGGGACTCAACTTCTGAGGTCATCAGTCCCCTAGAACTTAGAACTACTTAAACCTAACTAACCTAAGGACATCACACACATCCATGCCTGAAGCACGATTCGAACCTGCGACCGTAGCGGTCGCGCGGTTCCAGACTAAAATGCCTTGAACCGGTCGGCCACCCCGGCCGGCTATGTTTTAGGCACAGCATTATATGGCAGGGAAAGAAAGACTGTGGGAGAACTGGAAGAAAAGCGAATTGAACCATTTGAGTGCAGTGCTGCAGAAGAATGCTGAAAATTAGGTGGACTGATAAAGTAAGACATGAGAAAGTTCTCCGAATAATCGGTGAAGAAAGGAATATATTGGGAATACTGACAAGAGGAAGGTAGAGGATGGTAGGGCATCTGTTAAGACATCAGGGAATAACTTCTACGGTACTAAAGGGAACTGTAGAGGTCAAAAAGTACGAAGGAAAAGCAACTACTTAAAGATGTAGGTTGCAAGTGCTACTCTGAAATGGAAAGGTTGAGACAATAGAGGAATTCGTGGCAAGCAACATAAAACCAGAAGACTAATGATTTAAAAAAAAATTGTTATGCTGTTACAGAATGTCTCGTCTGCGTATGACGAGAAGTAACAAACTTAATGTTTTTTACTTCTGAAACACCGTTGTTTACCGACGTAATGCCTTCTGATGTCCACGCACTGTTCCATTCTATTTGGCACTATAGTTGCAACCTTCACACTTGATTCAGGGAGTTCTGAAAAATACTCCTCTACAGCCCTCATGAAATCCGCCACGGCCTCTTTTTCAAACCACTTATTTCTTTACCGTGTGGAACAGAATCTGGTTAAACTAATGAAGGCATGCAAGGTCTAGTAAAAGTTACTGCTCCAGGTTCATCAGTTTTCCGACACTTTTGAGAGGAGGTATTTTTTATTGAAGAAATGTGAATTATTTATTCGCTAGCTAAACTTTTTTTCCCAGCAAGTTGCTACAGAAGGATTTGCCAGTTATTGTTACACCCTTTCTAAATAATTAGGCGGATCCCTTTTCAGTCTGAAAAGACAAAGGACAAACTTTTCGGAAGCTGACATGCTATTCATCATTTCCTTTCGTACAGAATCTATATTTTCCAGACGCTTCTTTTCTTGTTGTTTCATTTCTGGTATCCCTGAGAGTTAGTGGTGGTTCTAGTTCTGTATTCTAATTGGGAAGAATGGGGCTCAAATTTCAACCCACCGACTGAAATTTATGTTTCGCGGTTTCCCTTAGCCGACCGACACCTGATAATTATTTTGCGTAGCAAATGTTTTCCATAGGTGATCATTTTATTGGCGACGGGTAGTACACCATAGATACGACTGTTATTCAAAGTAACAAATCGGTGACGAAACCAGATTAAGTATTTTTCAAAGGGTGCAATACACTGCGAATAAATTCGTTTTCACATTAATGCCAACTAGCCCGCTTTCAATGAATGCATGCTCGTCTTCAAGAAAGCATTATCATGGATAATTCTTCATGTAAGAAGTACGTTAGTGCTTCCCGTTACATGATTTTGACGTTAGCTGTGTCATATAACATACACTACTAGTTACCTGATAGATTGTTACGCATTTATCGATGTTTTAAGTTTTTGTTGACCTGTGTTGAGTTCATGACATATAGTGTCTTTAACAGGCCTTCAGGCCAATATAATCGTCAATTTGTAGCCGAAAATGAAGGTGCTGTTGTTTTTCAAACTTGGAACAGCCGTGGAAGAATTTCCGTTGACTGGAAAATTGCATGACAAAGAACTTAACGTCGAAGTAATCAAGTTTATAGCTCTGAACGACAAACAGATTAAACGAATTTATCAAACACCTAATAAACAAAACTGTTCAACACACATATTTTATCAGTGCCGTTTCATCAAAATGTCGAATATTTTTCATCTCGTAATTAACTGCTATGGATACTGTCCAATTAGCAGACAAACTTCTCTTTATTATGATATTGCAATGCCTGTGTTGCATGCATGCATGTTAGAAGGAACACGAACTGCCGGTTGAGTCCCGATCAGACAAAAATTTTCACTGTCCTCATTCCCTTATGCTGTTGATGGTTGTTCGTATTTGCAACTGAAAATTCTCTTTGTCCATTGGTGATATCACGAACGCTAAATTTTTTTCCAAACACATAGCACAAATCCTGCTGCAGTCACACATTCTCCATATCGAACTTAATATAACTTATTTTAAAATGTACGGTGTACTTCGCGATGCATAGATTTTGTATAGATTTACAGCGTGGAACTATACATTCATTTAATTCAGCTAATCGCTTCCTACGATCTACGTATTAGGCTGAAAAGTAATGCTTTTTTCATGTGAAAAATCTTAAAGAATTTCAAGTAAAACAAACTTTCTTAACATTCTACATGTATATTCTTCGTGTCTAAATATTTATATCTCATTATAGACAACTTGACAAGAACGTACTTTTCGCATCTAATGACCATCTTTTTGATACCGACACTGTAGAATGTTTGACTTTCTTGACGGACCCATAGTCTCACCTCTACTTGGCCAGCTTCATCACGGTGAATGTGAAGTACACGATGAAAAGTTTGGAAACAGACGAAAATGGGATAGAATGAATTGGGGTCTGCATGAAGGATTACATCATGGTCAGACAGAGAATCCGAAATCAGGTACTCGATTGTAAGGCGTACTAAGGAGCAGGTGCAGACTCAGATTACAATGTTGTAGTGATGAAGAGTGGGCCCAAGTTTAGGAGATTAGGCAGGAAGAATCAATGTGCAAGGAAGTGGGATACCGATGTACTAAGGAATGATGAGATACGCTTGAAGGTCTGTAAGGCTGTAGATACAGCAATAAGGAATAACTCAGTAGGTAGCACAGTTGAAGAAGAATGGAAAACTCTAAAAAAGATAATCACGGAAGTTGGAAAGAGAAACATAGGCACAAAAAAGGCAACTGCGAAGAAACCATGGGAAACAGAAGAAATACTTCAGTTAATGGTTGAAAGAAAGAAGTAAAAAAACGATCATGGAAAATCAGGAATGCAGAAATAAAAGTCGCTGAGGAATGAAAGAAATAGCGATTGCAAGGAAGCTAAGAGGAGTGGCTGCATAGAGGATGGGAAGAAATAAAGAAAAATGATTGGCGGAAGGATTGACTCAGTATATAAGAAAGTCAAAACAACCTCAGGTGAAGTTGAAAGCGTAAGTGTTAACATTAAGAGTGCAACAGGAATTCCGATGTTAAATGCATAGGAGAGAACGGATAGGTGGAAAGACTACACTGAAGGCCTCTATAAGATGAAGATTTGTTTGATGTGAAAGAAGAAGAAACAGAAGCCGATTTAGAGGAGATAGGGGATCCAGGATTAGAAGCAGTATTTAAGAGAGCTTTGGAGGACTTAAGAATAAATAAGGCAGAAGGGGTAAATAACATTCTGTCACAATTCCTAAAGTCAATGGGGGAAATGGCTGTTCACGTTGATGTGTAGAATGTATGAGTCTGGGGACATACTATCTGACTTTCGGAGCAATTTCATCTACATACTTCTGAAGAATGCAAGACCTGACAGGTGCGAGAGTTATTTTACAATCAGTGTAACAGCTCATGCATCCAAGTTCCTGACAAGTATAATATACAGAAGAATGGAAAGGAAAAGTGAGATGTGTTAGATCACTATAAGTTAGTTTTTTAAGAAAGGTAAAGGCACCAGAGAGGCAATTCTGACTTTGCGGTTGATATTGGAAGCAAGATAGTCGAAATTCTGAGAGAAATAGGAGTAAGCTATAGAGAGAGAGACAGGTATTATACGTTATAAACAAGACCCATCATCAGTTATTTTGCTGCTAAAATAGGAAAACATCCCTTCAAAGTATCAAATAATGTAATCCAGTCAGTGTTATCAAAAGCTTTCTCTCACTTTAAACGTGCTAAATATGTAGCTTTGCCTTTTTTCAGCCTATGTTTTGAAGTAAAGCATAGGGTGTGTTCCTCTACTTCTCCAGCAGGCAAAGTGACTTTCGCCGTGGTCGGGTTTTCCATCGTTCTATAAACAATTCGGTGATTTAATGAACGGGTTGTTCGACTCACACGTGTCACCAAATATCTGCTTTTGTGTTGAAAATATTGCATTATTCTTGAAGTCTGATAGTACTTCATCTGCCTCGCAAATCTCAAACACCAGGTGGAATAGTTTCTTCTTCGCTGGCTTTTCCACTGATCTCACTAATTTTGAGAGAATGTTTTCATGCTGGTCCTTCAGCTATGTATCAAAGGCTTCTCGCAGTGTCGTGTTTCCCAATTACTTGTCCCTCATTTCAAGATACTGTCTTCATGTTCATATCTCTTTCATGACCCTTCTACATATTACTTACACCTGTCAACTTTATTTTGGTTGCTTTGTACTAGCCTGTTATTTGAGAACATTACATTCATGCAACTGCTTTTGTCATCCCCAAAGGTCTAGGCGGCATCTCTTCTTCTCCTACTCATACGTGGTCTGTAGCCTCGCATTTATCCTCTAGCCGTTCCACCTCAGCGATTTTGCATTTTATGCCCATCTCATATTTTAGACGTCTTTGTCTACTAACCTGCATATTTCTTTCGTCTTCTGTTGGATTCCTGCCCCTGTTGGAAAATGTTGTTCTTGAATGTCTCAATAACCTCTGGTTCCTGCACTGGATCCAGGTCCCATCCCCATAGTTTACACCCTTTCTGCAATTTCTTCTACTTTAATCTACAGCTCGTAACTAATAGGTCAACATCAGCCCCTGGAAATATCTTACAGGTCATACCATTATACAGGGTGTCGCACTTAAGAGACGTCAGGTGCATTTTCTCCAGTTGTTGAACAGATATTTGCAATGTGTAACTGGAGTCAGCCCAAACAATTAGCGCTGATCACGTCTTTCATGTGACGCCCATTGTCGAAGAAAAGCCTCGGTTTGTTTCCCGTTACAAACAACATGAACCTTAAAGCGGTATTTTACGTGCCCGTTCGATAGAGCGATTAGTTTATTGGGACAGTTGTTTCATCGATATGTATTAACAGCGACATCAATAATCTAAGAATAAAGATTACTCCTGCAGCGACAGCACCACCCTGGGCCATACTGACTGCTACCACCGAGCACACAGCGCTACTGGTTTGCTGCTGGTTTGCCGTTTATTCTTCTGGTTCTACTGTCCCTGTTAACAAGTTTCGATGCAACGAGCATCGGAATCAACTAATCTGGGACCGAGCTATCGAACGGATGCTACAATTCCACTTTCAGAATCATTTTGCTTACAACAGGAAACAAACCGATGGATTCCGTTGACACTAGTTGTCGCATGAAAGACGTCATTAGCAGAATTTTTTTTTTAGGACTGACTCAAGCTATACAATGAAAAAATGGAACTTAAAATATCTGCTAAAACACCAGATAAAATGCACCTTTATAATAAATCGGAAAGCTTCTAGTGTCTCCAGATGTCCTCCATGTATGCAACCTTCGGACTTAAATTCTTCAACAAGTTTCCTTTTTTTTATGTCCTCAGCTATGTGTTTGATGCGATGTATTTAGCCAGGTACAGCTCTCAGAGTAGCACTTGAGCCTGCGTCCTCATTTATTTCTTGGCTGTATTGCATTACATGTCTTCCTGTACACTTTTTAACTTCTGCTGCTCCATCAAGTGCAATTGATACTATTCCCTGCCGTCTTAACACTGATTCCACGAAGAACCTCCTCATCGCTTACTTTAGAAGCGCACTTAATTGGCGATATCCCTCTCTTTTTTTCCAGTTCACATAATTTCATGCTTCACTACCGTACAGTGATGCGCTGAAGATGTACTGTCTTAGAAACTTCTTCGTCAAGAAATGCTCTGCAGTATTCAGACAGGTGGATTTTTGTTTCCTTTCTTTCACCCATCTATGTTAAACAACCTTTCTGTTTTCTTCCTTTTCCTTTTATCAGATTCCAGCAACTCTAAAAATTCGACAATGTAGACTGGAATACTCTCTTTCAAATTCTAAAGATGGCAGGGGTAAAATACAGGGAGCGAAAGGCTATTTACAATTTGTACAGAAACCAGATGGCAGTTACACGAGTCGAGGGGCATGAAAGGGAAACAGCGGTTGGGTAGGGAGTGAGACAGGGTTGTAGCCTGTCCCCGATGTTATTCAATCTGTATAATGAGCAAGCAGTAAAGAAAACAAAAGAAAAATTCGGAGTAGGTATTAAAATCCATGGAGAAGAAACAAAAACTTTGACGTTAGCCGACGACATTGTAATTCTGTCAGAGACAGCAAAGGACTTGGAAGAACAGTTGAACGTAATGGACAGTGTCTTGAAAGGAGGATATAAGATGAACATCAACAAAAGCAAAACGAGGGTAATGGAATGTAGTCGAATTAACCCTTAAATGCATGATTTTTTATTTCAAGCTGTAAAAATTACCATGTTTAGTTTATAGTGCCTACATTTCGAAAAAAATATTGAAAAATTTTTTTAATTAAATTAACAAAGCACTATTGTTGAAAATCGCTTTGTAGCTGATCAGCTACATTTTGAGTTAACACCTTACGAGCCACAATAAATGTGCTTATTTTGCTCCCTCAATTTTGACCAAATCTCTCGTAATGTAATTGTTGATTATGATTAAATACTTTGTATAGGAAGGGAAAAATCCTAAAATAATAAATAGGACATTAATGTTGTAAATATTGAGCATTTATTGTATATTTTATACACTTTTATATATGAACAATAAGGTATCTAGTTCCAACAGGTTTGTACCCAAGCATGTGATAATCACTTTACATGAAAAGTTTGAAAACAGTTCTTTTGTTTGTGCAAACACAATGCAACTGCACATTTATTACACTGAACCCAGGAAAATCCCTTGCATCCTGGCATTTTGCACCTCTGTCTCACTTGCAAGTACGAAGGCAGGTGACCTACTTGATCCAGCCTTACATCTTGTGGAGGTACATGTGCTGTGGGCCCCTTTGTCTTCTTAGCTTGTATTTGGTTTTCGAGTTCACTACTTGGCCTTCCACGTTTTACTGAAGTTTGACCTGAGCGACACAAACAATGAGCAATTTCCATTCGAAATTCGGAGAGTTTCATAGTTCTCCTAATCCCTTTGGTTTCTGCTACTCTCCTATACAACAGCCAGGAATTGACTACTCCCATGTCCAGGAGATGGTAAAACAATCTTATATACCATTTTCGACTTTTCACAAGAATTTTATGTCGACCCATTATGCTGTCAAGAAGGTCAACACCTCCCATATGTTTATTGTAGAGCTTAATTATTTGTGGACAAGGTATTGTTATTCTTGACTTTGTTTTTTTGTCATACCTCCCTGCTTCATGAATAGGCTGCTGTCCAGCAAGTGTAGAAAGCAACATCACACTCTTGTTATCTTTCCACACTACATTTGATATGTCGACAATATCCACTGTTGCGACGCACTCTACTGATGCACCTCGTGCCATTTTCTTCAGCTCAGCTTCTGAAGGGAGCTTGCAGTCTGGCACTCTGTTTCTTCTGACTGTCCCAAGTGAGTAAATTCCTTGTTTATGTAACCATACAAGCAGTGGCAGACTTGTGTAATAATTGTCACAGTACAGTTTGTGGTTCATATTTCTTGGTAGTATCCTACTGAGTCGAACTACAACATTTGCACTTGCTCCCAAGTCTTCTTCCCCAGTCACTCTTTTTTCTGGTTCATTTTCATCTCCAGTGAAAATCTCAAAATCGTAGGCATAACCAGATATGCCACTAATAACAAATAATTTGTATCCATATTTATGAGGCTTGTTTGGCATGTATTGTTTCAAATAACTTCTAGCCTTTGTTGAACATATCTGTTCATCAACAGAAACACACTCCTCAACAGGTATTGTTTGAAACCGAGATCTCATCAATTCTATTATGGGTCTTATCTTGAAGAGTCTATCATGACCTTTTTCACCCCTGGGTATCATTGCACTGTTGTCATTGAAGTGAAGAAACTTACGTATTTGCTCATACTGATTCACTGTCATTGTTGTCTTGATCAGATGAGTACCAGTAACTTCTCCCCAGGAATCCCTCGTATTAGGTACATGAACTATTGACATTACGAGACAGATGCCTATAAATTTTTTTATGTCATCACAGGATAAATCTATTGGTCTATCAGGATTACACTGCACACTGTATCTATGAGACTCTTCGACAATTAGATCAAACAATTTAGATGGAAATATATGTTTGAAGAATTGGTATGGAGTATTTAAGTTTATTACTTCTTCTGGTAACGAAGTATTGCCATGAAATTTTGACTGCAGTTCGGGAATAATCAACTGTTTATCTTTCCAAACCACACTCCCGCTGTTTTTGATAACATTTTTGCTGCTGCATGGCAGTTTCAGAGCATTATCAGACAACTGTGACGTCGATTCCTTCATTATAACATCAGATTGTCTTGTTCCAGAAACATCTTCAGTCCTAATTACTGGTACTTGACTTTCTTCGTCACTACTGTCACTATCACAATCAACAGATTCTGGAGCAACATATGTCTCATCTTGAATGGAATCGTCAGAGAAACACTCAAGATCGTCATCACTGCTTAGTGGAATCTCTAACCATTCCATAAGCATTTCTTCTTGACTCTTTCGAGACATTTTTACGTCAGCGCCTGAAATGCAGTAAATGAAAAATGTAGCTGATAAGCTACATACAAAAAAACAGGACTCATTTCAAATCTATCGCAAAGACACTCGAATTAACTGTTTACACCATATCTACTTACGTTTTCAAAATGAAAAAGTAATTTTCAAACCCAGAAATCAGTGCAGAAACACCAAAAACACACCTCAACTTTCCGCCAAAACACATACTTGGCAGTATGTTCACACAGCTCACTGTCGAACTGCTTCAGCTCGTCCTGCCATCTATGATCGCTATGAAGAACTACTAGAAGCTGCAGCGGAGTGTATACACTTAGCTACATAACGAATTTGATCGAAAATGTTTCTCCATATGGAATAAATCGAAGAAATGAGGTCTGTAGCTTATCAGCTACAGTATGCATTAAAGGGTTAAGTCGGGTGATGCTGAGGATATTAGATTAGGAAATGAGACACTTAAAGTAGTAAAGGAGTTTTGCTATTTGGGGAGCAAAATAACTGATGATGTTCGAAGTAGACAGGATATAAAATGTAGACTGGTAATGGCAAGGAAAGCGATTCTGAAGAAGAAAAATTTGTTAACATCGAATATTGATTTAAGTGTCAGGAAGTCGTTTCTGAAAGTATTTGTATGGAGAGTAGCCATGTATGGAAGTGAAACATGGACGATAAATAGTTTGGACAAGAAGAAAATAGAAGCTTTTGAAATGTGATGCTACAGAAGATTGTTGAAGATTAGATGGGTAGATCACGTAACTAATGAGGAGGTATTGAATAGAATTGGGGAGAAGAGGAGTTTGTGGCACAACTTGACAAGAAGAAGGGACCGGTTGGTAGGACATGTTGTGCGGCATCAAGGGATCACAAAGTTAGCATTGGAGGGCAGCGTGGAGGGTAAAAATCGTAGAGGGAGACCAAGAGATGAATACACTATGCAGATTCAGAAGGATGTGTGTTGCAGTAAGTACTGGGAGATGAAGAAGCTTGCACAGGATAGAGTAGCATGGAGAGCTGCATCAAACCAGTCTCAGGACTGAAGACAACAACAACAACAACCATCTCTCTTAACTTTCTAAATAATTTCTTTTGTCGTATCATACATTCTTCAACCCCTTCATCAACTAATTAACTCAACAGCTTAAAATCTTTACTAATTTACTGTATGCAGGCATCATGGTCACTGCATCGCATTCACTTTGCTCCTCTTAGTAGGTTACCCAAGTTTCTGTTTTGTTATTGATTATTATACTAGTCTTGGCATTATGCTTGATTTCGTATTTGTAACCGTGTCCTGTTCATCCTTCCAACGTATTTCACTAGCACCTGCCACATATAACTTCAGCCAATCGAAATCCCTTTAATATTCGTTAACAAACCTATCCGATTAATAGATGTAACATTCTCTTCTTCGACCCATAGAATGATTATTTTGTTTCACTTATTGAGGACATCCTGAGTTGTCCCCACCCGGAGATCCAAATGTGGGTCAATTTTACCCCCAGAATAAGTTACCCAGGAGGATTTCACCAATATTAAGCCAAGCAGTATAGCTACATGTTCTCGGATCTAATAATGACTGAATTTTGGTGTTTCTTAAGTTTATCGTACTACTTTCGCTGCAAAACCACATCTACATCTACATATACATGGTTACACCGCAGTTCACACTAAAGTGCCTGGCAGAGGGTTCATCGAACCATTTGCATACTACTTCTCTACCATTTCACTCTCGAACGGCGCGTAGGAATAAGGAACACCTAAATCATTCCGTCAGAGCTCTGATTTATCTTATTTCATTATGATGATCATTTCTCCCTACGTAGGTGGGTGTCAACAAAATATTGTCGCATTCGGAAGAGAAAGTTGGTGATTGAAATTTCGTAACTAGATCTCGCCGCAAAGAAAACCGCCTCTGTTTCAGTGACTGCCACCCCAACTCGCGTATCATATCGGTGACACTCTCACCCCTATTGCGCGATAACACGAAATGGGCTGCCCTTCTTTGCAGTTTTTCGATGTCCTCCGTCAATCCTACCTGGTAAGGATCCCACGCTGCGCAGCAATATTCAAGCAGAGGACGGATAAGTTGTAATGTAAGCTGTCTCTTTAGTGAATTTGTTGCATCTTCTAAGTGTTCTACCAACAAAGTGCAGTCTTCCTTTCGCCTTCCCCACAATATTATCTATGTGGTCTTCCCAATTTAAGTTGCTAGTAATTGTAATTCCTAGGTATTTACTCGAATTGACAGCCCTTAGATTTATGCGATTTATCGGATTTCTTTTAGTACCCATGTGGATGATGTGGATGACCTCTCACTTTTCTTTGTTTAGTCTCAATTGCCACTTTTCGCAACACACATATATTTTCTGTAGATCAATTCGTAATTGGAATTGATCGTCTGATGATTTTACTAGACGCTAAATTACAGCATCATCTTCAAATAATCTGCTGAGACTATCACCTAGATAATTGATGTAAATCAGTAACGGCAGAGGGCCTATGACACTGCCTTGTGGAACGCCAGATATCACTTCTGCTCTACCGTCTATCACTACGAACTGTGACCCCTCTGAGAGGATCACGAATCCAGTCACACAACTGAGACTATACTCCATATGATCGCAATTTGATTAATAGTCGCTTGTGAGGAACGGTAGCAAAACCCTTCTGGAAATCTAGGAATATGGAATCGATCTGAGATCTCTTGTCAACAGCACTCATTACTTCATGAGAATAAAGAATTAGCTGTGTTGCACAAGAACGATATTTTCTGAATCCGTGTTGGCTATGTATCAATAAGTCTTTTTCTTCGAGGTGATTCATAATGTTCGAGTACAGTATATGCTCCAAAATCTACTGCAGGTTGAGTTCAGTGACATGGGTCTGTAATTCATTGGGTTGCTCCTATTTCCTTTCTTGAATACTGGTGTGACCTGTGCTACTTTCTAGTCTTTAGGAACAGACCTTTCGTCAAGTGAGCGGTTGTATATGGTTGCTAAGAAAGGCTTTATTGTGTCTGCATACTCTTAGAGGAACCTGATTGGTATAACATCTGGACCGGAAGACTTGGCTTTCTTAGGTGATTTGAGTTGTTTCGAAACACCTAAGATATCTACTTTTATGTAACGCATGCTAACAGCTGTTCTGGTTTCGTACTCTGGATTATTTCCTTCATTTTTCTTCGTGAAGGAATTACGGAAAACTCTATGTATTAACTCCGCTTTAGTGGCACCATCATCGGTATCATTTCCATCGCTATCGTGCAGTAATGCTATTGAATGTTGTTTTCCACTAGTGTACTTTACATAAGACCAGAATCTCTTTGGGTTTTCTACCGTATTCTGAGACAGTCTATCATTGTGTAAACTACTAAAAGCATCTCGTATTGACGTCCGCTTTAAATTTCGAGCTTCCGTGAATCTTAGCCAGTATTGGGGATTTTGCGTTCTTCTGAATTTGGCATGTTTTCTTCGTTGCTTCTGCAACAGTTTTCTGACGTGTTTTGTGTACCATGGTGGATCAGTCCCGTTTCTTATTGACTTATGCTGTATGAATCTACCTATGGCTGTCGATACTGCATCTTGAATACTGAATTGGAGCCATATCTGGTCTACACTTACATAATTAGCTCGGAAGGAATGAAGACTCTCTCTTAGGAAGGCATCAAGCGAATTTTTATCTGCTGTTTTAAACAGATATTTTTGCGTTTATTTTTAGTGGTTTTGGTTGACATGGTTTTGAGCCTCGCTACAATTACTTTGTGTTCACTAACCCCTGTATCTGTCATGACGCTCTCTATTAGATCAGGATCACTTGTGGCTAATGTTGCAAGGGTAGGTCAGTCAATCGTACAGATTGCTGCCCTTGCAGTTTAAGGAAAAGCCTGCTGTCCCTTTTCAGTAAGAGAAGGTCACTCTGTCCACTTCAAAGATATCTTTCCTACGCAATGGCACTTACGGTACGTCTGTCTGTACTGTTGAGGTATGCAAGCTACCATAGGTCGACGAATTCCGCGGTTCAAGGGCGCATAAGTGTAATAATAGGTGACTTGCGACCAAACATTTATTATCACACTATCTGAGATTTAACATCTTGTATGTACAGATATTATGAGCATAAAAACTTTGTGATTTATAAGTTTGATGAGGTTCGAGGTGTGAAGCTGGATGTTCCTTCTGCGATACTGCATAAACTCTTGGTAGGAGTGTAGCCACTGTACATGATTGCTGGCAGCGGTGGTTACAAGAATGTACGATCGCAAGAAGACAAGTCTCCGGATGACCACGTGGCACTACTGGAACAAACTACCATCGTTTTCAGCGTATGGCTTAGACGCTTCGTTCTGCTTCTGCAGCAGCAATTTGAGCAGTATTTGGAACAACAGTGACACAGCGAACAGTGCCAAATCGGTTACCTGAAGGAGACTTATGAACCATTTATCACAAAAGACCAACAATTGTTACTTCAGTGGTGTCAAGCGCGAGCTGATTCGAGGAGAATGTAAAGGTGACTTATGTTCTCTGATGTAAGCTGGTTTTTAACTTGGTGCCAGTGATGCCCCTGTGGTGATTAGAAGGAGACAAAGTAGGGAGTCCGCATCTCGTGGTCGTGCGGTAGCTTTCTCGCTTTCCACGCCCGGGTTCCCGGATTCGATTCCCGGCGGGGTCAGGGATTTTCTCTGCCTCGTGATGACTGGGTGTTGTGTGATGTCCTTAGGTTCGTTAGGTTTAAGTAGTTCTAAGTTCTAGGGGACTGATGACCATAGCTGTTAAGTCCCATAGTGCTCAGAGCCATTTGAACGATTTGAACAAAGTAGGGCTTGCAGCCAACCTGTCTGTGTGATAGACACACCGGACCTGCAACTGAAATTACATGCTCTCTTGTGCGATTTCGAAATATATCAGGAGCACTGACGTGGTTATCCCACTCACCATGATCGTAAATTTTTGTGTCAGTCTGGTGATTCGACCTGTTATGCTGCCATTCATGAACAGCAGTCCATGGGGTGCTCACCCACAGACTGCTGTTGCAACCCCAACCCAACATGGTCTACAGAGCATTTACACCAATTCTGTGTCCAATGGAGCACATGTGCGACATCATCGGTGACAATTCCAGCGTCCCAATATTGACCGATCAACAACCACGGGTACACACTGACACCCGGCACATATACAGCACAACGCATCCACGTTTGCATGCTTATATTCAACATTCTGCCGGTTTCACCGGTTATTCATGTATCAGTATTTCCTATTTGCAACTGAGATTTATCTTGCGCATACATTAACCTGTGATGTTGCAGTGTTAACCATCACCAAATATGTTGTCTAAACAAACGTATTCCCGCAATTTCACTACACCACATTAATTAATTTTTGGTGGTGAAATTTTTTCCGTCACTTTGTGTATATATTTGCTGCTTACCTAGAATGTTTGGGAGTGGCACCATAAATTTGCGTGTAACTATGACGACAAAAGATACAACACTGCAGTGCGGTCAGTTCTAGAGAAGTGTTCCAGCGTTTTCAGTACTTATCAAAAACGCCAACCAGTAAATATCGAAGAATTGCCATACATGTCGTTAATATTTTTGTTGTTCGCTACAGCCCATTTGGTGCTGTGACAGAAACCCTCAGCAAATTTTAATGTGAATCATTGGCAGAAAAGTGAGGCTTTCTCCGTATAACAATTGTGAGTAACTTTAGAGTATTAGTATTCGACGAAGAGTTTGTTACAGTGATGCCTTCTCCATCGTACAACTTACATGGATATCACGAAACAAAGAAAGAGTATGTCGTGCACCGTGACTTGTAAATTTTCACTTTTAACTTACTCATTACTAAATGAGTGAATTAGGGCAAAAAGTTGTTAACATTGATGTAAAGTAAATTTGCTCGTGGACTGTATAGTGCCTTGCGGAGTAGACGCTTGCGAGGTTACTGACACCAGTCTTAAATGTACGTCACATGTTTCGAGGGTATACGAGATGCTGAAACTCGGTATTGAAGTTCATCCATAGTTACAGTCATGTCACAAGAATTTGCCTACCTCGCAGGAGGAAATGTTTTACGATGTAATTCGGCGTATGTTAACTGCAGACGTAATACTAAGACTTAAAAAGGATAAGATATTTAGTTCTAGCGAGAAGTTTCACAGTCCGTGCAAGTCACGCAGCGGTGAGCGGATATTTACACTAATGAGCCAAAACATTGCCTGCCCGTCTTTGAAACGAAATACATAACTGATTCCGCGGATAAGGTACCGACACTTTTTGGTAGGTTTGTGGAGGTATGTGGCATTAGATGTCTGCGCAAAGTTCATGTAATCCCCGTAAATAACGAGCCGCTGATTTGCGTATGCGTTGATGCTGCCCCACAGCGACCCAGATGAGTTCCATAGCACTTACATCAGGCGAATGTGGACACCGAGACATCAACTGAGTTCACTATAATGTTCCTCAAACCACTGTAACAAGTTTCTGGCTCCGAGACACGACCAGTTATACTGCTGAAAGATGCAGGGGGTTCGCGTATCTTCGATTATTACCGCAGGTCCAATGCAAACTCAGGAGAATGTCTCCTACAGCAAGACACTGCTCCCACCAGCTTGCCCCTGTAGCATGCGCACGTTTCAAGCCACCGTTCTCCTCGGTGACAGCATTAGTAGAGTCGATCATTGGGCTGGTATAAGGAAGAGCCGACTTGTTTTCATTGATCGTCGGTCGAGTCCCGTAGATCCCGTGCCCACAGCCATCTTAACTGACGACACGTAGGAACAACGTCTGAACGCGTAGGGGTGGTCTGCTTTGGAGCTTCTTATTCAACAATGTACGATTAACGGAGTGCTTGGAAAAACTTGTGCATTCATCAGAGTTGTGCTCCTTCGGTACAGATGTAACAGATCACCATCTATCCTACTATACACAGTAAAGAAACCTCCTTGCCCCACTTTCTGTGAAAAATCGTGGACGTCCAACCATTTAGTGCCTAGTGGTATTCCACCGTCCTACGTTTTCCGTACAAGCCCTCGACTTTAGGCGTGAATATTCGATCGACTTCGCCGTTTTAGAGATGCTCTACCCCATGTCAAAGTCGCGTAACTCAATGGATTTCCCCATTTTCAGCCCATATCCTCGATAGTGTGATCCCCTGTCTGTATCTGGTACACTTACAACCTTTGTTACCGTGTCACGCGCACATAACTCCAACAGTCGCCATCCGACGTTGCGGTGGACAGTCGTTATAATGTTTTGAAATCACAGTGATATCCAGACCTTCGTAGCTGCTTACATGGGTTGATAAATATTAACGAGGACAGTTGAAAGTGTATGCCCCGACCGGAACTCGAACCCGGGATCTCCTGCTTACATGGCAGACCCTCTATCCGACTGAGCCATCAAGAACACAGAGAATACTACGGCACGCTTCCCGTGAGACCCACATTTCAAACCTATTGTCCATACACTACAATTGTAGTGCCCCTGCCCACTATACTCACTACTCGCTGCAGTCAATCTACCGAATCCCACAAGAGTTTGAGCAATGTGAGTGCATAATGTTTTGACTTATCAATATATGTGACATGCTTCCAGGTATATATTTCCACACAATATAAAATGTATCCAGAATGGATAAATATGGTGAGTGCGGATTTTACCAATATGGCGAACTTTTCAGCGATCGCAAGTAACTTTTATCGTTTTCCGTCGCCAAATTACGACACCGACTATAGTGTGCCTTTTTTTCCTAGTAGAACTATATACTCCTTTATGTGGTATTTGAGACAAGTTTCTAAGAGAGCTTCAACAACGTAAAACGAATGGGACTTGGTGTAATAGTATCAAGATAACGGCGCAGCAGTCTGACGTCAGGAGAAGACGTTCCACTAACGTCCGTCATGTTAGACTAAATATAATCAAACGCGTAACTCAGGTATGATTCTTGTGCTTACCTGTGCGCTTGGAACACATCAGTACGTATTCTGCTGTTGTAACTTGCTCGTAAAGCTACTGAGACATTCACAATGCATGCCTCAGTTCTCCGAATGCTATCTAACAAAAGTGCAAAGTCCTGCGGCATATCTATGCAAGATTTTGTTTGAGGAAGAAACATCGTTTACAAATCACGGATGCATCAGTCTTCGCAATATGTACTAACCGTCAGCTGAAAATCCACGCTGACTCAAAGAAGTGGATAAAAGAAATGTTCTTGGTCTATTAACGTTTGATGCATGCCTATCAAGATCAACATCACTGATCCCAGTGTTATTGTTGGCGATCTGAATACACTCAAGTATCCCAACTTCTTAAGATATGCCTCTATGGCAGTTACTGGAAGACATCACCACTAGAAGCAAGGCTTTCAGTCCTATTGAAACTCCAAATCAGGAATTTGGAGAGATGTCCAGGATCGTTCCTATAATTAATGTCGACAGGAAAAGAAGTTCTGTAGAATTGTTCGTCATTAAAAGGGAGAGAATATACTTCTATAAATTGAGTGTGAACATATTATCTTAATTAGTAATTTCGACATGACAGATGTCTCTCCCATACCGCACTGTAACGACAGACTCTGTTAAATCAACATTTGGAGAGCAGTGGAACGGTCATTCACTAAACGCAAATTTCCTCGACACTCATGAAACATACCTACTCTATACTTACCTGGAGCGAAAATTAAAGCAAGAGGTCTGTTAGGAAACACCGACGTTTCCAGAAGGCTTGCAATACCTTGTGAAACGGGGATATGCCACCGTTAATTCCAGATGAAACTCAATGTGCAGTATTGTTTCTATTAAATCATTTTATACCGCACAGTCAACAGTTTGATCACTTGGTATGACAACGGTGGTAACAAACAAAGAACCGCACCGGAGTTACGCCCTTGTTTATATTTGGTATAATAGGGCTGACGTTTGTGGAACCTCTTCTTCTGGCGGCGGACAGTGCTTTGAGGGGCTGTGACGTTGATATTATTTGGTCAAGTCCAATACATGTTATCTCGTTGAAGTTCTCTGAGAAGTTTTGTCGAAAAACCACTGAGAAGACTGTATAGTTTATAGCCACCAGCTACACTTACGGTTAATTAGGACTTACACGAACGCGTAAGTTAAGTTCCCTGTTGTACGGGAAAGGCATCCATTCTGAAGAATAAATGAAGTCCGTGAAATGTAGGTGCAGTAATAACCGAATAGCCAACGATCAGTACTTGCAGAAAAGACACAAAGGAAAACTTGGTTACAGCAAATGAATATAAAACTGGGCTGGATGGAATTACACTGGTAAGATAAATTTGTAAAAGGTTATAAATTTAATTAACGAATCAGTTAAAATTAACGGTCGCCAGTTCATTACAAGAGCAAAATTAATGTCTCTATAATTATTGTTTGTTAATACTTATAAACTTCCGTAACCCTGATTAGTTTTGTTGCAAGGCAAAACAGCACGAAATAGGTTAACATTGCCCTGGTGTAATTTCAGATGGATATGAAACAACGAACAAATGTATTTCAGCTAAGTAGCAACTCATGGAAATTAGTTAGTAATAATAAAAAAGCAACAAAATCTCATCAGAAGTACGCAGTTACGTAAATACAGAAAATTCTGGACGTCATTCACTGTAGTGCTCATTGTCTCTAATTTTACTCAAAAAATTTGTTATGTATATTGATTACTGATTGCCGTAATTTACTTGAAAATGATAATAATTGTGTCGCGTCATTTGATAACGTTCGTCTGGGTTAGAGTTATGTAATCTGCAAAGACAAAATTTCGACTGTAAATGAATGGCAAAGTTAGTGATATAATCTTACTGCCTTATTGGTTTCATGCGATTTCAACTTTAATTACTATTCATTATCAATTGCTGGTAATCATTTGTGCAATTACTACTATTATCTGCTTAACAAGTCAAAAAACATTCCTGACAATGCAGTTACGTAAAAATGAAAAGTTATTATCCACGAAAAAGTACAACAAAAAAATTTTTCACTAAATCTTACTCTTTTAAACACTTTATTTCAAATTGCTGTTTACCAGACTGAAGTAGGTACTTGCGTTAGTTATTGTATTGAAAACGATAGAAATTTGAATTAGTATTATTTATTTAGATAAAATATTGTAATAATATCTCAGTTGTTAGGTCTCTCTCGGAACATTAGCAATGGGGAACAGGGATCCCACATAGGTATTTTGTCTTTGGTAAAAATGAAGGTCTTCATTTAGGCATAGCTCGGTATTATTCAAGCACGGTGTCTAAACGTAAGCAGAACTGACCTAGTAATTAGTCGAACTTTACCTCACACTGAGATGTAGTCGGTGCAATGTAAGACATTGTTCGTTGAAAATGTGTGCAAAATCATCTCTTCTTGTAGTTCCATAACAAATAAAATTAGGCACAAAGTACTCTTCATATTGATTTTCATCTCGCTATTTGTACTATGCCTATTTAATGACATGTATTTCATCGGTCCACACCAAATTATTCGCCAAGCCACCACTTCCCAACAAAAGAGACACTTTGCGAATTGACTGGAAAGTCCCTCTCAACACTCTCCTAAGTTTTATTGTCCACTACACTCAACCCCTGGCCTGCTGGCGCGCCCAGAAATAGGACAATTGCTACTTCACAATACTCGCTGCCAATACCGTATCGCCCTGATTTTTCAAAATGAATGACAGATGTTCAACGTACAAAATTGAGCAATGTGACAATGCGAAACGAAATGTGACAAAAACAGGAATTAACGTTAAATCAATGGAAATACAAAAATTATTCCATATGTATCACATATGATATGTACTTTGACATGGGTTGCCACTGTGAACCACAACTAGCAATAAAATTGAAAAATTGTAGCAAGACTAAAATGTGATAGTCCACTGACAAAAGTACTACATTTGATGCATAGCAATACAAGTCAAAGAACTTCTAAGTCAAAATTGACAGTCTTGACCAAATCCAAAGAAGTTGCCATTAAACAATTGTGTGGTAATCAGATTACAAAAATATAGTATTAACATTTCTACACTTGATTGACTTTACAATAAAACTTTAATAAAATAAATATAAATTAAAAGAGTAAAAGGATTATAGAATGTAAAAATTGCAGGATTTTCCAATCCAGTCGAAAATGTGAGCATGCAAAATGCGACCTACAGAGCAGTCCATGAAACTACAGCCCACACAATCACAAAATGTAAAGGAAATTCCTTATATCACAAAGATAGAAATTAATAAAAAGCTATAGTATTAATATTCAAAGTAAAACACTTATGTGTGAAAAACATCTTAACTGTTACACATTAGTTAGAAGAATGTGTCATCCAATGTCTACACAATCACAATACGTAATTGCAATTCCATTTATCATACAGGTAAAAATTAATAAAGAGGTGTGGTATAATAAAAAGTAAAAGTGAAACATGTATGTAAAACAGACCTGTAGGATATAAATGAGAAAGCAGGTACTGGCAAGGGGGCATGGGGGAGTGGGGTAGGGGAACACGTGGACAAAATAAAAAAAAAAAGGGGATATAGTTGAGGAGAGTGATAATCTAAGAAGGTCCACTCACACACTGAAAACTGTCAATGAAACTATTTAAGAAACTTTTGTTTTTCAGTTCCACCTGAGTACTGATATATTCTTTTGGATGAATAATCCTATTTTCAATAATCTGTTTCTTCCAGGAGGTTCATAATTACATCTTTTAAAGTTACATCTTTTTGAGCTCTATGCAAATTTTCCACCTGATCAGCAATTCTGTTCACTGGAAGATTTTATGATCTTATATAAATATTTAATACAGAGGTACTGTTTGGATAGAGATGCTCATTAAATCTAATTTTTAATTTCCTTCCCATTTGGTCAATATACATTCAGTAACACTGCAAACAACTAATTTTGTACACACCTGATTGATCTTGAACTGATTCTTGATGAATATTGTGGTGTAATTTTTGCCCTAAATTATCGCCAGTTTGAAACGAAATTATAGTGTTCCTTTTTTCAAATTAATTTTTTATTTTATGTGAAATTTTTTTCCATAATATGGAATTGTAGCAAATCTCAGATTTGGCCTATCTTCGGCCAAACGCTGGGCAGCCAATCTTTGGGCAGGCCTTTTTAGTCCTTTAGCCAAAAGATAGAAGTTAGGCCAAATGTGAGGTTTGCTACATTTCGATATTGTGGAAAACTGTCTGATAAAATCAAACATTTATTTTAAAAAAGTCACATGACAATGTCATTTTAGGGCAAATATCACACCACAATATATACCAAGAATGAGTTTACAATCAGCCTGATACGTACAAAATAAGTTGTTTCTAATGTGGGGAAATGTATATTGATCAGGAAGGGAATTAAGAAGTAGATTTAATGAACACCTCTATCTAAGTAGTACCTCTGCATTAAGTACACATTTAAGATCACAGAATCACACTAGATAGAACTGCTGATCAGATGGAAACGTTGCTTAGAGCTGAAATGTTGTCATTATGAACTTTCTACAAGAGACAGAGAGTTTAGAAAATAGAATTATTCATGCAGAAAAAGTTGTCAATGAGCAGGTGCAACTCAAAAACAAAAGTCTTTCAAATAATTTCAATGACAGTGTCAAATACGTGAGTGGAAAACTACTGCTCTCTTCATTTATTCCTCCACTTTTTTATTTCACCTGCGTCCTCCCCCTTCCCCTCCACACTCACTCCCCTGCCACTACCCACTTTCTTGTTTTTTAACTTACATGTCTCTTTTACATATAAGCTTTAATTTGACTATTGTCATACCATATCTCTTTATTAATTTTTATCTGTATGATAGATGGAATTTCAGTTATATTTTGTGATTGTGTACATAGTGGATGACATATTCTAACTCAATGAGTTGGTGGAACACAAAAGTAAAAGTTTCTTAAGTAATTTTATTGATAGTTTCAAATAACTGTGTGAACCTTCTTCAACTAAAACTCTCTTCAATTATGCCCACCTTTTTATTTCATGTGTGTCCCCCTTCCACATGTTGCAACCCACATACTTGTCTTTTAGCTTATAGGACTTTTTTACATATGTGTTTTATTTTGGCAGCTTGTATTTTACAAGATTACGTTTTTCACTGGATTGTAAAATATTGTACATCTTTACAATCAACAATCCTGTTATTCTTTTACTTTACACTGATTTTATTAATGTTTTTATGTTTTACCAGTCAAGTGTAGAATTGTCAGTGCTTCAATTATCTGATTACCACAGAAGTGTTTCATGGCAACTTTGTTGGATTTGGTGAAGACTGTCATTTTGACATTGAAGTTCTTTGACTTGTATTGCTATACATCACATGTTGTACTTTTGTTCATTTTGATTGGCAGTCACTGTTCTCAGTGCTAACAAATGTCAAAGCATGTATGAGATGTGATACATCTGTTGCAATTTTTGTTTTCCATTTTTTAACGGTTTATCCCGGTTTTGATCATATTTGGTTTCTCATTGTCACATTGTCCACTTTTATACGTTGTACAGCTGCCGTTGACGATGGTTTAACACCGAAACCGATAGCGGAACAATTAATATTATCACAGACAACACAGTATTATGCATTTTGTAAAATTCGTACACGCTCTTGCCCAGCGCCTAAGCAAGATGTTCAGTATCACCCTGACTAACCCAGCATACCTACATTTGAAGCTTAAAATTAACATTTATTTAACCTTACTATGATGAAACATTTCATTTCAGCATAGAAACATTAGTACTCTTATTTACAAACTTCTATTCGTAGAAATATGCACCGGAATGAAAAATTACGGGGAAACATTTTGGTAGTCCTCAGAGTTGTTGTGCTGCGAGTTCCATTCGAGTAAAAGAAAGTCGGTGTCGTAATCTGGCGACTATAAACGTCAAAAATTACTTGTTAACATAAGAAATTTCACCATACTTTCCGCTATAATTTGGCAAAATCCGCACCTCGATGTATTCATTGATTATAGGTATTTTTGGGATGGTCTGTCTTAGCTGCCTCGTTTTACGCATGTTGATAGTCTGCACTTACCAAGGACGTACGGTGTTCCAAGGATGGCAGGGACGGTGAAACCGAGTCCAAAGCGTAGCAGCGTCCACGTGACGAAGTCCTGAGCGAATGCCGTAGCGATGCCGAAGAAGCACTCGATGAACAAGTAGATGAAGAACGCAGGACGTCGCCCGATGCTGAAACACCAAAAAAGGCATATGTACCGATTGCCCAACTCTCGTCACGTATGCAAGAAAAGGCATAAACGTGTTTGTGAAGCTTAGAATTGCATTGGTCGTTAAGACTGCTTTGAATGCATGCTTGCATGTCTCCTTTTGCCGAATTGTGCTCATTACCAGTAAGACATAAAAGGAAAATGAGATGGAGCGAGAGAGAGAGAGAGAGAGAGAGAGAGGGAAGGAAAGATAGAGGGAGAGAGAGACACAGACAGAGAATGAAAGAGAGAGAGACGAAATGTATATTCATTATCTGATGAAGGGAATTCTATTAATATAGTTCTCTACCTACAACGTGTGAATTCTTTCTCGAACGTACTGCGGATCTCGTGATTGATAACTTTGACAGAAACTTTTAGAAAGGGCGAAGAGAGAAGGAAGTATCAATTTGAGGTAAAGATCGTAGTACTAAGAAGACTTGATAACTTTGACAGCGGATTAAGAGAAACTGCTAATAGTTTCTTGTTGAATGTAAAACACTGTTCCAATGTGTAGTGGCTACTAACAACGTATGGTAGGAATATGTGACTAATACATAGATGCACATAATGAGACACAGCTAGAGGAAACTCTACTAAAGCGCAGTTGATATCTTTAAGGGCGTACTAATTCGTTAGTCCCGATGTAAACGTCTGTAATACTAGAGTGGGTGTTTACATGTCGATATGTACCTGTACAGCCGACGAATTGTTGTGAAATGTCATTGTATCTTGTTACTGAATTATCAGCTACGACTTTCATGTGTGAGCAAGCAAATGGTAACTTCAGGAAAGCTGGCAGGTGGTACCGGACGAGGTATTAACGTAGGAGGAGCTCTAACCACGCTAAGGCTCCATCTGTGAGCGGAAACAGGGCAAATGCTAGAATAATACAATTACCTGGCGTGACAGCCAACCGTAAGGCTTCGCGACGTGGATAAAGAAGAGTGTAATTGGACTGAGCTTCCAGCCAGGATCCTATCAGTCAAGTTTGATAAGATGGTCTTGCGCAGTACGGCAACATAGTATGCGAACAGCAGCTACGACCTATCATTTGCTGTAAATTCAAGCTTAAACTCCTGCTGACTGTGGATCTCATATTGTGTTTAGCCAATGGCTCATGCTGCCCTTTATGGCCGATTCTCATTTTCCAGCTGATGTCCTCTTCTCTGATGAAGTGTGTTTCACTGGAGACGGAATGCTCATTAGTCATCGTGGTACTGTACGGATCTCTCGGGACCAGTTCGAATGTTCACTGCGCACATGTACCAACATCGAGGATATCAGGGATCACTTAAAGGGCTTGCTTGTCAGCTTACCTGAGGAGGGACTACTCCAGCTTCCCTTCCCAAACGAATCAGTGCCTGCATACAGACCAGAGACAGTGAACGCGAAACCCTTAAGTTGACTCACAATGCCACATTCTTTGAAAATTTAAGTCGATTTTGTAATCTCTGCAATAATACCACTTAATCTGTCAAACCGTGAAGTATCGTTTCCTTCTTTTCTTCTGGGTGCATCATGTTTTTTGTCAGACGATGTATATAAAATTAGAATGAAATATAATGACAAATAAGTTAGAGGTAAAAAGGATTCTTTTCTGTGAAGACAAGGACATCTTTAAGACATTTATGGAATTAACATCTAATGGTTGGCGTCCAACGTCAGTAAAAATTTTTAAATGATGTTATGTACGCCCTTGGTTGTGAAAATTATTCATTGCACAATTGCAGTTTTGGCTTTAAGGCATTTATCAACTGGTAAATATACTTCAGACTATGTCGGAGGATTTTATAGGTTAATATGTTCTGAAGTACAGTTAGCACATGATAGCGACCTTAAGGCTGAAATTGCACTTGTAAAAAGAAATATACACCCAACGGTGAGTATGATGTCCTTTGAAAATCATTTGAGGAACGTTCTGCCACACAGAAGGTTTGTTTTCTCCTACTGTCAAAGGACTGTAGTTTACGTGGTAGGTAACCAGATTTTTGAAATAATTCTTATCACTTCTAAAATGAAAATCAAATTTTCGAGTCACATTTCTACAGCTTTATCTATTTTCACATATTAATGTTAGCTGTTGAACGTCCTTATTAAGAAACGTGCCTTGAATTGTTTTTTATATCAGCGGAGTAGTTGGTCCGACATCACACACAGTTCACAAGGTGTTAGTACAAAAATATCCTTTTAGTGCTTGAAACTGCAGATTCTTCAATTTTTACTCCCAGGAAGTGTCTTAAAGCCGTTGCCCTTCAAATGGGAAATTAAGGCATTGGTAATAAAATACGTAGCTCGTACAGTCGGGTTTGTAGTAAAAGTGATAAATAAACTGACAGTTTTAGGCCTTTACCGACCATTAATAATAGCTGACTAAAATGTATTTCATGGATCCTTTGGCTCTCAATAATATTTTATGAATCTCTCACTAAAAGATACAGATTGTCCATTGCGGCAACAAAATGAAAACAGTACAGTGTGGGCTTGGGAGCACTAAGGACAGTTCATCAATACGATTGACCAAGGAATTTTGATGTAATACAGTGATAAGAAAAACTACAAAAATGAGTACATATCTCCCGCCCAAATCGGACGCCTCACTTAGGGCCGAAGTTAGAAACGTATTGACCTTGAGTAAAGAAAGCAGTATGGATTCTGAAAACAGTCATTCGAGATCCAAGCAGTCCTCGTCACACATGATATTCTGAGTACCACGGACGGCTAGGGGAATTTGGATGTTGTAGATTTAGCTCCTGATTCAGCACCACAGCTACCCTTACCGAGAAAATTTGGTCCTTGTGGGATGACAAGAGTGAAACTGGAACGAACGTTTCTTAACATCGAAAATGTACGCGTTGTTCAAATGGCTCTGAGCACTATGGGACTCAACATCTGAGGTCATGAGTCCCCTAGAACTTAGAACTACCTAAACCGAACTAACCTAAGGACATCACACACATCCATGCCCGAGGTAGGATTCGAACCTGCGACCGTAGCAGTCACGCGGTTCCGGACTGAAGTGCCTAGAACCGCACGGGCACCACGGCCGGCTGTACGCGTTGTGCTATATTCAGGCATCAGTTGACAGAAACGTACGTAGTCAACCGGAAGGAAATTTAATAAGAGTACTCCTACTACGTAAAACTATAATGACTGAGTAAACTAAACTACATACGATCACAAAAACTTAGTTGGTTAGAATGTCATTGGTAAGGACTACCTATGTCAAAACAATTGTAGTAACATCAAGTTAGACGTGACAGAATAGGAGTGTGTTACAAGGACTGCTACCTGTGAATGATGATCTTGTGAGCCCTACGAAATTTAAATACTGTAATACTTTCCATCACGATACTCGGGACAAAATGGCTCCACTTAAGCCGTGCCTGCATACACTGAGACTTTTTCGAGAATCACAGAAGACAGACAGATATACTTTAACAGTAGTACTTGTTTCACTGTGAAAAGGGCGTCCCAAGACATCACTAAGTTCCGAGAGTCTAGAATACGTGAGCGACGGCTTAAGGACGTTCCCATTAGAGAGAATTGGGTTTGTTGCTACGTTGCATCCTCAACAGCTCACGAATACTGATAAACACAAGGAATGCTGAACAGTTTTCGATAGAAAAAACAGCACGTAGGTCGCTAGGGATCTTGCGGCCAATACCAGTAAGTACCGCAAAGGACACAGCATGCGAAAGGTACGGGAATTCCGATGTTATGTGCAAGTCGCCGCTCAGAAAGTCTGCGAAGCAAAATCAGAAAGCTGCACAATCTGTATGAAGACTGGCAAAAGTAGTTACCCTACTTCGATCACTCGTTGGAAGCATTGTTGACTGGGACCACCAAAGTCAAAGATGATGCGAGGGGAAATTTGGTGCCCTGAGGGAGAGAGCTGGAGAAAAATGGACAGAATTTCTGAATAGGGGCAATCTGAGTTTCATTCAGTAAAATAGATTAGTCAGTTGGAGAGCAATGAAATCACTCAGATCAGTCCACGTAAAGAGCTCTGACGCTTGTTTTCGGGTCGTTTCGGTGCACGTCATCATATTTTCTACTTGCCTTTTAGTCCGATCCCTCTATTTATTTCAATGTCTCTTGTCACTTTCTTACTCTCCATTCTAAGTTGGATAGGCGTGAATCCTTAAGAATCCAAAAGGAAGGAAGGACAATTGGGTTTGATACCCCGGCGACGTCGAGGTCATCAGAGACGAAGAACAAGCTCGGATTTTGTCAAGGTTAGGGAAGGAAATCAGCCGTGCCTTTGAAAGAACAATTCCGGCATTTACCTGCATGGGTTTAGGGAAGTCAGGGAAAACGTAAATCTAGGTGGCTGGACCGGAGTTCGAACCATCGTCTTCCCGAACACGAGTCTAGCATGCTAACCACTGCGCAATCTCACTCGATCTTTGAGCATCCGACTGTGTTTCGCTAATTTGAATTCGGCTTCCAAATATAACATTGATACGTTCTTCAAGAGTTAATTACTGCAGACATTACTTATTGTGAGAGTGCTGTAACATAGAAATTGCCCAGTTAGTCCCATAAGGACACGGTGCCGGCCTCACGGAAGTGTTCCACCTGGATTAGGCAGGAAGTGCAGAAGGAGGACGGTGTTAAGCTGTCCAGAGCCTCACCTCCAAAGCCGTATGACTTGAAGATAAAAGCTGCAATCAGTCAAACAGTGGACACTTGTCACCGCATGAGACCCAGAGGGAGACTAACACACGGCACATGGTGCACCAGCCCCCTAAACTTGGACATAACGCTCCCTCCCACGCCCTGCGTCGCTAAGACTTCTCAATGGCTAATCAAATCATTGTTAATTCCATTGATGATTTGTGAAATATTATAATAATGTAAATGCTTTTTTGCTTTATTATTGCTTTGAACTTATACCTTATTTTAGGCGTCCAGTGTGGGATTATTTGGATTTCGATTCCTGTTCATTACAACACGTATTAGCATTT
The DNA here is from genome assembly GCF_023864275.1 of Schistocerca cancellata. NCBI lineage: Eukaryota > Metazoa > Arthropoda > Insecta > Orthoptera > Acrididae > Schistocerca > Schistocerca cancellata. The sequence continues at coordinate 192,835,423 of NC_064628.1, read as the reverse complement.
TACTATGTGTTTCATAACACACACAGATTCGTCATCCTGTAGAATTAGCTGTCAATAGCTGAGTGTTGGTATGTGAATGAATTGCACAAGGGCTGCGGCAGAAATTTGTATTAAGGTGAGAGACCACTGGTTATCTACGCAGTTTGTTTCCAGTAATACGTCTACGCTCAGAATCGGAAAACCTTGCTACTCTCAGAAGTACTGATCCAGAGCAATCGAAATCACAACGGGAATCAGAAGTATGGTTCACACCTGGCAACAGATATTTGAATCAGTGTTACGCCAAGCCTCTACGCTTGCCGTCGAAAACCTGTGGTTGAGACACTAGAAACAGAAAGCCACAGGTTAACTTGAGAAGCCTTAGCGAACATGGAGAAAGGAGAGGTTAGTAGGCAACAAACGGTATCTGGCAGCGCAACAAAAACTGCTACCAGAGTGGTAAAGCGTGGAAGCACAGAAGTAGACTGCAACCTTGGTGAAATGGACTTCTTCACTTCCAGGCCTGACGTTGGGCTACTTCCTTGGTCTTCTTGACGATGGCTGATGCCTCGACAAGATTGTGGTGGACACAGCTATGCGTTTCTCGCGTCAACTGCGTACAGCTACGAGAGGTAACCCACGTCCGTTTTCAACCTGAAATGCGTCATCTGCTAGCTACCTCTATGTGCTGCAAACGCTACCAGCGGAATTACGGGCTACAACTAGAGCTTAGGCCACTGGTAGTTGATGTGGCTCCTTTCAGCCGGGGAACCTTCTGCGGCCCGACTTCTAGCAACCTCAAGCAGCCAGACTTGGGTACTTTCTTTGCGCCAGAGCCTGACTTACTGACAAGTTGCTGCATGCCTTGCGCAGGCACACTCCATTAGCGCAGGGTTGCCCTTGAAGGTCAAAGTCACTGAATGTTACATTAGGGTCCTTGGTTCAGCTCTGCATGCTGGCGTACCTTCTGCAGCCACACAGCCAATTCAGCAACGTGACCAACTTGGAAGACTATCATAGTAGCGTGCCGCTGGCCAGGCTTGTGTACTTTCACAGTCACTCCAGAAGACATGACCGACTAAGAAGACTGTCAAAGTGGCAAGCCACTCCCCAGGCTTCGATATCTTCCGAACTGAGTCGCGCCACCACTCCAATGAACTGACTGACTAGGAAGACATTCATAGTGTTGTGCAGCTCGTAACATGCGGAGTCTGACGCTGCGCTAGTCTTCTTAAGTGTTGACCGTATAAACTCGTCTCAGCTGCAGCTGACAGCGCAGCACCGCTCTCCGGCTGTTGCATGAGGACTTACTGAGCTGAGCCTATTTGCCAAACCGCAGTCAACCTGCGTCTCTAGGGTGCTGCCATCCACTGTCCATTCTACAACGGTTGGATAGAAGTATTTTTATTTCTATGACTTGCCATCACCACCATTGTTACCAATAATCTATATTAAAGCCATGTTTTCTTATAGTGTAGTAACTGACCTCACCAGGCATTCCGAAACCCCGTTAAAACAAATGTTATACACATAATCATCAGCACCAGCAGTAATCGTTAGTATCGTCATGAAAGTTAAGGAAAACCCATGTACGACAGTATTGCTCAAATGATAAGAAGATAATTGAGATTCCACAGGGCATAAAGGGGACGAGAAGGATCTCATGATGCGTTGCCCATGATACAATTAGTCCTTTGTGTAATTTCCTTTAACAAAAGCAGTATCAGTTACGGAAAGAAAATCAACTTAAAAATGGATATCTGTGTTTATTTATGCATGTATATCTGTATGTGTGTTCCACATCTCCTCCTAATACTATGCACATATTTCATCCAAACTTGGTACATATATCACGTACTGTCAGAACGGAATGGCAGTTGGGGTAAGAAAAACGTACCTTTCAAATGGATGAGGGTGAAAAAGAAGTGTAGCGCATGACGCACAAGTAGCGGCACTTTAGTTATCCCTTATTAGAGAACTAGAGCACTTAGAAACTTGAAACAAACTTTACACATAATCCCAAACTCTTTCGGAACTTTTTCTTTCGGAAAAATACAAAAAAATGTTCAAACTAGAAAAGTTTGTCTATTATTACAGTTTCGCTGTCCATGCAGTGAAGCCGCCGCATCAAGCAGGATGTTTTACTTACCGCTAACTCTATTCACGACACAATTTGCAGACAGTATTCATATATAGGCCACTGAATATACCAGAAGAATTATATCATCGTACGGCTTACAATTCAGTACATGTGACGTTAAAACTGAGATGCGTGAAAAACTGTCAAATCTTGCAAGACGTTTGAATTCATTAATTTGTTACTACTAATTCTATTCACATCTGCAGCCGAATTTACCTATAAAAATATATCATTGTACGTCACAACGACTGAGATGTGGAGAAACATGCACGATCTTTTAATTGCTTCTTTACTAATAACTCTATTCACAATATGCTTCGCCGACAGTCGCTACACATACCACTGGATATACCTGCAAAATTATATCATTAGGTAGCAAATGGTTTTTGAGATAGGACATTATAACCATTGAAATGCGTAAAAATCAAACTACAGGGCGAAGTCCCCTAGAGATACAGGAAAAATGAAATGTCGTGTGGCTAGGGCATCCCATCGGGCTGACCGGTCGCCTGGTGCAAGTCTTTTTAGTTGACGCCACTACGGCGACTTGCACGTCGATGGTGATGATATTATCATGAACACCACACTACACCCAGTGTCTTATTGGAGAAAATCTCCGACCCAGCTGGGAATCGAACCTGGGCCTCTTTGCATTGCATTCTGCCGCGCTGACCACTTGTTTTGTTCGTTGCATTTGTTTGGGGCGGATGTCTCATGGCAGCCATTCAAGTTCATCGTCGATCCATTTACTCAGCTTTTTTGTTACAGAGAACGACTAACCCTCTTACCGAACGGGCCACTCAGCTGTCGAGGCGGACGAGATACAGATGAAATATGTGTATAATCACATGTGATATCTGTTAAATATATTTGACATGTGTGTACGAGCGCTAAACGACAGGTAAAAAGCTTATCCTAAAGCTTTACACGGATTTCAACCACACTTCTTACACATATTAGTAACTGTCTGTAAAGAAATGGTGCGATGCAAGAATTACCATCCTTCAATTGGAATGAGCGTGATACCAGGGAAAGATGAGGGGGAGGTGGAGATGGACAAACAATGAGGAGGAAGGCAGTGATTGGCACAGATAAGGGAAGGAAGAGATGGAGAGAGAGAGAGAGCTGAAGGGTTAAATAGAGAGGGGAAAGAAATATACGGACAGAGAGAGAGGAGGAGATGGATGGAGATAGGTGGAGGCAGTGGCTGGCAGGAGGGGATCAACAGAAAGAGGAGAGAATGAGATGGACAGAGGGGGTCGGAGGAGTGGATGGACAAAAAGGAAATGAGGAAGTGATTAAATGAGGAAGTGATGGACAAAGAGAGAGGGAGGGGGAGATGGGCAGAGGGGGAAGGAGTAGATGGGCAGTGGAGGTAGGAGACTGCCAGAGACAGGGGGAGGTACAGATGTGCAGAGGGACGGGAGGAAAGGAGTAGCACTGATTGAGAGGCATAGAGCTGCATAAAAAATAGAGTAAGTGGACTGATAGATGGTGAACGAGGAGATGGAAAGAGAGCGGGGGCAGGAGGACGTGAATTAATAGAAGATTTTAATAAATACATATCTAATCAGTGCAGGGAACTCAGCTAGTTACTACACAAATGTAGAGAAATTGCCGTGCGCCTTAACTGACTTTCTTTAAAAAGTACTAAAAGAAAAAGTATGTTAGTGGCTGCCTACTAAAATGGTTGCAGTTTGTGTCTTGGATTCAAGAATTAAAAAGAAAAAAATTTGTGAAAGACACACATGACTTTGGTTACCTGTTAAAATGGATGAAGTTAATTGTTCTTTAATTATAGCCCCTTGGTGAAAGACTAACACGACTAATATAAAGAAAAAGAAAGTAAGAGAGAGAGAGACGTGAGCAATTCGTGGTTAGTTTATGTTCCACTTCACGTCTAACTCCAAATGACGACGCTGCGCTTAAAACAAGAATTAGGTGAGGCAGGAAACGTTCAGGCAGGCCTCATCGTCATCAGGCGGTTTAACGAGCCACCATTGTCCGGTGACCGCAGACGTCCGCTCTGACTCAGCAGCTCTAACAAGTCGGCGAACTGCCGATCCGCTCGTAAATCTACAAAGGCCACGTAGCAGCAAATGGTAAAAGTCAAGAAAGAGCTCTGGCGCTGCCTTCACGGTGAAGGAACCCGAGTGATAAGCCTTTGCACCAGCGGGTCATCAAGTGCAAGACTTTTGTCTTGGAACATAAGTTTGCTTTAGTAATATGATGGAAACCTTGAAAATCAAAAGATATCATAATGTCATGTGTTGCATGTACCTAAATTCCACAAAGGGTAGAACAAATGAAACGAAATAAATAACATGCGATAGTAAATTTAACCCCACTCACAACAAATGTGAAATTTGAATACTGACTGAATCAGTTCAGTAAAGCACTAACACCTCATTATTACGCTGTTTAACAAACTCGAGTTACAGAACAGTACGCCCACTAGAGAGTGATTTTTTAACAGCGATTTCTATGACCTCATAAGCATGCCAGTGCTGTTCCTCTTATGCTCAACACTTAAAACCTCTAGAGAAGGGACACAGGAGCAAAACAAGTCCACTGATATCACCGGGAAAATGCATCATATACCGACGTCTTTTTTTTCTAATGGAATGGTACACTTTTTACTGTAGCCCTTGTAGGGAGCTTCTAAGATAACCTCAACGACGTAACATGTATGGGACTTGATCATGCAGTATTAAGCTGGCAGCTCTCCAATCCACTGTCCAGCCATCAGGAGAAGAGGTTACACAAACGACTGCCCTGTCACACTGAATGTTATCAAGCATTAAATTCAGATACGGATCATATGTTTCTTGACACGTTTATTCAAGGGAAACAATATAGCAAGTTGAATATCAGCTGGAATTATCGGCAATACAGGCCCTAGTAATAAGACATTTCATTCCTTGTGGAGTCCTTGGTGTTTCCTAACAGACCTATTGTTTTAATGTTCGTCACAGATAAAGGTAGAGAACTACTGAGTTTCGAGATTATACAGACCATTTTGCCTTTCCTGAACGACCATTCAAACGATCTCCCAATGTTCTCTAAGAGGGTCTCTCATTAAATTTCTATAGTGGGGGGGACATCGGTCATCTTTCTGATTGCCTTATGTAAAGTAGGATGTCTTCCAATAACTACGGAAGCAGTTTATTTAGGAATTCGAGATTGTCATGTTTATCGATAAAACAGGAACCATTGATGCGGGTCTCTAAAAACACGCACCGAATGTTGAATGAGTTAGTGTGGATTTTCAACTAACGATTTTGCATGTTGCTAAGATTGACTCGTCCATGGTTTGCAGACGATCATCCTTCCTTAAACAATATTTTCCGAACTTATGCCACATCACATTGCACATCTCGTAGATAAGATGGAACCCATTTTGGAAGTCATTGTCACGAATATGCTGATGCAGCTAAAAGTGAAGAGCGTGAAATGCTATGTAACGTACTGTTCGTTTGGTTGATCCCTCTCATACTTCTGAGATGCGTCTTAGTGACGCTTAGTGCTAAAATATTACTGCCAGAACGTTAGTTCCATTTCTTTCATCATCTGCTCCTGTCTTTCCTTGGCGTATCTTGTTCTCCGCTCTTCCAGTTTCTGTAAATTCTTTCTGTAATGTTTGCAAAGACAGATCGTGAGAACTTAGCACTATCTTGCTACTTCTCAGCATCCAGTCGCGCCGCTGCTCTCATTGTTTGGTGACATACGCCGTAAACGGTATTCAATTTTTCGTCTGTCATGTACACTCTGTGTATCCACAGGATATGTGCCCCGTAATGGAAAAAGGGTCATGATGATCCCTCCATTGGAAAAAGGGTCCAGAATAGTCTCCCCCTTTGGATCTTCGGGAGAGGGCTGCCAAGGTTCAGGTGACCATGAAAAAATGACTAAATAACCTACGAAAGCATAACAGTCTATGAGTCGTGGAGTGCATGTCAGTAGTTTTGAACATGGTAGGAAGCCCAGACAATATGAAAAGGGAATTGATAATGCTCAGCCGGCCTGTGTGGCCGAGCGGTTCTAGGCGCTACAGTTTGGAACCGCGCAACCGCCACGGTCGCAGGTTCGAATCCTGCCTCGGGCATGGATGTGTGTGATGTCCTTAGGTTAGTTAGGCTTAAGTAGTTCTAAGTTCTAGGGGACTGATGTCCTCAGATATTAAGTCCCATAATGATCAGAGCCATATTTTTTGATAACGCTCATTCTAGATATAATGGGGATCAGTGAACTTAATGGGAAGAAGGCAAGGAATTCTGGTCAGATGAGTATTGGGTAATGTTAGCATCAGCAGAAAATAGTATAACAGGAGTAGGATTCGTTATGAACAGGAAGGTAGGGCAGAGAGTGACTTACTGTGAACAGTGCAGTGAGAGGGTTGTTCTCATCAGAATTGGCAGCAAGAAAACACCGACAGCGGTGGTTCAGGTATGCATGCTGATATCGAAAGCCGGGAGTGAAGAGGAAGAGAAAGTATATGAGGGTATTAAACTGGTAATTCAGTTTATAAAGGGAGATGATAATTTAATAGTCATGGGAATTGTAATGTGTCTGTAGGGGAAGGAGAAGAAGAAGAAACGGTTGCGGGAGAAAATGAACTTGGCATTAGAAATGGTAGAGAAGAAAACTGATTTCTGTAATAAATATAAGCTAGAAATAGCGAACACTTTCTTCAAGAATCTCAAGGGAAGAACCTTTATTTGGAAAAGGCCGGGATATACGGGAAGATTTCAGTTATACTGCATCATGGTCAGGCGGCGATTGAGAAATCATGTCGGCCGATGTGGCCGAGCGGTTCTAGGCACTACAGTCTGGAACCGCGCGACCGCTATGGTCGCAGGTTCGAATCCTGCCTCGGGCATGGATGTGTGTGATGTCCTTAGGTTAGTTAGGTTTAAGTAGTTCTAAGATCTAGGGGACTGATGACCACAGCAGTTAAGTCCCATAGTGCTCAGAGCCATTTGAACCTTTTGATAAATCATATACCGCATTGTAATGCGTACCCAGGACCAAATATAGACTCAGATCACAATTTAGTAGTGAGGAGAAGAGTGGGCTGTAGTTCAAGAGACTAGTCAGGATGAATAATTACGGAAAGAAGTGGGACAGTGAAGCGCTAAGGAATGAAGAGATACGCTTGAAGTCCTTTAATACTATAGGTACTGCAGTAAGGCATAGCTCAATACGCAGTTAAGTTGAAGAGGGATGGACATGTCTAGGAAGGGCAATCAGAGAAATTGGGCAGAAATACATAGGCACAAAGAAGGTAATTTCGAAGAACCATAGAGTAACAGAAGAAATAATTCAGTTAATCGATGGAAGAAGGGAGTACAAAAGTGTTCAGAGAAATTCATGAATACAGAAGCAGCAACCGCTCAGAAATAACATAAATAGGAAGTGCAGGGAAACTAAGACGAAATAAGTCCTTGAAAACTATAAAGGAATAGAAAAAGAAATAATTATAGGAAAGACTGATTGAGCATACAGAAAAGTCAAAACGACACTCGGTAAAATTAAAAGCGAGGGTGGTAAACATTAAGAGTACAATGGGAATTCCACTGTTGAATGCAGAGGAGAAAATAGATTCGCGGAATGAGTACACTGAAGGCCTCTACGAGGTGTAAGACTTGTCTGAAGTGATGAAAGATCAGTCAGTACAGAAGAGATAGGAGTACCTAGTATTAGAACCAGAATTTAAAAGATATTTGGAAGACTTAGGAACAAATGAAGGCAGGAGGAATAGACAACATTCTATCAAAATTTCTAAAAGTGGCAGCAAAACTGCTATTCACGTTGGTTTGTGAAGTATATGACTCTCGCGATATACCATCTAACTTTCGGAAAAACATCTCCCACACAATTCCGAAGGTTTATAGAGCTGATATGAGCGAGAATTATCGCACAGTCAGCTCATGCATCCAAGTGGCTGACAGGAATAATACATAGCAGAATAGGCTTTAGGAACGTAGGCTTTAGGAAAGGTAAAGCCATGACAGAGGCAGGTCTGACGTTGCAGTTGATAATGAAAGCAAGACTAAAGAAAAATCAAGACACATTCATAGATTCTGTCGACCTGGGGAAATGACTCGCCACTGTCAAACGGTGCAAGACGTTCGGAATTCTAAGAAAAAGTAATGGTAATGCATAACATGTAATAGCAGCAAGAGGGAATAATATGAGTACAAGACCACAAACAAAGTGCTCGGTTTGAAAAAGCTGTAAGACAGGGAATTGACATTTCGCCCTTACTGTTCAATCTATACACCGAAGAAGCAGTGACGGAAATAAAAGAAAGGTTCAACAGTGGAGTTACAATTCAAGATGAAAGGATGTCAGTGACAATATTCGCTGATGAAATTGCTATCCTCTGTGGAAGTGAAGAAAACTTACTGGATCGATCCATTAGAGTTGTGGTGCTACAGGCGAATGTTGAAAATTGGATGGACTGATAAGGGAACGAATGGGGAGGTTCTGCAAAGAATTCGAGAGGAAAGGAGCACGTGGGAAAGACAGAGAAGAAGAAGGGACAGGACGCGAGAACATCTGTGAAGACATCTCGGAATAACTTCCGTGGTTGGAAACGGAGCTGTAGACGTTAAACACTGCAGAGGAAGCCAAACATTGGAGTACTCCCAACAAGTAATTGAGGTCTTAGGTTTCAGGTGCTACTCTCCAAACAAAAAAAAAAGTAATTGGGAAAACATTTGTGGAACCTCTTGTCGTGACGGCGGGACAGTGATCTACAGCGCAGAGGTCTCTAAGAAGCTCGTTTCGAAGGAAACAGGAAAATGTATGTAGTTCCATTCGAAAAAAAAGGCCATGTGCTGGTAGGACTCGCGCACTGAGTGTTCCGTACAGACTTTATTATGTATACAGATATGTAATCCAATACGGGAATCGAGAATCAATGATTTTTACCTGTTGTCGATATTAGCACTCACAAATACTGGTCCCAAGGTACAAAGATTGTTGAGAATGTTTTAATTTGAAGTTAGATACCAAATTACTAAATAATTATTTTTAGCAACATAATTAGAAATTAACTATATTCTGATTTTTACCTTTGCTTGTACCGTGAGACATTGCCTCTTGCCAAATTTCAAAGTGCTATCTACTTGAGTGAGTTTCCGAATATTAGAAGATGTGGCATAAGTGGCCGTGTTTTTCGATTACAGGCGTAACTTTTCACCCTACCAAACGACCATAAACATCGACTTGATACGAGTACCCGTTTCTGAGAAAAGAGGGTCTTAGCGAACGGACGGACAGGCAGACATCTGATAATATGTGGAAAATATTTCTTTTTCTTTCATGTGAAATAATTACAGATTAACAGGGTTCGGATTTTTCCTTTGGCTGTGCTGTGAAGCCTTGCTTCTTGAAGAATTTCAAGTTTCAGAACCGACGTGAAGTCCTCTATAGGCTTTGATCAGTGGGCAATCGAGACTCAAAATACTTGACACAAATGCTCTCATGACCACATCGGTTGAACCACAGACGACTGGAAAACCGTAGCCTGGTCAGATGAGTGACGATTTAAGTTGATAATAGACGACGGTAGGGCTCGAGTGTGACGCAGGTCCCACGATGCCATAGAACAAAGTTGTCACCAAGGCGTTGTGCACGATGGTGGTGCCTTCATAATTGTGTGGGCTGTATTTTCGTGAAATAGACTGTATTCTCTGGTTCAACTGAACCTATCATTGACTGGACATGATTATGATCAGCTACTTGGAGACCATTTTTCCCAAAAAAGATGAAATGTTTACGGATGATAATGCGCTATATGACCAAGCCACAATTGTTCAGGATTGTTTTGAAGAACATTCTGGACAATTGTACTTAATGGTTTGGCCATCCACCTCACCTTGTATGAATTCCATCAAAAAATATGGGAAATTATCGAGGGGTCAGTTCCTACAAAAAATGATGCACTGGCAACGCTTTCGCAATTATTGACGGCTACAGAGGTAGCATGACCCAATATCTCTGTAGGTGACTTCCAACGACTTGCTGAGTTCACGCCACTTCGAGCTGCTGCAGTTCGCCGGACAAAAGGAAGTCTCACACGATATTGCGAGGCATCCCATGACTTTTGTCTCCTCGGCTTATGTGATAAATAGGGCTTGATGGATTTTAGAGCCACATCTTTGAATTCGTTATATGTCTGTTGCCAAGTCCACTTAATAAGGACTGGTTCCAACTAGAGGCCAATATTATGCACCAGTCATATTAATGTGACCATCTGTTAGAAGCCCGAATAACCAAATTTCACAAAGCGGACTGCTGCGTATCGTGCAGAAAGGGAGTCACTTAGGTTCTGGAAGGTACCGACATGGATGTGGAGCCATTACATCTCCAGTGCCGTCGCCATGTGCGCTAGGTCTCTCGGTTGAGTATCCATTACGCTCACAGTTCGACTGAGTTAATACCAAAGATACTCGACTGGGTTTTATTCCGAGCAGTTTGGTGGACAGGGGAGTACGAAAAACTCATCTTGGTGGTCTTAGAACCACATACCTATACTGAGAACTGTGTAGCATGTTGCATTGTTCTACTGACAGACGCTGTCATACCGAGGAGAAACAAACTGCACGTACGAGTGGAATTGGTCTCCGACGATAGACGCATACTGTTGTCGATCCACATGGACAACAAGACCACCCAGTGAATTCCGTGATAACATTCTTCAGGCCCTTACGCTCTCTTCTCTGCGATAGACCTTCTGAGAATTATTGTAGGGTGTTTGCTTTTAGAAGTTTCTGGCGTACAAATTAAAAGTGGTTCGTCTAAAAAGGCCACACGTCGTCACTCAGAGGACGTCCACTGGTGTTCGTCGCTGATAAACACCAGTCAGGATATGCACATGAAGTAGGGGTTTCCTGCGCCGGCCCATACGCAGCACTGTTCGCTGAACCGTCGTTGAGGAGATATTGTTGGTGTTCTCTTGAATTATTTGGGCGAATAATTGCTCAGTACTTCCAACGTCTATTCGTCAATACATATCTCCGCAGCTGTCGATCATACCTGTCATCTTCAGCCAGTAGTGCACCGCAGTTGCTTCGGCGATCCCTATGGCTAGCGACATTTCGCCTGGCGTGGTATACTTTAACCTCGGAGAAACGCAGATAGTTAACAAAGTTAGCCATTTCCGCTTCACGCCGATAGCACAGTTTACCTCGTCCCCAGACATGTTTTACACCGAAGCACCAAAGAAACTGGCAAGGGCATACGTATTCAAAGGCAGAGACATGTAAACAGGCAGATTCCGGTGCTGCGGTCGGCAACGCCTATATAACACAACAATTGGCTGGCGCAGTTGTTAGATCGGTTACTGCTGCTACTGTGGCAGGTTACCAACATTAAGGTAAGTTTGAACGTGATGTTATGGTCGGCGCACGAGCGATGGGACACAGCATCTCCGAGGTAGCGATGAAATGGGGATTCTCCCGTACGACCATTTTACGAGTGAACTGTAAGTATCAGGAATCCAATAAAACATCATATCTCCGACATCGCTACGGCCGGAAATAGATCCTGCTAGAACGGAACCAACGACGACTGAGGAGAATCGTTAAACGTGACAGAAGTGCAACCCTTCCGCAGACTGCTGCAGATTTCAGTGCTGGGCCATTAACAAACGTCCGCGGACAAATAATTCAACGAAACACAATCGAATGGGCTTTCGGAGCTGATGGCCTGCTCGTGCACTCTAGATGACTGCTCGACAGAAAGCTTTGCGCCTCGCCTGGGCCCGTCAACATCGACATTGCACTGTTGATGACTGGAAACGTGTTGTCTGCTCGGATGAGTCTCGTGTCAAATTCTATGGAGTGCATGGACGTGTACGGGTATGATGACAACCTCATACATCCATGGACTCCGCATGTCAGCAGGGGACTGCTCAAGCTGGTGGAGGCTCTGTAATGGTGTGAGGCGTGTGCAGTTGGAGTGATATTGGACCAAGATACGGCTAGTTACGACTCTGACAGATGACACGTACGCAAGCATACACTCTGATCACATGTATCCCTTCATGCCCATTGTGCATTCCGACGGACTTGGGGAATTCCAGCAGGAGAATACGACACCCCACACGACCAGAATTGCTACAAATTGGCTCCAGGAACACCCTTCTGAAGTTAAACACCTCATCTCACCACCAGACTGCCCAGACATGAACGTTATTGGGCATATCTCGGATGCCTTGCAACGATCTCTTCAGAAGAGATATCCACCTCCCTCGTACTCTGATGGATTTATGGACAGCCCTACAGGATCCATGGTGTCAGTTCCCTTCAGCACTACTTCGGAGATTATTCGAGTCCATGCAACGTCGTTTTGCCGCATTTCTACGTGGTCGCGGAGCCCCAACACTATATTAGGCAGAGGTATGTGTTTCTTTCACCCTTCAGTGTATAAACTCCCGACAGCTATTGCTGCCACCGGCCGTCTGTGAGTGGTTATTTCACGTTGACGTCGAGAACAGGCAGCAGTAACGGTAATATGACTGGAGCATATAGAAAGACAGAAATAAGTAGCTGCATATGAGATGGTGGTCGTGATACTACAGTAAGGATTTAAGAGACGGTTCTGCTTAAATAAAGAAAAAAATGGTTCAAATGGCTCTGAGCACTATGGGACTTAACATCTGTGGTCATCAGTCCCCTAGAACTTAGAACTACTAAAACCTAACCAACTTAAGGACATCACACACTTCCATGCCCGAGGCAGGATTCGAACCTGCGACCGCAGCAGTCGCGCGGTTCCGGACTGAGCGCCTAGAACCGCGAGACCACCGCGGCCGGCTTAAATGAAGAACGATAATGAAGACCTACTAGTTAGCTTCGATGTGACATCCCCATTCACATGAATACCAATACAAGACTCCCTGGCTTTACTCGAAGAAGACTCTGGGGAGGATATCATCATGCTCTTTCGCCATGTGCTAACCACCGCCTATTTCAGATGTGGTGGGAAGTTATACAAAGAGATAGATGGTGTAGCTATGGCCTCCCCCCTAGCACCAGGAATAGCCGATCTATACAAGGGTCACTTCTAAAAGCTAACACTGGACACTGCCAAACGCAAACCAAAAGCCTTCTACAGGTACGTTGACGATACTTTTTTTAGTTTGTCCACATGGCAGGGACAGGCTGCTAGAGTTCCATCAGCATCTCAATGGTAAACATGGAAATATCAAATTTACCATGGTGATAGAAGAGAACGGAAGCTTACCCTTTCTGGATATCCTCATCACAAGAAACATGTACGGTACGCTGGGACACTCAGTGTACTGAAAGAAAACACATACGGACCTCTATCTTAATGCCAATAGCTGCCACCAACCTGCACAACGCAATTCTGTACTCAACACTTTAGTGCACAGGGCCAGGCCCATCAGTGATAAGGCAAGTTTGCCAGGAGAATTGCAACACCTTACGCACACCTTCAAGAAAAATGGGTACAGTGAGACACAGATAAGGAGAGCTCTGATGACCGACCACAAGAAGAGAGACTGGATGAATAAAAAGCAATGGGATGTGCGTTCTTGCCATACGCGTGTCCTCCAACGGCCAAGATCGCGAGAATTCTCAAGAAACATAGAGTGAAGACCGTTTCCCACAGAGCGAGAAAAATCAAAGACCTTCTCGGTTCAACCAAGGATCCATTAGGTCTGAAGGCACCTGGTGTGTACAATATCGGATGCGAATGTGGGATGCAATATACAGGACAGACGTAGCGTTGCACCTCACAGCGCCGCAATGAATACATCAGGCATGTACGCTTGGGTCAGACCAACAAATGTGCTGTGGCGGAACGTAGTATTGACGAGAAGCACACCCTTCGATTTCGAGGACACAAAGAAAATATGCAGTGGGGTGATTGGCCGGCGGCGGGAGGCGGGAGGCGGAGAGCAGTCCAGCAGAGATATCAGCCCGCGACCGACGATATCCCGACACTTCCCCTGGCGCAGATCCGTAAGTACCTCAGCGTAGCCTTGGACTCAAGACTAGCGTGGAAACCCCATATGGACGAGATGCACAGGGAGGTCTGCGCCAGAATGTCCATCCTATACCCAGTCCTCAACACAACCAGCTCCCTTCCCTGCTCTGTAGGACTAAACGTCTATCAGGCACTTATACGGCCAGTAATGGAATATGCTTGCCCTGTCTGAGTATACGCGGCAAAGCAGCACCTGGACAAACTCCAGATCTGCAGAACCGTGCCCTCAGAAGGGTACTGAACCTACCCACGGGATTCCCTACCGACGATCTGCACGCCGCTGCCGAAATCCAACTACTCAAAGAAAGTTTCCAAGATCTGGCAAGGGCCTTTTACGAGAGCTCTTCCAGATCTGGAAATAACCTCATCCACTCCTTAGGTCGGTATGACATGTCCCGCGATAAGCACAAACGCATGACGATCTTCGGCGAGTAAGTCGAAGAGAAAAATCCCAAACATCTCCAAATCCTAACACCAATCCATAATCCTTAAAATACCCAACACCTCGCTAACCTCAGGCAAGTACTAGACACCACCAGAACACCACCACAATACACAGACAGCAAAAACAGTCAAAGACAATCACACACTCACAACACACATTGTGGAGTAGAAGCCAATAGGCTACAAACTCCTCCATGCACTTAATCAAGGAGGGGAGAGTAAAATATGAGAAGAGAGATATCCCGACACTTCGCCTGAAGATGATGGAGACGCATTCCATCGAAACGTTGCTATGAGATGACGACGCTACTCGGCTGACAACCCTTGAAGACTTCATATATGAAATTCGCAGAGAAAGCCTGCACTCACATTGGGAAGTGGTTTGCGATGACATTGAAATTCTGTCAGAACTATGTACAGAGGTGAAGGGCAATTGAATGGAATGGACAGGACCTCATCAGAATTTGTAAGAAATACATAGATAAAAGTAGAAATGTAGTCGGAGTATATCAGGCGATGCCGAGGGGACTACACTGCTCAGAAAAACTTGAGGATGAACTTGAAAAAATAACATAAAATACACTCCTGGAAATTGAAATAAGAACACCGTGAATTCATTGTCCCAGGAAGGGGAAACTTTATTGACACATTCCTGGGGTCAGATACATCACATGATCACACTGACAGAACCACAGGCACATAGACACAGGCAACAGAGCATGCACAATGTCGGCACTAGTACAGTGTATATCCACCTTTCGCAGCAATGCAGGCTGCTATTCTCCCATGGAGACGATCGTAGAGATGCTGGATGTAGTCCTGTGGAACGGCTTGCCATGCCATTTCCACCTGGCGCCTCAGTTGGACCAGCGTTCGTGCTGGACGTGCAGACCGCATGAGACGACGCTTCATCCAGTCCCAAACATACTCAATGGGGGACAGATCCGGAGATCTTGCTGGCCAGGGTAGTTGACTTACACCTTCTAGAGCACGTTGGGTGGCACGGGATACATGCGGACGTGCATTGTCCTGTTGGAACAGCAAGTTCCCTTGCCGGTCTAGGAATAGTAGAACGATGGGTTCGATGACGGTTTGGATGTACTGAGCACTATTCAGTGTCCCCTCGACGATCACCAGTGGTGTACGGCCAGTGTAGGAGATCGCTCCCCACACCATGATGCCGGGTGTTGGCCCTGTGTGCCTCGGTCGTATGCAGTCCTGATTGTGGCGCTCACCTGCACGGTGCCAAACACGCATACGACCATCATTGGCACCAAGGCAGAAGCGACTCTCATCGCTGAAGACGACACGTCTCCATTCGTCCCTCCATTCACGCCTGTCGCGACACCACTGGAGGCGGGCTGCACGATGTTGGGGCGTGAGCGGAAGACGGCCTAACGGTGTACGGTACCGTAGCCCAGCTTCATGGAGACGGTTGCGAATGGTCCTCGCCGATACCCCAGGAGCAACAGTGTCCCTAATTTGCTGGGAAGTGGCGGTGCGGTCCCCTACGGCACTGCGTAGGATCCTACGGTCTTGGCGTGCATCCGTGCTTCGCTGCGGTCCGGTCCCAGGTCGACGGGCACGTGCAGCTTCCGCCGACCACTGGCGACAACATCGATGTTCTGTGGAGACCTCACGCCCCACGTGTTGAGCAATTCGGCGGTACGTCCACCCGGCCTCCCGCATGCCCACTATACGCCCTCGCTCAAAGTCCGTCAACTGCACATACGGTTCACGTCCACGCTGTCGCGGCATGCTACCAGTGTTAAAGACTGCGATGGAGCTCCGTATGCCACGGCAAACTGGCTGACACTGACGGCGCAGCTAGCGCCATTCGACGGCCAACACCGCGGTTCCTGGTGTGTCTGCTGTGCCGTGCGTGTGATCATTGCTTGTACAGCCCTCTCGCAGTGTCCGGAGCAAGTATGGTGGGTCTGACACACCGGTGTAAATGTGTTCTTTTTTCCATTTCCAGGAGTGTATTAACAAGTTGTAGGAAATGAATGAATGGGTGGAAGCGTGTTGCGAATCGTGCAGAGAAAGCTGAACGTCACATAGCACTGGTTCAAGGTGCCTGCAACGCTAACAGGAGATGAACCTGTGTCACGAGGCAGTTGAAGGGACAGGAAAGACAGTCTGTCTCCATAATCGATCATTTACGTTGCACCGTGGTCGTATTCTTCCTCGAACATTGCTTGGGGCAACTTTTCGATGACTCCCAACGGGGTAGAATCATCGGGAGCAGGAAGAAGGACGAAGAGTGACGAATGTAGCCCAGGAGATTATATTGCTCGGAGTACGGTTTCACGTGCATAGGGAACGTTCAGAACCACAGGCACTGATGTCCGAAGGAGACTAAATGGTCGACCACAGTCACCTACAACAGCACATCACTACTACATTCAAGGATGCTGGCAAGAAGGGAGCCACGTCAAACAGCGGGTGCAATTGCAGCCACATTTAACAGGAGTGCAAGGCAAGCAAAGTTACTACGCTGCACAATGCCACGGCCATTGTATGTGGATGGTCTCTTCGCCCGAAGACAAGTATGTTCCGTTGACACCCGCACATTGGAGACAACGTTTGCGATCGTGCCGAGAATAAAGGGACTGGACTAACGAGAAGTGGGTTCGCGTGTTCTACTCGGGTGAGGGTAGATTCAGCCAGTGACTTCGGATGTACCCTCTTATGACGGGACTTCAAAACACATAGTGCCCCGAAGAACATTTTCCAGCATAACAGTTTTGGTGATCCAGGTTTTACTGTGTGAAGAAGTGTAATGTCAATGGGTGTACTGACCTCCAAATCTATGAATAAGGTGCACCCACCGGTGAACGTTAATTACACAGTACTGCTTCCCCGTGAGCGTCTTTCCATGGGTGTATTTTGCCCTAACTTCAGTTTTAAGGGTGGCAATTAAAGGCAGCAGTGATCTACATAGGTGGAACAGACTTTGGAACGGGAGGATAGGTGGAGAGTGAATACTCCTGCCGGTTCACTCGATGTAAATCCCAAAGAGAATGCGTTGGATATGTTGAGAAGATAAACTGAAGCATGTTCACATGCACGAAAGACCATCCAGCAGTTGTCAACCACGCTGCTGGAGAAATGAAACTACCCAGCATGAGAACGACTTACAAACCTCGTGGCCAGCACGGGGGCACACGGGGCACAATGCACTGCTGTCGATGATGATCACACACCGTAATTAGAAATCACCAGGCGACCATCAGAAATCGTCCTCACTTCAGTGCAGTTATTGTCTTAGAGTATAATTATCATCTCTGTTCTTCCCATTGGGTGTTTATTTCGATTACCTTCTTCAGTACTCTCTCTTCATATGGCCCAAGTTTCATTCAGCTATGTTACTTGCCGGTAACACATCATGCGAAATTAATTTTGTACTTACGTCATGTAAACAAGTGTGCATTAGCAAATTAATAACTAAAAGTATGAGATTAGTTTTATTACGTATGCAGCAAAATAACTGATGATGGCTGAAGTAGGAAAGATACAAAATAAGAGGTGGCAATAGCAAGATAAGCATTTGTAAAGAAATACGATTTATTACCGTCTAATACCAATTTAAATGTTAGGAAGTCTTTTCTTAAAATATATGTCTGGAGTGAAAGTCAAACGGGGTCGATAGGCAATTTAGTCACAAGAAAGTAGGTACTTTTCAAATGTGGTGGTAAGAGGGATTCTGAAGATCACACTGAGGCGACAAGAGTCATGGCATAACTTCCAGTATCTTGTCACAGTTCCTCCTCCGTGGCATAGTGTAGCAACTCGATGTGACATCTACTCAATAAGTCGTTGACAGTCCCTTGCGGAAATAATTAGCATGCTGCCCCTACAGCCGTCCATAATTGAGAAAGCGTTATGGTACAGGATTTCATGCACGAACTGAACTCTTGATTATGTTCCAAAAATGGTCTACAGGATTAATGTAACTCGAAATGTCTAGAATATTCTTCAAACCAATCGTGAACTGTTGTAGCCCTGTCGCATGGGCATTCTCATGGGAACATAAAGTTGATGGATGACTAATGACTGCTAGTGGTCTCAAAGTAGTTGAACGTAGCCATTTCCAGTCAAATATCTGTTTAGTTGGGCCAGTGGACTCAGTCCGTTCCATACAGGGTGTTACAAAAACGTACTGCCAATCTTTTAGGAAACATTCCTCACACACAAACAAAGAAAAAATATGTTATGTGGACATGTGTCCGGAAACGCTTACTTTCCATGTTAGAGCTCATTTTATTACTTCTCTTCAAATCACATTAATCATGGAATGGAAACACACAGCAACAGAACGTACCAGCGTGACTTCAAACACTTTGTTACAGGAAATGTTCAAAATGTCCTCCGTTAGCGAGGATACATGCATCCACCCTACGTTGCATGGAATCCCTGATGCCCTGGAGAATGGCGTATTGTATCACAGCCGTCCACAATACGAGCACGAAGAGTCTCTACATTTGGTACCGGGTTTGTGTAGACAAGAACTTTCAAATGCCCCCATAAATGAAAGTCAAGAGGGTTGAGGTCAGGAGAGCATGGAGGCCATGGAATTGGTCCGCCTCTACTAATCCATCGGTCACCGAATCTGTTGTTGAGAAGCGTACGAACACTTCGACTGAAATGTGCAGGAGCTCCATCGTGCATGAACCACATGTTGTGTCGTACTTGTAAAAGCACATGTTCTAGCAGCACAGGTAGAGTATCCCGTATGAAATCATGATTACGTGCTCCATTGAGCGTAGGTGGACGAAACTAAAATGAGCTCTAACATGGAAATTAAGCGTCTCTGGACACATGTCAACATAACATCTTTTCTTTATTTGTGTGTGAGGAATGTTTCCTGAAAGTTTGGCCGTACCTTTTTGTAACACCCTGTATATACACAGTCCATACCTGGGTCCATGGCTTCGTGGGGCCTGCTCCACGCTCGAGCCCTACCATCATGTCCTATCAACTGAAATCGGGACTCATCTGAACAGGTCGGCATTTTCGAGTCATCCCGGGTTCAATGGAAATGGACACGAGCACAGGAGAGGTGCATGAAGCGACGTCGTGCTGTTACCAAAGGCATTCGAGTCGATCGTCAGGTATCATAGCTCACTAACAACTAATTTCGACGCACTGTTCTAACGGATACTTTTGTTTTACGTCCCATATTGATTTATGCGGTTAACTCACGCAGTGTTGGACGTCTGTTATCAATAACAACTCTATGCAAACACCGCCTCCGTCGGTTGTTAAGTTAAGGCCGTCGGCCACTGTGTTTTCTGTGGCGAGAGGTAATGCCTGAAGTTTACTGTTCTCGGCACACTCTTGACACTGCGGATGTCCCATTCGTCTAGCTCGAAATACGGTTCCGTTTTCACGGTCTGTTAGTTACCGTCGTGCAACCATAACATTTCGGAAGCAACTAAGTTTGTGAATTTTGAGCATGCTGCCATGGTTAAAGTATACCTGGATGGAAAAATGGAGTTATCAAAAATTGGCTCCGAGAAAAGTGTGGTGCATCAAGGTCCATAGATCACCGGGTACGAACAACACCTTTGGAATGGTGCACAGGCATATAGGCACGTAACTGTCGAGCAACTGACCGTCCAGACGAACCAAGGTACTACCACAAGTGTCTCTTCAACGACCATCCAGCGAATGTTTCTGCGTATGGTCTTCCGCAGCAGGCGTCAGGTTCAGGGACTCATGCTGACTGCTGTTCATCGCCGACGAAGGATCGAATTTGCACGCTTGTACCACAACTGGACAATCACTGAGTGGTGACAGGTGGTCACTTCAGATGAATCACGTTTTATGCTCCATCGGACAGATCGTCGTAGGCGTGTATGGCGTGATTAGCCCGAAAACAAACATATACTTACAGTCTCTGTTGATCCATCGCGGATACGGGCAGTGGTCGTTGAGATATTTAACAAAGAATAATCACCAAACCACCGTATGTCATTCAGAGGTTGTTGTTTTATCTACACGACCAGTTTCGGTATGTCATTAATTTCATTTTCAGGTCGTAACGCATAACAAGTATAGAGAGCCAGACACACTGAACCCTCCGTAAGAGGAGTTATCAATATCTGGATACCGCAAACTTTTTGTGGACTGTGTACTTCGAAGACTTGACAACAACTCGTTTGCGAAGCCTTGGACGTATACACTCCACAAAAATTCAGGGAATCCAGGTATATATGGGTCCAGTCATACATACATTGATGCGTCTGATTATCTGTACATGATACACATAATACCCTGATGATGGCATTAATAGGCCGAAACTGGTTATGTACATAAAATAACAACTTCTAAAACATATGGCTGCTTGGTAATTTTTATTTGGTGTGAAATCCCTGCTACAGGCGTCTAAAGGATCGACGACATTCCCTGGGTGATCTCGTCATTATGGAGGGCACAATGGATCAGCACAGGTATACATCTATTCTAGGTACAATGTCCACTCCTACCTGCGGTTTGTTTTTCTTTAGTACGATGGCATCTACCAGCAGGACAATGTAGTGTATCTCTCAGCTCGCAGTGTATGTGCGAGGTTCGAAGAGCATCAGATGATTTTACTGTACTCACCTGGCAGCCAAACTCTCCGGATTTAAACGCAATCCATAATCTGTGGGACAACCTCGATCGGGTTGAGCATGTCATGGATCCTCAACCGAGAAAGCTAGCACATCTAGCCACGGCACTGTAGTCGGCATGACTCCAAATCTCTGTAGGAACCGTCCATAACTCAATCCCATTATTTGTTGAGGAAACGTCGTCATAAATCTGAATGCATTAATTGTGTTATGGGTACGTTTTGGTCGTATCCGAAAAGAAAAATTACAATTCCGTATAGTTGGCTGCAGAAGTCATTGGAAAGCTGAGCTCTACTGCAGGAAAGAGCAAAGCAGTACTGAACATCGCGAGACAGAATGGACAAGATAGTGTAAAGAGCATACGACAGATTAACAGTGAGGATGTACTGCGGTTCATAGCGACAGATTAAATCGGTGGCTTGTTAGTGAAATTACCACGTATACTGTTCCCTGTTTTTGATGTAACAGGAAATGAGACAGTGGTGTTCATTAAGTTGGAACTTCACAGTTTACTGCAGAGCAGTTGCGGTTCTTGCGCTAGTTTCAGCGAAACTGGAACCCTTGTCGCACAGCAGGATCATCTTTCTTGTACGCTTCGTGAAATCCCGTTGCTGGTACTGCAATCAGGATGTAACACTCGCCTCCACGTTTTCTGCATTGTGAAAAAACTGACTTGACGGTAATGCTTTTATATCTTTAAGGTCAATATTTGTCGGATAGAAACATGATAACATAGCAGCTTCAATTTGGTCCGTCAACCACCGTGACGTTAACGCATAGATTTCTGATGGGTTTCTCGCATAAAGGGAACAATATACATGCCACTGCATCCAATTAATCGTTTGTGTCATGACTGTATGGCTGGAAACATGAGCCCAAGCGTTTGCATTTGTGGTCGCGTGATTAGTATTTCGGCACTCACTCATCACAGTTTTTAAAACATGAAGATGCTTGTGACAGTTCCGTGGAACGAAAACCGATTTATCAGCGAGAAATGTCTCTTCGGCTCCTAATCGTCAAACGGTGGCTCTTCGTAAATAACCGTCCTATTCGATCCGCTAAGTTTTTTATTCGCGCGGGACGTCCTCCAACTGCTCCGGAGATGAAGGATTTCACAATCACCAAGCTCTCATCTTCTGATTGTTCATAGCACCTGACAAGGACAACAGTAAAGTTGGACTGGTGCTCCATAGTGATCAAGTTGTCAAGCCAGCTTTAGAAGTTAACCTAATAGCATATAGATTTATTACCCTACCCAGCTTTGATAAGATAATTTACATTAATGTTTCTTGTGAACGTTTTTGGAATAACAGGGAAGTCTGTGCGATATTTTAAACTTAAAAACGAAAACGGTTGCATGGAAACATTTATGACTATAATGCCCGGCCTCAGTCCATTTGCTGACCATCTTGACACCGTTCTCCAATGGTGGTGACAGGCAGAGATGATGAAAGCAGTTGACGTTCGTCTTTCTACAGACAACACCGGCACCGTTCGTCACCCCCGCCAACCACCACCATTGAGAAGTGCTCTGAAGACGGTCTGCCAATAGACTGAAACCGTTCACCATTGTAATAAATGTCTTATGCGATAAATAGTGTTTTACTTTTTAACATCATAATTTACATTACTTGCCTCTATTATTTTAAAACATTTTACTTGAGTGCGGCATATACAGTTTTCAACTTTACTTTGTTTCCGACAAATAGCTAGATGGCTTCCAGTTATTCTGGATTTCAGTTCCTATACAACTAATAAATTTTCAACGCGCAAAAAGTCTGAAAAACAGTAAAAAATCATCATATGCACATTTTATAAATAATAATCTCAAAACTGCTATCCTGGGTGGTAATGGAAATGCCGTGTGGCTCGGGCCTCCCGTCGGGTAGACCGTTGGCCTGGTGCAAGTCTTAAAAGTCGACGCCACTTCGGCGACTTGCGTCTCGATGGGGATGAAATGATGATGATAAGGAAAGCACAACACCCAGTCCCTGAGCGGAGAAAATCTCCGTCCCAACCGAGGATCCAACCTGGACCGTTAGGTATGACGTCCCGTCGCGCTGACCACTCAGCTACCAGGGGCGGACATCCTGGGTGGTAGCTATTAGTTTGAAACAAGCGAATAACTTCAGGTGAATATTTCCTTTGGGCAATTAAAACGTTTTATTTCCAGGCAATGCCTATACAGAGTGTTTACACTGCGAAACTCATGGCATAGCATGCTTGTCGCGGCAGCGGACGGGAGGCTGCGTGCACTCTTTGTCTACCAGCAACGATTCGCTAGGTGCTTGACGTTAGGCCTCGCAGAAATGTGTCACATCGTCTCCTCAGTTGGAATCAGAATAATTAATGACTCCAGGATTGGTTCGGATTGTTTGGGGGAGGAGACCAGACAGCCAGATCATCGGTCTCATCGGATTAGGGAAGGAAGCCGGCCGTGCCCTTTCAAAGGAACCACCCAGGCATTTGCCTGGAGCGATTTAGGGAAGTCACGGAAAACCTAAATCAGGATGGCCGGACGCGGGATTGAACCGTCGTCCTCCCGAATGCGAGTCCAGTGTGCTAAACACTGCGGAGTGTGCGCTGCAGAGTGAAAATCTCATTCTGGAAACATCCCCCAGGCTGTGGCTAAGCCGTGTCTCCGCAGTATCCATTCTTTCAGGAGTGCTAGTTCTGCAAAGTTCGCAGGAGAGCTTCTGTAAAGTTTGGAAGGTAGGAGACGAGATACTGGAAGAAGTAAAGCTGTGAGTAACGGGCGTGAGTCGTGCTTCGGTAGCTCAGATCAGTCTGCCGCCGGCAGTGCTGCGAGGCGGTCACGCGCCAGAGCGCTGCGGGCGAGGCGCGCACGGTGTGTTTGTGTTTACTTCGGCCGCTGTTACGTGCCGTTTTCCTTCTAGACCACCATGGCGCACAACTATCGGAAGAAGACATTACGTTTCAACTTTTGTTCCGACTTCGCCCGACCCAAGGCCCTGGAGGTAGAACGATTTATACGCGATGAAGTTAAAATACCACCAACGGATCTAATTGGTATCCACTTGTCCATAATTAGCAGTACCGTCTACGTCAAAATGATCAACGATGCGGCGTGCGACAAGGTGCTTCAAGAGGCAAAACGTGGACTGCGCTTCTGTCATTCCGACGGCAACGTCGGACCCATTACCGTCGATCACGCAGGTCTCGGCACGCGGACGATAAGGATCTTCGAACTGCCGTTCGAACTACCTGCAGACGTCGTCATCGAGGCGCTCCGTCCCTATGGCAACGTTCTGGAACATGTTGCCGAACGATGGGTCCAATTTCAGACCTATCCAGTTTTAAACGGTGTTAGACAGGTCCGCATCGATTTGCAGAAACACGTGCCTTCCTATCTACGTATCGGAGGCTGCCGTGCCATTATAATGTACGAAGGCCAACCTCGGACCTGTTCCGGTTGCGGGAAAGAAGGTCACCTACGGTCTGAATGCATTCAACGACGTGTCGCGCAGCTCCCGTTGTCGGAAGCGTCCGTCACACCCACGCTGACCGTCCTACCGGTCACTTACGCAGCGGCTCTTGCCACGTCTACAGTTTCGTCCAGTCCGTCGCCCGGTCCTTCCGATCGGCACGTCCCACCGTCCCAGTCACCAACGGACGGTGCAGACGTCCCACCTGACACCCTTGCGGCCGAACAGGCTCCCGCACCGGACGCTGAGGAAACCAGTACATCTTCACAACACCTGTTTGACAATTTCATTGTACCCACCGACGCCTTCGAACCAGGTCGACGCTCCTCCTTGCCGTCGTCCGACACTGAGGAACACGTGCGCAAACAACGCTCGCCACGTAGGCGCAAACGCCGTCGCCGTTTACCCATGGGCTCTCAGAGCGTTGCCACCCGCGACGACGAAGACGACACCCAAGCAGCCGACATTTCCACGCAGAGGTCGGCGGACAACTTTCACCATGAACAAGACGTTTCGCAGGACGGGACCACTATGGAGGTCGCCACGCACAATGTAACGATCGGTGCGCCGGTTGAGACGCCTGTCTCCCCGCCGACAACTCCAGATCTCTCTCACCACGACGCAATTCCCATGGACATTGGACAGACCCACAGCACAGGAGCATGGGCCGACGACATTGAGGAAGGTACGCCCCCTCCTCCGGATGAGTTGCCTCCGCTGGACGAGGCTGCCTGTTAACATCAAAAGCGAGGTATTGCAGCTGATGGGACGGGACTTCCTGTCGGTGCCCTCCTCTTACTTCCCTTGGTGATGGTAGATGCGCGTCCACCACCACTGAAACAAACATACCGGTTTGCCACACTGAACATCAACATGATCGGCACTGCACCCAAGCTGCAACTCCTATGTGACATGCTTCGGGCCTCCGACGTCGACGTCGCCCTTCTTCAGGAAGTACGCGTTGCCACACTACCACCAGTCTACGGCTACGACTCATACACGTCCACATGTGATCAATCACGGTGTGGAGTGGCTTTCTACATACGCGAAGGAATCCCACTCACGGACACGACAAGCCTTCCTTGTGGAAGAGGCATGGCTGTTACCATCTTCGACACGCGAGTCATCAATATCTACGCTCCGTCTGGCTCCACGAACCGTCGGCAGCGGTCCACTTTCTTCGGACATGACGTGGCGCCCCTGTTTTCTGGACGCTATGATCGCCTTATCATGGGAGGCGATTTCAACTGTGTCCTCCATCCGCAGGACCAAGTGCCTGGTTATTCGCCATGCCCGGCGCTGCTCACCTTAATCGAAGATTTTCATCTAGTGGACGTTTGGGAGAAAATTCATGGCAATACCCCCGGTTTTACCCATTATACAGCACATTCTGCGAGCAGACTGGACCGGTTTTATATCTCTGCTCACCTCGGCAATGAAGTCGCCCAAGCTGAACGATGGCCCCTTGCATTTTCGGACCATTGCGCCGTCATTTGCTCCCTGGCTCTGCCACCTCAGTCAGTGTGACGCAGCAGAGGTTACTGGAAGCTTAATACCTCCCTCCTTAATGATCCACACTGCCGACAATGTATTGCCACTACATGGGCGTCTTGCGAAAGACGCCTTCCGCAATACACATCCACGTTCCATTGGTGGCTCAAATGTGCCAAACCTGCAATCAGAAAGGCCTTCATACAATGTGGCAAGGAAGCAGCAGCATGGCATCGAGACACCACAAATTTTCACTACGCCGTCCTCCGTGAGCTCGATGCGCTCCCTCCATCACTTGACACCCACAGGGAACGCCAACGTACTAAAGCTCGTCTCCTTTCTCTTCAACGTGCACGACTGCATGGTGTCGTGGTGCGTTCCCGACGACAAGACCTCCTCCACGACGAAACCCCATCCACAATCCATGCCGCATCCGACCATAGTCGTCGACGTCGGCTTTTCGTCCCCAACATCACGACCTCCGATGGTGTTCACCACACAACAAGGGCGGCAGTCGTGTCCGCCTTTGCTGAACATTATCGCCAATTTTATGACGATGAACCGATGGCGACGCCCATTCCTGATGATCTCCGTCCTTCCCCTGATCGGACCCTCACCGTAGCGGAGTCAACGTCCATGATGTCTGCAATCACCGCAGAAGAGGTGATAAATGCGATCAACAAAGGGGCCAAGAACAAATCACCCGGACCAGATGGTCTCCCAGTGGAGTTTTACCGGGCGTTCACCACGTTAATGCTTCCTGGCTGGACGGAAATGATTCAGGAACTCTTTACTCCGTCCTTCCCAATTCCACCTGAATTCGTCACTGGCATTCATCTACCTGTGCCTAAACCGAAGGGAGGGTCTCATGTCTCTGCATATCGCCCCCTTACACTACTGAATGCAGACTATAAAATCTATGCACGCCTCTTAGCAGCGCGCATACGCACCATCTTACCTACGGTCCTTTCACCTGAGCAGACTGCACGTGGTTGTGGGGCCACCTTACAAACAGCCCTAGGGGAATGCCGTGACCTCATTGCACTGGCGTCGGTTTGTCGCCTTCGTGCAGCACTGGTATCCGTCGATTTCACGAGTGCCTTTGATCGCGTTCGACACCCATTCCTCCCCATGGTGGCGACACGTATGGGGTTCCCATTGCTTTTTGTCGATGCCATTCGCCGGTTACTACTTCCCGCGGTCTCGATGGTACAAGTCAATGGGAGGCTTGTAGGACCGATTCCTATACGCCGCTCTGTGCGTCAAGGATGCCCTATGTCTACTATATGCCATTGCACTTGAGCCCCTCATCACTGGACTTACCTCTAGACTGCAGGTCCTCACTTTGCGTGACTACACCTTTCACTGTAGGGCTTATGCGGACGATCTCCTCTTTCTCACCTGCTCCTCCACGGAACTCAATAATGCCATCCAATGGATCCACCAGTATGGACGTCTTTCTGGTAGCATTCTTAATGTCCGTAAATCGACTATGATGCACATTGGGCGCGGCCTCTCGGCTATGGTGCCGACCCCACTCCCAGTCAGTGCCACCCTTCGTTACTTGGGTATCGAATTTACGAGCACCACACACCGCACAGTGGCCCTGGCTTACCGGCGGCTTTTGCAGTCGATTCGGCACCATGTCCGCGGTCAAGTGCACCGTAACTTAAACCAACGCCAACGTGTGTCCTATGTCAACATCTATGTCGCCCCTAAACTGGTACACGTCGCCCAGATCCTCCCAATGCCGTTACTCCTTGGCCGCCGCATCCAATCAGCCTTTGGATATTTCGTGTCAGCAGGGGCACTTTTCAAAGTCCGCTACAACACTCTAACACTGCCTCCTGCAAAAGGTGGCCTCGGACTCATCAACGTGCGGGCACGCCCTTCTGCACTCTTTGTCCACACTCTGTTGCGGCACTGGCAGGGGCCGGTCCCGTCCTTAACACGCAGTCTCTTAGATATCCTCCGACCAGCTTCTCTCGATCCACCGATCAATGTGGCACCTATTTCTCCATTCTTGTACTACGTCGCCAATTGTTTCATAGAACTCAGCTACGTTCGGGCCGATCTTCCAGTCACCCGTCCTCCCCGTACAAAAGATTATTATCGTTTGTTTATGCTGTCCAACCCTTGCGACCCCATGGTGCTACAGCATCCTGACATTAACTGGTGCACGGTTTGGGGGTGTGTGCATGCATCCTTTTTACCGTCGTCTGTGTCTGCACTCTGGTATGTTTTAGTCTATGGAAAATTCCCGACTAATAGTCGACTTTATCGCATAGGACTGGCCACCTCCCCACTCTTCCCTGACTGTCAGCTCGAAGACACCGACGAGCACCGTCTTACGTGCCCCCTGAAACAAAACGTATGGCTCCTCATCCAACGAATCGTGGGCTTTTACCTCCGTGCCCCGCCAACGACGGTAACCCCGGATTTCCTGTTGTTGCCCAAGACATTTCACTACCCTCTTGCTAAGCATCATACCCTAATCTGGTTTCGAGGACAGGCTTTAGAATATCACTTTCAGAGTGGTCCGCATACAGTCCTTGACTTCTGGTACAAAGTTGTGACCGCGCATAGCACCCTCACCCGAAAACCATCTTACCGACAAACTTTTGCCGGTTATCTCCGCAGCGTCTTCCTTGACCCCCCTCAAAGTTGGGGTGTACCATGCCTACCTGTCACATGATGCAACACCCTTATCCGCGTTCTCATGCATCGACCAAAAACAAATACAAATTAAAAAAAAAAAAAACAAGGAAGAAGACAGAATATGTTATATTTTGTTGTATTTAATGTTTTTATTTTTTAATATTTCTTTTGTTTAACTAACAGTCATTTGTATATTTTTAAATGGTACCTTGAAGAACTCTTGCATAGTGAATATATATGTACTTTTATTTTGTTCAATACAAATTTTTAAACAAAAACAAAAAAAAGGAAAACAGGATATGTTCTATTTTGTTGTATTTCATGTTATTCTAATAATTTGTTTACCTAACACTCATTTGTATATGTTTAACTGGTACCTTGAAGAACTTTTGCTTTGTGTATATATATATGTACTCTCCGTTTGTTCAATAAAAAAAAAAGATGGTAGAGCATTTGCCCGCGAAAGGCAAAGGTCCCGAGTTCGAGTCCCGGTTGCGCACACAGTTTTAATCTGCCAGGAAGTTTCGTTTTTAAGAACAGTTTACAGAATATGACATGTAATGTAATTTATAATGAACCAAACGCCAACGTAAAATTTAATCTATTCATATCACTATTTGAAAATAGATTTCCGCGTAAGCTAGCC
Organism: Schistocerca cancellata; assembly: GCF_023864275.1. Lineage (NCBI taxonomy): Eukaryota > Metazoa > Arthropoda > Insecta > Orthoptera > Acrididae > Schistocerca > Schistocerca cancellata. The sequence goes on along the minus strand of NC_064628.1, from coordinate 192,805,978 downwards.
AGAAAAGACTCTAAACAGCTATGTAAAATACCATGGATTACTAGACCGAACTTGCGAAAGACGAAGGGAAACGAATCTTCTGGCAAGAGCAAGTAGGGATCCTGCAGTAGTTGCACACTGCAAAATATTCTCAAAATTTCACACAAAAGTTATTAAAAAATTAAAGATCATTCGCATAATGTCATCAACCAGTACTTCTGACAAGGGACTTAAGGCAGTATGGAAATTAGTGAAGCGACCAGCCACAAAACGACACAACAGCTTTGCTGAACTGAATGGAAGGGGTATAGATGATGGGTCGCAGGAAGCAAATGCATTTAATAATCATTTCTTAAATACAGAAGAAAGAATAAGGACAAAAAGTTCAAAAGCAAAATCTCAGCAGTATGTTGGAAATGTAACTTTCATAAAATTCAATCATAGGAATGTATCACCAACTTATCCTTCCGAATTTAATAAAATTATACTTCTTCTCAAAATTAGATCGTCATCTGGTTTTGATGGTGTTTCCAATGCAGTACTAAGAATTTGTTCCCATGTAATAAGCCCAGTCTTATCTGAAACATGTGATGCAACAATAATTCAAGGCATTTTTTCCAGAGAGACTGAAATACGCCGTTATTAAACCCCTCTATAAGAAAGATTATAAGGGCGGTGACAATAATTACCGACCTGTTACAGTGCTGACATCATTCTCTAACATTTTTGAAAAGGTGGTGATGTATTCGGGAGTAATATCTCACCTTAGCAACAATAGGATCCTTCTTAAATCACAGTTTGTGTTTCAAAATTGCTGTTCTACTGAGAATGGAATTTACACATTCAATCATCAGATTTTACAATCATTAAAAATAAATTAGCATAGGCTGGTATTTTCTGCGACCTCTCTAAGACATTTGACTGCGTGAATCATGGTATTTTCCTAGATAAATTAACATTTTATGGGTTTGATGCTATAGCCAACCAATTGATAATGCCATACCTTACCAAAAGAATGCAGAATGTTATGTTTAGTAATTCAAACAATTCTAGCTCAGGAAAAATCATGTATGGTGCTCCACAAGATCAATCTTAGTTCCATTACTGTTCCTCGTATATGTAAACGATCTTTCATCTACAGTGACCAGAATTAATTATTTTGCAGGTGACACTAGTATTGCAATTAATCCATGCACGCATAAAGAAACAGAAGAGAAGGTAAAAGATGTTCTTAAAAGTATCATTGACTGGTTTTGCTGCGAATGGTTTGATCCACAACTTTAAAAAGACCCGTCATATATAGTTCTGTATATCTGAGGTACTACACCAATTATAAGTGTGACACATGGTGAGGAAATGGGTGGAAACCTTAAAATTTGTAGGGGCCCATATTGATGGGAAATTAAACTGCAAAAAACACATTTATAACTCCTAAAACTGCTTAGTTCAGCCAAATTTGCACTTAGAATCATTGTAAACCTTGGAGAAAGATAAATCAGTAAGTTGATGTATTTTGCATATTTTCACTCAATAATGTTATCTGGAATAACGTTCTGGGTAACTCATCTTTACAGAAGAAGGTCTACTAGTGCAAAAACGTCCTGTGAGAATAATACTCGTATATGTTGCTCACCCGTGATCGTCTTGCAGGTATCTGTTTAAGGAGATGAGATTTCTGACTACTGCTTCACAGTATATTTATTCCCTCATGCAGTTTGTTGTAAATAATCCACTACAGTTCAAGAGGAACAATGAGATACATAATTACAAAACCAAATTGAAATATAACATCCATTACGCCACATTAAGGGTTTCATTAGAACAAAACGAGGTTCATATCGCTGCAACAAAAATGTTTGATCATTTACTAACTGATATAATGTATCTGACAGACAGCAAAGTAAGTTTGTCCTTGACAATTTTTCCTATTCCGCAGAAGAATTTCTGTTACTGTAGTGTGTAAAACCTGGTGGGTAGGAATTACTATAAAAATGATGCATGTTCAGAATGTAACATCAATTACTAATTAATATGCAATGTGAATGTATAATGACTCGTCCCATGTCATTACGATCTATCGTCCAAAATGATCCATGGAACATATTGCTGATTAATTGACTAAATCGAACGCTGTGGAGCATGTACTCTGGATGTGTTCGTCCGCAGCTCGTAGTCATGCGGTAGCGTTCTCGCTTCCCGCGACCGGGTTCCCGGGTTCGATTCCCGGCGGGGTCAGGAATTTTCTCTGCCTCGTGATGACTGGGTGTTGTGTGATGTCCTTAGGTTAGGTAGGTTTAAGTAGTTCTAAGTTCTATGGGACTGATGACCATAGATGTTAAGTCCCATAGTGCACAGAGCCATTTGAACTATTTTTCTGGATGTGTTCTTGTGTATGACTGGCTAGTTTAGAGTCTGTAGCTGAACTACTGAGTCATTTGAGAGCAACTTTTGTTACTATCACACAACATCTTTTTATTTCACATGCCAAAAATATTGCGTTCAAAAGCAGTATATTATTGCGTAACACTTGATTTACTAACGTCCGCAGTCTTAATAGCATTTGAGTCATAATACTTAAACGATTCCTTTTACGGTCTCGTCCGTTGTGTTATTATCACCCTAACTTCTTCAAAAATACTGTCATGATGCCTCTCCAGCCCCTTCACGCATAACAGCGCTCCTTAATGCCTCGTCTGCCGTCATCTGAGAAAACGCTTTCTCCAGGATCTACTTCTACTTTATGCTGACACACTGCATTAACTAAACATCCAAATGTCATAGCTGCCGAGGGAAAGTTTATAGAGATCATTTTCAACAGTTTATGTTGTGATGTAAACGATTGAAAGCAAGGTCCTGAATATCACATACGTGTGTAGTCGTTTTTCACACGCATTTCATGATTCGATCCTTTAGCTGTAGGGGTAACTCAGATTCCGTATGACCCTCCGTCTTCTAGGAGCATCAAATTGCCAGTATGGTAGCTACAACCATGCAGTGTATATCGGATATTGTTATAGAAAGATTCCCACAAGCAAAAGTTAATTCCTATCGAGAATGTCTCAGCTAATGCAGAGGGTAGCTCATGTTTCCTCTCTTCCAATAAGAAAAGGCCATACTGCACAAATCCTGGAATGCACAAGTATTCTTCATAAGAAGGAATGTAACACTACATTTAGAAATTATTTCTGAAGGAATACATAGGACCCTGAGGACATAAGGTCTTCAACAGGACCCCTATACTGTATCACTATCACTACTCTGCACTATTGAATGAAAGATGTGTTTCATTTTCCAGAAGCCACAGTGCGAAATAGCTTTAGTAGTTCATTGCAACTCCGTTAATTTCGACTTCTATAATAAATTACGTAAATGGCCAAAGACACACACTAAAATTTCGTATTAATTTGCCAAATCACACACTCGATAACCCCCTACTTCAGCTGATAGTTCGCATCTCATTAACGTTCCCCAACACAATGTGGTATTAGGCATTTTTACTACACTGCTTAAACATATAATTATTACTTTTAAGTCATTAGCCTTCCGACTGTTTTGATGCGGGCCACCACGAATTCTGTTCCTGTGACAACCTCTTCATCTCACAATAGCACGTGCATTGCTGGATGTATTCCAATCTCTGTCTTCCTCTACGTTTGTCACCCTCTAAGCTCCCTCTAGTAGCGTGGAAGTTATTCCCTGATATCATAATAGAGGTACTATCATCCTGTTCCTTCTTGTTGTCAATGAATTCCATTCATTCTTTTCCTCTACGATTCTGTGCAGAACCATCTCATTCCTCACCTTAACAGCCTTCCTAAATTTCTACGTTCGCCTGTAGGACTTCTTTGTATCTTATCTCTTCCTGTTTTCCCACAGTTCACGTTTCACTACCACATAATGCTGTGCTCCAAACGAACATTCTCAGAAATATCTTCCTCAAATTAAGACCCATGTTTGATACTGGTTGACTTACCTTGGTCAGTGCCAGTGCCAGTCTGTTTATGATTTCCGCCTTGTTGCGTCGGTCATGGGTTATTTTGCTGTCACGGTAGCAAATTTTCTTAACTTCACTTAATTCATGCTCATTAATCTTGGCTTCTCGCTGTTTTCATTTCTGCTATTATTCATTATTTCCATTTCTTCGATTTACTCCCAATGTATATAGTTCTCATTCCATTCAGCGTTCCGCAGGTCGACAAATCCTATGAATGTTTTTTGATTTTTCTTCTGTCTTCCGTCCATAGTCAACCGCAGTTTCAGAACTGTCTCTTTGGTGTCTTCACCTTCCTTAAAGCCAAACAGATTGTCATCTAATACCTCCTCAGTTTTCTTTTCCATTATTATTCTTGTCGGCAACTAGCATACAAAAGCTATTAAACTGATTGTGTGATAATTTACACACATGTCTGCTCTTGCAATCTTTGGAATTGTGTGGATGACATTTTTCTGTAAGTCAGGTGGCATATCGCAAGACTCACATAAAGGTCATATTTCAGTAGTGGTACAAGCCCATTTTTGTTCTGTTTGAGATACAGAGTCCTAAAGTTAAATGAGCGCTGAAAAATCTTCAGTTGAGATACCGAAATATGAGCGCTGGAAAATCTACAGTTGAAATACCAGAAATATTCAAGTATATATACAGTAATAATCAAGTATATATACTTGAATATTTCTGGTAGCCGGCCAGAGTGGCCGAGCGGTTCTAGGCGCTACAGTCTGGAACAGCGTGACCGCTACGGTTGCAGGTTCGAATCCTGCCTCGGGCATTGATGTGTGTGATGTCCTTAGGTTAGTTAGGTTTAAGTAGTTCTAAGTTCTAGGGGGCTGATGACCACAGCAGTTAAGTCCCATAGTGCTCACAGCCATTTGAACCATTTCTGGTATCTCAACTGCAGATTTTTCAGCGCTCATTTAACTTTGGGGCTCTGTATCTGAGAATGAATAAAAATGGACTTGTACCACTATTGAAATGTGCCCGTCATATATTCTACACACCAACATGAATAGTCATTTTGCTGCCACTTGGCACAGTGATTTTAGAAATTCTGTTTTAATGTTACCTATCCCATCTGCCATCTTTGTCTTCCAAAGCTCTTTCAAATTCCAATAGTGGCTCCCTTAACTCTATAGGTTCCGGTTTCTTCTTCTATCACACAAGACAAGTATTATCCCTGAAAAATGGCTTCAATGTACTCTCTCCACCTATTCGCTCTCTCCGCTGCATTTAACAGTGGATTTCCCATTGCACTCCAAACGTTACCACCATTGATTTTAATTTCAGCGTACGTCGTTTCGTCCTTTCCGTATGCTGATGCAGTCCTTCCGAGATCATTCCTTTTTCGGTTTCTTCCCATTTCTAACTTAGCCATTTGGCCTTTGCTCCCCTGCACTTTCTCTTTATATCGTCAGTATTTCTTGCAATTTTTAGTACTTGCTTCTTACACCGATCAACTGAAGTTTTTCCTATGTACCCATGGTTCCTTCGCATTTATCTTCTTTGTACCTACAGGTGTCATTCCAACTTCTATGACTGCCCTTTTTAGAGATGTCCATTTCCCTTCAACTGCCTACTGAGATATACATTATCGCATCATCTATTGGGTCAGAGAACTTCCATTGTATCTGTTCATTCCTTCATTGCAGTATCTACAGGTTTAGAGAACTTCCAGTGTATCTCTTCATTCTTTCATACTTCTTTGAATATTGTTTCTTCCTGATTACTTTCTTAAATTTGAGCCTGAACTTCGTTACTACAAAATTGTGATCTGAGTCCATGTCTGGTGCTGGGTACGCCTTACAATCCTCTATCTGATTTCGGAATCTCTACCTCACCATGATGTAATCTAACTGAAATCTATTCGTGCATCCCGACTTTTTTCAAGTATTCCTCCTCCCCTTGTGATTCTTGAAGAAAGTATTCGCTGTTACTAACTAGAATTTATTGCAGAACGCAATTTGTTTTTGTTTTCCTTCATTCCTAGTACGAAACCCATATTCTCCCGTAACCATTTCTCCTGCTACTTCCCCTATAATTGCATTCCATTCCCCTTGGCTACTAGTTGTTCCTCTTCTTTTACATACTAAATTACTCTTCCAATATCTGCAAATACTTTCTGTATCTCTTCATCCTCAGCTTGCGACGTTGCATGCATACCCGAAGTATCGTTGCCAGTGTTGGTTTGCGTCGATTCTGATGTGAACAACGCAATCGCAGTACCGTTCAAAGTAACACGCTATCTGCCTTAGCTTCCTGTTCATAACGAATCCTATTTCCGTTTACCATTTTCTGCTGCTGTAGATATTACCCTATATTCATCTGACCAGAAATCCTTGTCTTCTCTCCATTTCACTTCACTGTCCCCACTCAATTTAGGTTCAGGCTTTCTATTTACCTTCTCAGATTTTCTAGCTTCACTACATGTTTCAAATTTCATACATTCCACGCCCCGACTCATTGACTGTTATCCTTTTGTTGGTTATTTAATCTTCTTCTTATGGTCTCCTCTTCCTTGGCAGTCCTCTCCCGGAGATCGAAGTGGGGGACTATTCCAGAATCTTTTGCCAGTGGAGAGATCATCATGACACTTTTTAAGTTACAGACCACATGTGCTGAGGATACACAAAATGCGTTTTTAGTGCAGTGTTTTCCATTGACTTCCTGCTTCCTCGTGCTGTTGATCACTGCAGATTCTTCCACCTTTAGTTGTCGTTTCCCAGCCCAAGGGAAGTGAATGTCCTCAACAAGGGCAAAGCTGTTTGCAGAATGATGGTGACTTTTTTTGCAGGAAGTCGGCCACCAATGCTGATGATTTGTATTCAAAGAGGTGACAGTGTTTTAAACTGGGACTGAGGACGTTTTGATTACTAACCAAAGGCGCTACCCCCTTACCAAGGACTACAGTCTGTAAATTACTATGATTTCTGTGAAAATTTTCACGAGGAAAATGTTCAGATATGAATGCATCATTTTACTCATTTATTTCTGCAGCACCCAAGCAGTACTTTCATTTCATCCATTGCTATTAACTAATTCGACGATTTTATAAGGGGTGCTTAGGAACATTTTCAAAAGGGACTCAAGTAAATAAGCAGCTACAATGAAAGATTTACTGCATCATAATCTGGGAATGGTGCTATCTTTTTGAGAAGTGTTTAGGTAATTCTGGAACGATTTAAGGTCAATTCCAGGAATTAGTCGATGCCTAGTCTGAAGTACGATGAGATATGTTTTCTTAAGATTGGTTAATCAGGTCGCTGAGCAGTACTGTAACATTAACAACCTGTTTTATGTGGATTGTGGGATAGTTTACTTTACAGTTCCTAGTTTCCGCCATTCTTATAACACATGACATTTAGGATATCACCACATAACTAAGTTACATTTCTCATTATCGCAATAACAAAAAAGCTTAAAACATTGTTAAGGAACAGCAACCATTTTCACAACATAGAAATAAGTTATAAGGGACAATCTGAAAGGTTTCGTTCTAACGCCTTACAGTCCCGAATCATTATGTCAGTCACGCAGAGTCGCCGTGAGCGACGCACCATTTTAACATACCCGTTTGGAAACAAACTGTGTCCTGCTGCGCGAAGACGTCTATAACTGCCTGCTACAAATCCTCCTCCGACAAGTGCTCTCGACCATTCAAGGCCTTCCTTAAGAGACAGAGGGCGTGAAAACTGCATGAAGAGAGATCAGGAATGCAGGGCGGGTGCCTGAGTGTCTCGCACTTTAGTGGGCATAATTCTGCGCTACGACATTTACATTGTCATGACGAAGCGGCACCGCTTGTAGCAGTTGTCTCCGACGCTTCGCAATAATTGCCTTCACATTCTTTATTCTCGGATGGATTTATACCAGCTTTTGTCCTTCAGCAGCCAAGGAAAGAATAACAGCAAGTTGTTCCTGTATGAAAGCATTTGATAATAGCGTCGCCTTAGTTCACGTTTGTCCATTTACCGCCAACAAACAGTCAATGAGTAATAGAAGCAAACCATCGGAAGTAACTCTTTTAATGTGATATTCACAGCCTAACTGGAGCTACCTTAGGCTCAGCTTCGTAGTATAACAGAACTCTAAATGGCTCCACAATGAAGAGCTAAGGCTCGAAACATTTCGCGATATAATCCATTAAATTTCGGGCATGCAGCCGCGCAAATAAAATTTCTTCTACTGATATTTCGGCCGCGTATCGTCCGGCCATCTTCAGAGCGAGTCACAAGACTGATGACAAGGTGCCAAGCGCGGCCTTATATGCTCCACCGCGGCGGTACTGCGCATGCGGGTCACAGATGCTGCGCCGCCTGTGGCGAAAGCGTACGGACGTTCGATGTGCTTATCGATGTTTGATCGGCGGCGATGACACGGTGACGACTTCTCTGCAATTTAATTAGTCCAAGAGCCGGATTCCATGCTTTGTCCAAATTGAAACCTTTATCTCTGTTTATTAAATTGTTGGCTGATCGAATTTCTATGGCTTCCTTGAATACAGAATCCCAAAAAGAAGAGGTGGATGTTAAAATCTTCACATCACTGTAATTCATGGAATGACCCGTATCAATACAGTGTTCGGCCACAGCTGACTTGTCTGGTTGTAATAGGCGTGTGTATCTTCGGTGCTCCACACACCTTTCATGAACGGTGCGTGTTGTTTGACCTATGTATGACTGCTCACAATTTCCGCAAGGAATCTGGTACACACCCGCCTTACGAAGCAATAAATCGTCCTTTACAGAGCCGAGTAAAGCCGCAATCTTCGTGGGGGGCCGGAAGATCACCTTAACACAGTGTTTCTCTAGAATACGGCCTATCTTTGAAGAAAGAGCACCCACATAAGGCAGAAACGCCCTAGATCTGAAGAAATTACTATCTTCTTCCGCATCGTATACCTTCTTTTTAGGTTTTACATCGAATGCTCTACGAATTTCTTGCGGAGAATATCCATTCGATTTAAAAATACTCTTGAGGTATGTTAGCTCTCCTTGTAAATTGTCTTCATCGGATACACAGTGCGCCCGATGCACTAAGGTCTTAAGGACACCCATGCTCTGAGAAGGGTGATGGCAGCTACTGGCATGAAGGTATAGATTTGTATGCGTTGGTTTCCGATGTACGGCATGTCCTAATGTGCCATCACTTTTACGGCGAACGACAACATCCAGAAAGGGGAGGCACCCGTCTTTTTCTATTTCCATGGTAAATTTAATGCTAGCATGGATAGAATTCAAATGCTGAAGAAATCGATGTAATTCGTCCATACCATGGGGCCATACCACGAATGTGTCGTCCACGTACCTCCAGAAGACCGTGGGTTTAAAACATGCTGAGTCCAGTGCCTTGTCCTCGAAGTCTTCCATGAATAAATTAGCTACCAGAGGGGAGAGGGGGCTTCCCATGGCAACACCGTCAATTTGCTCATAAAATTCACCATCAAACTGAAAATAAGATGATAAAAGCACATGTTCAAATAAGGCCGTAATGTTCTTATCAAAATGTTGGTTGATAAGAGCTAAAGAGTCCTTTAAAGGTACCTTGGTGTATAATGATACTACGTCAAAACTAACAAGAACATCCATACTATTTAGCCTGACATTGCTAAGTCTCTGAATAAAATCCATAGAATTACGAATGTGATGACTACATTTTCCTACCAATGGTTTTAATAAGGAAGCTAAATATTTGGCAGAAAAATATGTTGGTGAACCAATAGTGCTCGTTATAGGTCTCATAGACAAGTCCTCTAGACGCTTATCCTTACCCATCTTGTGAACTTTAGGAAGACCATAAAATCTCGGTGGTACTGCACCTCGTACTTTTAGACTTCTTATGACTTCCTTCGGTAGTGATGAAGCGTTCAGCAAGGCAGCAGTCCTTATTGTCACCTTGTTAGTAGGATCTTTGTTAATCTTCCGGTATGCACCAGAACCAAGTAGACCACATATCTTTTCCTTGTAGACTTCCTGAGGCAAAAGGACGGTAGCATTACCTTTATCAGCACGCAGGACGCCTGTATCAGACGAGAAACCTGTCAAGCAATCACGAAGCATCGTCCACAAAGAAGCAACGTTTCCAAGGAAGAAAGACGTGCGATACGAAAGCTGTGTGAGGATACTAATACAGCCTCAGGAAGTCTACAAGGAAAAGATATGTGGTCTACTTAGTTCTGGTGCATACCGGAAGATTAACAAAGATCCTACTAACAAGGTGACAATAAGGACTGCTGCCTTGCTGAACGCTTCATCACTACCGAAGGAAGTCATAAGAAGTTTAAAAGTACGAGGTGCAGTACCACCGAGATTTTATGGTCTTCCTAAAGTTCACAAGATGGGTAAGGATGAGCGTCTAGAGGACTTGTCTATGAGACCTATAACGAGCGCTATTGGTTCACCAACATATTTTTCTGCCAAATATTTAGCTTCCTTATTAAAACCATTGGTAGGAAAATGTAGTCATCACATTCGTAATTCTATGGATTTTATTCAGAGACTTATCAATGTCAGGCTAAATAGTATGGATGTTCTTGTTAGTTTTGACGTAGTATCATTATACACCAAGGTACCTTTAAAGGACTCTTTAGCTCTTATCAACCAACATTTTGATAAGAACATTACGGCCTTATTTGAACATGTGCTTTTATCATCTTATTTTCAGTTTGATGGTGAATTTTATGAGCAAATTGACGGTGTTGCCATGGGAAGCCCCCTCTCCCCTCTGGTAGCTAATTTATTCATGGAAGACTTCGAGGACAAGGCACTGGACTCAGCATGTTTTAAACCCACGGTCTTCTGGAGGTACGTGGACGACACATTCGTGGTATGGCCCCATGGTATGGATGAATTACATCGATTTCTTCAGCATTTGAATTCTATCCATGCTAGCATTAAATTTACCATGGAAATAGAAAAAGACGGGTGCCTCCCCTTTCTGGATGTTGTCGTTCGCCGTAAATGTGATGGGACGTTAGGACATGCCGTACATCGTAAACCAACGCATACAAATCTATACCTTCATGCCAGTAGCTGCCATCACCCTTCTCAGAGCATGGGTGTCCTTAAGACCTTAGTGCATCGGGCGCACTGTGTATCCGATGAAGACAATTTACAAGGAGAGCTAACATACCTCAAGAGTATTTTTAAATCGAATGGATATTCTCCGCAACAAATTCGTAGAGCATTCGATGTAAAACCTAAAAAGAAGGTATACGATGCGGAAGAAGATAGTAATTTCTTCAGATCTAGGGCGTTTCTGCCTTATGTGGGTGCTCTTTCTTCAAAGATAGGCCGTATTCTAGAGAAACACTGTGTTAAGGTGATCTTCCGGCCCCCCACGAAGATTGCGGCTTTACTCGGCTCTGTAAAGGACGATTTATTGCTTCGTAAGGCGGGTGTGTACCAGATTCCTTGCGGAAATTGTGAGCAGTCATACATAGGTCAAACAACACGCACCGTTCATGAAAGGTGTGTGGAGCACCGAAGATACACACGCCTATTACAACCAGACAAGTCAGCTGTGGCCGAACACTGTATTGATACGGGTCATTCCATGAATTACAGTGATGTGAAGATTTTAACATCCACCTCTTCTTTTTGGGATTCTGTATTCAAGGAAGCCATAGAAATTCGATTAGCCAACAATTTAATAAACAGAGATAAAGGTTTCAATTTGGACAAAGCATGGAATCCGGCTCTTGGACTAATTAAATTGCAGAGAAGTCGTCACCGTGTCATCGCCGCCGATCAAACATCGATAAGCACATCGAACGTCCGTACGCTTTCGCCACAGGCGGCGCAGCATCTGTGACCCGCATGCGCAGTACCGCCGCGGTGGAGCATATAAGGCCGCGCTTGGCACCTTGTCATCAGTCTTGTGACTCGCTCTGAAGATGGCCGGACGATACGCGGCCGAAATATCAGTAGAAGAAATTTTATTTGCGCGGCTGCATGCCCGAAATTTAATGGATTATTCATTACGCCGCGAGAAGTTGAAAATGCACATTTCGCGATATGTTTTACTTCATAACAAAAATTACATACCACCACTGGATGCTTATTTTGAAACTTCCTGGCAGATTAAAACTATGTGCCGGACCGAGACTCGAACTCGGGACCTTTTTTTTCGCGGGTAAGTGCTCTACCATCTGAGCTACCAAAGCACGACTCACAACTCCTCCTCACAGCTTCAATTCTGGCAGTACCTCGTCTCCTACCTCCCAAACTTCACAGAAGCTCTTCTGAGAACCTTGCAGAACTAGCACTCCTGGAAGAAAGGATATTGCGGAGACATGGCTCAGCGACAGCCTGGGGGATGTTTCCAGAATGAGAATTTCGCTCTGCAGCGGAGTGTGCGCTCATATGAAATTTCGTGGCAGTTTAAAACTGTGTGTCTCACCAAGACTCGAATTGGGGACCTTTGCCTTTCGCGGGCAAATGCTCTACCATCGGACGGGTTGTGAGTCGTGCTTGGGTAGCTTAGATGGCTCAGAGAGCTGCTCGCCCTCTGTAATAAAAAACTTAGTAAAGCAATCAACGATCAACCTCAACGATGTCTTGTGACGTCCGCCCAGACCAAACGCAACGAACAAAATGAAAAAAAAGGTGGTAGAGCACGCCCGCGAAAGGCAAAGGTCCCGAGCTCGAGTCCCGGTCCGGCACACAGTTTTAAGCTGCCAGGAAGTTTCGTATCAGCGCAAGCTCCGCTGTGGAGTGAAACTCTCATTCTCGAATGCTTGTTTTGTTACATCTACCTGTAAAGTTGAAACTTAATTTTTGAAAACAGGGTGCATTTGACCCATTCTTGACCCATTTCATTATAATCAATTAGACTGTCACGGACGTTTTAACTCTCACCATACACGCGGATGTAGAACATTTGAATGACAATTAATTACTGAATTTTTTATGTTAGTACAGTTATTGGAGTTTTGTTATTATGTTCGTTGTTTTCTCGACAATATGATGCTCAGCGTACAATAGGCAGGAAGTATAAAGATACCTCGCACACAATTCTGAAAGTTGTATTTCTGCCGAGACCGATAACTCGAGGGTTCTAATTAAACCTTACCTAGACGCATTTCTTAGCGATTCCTCGCACAGAGAAAGATAATTAACTTCTGAGGACGCTGCTGGGCCTTAGGGCATCATTAGCCTCGGTACCACAGTGCTGTGTAATTAAGGTACTAAAGGGAAAAGTTATAGAAGGCTGAAAATAGTTGGAGGAACGCAAACTAACACACTCATCCGCTAGAAATGAATCACAGAAACGGGAGCTCCAAATGGCCAGGAATTTAGAAAAAAAATAGTAGATTTGGTGCAGGTCAGCGGGGCATCAGCCTTTTACTATAGTTTACGACCAGCGTTTCGTTCAGAGGAGATAGTACACAACAGGAATCCGAAAGATTTGGGATCGAGTCCTGTGCGGAAACTTCCTTCCATTTTCAGTTTTTGCGTTATTTACACTGCAAATAAAACGAAATAATGTTCAATATATTGTAGTTACTAATATTTCATCAAATTTCATGAAACAGAAAGGCAAGAGAAAATTTTTGGTTAGCAAATAAAGTTCCAAGAAAGGATTGTAGTTACATCAGTGGGAGCTCTGCAAATAAAGTTCTAGGAAAGGAAGGCGTACACAAGTTCGCGTATAAAATATGATCATTTTATTACTCCACAGTTGATGATTTACGCGTCCTGCAGTTACACTCATAGTGAAACAATTGAAGCAATAATTTTCTCCCTATTTTGTATACATTAAAAACGCTGCATTTTGACAACTAAATGGTTATTTTTAAAGTTTCTGTAGATAAACAAACTTGGTTTACGTTCAGAATAGTTTCTCTCTCATCGCACAGTTTGCCGCAAACTATGTGTAATACTGCTTGGAGGTCAAAATGACGCTAAGTGAATACGAAGTCCATTGCACTTTAATTACAAGCTATTCTACGAGAGTTATTAGCAGACTCCACGTAGACGCTATAGGTACAATCCCCTCCTGGAAACTTATTTGCTATCCTAAAATTTCATTTGTCTTTTCTTTTCATGACTGTTATGAAAATATTAGTAAATACAATATATTGAACATTTTGGCTTGTTTGGAGTGTAAGTAAGGTAAAAATTCAAAAGGTAATAGTCCACTTAGGGATTCGATCCAGCGACTGATAAACTGATTGTGCGATAATTTTCACACTTGTCAGCTCTTGCAGTCTTCAGAATTGTGTGAATGATATTTATCGAAAAGTCAGATGGTATGTAGCCAGACGCATACATTCTACACACCAACGTGTATAGTCGTTTAGTTGCTAGTTCCCCCAGCGAGTTTCGAAATTCTGATGGAATGTTATTTATCCCTTCTGCCTTATTTGATCGTAAGTCATCTAAAACAATTTTAAAATGTGATTCTAATACTGGATCTCCTGTCTCTTCTCAATCGACTCCTGTTTCTTCTTCTATTATATCAGACAAATCTTACCCCTCATAGAAATTTCAATGTATTTTTTCCACCTATCCGCTCTCTCCGCTGTACTTAACAATGGAATTCCCGGTCACTTTTAATGTTATTACCCTTGTCTGTCCTTCAGACCATCATTTCTTTTTCGTGTTCTTCACATTTATCATGGAGCCATTTAATCTTAGCTTTCCTGAACTTCCTATTTTGTTCATTCCTCGGCGACTTGTATTCCTGTATTCCCGAGTTTCCCGGAATATTTTTGTACTTCCACCTTTCATCGATCAACTGAAGTATTTCTTCTGTTACCCGTGGTTTCTTCGCAGTTACCTTCTTTGTAGCTATGTTTTCCGTCCTGATTTCCGTGATGGACCTTTTTAGAGATATCCATCCCTCTTCGACTACACTGTCCGCAGAGGTATTCTTGATTGCTGTATCTGCAGCCTTAGAGAACATCAAGCGTATCTTGTCATTCCTCAGTACTTCTACGCCTGGTGATTCTTTCTGACTAATCTCTTAAACTTCATCCTACTCTTCATCACTATTAAAGTGTGGTCTGAGTCTACATCTGCTCCTGGGTACTCCTCACAATCCAGTATCTGATATCGGAATCTCTGTTCATGAATTAATCTAACGGAAACCTTGAATTGTCATCCGCCATTTTCCGAGAATACCTCCTCCTCTTGTGATTCTTGAACGGAGTATCTGCGATTAGTAGCTGCAATTTATTACAGAATTCTATTAGTCTTCCTTGTCTTCTATTCCTTGTCCCAAGCCTATATTCCCCTGTACCTTTTTCTTCCACTCATTCCCCCTGGTTTGCTGTACATTCTGATAATAACAACCCTATCATTTAACTGTTCACAGTAATGCACTCTCTGTTCTACAATACTGTTAATAATGAATCCTACTCCCGTTGCAACATCTTCTGCTGCTGTTGATACTACCCTATACTCATCTGACCAGAGATCTTTGTTTTCTTTCCATTTCACTTCACTGACCCCTACTATATTTAGATTGAGTATTTGCATTTCCCTTTTCAGATTTTCTAATTTTGGTACTATGTTCAAGCCTCTGACATTCCACGCCTCAACTCGTAGAACGTTATCCTTTCGTCGATTATTCAATCTTTTTGTCATGGTCACCTCCCTGTTGGCAGTCCCCTACCGGAGATGCTAATGGGGGGATTCTTCCGGAATCTTTTGCCTATGGAGGGATGATCATTACACTTTTTCTTCAATCACGCCCGCATCTCGTGGTCGTGCGGTAGCGTTCTCGCTTCCCACGCTTGGGTTCCCGGGTTCGATTCCCGGCGGGGTCAGGGATTTTCTCTGCCTCGTGATGGCTGGGTGTTGTGTGATGTCCTTAGGTTAGTTAGGTGTAAGTAGTTCGTTCTTGGGGACTGATGACCATATATGTTAAGTCCCATAGTGCTCAGAGCCATTTGAACCATTTTTTTCTTCAATCACAGGCCACATTTAGTGTGGATAAACGTAACATATTTTTATTGCCTTCAGCATCCTCACGCCGTTGATCATTACTGATTCTTCCGCCTTTAGGGGCAGTTTCCCACCCCAAAGCCATGAGAGTGCCCTGAACCCCTGTCCGCTCCTCCACCCTCTATGACAAAGCCGTTGGCCGGAAGTTCTCGACCGCCAATGGTGATTATTGTTCAAATTTAACGTAGTGGCGGGATTAAAACCCTGGACCGCGCACGTTTTGACTATTGATCAAAGACGCTACCCATAAAGCTAACGTGAAAAATATATAAGACAGGGGAAGTACCTTGAGACTCAAAAACAACGTAACAACTATTACTCGAAAGAAATTATATGCTAACACATGTGAATGTTACCAAAGTATCAGTATAACAAGTCATGTGTGAACTTGTTTTTACAACTTTTATAGATTTAGGGATAGTTTTTGATATTGTTGATTGGAACACAACCTATATCTCTGAAGGTTTCTTTCGGTCATCAGTCTTCTGACTTGTCTGACCTGGCCCGCTACGAATTCCTCTCCCGTGCTAGCGTCTTCATCGAAGAGTAGAACTTGCAACCTACGTCCTCAATTATTTGTTTGATAAATTCCAATCTTTGTCTTCCCTTAACAGATATGCTATCATCCTGTCCTTTCTTCTTGTCGGTGTTTTCTGTATATATTTTCCTCTACGATTCTTCGCATAATCTTGTGATTCCTTACCTAATTTTTACACTGTTCTACTAAATCGGGATTTGAGTGTACGCCGAACAGTCCAGTGTCTCATTTTGGAATCTCTACCTGACCATCATTTAATCTAACTGGAATCTTCCGTATCTCTCGGCCTTTTGAAATTATGCCTCCTTCTCTTGTGATTCTTGAACAGGGTATTTGCTATTATTAGCTGAAATATATTGAAGAAGTCAATTAGTCTTTCTCCTCGCTCATTGCTAGCACCAAGCCCATATTCTCCCGTAACGCTTTCTTCTCTTCCTTCCGCTATAAACACATTCCAGTGCCCTATGACTATTAGATTCTCCCCTCCCTTTATGTACTGAGTTACCCTTCAATATTCTCATACAAGTTCTCTGTCCTTCATCTTCAACTTGCTACGTCTATATGTAGAGCTGAATTGTGGTAGAAAGGTAACAGGGGTGACATGCAGGGAACGAAAGGTTATATACAACTTGTACAGAAACCAGTCAGCGTTACAATAGACGAAGGGCTTGAAATTAAAGCAGTGGTAGAGAAGGGAGTGAACAGGATATTAGCGTATCCGCAATGTTATTGAATCTGTACATTCAGCAAGCAATAAAGGAAGACATTGTAAAATTTGGAGAAGGAATCAAAGTTGAGGAGAAGGAAATAAAAATAATGAGGTTCGTCGATAACACCGTAATTATGCTGACAAAAAATGACTTTGCAGCGGAGTTAAAAAGAATGGACAATGTCTTGAATGGAGGATATAAGATGAAAATTAACAAAATCAAAACAACTGTAATGGAATGTAGCTGATTTAAATCAGATGATGCTTAGGGAATTGCATTAGGCAATGGGACACTAAAAGTGGTAGTTGGGTTTCGCGTACTGGGCAGTAAAATAAATGATGATGGCTGAAGTAGAACGGATATCATATGTACACTGGTAGTGTCAAGAAGACTGTTTCTGAAGAACAGAAATTTGTTAACATCGAATTGAAATTTAAGTGGTAGGAATCTTTTCCTGTAAGCATTTGTCTACAGTGTAGGCTTCTATGGAGACGTTTGCTATACGCCGTTCAGACAAGAAGAGAACGGAAGCTTTTGAAATGTTGTGGTACAAAAGGTAGCTGAAGATTATGTGGATAGACTACATAAGGTATAAGGGGGTACTGAATATAGTTAAATTTGTATCATAACTTGAGTAGAACAAGAGACCAGTTGATAGGACACGATGTGAGAGATCAAGGAATCGTCAATTTAAAATTGGATGAAATTATGTGGGTGTGTGAGAGGGAGGGGGGTGGGGGGAGGTAAAATTTGCGGAGGGAGACCAAGAAATGAGTACAGTAAGCAAGGTCAAATGGATATGCGTCGCAGTATTTATTCGAAGATGAAGAGCCTTTCGAGCGGTGGAGTATTCTGGAGAGCTGTATCAGACCAATCTCGGACTGAAGGCCACCACAACGACAGCAACAATAGCAATGACTTCCTAATACTTACTTAAATAATAAAAGACCGAGAAACTGTTGATAATTTATGACTGCATAGTCTCGCTGCGAAAAATATTATCTCCTCTAACGCTATAAGCGGAACTGGTTATACAGTCATTGACCATTGATAGACTTTTTTGCCTTCTCTGCCCCTAATAGTAGAGTGGGCACTGCGAATTTAGACTCATTGTACATTCATAGTCTTTTGAGACAAATAGCTGGAGAGCTAGCAGTGTACCAGGTGGGCGACCGTGGCCTATCGTTACGATCATCGTCTAACAACGTAAAGAGTGACAAAACAGCTTCCCAGTCTACGTGCTCTGCATGTCATGCACTACAAGCGTCATATTGGAAATACGGTCTATTTTGCCAACCTAATTAGGCCTGTACTTATTGGACTGCGTTATTTTATTATTAGTTTTAATGTGGGCTAGTTCTTCACCCACATTGTTATCAAAGACTGGATAGATCTGTTCCCCAATTCTTTGATTGAGTGGTAGAGGAGCTGTTCAAACACACCCTGACGTCGTCTTATTTTTTTGAGACGGAGAGTAATTGAATCGGGTGCACGGTTTTGCAATACAGGGCTAATTACATCCAAGCATAGCTAGCCTATTATTTTATGGAGAACGTTGGGGAGATCGGAATGGTGGACTGACAAACAGACTATTTCTTTGAACATTTCAGTAGTATCTGTGAGCACTTCGTAACAATAGCTGAGATTGAAGGAAACGACGCCTTGCCCTTGGCCGGCCGCTGTGGTCGAGCGGTTCTAGACGCTTCAGTCCGAAACCACGCTGCTGCTGCGGTCGCAGGTTCGAATCCTGCCTCGGGTATGGATGTGTGTAATGTCCTTAGGCTAGTTAGGTTTAAGTAGTTCTAAGTCTAGGGGCTGATGACCTCAGATGTTAAGTCCCGTAGTGCTTAGAGCCATTTGAACCATTTGAACCTTGCCCTTGTTTGACGTTTTCGTCTGCTGGGAATCCAACGGCTATTTCAGACTAAGTGTACCTAGAAAAGCGAACAATCGATATCTGCAAACATTCGGGCACCACTGCCCTCGTCGAAGACGCATTGTTCTAAGGACAATGCTGCAGCAGTCTCGGACAATCAAAACTAGTAATAAGAATTGTACCACCTGGGAAATGCCTTCCGTGAGATTGGCTACAACAAATAACGAATAACGCAAGTAATTTCAAGAGGTATCCTCAAGCATAATACCGCCGAGAAGTAGAGAAGAATGCTTGCATTTTCGTCATTCTGTTGTTCAGATTAAGCGAATCCTGTAGTTACGTCAAATCAAGACACCCGTGAAAAACAATGTAGACCTCAGCCCTATTGGCGTTTACGAAAACTGTGTGAATGTGGGCATTATTACCTCGGGCAGTCTGTGTGCGCGGTAGAACAGCACCTGACTAAACTTGAGACGTGCCCACGACTGAATTACCCTTAAAAATAGGCAGTAGCTGAACATGAACAGAAAATTTATTAAATTCCATTCTGTGACAGACATTTCCTCACACAGCGTAACGGTTTCTGCCTTGGGTATTTATAGAAGCTACAAAGTAATAAATATCTGATGACCTCGTCAATAAAGACGGCGATTTACGGCTGGGTACAGTGAGAAGCCTTGTTGAAGAGTGTTTGAAGCGCGCGCTCCAGATGTGGGTCTTAAACGGCGTCGGTTGAGCACCAGTAATACCGCAGCCGGTATCGTGACTGTACAACGTCGAGCGAGGTCAGTAGCTACATGGCAATCACAAACCGCTAACGGCTAAAGGGCACTAGGCCGAAAGCTCGTGAATGTGTAACCTCTTGATGCTGCTGGCAGCCTGAGAAGATTCTATTGCCAGGAGAAATCGAACCAAATGATTAACTTGAGTCAGTTTTATGTGACTACAGACCAGCCGTGGAATCATCCTTACATCGCGAAGACAGACGTGCAGTGCATAATGATGACTGAACTCGCCAGGGCCAGACCAGTTACTGAGCTTTTGTTACCTAGTGTCACTACACCGTTTCTGTTGTTGATGGAATTTCAACCATAGCATTCACAATGATGTTGCTCTTGCAGTGGAATCGCTCCCCTTCTAAGACGTTAGAATCTGGGATGGTAAAGGGGACAGATCTGTAACTCAAAATATATTCCAGATTTGGTTTTGTTATTTTCTTGTTTCCTACAAACAAAACTGTAACGTGAACGAATTTTTAATAACATTTGCAGGTAATGCTGGTGTAACAACTAATACGCAGAGATGGAAACAACTCACTATACTGGGAGAAACTGTCAAGAACCACCGTGGAGAAGATGGTTTCATCTGCCTGGATCTCCTGTTCACAAGTAATATTTGGTTATTTACCTTATTCCTTTCCAGAACCTCTCAGTCCGCACCAGTACGTCAAGCAATAGGTAACGAGTTAGTGTTCCATTGGCCTCTTACCTGTCCTGCAGGTACCCGAAGATGTAGTTGCCGATGAGGCCGCCCACGCCCAGAAGGACGAGTGCCAGCGTCGCGTAGTAGTCCCTGTCGCAGACCAGCTCCCACTGAAACAGTAAGAGGCAGAACGGCGAAGTTACTACGTGAGAGGGTAGGCGAAAGGTTTAGTGGTTGCTAAAGTGGACGTGAGGAAACATTAGTCACTGATATAATACAAAACATAAATGTGGAACTGCACCGTCGAGAGCAACTAATCGTGCTGAGCTTGGGAATATGTACCAGTTAACTTTATTATTATTTTACTCCACTCTCTGCCTGATCTTCGTAAAAGTTAGCATCCCTAACCTTTCCCCAAAAATGTAGATTAATTTGCACATCACCCTCAACCAAGTCCTTTTGATGACAAACCCAAATGATTCCAAGATACAGCCAAATAAAAACACAACAAGCAACAGTCAAGCAGCAAACCTGGTTTAACCTAAAGAAAAAGTGTTCTTGTTGGTTGCGTCTTTGCTACTCTATTCAGCCCAACTGAATTATTTCTTCAGTCGTGTACATGACTAGACTTCGTTGTGCTAGAAGTTTGTTTATCTGTTTTAGTTGTTTTTGAGTCATGAGTCCTTGAACTGGTTTGATGCGGCCCACCACGAATTCCTCTCCTGTGCAAACCTTTTCATCTCAGGGTAACACTTGCAACCTACGTGCTCAATTATTTGCAGGATGTATTCCAGTCTCTGTCTTCCTCCACAATGTTTGGCTCTACAGCTCCCTCTACTACCATGAAATTCACTCCCGATGTCTTAACAGATGTCCTATCATCCTGTCCCTTCTCTTTTGCATATATTCCTTTCCTCTGTGATTATTTTTTCTTGGTGTCCACTCTTATTATTCCCTCTTGGCTCTTGTACTTATTTTCTCTTACCCCCTTCCTTCCCCCCCACCCCTTGCCTCTTTCTCTATTTAGCTTACCCCTATTTTTCTCTGAATGTCGAGTATCTTGCACCATTTGATATTGTCGATCGCTTTTTCCAGGTCGCCAAATCATATGAACGTGCCTTGATTTTTTTATTAGTTTTGTTTCCATTCTCAACCGCATGGTTAAAATAGCCTCTCTGGTGCCTTTACCTTTTCCAAAGCCAAACTGATCGTCACGTAACAAATCCTCAATTTACTTTTCGGTTCTTCTTTATATTATTCTAGTCAGTAACTCAGATGCACGAGCTGTTTAGCTGATTGTGCGATAAATCTCGCACTTATCAGCTCTTACAGTCTTCGGAACTTGTGAGTGATGTTTTTCCGAAAGTCAAATGGTGTGTAGGCTGACTCATACATTCCACACTTCAACGTAAATAATCGTTCTATTGCTAGTCTCTTCTGACCGAATGTTATCCAACCCTTCTGCCTCCGAAGCTCTCTTAAATTCTAATACTGGATCCCCTACCTCTGCTAAATCGACTCCCGTTTCATATTCTATCAGAACACTCAAATATTCCACTCGTAGAGACAATAAATGTATTCTTTCCACGCGTCCGCTCTCTCCTCTGCATTTAACAGTGGAATTTCCGCTGCACTCTTTATCTTACCACCTTTGCTTTTAATTTCACAGAACTGTATTTTGACTTTCCTATATGCTGAATCACATTTTTCAATCATTCGTGTTAACTTCACTGCCATTCTTATTTATTCATTCCTCAGCGACTTGTATTTCTATATTCCTGAATTTCCCCGGAAATTTTTGTACTTCCGTCTTCTTTACCCTTGGTTCCTTTAGCAGTTACCTTCTTTGTCCTTATGCTTCTCTTTCCAACTTCCATTATAGCCGCTTTTAGAGATGGCCATTTCTCTTCAACTGCACTGTCCACTGAGCTATTCTTTATTGCTGTACCTGTAACCTTAGAGAACTTCAAGCGAAACACGTCATTCCTCAGTACCTCTGTATTCCACTTCCTTGTGTATTGATTCTTCCTCACTCATCTTTTAAACTTCAGCCTACTCTTCATCACACTATATTGTGATCAGAGTCAACATCCGCTTCTGGGAGTCCAGTATCTGCTTTCGTAATCTCTGTCTGACCAAGATGTAACTAACTGAAATCTTGAGGTACCACCCGCCCTTTTCCAAGTGTATCTCCTCGTCTTGTGATTCTTGACCAGAGTATTCGCTATTACTAGCTGAAATTTATTATAGAACTTAATTAGTCTTTCTCATTCCACGTCCCAAGCCTATATTCTCTCGTAACCTTTTCTTCAACTCCTTCCACTACACCTGTATTCCGTTATCCCATTACTATTTGATTTTCATCTACCTTTTCGCACTGTATTACTCTTTGCAAATCCTCGTGTTCTTTCTCTATCTATTCATCTTCAGCTTCCGATATCTATCTGATGTATCGTTGTCGGTTTGCTGTCGATTATGATAAGAACACCCCTATCACTAAACTGTTCACAGTAACACAACCTTTGTCCTCATTTCCTATTCATAACGAATCCTACTCCTGTTATACCATTTTCTGCTGCTGCTGCTGCTATTATACTGTACTCATCTGACCAGAAATCCTAGTCCTCTTTACATTTCACTTCATTGACTCCCGCTATATCGAGACTGAGGTTTCGAATTTCCCTTTTCAGATTTTCTAACTGTTCAAGCATCTGACATTCCAAGCTCCGATTCTTAGAACGTTATCCTTTCGTGGGTTAATCAATCTATTCTCATGGTCACCTCCCCATTGACAGTTTCCTCACGAATGGGTGACTATTCCGGAATCTTTTGCCAATGAATAGGTCAACTTCACACTTTTCAATTGCAAGCCGCATGTCCTTTGGATACATTTTACATGTCCTTAAAGCAATGTTTTCCACTGCAATCGGCATCCTCACGCCATTGTTCATTGCGGATTCTCTCACCTTTAGAGGCAGTTTCCTACCCCAAGGACAAGAGAGTGCCCTGAACCTCAGTCCACTCCCCCACCCTCTTTGACAAGGCCGTTGGCAGAATTAGGGTGACTTTTTATGCAAGAAGTCTTCGGCCTCCAATGCTGATTATTAATCAAGATATAACCGGTTGCGGGTCCAAGTGGTAGTAGTGGCAAGAAATGCGGATTGTCGATGTGTATGAAGAAGTGTATGGTTTTACCGAAACTGTAGCAATGTATAGAAACACTTTGTATGCACAGCCAAACGTGTAATGTCTTCCGGTCACCTGAGACACACCTGAAATAACTAGTATCGCTTAATGCGTGTAAAAAACACTTAGGTGCACTTTTATTTTCTCTGGCACAATCATTTATATCACTGCAACATGAACGTCCTTGATTCTAGCGTCCACAGATACATTAAGAATCTGATGCATACTTTCAGAGGCATCAGTTATTAATTTGTGTCAGATACTGTCCAGAAACTTTTCGTATGAAGCCGAAACTTCTTGATAAATGAATATACTTTTTGCGATCTAAATGGTTTTATTCATAACATATTTCCAAAGCCAATCACTAATCTTATCGCCTCCATATTGGTCGTGAAAAATTAGCTATATAGCTATACTACAAGCAGTCATATGGTCTGAAAATGGGCTCACCTTTATCCCCCTTGCTAGAAGAAATGTTCTATGGAGGGAGGGAATTCGGCCATTAATTTTCGATAAATCAACTCACGGAAGCTAGATTGGAAAAAAAATTAAAATTTACCAGAAAACTCCTCTACTGACACATTAATCCTAGGTTCTCCTCTAAACCCAAAAACACTATCATGCAGCATTCCACTAAACGGTCTCCTTTGCATCCCCATGTCCCAGCATGGACATGGTCAGGATTTTAAGATAACAAAAACAGTAACCTTAAAAAAGTATTCAGATTCAACACTATCCATAATTTCCTCAATAAGAAACTAAGGAAGCAAGGCAGCCCTCTTTTGTGCCCTGTGAAAAACGTAGATACACCAAAGGGAAAATTGTGCAGTTACCTTTCATGTGTAATATGTCTAACAGCATAAGTATCATTTCAAAGGAAGTGGGTTTATCTTTACTTTTCTACGTCACACAGATATTATGTAAATATATCTGCAATTCAGAAGATAAACGTTGTGCAGTCATGGGAGGTAGGGGTAAGATCATCTGTCAAAAGTGTCAGTCTTTCTATATAGGACAGATTGGGAGGTCAAGCTGTACTAGGCTGCGGGAATACCATAGAAGGTGGAGATTATAGAATCTGTCAGCAATATTATACCTTAAAAACAGATATGTGCAGGACACTTGCTATTCCTGAAGCAAACACAATTAAGTTTTTCGCCCCTTTTACATAATGTTGCGTCTTCTACGTAGGAGTGAAACTTGGTGCCTTGGGTATTCACATAAATATCACCTCCTGTGCACATAGCTCTGTGCCAGTGCCTGTTTGGAATAATTTTATCATAACAAATGTCACGAAATTGTATAACAGAAATAGAACTGTGTCAAAACAGTCAACAGATGTAAGTTTTATAGTTTAAATCGAGAAGCCATGGATTAACAACTTTCTTTCGTCTTTGTCTGCTTGCCACCTCTGAAGTCAATCCTACACTGAAAAACATCCGTACAACCGGGTCCTAGGTTGTGCAAAACAATAAAGTTTTTAAAACAAGTCAGAAATTTGTATTTCGTTAACAGAAAGCTGTATTTCACTTCCTGACGGAGTCTACAGCACTGTGATAAATCAAACATTACAGTTCCTGGTGATTAAGCAAACAGTTGTAACAAATGAGAGTTGTGCTGCCGTTCGAATACAGGACGATGAAATATCGATGAATATAGTGATATTTTTGTGTTACGATATTAGTCCCACATCAGGTTAGGTACTGGCTTTCGTCCTTTCCTATTTTATGTTTTAATGGTTTCCTCTTCCAATACCAAATACCTACAAAATCATTGTCGTATGTTTCTTGGTTACAATGATAAGCGTTGCGTTGTCCTGCTGTCCAACATACGTATGTGCTCCATCCTTGACGTACAAATTTAAATGTATCTTACTGCAATAGCAATATCTGCTGGCAGGTTTTTCCTCAGAGAAGAACTTTTCATATACTTCTTTTAACCCCATCAGCTGCTTCTCATTCCGTACCTTATCTGGGAGCTTCATTCTAAACTTTTGAACTTCGTTGACGAGTTACTGTTCATTATACCAGTGTAATTACTTTCTGTGTTCAAATCACACTTTGGAGGAATTCAGGGAACCATATAAGTCCTGGGTTAGTACTTACAGGCAGAGTAGGTTCCACACCTACTGTGGATCTAAGTGAGCGCCGAGGCTCGGGAGCAGCGACGTGCAAGAGACCGACCGGATTTACGATAATGAGAACGTATGTGTCTCCTGATATTACGGCGAGCCTCCCACCAAGGTACGAATGTATGCGACTCGCCACATGCCTGAGTTAGCTAGTAAAATTTATTTACGTACCCACTGGAGCACAGTTTCATTTGCATTGTAAATGTTCTTTGACTTACCAGATGAATGTAATGTATGTAGCGGGATTAGAACTTTCTGAAGCGCAATTGTTTCTAATATAACGAAAGTCCCTCATTCTTCTTTATCCGAGAATTACTGACTTCAGATTATAGTATCACCACCAAGGGAGAAAAGTGAATGATGAATTAGATCAACGAAATAAAACAACAGATATCAAAGCATACACTCTGTAGGCCCGCTGCTTGATTGAATCTCTACGTATGCTTTTATTAAGCTGTATAAGACAGACGAAAATAGATTTCATAGTAAGTGGCTTCTGACTTCCGATTGATTTAGCTTCACTTGAGTATCAGTAATTCAAAAATTTTACCTGGATTATAAAACACACATAATGAATTAATTTAACTCTTTGAAACTCTCTCGAGGATAAAGAGAAATATACAAGGGTCTCTAATATAAGTTGTATGGCTGCCTTATTCAGTTTTTGTACAGGCACTACGAACCACATGACCATAGCAATACGCTTCATGCACCTTATTTTTAACACTCGCAAATAATCGATGGATATAATATTCAGAAAAAGGGTACTCGCATCTTGAAACTGGTTAAGGAAATAAAATTTATTTTGTGCAACTGGTTGCTGATTAGTTCAATAAATACAAATTAAGTTGCTGAACATGTATAAAATACTGAACTCTCTAATAACACTAAAACAAACCCATGCTGTTTTAGTGCGCTGGTCTCTGCAATGGGAAGCTTAAGAGTCTTCCTTATTATTTCAAGCTATTTTCTTTTTGAAAGGAACAACGACGCAGGCATGGCTGCGACATCACCAATTCGTCACAACATACACATACGGAAAGTTCATATCCATCATTTTGATTTGCAGCTTCTTGTATTGGCCGTGTTCGCAGTTAAAATTGTTGGATGTCAAGTCCACCAGTTACGCAAAACACCGTTTTTCTCAGTATCCAAACATGTTTCGGCACCACTGTGCCATCATCAGTGGGTTTTCGTTATTATTTACTCTGCAAGATGAACATGATTATAAAATTATGTACATTTTTAGTTCAAACAACAGATCGTTTCCTTTTGTAAATACACTCCTGGAAATGGAAAAAAGAACACATTGACACCGGTGTGTCAGACCCACCATACTTGCTCCGGACACTGCGAGAGGGCTGTACAAGCAATGATCACACGCACGGCACAGCGGACACACCAGGAACCGCGGTGTTGGCCGTCGAATGGCGCTAGCTGCGCAGCATTTGTGCACCGCCGCCGTCAGTGTCAGCCAGTTTGCCGTGGCATACGGAGCTCCATCGCAGTCGTTAACACTGGTAGCATGCCGCGACAGCGTGGACGTGAACCGTATGTGCAGTTGACGGACTTTGAGCGAGGGCGTATAGTGGGCATGCGGGAGGCCGGGTGGACGTACCGCCGAATTGCTCAACACGTGGGGCGTGAGGTCTCCACAGTACATCGATGTTGTCGCCAGTGGTCGGCGGAAGGTGCACGTGCCCGACGACCTGGGACCGGACCGCAGCGACGCACGGATGCACGCCAAGACCGTAGGTTCCTACGCAGTGCCGTAGGGGACCGCACCGCCACTTCCCAGCAAATTAGGGACACTGTTGCTCCTGGGGTATCGGCGGGGACCATTCGCAACCGTCTCCATGAAGCTGGGCTACGGTCCCGCACACCGTTAGGCCGTCTTCCGCTCACGCCCCAACATCGTGCAGCCCGCCTCCAGTGGTGTCGCGACAGGCGTGAATGGAGAGACGAATGGAGACGTGTCGTCTTCAGCGATGAGAGTCGCTTCTGCCTTGGTGCCAATGATGGTCGTATGCGTGTTTGGCGCCGTGCAGGTGAGCGCCACAATCAGGACTGCATACGACCGAGGCACACAGGACCAACACCCGGCATCATGGTGTGGGGAGCGATCTCCTACACTGGCCGTACACCACTGGTGATCGTCGAGGGGACACTGAATAGTGCACGGTACATCCAAACCGTCATCGAACCCATCGTTCTACCATTCCTAGAGCGGCAAGGGAACTTGCTGTTCCAACAGGACAATGCACGTCCGCATGTATCCCGTGCCACCCAACGTGCTCTAGAAGGTGTAAGTCAACTACCCTGGCCAGCAAGATCTCCGGATCTGTCCCCCATTGAGCATGTTTGGGACTGGATGAAGCGTCGTCTCACGCGGTCTGCACGCCCAGCACGAACGCTGGTCCTACTGAGGCGCCAGGTGGAAATGGCATGGCAAGCCGTTCCACAGGACTACATCCAGCATCTCTACGATCGTCTCCATGGGAGAATAGCAGCCTGCATTGCTGCGAATGGTGGATATACACTGTACTAGTGCCGACATTGTGCATGCTCTGTTGGCTGTGCCTATGTGCCTGTGGTTCTGTCAGTGTGATCATGTGATGTATCTGACCCCAGGAATGTGTCAATAAAGTTTCCCCTTCCTGGGACAATGAATTCACGGTGTTCTTATTTCAATTTCTAGGAGTGTACCTTTACATTTCGTGTGGATGAATTTTCTGGATCACTTGTGTGTTTATTACTGCAGGTAGCTTGTCATCTGCAACCAAACGATGTTGATGTGAAAGTTTATTGCTGGGAGTTAACCTATCTTCTAGAATGTAATTTAGTTTTGTCAACAGTAACATTTTTGTCTCCAGTATTTTCATGATTCCACGCTTAAATCTTTTCCTCTCCGCCTGATACTAACTGTTAGGACGTTTTGGTTTTTACAGGTATCATACTTATTTTCTAATGTAGTTATTTGTTTGATATTTACTACATAAGAGCTTATGTGAAAGCTTTCTCCACATTTTTACAGCTCTCCTGAATACGATGACTGCCATGAGAGCTTGAAACTGCTAGCAGGAATCTATACATGGGAGCAAGTGAAACGTTAAGAGTGTAATGCGTGTCTCGCCTAAATAGCGCAATAATGAGATTAATTTAAAACGAACAGCCGCGAGTAACGTGCGAATTTTGTGATGCTACGAAGTAGTACAGTTTCACCTCGCATTTGTGCTCCAAAAATAACCTGACGTGCCGTCGCAACGAACGGACTGTTTGCACTATAAAATGCATGGCGTGATCTCGACCAAGAGGTGACACGGAGCATTTCATTAACTCGGATGCAACGAACAATCAGAGGTATTAGCAGGTCCCCATACAAGAAGGTACTGTTAAAGGAAGGAAGAGTAGTGTTTAATGTCCCGTCGACTGCGTCATCATTAGCGATGGAGCACTAGCCCGGATTAAGGAAGAATGGGGTGGGAAACTGGCCGTGCCCTTTCAGAGGAACCATTTCAGTATTTGTCTTAAGCAATTTGGGGAACGGAATATGTAATTCTGAGTATTCGGACCACCGCTCTTCCGCATGCGAGTCCAGTGTGCCGACGACTGCGTCACCTCGCTCGGTACATACAATCGTATTGTCTTCGTTCGATGCAAGAGACTGAACCAAACTCACGGACAATAATATTGCAGAAATGAAGTTTTTTGGTTTTTGTTTCATAATATCCAAGCAGTCGGTTGTGTTTATATATCTTAAGTATTCGCTGCAGTATTCGAGTTGAAGCTGAAACTACGTGTGCCATTTAGGTCGATATACATAGAGGCAATATATGGTTTACGTAAATTGTCTGGCTGTATGGAGTTTCAGCTTCATTAGCAGCGAAAATAAAGAACTTTATACAGTAACTATTTAAATTATTTTACATTTTGTCGAGAGTATACGAACAGATGTAAATGTGCAAACCTACGCTGCAGATTACGTTTCTGTTATAGAAACAATATGCACGTATGTCATGTTTGCTGTTTCTTCTAATGTTGTCTTTCCAATATGTTTTTATCATTGTTCATCTTTGTGTGAATTTTTAATGTAACTGAAGTGGGTATAAGTTCATAGTAATTGTTTGTAACTTCGAAGCGTGTAGCTGTGTACGGCCATCGAATGGCCTAGCTGCTACCAGTCAGTTTTGTTTATGTTCTGCTTTCGGCTGACATAGTAAACAGCAACAAATTCATATCCAAAACAAGCACCACAAACCCGTATTTCTACGGTTTTTTTGATTTTTTAAATGTGTCTACAGACATTAGGGTAGATATTTACGGTGTATTGCCATAAATGTTGGTTATAGAGCGTATATTAAGAGCCGAACTGTAGTAAATTTTGTTTCGGTTATGACATTTAAATTTCTTTTCTATTCGTGATGCAAATAAAATAACAACTAGTGTTAGTGTGTCACACAAGTTTTTGAGCACTTTCACCATAAGTACACAACAACTTTAGGAGGTCGATTCTCGTTGTTTTAGATCATTTCAAATTTGTATATATACATATCCAAATACTCTGAACTTATAGGTAGCTCACTCGTGGTAAGTGTAAAGAGTATTTTGCCGTGGAAACAAATGCTCATATACATTGTCCAGACAAAGCCCTTCTGCTACACAGTTCTTTGCTACAACTTTATTTTTTAACTATATGGCGTACCCCAAGGTCTCTCTCCCTCCCCCCCCTCCCTTCTCTCTCTCTCTCTCTCTACAGTGTACTGCCCTTATTGTCAGACAGGGTTTATTTCGCAGAGCCACAGCCATATCACGATTGTTTATGCTAATCTTAACACGCATTGTAATTGTTGGTGTTCATATTTTCTTTGACAGAAAGTTTCACTATCTCATCCCTTGGGCAAGTTTGACGTACTACAATGAGTAGTAAATTACATATGCTGTAATAAAATAAGGCACTTGTACAATTATTTATGATGATGATGATGTTTCGATTGTGAGGAGCTCAACTGCGCGGTTATCAGCGCCCGTTCAAATTCCCAACCTTGTCTCAGTCTAATCTTCCACTTGCATGAATGATGATGAAGTGATGAGGACAACACAAAAACCCAGTCATCTCGAGGCAGGTGAAAATCCCTGACCCCGCTGGGAATCGAATCCGGGAGCCCGAGCCCGGGAAGCGAGAACGCGACCTCGAGACCACAAGCTGTGGAAAAGTATTTATGATTTGAACGCGTAGCATGTTGTGTTCATAGCACTACCACATGTTACTCTTCCTTTTTTTAGTAGTAAAGATAGACCACAGTTTTTTCACAGAAAGTAAATGACTCATATGGCACTGAGAATGTTTAGACATATATATAGGAATCAAAATTCTCTACAGCCAACACCGGTTCCATTGATTGTAACTGAAAATTGTTCAGTGATATGCTCCACACGAGTAAAATTTATTGATATCCCCTTATAAGCTTTCCAATACAGATAGATTGAAGACATATTCGTATATCCATATTGAACATTTTATGACAGGCTTCTGATGGCAGACGGCCGGAATGGCCGAGCGGTTCTAGGCGCTACAGTCTGGAACCGCGTGACTGCTACGGTCGCAGGTTCGAATCCTGTCTCGGGCATAGATGTGTGTGATGTCCTTAGGTTAGTTAGGTTTAAGTAGTTCTAAGTTCTAGGGGACTGATGATCTCAGATGTTAAGTCCCATAGTGCTCAGAGCCATTTGAGCCATTCTGATGGCAGAGCTGGTAGTCTTGAGCCCGTTTTGCACCTAATGTTCGCAGTCGTACTTATTATAAGGATGCAACCAAACTAATGGGAAAGAAGAAAATTGATGGTTAATGTACCGCTGGCGTTGATGTCATTAAGAAGAAAGTACGTGGAATACATACGTCTTTTTCGGTTATAAATCATCTTTAATATTCAAAATTGCACAAATTCAGTATGAACTGGATGCTGTCTTTCCATAGGGCTCTCTGGACGTTGGTACACATGAAAACAGCTAAAATAGTTGATGGCCCGGAAATCTATCTTCCAAAGGTAATGAAACTGTGTCTGTAAACAAGAAAATCTATTGCGAATATGTGAATGACACTGAAGATCTTACCCAGCCATGTCTTTCTTATTCAACTACCTGGTGGGTAGTGATACTATGCTTGGACTACACCTCATTAATGAAATCATAAAGACAGCAGTTTATTGTCGTTTTTGGCACTGACGAACGAAACTGACGTCGTGACTCGCAGAAAGATGCGGGTTATGTCAAATATGAGTGACGACGCACTATTTAAAAATGAATCACAAAAAATTTCCTTAACGGCATACAATATATTAATGCAGAAACTCAGCATAAAGAAAATAGAATTTTCTCTTCTGGTGTCACTGTCTATTTTTCCACTAATATTAAAATAGAGGAGTATTAATTTCTGCACGAACACACCATCCTTGGAAACCGTCGCATGGTAGGTGTGAAAGGTGAAAAGCCATTTAAGCTCACCTCCTTTCATTTAATTGCCTTTAATTGTGTAACTGGAGGGGAGATAAATCCTACTCATGATATTACAGTGTACTGAGTAAGATAGTGCACTGGTAAGAAACAGTACCCGGATCCTTGTGGGCGGTGGTGCAAATCCCCATCCGGGCACAGAGGTTTAAGCCAAAGGCAATGGTAAGTTGTATCCTCTGAAAGAACCCAGGCGACTTCCTTCCCTTATACGAGCCTGTAATTTGTGTCTACCGTTTTATTCATGCATAGGACATAAAACTTTGATTCCATGTTTACCTATATTTTCTCTAAGCTGAGTAAAAAATAAAATTTGCTATATTCCAATATTTGTAGACGAGCTACCATTTTAAATATTGAAATTCATGTAACAGGTGCAGATTCTCTCGTAAAGAGACATATGAAGAATTGTGCCGAACCGCGATTCGATCTCAGTCTGCCGCTAATCCCGAGCGTTCGCCCTACCACTTAAGCTGTCAGGGAACGCTCCCTCGCTCCCTGAACCGACCCAGTCGTCCATAGCTCACACACCTATCTATTTCCTCTCATAGATTACGACGTCATTCATCAGTACTCACACGTCTTGTGATTCCTGTGCAGGATTTCGAATCTAGACAAAGAGAAGCCATAGGCTGTCGTCATTTTCGTTACAGGTCCGTCTTTGCCTTATACACAATTTTACATTTGATGACGAATCACAATTCGAAACTTGAAATTTTTTCCTTTAATTCAACTTAATCGTAATATTTGTAGATGTCTGGCGCAAATTTTCTTATGTCGCATTAGGTGGTACATCTATACCTAATGAAATTAAGCTGAAATTCAGTGACAAATTTTAAAATCTGTTACATCCCATGAAAGATTTAACTTATTTCTGAGCACAGTAACCAGAATGATGTTCCAGACGTGGTTCCAAAATTTATAATCATCAGTTAAGTGGTTTTCGGTACTTAAAGGAGTACATTCACGTGAGACTGCGCTACACTCTCTGATGAAAAGAGCCCGGACACTATCACTGAACACTATTATGGTAGGTGTCCACCAGTCTCTGACCACTTGAACTATGCTGGGGACGAATTCACTCAAGTGTCTGAATGTTTGTGGAGGACTGGCAGCCAATCCGTCCTTTAAAAGCTAAACTCATAGAAGGTAGTGACGTCAGAGGCTGTAGTCTGGAGCGAAGATGACGATCTAACCCGTACCAAAAGTGCTCCAATTTGAGCAGTCGGAAATCTTGCCAGGCCAGTCCTTTTCAATAATTTTACTGTCCGCAAAGCATTTCCTTATAGGAAACACCATAACAGGCTGCATTTTCATGCAAAGTCTCCGAATTATTCCTCAACTGTACACAGTAGACAGTGCTCTGAAATGTAATTTTGTCAGCCCGCATCTCGTGGTCGTGCGGTAGCGTTCTCGCTTCCCACGCCCGGGTTCCCGGGTTCGATTCCCGGCGGGGTCAGGGATTTTCTCTGCCTCGTGATGGCTGGGTGTTGTGTGCTGTCCTTAGGTTAGTTAGGTTTAAGTAGTTCTAAGTTCTACATCTACATCTACATCTATACTCCGCGAGCCACCTTACGGTGTGTGGCGGAGGGTACTTATTGTACCACTATCTGATCCCCCCTTCCCTGTTCCATTCACGAATTGTGCGTGGGAAGAACGACTGCTTGTAAGTCTCCGTATTTGCTCTAATTTCTCGGATCTTTTCGTTGTGATCATTACGCGAGATATATGTGGGCGGTAGTAATATGTTGCCCATCTCTTCCCGGAATGTGCTCTCTCGTAATTTCGATAATAAACCTCTCCGTATTGCGTAACGCCTTTCTTGAAGTGTCCGCCACTGGAGCTTGTTCAGCATCTCCGTAACGCTCTCGCGCTGACTAAATGTCCCCATGACGAATCGCGCTGCTTTTCGCTGGATCATGTCTATCTCTTCTATTAATCCAACCTGGTAAGGGTCCCATACTGATGAGCAATACTCAAGAATCGGACGAACAAGCGTTTTGTAAGCTACTTCTTTCGTCGATGAGTCACATTTTCTTAGAATTCTTCCTATGAATCTCAACCTGGCGCCTGCTTTTCCCACTATTTGTTTTATGTGATCATTCCACTTCAGATCGCTCCGGATAGTAACTCCTAAGTATTTTACGGTCTTTACCGCTTCCAATGATTTACCACCTATGGCATAATCGTACTGGAATGGATTTCTGCCCCTATGTATGCGCATTATATTATATTTATCTACGTTTAGGGAAAGCTGCCAGCTGTCGCACCATGCATTAATCCTCTGCAGGTCTTCCTGGAGTACGTACGAGTCTTCTGATGTTTCTACTTCCTTGTAGACAACCGTGTCATCTGCAAATAGCCTCACGGAGCTACCGATGTTGTCAACTAAGTCATTTATGTATATTGTAAACAATAAAGGTCCTATCACGCTTCCTTGCGGTACTCCCGAAATTACCTCTACATCTGCAGATTTTGAACCGTTAAGAATGACATGTTGTGTTCTTTCTTCTAGGAAATCCTGAATCCAATCACAAACCTGGTCCGATATTCCGTAAGCTCGTATTTTTTTCACTAAACGTAAGTGCGGAACCGTATCAAATGCCTTCCTGAAGTCCAGGAATACGGCATCAATCTGCTCGCCAGTGTCTACGGCACTGTGAATTTCTTGGGCAAATAGGGCGAGCTGAGTTTCACATGATCTCTGTTTGCGGAATCCATGTTGGTTATGATGAAGGAGATTTGTATTATCTAAGAACGTCATAATACGAGAACACAAAACATGTTCCATTATTCTACAACAGATTGACGTAAGCGAAATAGGCCTATAATTATTCGCATCTGATTTATGACCCTTCTTGAAAATGGGAACGACCTGCGCTTTCTTCCAGTCGCTAGGTACTTGACGTTCTTCCAGCGATCTACGATAAATTGCTGATAGAAAGGGGGCAAGTTCTTTAGCATAATCACTGTAGAATCTTAAGGGTATCTCGTCTGGTCCGGATGCTTTTCCGCTACTAAGTGATAGCAGTTGTTTTTCAATTCCGATATCGTTTATTTCAATATTTTCCATTTTGGTGTCCGTGCGACGGCTGAAGTCAGGGACCGTGTTACGATTTTCCGCAGTGAAACAGTTTCGGAACACTGAATTCAGTATTTCTGCCTTTCTTCGGTCGTCCTCTGTTCCGGTGCCATCGTGGTCAACGAGTGACTGAATAGGGGATTTAGATCCGCTTACCGATTTTACATATGACCAAAACTTTTTAGGGTTCTTGTTTAGATTGTTTGCCAATGTTTTATGTTCGAATTCGTTGAATGCTTCTCTCATTGCTCTCTTTACGCTCTTTTTCGCTTCGTTCAGCTTTTCCTTATCAGCTATGATTCGACTACTCTTAAACCTATGATGAAGCTTTCTTTGTTTCCGTAGTACCTTTCGTACATGATTGTTATACCACGGTGGATCTTTCCCCTCGCTTTGGACCTTAGTCGGTACGAACTTATCTAAGGCGTACTGGACGATGTTTCTGAATTTTTTCCATTTTTGTTCCACATCCTCTTCCTCAGAAATGAACGTTTGATGGTGGTCACTCAGATATTCTGCGATTTGTGCCCTATCACTCTTGTTAAGCAAATATATTTTCCTTTCTTTCTTGGCATTTCTTATTACACTTGTAGTCATTGATGCAACCACTGACTTATGATCACTGATACCCTCTTCTACATTCACGGAGTCGAAAAGTTCCGGTCTATTTGTTGCTATGAGGTCTAAAACGTTAGCTTCACGAGTTGGTTCTCTAACTATCTGCTCGAAGTAATTCTCGGACAAGGCAGTCAGGATAATGTCACAAGAGTCTCTGTCCCTGGCTCCAGTTCTGATTGTGTGACTATCCCATTCTATACCTGGTAGATTGAAGTCTCCCCCTATTACAATAGTATGATCACGAAACTTCTTCACGACGTTCTGCAGGTTCTCTCTGAGGCGCTCAACTACTACGGTTGCTGATGCAGGTGGTCTATAGAAGCATCCGACTATCATATCTGACCCACCTTCGATACTTAGCTTAACCCAGATTATTTCACATTCGCATTCGCTAATAACTTCACTGGATATTATTGAATTCTTTACTGCTATAAATACTCCTCCACCATTGGCGTTTATCCTATCCTTGCGGTATATATTCCATTCTGTGTCTAGGATTTCGTTACTGTTCACTTCCGGTTTTAACCAACTTTCCGTTCCTAATACTATATGCGCACTATTTCCTTCAATAAGAGATACTAATTCAGGAACCTTGCCCTGGATACTCCTGCAGTTTACCAATATTACGTTAACTTTTCCTGTTTTTGGTCTCTGAGGACGGACGTTCTTTATCAACGATGATAATGTCCTCTCTGGTAAGCCGTCAGGTATTTTATCGTTTCGCCCAAGGGACTTATGACCACAGCAGTTGAGTCCCATAGTGCTCAGAGCCATTTGAACCATTTTTTTGTAATTTTGTCATATGATGACATGATGGAGACCGTGGCTGTTGTTTGAAGACAAATGTTGATGGTGTTAGGACAGCAACCAGATTTCTACCACGCACCACTTGTTTTGACAGAGATCTTACAAACATATGAGTATCACAGTTTCTAAGATATATCGTAACATTTGACGATGATGTCCAATGTTTGGAAAGGATCATATATTCATTTACGCAACTGTAATGCCTTTTACACTAGTACAGAGACATTGAATTTTTGAGTTGATACTGTTAAATTAATTATAGAGTATATATATATATATATATATATATATATATATATATATATATATATATATATATTCCCCCCCATGAACCATGGACCTTGCCGTTGGTGGGGAAGCTTGTGTGCCTCAGCGATACAGACAGCCGTACCGTAGGTACAACCACAACGGAGGGGTATCTGTTGAGAGGCCAGACAAACGTGTGGTTCCTGAAGAGGGGCAGCAGCCTTTTCAGTAGTTGCAAGGGCAACAGTCTGGATGGTTGACTGATCTGGCCTTGTAACAATAACCGATACGGCCTTGCTGTGCTGGTACTGCGAACGGCTGAAAGCAAGGGGAAACTACGGCCGTAATTTTTCCCGAGGGCATGCAGCTTTACTGTATGATTAAATGATGATGGCGTCCTCTTGGGTAAAATATTCCGGAGGTAAAATAGTCCCCCATTCGGATCTCCGGGCGGGGACTACTCAGGAGGATGTCGTTATCAGGAGAAAGAAAACTGGCGTTCTACGGATCGGAGCGTGGAATGTCAGATCCCTTAATCGGGCAGGTAGGTTAGAAAATTTAAAAAGGGAAATGGATAGGTTAAAGTTAGATATAGTGGGAATTAGTGAAGTTCGGTGGCAGGAGGAACAAGACTTCTGGTCAGGTGACTACAGGGTTATAAACACAAAGTCAATTAGGGGTAATGCAGGAGTAGGTTTAATAATGAATAGGAAAATAGGAATGCGGGTAAGCTACTACAAACAGCATAGTGAACGCATTATTGTGGCCAAGATAGATACGAAGCCCACACCTACTACAGTAGTACAAGTTTATATGCCAACTAGCTCTGCAGATGACGAAGAAATTGAAGAAATGTATGATGAAATAAAAGAAATTATTCAGATAGTGAAGGGAGACGAAAATTTAATAGTCATGGGTGACTGGAATTCGAGTGTAGGAAAAGGGAGAGAAGGAAACGTAGTAGGTGAATATGGATTGGGGCTAAGAAATGAAAGAGGAAGCCGCCTGGTAGAATTTTGCACAGAGCACAACTTAATCATAGCTAACACTTGGTTTAAGAATCATGATAGAAGGTTGTATACATGGAAGAACCCTGGAGATACTAACAGGTATCAGATAGATTATATAATGGTAAGACAGAGATTTAGGAACCAGGTTTTAAATTGTAAGACATTTCCAGGGGCAGATGTGGACTCTGACCACAATTTATTGGTTATGACCTGTAGATTAAAACTGAAGAAACTGCAAAAAGGTGGGAATTTAAGGAGATGGAACCTGGATAAACTGAAAGAACCAGAGGTTGTAGAGAGTTTCAGAGAGAGCATAAGGGAACAATTGACAGGAATGGGGGAAAGAAATACAGTAGAAGAAGAATGGGTACCTTTGAGGGATGAAGTAGTGAAGGCAGCAGAGGATCAAGTAGGTAAAAAGAAGAGGGCTAGTAGAAATCCTTGGGTAACAGAAGAAATATTGAATTTAATTGATGAAAGGGGAAAATATAAAAATGCAGTAAGTGAAGCAGGCAAAAAGGAATACAAACGTCTCAAAAATGAGATCGACAGGAAGTGCAAAATGGCTAAGCAGGCATGGCTAGAGGACAATCGTAAGGATGTGGAGGCTTATCTCACTAGGGGTAAGATAGATACTGCCTACAGGAAAATTAAAGAGACCTTTGGAGATAAGAGAACCACTTGTATGAACATCAAGAGCTCAGATGGAAACCCAGTTCTAAGCAAAGAAGGGAAAGCAGAAAGGTGGAAGGAGTATATAGAGGGTCTATAAAAGGGCGATGCACTTGAGGACAATATTATGGCAATGGAAGAGGATGTAGATGAAGATGAAATGGGAGATACGATACTGCGTGAAGAGTTTGACAGAGCACTGAAAGACCTGAGTCGAAACAAGGCCCCCGAAGTAGACAACATTCCATTGGAACTACTGACGGCCTTGGGAGAGCCAGTCCTGACAAAACTCTACCATCTGGTGAGCAAGATGTATGAAACAGGCGAAATACCCTCAGACTTCAAGAAGAATATAATAATTCCAATCCCAAAGAAAGCAGATGTGGACAGATGTGAAAATTACCGAACAATCAGTTTAATAAGCCACAGCTGCAAAATACTAACACGAATTCTTTACAGACGAATGGAAAAACTAGTAGAAGCCGAACTCGGGGAAGATCAGTTTGGATACCGTAGAAATGTTGGAACACGTGAGGCAATACTGACCTTACGACTTATCTTAGAAGAAAGATTAAGGAAAGGCAAACCTACGTTCCTAGCATTTGTAGACTTAGAGAAAGCTTTTGACAATGTTTACTGGAATACTCTCTTTCAAATTCTAAAGGTGGCAGGGGTAAAATACAGGGAGCGAAAGGCTATTTACAATTTGTATTGAAACCAGATGGCAACTATAAGAGTCGAGGGGCATGAAAGAGAAGCAGTGGTTGGGAAGGGAGTAAGACAGGGTTGTTGCCTCTCCCCGATGCTATTCAATCTGTATATTGAGCAAGCAGTAAAGGAAACAAAAGAAAAATTCGGAGTAGGTATTAAAATCCATGGAGAAGAAATAAAAACTTTGAGGTTCGCCGATGACATTGTAATTCTGTCAGAGACAGCAAAGGACTTGGAAGAGCAGTTGAACGGAATGGATAGTGTCTTGAAGGGAGGATATAAGATGAACATCAACAAAAGCAAAACGAGGATAATGGAATGTAGTCCAATTAAGTCGGGTGATGTTGAGGGTATTAGATTAGGAAATGAGACACTTAAAGTAGTAAAGGAGTTTTGCTATTTAGGGAGCAAAATAACTGATGATGGTCGAAGTAGAGAGGATATAAAATGTAGACTGGCAATGGCAAGGAAAGCGTTTCTGAAGAAGAGAAATTTGTTAACATCGAGTATAGATTTAAGTGTCAGGAAGTCATTTCTGAAAGTATTTGTATGGAGTGTAGCCATGTATGGAAGTGAAACATGGACGGTAAATAGTTTGGACAAGAAGAGAATAGAAGCTTTCGAAATGTGGTGCTACAGAAGAATGCTGAAGATTAGATGGGTAGATCACATAACTAATGAGGAAGTATTGAATAGGATTGGGGAGAAGAGAAGTTTGTGGCACAACTTGACCAGAAGAAGGGATCGGTTGGTAGGACATGTTCTGAGGCATCAAGGGATCACCAATTTAGTATTGGAGGGCAGCGTGGAGGGTAAAAATCGTAGGGGGAGACCAAGAGATGAATACACTAAGCAGATTCAGAAAGACGTAGGTTGCAGTAGGTACTGGGAGATGAAGAAGCTTGCACAGGATAGAGTAGCATGGAGAGCTGCATCAAACCAGTCTCAGGACTGAAGACCACAACAACAACATATATATATTATTTAATTACATTTAGCATCATAAGAATTATAGTAACATATAAATTTGTTACTTGATCTGTAGATAGGTGTACTAATATTATTTGCTTTGGAGGCTGGAAAGTCATTTTTGGAAATTTTTCAGGAAAGGTGTGTTAGCTAACTCTGTTTGTTCGTTAAGGATATAGTCTGGGGTGCTGTTTTTGTGTGTGTATTTCTAATTCTCCTAATATATTCATAGTGGCTCCTTTTTCTGCTAGATGCAAAATTTTTAAGTAGTCCTCTGAAATGTGTTTCTATCTTTCTGCATTTGGCATCTCCTTGAGAGAAATAAGAGCTCACATCCCAGCAGCGAGAAACACGCCCATGTCGAAATACCACGTTCTTAATCCCCCACTGTCGGCACTATCCACGATGGAAGGTGACGTACTAATCCGCCAAACCCAAACCGTATCATCAGGTTCACGCACAGTAAGACTCCACATCTCTCCATTCCTGTCATCCATTGTTCAGTGGCACCGCTTACACTACTTCAACCTGCTCGACAAATCTAACCCACTCTTTTCAACTGCCTACACACAGTCATTGTGCTAACTGTTTGCAGTTTGGAAAGCACGCGGGAGACCTTCCTCTGATTTCACGTTGGCTGTGGAGTCTTTGTTTATTTGTGGATTGTTTATTTGTGGATGTTACTTCACATCACCAACAGTCCCATTATGCAGTTTGAGAAGGTTAAAACGTTCCTAATGGATTTGTTGGTTGAGGTATCATCCAATGACTAGTCCATATTTGGAGTCACTCAGCTCACCTGACACTTCCTGCTTCTCTCCTCACAACACAATACTTCCCGACTACTTTTACTTTATCGGGTCCGACTCTCACGACATCTAGAGGTCAATCTGACACTTTCGATCGAATAACGCATACGGAACATCGCAGTCAACCGAAAGAAAGTGTAATTAAGCCTTATTTAAATCAATAACGATGGTTTCCTGTGAAAATGAATAATAGTCGTAGACTCCTAGACATATCGACAACATTCCTAAGTGATAGGGCTGTTTAAAATACAACCCTTTATCACGCAAACTACCTTTGATGACTAAACACCTCATCAGACATGAGGGTGCATGCAAATAGTGTGCATGTGAAATTCCACAAGACATGTAGAGATTGTGATCTCTGATAACTAAACACCTCATTAAACATGAGCGTGCATGCTAATCGTGTACCTGGGAAATACAGCAAAACATATAGAGATTCTGATCTCTGATAACTAATCGCCTCATTAGACATGAGCGTGCATGCTAATCGTATACCTGTAAAAATTCAACAAAACTTATAGAGATCCTGATCTAAAGTTTCTCACTCCATACGTTGCCGTTAACATTCGTTAGATAATCATGTCAAGACCTTCTGAGAACAAGACTTTTGTTGAATTTAGCTATATAATCAGTCTCGTATCATGGAATCCTATGTACACTCTATAATCACATCATGTCAGCTATTGATTCCCAGTAGCAGAGTGTGTAATCTAAGGATACAGGAGACAAAAGGATTTTAAATGCAAGACTTTCTTTGTATATTCTCGAACCAGGTTGTGTTTAGCATAAAAAAAAATCCTCGATAAGCGCTACGCCAAGAAATTAATAATCTTGCACCTTAATATTTTAGAAATTGTTAATCCTGTTCTTGTACTGGAAAATGCTATGAATAGCTCCACGTACTTCATTATTCTTTACACCGCTTAAGCGAAACTGGGTCGGAAACCATTACCCCAGATCGTCCACACAGTTCTGCTGGAGACGTAATTAAATATTAACCCCTCGTCCTCAGTTTTGAATTAGCGAACTCCGAGCTCAATTTCTCGATTGAATTATCTGCAGGTACTTGAATGGCGGCTTTAAATGTGGGTGGTTTAATTTCCGAGTTATTTCTGACCACAGAAAGTTCTGTCAAGCCCTTTTCTCTTATTCAGTCTTTGCATTTCAGTCCATCGGCTAATTTCCAGTAGTCCGAGCAAATTATTTACGATTTTGTGACTGCCATTCTACCGTGCTGGTCAGTTTATGAAACTCTGCAGCCTCGCAAATCTCGAAGTCAAAAGGAAAGTGTATGGGTATTGCAGCGTAAGTACAAGAGCAGAGAACGCCATGTTTTGCCTAGTGTTCAATTTTAGGAAATGTCTGATGTTTACTTGCAAATGGTATTTTTTCGGCTGGGATACAAAGCATTCACCTTCCTTGTTACTTCAACACCCATCATCTTCCAAGATGTGTGTTTGTATTTCTCTGATTCCTGTTAGAGTCCAGTTTATTAACGAAGTTCAGACATAAATACAACTTAAGCCATTATTAACTGTGTATTGTTACCGAATTTTCACTGTTGTTACTTCGATATCTTTCGA
The DNA here is from genome assembly GCF_023864275.1 of Schistocerca cancellata. Classification (NCBI taxonomy): domain Eukaryota; kingdom Metazoa; phylum Arthropoda; class Insecta; order Orthoptera; family Acrididae; genus Schistocerca; species Schistocerca cancellata. Next base: position 192,763,177 of record NC_064628.1, on the reverse strand, counting down.
GAATATGGATTCTTCAGTATCACTGCAATACGTAATTGTGCACCGATTTTAAGTAGCTGTGTGCGAGCCCTAAATGATGTCTGGGACGTGATGTGGTTTAATTGTACTTTTCACATATTATAAGGAGTGTTTCTCGATTCCCAATGTAAAAATATTACGAAAAACCCAAGCAACGATAAAATAACAGTAACTAGTTCCATATGAAAATGATAATGTTTTATTGTTTCATAACAATCTTGGTACTGCATTTCTGTCACCAAGATTTGCATCAGTAATGTTTTTGAAAGTACCCGATATTTTCTGGTGAAGAGCTTTCTTGTGCGGTAATGTGTTTTTTTTGTTTTATTATATTAGATGATATTTTCATACAAACTATTGGCCAACTTTGTTTTTCTTTCGCATCCTGAAATTTTCGTTTCCTGCATTCTGAATACTTACATTTACCAGATGAACTTTCAGTACTTACTAATACCATTATGAAGCACGAGGAACGAGCAAAATATAAATTATATTTCTTTCATTTCCTCGATCAAGGGTTGAAATTAATGGCGCATACACTTCATACCAACCTCCTCAAATTACTCATTTTGTATTGATATTTTTATTTATTTCACTTCATCTGATTAATGGTTTAATATTTGGCATCACTGTAACGGTGACCTGTAAAGTACGGTACGGTATTTGTCATTAAAGGCTATGACTGCTGATACTATTAACAATGAACGTCGAACAAGAGGTCCTTAGTCAATTTGTTTAATTAATATCAATAACCAATGCAACTGTGTTCGCATAGTAGACCATAAATTGAAATCGGTGAGATAGCAAATAAGACACGCGATAATTCCAACAGGATATTATAAGATGTATGTTTTTTTGTGATATGTTACAAAACAGCATCACCGATCTATTGCGGTCTAACTGTGTTGGTGAGGCAGTAAATTTATCCACAGGGCAGTGACTGCGTCACTGCAATTCACTTTGGAGGTTTGGCGGTGGGACTTGTGGTCACGTACCCCCCTCTGACAGTGACAGTACTACATCAGTCAGGCAGAAAAATTTAGCCTAACGTGGGCAAGTAGGATGGGAAAGTATTGGACGTAGAACGGGGCTAGTCCCGCCAAAGGACTATCCGCTTCCTCGTGGAGAGTGACAGTTCTCGTGAGTGGCGGGGCGTGCAGGCTCCAACTGAGCACCTTGTTCTGCAGGCGCTGCAATGTCCGCATTCTGGTGACAGTAATCGTGGCCCTTGCACCAGATCCATACGTGAGGGCAGGCACGACAATTGTTCTGTAAATGCGGACGGTAAATGAGGCGCTTGGTATACAGGTTAAGTTCCCCACTGCAGAAGAGTGATTACAAAGCCCTGGTTAGCTTTTGCCACTTGTTGGCGACGTACTCCGGATGACAGTGGAAGAACAACTTGTGGTCCATCTGGACCCCGAGATAGGTGGTTGTCGGGGACAGGGCACCTGCACGCCTGCAATCGAAATATTGCGGCGGAGGACTGGGCGCCGTTTCGTGAAGTAGACTGCCATAGTATTGGCGGCATTGAGAGTTATTTTGTTTGTCTGGCACCAGGTGATGGTGGCGTCCACCTGTCGCTGGAGGCGGGCGACGACGGCGTCAGTAATAAGGTCAGTGGTGTATAGTGCTGTGTCGTCAGCATATTGTGCAAGGTGGAACTCGGGGATGACCTGCATATCATTTACATAGATATTAAAAAGGATGGGAGATAGCACCAATCCTTGCGGAGCGCCTGCTGACAATTGGCGAATGCCAGAACTCATTCCCCGTTGAGCCACTAGGAAAGTCCTACCGCGGAGGAAGTCATCGACGATCTTGACATAAATATCCGGTATAGGAGTCTGTGTCAGCATCTTGTGTACGAGGTTGTCTTGCCAGATCTTGTCGTAGGCGTTCTGTAAGTCCAGAAAAACGGCAGCTGTCGACTTGGCAGTGTTGAAGCCCTTGCAGATGTGTTCAGTGATTCGCAGGACCTGAAGTTCGGCAGAGAGGTGCGAAGTGAATCCAAACTGTTCATGACCTATCGTCCCAGCTGCCGCAAGAGGTTGGGAAAGTCGGTGAAGGATCACAGATTCAATGACCTTCGCCATTTAATTTAGGAGGCTGATGGGCCTGTTGATGGTGGAGATCGTAGGGTCCTTGAACCTCTTGGGAATCACAATCAGCTTGGCTTGTTTCCACTGAGGGGGAAAATGGCAAATGGTTCAAATGGCTCTGAGCACTATGGGAGTTAACATCTATGGTCATCAGTCCCCTAGAACTTAGAACTACTTAAACCTAACTAACCTAAGGACATCACACAACACCCAGTCATCACGAGGCAGAGAAAATCCCTGACCCCGCTAGGAATCGAACCCGGGAACCTGGGCTTGGGAAGCGAGAACGCTACCGCACGACCACGAGCTGCGGACGAGGGGGGAAAACGCCAGACGTGAGACAACAGTTTAAAATCTTGGTGAACAAGATGAGTGGTATGCGGGGAAGGTGGCAAAGATGTTCATTTAAAATTCTGTCTAATCCAGGGGCCAAGGATGCGCTGAATTTCTGCCATGGACGTAAGAAGGAGAGCAGACTGGGTTAGGCGGTTGTAGAAGTAGCAGCAGCTGTGAGGACTTAATGTTCTTCCTTTAGTTCGTCCGGAGAAAGGTCCTGGACAAGAGGGCGGTTTTGGGCCTCGAATGCATCTGCCAGCGTTTGGAGGGTATCATACGACAAGCCTGCTGCCGTGCGAATAAGATGGGTAGTCGCTGGCATAGAACGCCGCAGGATGCGAATGACAGCCCAGTCAGATTTTTGGAGGAGAAGGAAAGCGGAGCCGGTGGCAGAATTCGCGCTGGAGGCTTCTCATTTGGCGTTTGTCCTCAGGATCACGAAACTGCTTCCACCGCTGGCGGTAGCGGTTCTTTTGCACCTTCATCTCTCGTAACAGAGGGGGCAAGTCGTCCAGAGGGGTTAAATTCCGAGGTGCAGTGGAGGTGGAGGGTTTCACTGCTTTCTGTATTTTGGCGGTAAGGTAATCCACAGCACGGACTATATTGGCTGGTGTTGTCAAATCAAGGTCGTGTCGAGTAGTGTAATTAAGTACCCAGGCAAACTTGTCCCAATTGGTGAGGGTCACAGTGGAACGAACATCAAATAAAAGAGCAGCATTGGTGAGGTGCAAGAGTACTGGTTCGTGGTCAGAGGTCAGTTCGTGGAGAACTTCCAGTGAAAACTGAGGGGTGATGTTTTTGAAGATGGCCACATCCAGAACGTCTGGCTGGCAGTTAGTACTGACTGGGATATGGGTAGGTTCGTGGGGGCCATAGACCAATAGTGCTAAAGTATCCTCCAGGTCAAGGAGGAGCCGGCCTTTGGGGTTAGAGACGCGAGAATGATGACTATGTGCGGAGGTCTGCTTCCAGCAGTGGCTTGTTTGGGCTCAAATATGATGCTGCAAAGGTAAGGGCACCAAGGCGTGTGGAAATGGTAACCGCTGTTGCCTTTATGTGTTCCATTGGCTGGAGAGTCTGTTGGGTATGGACAAGAGCTTTGTTGAGGAACACAGCTGTGCCTCCACCACGGCGGCCGAGGCGGTCAGAGCGGTAACACACTATGTTGCGAAGGCGGAAATCGTCTGCTGGTTTGAGGTATGTTTTATGACCAGTAAAACGTCCACATGATGGTCATGGACGAAGGCATTCAATTCCGTCTTCATCGGTTTTATGCCATTGGCATTAAAAATGCAGGTGACAAGATCCCAAGGGGGCTGGTGGTGCTGTGGAGGTCCATTCGCCATTACAACAATATTTGACTAAGCCCTTCCACTAGGACGAGGATCTTGGAGAGCCCGTCCCCTGACCGATGGATTTTTTGAGCAGTGTCGCTAATAACAGCCCGGATGTGGGGTTTCGTGAAAAAGAAGATGACCTGGAGGATTTTGCGCATGTCCACCTGAAAGGACGCATCAGTCTCCACCACTGGGGGAGGGTCCTGGGTGGTCTGCTTACCCCTACTGCGGATAGGTGCAGGTGTAGTTTTAGGCAGAGGGGGGGGGGTAGGGGCAGGGGGCTGGGATAGAGTCACAGATGGACTGGAGGGAACTGCAGCTGGCGCCTGTAGTTGGTGAGCAATGGGAGCTGTCACGGAAGACGGACAATAAGGAGGAGACCGGGCTGAAGCAGCAAAAGATGTTGTGGGAATCTGGGCAGGCAGGGCACAGGAGCCACCGAACCATCTGGTGCCTGAGTGGCTGGTACCAGAGTGCCTACTGAGGACAATGCACCAGGTTGACCCCGCAAAACAGGATAGTTGGTCATGTCCCGTAGCAGTGGCGGAGGTCGATTTCTTCATTTCTTCTTGGTTTCTTTTTGGGAGGAGAAGAAGACTTCGGCGCCTTCTGGTAAACAGGGCAACAGGGCACCCCCTCCAGGATGCCATGTGGTGGGGATCGTGAGTCGTTCCTAAACACCTGGCACAGGTACGTCTTTCCAAAGTAGGGAGTGTGCAGTTCACCACTAAATGTGGGCCAGCACACTTAACACACCACAACGGCAGGGAGCAGTAATTCCCAGTATGTCGTAAACGTTGGCATTTGCGACAGATGGCTGGTCCATTGCGGCCCTCGTAAGATTCAATCCGGACTTAGTAAATCCGATCTCTGTCCTTCCCTCCGGGAAAGGGATACGACGTGGGTAGGGCGGGGGATCAATGCCCTGGTCTCAGGATCCCTCTTGCTATACTGGTGGACCAAAGGATCTTCGAAATCGAGTCGACGCAGTTGCTCCTTGACCTCCTCTGCTGTAACCTCTGGTGGGAAGTCCTTTATGACGATTTTGGTTTTGCGATTACCCGACGTCTGGTGGGTAAAGTAAGGCATCGCCTTTGATTTTACGAAGTCGAGAATGGTAAGATAGTCGTCCCTACTGTCAAGCAGGTATTTCACATGATCTTTTAGGTAAACAGCTCTCAATTGGCCGACAATGAGTCGCTGGAGCTCAGTTTTCAGTTTCGTATAATTAGTGACATTAAATACCACAATGGGGGGTATCTTCTCTTTCTTCAGAGGGCTTGACAGGATCTTTTGAGAAGGAGGGTCGGGAGCATGAGCCATTTCCTCATCCACAGGACCGTCCTGTGCGGCGTCCCGCGGCAGGGGGGTATTGGAACACGATCCGCTGTCACCACTGCCCGCGTGGGTGGAGGAGCGTCTGGAGCGACGGCCAGAGGACTTTCCGACTGGGTCTGGGTGTCCAGAAGACTCGCCACGGCTGCGGGACGGCGTAGAAAGAGGTGCAGGTCGAGCCGGGTGGTGGTCAGACAGAGCCGATGTGTTCGCCGCCTCACTACGAGAAAGATCAATTACAAGGCGGTCAGGTGAATCGTCGGACGTCGACGACGACACGGATGAACGGACCCTGACACGGGACGGTGGACAGTCTTCATGATGGTCGGTTTCAGTGCCGGTGGTATCCACCGGCGATTTGTAGCGGTTGGCGCGATTCAAGCGATCCTTCACCCGTTGCGAGGTGGGTGGAACATTATGCGCGACGGGAGGCCGGGACGAGCGGCGTTTATGACGCGGTTCTCCCCGAAGGGCGGCGGAGGGTCGCAAAGGCTGCTCCGCGAACCTCCCTATAGTCGACACGGATCTGCCTGACGTAGCCAGGAACCCAGCACGAGGGGACTACGCACACCAAACACTTCCCAGCTATTCTGGGGTAATAGCTACTAAGATACCAACGGTAATATGTGGTACAATAAGCACAGCGATACAACTCTGAAAACGCACTCGTATTAGTAAACACTTTTACCGATTCAACCTGAAACGATAATATGAATGTCGCGTCTTTTACTATAAAAACTTAGTTTCGAGCAATTTAGCTACGAAAAGCACCACAAATGAGTCACTGACGTAAATAATTTTCCAGTTGTGAAACAAGCAAGATAACATTAACTTCAACTTTTCATAATATATAAAAGCCAATATATAAAGAACCACCAAAGCAGGGGGCGGCTACATGGGTAGCAGGGGGTGTGTGTGGCGTGGACTGTACGGTTTCTTTGGTTAGAGGGCCTTGGGAAAACACAGAGAGGGCTTCAGTCTTAACGTGCGCAGGTCGAGCACAGGAAGAACTTAGATCTAGGAACCAGAGATATAAAAGCTATAAATGGTGGCAGCTGTATTTCGAAGGTACCTGAGCACCAGGCGCTAATAGAAAGCATTGCTGCTCAAATCGTTATACGCACTGAACTCGGTAATGACCCAAGTTCTGCCATAATTTTTGCTAAGAACCTAACGGTGTTCAGAAAGGATGGGCTAAATACAGATGGCGTTGGCTTGTTTGTTGCTGTTAGACGTAGTTTATCTTGTAGCGAAATGGGAGTCGACGATTCCTTTGAGTTAGTATCGGTAGGGGTTATTCTTGTCAATTTGAATAAAATAGCAGAAGTTTAAAATACCGATTGAGTTGCAAATTACTTTATTTTCACACGATCGGTTTCCGACTGTAATAAGCCCATCCTCAGGTGTCGCACTGGAAATAACGAAAGACGGGAGATAATTTTCACACGCCACGTGTTTCCTGAAAATTATTTCGAGCATCTAGTTCATATGAGCTGACTCGAATAGTAGGCGGCTGTGAAAACCTAACCTCACCTCTCAGCAACAAGTAATCCTCAGCTAATAATGAGCATCAAAACTAATACAGGGGCTACTGAATACAGGGATATCGTAGCAAGACTTTTTACCCCAAATCCACCTAAGATAAATGAAAAATATATCTCTTCAAAAAGCAGATAAATATTAGCTTGATGCCTTCCAAAGAGAAAATCTCCACTCCCTCGAAATTAAGAATGCACGTGTAGGCCAAATGTGACCTGCATTCAAAGAAATAATATTCACAGCAATTGAGAGATTTATATCGAATAAATTAACGAAAGACGGAGCTGATCTCCACGGCACACAAAACAGGTTAGAACACTATTGTAGAAACAATAAAAAGCACGCCATATATAAACGAACTCAAAACTCTCAAGATTGGTGATCTTTTATAGAAGCTCTAAATTTAGTGCAATCTTCAATGCGAGATGCTTATAGTTTCCACAACGAAACTTTGTCTCGAAATCTGGCAGAAAATCCAAAGAGATTCTTATCTTAGGCATAGTATGCTTGCGGCTACACACAACTTAACGCCTTCTCTGCGCAATAGCAATGGAAATACTATATTTCAGAATTCGAATCAAGAACAGCTGCCAACGTAAGTCACTTGGAATTAGATACCTTTGTATGAGTAAAGCAACTTAAATAACTTGATAAAAAATGTCTTCCGTTCCAGAATGCATACCAGTTAGGTTCCTTTAAGAGTATGCTGATGCAATAGCTCCATACTTAACAATCATATACAAATGCTCCTTCGACGTAAGATCCGTATCCAAAGACTGGAAAGATGCACATGTCACACTAATATTCAAGAAGGGCAATTGGAGTAATCCACTGCATTACAGGGCTATATCATTAACGTCGGTATGCTGCAGGATTGTTGCAAAAAATGTTGTGTTCGAACATTACGAATTACAGTCTCTGACACCTAGTCAACACGGATTTAGAAAACGTCGTTCCTGTGAAACAGATCTAGCTCTTTACTTACACAAATTGCTGAGTGCTATCGACAAGGGATTTAAAATTGATTTCGTATTTCTAAATTTCCAGACGACTGTTGACACCGTATCACACAAGCAGCTTGTGACCAAAATGCGAGCTTATGGAATATCGTCTCAGTTATGCGACCGGATTCGTGATATCCTGTCAGAGAGGTCACAGGTAGTAGAAATTGACGGGGAACCATCGACAAGAAGAGAAGGTATTTCTGGCATTCCTAAGGGTAGTGTCACAGGCTCTCTGTTGTTCCTCATCTACATAAAAGATGTATGAGATATTCTGAGCAACCGTCTTAGGTAGTCTGCACATGATGCGGTCTTTTATCGTCCAGTTAAGTCATCAGAAGATCAATTGGAAAAGGATATAGATACATGTATGCTTCCAAAATTGGAAATTGACTCTAAACAATGAAAACTGTCGTATCATCCGTACGAATGCTAAAAGAAATTCGTTAAACTTCGGTTATACAATAAATCAGTCAAATATATTGGCCAGATATTCAGCTAAATACCTAAGAATTATAATTACGAACAACTGAAATTGGACGTGAACACTCCGATGATGTTGTGGAGAAGGCGAAACAAGACTGATTTTTACTGGCGGAAAACACTTAGAAAATGGGAGAGATCTGCTAAAGAGACTGCGTACAGCAAGTTTGTCCTCTTTTGGAGTACTGCTGCGCAGCGTGGGATCCTTACCAGATGGGATTAACGCAGTACATCGAGAAAGTTCAAAGAAGAGCAACACGTTTAGTATTATCAACAAATAGGGGAGAGAGTGTCACCGACGTGATACAGGATTTGGGGTGGACATCATTAAACCAAAGGCATTTTACGTTGCTGCAGCATCTTTCACGAAATTACAATCAACAACTTTCTCCTCAGAAAGCGAAAATATTTTTTGACACCGATCTACGAAGGGAGAAACGACCATCATAATAAAATAAGGGAAATCAGACTCTCGCGGAATGGTATAGGCGTTCTTTTTCCGCGCGCTGTTCGAGAGTGGGATAACAGAGAATTAGTGTAAAGGTGGTTCGATAAATCCTCTGCCAGGAACTGAAGTGTGGTTTGCAGATCAGCCATGTAGATGCAGATGTAGATGTATGGCCACAGGAGCCTCTGAGGGAGCAGCCCTGGTCCTAATTCATGACGCATTCGCTGTGTAATCAGCAACGGCTTTTTCTGTTACGGTCATCAAAGTATGTGTGTATCACTGTTGTTTCAAACAAAGGCGAGAAGCGTTTGGGCCCTTCCTTAGGTCACTGGCTCTACCGCTGATACACAGCTGCACCTCAAGTGCCTTCTGTTGGGCTGTTGTTGTGACTGCTCATCACGTTTCCTACATTCCCGTAACACGAAACTGCTGAAATTTCGTGAATTACACGGATAGTGCTCATCTCAGTACGGCGGTTATGTTTTGAAACCCAGTAGCATTCTCTAGTGAGTAGAATGTATGAGAATTTCAGATGACTGTAAGAGCTATCAAGTGCGAGGGTTATCTCACTGTCAGCTGAACAGCTCATGTAGCTAAGCTGATGACGAGAATAATGTATAAAAGAATGGAAAAAAATTGAGAATGTGTTAGGTTACGATCAGTTTGGCTTTAGGAAAGGTAAATGCATCGAAGAGGCAGTTCTGACGTTGCGGTTGACAATGGAAGCAATACGAAGAAAAATCGAGACCCTACCTTGAAAAGCGTTCGAAAATGTAAAATAGCACCACAATTTCGAATTCGGAGGAAATTATGGGTAAGTAATAGGGGAACATAGGTAATATACAGTATGTGCAAGAACCAAGAGGAAACAAGAAGTCTGGAAGACCCAGAACGAAGTGCTCGGATTAAAAAGGGTGTAAGGCAGGGATATACTGTTCATACATCGAAAAAGCAATGAGGGAAGTAAAAGTTCAGTAAAGTTCAAGGTGAGATTAAAATTCATGGTGAATGGATATCAATGATGAGATTCGCTGAAAGTATTCTTATCCTCAGTGAAAGTATAGAAGAATAACAGGATCCGTTGAATGGAATGGAGATTCTACTGAGTGTACAATATAGACTGAGCGTAACTCGAAGGAATACGAGGTGTGGCTAGAAAAAAACCAGACTAGTACTGCTGAAACAATAAAACGAATGCAATAAGGCTGAAAGTCGCGTGGCCTGTCACGTGACTCTCGCTCCGCCTACTGCTCGAGTTTCATCTGCCTCCTGCACTCAGTCTGGCCGTGGCGTCTGTTTTAAGTAGTTGACGTTTTGTCTGTGCGTCGGAAAATGTTTAGTGTACAGAAAGAACAGCGTGTTAACATCAAATTTTGTTTCAAACTAGGAAAATCTGCAAGTGAAACGTTTGTAATGTTACAACACGTGTACGGCGATGATTGTTTATCGCGAACACAAGTGTTTGAGTGGTTTAAACGATTTAAAGATGGCCGCGAAGACACCAGTGATGACACTCGCACTGGCAGACCATTGTCAGCAAAAACTGATGCAAACATTGAAAAAATCGGTAAACTTGTTCGACAAGATCGCCGTTTAACAATCAGAACAGAGCTGCGATCTTGTCGAACAAGTTTACCGATTTTTTCAAGGTTTGCATCAGTTTTTGCTGACAATGGTCTGCCAGTGCGAGTGTCATCACTGGTATCTTCGCGGCCATCTTTAAATCGTTTAAACCACTCAAACACTTGTGTTCGCGATAAACAATCATCGCCGTACACTTGTTGTAACATTACAAACGTTTCACTTGCAGATTTTCCTAGTTTGAAACAAAATTTGATGTTAACACGCTGTTCTTTCTGTACACTCAACATTTTCCGACGCACAGACAAAACGTCAACTACTTAAAACAGACGCCACGGGCAGACTGAGTGCAGGAGGCAGATGGAACTCGAGCAGTAGGCGGAGCGAGAGTCACGTGACAGGCCACACGACTTTCAGCCTTATTGCATTCGTTTTATTGTTTCACCAGTACTAGTCCGGTTTTTTTCTAGCCACACCTCGTAGTAAGGTATTGAGACGTAACAGAAATGGAAACAGCGAGAAACTTAGCATCAAAATTGTGGTTTATGAAGTAGACGAAGTTTAGGTATTGTGCTATCAACGCAACGATATAACTCATGATGGATGGAGCAAAGAGGACTTCAAAATTAGATTAGCGGTTGCAAAAAAGGTAACCTGGCCAAGAGAAGTTTAGTATTGTTAAGCATAGGACTTAATTTAACGAAAACGATTTTGAGATTCAGGTTTGAAGCCCACCATTGTATGGTAGTGAAACATGGACTGTGTGAGACCCGAAACGGAAGATAATCGACGAATTTGAGGGGTAGCGTTGCAGAAAAATGTCGAAAATCGGGTGGACAGATAAGATAAGAAATGAAGAGGTTCTCTGCGGAACTGAAGATATTGGAAGCAATGACAAGAAGAAGGGGGATAGGTCATTAGTTAAGACATCAGGCAATAAATTACATGTACTAGAGGGAGCTGTGAAGGGTTAAACTGTAGAAGAAGATAGAGACTGGAACATATCCACCAAATATTGGATGACGTAGATTGAAAGTACTTTTCTGAAATGGAATGTCTGGTACATGGGATGAATTCGTGGAAGACCGCATCAAACCAGGCAGCGGACTGATGCCAGAAAAAAAATTCTCGGATCCGCCGGCCTCTCAGTCAATAAGTAAAACAGCAGTTTTGGAATGAGAGTTTCATGCTCGGTGAGCGACTCACATTCTAAAAGCAGCACAGAGCTTTCAATCATTGTCATTGATGTCTTTAGTCAATACCCAGCTTTTCTGTACCACAACTTCAAAGGTTTCTTCCACTGTGATACTAGACGGTCAGTTTCTTCATTTACGGTAGCCTACGGGACCATGATTGTACCAAGGTGTGCACCTCTTCGTTCGAATAAATCGACAGCCACGGATGACTTTCTTCGGTCACCACGAAAACATTGAAGTCGCGTAGGAAATATCCGGACTGTATGAAGGATGTGCAAGGACTATCGGCGAAACTTCTGGAACTTACTCGAAAAACTTTGACAACATGTGGGAATCCACTATGAATGTGAAGGCACATGGTACATTGCGTTGTGTTTACAACATGCAGCATTTTATCCTGTATATGAGCATGGATAATTATATAACATCCGAGTACAGTTTGGACCATATAGATTCATTATCCTCTTCTTTGCTATTTTTCTTGAATCTTTCCATGTCTTTCATATCTTCACGTGCGGCTACTCAAGAACTATGTTCTCCAAAAATACTTCATGTATAGTGTGCCTGAAGCAATTATTACTAATGTATTAATTATGAATTTCTGTAGATAGGTATTTCTGTGTTGCTGTGGAAGTTCGAGACGCGTACCAGCGGATATGGAATCGTCGTGATAATTTTTGCTACCACAAAAGCTCACGTTTTTTCAGACTATTAGGTAACGCAGGGTGCATATGGAAAATTTTTGCACTGCACAATTTATGTCATAAACATACACTTTAGTTAACAATGGAAAATCCAGGAAGGAATGTCACAATCTTACGAAAAGTATATTTGCTACTCATCATATAGCGGTGTATTGAGTTGCAGGTAGGCAGAACAAACATGTCTGTCTGAAAATGAGGTTTGGCCCACCAAGGTTCTCGTCGGAGATAGAACATGCACACCGAATTCTTCCCACAGACGCACATGACCGCAATCTCTCGCTGCTGAGGGCTGCTGTGTGTGTGTGTGTGTGTGTGTGTGTGTAATCTATCTTCGACGAGGGTCATTTTGGCTGAAAACTTATTTTCTGAGAATCTTTTTGTTGTGCCTGTCTGCGGCTCAGCGTCTCCATTACACACTTTAGTTACATATTCAGTTACTAGGTGCTTCAGAGCTACAGTTACAATTCTAGTTTTACATTCATCTTGGTTGACTCTGGTTAACCACCTATCTCATTATGCTGCGCTTCGCTAATGTCCTTACGACTCCAAAACTGCAATCATATTAGTCAGGTTATGTTTAAATACAGCGGAGATGTCGAGTCATGGACAGGGACAACAAAAAGACTGTCACAAAATAAGCTTTCGGTCAACGCGGCCTTTGTCGAAAATAGACAACACACACAGACACACATACTCACGGAAACGCAAATGCTGGATTTTCCGTAATCAGACTTTATACAAAAGAGATTACACTTCTGGACATAAAACCGGGGTCGTATTCTCATATGAGCTCCCACGTCGAAGTTGAAGGGGGCTATACATTTATTGTTTCTTTTTGCCCGACCTGTACAACGAATTCATTATTATTTCAACATTTCAACATAGGTTACAGCGTCCATAGCTGCAGAACATACTGGACTGTTAAAGCAGTCGTCAAAAATAGTTACAGAATCCGATTTTCATTGTAAACATGGTGCTGCGGTTTTGTTCCGTGTGAATGCCTTGCTGCTCGAATAACGCTCTTTGTTCACTTTGCGCCCATTGCAGTTTCCCTCTATTGTTTGTCGTTCTTCTATTGAAATCAGTTTTGTGCCCATGACAAGTGAAATTGCTGTTCGTTAACATGCCATTAATAATATTCGAATATTCCAGTGCAAGTTACATGGTCAATTTTCTTCAAGGGAAACCTTTATTTCAAACATATCATCAGCAAAACTTTGGTTGATCTGACAAATGAACTATAGTTATTGACTGAGGACAGACTGGATTACCTTTATAACACTGGTTAAATCTGCAAGCATATCTTAAGTAGGAGAGTTTCAGTTACATTTTGTTTTAAAGTCACTGTGAAAACAATAAATTTAAATCTCTTTTGATGAAATTGTACGGTTACTAATTCGAACAATAAACCAGAGAATGTTAAATTTGACAGTTTAAAAAACACAGTCACGCTCATATCGCAATCCGAGTTGCCGTACCCGCCAGTTCCTGCAAATCTGAGTTATACTAGTATATATTTCGGGATGACAAACCCTTTCGTCGCATGACCAAGTTTCTACAGCATTTCTAATCTGACGGACTACTGAAGGCTTATAGTTACGTCAGATTTTTTCACAGTAAGGTCCTGCCAGTGGGCCAGATACAGATAATTCTTTATTCAATTTCAACCACAATTTTGACTGTGTAGTTTCCAAAGAAACTGGAAAATCGTTGTAATTAATGCTAAACATTTTCTCGACGCTTGTAAGGAAAGTGATAAACATCTCTGGAAGTCACTATTGATAACTGGATTAATCCGTTCAACAAATGGCAGTAGTCATATGTCTTTTGGCTATCATAAGGTGTGAAAAATCTCTAGAAAAAAAAAACTGGTTGCCTGTCGAAATAAGCGAGAATTAACTGAAAAAGTTAAATATTTGCATATGATCATAAACTTCATCATGATCACTCGGCGGTACACGTTACGTTTCCCATCCGATATCGTTACTGTAAAAGAGCGAGGTGGCACAGTGGTTAGCAAATGGCCTCGCATTCGGGAGGATGACTGTTCAAACACGCGTACGGATATCGTGATGTAGATTTTCCGTGTTTTGCCTAAATCGTATGGATCTAATGGCTCTGAGCACTATGGGACATAACATCTGAGGTCATCAGTCCCCTAGACTTAGAACTATTTAAACCTAACTAACCTAAGGACATCACACACAACCATGCCCGAGGCAGAATTCGAACCTGCGTCCGTAGCAGCAGCGCGGTTCCGGACTGAGCCGCCTAGAACCGCTCGGCCACAGCCTAAATCACCTAAGGCAAATGACGGGAAGGTATCTTTGAAAGGGTGCTGCTGTTATCGTTCCCCTCCCTTTCCTAATCAGAGCTGGTGCTCCGTCACTAATGATCTTGTTGTAGATGGAACGTTAAACACTAATCTCCTCCTCCTCCTCCGTTATTTTAGTTTTATTTGCTAAAAACAACACCCAAGTGGAACTACAATTGCGTACATGACTTCTTAACTGCAGTTAGTTGCTAAATATTACTTCAAAAATTGGTATCCGCACCATTTTGATTTAGTAATAAAGTTGCCCTTCATGGTAGCCCCACGCTAGGTGTCATGTATATCGTTACCGTCCTGTCGTCTCAGCCGTTTAATGCTCAACGGGTGCCAGACTTCTGATAGTATGCGAACTACGGCATGATCGTATTTATAGAACTGGAAACAGATTTTACGATGTAATGTGGGCTAGCTGGGAAAACATAATTAAAATAAACACAACGTTAATTGATTTATACTTTCGAAGAGGTAATGGATATAAAGCAATTACCTTTGTATTTGAGATTGTGTGTAGGGTATAATTTGCATTAATTATTCCATTAGTCATTACAGACTATTATCTGTTCTCATATTTTCAATAATTATACTTGGAACACCCATTCTTTTTAGTGTAATAACAACGGAATGCTAACATGCTTTGAACTCCTATCGAATATGTAGCCAATAAAGGTGCAGTATCCCAAATGTGATTTCTCCACGTCTGAAAGCCCTAAAACCTGTTAAAAGGTTTTCTCTGACAGAAACGTGTGTTATGCAACCTTTTGATGAGAGGAAAGAACATATTTGGGGAGTTTAATGGAAGTGCAAACGAAATGTCATTTTTAACTCTTTCAAAACGCTATCATATCTGTTTAGGTGACACAACGAAGAGAAATGAATCGGCACAATAGATTATTGCGCAGCGTAACGGGAACATTGAGTTGATTGGTTACGTTGCTCGTATGCAAAGTAGATTTGTGCCTTCAATCAGCCAAACACAGCCTCCATGAGTGGTGGCAGCCAGCGGAACTTGACGAATGGGGCCATTAATCTTCTCTGACGTCCAGCGCACGTTTTGTTAATTCCAAGAAAAATATTTAGGTCTGCTGTCAGAGAGAAAAGTGACGAATTCTTACCTTTTTATTAATGATATTAATAATAATGCTGAGTATCTGTAGAACGTTACTAGATAGTTACACTAAAGTCTGAGAATACTATATGTGACTGAAATATATTTGACGATATACAATAGAAACATGACATTACACAGGTGAACAAAATTACAAAACTTCACTATATTTACAGTGTGAGGAAACAGCAAGAAGCGCAGTCAAGCGCATCGAATCACCGTCGAACTGAATGGAAGAAGGGCTAGGCATGTTCATGGGAATATTCCTCCACGTAAGACTAACTTATTTTTATGTTAATGGCATTTAATATACGTACAATGCTGCCAGTTTCATTTAACATTAGTTACACATCTGATGATTACAATAAATTTGCGTTGCCACTCGTAGACCACACACCACTGTCAGCATACTATAGCACTATCATGTTCATGGGTGCTAACTAAATCAATTTAATTCATTTTAGGAGACAGTAAAGAGCCGAAATATAACACATGAAATGATTCAGGTAGTGATACTTTTTAATTTCGGAATAAATACGATGTAAAAAACAGCACTGCGTAGTGCTTTTCATACGATAAATTACTTCAGTTAATCGACAAGAAAACATGTAAAAAACAGTAAAATATACTAAATTGATGCTTCATTATTGTACGACAGTATTTTCTTGTTGTTTAACGGCTTTTAAAAAGTAAGGATGAAGGAAGAAGAGACGTGGCACTACCGCCTGTCATACAGACGATGATATGGTGCGGCAAATCTATAGAGAAAACGCTCAATTATGTATTCCGCTTACAATTCTTTACAAAGCCTATGGCTACTGGGGAAGCTTTTGAATTTTACTGTGCGACCTAGAGTGCAATGACCACATCAAAAGTACTACCGGAAAGGCAGATTTAAAGCTGAAATTTATTAAAACAATCTTAAGGAATCGTAGTTCCGCCACAAAAGAAGTTGCTTACGATGCATTTGTAAGACCTATTCTTGTGAACTGCGCGTCAGTCTGGGACCCTTACCATGTGGGATTAATGTGGGATCAAAAAAGAGGGGTTCATTTCAAATGGTTCAAATGGCTCTGAGCACTATGCGACTCAGCTTCTCAGGTCATCAGTCGCCTAGGACTTAGAAGTCATTAAACCTAACTAACCTAAGGACATCACACACATCAATGCCCGAGGCAGGATTCGAACCTTCGACCGGAGCGGTCGCTTGGTTCCAGAGTGTAGCGTCTAGAACCACACGGCCACTCCGGCCGGCCGGTTCATTTCACAACGGGATCGTATAGTAATAGCTCAAGGGTGACGGTGATACTCAACAAGTTCCCGTAAAAGACAGGTGTTGTGTACAACTAAGAGGTTTACTGTTCGATTTATGGGAGCATGCAATCCTAGAACAAATAGGCAACATATTACTTCCCCCATATGTGCCTCGTGAACTGACATCGACGAGATTATCAGAGAAATTAGCGCCACTACATGTTTATCGATAGTCGCTCTCTACAGCCACCATACGCGAATATAGCAGGGCAGGGGGATTTAATAGTGCTATAAGACGTACCCCTTAAGGCGGCTTGTAGAGCATAGGTGTGGACGTGTCTCAGTTTGTTTAGTCTCTTGCGCCAGCTTACTTGCTGATCGCCATATCATTCACACGCGTAAAGTAAGCGGATTAAATCTCCCCCGTTCGTCGAATTGTGTGAATAATTTGAGGAGTATTTAACTCCACACTAGTGTAGGTCAGAAGGGATGTCTCACTGATGGAGAAACGTTAACACCTTTGACGTTAGATGTTGTACTATCACTTTTTTACCCTGTATTTTGAATACTATAAATAAATGTAATAATGTTAACTCCAAAACCTGAACTGCGTGCCAACGACAATATGTATGTACAGCGAGAAAGCTAGGTGCTAGGACTATGACGTCATTATTGCGTGAAATTATGATAAGAAAAAGATAATAAGAAATTATCTTTCTAGACTTGGAGAAGAAAAGTTGTGAGTGCTTCTTGTGCAACAACTAGCACTGCGTCAATCGCCTTTACGGAAACCGATTTGAATGTAAAACTACGTCCGTATGTGGACGAGATTTCAGTTGCGATTGACGTCAATGGATAAGGAAAGTGTATAAATACTACTGGAGAATATAACTGTAATTTCTAGATACCTTTGTGATCCTTATTGTAGTAATTTTTTCCTTAATATCACCATTTATGTCTATCGGCAGTTTGGGGGCCGTAGGACTACGTGTACGATGGATGTGTAGTATGAACCAGCACCATGGCCATTGAGCTATTTGGGCGACGTATTTCTTCACTGGTTTTCAGTTTTCATGTAGTACTATTTCTATCACCCATCCCACACTTAAAGCGCTGCAGTAACACAATTGTCGACTCCCTGCCGCCCATTAACGTGAGAACTATTCGAGAAACTTACGTATGTCGAAGAAATAATATTGTCTGTTGCGTTCTACACTGGTGCCAAAGGTATCAGGAAATGTATTTCATTTTTAATGTAAAATGTGTTAATCTATGTATTGTGATTTCGTTTCATGCTTTTTATCGGTGGAAACGGAGGTATCCGGCTGATGAGCCCCGGACCACCCTGTGAGAATTTCACGTCGCTGATACATACAACAGAAGCAAACACAAGCTTCAACGTTCATCACATCCTCCACTGTGCCACAGCTATAAGCATCTTTTCATTTAAATAAGTGGTTCAGCGTGTGATTATGTTCGCATTAGAGATAAAATATTTCATGATTTACTGTTTCCAGTGTAGCTACTTTAGGAACTATTCAGAGTGATATCTTGTTTTGTCCTTCCTTTCGGGAATTTGTGAATTGTGTCTTGTTTAGCGTAAGCTGAGAATATTAGTGTTCTGATATGTACCACGCTAGGCCAGAATGTACTTTCATAGCCGGCCGCTGTGACTGAGCGTTTCTAAGCGTTTCAGTACGGAACCACGGTGCTGCTACGGTCGCAGATTCGAATCCTGCCTCTGGCATGGATGTGTGTAATGTCCTAAGGTTAGTTAGGTTTAAGTAGTTCTGCGTCTAGGGGACTGAAGACCTCAGACGTTAAGTCACATGGTGCTTAGAGCCATTTGATTTTTTTTTACTTTCATATTCTCTGGATTCAGTGTGATGTTCACAATAAGATGGAGCTTCAGTAATTGGCTTAAGTACAATCCGAAAAAGAGGTTGATCAAATGCAGGCAGCTGCATTAGCTAGCCAACCAGTGAAAGACCCTTTCGTTGAAATTTTGCAACAGTTTAGATAATTAGCCACTCGACAGACTGAGATGGCAACATATGACACAGATACACTAACCAAACAGAATGAAATGACAGCTGAAGTTACCGATATAGCTATCAAGCAATCAGTTATGCCTAAGCAAGAAGATTTGGCTGCTGTTTCTATTCAGGTGTCTGAATAACAACCTGTCAGACATAGATCACTACTCGGGCTACGAAGACTGCTAACGATATGGCGAAAATTCGAAAGGCTCAAGAACAATTTCCATTTTAAATGCAAATTTTTTTCCGCCTATGTCGGTGAAATTAGAACCTAATATAAGACAATAGATATGAGCATAGAACAATTACCAGAAAGGGTAACTAGATTATTTACGGGGTGGTAACAGCTGATAGTGAAAAAGTATGCGGAACATAAGTTCTTTTCACGCAAGTTGGATGCCTCTAAAGAGGAAGACGTGGCACAATGTGTTTATCAAAGTACCCAGGTAGCTGTTCTGAATTTTACCTGTGAGAAATTTCACGTAGATAATCAAAAAAAGCAAGAATTACCACAAATGAAGCTGTAAATAGGCTCATATTACTTGTGGTATAGAAAATGGATCAAAGAGACCAGAGAAACTGGTATGCAGGTGATTTCTGAAGTCTGGGGGTTTGATCAGGAATGCCAAGGCAAGCTGCCAGATGCAGCATGGTGACAAACCTCAAGCACTGGGTCGCATTATGATAACGTGCACAGTTTTCAGATTACGACAAAATCATGGAAATTCTGGTAACCCACCAATAAAAGTTAACGCAACGATGTTGATGGAAGAAAAAATTTAAAGCACCACCTATATTAAGGTCTTTCACTGGATAAATACTCGTAAACAGTCAATGCAGCCATGTTCATATTAGGCTTTCGAAATGTATTTCCAAATTTCTGGACAGACACGCAAAATATCAGTTACATATCAGGCTACATTCACAGCGGTGAAGCGATATGAGCTACTGTGATGTTGGAGACTATGGGATTTATGACGTGTTCGGAAACGTTTTTCACGCAAAATATAGGTTGTGTGGGTTTTAGGAACGACTTAATAAAGAAATAGAGACATCTGAGTAAATCACGATAGTGGGGAAAGCCAATGTCCTGGACATTTTACGAACATTAAAGGCCAAATTATCTCTAGACATTCGTACAAAATTGCTAGATGTCTCTGAAGCTAATATGAAATAGTCTGAAAGAGTACATGTCAGCTCTGCCTTAGACTGATTTTATTCACAAAGATATGGAGTCATGGTCAAGACAAAATGGATATTACATGCACGGAGTAATTGAAATCAACGGGTATGCCAATAAGCAGACGCAACACAAACAAAATGCCATCTAACAACAATCAGAAGATTGAATACGTGAATAATAGCTTGGAAAGCAGCAACGGAAGTAATTTTCGCACCGACTGGAATTGCCTGGGCAGACAGGATAGAAGGAACGATGCTGGTATGGACGCAGTCAAAATATTTCCCGGTGGAAACCTAATCAGCAGCAGTAAGAGATCAGTGCCGATTGTGTCATAAAACTCTGTCATAAGACAGATTGTCGACTACGCTGCTCATCCTCCAGACGAGCAGTGCCTTGGAATCTAAACCCGACAGCATCGAGCCCCAGAGGAGCAGTCCTCTGATGAGTCAGCGGTTAAACTTTTCAGTTCTATAGTTACAACAACTGTACTGATATGCACGAGGAGCTCTGCACAGACATAAACAGGTACAGCCAGGACTAGCCATCGTTATTTCAGCCAGCTCTTAGGGCTGTGGTAGGAGATATTCCGATATCATTCTGGACATTGGAGTGTTGGGCAATGTAGTGTCAATTAATTTCTTTAACAAGATCTTTATCCCGACGCAGTTACTGGTCTTCCCCATACACAGCTATCAGATCACTGGTCCAGTAGGCATGAGATCACCGAATGTAGTAATACAAATGCAGATAGCCATACAACTGGGGAATGAAGCAGAGGTGTTCACGTCGCTAGTGGTGGAGATTTATTGGTGGAATGTATTCTAGACCTGTAACTCATCTCGGTGATGGACACAAGGATTGACTTCTCCGTGGGCGAGGTCTCTTTCCTGATTGATGGAGTTATTGCCCAGATCAAAGTGTTGGGTGTGGAGGAAAGTCACTGAAGATATTGCTGTACATCACGAATTAATTTTGTAGTGAAGTAATGTCGAAGAATCCGAGCATTTCCCCGCACATGTCACATAATTGCTGGTTCACATTTTAATGAGAAGGAATTCCTAATAAATGATACAGTTTTTTCAGTATGTTTACATCTGAACGGCGTCATATAAAGAAATTTGTGAAAACTGCTTCACTCTTTGTTGTTCATATTACGGTGTAACCGAATACACATTAAAATTTTCTAATCCGTTTGAATTTGACCACGTCGTAGCTGCTAAACACATTGAAAATGTAGCAAGGCTAACAGACGTCACATCGTAATTTAAAAATTCAGCACTACCATTCTAGCAGTACAGTCTATTGCACTTTTGGGATCTGCGAATAAATATTGGTTGTAGAAAAGGACTCAAGGTTTCAACAAAAATTTACAGCTGTTTCTTTAAGCATCGTGACTGCACATTCTTTGTCACCTGATCTCTAACGGAATTTAGTGCATCCATTCTTATATTCGGTCAGTCATAGTTTGCTAACACTCAGTTTGGTGGCGTTAACTCAGCATGTGTTGTTCAGTTCTTACTACGTCTCTAACGTAACAACCGTGATGGCTCTCTGTTTAAAACATATTGTAGGGTTTTACAAAATTATTGTCATGCCTTCTAACTGCCTAGAAACATAACAAACAGCATAGAGAGATACATATCTATTTTATTTATGTTTTGCAAGAGTTTTCTGTCGGTCTTTAGGCCTTAGCGGAATCTAGCTCTACATTCTACCACGGAAAGATGACATTATCCTCCGTTGTACAATGCAAGCACCCCCGAACAGTGGAACAAAAGGACTAGGCGGACAACGAATAGGAACTAGGAGCCGTCAACAGCCACTTAGATCTCGGTACAGCTGTTTCACACGACAGGCATCGAGTACGTTTAGAGCCCTCTTGGAGGATCACATAGAAAGCATACCGCGGTGCTGCGAAGCTTGTGTGTCAAGTAGAGTTTTGTTGTTTTATTCTTGTGGAATAGATACACCTGTTGCAGTACTTTTTTAATGATCTTCTGTGTTCGAATCACTGAGCCTACTGTTGTCAGCTCGGGCATGCACAAAATTTCTTGAGATCAGTCACTGCATCGCCGCGTAACTAGGTGGAAACGCTTTGTCATCTGTTCAGTATCTCAGGAATATTTTTTCTACTGCCGCCTGTGGTCTAACGTCAGGTAGAACTCATAAAATTCTAACAGGATAAAAATATCGCAGACTGGTTGCTTTGTTCATATATTTATCAGCAATCAAACTGCTGTCGCTACATGGACTCATGATAGCGTATGTGTCTACAGATACGGGAAAATTCGCATGCTAACACTTTTTCAAAAAAATTGTTCAAATGGCTCTAAGCACTATGGGACTTAACATCAGAGGTCATCAGTCCCCTGGACTTAGAACTACTAAAATCTAACTTACCTAATGACATCACACGCATCCATGCCCGAGGCAGGATTTGAACCTGCGACCGTAGCAACAGCGCGGTTCCGGACTGAAGCGCCTAGAACCGCTCGGTCTCAGCGGCCGGATAACACTTTTTGAAGGAATTCTAAATTCACTGATTAAGAAATGAGGACGTCAAAGACCTTTGTTACCTCAGACCCATTGTCAAATACCAACATTCCCTACTGACATTACTATGTCGCTTGCGAATATAGTGTCGTCTATTTGTGGTTCACCGGACACAGCTGTTGTTGCTAAGCATCGAGTAAGCAAGGCCGATCCAAATGCCATGTCTCACCTGTCCTATTGACAAACCGAAAGACATTACGTTGTACGATGGCCAGATATTTTAGGAATCATATTACAGTTTGAAAAATCATACCGTAGTTTGCAGTTAGTGCAGTTACTAGAGTAAAAGGAAAGGTTACGAGTACGATTTAGTAAACCACATACGATGGAAATGTTCAGTTAGTGAAGCAGGAAATATGGCCAGCTTGTTAC
Organism: Schistocerca cancellata; assembly: GCF_023864275.1. Taxonomy (NCBI): domain Eukaryota; kingdom Metazoa; phylum Arthropoda; class Insecta; order Orthoptera; family Acrididae; genus Schistocerca; species Schistocerca cancellata. The sequence continues at coordinate 192,740,259 of NC_064628.1, read as the reverse complement.
ACATATTTCGATAATGTATCTGATAACTAGTTTCAACTCATTCACGAGCCAGCTTCAGCTCAAAAAAAATTTACTACTTCATTGAATGTATGTCATCCACCAAGCAGACCATGTGCTTCCATTGTGGCATAAACTGCCAAACTGCCGAACTGTGTTCTACAACGTACTACGTTTAACAGCAATTCGTTTGCTACGGTGGCTGAAACTTTAGTTCTACGCAAGAAGAATATGGAGGTGCTGCTAAGAAAATGAATTTTGTCTGTTATTTAACGTGAAGGTGATTACATCTACTAAAATCGTATTTATGATTTGCTAGATATCTTACTAGTTTTATAAAGTGTCCTGACTTGAGAACAAAGTATTAGTAGTATGCACAATATCATCATTTGTTAACGTAGGCAGTCTTCCACAGGGGTTAGAAATACCATCATATTCCCTGCAGCGTACAATTTTTGAGACATATAACATTGTACTACACTAATCTATATCATCTGTTAACAGGTAATTTGCGATGTACGAGAAACAATCCCGAGGTAACTCGTACATGGAAAATATACGGTTCCTTTACTACATAAACTTTCCACAACATAACTATACGGAAACTACATAGGAATGATACGTGCATTTTTTTTTTGTTTAGATAAATATCACTGTCAGCTTTTATAAACTGAGCAATTGATATCAGGACGGCAATGTTGCATAAAGAATATAGTGGGTGTAGTTTACTTCGATTCTTGTAGAGAATGGGCATTCAAAAATTATTCTTTTCTGTAAATGTGCTATACAGTCCAGATATCTTGTATTGCCATTTGGCATCCAGCTTTTTCCGTTTACTGTGTTTAAAGTAATTTGCAAGACCTGCTTACACGTCGGTAATGACGTGTTCTTCTTCTAGTAGCGGTTTGCAGTTTTCCTTTATGAAAATTGTTTCCACCAATTGTTCCACTAGTCATTTTTTGACTATGACGTCTCCCATTTTAAGTTTACTACATTAACTGCACTTAAAGGAGTAATTTCTTTAATAACAACCAGGTTATGTCTATTCGGTGTATCGCACCTTAGGGAAATGTATCTCATCCAAGAAAGATTCGCTTACAAAAGACCTTTTTATTTGTTTCTGAGTATTGCTCATGAGCCTTGGGCGCTAACCAAATCACAATAGTAAAAGAGGTAGACTATATCCCAAGCTCAACAGCATGCACGTGATTGCTACGGAGATGCTAAAGAAAATCCACTGGCAGTCGCCACAAGAGAGGCGTCGAGTATCGTCAGAGGGTTAGTGTTGAAATTTCAAGAACTTACGTTCTGAGAAGAGACGGGCAGCGTATTGCCCCTGCCCACATACGTATGACACAATGAGAAAATGTTGTTACTACGGAAGTTTACAGACGATCATTCATTCTGGGCGTTAAATGAAGGAAGTACATTCCAGCACATACAGTAAGTGTCTTGCAGGTATCAGCTTTATGGAGCTTACATATTGTTAAGGAGCTATTATACCATGCAGCAAGACTCTAATACAGGACTAACATCCGTAGTGAAAACGATCTCTTTGAATACAGATTTGCTTTATTTTTTGTCTTTTCTGGTAATAAAAGGCCGTCTTTGGCTCTCCTTCCATGTGACCTTAGCACCGCTGTACAGAGTGATACGTTATTTCATCCCACTTATCTGTATGTACGCATGTTTTTAGGACAGGAAACACACTAATCAATGCATGATTTTCTACCTTAAATCGAAGGAGAATGCTATGAGCTGTACTTTTGACAGGGGGATATACTCTTAATGGAATTTATAAAATTTATGTTACGAACTGACTTTCTATACAGCACCCTCATCGACTAAAGCGTCACCTGGGTATAATGTATGCAGTGTCCAGCGTTATAGTATGTTCATTCCTTTAGTTCCTAATTCTACGAAGTATGCGTAAGTTGTAGAAATTCTCACCAAGTTGTGCGGTATCGATTACACCTAAGTAATATGCTTGAATTTGTCAAGGGTTATACATCGTTCTTGGAGTATCTATGTTCTTTTTCCAGGTCAGTGACTTCCACAAACCTATTCCCTCCCCCACCTGATGACGACGCTGGAAAAAAACCAGATATGTTTAAATCAACGTCGGGAAGCCTAGTACCCTGTCGAGACCTTTAACTTTGGCAGTAGTTTGAAAATCCAGCCACCATCGAGTGTGCTGCACTGTAGCTAAAAATTCAGTGTCTATAGTAAGTGCTATGGACAGTACTGTGGTGCAGATATAGCAATCATCCTCTATGTGCTTACACAGACTATAAGAAAGCAAGGGAATTCGCTAAACAGCACAGCAAACCTAGCTGGCTGCGGCCAGTTCTACCCTTATCTGTTCCTACAGTGTGTTGCCGCTGCTACTATGTTTATCCATGAGCACCATTAGTCGCTGCCAGCACACTTGCATAGTGCTACTGACCACGCTATTAAAATCATTCCCAGCTGGAACTCTGACTTAGGCAGGCGCAGTGGTGCCAGAGTGTGCTTCCACTGGCTGGAGGGCGAGCGGCGTAGCGTTTTCTGAGGTTGTTGCGTTTAGCCTACATTCATGGCGGTTCAATCCTTCACTGAGGCAGCTGTCGGTGCTTGGATAGTGTAGCGTGTTTTAAGTACATCTGCCTTAACTGGTCCAATCCTCAGTACAGCGTGATCTCGCAAATAAATGCCTGTTGTTAAACATGGAACCAGGGGTATATCAGTGTAGTTTGTTTATGCGCTTCTACTGTGTAATCTAATGATACCTTGTGTGCGAGATGCAGTGTATTTTCTGTGCTAAAATTATGAAGTATATGTCTGAAGGAATATTTCGACATAAACAGACCATGGAATCTCCCATTTTATTTATTTATTTATTTTTATTTCACTCCATTTTCACCCTGGGCTGATAATGTTGTGTGGTGAATGAACAAACTAATTACAGTGGCTACATTTTTTTCAAAAGTGCCTCCTGATTCGTTATTAACAAGGCTGTATTTTGTAATATAGCAGTCATTGTTAACTATCTATCATTCCACGATATTTTGTACTTAGCCCAGAGCCTGATGCTTGTAGGTAATTTTCGATTTCGTGGAACCAGGTTTTAATTGTGGAGACCATACTGTGGAATAAGGTAAGAATATCCCTGAAAAAAAAAACATGCGATATCCATATTACGTGAGAGGTGAAGTAAATACACATGTGTTGATGTTGGTAGCGGTAAGGATAATTACTTGCGTAATTAATTAAATCCTTGATAATTGCTAATGTCCGTTAGGAAAAACCACAGGATTATAAATTATATCCCAAATATAGAATAACGGTCCAAGTGGCCTACTGAGACAGGGGGAGGGGAGAGCAGAGGAAAGTGGTACCAGGTGCTTTTGTTTTCATAAGAGTCATGAATCACGGTGCGCGCACTGGCTATGCCCCACGATTAGGGAAGACATTGTGAAACATTATCCACACGTACAAATCCAAAGAACAACGAGTACAACAACCCACCCACTTTCAAGGACTTACTCAACAGGGTTGCAACATTACTCAGTATGGTTGACAATATTACATTTTCCGTAAATCTATTTGAGTACGTAACTATCGATTTTGAAAACTGTATCAGTAATGAAACATCGAAGCATACTATGAGAACTAGGCAGCAACGTATTTTAACGTATGCCCTGTTAACTAGAGAGACGATTGAAATCAATAACAGTATAATATAAACGTAACGGAACTCCGTGTGAGCGAACACATCTTTGTTAACCTGTTCTGTACTGCTACCTCATTTATGGAACGTGACGTTACAGAATTCATGGTAATGCGTACTCAGCAAAAAAGAGGAGGACTTAAGTCTTACAATATGATTTTTGCATTATCGAGAAAGAGCTGAATTTACGACTCAGTTGTGTTTCGTATGTATGGTAGAACACATTGTTAATAACATTGTTTCAGTGCGACAACTTATCCTCAAACAAATGAGCAAGTATTTTTGTTGTTCTTGGAAGATTTTCGGTATATGTGCAGATTTTTGAATACTGTGTGTCACTATTAGTAATTAATGCGTCTTCTTCTTGGTTCTTCAACTGTCAGGATGGTTAGCAGCAGTTCGCCATGCATTTATTTCTTCAGTCTTCCTCTTGAGAAGGCATAGGTGGTGCAGCAGGTATTTTCCACCACCTGGGTGATGTATTCTAGCTTCAGTCTGCCACTTTTATTTTCGATTTCAATATCCCTTCAATGATACGTTTAATGACACAAACATGTCTCAGCAAGTGTTTGATCCATGTGTCCCTTCTACATTCGATTATCTTCAGGGGACAAGGTTTTTCTCCGCCCCCCCTTTTCGAAGGCTGTTATTTTATGTTTTTCTGCTTCTCTGAGTGCCCATGTTTCACTTCCGCACAGCAGCACACTCAAAAAATTTGTTTACATGAGGTTTTTCAAAATGGTTCAAATGGCTCGGAGCACTATGAGACTTAACATCTTCTGTCATCAGTCCCCTACAACTTAGAACTACTTAAACCTAACCTAAGGACATCACACTCATCCATGTCCGAGGCAGGATTCAAACCCGCAACCGTAGCAGTCCCGCGGTTCCTAACTGAGCGACTAGAACCGCTCGGCCATCCGGGCGGCTCATGCGGTTTCTCCTGAGATGTTTGTCTGAGCTACTGGACTTTAAAATGTTTCTCCACTTGTTAAAAGTATCTTTTCCATGGTGGATACAGCTTTCTTGACTTTTTATCTGACGTAATTTCACTCTCTAGGTAGGCAAATGATTCGACGGTCACCAGCCGCTCATTGTTAAGTGACCATTGCACAATGATGTTTTGTCTGTTCACCATTAAGATTTTTGTTTCACTTTATTTTATTTTCATATTATAGGAGGAGCTGAGTGTAGTTTCCATCTCCATCAGCACTGTTTTTAATTGGTCTGCATCTTCACTTATCAATGTGATATCATCAGTATATCTCAGCATGTTGATTTTCTTACCGCGAATTTCAATTCTTCGTGCAGCTCCTAGTTCCTCCCTAACTTCATCTGTTACCGTCTGAATGCATCCATTAAACAAGAAAGGAGAGAGTGAGCAGCCCACTCGTACACTCTGCTTAGTAGTAGCTTCTTGTTGATGTTCTCCTTACCCTATCAGAACCACCTCTCATCTACACAGTCTCTGCATTTTTTTATGTCAGTCTCTCTCAGCACCTTTAAAAGTTGTCGCCAGTCTACTCCGTCAAAAGCATCTTCTCTGTCGATGAAGGTAATATACACTCCTGGAAATTGAAATAAGAACACCGTGAATTCATTGTCCCAGGAAGGGGAAACTTTATTGACACATTCCTGGGGTCAGATACATCACATGATCACACTGACAGAACCACAGGCACATAGACACAGGCAACAGAGCATGCACAATGTCGGCACTAGTACAGTGTATATCCACCTTTCGCAGCAATGCAGGCTGCTATTCTCCCATGGAGACGATCGTAGAGATGCTGGATGTAGTCCTGTGGAACGGCTTGCCATGCCATTTCCACCTGGCGCGTCAGTTGGACCAGCGTTCGTGCTGGACGTGCAGACCGCGTGAGACGACGCTTCATCCAGTCCCAAACATGCTCAATGGGGGACAGATCCGGAGATCTTGCTGGCCAGGGTAGTTGACTTACACCTTCTAGAGCACGTTGGGTGGCACGGGATACATGCGGACGTGCATTGTCCTGTTGGAACAGCAAGTTCCCTTGCCGGTCTAGGAATGGTAGATCGATGGGTTCGATGACGGTTTGGATGTACCGTGCACTATTCAGTGTCCCCTCGACGATCACCAGTGGTGTACGGCCAGTGTAGGAGATCGCTCCCCACACCATGGTGCCGGGTGTTGGCCCTGTGTGCCTCGGTCGTATGCAGTCCTTATTTGTGGCGGCGCTCACCTGCTCGGCGCCAAACACGCATACGACCATCATTGGCACCAAGGCGGAAGTGACTCTCATCGCTGAAGACGACACGTCTCCATTCGTCCCTCCATTCACGCATGTCGCGACACCACTGGAGGCGGGCTGCACGATGTTGGGGCGTGAGCATAAGACGGCCTAACGGTGTGCGGGACCGTAGCCCAGCTTCATGGAGACGGTTGCGAATGGTCCTCGCCGATACCCCAGGAGCAACAGTGTCCCTAATTTGCTGGGAAGTGGCGGTGCGATCCCCTACGGCACTGCGTAGGATCCTACGGTCTTGGCGTGCATCCGTGCGTCGCTGCGGTCCGGTCCCAGGTCGACGGGCACGTGCACCTTCCGCCGACCACTGGCGACAACATCGATGTACTGTGGAGACCTCACGCCCCACGTGTTGAGCAATTCGGTGGTACGTCCACCCGGCCTCCCGCATGCCCACTATACGCCCTCGCTCAAAGTCCGTCAACTGCACATACGGTTCACGTCCACGCTGTCGCGGCATGCTACCAGTGTTAAAGACTGCGATGGAGCTCCGTATGCCACGGCAAACTGGCTGACACTGACGGCAGCGGTGCACAAATGCTGCGCAGCTAGCGCCATTCGACGGCCAACACCGCGGTTCCTGGTGTGTCCGCTGTGCCGTGCGTGTGATCATTGCTTGTACAGCCCTCTCGCAGTGTCCGGAGCAAGTATGGTGGGTCTGACACACCGGTGTCAATGTGTTCTTTTTTACATTTCCAGGAGTGTATGTGTCTTGACCCTTCATTAGTCTTTTCTCAAGAATTAATCGAAAGCTGAATATTGCTTCTCGTGTGCCTACACATCTTCTAAAGCAAAACTGGTGGTTTGTTATCATTTCATCTATCCTGATTTAGAGGCCTTCGAGAGGAGTGTTACCAAATTGAGTGTCCCATATTGCAAATGCTTGCTCCTCGGTTTCATATGAGGTGGAACATTTCTTCTTGTAGCCATTCTACAGCAGCCTTGATGAGTTCCGCTGGTATGTCATCTATTCCAGTAGCTTTCCCAGATCATAGCAACATGACTGCAAGGTCGAATTAAAAGCGCCAGATGTTGGATTGGGCTTGTTTGGGAGAAGAGACCAGACAGCTAGGTCATCGATCTCATCGGATTAGGGAAGGTCAGGGAAGGAATTCGGCCATGCCCTTTCAAAGGACCCATCCCGTCATTTGCCTGGAGTGACTTAGGGAAATCACGGAAAATCTAAAACAGGATGGCCGAATGCGAGATTGAACCGTCGTCCTGCCGAATGCGACTCTAGTGTGATAACAACTGCGCCACCTCGCTCGGTGCGCAAGATATAGTCTCCGTCTTCTTTCGCATCGATTTCCTCAGCTTTCTACAGTTCCAGGTCTTCATTATTATGCGCATAAGATTTTTAAGGTATTGTTTCCATCTTCGTAATATGTCTTTCTGCTCATGTAAAGCTACCCTTTCTTCACACTTCCACTGCATTTTATTTGTCTGTTTCCAAGGAATTATCTAAATGATTTATAGTTAGATTCCAGCTTTCCTACCTTGATTATTTCATTCTCCTCTTTGCGTTGGTTCTCCAAGGACTGTTATTTATCCTTTTTTGACTCTTGCTTGATTTGATTCCTCAGTAATCTATGAGGTCTTTGTCTTTCCTCAATGTTGTCTTGTTTCATGTTACGTCTTAAACTTATGTTTATTACTAGATTTCTGTACTCTTTTCTACGCTTTGCCTACTGTCTCCAACTACTTCGTCTGGTGCTCGTAGGACAATTGCTTTTCAAAAACTCCTTTCTTTCTTGCTCATTTTTTATATTCTTCATTACTGTAGCTATGTCTGCTTGTTCCTCGTTTGCCAAAAAACGTTAATATCGTTTAGTCTATTCAGATCCCATTTTTCACAAATTATTTTCGTGAAGTTTTGAATTTCGGATCACATTTTCCTACCACTATGTTATGCTCACTATCAATATCTCGCCCTTGGTAGCTTATGAAGTCCCTTATTTGATTTCGGAACCTTTGTCTAACTAGAATGAAATCGATCTGTTGTCTCTCACCATCTCCAAGGGCTTTCCAAGTATATCGTTTCCGCTTTGGCGTTGATACCACGTGTTCAATATAACCAGCTGCACAGAATCCTACTAATGTAAGTCCCCATTCATTTCTTTCTCCAAGCTCGAAAGGACCCAAAGTAGAACCACCTCTTTCTTCTCCCACTGATGCATTCTAGTCTCCTCTAAGAATGTTTTGTCCTTTGACAGTGTTTACAGCACCATTTCACTTATTCTTTATAGACTGATGTCGGCACGTGCAGTTTTGTGCCCAATTTTTCCACCTATTTCTTAGTAATGATCTACTTTACTCCCAAGTTCCATGCGAAGGACTACTCTTACTGCGCCTTCTCCCGGTCGCTCGTCTACGCAGCCAATGTATGTAACTGTATTCAACACTCAAAAAGTCTCAACGATCTCCCATCTCATCTCGCTCGCACTTAGTATGTTAGTTCGCATTCATGTCATATCCAGCTTGAGGTTCTCTAGATCGCAGCACTTGAGAAGTGATCGGACATTCCTTCTTGCAATTCGTTCTCCTGTATTCTTCATAACCTTTATTTTATTGGAAGCTCAGACTACTGCAGTATCCTCCCTGAGATCTGAATGAGGGACTATTCTGGAACCTTGTACAAAAGTGCGCTTCTGAACCGTTTCTCGAGCGAAACGAATCTGTTGTTTCATGGAATATCCCATGGATTTTTAATATGGTAGTTTCATCTTGTCTTCTATATCCTATGCGTTGATGGAGTTCATCCATCTTTAGGGGTGATTTCTCCTTCCAGGGGCTAGAGGATGCATGAGAGAGGGTTTCATAGATCTCTGCCGGCTCATCCGCCCACTAAAATGACCATTGTAACTTGGCAGAGTGGGATTTCTCTTCCAGCAAATCGTTCGATCCCCGTGCTCGTTAGCCGTTTGTCACAAGCGCTGCCTGCTCTCTACTACAACTAGGCGGGCATGAGGATTTTTCTTTCATCGAGACTGGAACCAAGACGGCATCCCCTAGTCTCTTCAGCAATGTGTAATGAACATAATTTCTATAATTTACAATTAAAATGATTCTAGTTTTGGGACAGCGATCTCAGTCAACAACCTAGTCATTTTTATTGTTTTCAGAAACATTTCAGAAGAGTATTCAGCCATATATCCACTCTTGCTCAAAAGCAAATGTTTTCGTAACCTTTCTACAAAACGTACAGGATGAAGATGGTGGCAGCAAGGAGAGGAAAACATTTTCTATCTCTTTTGGATAAAATCATGTAAAATCATATCGCAGTAGTACGACTATAGTTGAGAACAAAGTAGAAACGATGTAGGAAAAAATTAGGAAAAATTTTTTTTTGTGGAGTAGATCAATTACCGTCTGTATCGAGAATATCCGATTCGCAGTAGGAAACAAAGGTAATAAAAGCTGCGAAAAACCTGCTTACACAATATGAGGTCTTCTGCTGCCTTGCTGACTGCCTAAGGAAAGTAATCCTTGACTGCCAAGCAATGCTCAAAATTCCAGTGCATCATCTAACATTATCTTTGTGGGCATTGTCACCCGTACAGCAGATAAGATTTACGTTTGAAATAATTGAAGAGATTATAGGAGCCATAAGTGGGAATAAAGCAGATCTTCAATCCTCATACAAACCAGGCAGAATGCACGAAGAAGAAAAGTGTTAGAAGAAGTATAACAAAATAGCTTGCATTTTGACCATAACAACACACTCATTCAGTGATAGCCACGAGCATTTGCTTTATTCTAACAGTGAGGGTCTGCTCACTACGTAGATCTACATTAGGCCTATTCACCACACAGCCCCATATTAGTCACCCCATGTCTAAATATGGAAAAACACCTCCGCAGCGTCCAATAAAGGAAATCAGTTCACCGATAAATTGTTCCAATATTCAGCAATAAACCCGTTTTCATTTCAAAATAGCTTTTTCCACCTCGTCGCTTCGTCGCTTTATCGACTCACAGTCTAGAAAAAAGAGTTGTTTGTGAGAAGCTAGTTGGTTATGAGCAATATTGTGTTCGCTTTGTGATGTGGACAGAAGTCCAAGACAAATTAAAACGGGCAGTCTGATTAGTTGTTATTGTTGATAATTTCAGTACTGTAGTTCCTTTGCATTACTTTATCAAATGATAGTGTAAAATAATGTGACTCCTAATATCCGGTATGAGTATCAATTAACACGACGGAGCATTTAATTAAAAACGTTGTGCCAGACATAAAACGTAAAACATATCCACATTTGCAAATTATTAAAGGAGAGATAGCGATGGTCTGAGACAGCAAAAACTGATATCCCCGGACATGCGACTCAAATATCAATGCTTTATCAACCAATGAAACATTATAGATACACATTTTAAGTCACTGAGATGTGAATGCTAACTTACTAGCGACCAATTTTCAGTAGAACGATACTGTGTATTCGAATCCTATAAATCTTTGCCGTGGTCCTATTCAAATGAATCCTTATGGTTGTCTAATTGCCTATAGGGATTAGAGACAAAATAAACATAACTTAAAATGGCAGATACAACTGTAGACATCGAAAAGAACCTGAATCTTGCCAATAACAACAAGAAATGTCTTGTAATAACTGGCCCCAAAAATATGTACGTCAGACTGCGCAGTTTTAACACACAGTTTAAAGAACACTTAAACCTCGCTTGTCCCAGACCAGCTATCCCAGTTCTCCTAAGAGAAACGGTTCACTCTGTTCTCAACACTGAAAAGAATGTATTTAAGGAAACAAAATAAAATGTTTTAAATGCGTAAGAGGAAATACACATCATGGAGGCTTTCAAGCGAGCCCCAGGTTAATCTTTGGATAGTGAGATTGAATGAAGACACTACATCATCCTATCGAAGTTTGTTTACGTGATTTCTCGCTGGCAGTTATTAAGATGCTTTCCAAGTTAATATAGCAACCGTATAATAATTAAATGGTACTCCTTTAGTAATTTTATAAAATGGAGGTACTAATATAAGCCAGATCATTTCGTGTTTTATTTTTTATTACAAGAAACCACTGATTTTTAAAGTTATTTTCCTAATTATGATTTCCCCCTTTCAGCTGTTCTTGTGTTTACTTTTTTTTTCGTATTTGGCATCGTGGTCTTCCGTCTTCCGGTGTATTGCTAGCCTCCTAGAGCCGCTGGCACCACATCGACCTGTTAGCAATACATCGGATGTATGCACATCACAGAGGATTTTAAGTTTTGGTTACATCGGTATTACACATGTCTTGTCTACTGAATTCTGTACTGTATCCTACTGGGCGCCAGCCGTTAAGCTATTTTTCATATTTCATCCGTTCTCGACGTTTCGGTTACATGCCACAGAGTTAATGTTTTGGATGATATCTTGTTGTGTACAGAGCTCACCCTAGACGGGAGCTAATTTTTTAAGCGTTGCATCCCAGTTCACATTAGTGTACAGTTCATTATTTGCTTTATTCGCTGTTTTTTCTAGCCCTGAATCATTCACCATTAATGCTTTGTGCGGTTTTGGCCAACATCTTCAATATACGCCATCTCGTAATGAATCTGCGGCTTCTGTGACACACGGTCGTCGATGACTGCGTTCGTTTCACAATTCCTGTAGCATGACTCTTTCGGCCACATATTTAAATGAGAGCGCAATGCTCCTTAACTCACAAACTAATTCGAAAATTGCAATGAACATTTGGTTACAACGTAAGATAAAAAACAATGAATGAAGTAGATTGATAAACCTCCGTACATGAAGCCGTTCGGAAGACATGCTCTCATTAATAGAGAATCCTTGTCAATACGGTCTGAACCAGTATATGTTTGATTACACTGTATTACATCTAAGATCTATAAATTGTACGAAATATTTTGTTTAGTCTTACACTGCAGTCTGTTACCAGCGATATTATTTTGTTGATGATGTCTTCAAAGCACTGAAAGTACGGGAATCATAATAGTAAGGAACTGTCCTTTTATATTTGTCCTGGATTATATCAATATTTTGAAAATGTAATGACATTAGAAAAAAATTCCTGAAGTAATATAGTGCATTAATTACTGGATAAAGATTTAATATCGCCTTAACTGTTGCTAAGGCTTACTGCCAACAATGAGAGCCTATTCACATTTAAAAAAAGTTCAAATCAGTTTATAAACACGACGTAATCGTCCAATACAAGTAAATGAACATTAAGTTTGGAAGAAGGTAATTAAAACTTAACTGATGAAAATTATTTTTATTCACAGCCAGATCCATTTCCGTCGAATGCATTAGTTCATTAGTGTCATCACTTGTAAGGATAGTACAGACATCAAAAGATTGTTACAATAATAACTTTTTAGGGTTCTTATGAGCTATTAGTCACAGAAACTAAACTGAACACTCTCTTAAGGTTCTTCATTAGGCTGGAGTTCTGTTGTTTCATTATTTTCTTTTATGTACAATATAGTAGCGTGTTTGTGTACTAGTTTTATTATGTGATTTGTTTTTTAGGCTGACGTTGTTTGCATTCATTTTTATCCCCGTGTCTTATGAGCAAACGTCGTCCTACTGCTGCTATCTAAGGTAACATTTTCAGTTACTCTCATGTCACTGTAGTGGAAATTCTGGTGGTATGTCGGTAAGGCATTATTCCGCCTCACTTACCGAAGTTTGCTACTAACTGACTGTTGTTAGACTGAGTCTATGTTTATAGATGCGGTAACTATAGGAAACAGATTCGCATTCCACACTTTACGTGTGACAATTCTCACATGTTGTTTCAGTGCCTCGTCCTTTTACCCTCGAGGGTTGACAGCACTACTCCCGTCACGAACAAAGATATTAAAATCCACGTGCCCATGCATTTAAGCGTTTGTACCAGAAATCACTAAGCAGACGAAAGTGCAACGAGAAGGTAACCAACGACTTTGCTGAATTCGCAATAAAGCTGACGTTACTTCACATCCATGTGCAGGACATGCTGTGCAGGAATATTAAACAAACTAACTGATCTGAGCCTTCGACAGAAGGTCTGTTGGAAACTTTTCAGGAAGCAGGAAGCTCTGCAGGCTATTGTCTTACACGTATAGCTGGATTCGATTGTGTAGATGAGGTCAGATATTGGTTATTCTCATACCCCGAACTTAAAGTCTCAGGTCCAGGAAGTGAAATATTTGATAAAATTCAATGCTATGACACTGACGTCTCTCTTGACATAGTTTAAGGCAACCTAGACCTCCATTAGCAAGAGGAAACTAGAATTGGCGTCTTCAGGTAGTGTTCCATTGTGACATTAATAAAGGGACTGGATGTTGATAACACAGGAGGAAAACGTGGCTGAGAATTATTATTTCTAATCTATACATTTTCAAAATAAATCGTGTTCCATTTCGTGTAGAAAGTATTCTTCTCCTGTGTTATTACAACAGTATGACTTAGTGAGGTAGCTTTACTATCATGTACTGCGACCCTACTTTTTTATTTCCCTTTCCATCTATTTCCGATTGTCTGTAATTCTAACAGTAAGGCGGTAATACACTTTTGGAACACGAGAGATTGCAGCACTGAAGCTATAATAAATCACGAAAGATGTGAAGGAGATTTAGGGGTCTGTTTGAGTGCTACTACAATATTCCTTTCAACCCCGACGAACTACACTCATATAAATACAATTAGTATCGGAGCACTGTTCTGTTTTTATGAATTCGAAGAACCCATCAAGGATCTAGGAAGATTCGTAACAGAGACTGTAATACGGGCCTACATCAACATCGGAAGTTCGACAAATGCTTTCGCAAATGGATTCAAGATAGTACTGAGCGTAGTGAACTAGGTTTCACACTCTTTGTGAAAGGCAGTCATGAGAATTTTTCGAAGTTTTATTCTGTTCAGGTTTTGTTTCAACATTTAAAACAAACTTCAAGCAGCCGGCTTCCAAATCATATCTTAATTGGAAAAACTATTTAACAGAGAATGAAGTACTTAACAAGTACAGGAGTAAACATGTGGTACGTTATGGGATCGAAAGTTTGAATCACAAATACAATGACAGTTCCGATCATTGTTTTTTATGACTGCTGTAGTAGTACTACTAGGGAAAGTATGTAAGTAATCCCATACCCATATGTGTTGCTGGCAAACTCGATATATTTCACGTACTGGTATGTACTGTGTTTTCTGCAGTATCCGTTGTCAATCATATCTTTAATTTATGATCTGATCAGCTAAGACGCCCATCGAAATGCAACCTCCATTTCAAGCCGTAAAGTGGAATACACATCTACACACATCTACACTTATACTCCGCAAGCCACCCAACGGTGTGTGGCGGAGGGCTCTTTACGTGCCACTGTCATTACCTCCCTTTCCTGTTCCAGTCGCGTATGGTTCGCGGGGAGAACGACTGGCAGAAAGTCTCCGTGCGCGCTCGAATCTCTCTAATTTTACATTCGTGATCTCCTAGAGAGGTATAAGTAGGGGGAAGCAATATATTAGATATCTCATCCAGAAACGCACCCTCTCGAAACCTGGACAGCAAGCCACACCGCGATGCAGAGCGCCTCTCTTGCAGAGTCTGCCACTTGAGTTTACTAAACATTTCCGTAACGCTATCACGCCTACCAAATAACCCTGGCTCTTCTTTGGATCTTCTCTATCTCCTCTGTCAACCCGACCAGGTACGGATCCCACACTGATGAGCAACACTCAAGTATAGGTCGAACGAGTGTCTTGTAAGCCACCTGCTTTGTTGATGGACTACAATTTCTAAGGACTCTCCCAATGAATCTCAACCTGGCACCCGCCTTACCAACAGTTAATTTTATATGACCATTCCACTTCAAATCGTTCCGTACGCATACTCCCAGACATTTTACAGAAGTAACTGCTACCACGGTTTGTTCTGCTATCATATAATCATACAATAAAGGATCCTTCTTTTTATGTATTTGCAATACATTACATTTGTCTATGTTAAGGGTCAGTTGCCACTCCCTGCACCAAGTGCCTATCCGCTGCAGATCTTCCTGCATTTCGCTGCAATTCTCTAATGCTGCAACTTCTCTGTATACTACAGCATCATCCGCGAAAAGCCGCATGGAACTTCCGACACTATCTAGTAGGTCATTTATATACATGTATTGAGAAAAGCAATGGTCCCATAACTTTCCCCTGTGGCACGCCAGAGGTTACTTTAACGTCTGTAGACGTTTCTCCATTGAGAGTAGTTTCTGGGTTTCCAGAAATGACATGATACGCGAGCAAAAAACATTTTCTAAAATTCTACAACCGATCGATGTCAGAGATATAGGACTATAGTTCTGCGCATCTTCTCGAGGACCCTTCTTGAAAACTGGAACTACCTGTGCTCTTTTCCAATCATTTGGAACCTTCCGTTCCTCTAGAGACTTGCGGTACATGGCTGTTAGAAGGGGGGAATATTCTATCGCGTACTCTGTGTAGAATCGAATTGGTATCCCCCCATGAACCATGGACCTTGTCGTTGGTGGGGAGCCTTGCGTGCCTCAGCGATAAAGATTTACCGTAGGTACAACCACAATGGAAAGGTACCTGTTGAGAGGCCAGACAAACGTGTGGTTCCTGAAGAGGGGCAGCAGCCTTTTCAGTAGTTGCAAGGGCAACAGTCTGGATGCTTGACTGATCTGGCCTTGTAACAATAACCAAAACGGCCTTGCTGTGCTGGTACTGCGAACGGCTGAAAGCAAGGGGAAACTACGGCCGTAATTTTTCCCGAGGGCATGCAGCTTTACTGTATGATTAAATGATGATGGCGTCCTCTTGGGTAAAATATTCCGGAGGTAAAATAGTCCCCCATTCGGATCTCCGGGCGGGGACTACTCACGAGGATGTCGTTATCAGGAGAAAGAAAACTGGCGTTCTACGGATCGGAGCGTGGAGCGTCAGATCCCTTAATCGGGCGGGTAGGTTAGAAAATTTAAAAAGGGAAATGGATAGGTTAAAGTTAGATATAGTGGGAATTAGCGAAGTTCGGTGGCAGGAGGAACATGACTTCTGGTCAGGTGACTACAGGGTTATAAACACGAAGTCAAATAGGGGTAATGCAGGAGTAGGTCTAATAATGAATAGGAAAATAGGAATGCGGGTAAGCTACTACAAACAGCATAGTGAACGCATTATTGTGGCCAAGATAGAGACGAAGCCCACACCTACTACAGTAGTACAAGTTTATATGCCAACTAGCTCTGCAGATGACGAAGAAACTGAAGAAATGTATGATGAAATAAAAGAAATTATTCAGATAGTGAAGGGAGACGAAAATTTAATAGTCATGGGTGACTGGAATTCGAGTGTAGGAAAAGACGGAACCCCAGACGGAAACCCAGTTCTAAGCAAAGAAGGGAAAGCAGAAAGGTGGAAGCAGTATATTGACGGTCTATACAAGGGCGATGTACTTGAGGACAATATTATGTAAATGGAAGAAGATGTAGATGAAGATGAAATGGGACATACGATACTGCGTGAAGAGTTTGACAGAGCACTGAAAGACCTGAGTCGAAACAAGGCCTCCGGAGTAGACAACATTCCATTGGAACTACTGATGGCCTTGGGAGAGACAGTCCTGACAAAACTCTACCATCTGGTGAGAAAGATGTATGAAACAGGCGAAATACCCTCAGACTTCAAGAAGAATATAATAATTCCAATCCCAAAGAAAGCAGGTGTTGACAGATGTGAAAATTACCGAACAATCAGTTTAATAAGCCACAGCTGCAAAATACTAACACGAATTCTTTACAGACGAATGGAAAAACTAGTAGAAGCCGACCTCAGGGAAGATCAGTTTGGATTCCGTAGAAATACTGGAACACGTGAGGCAATACTGACCTTACGACTTATCTTAGAAGAAAGATTAAAGAAAGGCAAACCTACGTTTCTAGCATTTGTAGACTTAGAGAAAGCTTTTGACAATGTTGACTGGAATACTCTCTTTCAAATTCTAAAGGTGGCAGGGGTAAAATACGGGGAGCCAAAGGCTATTCACAATTTGTACAGAAACCAGATGGCAGTTATAAGAGTCGAGGGACATGAAAGGGAAGCAGTGGTTGGGAAGGGAGTAAGACAGGGTTGTAGCCTCTCCCCGATGTTATTCAATCTGTATATTGAGCAAGCAGTAAAGGAAACAAAAGAAAAATTCGGAGTAGGTATTAAAATCCACGGAGAAGAAATAAAAACTTTGAGGTTTGCCGATGACATTGTAATTCTGTCAGAGACAGCAAAGGACTTGGAAGAGCAGTTGAACGGAATGGATGGTGTCTTGAAGGGAGGATATAAGATGAACATCAACAAAAGCAAAACGAGGATAATGAAATGTAGTCGAATTAAGTCGGGTAATGCTGAGGGAATTAGATTAGGAAATGAGACACTTAAAGTAGTAAAGGAGTTTTGCTATTTGGGGAGCAAAATAACTGATGATGGTCGAAGTAGAGAGGATATAAAATGTAGACTGGCAATGGCAAGGAAAGCGTTTCTGAAGAAGAGAAATTTGTTAACATCGAGTATAGATTTAAGTGTCAGGAAGTCATTTCTGAAAGTATTTGTATGGAGTGTAGCCACGTATGGAAGTGAAACATGGACGGGAAATAGTTTGGACAAGAAGAGAATAGAAGCTTTCGAAATGTGGTGCTACAGAAGAATGCTGAAGATTAGATGGGTAGATCACATAACTAATGAGGAAGTATTGAATAGGATTGGGGAGAAGAGAAGTTTGTGGCACAACTTGACCGCAAGAAGGGATCGGTTGGTAGGACATGTTCTGAGGCATCAAGGGATCACCAATTTAGTATTGGAGGGCAGCGTGGAGGGTAAAAATCGTAGGGGGAGACCAAGAGATGAATACACTAAGCAGATTCAGAAGGATGTAAGTTGCAGTAAGTACTGGGAGATGAAGAAGCTTGCACAGGATAAAGTAGCATGGAGAGCTGCATCAAACCAGTCTCAGGACTGAAGACAACAACACACAACAACATCCCGTCAGATCCAGTGTTGAGTGACTTCAGTTGCTTTTCTATTCCATGGACAGCCATTTTTTCGTTTGTGCGAGGATTTAGAGAAGGAACTGCAGTGCGGTCTGCCTCTGTGAAACAGCTTTGGAAAAACGTGTTTAGTATTTCAGCTGTTTCAATGCGATTATCACCCCTGAGTGTCTGGATATGGTATTTCAATCCACTTTCTGATTTAACGTAAGACCAGAACTTCCTAGGGTTTTCTGTCAAGTCGGTCGGTACATATAATTTTGCTTTCGAATTCACTGAACGCTTCACGCATAGTCCTCCTTACGCTAACTTTGACATCGTTTAGCTTCTGTTCGTCTGAGAAGTTTCGGCTGCGTTTAAATTTGCAGTGAAGCTCTCTTTGCTTTCGCATTAGTTTCCTAACTTTGTTGTTGAACCACGGTGGGTTTTTCCCGTCCCTCACAGTTTTACTCGGCACGTACCAGTCTAAAACGCATTTTACGATTGCCTTGAACTTTTTCCATAAACACTCAACATTGTCAATGTCGGAACAGAAATTTTCGTTTTGATCTGTTAGGTAGTCTGAAATCTACCTTCTATTACTCTTGCTAAACAGATAAAACTTCCTCCGTTTTTTTTATATTAAAATTTACTTCCATATTCAGGGATGCTGCAACGGCCCTATGATCACTGATTCCCTGATCTGCGCTTGCAGAGTAGAAAAGTTCGGGTCTGTTCGTTATCAGTAGGTCCAAGATGTTATCTCCACAAGTCGGTTCTCTGTTTAGTTGCTCGAGGTAATTTCCGGATAGTGCACTCAGTATAATGTCACTCGATGCTCTGTCCCTACCACCCGTCCTACACATCTGAGTGTCGCAGTCTATATCTGGTAAATTGAAATCTCCACTTAAGACTATAACATGCTGAGGAAATTTATGTGAAATGTATTCCAGACTTTTCTCTCAGTTGTTTTGCCACTAATGCTGCTGAGTCGGGAGGTCGGTAAAAGGAGCCAATTATTAAGCTAGCTCGGTTGTTGAGTATAACCTCCACCCATAATAAAACAGGAACTATCCACATCTATTCCACTACACGATAAACTACTACTAACAGCGACAAACACTACCGGTTGCATGCAATCTATCCTTTCTAAACACTATCTGTGCCTTTGTAAATATTTCTGCAGAGTTTATCTCTGGCTTTAGCCAGCTTTCCGTACCTATAACGATTTCAGCTCCGGTGCTCTCTATCAGAGCGTGAAGTTCCGGTACTTTATTAATGCAGTTTTGACAGTTTATATTTACAATACCGATTGCTGCTTGGTCCACGCATGTCCTGACTTTGTCCCGCACCCTTTGAGGCTGTTGCCCTTCCTGTACTTGCCCGAGGCCATCTAGCCGAAAAGACCGCCTAGTCCACGCCACACAGCCCCTGCTACCCGTGTAGCCGCCTGCTGTGTATAGTTGACTCCTGACCTATCCAGCGGAACCCGAAACCCCACCCCACCATCATGGTGCAAGTCGAGGAATCTGCAGCCCACACGGTCGCCGAACCGCCTCAGCCTCTGATTTAGACCCTCCACTTGGCTATATACCAAAGGTCCGCAGTCAGTCCTGTCGACGATGCTGCATATGGTGAGCTCTGCTTTCATCCCGCTAGCGAGACCCGGCAGTCTTCACCAATTCATATAGTCGCTGGAAGCCAGAGAGGATTTCCTCCGATCCATAGTGACACACATCATTAGTGCCGAAATCAGCGACCACCTGCAGATGGGTGCACCCTGAACCCCTTATGACATCTGGAAGGAACCTTTCCCCATCTGGAATGACTCCCCCCGGTATGCACCGGAGTGCACATTGGTTTCCTTCCCCTCCCTTGCAGCCATATCCATAAGGGGCCCCATGACGCGCCTGACGTTGGAACTTCCAACTGCCAGTAAGCCCACCCTCTGCGACCGCCCGGATCTTGCAGACTGAGGGGCAACCTCAGGAACAGGACAAGCAACCATGTCCGGCTGATCAGTATCAGCCGGAGACAGAGCTTGAAATTGGGTAGTCAGACAAACTAAAAAGGCCTTCCGTTCATCCCTCCGGAATGTCTTTCGCCCCCTGCCACACCTCGAGACGACCTTCCACTCTACCACGGGTGAGGGGTCAGCCTCAATGTGGGCAGTATCCTGGGCAGCCACAGCCGTAGTCCGATCAGGGGATGCGTGGGATGAGCTGGCCGTAACCGACAAACCCCCGTCTGGACCACCACAGAGATGCCCATTGGTAACAGCCTCAAGCTGTGTAACCAAAGCCAACACTGCCTGAAGCTGGGAGCAAAGGGATGCCAACTCAGTCCGCATCCGAACACAGCAGTCGCAGTCCCTATCCATGCTAAATACAGTTGTGCAAAGAACGTCTGCACTAATCTACAGAGATTATTAAAATACAGAGGTTATTAATATACAAGACTGCTAGTAAATGCAGTAATGCTGCTACTTGAGCACTGCTGACACATTGCTCAGCGGCAGAAGGCTAACTGTCTGTCAGTAACGTACAAAGACAATTTAAAAGAAGTAAACAAATGACAGACGACTACGCGACTTTACGCGTCACTGATATTAAAATGGAAATCTGCCCTTGCTAAATACGAAACTAGAAATTATTTGGCGAATTTAACCAAACAAGTGCGCTACGAACACTCAAAAAAATTTTCAACTTTACTACATCATTTATATGAAAGCTAAATAAGCCACTACTGACTTTTATAAAACGTTTCCGTCGCTGAGAATTGGAAATCTGTGGTAAGGTCTTATAAGACCAAACTGCTGAGGTCATGGTCCCTAAGCTTACACACTATTTAATCTAACTTAAACTAAGCTAAGGCGACACACACACACACACCCATGTCCGAAAGAGGATTCGAACCTCCGACGGGGGAAGCCGCGCGGATAAGACGCCTCAAACCGATCGGCTACCCCGCGCGGCTTTCTCTCGCTGAACACACTTTATTTCAGTAGCTTTAATATTATAACTGCATCAAAGAAATTTCTATATTTCCATTTGTGGGGTAAGTAAGTAAAACTTTAAGCAGCGTTGGGATGTGTGTCGGATATTGCGTTGGATCGCTTTCGCATGTGTTGCACAAGTGACACAGTTGATGGGTATATTATTAAACGAAATCCATTCCTTACTTCACCTAGCATGCCAATAACAAGGCAGGTACGAAATTCGTTGAGTGAATTTTACGCTGTTAAAACACAAATATAAACAAATGCTACGGGATTTTGACGTTGCTTACACACATGACTTTCTTGTCTTAGTGTAACGTACAATCCAGGACAGGCAGGATATCCAGACAAATAAATTTAAAACGATAAATGCTAGGTGCTGGAAAAGTGACTGCCCGGCATTTGTGGACGCTTTCACGATTTATTTATTTATCTGATTCATCAGTCTTCTGACTGGTCTGATGCTGCCTGCTACGAATTCCTCTTCCGTGCCAATCTATCTCAGCGTAGCACTTGCAATCTAAGTCCTCAATTATTTTCTATTAAAATATATGTCTTTCTCTGCGGTTCTTACCATCTACTGCTCCCTCTAGTGCTATGGAAGTTAATTCCTGATGTCACTCTAAGTAATGAACGCCGAAGGTATTCGAGAAGAATTCGGTGAATCTTTATTATTCACGCATGCACGCACGAATTCCTTGAAAGAACTTATACACTGAAATTTCTTTTTCGGAGTTACGTTTTACACA
This sequence comes from Schistocerca cancellata, assembly GCF_023864275.1. Taxonomy (NCBI): domain Eukaryota; kingdom Metazoa; phylum Arthropoda; class Insecta; order Orthoptera; family Acrididae; genus Schistocerca; species Schistocerca cancellata. The sequence goes on along the minus strand of NC_064628.1, from coordinate 192,718,545 downwards.
GTAACGGTGCACCTATCCTAAAAATGCCTCATTCCAAAACTATACGCGAATTGCTGTCCTAACAATAACTGACGGATAAAGTTACTACTGTAATTCTGTTTTGCGGACAGAATGTATTATCAGATTTTTCAGAGCCTTTCATCGTGATGGTTGTGTCGTATCCAAATATCGCTATGGACAGCGTGTACCACAGGCAGTCTGCGCTGCTCTCTTTGTAGTCTGTGCGGCTGAGCACTCGATCGGATTTAGATTATTGACAGCTAACGAACATCGCAGGGAACTGTACGACTTCGCCACGTAAACATGGCACGGTATTCGCTGTAGGGGCGTGGGCGTCGGAACACTGATTAGATTCCCCTATATCGTATAGGCTGTATTGGCACCATGCTGATCGGAAAGCAATAATTTAATATGCTGCGTTATCTGTTAGGCAAACATCAACCTACACGTTTATGAAGACATTCCACGCGCAGAATTTTATCGAAGTTTTTCTTCATATAATGCTGGAACTTGGGAAAAAGCAATCTTCTTTGATTGTATCACTGAAGATGAAACACAGGACCCTAAAATACAGGCTCTTCTTGAAAATATGTTGTGTGTTGTTTGAGAACAACTTTGTAATCAAAACACTTAGAAATTAAAACTGTTTAGAAGGAATGTGACCTTCGCAGATGAGCAGCACACGAATTTTTTTCCGGTTCATAGAAATCCAAACTTTGTCTATAGGTTTTACACGTATTGTTTGAGGCGATCGAATGTCGTAATTTATAGTACTAGAATCCAAGATAGCTTGATGTTAAATAGTTTCTTTCACGACCACTTTCGACAGCAGATATACAAATTACGGATAGAATAACATTAATGTAGTAATTTGCGTGACCGTACAACAGTTACACGCAAGAAACCATATTATTTGAGCAATAAAAATTTACATACCTCCATGTCTATGTAACTGCGCTTCAGCCTCGTCGACATCCCGAGAATAATACAGCGTCGCACTGGTTTTCCATATACATATAACTTACTATATAGAATATCCAAAGCACCAATAAGGACTAAATGAGCAAAACGGGTATGTCAGCAATAATGAATCGTCCACGACTATTCAGGAAGACGGAGCCGATGCACTTTTGAGCCCATATTAAGTGGTTTCAAACTGGTCGCCACGCAGCGCCCATGCACCAAGGCAACGATGTATACATGATTATTACGCAGGTAGTACTAACCAGTTATTACATTAAAAGACTTTTTAAACCGTGTGACCTAAGAAAACTATAGAAAGGAACACAATAAACTGGACAGGGGTCCAACTGGACAATAGGCACTAACAAGGCTCATTGCACGAAACAAACACACAGTCAGGCATAGGGTGGAGTAGATTACCGATTCCTGTGATTACTATGTATAGTTATTACATGTACGTGATGGTAGGTTCACATCTGCAGCAATAGAGATTATTCACGTATGTATGTAACAGCCAGTAAATGGAATAATGAAACATGGCTTGGTACTGGGCACATCTTTAGATAGAACTTGGGCAGATAACTTAGTATAACAGTTGTGAAGTGCTAATTAACAAACAACTGAATAGGATTGGATTCACGAGGGGAATTGTAATCACTAGATGGTACCTTTGCTGTCTTACGAATCTAAAGCTATCCAGTAATTTTATTAATTCGCATTTCATAACTGTTATACTAAGTTATGTGCCCATATTGTGGCTAAGGACGTGCCCAGTACCAGGCCATCCTTGTATGCTTCCAATTATTAGCTCTCAGTTACAAAACATAGTAATCTCTCTTGCTCTGATATGAACTTACCATCATGTACATGTAATATCTATATTACAACGTCGATCAGTTGTAGTTATCTTCGAGTATAATGACTTTTCTGGAGACTAGAAATCTACTCTGTAGGAATCAGCATAGGTTTCGAAAAAGACGATTGTGTGAAACCCAGCTTGCGCTATTCGTCCACGAGACTCAGAGGGCCATAGACACGGGTTCCCAGGTAGATGCCGTGTTTCTTGACTTCCGAAAGGCGTTTGATACAGTTCTACACAGTAGTTTAATGAACAAAGTAAGAGCATATGGACTATCAGTCCAATTCCGTGATAGGATTGAAGAGTTCCTAGATAACAGAACGCAGCATGTCATTCTCAATCGAGAGAAGTCTTCCGAAGTAAGAGTGATTTCAAGTGTGCTGCAGGGGAGTGTCGTAGGACCGTTGCTGTTAGCAATGTATATAAATGACCTCGTGGATAACATCTGAAGTTCAATGCGGCTCTTGCGGATGACGCTGTAGTACATCGATAGGTTGTAACAATGGAAAATTGTACTGAAATGCAGAAGGACCTGCAACGAATTGACGCATGGTGCAGGGAATGGCGATTGAATCTCAATATAGACAAGTGTAATGCGCTGCGAATACAATAGAAACAAAGATCCTTTATCATTTAGCTACAATATAGCAGGTCAGCAACTGGAAGCAGTTAATTCCATAAATTATCTACGAGTAGACATTAGGAGTGATCTAAAATGGAATGACCATATAAAATTAATCGTCGGTAAAGCAGATGCCAGACTGAGATTCATTGGAAGAAAACTGAGGAAATGCAGTCCGAAAACAAAGGAAGTTGGTCACAGTACACTTGTTCGCCCACCGCTTGAATACTGATTACAGGTGTCGGATCCTTACCAGATAGGGTTGATAGAAGAGATAGAGAAGATCCAACGGAGAGCAGCGCGCTTCGTTACAGGATCATTTAGTAATCGCGAAAGCGTTACGGAGATGCTAGATAGACTCCAGTGGAAGACTTTGCAAGAGAGACGCTCGGTACGGGCTTTTGTTGAAGTTTTGAGAACATACCTTCACCGAGGAGTGAAGCAGTGTATTGCTCCCTCCTACGTAAATCTCGCGAGGAGACCATAAGGATGAAATCAGAGAGATTAGAGCCCACAGAGAGGCATACCGACAATCTTTCCTTCCACGAACAATACGAGACTGGAATAAGTGGGAGCACTGATAGTGGTACTCACGGTACTCTCCGCCACACGCTGTCAGGTGGCTTGCGGAATATAGATGTAGATGTAGATACAATAATCATATACATCTGTAATTTTCTCAACCTTATGTCCCGTTATGTACTGGTTTTGTGTTGTGAACCATGTCAGTGTTTACTGTCCAGTTGAAAAAAAGTTCCAGTCTTTTGTTTTGTTATGAAACACGGCTTAAATTTTTTTATGTGAATAGTTGGTTAGTACCGGCTTCAAAATAATTATGTAGACGTCGTTGCCTTTGCGCCACCTGGCGACCAAACTTGTGATCACTTAACATGTTCTCTAAGCCGCATCGGCTCAGTCTTCCTGAGTTGTCGTTGACGCATCATCTTTCCTAACTGTGGTGGTGCGGCCCCCAGAAATGCGCCTTGTAGACTTTTAGAGCTAATGCGGGCTCGTGTAATGAGTTTGTTGTTCTCTGTAAGACAGTTGTCGCTCCGCTAGCAGGCGGTGGGGGCGTTAGCGAGTCACGTAGAGGACGAGCGTGCCCACCGAAAGCGGCATTGGCTTTGTAGTTTGTCCTGTAGATGGCGGCGTCCTCTGGGCTCTGCTATTGGAGCAGTCAGCATATACGAAAAATTCTGATGCTTAGCGGACGACAAAACTCGCTCTGAAAGCACGTGGCCGGTTTTTCCAGTGCTGAAAAGCCGTTGGAGAAAAACGGTGGAAAGGGCCGTCATGATAGCCTAAAGAAACTTGTTAAAGACAGAAAATCAGATATTTTCTAATAAAATGTGAGTAACGTAAGGTAATGGAAAGCCATTACCACAGAAATAATTGGAAAATTATAGCGTATTCAAGGTATAAGTGCGATCTCGGTGTGATAAATTGTTTTTCCGTTATTCTATGTTACACAACTTGTAAGCTGTACCAAATTTAAAAAACTGAAACTCGGTGCGACTACATCGACTTTTAAAAAGTGTCAATGAACAGTACTCGCAGACATCTTTCGTATAGTCCATGCCCTATTTCCATTTGGGAATTTAATAACTAGATTAATTCACACCGTAAAAGGAGCGGCAGCATTAAAGAGTAACAGGAGTTAAGAACGTAAAAATAGGTTCATAATTAATTGTTGATATTTATTGGCAATAATATTACCAAGAGTAACGTTTCCCATGGTAAAAGTGTAATTTGTGCAAAATCTCAGTTCAGTACTGAGAAGACTATAAAATTTGGAAGTGATTTCATGTATAATACTTGTATATATCAATAGATTTATATATTTACACGATCAGGAGTCAAATACATTTCACTTGACTCATGTGACCCATGCAAGAATATAAACGTCCGGCCGCTATCTTGGCCGAGGCTGGACGGTTTGGGCAGTATTGACATGCTGTCTCTGTGTGAGTTGGACGAGCGGCGAACAAGTGACTTCGTGAAAGTAATGAGATTTTTCTAAGCGTGGAGTTGTGGATAGAAAATCTTCCGTTTCGCCAATGAACATTTAGCAATACTTTCGAGCTGTAGACTCAGTGTATTTTTTTCATCAGAGAAAGATTCCAAATTCTGAAATTTTACCGTCGATCTAGAGTGTGGATTCCGACTTACGACTTTTGTCAGTTATCATCCCAGATCTTCAACTTGAATCTGAAAGAAGATGAACATTCGTGCACTCAAACCCCTGTGATTTGTGAACATTATTACCCAAATCCCTACCTCCCTGTTTGATTGGTAACTGTAATTTATTATGGAATAATTTAGGCAAATGCAAGTGAATAGCTGGTCCCTAGAAATTAAACGCAACCAGACTTGAGAAAAAGATCAGACTTTCATTGCAGCCCCTGATGGTGTTCTACTAACTAAAACCATAATAAACAGATAATTTCTACGGAAATGTCGCGGGCTCAAACGTGTTCCAGTGATCCACTGGACACCGATTTTAAGTAACATTTGTTCAGTTCGGTACTTTAATCTTACTCTTATAGTTTTGGATCACGGAGTTCATGGTTCGCTTCCCGACCTGGTTGGGGATATTATCTACCCGGAAACTGGATGTTTGTTTGTCCTCATCATTTCACCATCATCATCATTCGTGACAGTAGCTAGAATCGACTGTGTAAAGTAATGGACTGTGTAAAGAACTGGGAGTTTGTACGGGCCCAGTTGAGCGCCCCACAAACCAGACATCAACATCACACACTTACATTTTCAAGATAGTGCACGTAGGAACTGGTGGAGATTACAGCACAGTCGCGTGATGTCCCTGTTTATTTCTCCTGTACTCCTTACATGAGCTATGGATATTTTATTTAACAAGTGCTACATATTTTACAAAAACGTGTGGAGCTATGTTGTAATGTTCGGAACGTTTTCTCAGTATGTAAATGAGACTAATGTACAGTTACATTTCTGGGAGACAAGTAAATTTTTGAAACCTCCTGGCAGATATAAATTTTTATTGTTTAGATAACACGGTTACTTACGTGTAATTGTTAAACGATTTTGTAGATTACTACATTAACGTCATTCTATCCGTATATTGCAGATCTGAGAATCTGAGAATCACACCTAGTTACGGTTCACACTCATCATGAAATAAAGTATTTCACACCAAGGGAAGTTGGTTTCTAGTATTATAATATCCAAAACTTGTCTTCTGGCACGTGTCTTAATCGGCTTTAACATACGAATTTGCGTACTTTATAGCAGATTGACAGCTTAGAGGTAGTGAGCGAAGGACTATGTCAGACCTGTGATGGAAAACCAAAACAAATTCGTCACATAAAGTCATTACTTTCAGCCGAGTGAGAAGGAGCACTGATTAAGATATGGATTAAAGTTATAAAGGAGTTGAACTGAGGCCTCTGTCCGGTTACATTTTTCGTGGTTTCCCTAATGTTGAGATATCAGTTAGAACAAGACCAAAGACGATGTCTTGGCCGATCTTGCCTACCTCAGTAAAAAGTTTGTCTCCAATGATGTTATTATTCAATGATTCATCATCGATATTGGCTTTCGGAGCTGAAGGCCCACTCATGTTGTAACCTCCCCCTCACTTATCGACCTTAATGACAGTGAAATATTAAACAGCGTGTACCTAATGGAAATTTGGAAAAAGCAATCGTCACCGAGGTTAATTTGTCGGTAAAGAGGGAGGAAAGGGTTACATCTAAATGAAAGGAAAAATGCTAATGAAACTGGTGGGAATTAATTTTGAAAAGGGGTAAAGTTAATAAAGAAAGTAAATGTGCGGCCGTTACGTTAACAATCAACTAGCGGTAATTAGATATTTGAGATTTGGGAGAAATTACGGTCACCAGTCCTAAGGACAATTACTATAGTAACTGAAAAAGAAAGATTATTACACATATAATTGGCACTAGAAGCGTGGCAACTGAAAGTTGACAAGTGTAGTGTGAAAACTGAAAGTTTGTCAGAAGTAATAAATTTCGCTGCACTCTAACTTAATTTAGCAAAAGAATTAATAAAACCGGAAAATCGAAAGTTAATTTAGTGACTGAAGTTAATAGTGAGCTTTCTTTCTGAAGCACATCGAAATTCAGTAAAATACGGTTAGTCTTGGACTACCTCAACAATCATTTCAAAAGCTACTTGAATCTACGCAATTTAGAAAGAAGAGATTTAACTTTGAACTTGAATTAAATGATTCTGAACAATTAACAATAGTAAAATTTAGTACGTACCAAGCTGAGCTGCAGTCACAGGTAAGCTAAAATACGGTAGCAAAACTCGCACTCTTAATTTGTGCTTGTGTAATCTAGATATTGTAGCCAGCTATGAATACTTTAACTGAACTTTGAAATTAAAGCAGCGAAATTGAATTATGTTACTTTAATGCTGGCGTTTGAATTTCAACGACACTCGGGTTCATTTCGGAAAAGGTAGGGACCCTGCTTGGCAATGCAATTGGGACAATGAGCAACAAAGATTCACGCTAAGTTGCTGTAATTTTGTGATGCAACAATTTTAAAAGTTTGAAAAGCTGAGGTCTGCCATACAGTTCTAAAACTTTACGTGCTTCCAGTCTTCCTTGTTGGTTGATTGAAGGTTTGAAGCCGTCGATCGAGGAGGTGGTGACAGTCACTCATTGTCGGCCGTCGCTGTTGCAGAAGCTGGATGTTGGCGCGCCTTCTTCTCGACACGGTCACCAGACGAAACGGGCTCTTGATGTGCGCCAGCTAATGCTTCCCGTCCGCGACACCATGTCAGAAACTATCATCGCAAGTCGAGCGCAATTACATGCTGCCAAACCCCGAAAACGCGGCAACTCGCGCGAGCTTCACACAACGCACCTGCTCCACTCGCTACTCCCGCCAGACACTCTCTGCCCGCGCTCCACGCGGCAGAGTTAACACTACCAAAGTTCCTACACACTTTGATTCTTCACACGACCTATCGATGTAATCGTTCGATAGCAGTTTTCCCTAGGCGAGACCCAGCGTAAAAATACAAATAATATTTACGAAACAAACCAATTATACATCGACATAAATGCATAAATATATATATAGAAATAGTAAAACAATTACAATATGTAAAGACACAGAAATGTCATATATTCAGATAACAAAAATAAGGAAAACAAATTTATAGTACAATAGATTGAAATAGGAGGATATGCATTTCCGTCGTTACAATGTCTCCTTGATGACTGCAGGACACAAAGCCTTACGCCTCGCCTGGGCCAATCCACTTTGGAGTATTGATAACTGGTAACATGTTGCCTGGTTGGACGTGCCTCGTTTCAAATTGTATCGAGCTGATGGACGTGTACAAGTATGGAGACAACCTCATGAATCCATGGACACTGCATATCAGCAGGGGAATCTTAAATGCTGATGGAGGCTCTATAATGGTGTGGGGCCTGTGCTGGTGGAGTGATATGGGAATCCTGATACGTCTAGATACGACTCTGACAGGTGAAACGTACGTAAGCATCCTGTCTGTTCACCTGCATCGATTCATATCCATCGTGCATTCAGACGGACTTGGGCAATTCCAGCAGGACAATGCGACACCTCACACGTCCCGAATTGCTCCAGAGTGGCTGCAGGAACACTCTTCTGAGTTGAAGCACTTCTGCTGGTCACCAAACTCCCAAGACACGAACATTACTGAGCATATCTAGGATGCCTTGCAACGTGCTGTTCAGAAGAAGTCTCCAACCCATCGTACTCTCACGGATTTATGGAGGTTCATGCAGGATTCATGGTGTCAATTCCCTCCAGAATTACTTCGGACATTAATTGAGTCCATGCCACGTCGTGTTGCCGCACTTCTGCGTGCTCGCGAGGGCCCTACAAGACAACAAGCATGTGTACCAGTTACTTTGGCTCTTGAGTGTATTACGAGTGCTGTACAGTTCGCAGTTGCACAGAACAACCCAGATTGAAATAAAGCCCGAAACATTCTTTCTGTCGATCTAGTAAACTAAATGTTTCATCTTAATGTTTAGTGTCTGCGTTACGCTCGTTTGTCGTGAAATTGACATCAAAATAATCTTTTATCATCGCATCAAACAGTCTGCAAGTCGATGACCATGTGGCCCCCTCGCTGTTACCACGGCAGTTCGTGATCCCTTCCTACCAGGAATCTTTCAATTATTAAAAGTAGAATGAAAATGGTGTAATTTATTTAACACAGACTGTACTGATTGAGAAATTCTATGTTGGCGCCACCCATTACATTAAGTCGTATGTCCTTGCTCATCTTGATAAAAGTATGTTGAGCTTGACTAGGTTATGTGTATTCAGAAATCATACTACAAACTCCGTCAGCGTTCTCGCTTCCCGCGCCCGGCCAGGGTTCGCTTCCCGGCGGGGTTAGGGATTTTCTCTGCCTCGTGATGACTGGGTGTTGTGTGATGTTCTTAGATTAGTTAGGTTTAAGTAGTTCTAAGTCTTAGGGGACTGATGACCATAGATGTTAAGTCCCATAGTGGTGAGAGCCATCTTTGAACTCCGTCAGCGTAAACCAATATTCTGGCATAGAATACAACTGCGAGTTTCTGTTCTCCGCTTACAACAGGGCCATGGTGCCACGGAACATTACAGGAATAAACTAAACTCTTTATTCCATGCGAAAGGTGTATTATGATGTAATTTGTTGTGGCCATGGTTGAAGAGGCATAGACATCTCTAAGAAGGACAGTCACTGAAGTTGGAAAGAAAAATATAGGTACAAAGAAAGTATCTGCGAAGAAACCATGGGTAACAGAAGAAATACTTCGGTGATCGATGAAAGAAGGAAGTGCAAAAATTGTCAGGGAAATTTAGGAATACAGAAATACAAGTCACTGAGGAATGATATAAGTAGGAAGTGCAGGAAAGCTAAGACGAAGTAACTGCATGAAAAATATGAAGAAATCGGAAAAGAAATGATTGTCGGAAGGACAGACTCAGCATAAGGAAAGTTAAAGCAACTTTCGGTGACATTAAAAGTTAGAATGGTAACATTAAGAGTGCAACTGGAGTTCCACTGTTAACTGCAGTCGAGAGAGCGGGTAGGTGGAAAGAATACATTGAAGGCCTCTATAAGGGGGAATATACGTCTGATTGGATAGAAGAAGGAACAAGAGTCGATTTAGGAGAGATAGGGAATCCAGTATTAAAATTAAAAATTAAGAGAGCTTTGGAGGACTTGCGATCAGATAAGGCAGAGGGGATAGATAACATTCAATCAGAATTTCTAAGATCATGGACAGAAGTGACGACAAAACGACTATTCACGTTGTTGTGTAGAAGTGTGCGAGTCTAGTGACTTACCGTCTGACATTCGGAAAAATATCATGCATGCAGTTCCGAAGAGTGCAAGAGCTGACAAATGCGAGAATTATCGCACATTCAGCTTATCAGCCCACGCATCAAAGATACTTACCGGAATAATATTCAGAAAATCGTAAAAGATAATTGAGGATTTTTTAGAAGACTATCAGTTTTGCTTTAGGGAAGGGTAAGGCACCGTAGTGGCAATTCTGACTTGGCGGTTGATAATGGAAGCAACACTAAAGAAAAACCAAGACACGTTCATAGCATTTGTCGACTTGGAAAAATCGTTCGACAGGTTCAAATGGCTCAAATGGCTCTGAGCACTATGGGACTTAACTTCTTAGGTCATGAATCCCCTATAACTTAGAACTACTTAAACCTAACTTACCTAAGGATATCACACACATCCATGCCCAAGGCAGGATTCGAACCTGGAACCGTAGCGGTCGTTCGGTTCCAGACTTTAGCGCCTAGAACCGCACGGCCACATTGGCCGGCGTTCGACAGGGTAAAGTGTTACAAGATGTACAAAATCCTGAGGAAAATAACGTAAGCTACAGGGAGAGACAGGTAAAATGTACACGAACCAAGAGGGAATAATAAGAGTGGAAGACAAAGAACGAAGTGCTCTTATTAAAATGGATGTAAGATAGGGATGTAGTGCTTCGCCCCTATTTTCAATCTGTACATTGAAGAAGCAGTGATGGAAGTAAAAGTAACGTTCAGGAGTGGAATTAAAAATTCAAAGTGAAAGGACATCAGTGATACGATTCTCCCATGTAATTGCAATCCTGAGTGAAAGTGAAGAATTACAGGATCTCCTGAATGGAATGAACATTCTAATGAGTACAGAATATGGACTGAGAGTTAATCGAAGAAAAACAGAAGTAATGAGAAGTAGCAGAAATGAGAACAGTGAGAAACTGAACATCAGGATTGTTGGTCACAAAGGAGATGAAGTTAAGGAGTTGTACTACTTAGGCAACGAAATAAACAGTGACGGATGGAGGAAGGAGGACATCAGAAGCAGACTAGTACTTTCAAAAAGGGCATTCCTTGGCGCGAGAAGTCTATTAGTGTCAAAAATGGGCCATAATTTGATGAAGAAATTTCTGAGAACGTTCAAATAGTTCAAATAGCTCTGAGCACTATGCGACTTAACTTCTGAGGTCATCAGTCGCCTAGAACTTAGAACTAATTAAACCTAACTAACCTAAGGAGATCACACACATCCATGCGCGAGGCAGGATTCGAACCTGCGACCGTAGCGATCACTCGGTTCCAGACTGTAGCGCCCAGAACCGCACGGCCACTCCGACCGGCTCTGAGAACGTACATTTGGAGCACAACATTGTATGGTAGACTGTAGGAAAACCGAAAAAGAAGAGAATCTAAGCGTTTGTGGGTACGAGCTACAGTCGAATGCTGAAAATTGGATGGAGTGATAAGGTAAGGAATGAGGACGTTCTGCGCAGAATCGGAGAGGGAAGAAACACGTGGAAAACACCGGCTAGGAGAAGGGAGAGAATTATTGGATATCTGTTAAGATACGAAGGAGAGACTTCCATGGTACTAAAAGGAGCTGCAGAGGACAAAAACTGTAGAGAAAGACATTGACTGGAATACATCCAGAAAATAATTGAGGATGTAGGTTGCAAGTGCTACTCTGATATGAAGGGGTTGGCACAGGAGAAAACTGCCATTGTCCTTGTAGTGCGCAAACGAAGCGGAAACATTCTTGAAAGGTCTGTCTTTGTAAACTAATCGTGTGCCGCCGTAACTAAAGTATACGGTGCATGACAAAATGGCGCTATCCAAAACTGGCTTCGAGGCAACTGTGATACACCACGGGCAATAGATGACAAGGGTGAAATACTTCTGCTGAGATGTGTGTGGGCGGATAAACGTACAACAGTTGAGTAAGCAACCGCCCAGATGAACAGAGGTGTTATCATTACTGTCGTCTCAACGACAGTTCAGTGAATGTTTGCTGAATATGACACTCTACAGCAGGGGCTTCGCTCGTGCACTCGTACTCATTGCTGTTCATCAGCGAAGAAGGCTGGAATTTCCACATCAGTACTTCAGCTGGACGGTCACTGAGTGACGACAGGTGGCCTTTTCGGATGAATGGCGTTTTATCCTCCATTTGACACATTGGTGTGGACGGTATGAAACATCAAAAGCAAACAATCTGCCGTAATCGTCCAAAGGGCCATGGCCGGAGGAAGGAGCAATATGATCCGTGAAACGTTTTGGTGGCATTCATTTGGTGACCTCGTATTTCTGGAAGGCACCCATGGGCTTCATGTTCGACGCTTTTTCCCCTTCAGACTTGCTTGATGTGGGTCACATCAAGCAAGTCTGAAGGTAGGAGGTCACCAAATGAAAGCCACCAAAACGTCTTTTGACGATTATGTATGAATTAGTCACTCTGACCGTATTTACAAGTAGACAGAGGTTGGCCTGTAGAAAGAGGCTGGCGTCAATGATGATTCTCATTACATAGTATATTCCTGTGAAGCTGCACCAACCAATAGAAGCTTCAGGATTTATGTACTACTTAATAGCTGCTATCATTATTAGGCCCTCTTTCTTAACAGCGCCAATTAAAACAAATAATGTAATGAGGGGACTGAAGCCTCCTGACAGAACTTTGGTTCCCTTCTTTGTGAATGTAAGCAAAACATTTATTGGTCACATCTTACGACATACAGGTGGCACCTCAGTCCACATCTCTCTACAAGTAGGTGACAACTACTTATCATTTCTTCAGATTATTTGTTTTGAGGTTTCTGGGTGCGGCTATGCCGGTGTCGCTTTTCGTTGATGCGGCTTGCTACGAATATACTTTTTTGAGATTCCCGAGGTGTCAACCTTGCTTTGGCACGTCACACTTCTGACAACACTACAGTGTCAATTGCAACACAATACAGAATTCTTCTGTAGACGCCTTTAGCAATAGAGCATAGGCGATCATTTTTGATGGTCTTGCATCTACCTTTCTCTTCGATTGGATTTCTATATTGCTCCCCTGTGTCCTTATTCTCAGGATGGCTCCAGCGTGATCACTCCCTCTGGCTTACCTGAGTAGGTCCACGGAGCTGTGGAACCAAGTGAGCATTAACGTTCGGCTGATGTATGTGAATCCAAAAGGCGGGTAGGGAGATGCTTCCTCGCTTCCTCTTTGTAACAGGCTAGCCGCGAGCATGGGTGCCGTCCTCAAAAACTTGCTATCAGTCGTAGCAGTAGATTGGCTCTGATACACGGCACCAAGCCATCAGTCCCACATCAATTTCTTGGAGCCGACGAGAGCTGATCGGTATGGCCAAAGTTTTGAAATGTTCCTGGCTTGACGTGGTAGGTGACGGTGAGCGGATTTGATCTGAACTGGCAGCGGTATGCCCATTCCCACCTCAGGTACACGGTCAGTCATATCAAAATCTAACTGTTTAATCAGAGTGAACAGAAACAGTCTGAAAAGCTGTGGGTTGTGCTGAGAAATAATTTTAAAAAAAAGTTCCATATGTTGCGCCGTTTCCAAGTAGTTTGCACTGAAGGTCGTAGCAAGCAAGAATTCAAACGGCCCACCACAAACAGTCGCCAATCGTGTTTTTAATTTGGTTTGCTAAAACGGAAGAAGAGGGCGATACAGAAATTAAATACTGGACTGGACGCTAGTAAGAACTGAATCAGAGCCAAAGTATGAGCAGTCTCGTGCTTTGTCATCTACGCAGTGAGGACAACTGATACTAATTTTATCTGGCGGGCCGTTTGAATTTGCACGCGCAATGGACCGATTGGTTAAATACAAAACTGGTTAACCAAGAAACGGGGCTACTTATAGAATATTTTTCTCAACAATTATTTCTCTGCACAACCTACTCTCCGACACACATACAAGTGTATGACACTGTATATCCAAGGGAACATCAGCACTTTGAATTGAGGAAGCAAGTTCCTCACGTATTTACATTCATCGACTTTTCTTGAACTTTCTTCGGCAACGAATATTCTAAAACGGTCTTATATACGTGAAAGATAAATACACGACAGGAAAATTTTAAAGGGAACTGTCACGTACCTTTATTTGATATTTCGCATACGTTGCTAGGCTGTTGATATTTCGCATACGTTGCTAGGCTACTTGTATCAGGGAGGTAAATCAGTTGAAGTGTCTATCGATTTTGACCAATCTCAGACCTATTGCGAGCATTCTATCAGCACCTAATTCACTGCTTTTTGCGGATCGCTTTCATCATGAACAAAACTGTCAACTACTAAAACTTCATTTGAAAATGTCTATACGGTTGCTTCAGGCAACAAGGTAAAATTCCTTGAATTTAACCGTGTCCTTCCAGATCAGCCTGTTTTAGTTGTATCTACTTTATCAAATCTCCAAAACGTTTTTCAGGTTGTCGCTTATGGGTTCCTTTTTAGAACCTATGCCGAACGTTACCAGCATTTACTGACAGTCACCACCAACCCTTATTAGCAGGGAGATATGAGCTGCTTTCGGTGACGTCTTCCGTCAGCTACTCCCATCAAATCTGATACAAGAGCAATGCCCGACTTATTTCCTAACACTTCCCGCACAGGGTGACCATAAGACTTTACCCTGATATGAAGATTAAATATTATATTGTTGACGGTAAGGTCTGTATTATGTTACAGGTCTAATAGGGAACCCTAGTAGTTCCAGTACAGCTGTGTCTCATTCAACACTTTCTGCATAAGAAGCGCTGTGTGAGCTATGTCGTAAAAATGGCTAAGCGGAAGTTTTGCGACCCATGTTGGAAAGAAAGCTCTTAATATCAAGTGAACCAGAGCATGGATGGAAGCTTTTACAGGGACGGGGTCGATTCAGATTGGGACACTTGGCGGGAGACCATATGTTTCGGAGGAGAATGTGCAAACAGTTCAAACCTTTAGTCGACATAGAAATCCATTAATATGATTTTTGGGAGCTTCAAGTGCCAAATGGTACAGTGCATCAAGTGGTTCGCAAACGCATTGAATTGTATGCGTACAAAGCCCAGATTGTTCAGGAAGTACAAACAGAGGGCCACTCAAAGCGTGAACAATCCGAAATGGACATTCTGAACGGTTTGAATGAGGACAATGATCTCTTGCTGCATGCGTGGTTTTCCGATGAGGCTACGTTTTGTGGTTCAGCTATCCGCCATAATGTCCGGATCTCGGGATGAGAAAATCCTCACAATGTACGAGAACACATTCGAGATAGTCCGAAGGGTAATGTGTGCTATAGGTTAATAATGTGTCATCGAGTGATAGCCCGATTTTTCTTCCATGAAACCAAAGTAAGTGAATCTGTTTATTTAGAAACGTTGGTGAACTATGCCATTCCCTAGCTACAGGATATGTAAGACACTATCGTATTTCAGCAGTATGGTGCTGCCCCTCATTGATCTCCAGAAGTCCCCGATTTTCTCAATGAAACCTTATCCAACAAGACTGGCAGAGTCTGTCCGAGTCCACAGTCCCCGTCATCACCTGACATTACCTCCTTAGATTTCTATAATTGGGGGGGGGGGGGGGTATGTGAAAGGAATTGTGTACATAACAGCATTTACTGATTTTGTCACATTTCAAAAACGCGGCAGAGACGCCATTGTCTAAATTACATGAGGCATGTTGCAGAATGTGCGGTAAGAGATTTAATACCGTCTTGATATTATTAGAGTTATCAGAGGTGCGCATGTTGAAGTGATTTAAATATTGAAGTGTATTACCTGTACTGAACGTTAATGTAAGGTTCTAAACTTAATGAGTATTGACGCAGGTGGTGTAACGCTTGTTTCACTTTTTGTATCCAATAGAGTTACTTTGTTTAGGTATCAAGGTAAATACTTATAGACACAACGTGTTTTGGAGCAGTTATCACATTTACTTTAATCAAGACAAGTGGCTGTTAATTTGTCTTTTATTACAGCTAGTGGTTTCGGTTTACGCCATCATCACGCTAACAAGATACACAAAACAAAGCATGAGGTAGTAAATATGCATGACAAATCAGTTATACAGAACATAGGGGGTATATATTACTCTTACTACAGATCAAATACTAATCACAGCCGGCCGGTGTGGCCGAGCGGTTCTAGGCGCTTCAGTCTGAAACCGCGCGATCGCTACGGTCTCAGGTTCTAATCCTGCCTCGGGCATGGACGTGTGTGATGTCCTTAGGTTAGTTAGTTTTAAGTAGTTCTAAGTTCTAGGCGACTGATGACCTCAGCTGTTGAGTCCCATAGCGCTCAGAGCCATTTGAACCACTGGTCGCAAGTTATAATAATGCGTCAAGCCTTACGACCTGAACTGCAGCGTAGAAGTCGGGGGTTGGATGACCGCCACAGTAGCGAGGCTGGGATCTTTGTGGTCAGGATAACCTGGATTCGTCACCCTGGGCGTCGCTGCAGTGGCGTGCTGAGAGATGTTATGCACCTATCTCGAAAAGGTATTGCCAACAACCTCTTTATTCCATAACAAAGTCCAATGGTGTTGACGATACCTGGAGGCGGCCAATGCCCTCCAAGATGCAGGCTGTTCTCGGCAGTGAAAGCCGGTAGAAACGGCCCATTCTTACAGACAGCGCGTGACGTTCCACTCAGGTAATGATGGCGTCCAGTGAAACGAGGCCGTCAGCAGTGCTCTGTGCGAGGCACACGAGTGCAGGCAGAAATGAACGACGGTCCCCAGAGAGGACTATGTCCCCACAGCCAGTGGTGACCAGTGACGGTGCAGTTCAAGCCGTGGCAGTTGGCCAGCTATATGATCCAGGCTCAACCCACAGTCAACCATAGCAGCCTACCAGCAAGCTGGCCAGAGGGAGACCCACCGGCCAAAACGCACCAAGTCAGCAGCATTAATAGTGCAGGCCCACAGTTAGCAAAGTCCAGGCATGCAGTTTATTGACTCATCTGCAGTTGTAGATCATCCTTCGCTGGTATCGAGCTAGCAACTGAACGTGACTGTTGGCACCTGTATAATTTTGATGTATACATGCCAGCCTTGTCTGCTACTGTTTTCGAAATGGTCGGTTTCTGAAATCCAGGTCCCTAGGTTGGTGATGCTCTGACGTGTCACTTTAGCAACGGTGACATTATTGCTCCAGCTTTACCGTCCTGTCAGAAACATCATAGAACTGTAGGTGATGTGATAGTACCGCAACTTCTCAATTCGGAAGTCCCAAGTGGAGACATCTGCAGTGTCAGTGTACTGATACATCTTCGTGTGCAGAACTACTGCGGCTGAGATTTGTTGCGTCATTCTCCCTATGACGTCTTTTACCTAAGACAGTCACAGGTACGTCCTTCTTCGCAATACTGGGTTTGGCTCAACAACGAGTGTCCTTCCCCAAGAGGGAGTGTGTCTGATTTGAAATCACAGATCTATCTGATCGTCAGGTAAGTGTAAACATGTCAAAGTGTATCCAGATACAGATGTTTGTTACGAAGAACTCACCAAATCAAGGAATAAGTGATTCTCCATGATGCATTTACTGTTTTATATTGGTACTTAAATTTTTTCTCTCCAGCCTTACAGGGCTTCGGGTTGACTACGTTTTCCACCCTGTTATGTGACTCAGTTGCAAGTTTTGTGCCTTGTATTTGTAAGTGCACCAAGCTTAGAACATACTTCTGTGCTACATGTTAAGCATGTAACATTAGATATGACAAGACAGATGTCAGATTCTATTTCCTGTCATTTGCATGTATGTTTCTCATTTACATTAAATGGAATGTCTGTACATCTCCATCTAAATGTTGTTTTATGGCTTTACTATGTTTATTCAGGTGAGCAATAATGTTATGTATTACGTAGGCAGGGAAATATTTGTGCAAATTTTGTTGTATTAATTAAATTCAAATACTTTTCTTTCGTGTTACCTAAATCTATATACAGTTCTACATTATTCTTACATCTCATGTGTTTCCGCTTTTGGTGTTGGGATGTTGCCCTGTTCCTTTTTTATTATGCCTTGTACTAATGACCTCTGATGATATAGTGAAGTCTTTTCTCTTCTTATATTTGGAGTATGTGTTTCATGGAATGTGTTGAAAAGATTTTTAAAACTGAAAGCATCAAGCCACACTAGTTACATCTTTGCTTTAATTAGCTCTTCGTAACAGACATCTATGGTCTTCTATGTGGTTTTGTCCCAACTGGCTAACCTTATCAGGGGAGGCAATCTTTCTCCACTCATTCTTCCGAGATGTTCATTCCCGTTTGTTGTATTTTCTTATATTTTGTAGAGTATTTAAATATTTTCAGTTCTTCCTCAAGTTACGAATTTCGCAACCGGTCGGCTCTTAAGCTCCCTGTACTGCTCTTAGAACCCTCATCTCCGTTATTTGTATGCGACTTTCTTTGACGTTTACTTATAATCCACGATTCACTTCCGTAAACAAACATCGGAACTCCATTGCCATATAAAATTTCGATCTTGTTCCCTAGGTTTTATTCTTTAGACTTTTGTTTATTATTCCATACAAATTCACAAACTTTTCTAATTTCCTCTAAATGACTTCGTCATACTCGCATGTGACTCTCAACCCAAATTATTAAAGATTTTAAATTGTTCTATTACTTTGTTATTGATCTCAGTTTCTGCCCATACATGATATTTCTCATTGAAAGCCACTGATTTTGTCTTATTTCCTGAAATCGTCAAAATGTACTCTTCACAAACATCAAGTAATAAAAGTATTGTCTTCTGTTGAACATCTTCACTTTTTGCCAATAGTGTGGCGTCGTCTACGTATAAAAGACAATTCAAGCGGAAATTGACGTTAATCTTAATTCCTCCGTTAAAAATCTCCTACCATTTCCGAATTACGTCATCTAATAAACGATAAAAAGTTTGGGTGAAATGCTACACCCTTGTCTTACTTCTGTTTGCCGCTAGAGTGCCATTTACATCTAAAATTACAGTTGTCTCCTTGTACAGATTTTTTAAAACTTTTATTATGTGTTGTGGAAATGGTCTTTTCCACATGATTCTCCACAGTTTCTGTCAACATTATCGAATGCATTATTAAACTCAGTGAATACTAAATGGGTTTCCTCATTATACTCTCTTTTTTCGATTATTTGTTTTATTACAAATAATGGATCTATTGTCGATCTGCCCCTTCGAAATCCCATTTGTTCTCCGCTCTCAGCTATAACCTTTAGTCTCTTTTTCATTATCCTTGCATAAGCTCTGTATAAGGGGTCAAGTAAGGTGACTCCGCTGCAGATCTCGCAGCTACAGAGGTCTCCTTTCTTAAATAGTGGTATCATCTGTGCTTGTGACCGTCCTATTGGATTACCTCCCTTCGCCAGCATATATTAAATAAATGTGGTAATTTCTTCCCATATTTAGAAGTTCACCCCTTTATACCATACACACCAATAGTTTTTTTTGTTTTTTTGTGAAGATGAGACTTCTCTTAATTCGTCCACAAATAAATGGTCTACACATCATATTTAAAGTTCATGCTCTATATTCTACGTGAATCAATTTTATCCATACTACAAGCTATTGTAGCGTTCTGTCCAGTTTTCTTGTTGGATGTTACTTATTTGAACAACTTCTCTTATCCCATTTTATTTAGCATTTTCATTGTTTTATAAGCTATCATTTGTCTCCCGTCAGTACCTTCGTGCATTAGAGCTTATAAACCTGTCCGAAGATTCTTGACGAGCTCTTTTCACTGCTCGATTTGCTGCATTTCTCTCATATTTGTAAATCTGTTGAGGCTCCTCTGTTGGTTCGTTGACAAACTTAATATCAGTGTCTTACTTTTTCTTTATAACGTCATCTATTTCTGGTGTCCAAATTTTTAATCATTTCTTCCTTCTTACCATTTTCTATTTTTCCTAAGGCTTTGTCAGCAGTTTTGTTAATAGCAATTTCTATATTTTTCGATTCCTTCCCTATTTCTTCCACTCTCTTCTCTAGTTCTTGATTAAGTCTTGGTGGTACAAATCTCGTATGCTTTGTTCATTTAGTAGATATATTTTCTACATTGTTTCCTCCGCCTTTTCGTCTGTCAACTTTTTGTTCTTTCTCCATTTAGTGGACATATCTATTTCAGATATCACCAAGAAACAGTCACTGTCAACTCTTCTATCTCTTACATTCTCTCCTACCATATCATTAATGATAATGTAAATTCCTCGAACGGGCCATGTGCAGTTACGGTTATGTTTTTTGCAGAAGGAGGTATTGATTACCTTTAGTTTGTTGAAAGAAACAATCTTCTATTATTATTTATGACATGTTCTCCCATCGTTCCCACAATCTTTGGGACAGGTTTATTCCCCATTCTTGCATCCAAGAACTGTTAGGATTTGTCGTAGAAATCTATAGCCTCCTCTTTTCCCATTACACCCAGAGCGTAAACTGCAATGATAGTCAACTTCTGTCTCTCTTCTTTGACAGTTAAAACGATAAATCTTCCATTTATATGGCTGCACTCTCTCTTCCTGTCTTTTATGTATGCAAATGGCAACCTCTTTGCTCGCTCTCTCCTACTTTCGTGTTCCTGTATATAACATCAAATATTCTGCGACATACCTGTTACACTGTGGCTTTCTCGTTGTTTCTGTTATGGAAGATGAGTCTGCCTTTGCGTACTTTAAAATTTCTGCTAACTTACGATCTTTGTTTCCTAAATGTCTGTTGTTCCATGTTGCTACCTTAAGACTGTTAGCAAGCCATTTATTCTTAATCTATCTCCTTGCCGAATCCCATCATCGGTAGTAGTGCAGCAAAGAGAGCTTGAGAACAATTTGTTAGTGCATGTTGACTACCTGAGGGGCAAGCAAACTTTTAGGGGCAAACCTATTGTCCACTTTCGATTGACAGGTCAAACTATTGTTCTGCTTAATGGATTAGGACACCTTGCAGATAATCTATCCTGAGAAAGCCCCTACCCCTCCTACCCACTCTTCTCATTCCCCTCCAGCTTCTCCTCTCCCTACCCCTCTGGCAAATTCTCACCAGTACTTGCACACTTCTGGTCCTGAGCTATTCTAATAGGCACTTCACACTATCAGTTTAATTGAGTAACTAATTAAATCGTTTAATTAATTGACCCTCTCCCTCAGGAAATTCCCAGCCCTCCGCCTACACTCTCCCACCTCGAAATTTGTGGGAAAAAGACTCAATTGACTGGCTATTAGCCGGGGATTCGATTGCAGCGCATGAAATACTCTTTACACAATTTCTGGTATACAAGGCAAGTATATTTTATTTAAACAAGGATCGAATGAGATAGTGCACAATGCCACCACCAGAGGATGTAACACCAACCCATACATCACCCCTCCTTCCCCAACTACCCAGAAAAACTGATCAGAAAAAGACTCAGTCTGTGCTGGAGAGGAGGTGTCTCATGACATGACATTCAAATCAAAGTCAATAGGATATTGATGCATATTCTTTTTTTACTCACTTTGCAGGACACAGGGTTCCCCACTTGGGTAGAGGTCATGATAGCATCCCAACCCCCACTTCCCATGATATAATAACTGCAGTCACCGACAAACGGAATGATGCTACTTATTGGGAGTTTCCGCTTGTGTCTGTCGTCACGGTACCACCATGGGTGTCAAAATCGCCTATTGTTCTAATTACGTATAATGTTACTATGTAATAGCGATCACGAATCGGACATCCACCTCTATTGATCTTAAGGTCCAAAACAAAGAATTCTGTTGACCAGGAGCGTCCAGGCTCAGTTCCTGTTTCTCTCTCTCTCTAGAGACCACTCCCTGAATATCTGTGTAAACCAAAAGCTCCAAACACGCAGACCGAGGCTTTCATCTCTCCTCGGAATACTGTGTTCCTATTGGCAAGTGCTGAACACAAAGTTAGAGCTGACCCAATTTCGTATAGCAAATGAAGTGAAATAATCTATTTGCACTACCCTATCAAATTGATTGTTTCCCATTAATAATCAAACAGATCACTTAAAACACTCACCTCCACATTATAATTATACTTCTTCGTAACAAAAAATATATTCAACGTTTCAGTATCACATGAAAACATTATGCAAATTAAGTAATGAAATTTCCGCAACAAATAGATTGTAGCGCTAAATATATTGGAGGTCTTGCCCCTACGTTTTACAACACAAACGCCCTCCTCTAACACAACGTTTCCACCAAACGCATGTGGTGGAAAAAAGCCGTACTGATAAAACAAACTATCGATAGTTGAAGAGCGCGCAGTCCGCCAACAGCAGGGAAGCTCCATCTGCGCCGGACGGTAGAGAGACCCGAATCCACTGCAGCTGTACACTTAACGCCCAGCATTCACACAGCCATCGTACAGTACGCTCCGAGGTTGGCGCAACTATTACCTGACAGTCAAACGATCAATTTACATTGTGCGAATAATCGTCCAGTGCAGACACCCGTCGTGTTGCATCTTCTTAGCAAAACACACGTCCGTTTCTGTCGTCGCTCACCCAGCACCCTGGTCACTTCGCCAGCCCCCGCTACCATTGGCAAGATCAGACAGGTCGGAACATCCTTTGGTTCTAACCACACATCAGATGCTGAGCTAATTGGCAACTTCCTCGTGACCACACCTGCCGCCAGTTGAGGTGCGCTGGGAAACAGACATCTGTGGTTTTTAAGTATACAGCCAATTCCATCCTGCCATACAGCCCCAGTTTAGAAAATCCACTTTACCCAGCCTGATACAGCGGTGTTGTTGGCCATACATCTCGAATTTCGTACCCAATATGTTGTTTTCTCCCTTTTATACGAGTTATTTTCGAAGACAGAAGAAATCAGGGTATACACGCGTTTATTCGCCGCTAAGGCATCGTTACTTGTAGTGAAAATCATGTAACAGTATGGCATAGGGTATGTTTCTCCTCCCTCTCATCAGATAAAAAGGTCTGCTCTAATTAGCCTAAAATCTGTTACGTCGTCAATCAAAGGGTCAAATGGCTCTGAGCACTATGGGACTTAACATCTGAGGTCATCAGGCCCCTAGAACTTAGAACTACATAAACCTAACTAACCTAAGAATATCACACACATCCATGCCCATGGCAGGATTCGAACCTGCGACCGTAGCGGTCACGCAGTTACAGACTGAAGCGTCTAGAACCGCTCGCCCACTCTGGCCGACCGTCCTGAATCGCAGGACATTTTTGGCCCATGACCGAGTGCTAAGACCTACCTGTCACATAATGCTTCTTCACATTCGAACTTCGCCGGCCATTGTGGGCCGAGCGTTTCTAGGCGCTTGAGTCTGGAACCGCTCGACCACTACGGTCGCAGGTTCGAATCCTCCCTCTGGCATGGATGTGTGTGATGCACTTAGTTAGGTTTAAGTAGTTCTAAGTTCTAGGGGACTGATGACCTTCGATGTTAAGTCCCATACTGCTCAGAGCCATTTTTTTGAACATTCAAACTTCCTTAAAGTAAGCCAGCTCTTCACCACAAATGAAGTCACTTAAGGTAACACCACAGAGAAGCTGTAAATATCAGGTTTATCCGAAGTATCACTTTATAACTTCGGTAATACACTCCTGGAAATTGAAATAAGAACACCGTGAATTCATTGTCCCAGGAAGGGGAAACTTTATTGACACATTCCTGGGGTCAGATACATCACATGATCACACTGACACAACCACAGGCACATAGACACAGGCAACAGAGCATGCACAATGTCGGCACTAGTACAGTGTATATCCACCTTTCACAGCAATGCAGGCTGCTATTCTCCCATGGAGACGATTGTAGAGATGCTGGATGTAGTCCTGTGGAACGGCTTGCCATGCCATTTCCTCCTGGCGCCTCAGTTGCACCAGCGTTCGTGCTGGACGTGCAGACCGCGTGAGACGACGCTTCATCCAGTCCCAAACATGCTCAATGGGGGACAGATCCGGAGACCATGCTGGCCAGGGTAGTTGACTTACACCTTCTAGAGCACGTTGGGTGGCACGGGATACATGCGGACGTGCATTGTCCTGTTGGAACAGCAAGCTCCCTTGCCGGTCTAGGAATGGTAGAACGATGGGTTCGATGACGGTTTGGATGTACCGTGCACTATTCAGTGTCCACTCGACGATCACCAGTTGTGTACGGCCAGTGTAGGAGATCGCTCCCCACACCATGAATCCGGGTGTTGGCCCTGTGTACTTCGGTCGTATGCAGTCCTGATTGTGGCGCTCACCTGCACGGCGCCAAACACGCATACGACCATCATTGGCACCAAGGCAGAAGCGACTCTCATCGCTGAAGACGACACGTCTCCATTCGTCCCTCCATTCACGCCTGTCGCGACACCACTGGAGGCGGGCTGCACGATGTTGGGGCGTGAGCGGAAGACGGCCTAACGGTGTGCGGGACCGTAGCCCAGCTTCATGGAGACGGTTGCGAATGGTCCTCGCCGATACCCCAGGAGCAACAGTGTCCCTAATTTGCTGGGAAGTGGCGGTGCGGTCCCATGCGGCACTGCGTAGGATCCTACGGTCTTGGCGTGCATCCGTGCATCGCTGCGGTCCGGTCCCAGGTCGACGGGCACGTGCACCTTCCGCCGACCACTGGCGACAACATCGATGTACTGTGGAGACCTCACGCCCCACGTGTTGAGCAATTCGGCGGTACGTCCACCCGGCCTCCCACATGCCCACTATACGCCCTCGCTCAAAGTCCGTCAACTGCACATACGGTTCACGTCCACGCTGTCGCGGCATGCTACCAGTGTTAAAGACTGCGATGGAGCTCCGTATGCCACGGCAAACTGGCTGACACTGACGGCGGCGGTGCACAAATGCTGCGCAGCTAGCGCCATTCGACGGCCAACACCGCGGTTCCTGGTGTGTCCGCTGTGCCGTGCGTGTGATCATTGCTTGTACAGCCCTCTCGCAGTGTCCGGAGCAAGTATGGTGGGTCTGACACACCGGTGTCAATGTGTTCTTTTTTCCATTTCCAGGAGTGTACATCTGATATTATTACGATGGTTTTCTCTCCTTGCGTAGGTGGAAAACTAAAATTTCTTTTAAAGATATCGTCGCAACAAAAAATCGCCTGAATACTGTTTCCATTCCTTAATCACATCCGCGGTTCCCTATCCGCTGCTTCCAGGCACCAGGAGGCATGTCATTGGTATCAAATTGATAGGCTAATGAATTGAGCATGTGAGTCACTTTCATGGCGAGTAATTTCTGTTTTTTGAGCAGTCGAAGTACATTCACCAGGTAGCTAAACGGGAATCCCTAGAGGAAAGACGATGTTCTTTGCGAGGAACAATATTGAGTGCCGACATTTTAAGCTAACCGCAGAATGATTCTACGGACGGCAACATATATTTCACATAAGGAACGCGCTTTTAAAAACACTGCCACAACGATTATGTTACCTTCACCTTGCATAAACCCGGTCTTGGTTCTACAGGCACACACAAGAGTTGTTGACGACATCCAACTTAAAATCTATACATGCTTTATAAATAGAAGAGTGGTATTGCTTCCGAATAAGGTGGTCTACCATACAAGTACCGTGACATTGAATACAGATGGTATTCACTGGATGTGTATTAACAAGTGTGGGTGCACTTCGCCGGCCGTATCAGCTCATAATAAAATCACCCTTATCACCGAATTCAGACAGTTATTCGGCTAAGTAACATAGTATTAGGCTGATACTAGTAACTCCCCCTTGTCGCTGCTAGATATTTGGCACGCTAAGAAACAGTATTTGTAACATATTCTGTCTCGATACAATGCCGACAGTGAAACATATGTTTTGCAATATATCCACGATGTTATAGGCGATGGAGGATGATTGTTGATTGAGAATGATCACACACAGTAGATGGTGTGCTACGTGAGGAATCAGTTTAAAAAAATGGCTCGACTGAAGTCCTAAGATGTGGTGTCACCGCCAGACACCACGCTTGCTAGGTGGTAGCCTTTAAATCGGCCGCGGTCCGTTAGTATACCTCGGACCCGCGTGTCGCCACTATCAATGATTGTAGACCGAGCGCCGCCACACGGCAGGTCTAGAGAGACTTCCTAGCACTCGCCCCAGTCGTACAACCAACTTTGCTAGCGATGGTTCACTGACAAAATACGCTCTCATTTGCCGAGACGATAGTTTAGCATAGCCTTCAGCTAAGTCATTTGCTACGACCTAGCAAGGCGCCATAATCAGTTACTATTGATATTGTGAATCATGTACCGTCAAGAGCGACGTTCATCATTAATGGATTAAAGTTAAGTATTCCACCAGCTACGTCCGTTTTTCTAAAGTCTAATTTCCTTGTCCTGTTCCAGACCTCACGCCAGCCTGCGTGAGATAAAACGTGTGCATTTCGGCCTCCTCTAGTAACACGGCGTTGGCACTCCTACCAACCACAACATTGGCGACGAGGCAAAGCCGCGTTCTTCTCTAACCTGCCCTGCTTTACTTGTGTAATGGCTTCGCCACAATCTCCAGATGTACTGTCCGAATTTTATCGCTTACAGAATCAGCAGACGCAGGCATTACTGGATGCCCTTGGACAGCTCGTCGATGTCAACGTGCAATGCAAAACGATGTGGCAGCCGTCGCTCCACCGCTAACGCAGCCACAAACCCGCTGTTGCACCAACTTTTCGATCTTTTGATGCTGCACTGGAAAGCTGGACGGAGTTGTCACCCCAATTTGGATTCCATCTCGCCGCCTACAGAATTCAAGGTAACGAGCGGCAGCCTTATCTCTCATCATCGGTCGACATACAAGCGTGCCATGTGATAGTCAAAGTATTTCCCCAACGCAATGTAACAACTCTGTCCTACGAAGAAATTTTGTCTGCATTAGATGCACATTTCAAAGAATCAGTCAATGTAGTTGCGAAACGGTATACCTTCTTTCGTACATAACATACGGCAGGTCAGACTAATTGTGAGTGGGTTGCAACCTTGCAAGGCCTTACTAGGGATTGTGCTTTTGAGTGTCAATGTGGACTCCCTTATTCAGATACTATGGTGTGTGATGCAATTTAACAGAATGCAAGCAAATCCAGTGCTCAAATCATGCCCGCAGTGCGCTACTAGACATTCGCATGAGAATTGCCCATCACGCCAAGCTATTGGTTTTTTCTGTAATAAAACAGGACATGTTCAGAATGTTTGCCAGAAAAAGCTCAGATCGGAAGCTCCAAACCATTCCAGGCGCTGGAATCAGAATCGAACCAAGGATACTCAGGCTCGCAAACTTCACCCATGGAAATTGATGTAGTTCATTCCACTCCGCCCAGTGCCACTCTATCTAACAGTGACTGTGTTCGTCCCACAAATAGTGTGCGTCAACATCGCTGGAACTCCCATCAAGTCGCAAGTGATTTTGTACCAGAGTCAGTTCACGTTGCACGAGACAGTCGCTCTTGTCGTCAGCAGGACAATAGACTTTTTGTGGACTTGGACATTAACGGCAAAGTGATACCATTCCAGCTCGATACTGGGGCTGCAGTTTCACTGATCAAACAAGACACTTACAAACTGCAGGGCGCACCTCCTTTGTGTACCGCAAATGTTAAGTTAACTATAGTGCGCGTCATATAACTTGGTGGCCGAGTTTAGGTTCGTTCTGCGCATCTGACGTCACAAAACACAGTCAGCCAATGAACAGAGAACGGTGTTGCCAGATCTCGACTGCAGTGGTGAGCACGGACGAGTGTCTTCAGTTTTAGAAACGTTCAGTCATAAATAAAATAATAGAACAAAAGCAATGTCTTGATAGCAGATTTTCTTTTATAGAAAGTTTGGAAAAAGCATTCTTTATACCAACTGCTTCATATTCTATTAATTAATTAAACCAAACAAACAATAAGACTCCTAATTCAGGCGATAGCAAGGAAAGGTGTTTGTTTCAATCTCACGAACTGCTTTTTCGCAATAAAGAACAGCGGTAATTGTTTATTTCCTATTGTACTTCGACGAAGCGTGAGTAATTCATAGTCATGCCAACAGTGTTTATAAGTAGTTGCGTGAGTGTTAGAGTCCTTATGGAATTACACAGTTTGATGAGCTGAGGTAGCGGAATGGTTAAGGTGTTGGGATGCCAAGCCAAAGGTTATGTGTTCAAGCATTGTGCGGTGCTTAATATTTTCTTTATTTTAAAACAATATTGGAGTGCCTTACTTCACGAATGTTATTCGTTTGAATGAAATTTCTAGTGCTTTGCCACTTCATCAACTTTTTCGCTGCTGCAAACACGTGCTCCCCGCATTCGGCGCTGTGCGCGATTTTGTCATCACTGCACTTCTCGCCTGTGCAGACACATGGTGTTCCCACTGCTTTGACACACTTATCATTCGATTTCACAAAAACTATTTGGCCAAAAAATTTGATTTTTACACGTCTTCTTGACTGATACCTTCCCCCCATAAATGACTTAATTTTGTTTTGATGTGCGGCATTAAATGTAGTAAACCATTGCACGAAATTTTGAAGAGTTTGCAGAGGTAAAAGTCCATAGCGTATACTTTCCGTATCGTCGATTTTAGTTGCCACAATGTTGAGAATGAAATGTGGACAAGATACCTAAATTTCATATGATATTTACTGTATAACAATATCTCATTTAATTTAAGTACCACATAGGTGTCGTATGTAATATTGAGAAATATTCCGTCTTTCGCGACTGTAATAAAACTTTTATTTACCCAGGGCGCGTTTGGCTTTATTTTAAAGCACTTCCATCGGTGAAAGCTATGGCACATACACAATGGTATTCATGTTCTATTTCTTGTTTTTGTTCCACAGTCGCAGTTTTACCAATGGTATTGAAATATATCCCTCTTCTGCAACTGTAATAAGCGACTTATTTAGACCAGATGCGTTTCTCTCTTTTGAAGCATCATAAGAGGACTGTATTTTGTGTCCTCCATTGCCAAGTCACCTTTCGTAGTTTTGTGCTGCGGTAGCACAATATTCAACGTTTGTGTTGGCTCATCAGTGTTTTAGCAAATAAATGCTGTTTGTGTGTGCCACACACAAAATTAAATTTGACATAGCTCTGAGCACTTCACTGACAGACGGTATATTCAAGTCCTAATGTTTCTGTAAGTCCACAGTTTTGTTTAATGTATTTTGTCTACTTCCTTTTGATTGATTGAAGTGCTTTAAAATAAAGCCAAACGTGCCCAGTGTAAGTAAAACTTTCGTTACAGTCGCGAAAGGTGGAATATGTCTCAATATTACATACGACACTTATGTGGTACTTAAATTAAATGAAATATATAGGTATCTTGTCCACATTTCATTCTCAGCATTGTGGCAACTAAAATCGACCATCCGGAAAGTATACTCTATGGACTTAACGTCTGCAAACTCTTCAAAATTTCGTGCAATGGTTTACTGTATTTAATGCTGCATAATAACTGCGTTGAACATCGAAACAAAATTAAGTCATTTATGAGGGGAAGGTAACAGTCAGAAGATACGTAAAAATCTAATTTTTGAGCCAAATAGTTTTTGCCAAAGCAGTCAGAACACAGTGTGTCTGCACAGGCGAGCAGTGCAGTGACAAAATCGCCCACAGCGCGGAATGCAGGGAGCACGTCTTTGTAGCAGCGAAAGGGTTACTGCGGCCGTGGTGGCTTTACTTCATGAACTGCGCGCTCCCCCCTAAACATAAGCTTGCGAACTATGCTATACTATGGCGCTGCTTCTCTTGGCGCGTGCGTCGTGTGCAACTGGCAACGCAGCAATCTCCCGCGTCTAGGCGGGCATGCGCGAGCCGCCAAGATAAAAGAATTGAACTATAGCTATTCAGGTCAAGAGATCCCTGTGTTAGGACAATGCAGCCTTCTTGCAACATACAAAGAACAAACAAAACTTGTGTCATTTTATGTCCTTCGTTCTTCTTCTGCAGTGAACTTGTTTGGTTTCGATTTATTTCAGTTGTTTAACTTGTCTATAGTAAATCAGGTCCTATCAGTGAACCAGACTGTGCCTTCAGACAGTGTTTCTCGCCTATGTGAAGAATTTGCAGACATTTTTGCAATGGGTCTTGGATTCGCTAAGAACTATAAAGCACATTTGGAACTGAAAGTAAACGCGCAATCGAAATTTTTCACAGCGCGCAATGTTCCCCATGCATTGTGTGAGGAGGTCGCAAAAACATTACACGATTTGGAATCATAAGGTGTAATTGAACGTGTGCAGAGTTCTCTCTGGGCATCACCTTTATTAATTTTGCCAAAACCTTACGGAAAATTGAGACTTTGTGTGGACTTCAAGGCAACAGTGAATGCACAACTAGTGATTGCTACTTTTCCTTTACCCTGCCCGGAAGCCAAAAGCCACTTCCCCTTGGCAACGCTTACCCATCGATTTTGCTGGTCCATTCTGAAATGCTCGATGGTTGGTTGTGGTAGATTCATTCAGTAATTTTACTTTTGTTGTCCGGATGTCTTCCACGACGTTATCTGCCACCATCCAAGCGTTCTCTGCTATCTTTTGCATTGAAGGTCTTCCACAGACTATTGTTTCCGACAATGGCCCACAATTCATGTCCGCAGAATTTCAGTCATTCTGCAAGGCCACTGGTATTCAATATCTGACGTCCGCCCCGTTTTCGCCACAGTCAAACGGTGCCGCTGAACGATTGGTCAGGGCTTTCAAGTCACAGATGTTGAAGTTAAAAGAGTCGCATTCTCGGGAGGACGCGTTATTGCTGTTTTTGTCCTCGTATCGCTCTCAGCCCCGAGATGGTCGGTTCGCCGGCTGAGTTGCTCCACGGTCGCCCTCATCGAAGCTTGATGTCTTTGCTACATCCGCCGCATCAGGTTCCTGTGCAGCGGCAGACAACTGCTTTCGCCCCAGGCGACGTTGTCTACTACCGCCACTAACGAGGTTCACGGCGTTGGCTCGAAGGGCGCATTCTTCGCTGCCTCGGACGCGCTATGTATCTGGTTTTGGGGGCCTCTGGTGAGGTGCGCCGGCATCTCAACCAGCTGCGCCTCTGTCGTCGCACGGGATCTGCCGCTCCCCGTCTGCTTTCAGCGACGGTGCCGTCCGGTCAGCACCCTGGGGACCCATCTACTGGCTCGCCTCAGCCCCAGGTGTTACCGACGCTGCCTTCCATTTTGCCCCATGGCGACGCGCCGCCGCCTCCGGCACCGCCGCCTGTTCTCCCGCCGGCGACGCCCGCAGTGGTCGCGTCGCTGCAACCGCCGGGCGCCTCCCTGGGTCACGCACCGCCGATCGCTTCCCGTGATCAGTTGTCCTCCGACACGGAACTCTTGCCCGCTCCGGACCATATGTGGTCTTCGCCCATCGGGTGCCCCGGCCCGATGGAGGTCGACCCTTCGGCCCCTCCTGTCTCTCTGCGGGCGCATACACCGCATGTTGGCGTGCACCCTGGAGCAGGTTTTCAGGCGTTTCCTAGCTCCCCGCGGTCCGAATGGCAGGGTTCAGGTGGCACAGCCTCGCCTGTTGTTAGGCTCCCCACCTCGTCGCATACGTCAACATGGGGTCCTCCCCACGGCGCGCGGAAGCCTTATGCCACAACCGTACGCCGCTTTGCGGGGGAGGAATGTGGTGCCACCGCCAGACACCACACTTGCTAGGTGGTAGCCTTTAAATCGGGCGCGGTCCGGTAATATACGTCGGACCCGCGTGTCGCCACTATTAGTGATTGCAGACCGAGCGCCGCCACACGGCAGGTCTAGAGAGACTTCCTAGCACTCGCCCCAGTTGTACAACCGACTTTTCTAGCGATGGTTCACTGACAAAATACGCTCTCATTTGCCGAGACGATAGTTTAGCATAGCCTTCAGCTACGTCATTTGTTACGACCTAGCAAGGCGCCATATTCAGTTACTATTGATATTGTGAAACATGTACCGTCAAGAGCGACGTTCATAATTAATGGATTCAAGTTAAATATTCCACCAGCTACGTCCGTTTTTCTAAAGTCTAATTTCCTTGTCCTGTTCCAGACCTCAAGCCAGCCTGCGTGAGCTAAAACGCGTACATTTCGGCCTCCTCTAGTAACACGGTGTTGGCACTCCTGCCAATGACAACATGAGATATGTACAGAGTCCTATGAATAATAATATGGTTTTTCAGATCTATAATGTTATGCTTTCTAGTAGAAATCCTGTCCGAGATTTGGGGTCAAGTGTCTCAATTCAACCACATACTTGCTTTGGAGCCTATGCAGATGTACGGTGTGGGATCCGTATCAGGTGGGACTGACGGATAACATCGAAAAAGTACAAAGAAGGACCACTCGTTTTGTATTATCGCGAAATAGGGGAGATAGTGTCACAGACATGATACCTGAATTGGAGTGGCAATCATTAAAACAAAGGCGTTTTTCGTTGCGACGGGATCTTCTCATGAAATTTCAATCACCAGTTTTCTCCTCCGATTGCGAAAACATTCTGTTGGCACCCACCTACATAGGGAGAAATGATGATCACGATAAAATAAGAGAAATCAGGTCTCGCACCGAAAAATTTAAGTGCTCGTTTTTCCCGCGTGCCGTTCGAGAGTGAAACGGTAGAGGTACAGCATGAAGGTGGATCATTGAACCCTCTGCCAGGCACTTTATTGTGAATAGTAGAGTAATCACGTAGATGTAGATGTAGATGTCTTTTAATGATTATAGTCAGTGGTGAATCACATTCGTGGTACTCCCATATCTCGAAATGACTCACCTTTCTCGAATCTCGTTGAGGAATCCTATGTTCTAAGGACCCCATACAGCAAAACTCCAGCGTGGTTTTAGACAGTCTCTCTGCATCTTGTAACTTTTCCTCAGCCTCTGCACCTCCCTCCCTGCAACTTAGTCTATGTGATCATTCCAGTGTAAGTCGGAACTGAGCGGAAGTCAGGGAGCGCTATAGCTAGGACCTTCTACAACGCGTGGACAAACAGGGCGAGCTGAGTTAATGCTACAAGACCATGTTTTGACCACTCAGCGGAAATGAGACCCGTGATAACCATGCACAGTGTGTAAAGGCAACGCCGAACTAAACTTTCTACGGCATCACGTGGTACTGGAAAAGACAATTTGAGCTGTTACGGCGTTGTTTTATTATTCTCATCATGGCATATATACATATATTTAGTGTAACAGTGGGCTGTTTCTCATTCGAGACAATTTCGTAACGGTTGCTGTCGTCCCATGTGTGTGTGTGTGTGTGTGTGTGTGTGTGTGTGTGTGTGTGTGTGTACAACTTAGTGCAACTGTGGGCTGTTTTTCGTTGAAGATACGGTGGTTCAAATGGTTCAAATAGCTCTGAGCACAATGGGACTTAACATCTGAGGTCATCAGTGTCCTAGACCTTCGAACTACTTAAACATAACTAACCTAAGGACATCACACACATCCATGCCCGAGGCAGTAATCGAACCTGCGATCGAAGTGGTCGCGTGGTTCCAGACTGTAGCACCTAGAACCCCTCGGCCACACCGGCCGGCCACACGGTGGTGTTTCTTATCAGGAAAATTAGGAAGACTCAACATCATAAGGAACTGGAAGAAGGACGAGGAATTTGCTAATGCACTGCGATGTATCCCCAAACAACACACAGCAACAGCAGTCTTAAAGACATCTGCAGTCATTCTCTATCTCCTCGTTTTTTTGTGCCATCCAACAGAGAAAAACCATGAACTATAAAAACTGCACTAACGTTACCTCTGTTGCACTGTATACATGGTATCGAGATAGAATGCAATACAGAAACTGTTTGTTAGCGTGGGAAATACCTAGCTGCGATAAGGGGGAGTTGCAAATATCGGCTAAATACTGTGTTCATTAGCGGAATCATTTTCTAAATTCGGTGAAGTGTGATTTTATTAAGAACCTACACTTCTGGCGACATGCACCTGCACTTTCGGTCTGTTAAAGGGACATTGTATGCCCTATGCTGCGAATGTTAAATTATCGAATTTGGTTACCCATTATCTTGAAAACTTTTTAAGACACCAACTTACAATTACTACAATTATAACTAAAATTGTTTTGTGGGGCATGTTATCTTTTCTTTCAAACGCTCAACTTTTTGACAGAATTTTGTAAATAAATGAACATAAAACAAAACAGCTCAGTATATTTTAATTATTCTATTTCTATATGTGTTGAATCTGACACTTGGAATGCTGTGAATTTTTCATGTCTCTACCATAAGGACTTCTTTATAAAAATTGATCATTTATTGCAAAAAAAATTTGTTCAGAGATACTGATGTTTCAAACCTTTTTTATTAGAAATTATTATACAGACTTATATTTCTGCGTCTTTTATGCACTAGAATTGCCCTGGCCCATAGTCTGTCTCTTCTTCAGCGTCACAACAGCCCATTTCTTACCTCTTCCTTTTCTTTCTTGCTTCTTTTGTCAACTGCTGAGCAGCTAACTCTGCTTCATATTCACGAAGCTCATTCAGTTCCCGCAGTCCTTTAGCTGTGTTCTGTCCAAATCTTACCCCTACCTTCTCCAGAAGTCTATCATAGTCCCCACCATTAAAAGTTATTACAGCATCGGACTCTGCTAACTTATAGTCATAAGGCCAACAAATACATTTTTAGGCACACGGCACCACACAACATTATTGAAGGACTAATTCACATTCTGGGTCTTCACATGTAAACACTTCTTTAGTAGCCCAGGATTTGCCAAATCTCTGTAAATAGATTTGATTGCCTGCATTACTGCCAAAGGAAGAGAACGTTTATGAGTAAATTCATGCATGGTGACAGAAAATTCAGCTTGCCTATATTTACACCAAGTGTTTGGTGGAGGTGGACACAAAGCATGACACTGCTAGCACACGGGTTTTCCAGAAACTCACATGAAAATGCAGGTCTCACACATCTGATAGCTGCAAATTTGTATTTATTGGGGTTACTTTTAAGCTTACACACTTTATTTACGTATAAGAAGCACTAGACGTCATCTTACTACAAAAGTAGCCGATAATCACTTTCAACGAGACCTAGTATCAGAAACCAAGGACTGATTTGTTTATTCGTAATGCCAACTTCTGAGACGTAGCCGTAGGCACAAATCAAGGCACAAAATAGCCCTCTAGACTGGGTAGTTACCAAGATATGACTGCTCAACTGCATTGCTGCGAAATTAGACAGTCACACGTCAACATTCAAAATATTATTTAAAATTTATTTGAAGGTCTCACAATTGTCTGATTTTAATGTATTATATATCAAAATGTTCAGGAAAGTCGAAAGTACATTATGGAGCAGAAACCAGAAAATGTCAGATTTCAATGAATTTCACGTACCATGTCCCTTTAATACTCACCCTGCGACCACTGTCTATATTCAGTGTCACGGCATTTGTGTCGAGGTGAACTTCATTTGGAAGCAATACCATACTTCGATTTATAGCGCATGTACAGTTTTCAACATGGATATCCTCAGCATATGTTGTGTGTATCTATAGAACCAAGACCGCCTTTTCGCAGGGTGAAAGAAACATAGTCGTTTTGATAGTTTTTTTAATAGCTCGATGATTACGTCAAATCTCCATGGTCAGCGGTAGCATATTTCTGTGACCAGCTTAAAATGTCGGTTGTGAATAGTCTTCCTCGAAAAGACCAACATCATCCCTCTAGGGATTCCCATTTCAGTTACCTAGTGAGTGTACTCCGACGGATGAAAATAAAAAATAAAAATTATTAGTCATTCAAGGTGATTCTCGGGATCAATTTAATTAATTGGCCTATCAATTTAATATGAATGACGTGCCACGTGGTTGCTGGAAGCGGTGGCTAGGGTACCACGAATATAACTCACGAGTGGGAGTGCTAATCAGGCGACTCTGCATAGCGTTGATATGTTTTAAGGAAATGTCAATATTCCATTTTCACAGAGATGTAATAAAATCAGATTATTACGGAATTTAGAAAGTAATACATAGTATAAACTTGACAATTACACTTCTCTGTGCTGTTACCTTAAGGGACTTAATGTGTGGCGAAGCATTTGGTTATTTTAAGGGAGTTAGATGTGAGGAGGCACCCTATGACAGAGGTGGATCTTAGCACTCCGTCATTAGCAAAAAATAAGTTTAATATTCTAGTCCTACGCTGGAGGACATAAAAGAAATTAAGGTGATTGATACAGATTTTTCAGCTCATGAGGGAACACTCAGAGGAAATATAGCATAGGCTGTATTGTACATGAGTTTCACAACAAGTAAAGATACTCTAGCAGTGTAAAAATGCATGTCCCCAATTCTTCTGTCTTCAGAATGGACTAAATTGCATTTTGCATGAGAAATTCGAGCCGTGTGGCCAACAACATCGTAGTCTCGGATTAGGCAAAGTGGATGCATTTAAACTGAGTGGACTATGTCAGGGTGGAACTGGTTGGAGCTACTATATACAATCAAGTCGCAGATGTGTGTTTCGCTGTGCAATGCGGCTGGCCACAGGAGTGGTCGCGAGGCTTCGACAACTGGAATTTGCCATTTACCTGAGTTTGTGATGGGCGGTTAGGTACAAAGAACGGGCCAACCTCTATGATCTTGCCCACGATAGCGGGGACTGGCGAAGTGACCAATGTGCTGGTGAGTGGCGACAGAAGCGGAGGTGAGTGCTGCGTGAGAAGATTAATGAGACGGGTGTTTGCACTGGATGATTATTTTCACGTGTAAATCGACCATTTGGCTGCTTGGTGACAGCTGCACCGAATGGTTCAAATGCCTGTGAGCACTATGGGACTTAACATCTGAGGTCATCAGTCACCTAGAACTTGTAACTACCTAAACCCCACTAACCTACGGACACCACACACATCTATGCCCGAGGCAGGATTCGAACCTGACACCTTTGCAGTGGCGCGGTCCCGGACTGAAGCTCCTAGAACCACTCGGCCACCACGGCCGGCGATGCACCGACCTCTGACCGTTCCCTACAGCAGGCACGTGAATGCCAGGGGATGTGTGTGCAGCTGCCGGCGTAGCCAGCATGGGTGCAGCTCCCTCTCCCAGCTGTTGTGTACAGAGCTACCTTGGGGTCGGCAGACAGCGCGCGATTTGTGATCACGAGTTTGCGTGATTAGGATTTTTGTCAAAAGATATTTTTTTCACACTGTGATGAAGGATGGTGTTTGTGTTGTCAAACGTCGGTCCATACTGGGTCTCAAATATATTTAACGCTATGACCTGTTAGTGGGTGTAATTTCATTATTTTATTTGCATAATGTTTGAGTGTGATACGCACACGTTGAAAATATGTTTTATTATGAGTAAGAATTACTGTGAGGTGGAGTTGAGTGTTTTAATCGATCTATTTGACTCCTATAAATTGTTAAACAATTGATCTATTGGGGAAGCGGAAATGGATTATTTCTCTGTTTTTCGTATGAAAATAGTGTCAGCTCTCCCATTGTCTCCACCATTAGCCATATAAACACAATATTCTGGGGAGAGATGAGAACTCCGTCTGCATGTTTTGCTATGTTGGTTGGAACAGACAAACAGGAAGTGGCCTGTTGAGAGAGACACGAAGTGAGTCTTGAATTCTCATTCAGCAGAATGCGGCCACCGTGAGGCTTTGTTTGGCGATAGCGAGATCAAAAGAAGAAGATATTCAGTCTGTGGTTGGTGGTATTTGGTAACTTGATATTTAATTAGGACATTGGGTGGTTTTAACCCTCGTGACAGCGCTCTGACGGTAGTCACTCTCGTGGGAGACCCCAAACGGTGGCTTTTTCATCCCATTCCTCTGTGATTATAGTTATTACGTCATGGGAAGCGGGCTGGGAGGGGGGGGGGGGGGACGACGGGCAGACATAACACCTACCCAAGTGGGATTTCATATCCAATAAATTATTTAAGTATACAATATTTCACACACTGCCTTGTCTACTAGAAATTGTGTAAAGAATATTCCATACACAGCAATCTATTCATGAGTAAATAAGCAATAAACTGAGTCTCTTTCTAGAAAATTCCCTAGTGTAGGAGAGGAGTGGATAGTGGAAGGTTTCCCAGATTGGGAGGGGTTAATTAACTGATAGATTTAATCAATTAATTAATGCAGAGGGGGTATTCAAGTAACTCAGGCTTGGAAGTGTACTTGTATCAGCGAAATTTCCAGAGGGTAGGTGGAGGAGGAGAGGGAGAGGAAGGGGCAGACATGGCATAATTTATCAGAATGATGGATTATCCCTGTGGGGGCTATGACCCACTTAATGGAACAGTGGGTTAAGGACACGTTAATCAAAACGTAACAATAGGTTTACCCCTGAATGTATGTTTGCCCCTGATGTAAGCAACCTGCTCTAAGAAATTGTGTGGGTGCTCTCTTTACCCCACTACTGTCAATAGAGGTGACTTTGATCTGCACCTGTTTTTGGGTATTAAAGGAAACTGAAACCATTCACCTCGTCACCTTACGAGTGCAGTGAAAATATGGTTGGATAATCGGGCTGCCACGTTGTAACCTTCCGGCTTGCCTGATTTTTTTTTTAAAGTTTACTGTAACTGGAGGTGACAGGAAAAGAGGCAGGGCAGGTAGTTGGAGAAAGGGTCGTTGAGGAACACACTTAGTTGTGTTCCTCCCCTTTGTCCTACCCAACTTGGATGACCCATCTTGCAGCTAACCTTCTGCTGGCATAGCTCTCTAGATCCAGACCACGCAATCCTCATCGCCTGTAGGAGGTTTGCGTGCTCTGGATCAGGAAGGCGGTTTGCTGACCACACGCCTCTCCATACCACATCAAATGGGGCTTTCGTCAGAGGATGGCACGGCGGTCTGTCTGGCCTGATGGGCCGTTTTAGGTAGAAAACGCAGAACTTCACCGACCTTACTTTTATGGGTATCATTGATATTTTATAGAATATCATTTGCATTACAAGTATCATTCACTGAAATAAAGTATGAAAAAGCTTCATTCAGAGTGACTGATGCCCAGCGAAATTCGATTCAGTGATTATCAGCTGACCAGATTACCGAAGGGACCGGTATCCAGCGTAAAGCGTTACAGTGACAAGGCTGTGTATTTGGGAGAGTTGCGAAGCGCTCATTAGGGGTACGTGGCGCGCACTGACCTCCGTGATGACGGTGGTGGCGTACTGCGAGTAGTCGAAGTGCCAGCCGCTGTGGCAGGGCCCGGCGGCGGCGCTGGCGTCGTCCGCGGGCCGCGGCAGCAGCAGCAGCTCCTCCTCGGAGGGCGCGGCGGCCAGCAGCGCCGAGAAGTTGCGCCGAAGCACGCGGCACTGCGAGAACGACGCCAGGCCGTCGCGCTCCTCCAGCGGCGCGCTGCAACACACGCCGTATCTCTGTTGGTACTTGGTCGGGCTGTGCAGAATTTTGATCATATTGGTCAAACGTCGCAGCTAGTCTGGGAGTTCGATACTGCTTCGTACTTACCTGTAGGGAAATGCTATGTCTGCGGAAGCTCGAGCTGCAAACTCTGTACACACTGGTCCAATTATCTATTGCAAAAGACCCGTCTACTCGTATTAATAGGCATATAAATATCCTTGAAATGCTGAAAAGTCCTAAAGTGTTGTGAAAGATATTCACGGTAGTAATCCAGTCCCTCTCGCTTCTTCCTTCCACTTTCAACTTTCGTCTACGGTGTGACCGCCAATGTTCCGTGGAGTGTTTTACATTCACTATGCTTCAAAAGCAACAGTCCTTCACTAGCTCTACACTCGCCAGTGCGAAGACTTGTGTCGATGCCAGCTCATTCCTCTCTGAACGTCCCTCATTACTATCGCCTCAGAACAGCACGCAAACAAATTAATGCGTGAGTAACAAGAACTTTGCTTCCGGCCAAATACGATGTCCCTCTCTGTGTCTGTATGAGTCTCCGGCGTAATTCTTGAATGAAACCGTCTGTGAGAGACCGGTTTATTGGCCATTGATTAAATTGTACAGTATGTGATTTCTTATTTCTCGTAATTGATCAAATATAGGAAAAAAATGTATGAAGCAGTGACACATCTCGGTTCTTAGAGACTAGCTGCAAGAGAGGTTAACTGGTATTTTGCTATGCAAAGTCCTCAACGGTATAATATGATCCTCTGCCTGAAGAAGCAATACCGTGCAGAGGATCCACAATCTCTCGGGAATGCTATGTGCACTCTATAATGGCTCCATATCGGTCGTAGATGTCCGCAGCTCGCGGGCGTGCTGTAGCGTTCTCGCTTCCCACGCCCGGGTTCCCGGGTTCGATTCCCGGCGGGGTCAGGGATTTTCTCTGCCTCGTGATGACTGGGTGTTGTGTGTTGTGTGTTGTGTGCTGTCCTTAGGTTAGTTAGGTTTAAGTAGTTCTAAGTTCTAGGGGACTGATGACCATAGATGTTAAGTCCCATAGTGCTCAGAGCCATTTGAACCATTTTTTCGGTCGT
This sequence comes from Schistocerca cancellata, assembly GCF_023864275.1. Lineage (NCBI taxonomy): Eukaryota > Metazoa > Arthropoda > Insecta > Orthoptera > Acrididae > Schistocerca > Schistocerca cancellata. Next base: position 192,678,393 of record NC_064628.1, on the reverse strand, counting down.
AGATGCTTCCTCAGAAGCTGCAAAACTGACCCAATCATCTGCTTCCCATCATTGATTTACCTCTAATGATCATAGCCTATAAAGCCGAATTCGGCACCAAGGGAAAGCCAGCTTATACGATACTGAAAAATTAAATGTGGCAGTTGTTCATTCAAGTCGTCTATCACAATGCTTTTTACACACTGAAGAGAGAGAGAATCTGGTACACCCGCCTAATATCGTGTAGGGCTCGCGCGAGCACACAGAACTGCCGCAACTCTACTTGGCTTCGACTCGACTAATGTCTGGAGTAGCGCCGGAGGGAATTGACACCAAGAATCTAGCAGGACTGTCCATAAATCCTTATTTTACCAAGTGGTGGATTCTCTTCTGAACATAACGTTGCAAGCATCCCAGATGTGCCCAATAATGTTCATGTATGGGGATTTTGGTGGTCAGCCGAAGTGTTTAACCTCTAAAGAGTGTTCCTGTAGCCCTGCACAACGGACATGAACGGATGCAGCTGATCAGACAGGATGCTTACGTACGTGTCACCTGTCACAGTCGTATCTAGACGTATGAGAGGTCCAATATCAGTCCAACTGCACAAGCCCGACGCCATTACAGAGCCTCCACCAGCCTGAACAGTCCCCTGCTAACATGCAGTGTCCATGGGTTCATGAGGTTGTCTCCATACTTGTAAACGTCCATCCGGTTTGATACAATTTGAAACGAGACTCGTCCGAGCCGGAAACATGTTTCCAGTCATCAACGGTCCAATGTCGGTGCTGACGAGCGCGGGCGAGTTGTCTAGCTTTGTGCCGTGCACTCATCAAGGGTACACGGGTGGACCTTCGGCTCCGAAAGCCCATATCGTGACGTTTAGTTGAATAGTTCACAGGATGACACATTTTGATGGCCCAGCATTAAAATCTTCTGTAATTTGCTGAAGGGTGGCACTTCTGTCACGGAGAGCGATTCTCTTCAGTCGTCGTTGCTATTTATCGAGCCGCAGCAATGTCGGAGATGTGACGTTTTACCGGATTACTGCTAATCACGCTACACTCGTGAAAAGGTCGTACGGGAAAATTCTCAGTTCATCGCTAACTCTGAGATGCTCTGTCCCACCGCTCGTGCGTCGACTATAACTACAAGTTCAAACTCACTTGAATCTTGATAACTTGTATTGGAGGAGCCGTAACCGATGTAACAACTGCACCAGACACTTTTTGTCTTATATAGGCGTTGCAGACCCAGCGCCGTATTTGAAAACCCATGCCTATACCGATTTCTTTGGCGCTTCAGTGCAAAAATAGTTTCTGACGTTAGAAGTCAAGACATTAACTGGGAAGTCAAAACTAAAAGAGAACGACGGATCGGTCTCATGGCCACTGTTGAAATTGAATGACAGACTGTAGCTATTGTATTTTAAGACTTTAAGAAGCGTGATACAGAAAGGCTACTCATTCCGGTTTTGGCATCTCTACTTCACTGATTCTTGAAGGCTTTTGTTGTGAATTTTGCTCACTTCCATCCGCCAAAACCACATGCTCCCGCAGTTGAGTCAGTCAAAGCAACTGTCGCCCAAATATGTTTATCGCCCCTGTAGGAATAACATAACCTGACATGTTCCAAAACTACGCCTCAAAGTCTGAATGAATACAACAAAACTATTCTTCGAGTAACATGTGACGTTTAATTGGAAGTTGACGCATGTCAAATATAATTTCCCATTCTTTTCATCTTTACTTTTTATATACAGGGTGGTTCAAATGGTTCTAAGCACTATGCGACTTAACATCTGAAGTCATCAGTCCCCTAGACTTAAAACTATCTAAATATAACTAACCTAAGGACATCACACACATCCATGCCCGAGGCAGGATTCGAACCTGCGACCGTAGCAGCAGAACGGTTCCGGACTGAAGCGCCTAGAACCGCTCGGTCACAACGGCCGGCTATACGGGGTGTCCCATTTATCTTGACCACCCTAAATAACTGCTTGTCCAGATGCAAATTACAAAATGTTTCAAGTAAATGTTCTTTAGTCGTCAGGGGGACACCAAGCACCAAGATTTCCTTGGTTGTAGCTTTGTATTTTACAAAGATATGAACAGTGGTATGACTTTTCTAAACAGAACCCTGTATTTTTTATTCGGTATTTCATTTCCACTCCTAAAGACCTATTCAGCAATGTATCAAAGTGTACCATTTACTGAAAGACAACGTTATTGAGTACATAATACAACATTGACGTTGACGCTCCCAGCGCTTAGTCAAGGCCCCCCCGGTAATGGAACACATCCACGTGCTGACGTTGACAGAGGACAAATGCAAACATAATTAGAAAGCACACCCGTCATTCCGTCACCCATCGTCAGTTGAAGAGTTGTGTGAGTAAAATCGACACCAACGAAGAGAAGGCAGTAATGCTACTCATCTATGGGGAATATAAGTCAGCAGAACAGTAATTGCAATACTGTTGTCTTATGTACGGCTACATTTAGTGCAGTAGTTTAGTCCTTTTAAATACTGTTGTGTAGAGTAGGCATACAGTAAAGGCTATCCTTCCTACAAATTGTATCGACATAACGATTCTTTTATTGTTGTAGTTGAAGGTAGAGTAAATGCTTCGCAGGCAGCGGAACTGCACAGAGAGCGATATCCTGACAAGAAACCACCATCCCGACGGATGTTTTCTCATCTTTCTGCCACGCATTAGGAAACGGGAGGTTCCAACCCACGACAACGCAATCGTCGTAGCACTCGCACAGACGGAGCTGCTGAAGTTACCGTTTTTGCTTCCGTTGCTATGAATCCAAATGTGAGCACACGACAGCTTGAACACAAGATTAGCTTTTCTTGAACCAGTGTACATTTTCTTACACGTCACTGGTTCCATCCTTACCATGTACATGTGCATCAAGAATTACATGGGAATGATTTCCAGAATCGTGTACAGTTCTGTCAGCGGGTACAGCAGCAAATCCTCGTCAACCCGAAATTATTCTCCAATAATCTAACCACCGATGAATGTTCCTTCGCAAACAAAGAATAGGTAAATACAGGGAACATGCATTATTGGTCCAGCGACAATCCACGATGGCTAAGACAGGTGGAACATCAGCGTCAATGGAGGGTTAACGTCTGGTGTGGGACGCTTGGTATTACAATTATTGGCCCTTATTTCATCAATGGTAGTCTAAACGGCACAGCGTATGGCAACTTCCTCACACGAATTCTTCCTCCTCTTTTGAATGAAGTGCCACTAAGAACTAGAATGCTTATGTCGTATCAATACGATGGACCTCCAGCACATAATGCCTTGCGTACACGTCGTGTTCTGAACTGAAGGTATCCTGCCAGGTGGATTGGTCGAGGAGGAACAGTTAATTGCCCTCTTAGGTCTCCTGATTTAAATCCTCGGGACTTTTTGCTTTGGGGATGCAGTAAAGACGTTGTTAATCGCGATATTCCAACAACTCCAGAGGACATGCAGGAACGTATCGTGCTTGCTTATAATCCTCTTCAGCAGGCAACACTATAAGCAGTAAATAATTCTTTCATTCAACGGGTGCACCAGTGTATCTGTGTCCACGGTCGCCACTTTGAGCACCTTTGAAAGTTATACTACTGGACCATGGTACAGGAGAGTCAAAGTCGATTTTGCGTTATGTTTTTACTTGGTTTTCATTTGTTTTCTGACAACTTCAGAAAGTGGACGAGTTTGTGATCCCGGGCTCAAAGTCAATGCTGCATTATGTAATTAAAAGCGTTATGTGCCAGTGAATAGTAAACTGTGATAAACTTTTTAATAGGTCTTTAGGAGAGGAAATGAATTACCGAATACAAAATACAGGGTGCCAGTTAAAAAATATCATACCGCTATTCATATCTTTGTAAAAATAAAAGCTACAACGAAGGCAATCATGCTGATTGACGTCCCCCTGACGGATAAAGAACATTTGCTTGAAACATTTTGTAATTTTCATCTGAACGAACAGTTATTTGGGGTAGTCAAGGTAAATGGGACGCCCTGTATATTGAACAACCGACATCGTTACACATGCTAATTATATAATAAATAATCACGAAGGCTATGGGAGTCAGTATACTGATACTTGTGCTGTCCCTTCTCCTGTGACTGTGACTGTTTACTTACACATGTTAGTGTAAATTTCATCCAATCCGCTACATTAAAAATGGTGCTCGTAGTGACTCCGTACCCCTCTCATTGATGAATTAAAAGGAATAGACGCAAGCTGTTGAGATTAATAATTATTGCTCACTGCTTCTGCTCCGGAGTGTACACTGTATCGTAGTATGTGTTCTTGTAGCTTCGCTTTCAAATGGACGACTATCTCAATTTTCGAATCCTTCGGTTGCCAAGAAACATTTACCGTCCATCACTTGATTGAATTTCATTTGCTGTAGCCAGTCGAATCATAAAATCGATGTGGGAAGACGCTGATTATTCGCCAGGGAAGACGCTTGCATTGTGGTTGGTTCCCACTGATTCATTTTCCATTTGCCATATTATGTCGTAAAATCTAAGTTTTGTGAATGTCCAATGCCCCATTTATAGTGTATCTCTTCTGTATGTAACTAGACGAATGTCGAAATCCTGTTCTTGCAATCATTTATTTCTGGATAAGAAAGGCCGCTTTTGGTGGGAATGTTACCGGCACATAAAATACACCACATGACAAAAACCTTGTGCTCAAGTAAGTCGTGGCATTCCACACGGTTTTGAGGCTTAATCCGTGCCAAGGGTCGATAGTGTCACGTAAGAATGTACTTAGCCGCAGCACCCACTCTTCATGCTACTACATTTCGGTAGAGGAGCACTTGACAGAACATCCATTACTATATACAGTACTGTGAGTTTCGGAGAGTAACAAAAATGATCAATATATGGTTTTCATATGGTTTAATATATGGTTTCTCTCAATATGAAGAATTTTCAAATATCCTGGATAAATGGACACGATAAACTTTCTGTGTCTTCACTTAGATTGGTAGGGAAGTCCCAGATAGACTCTACAATGGCTTCTAATAAGCAAACTGAATAATTGTAGTATTAAATGTGCACCTCATAGTTTTTAGCACTCTCAGTGGATTTCAGCAGACGAGGAATTTCAGATCCGAATAAGTCTCATTTCTTCCATTGTTCTCTGGATTTCATCCATTTCCTTGTTATCAATTGGTAATAAGACTTCCAGGTGACGGTTGAGGAAATCTAATAAGTAACCCCACTTGTCTTAAATGCCAATAAATGAACTAAAATGCACCCGAGGAAGCGCCGCGACATACGTATCTCTTCGAGAGTTACCTAGGCAGATTTTAGAGTTATAAATATTGTGTTGCTTATCTGTGGAGATGGTGCTTTATAACTGAGGAGATATTACAATTACACGTTTCGGCAGAAGAACAATATAATTCACCAAACATGTGGATAATGCCTCCCGAAAATCCTGTAAAATGCATTGAACCCATGTATCGATGTTTCGTTGATAGTGTTAGAAAACTGGCGAATCACAGCCGAGAATTTTTGATTAAATGCAGATAAGCTTGTAGAGGGGCAACCACAGCAGTTTTTAATCCATGTAATGCCGTCTTTTAGCGGTGTTTTGTATTTGACAAACAACGAATATTAGGAAAAACATTCCGAGCTCTTCCGCTCTAACGTTTTAAACATATGTCACCCGAAGAAGGGGCTTTAACGCCGCGAAACAGGTAGTGGTACAGTGGTAAAGGACCAAAATACAGCTGAATCGATTAATACCCAAGATTTTCATTAAATGATTCACACAATTAGAATATGTCGCAGAAACTTAGAAACTAAAATGCAAATTTGTTTCAATTTCAGTGAACTGAGTTTCAGACGTAAAATCGGTTCGTTTAAATTTGATAGTGATACGGAATGATCTGAATAATTTCATTTACAGTTTGTTCCGTTGCTATTGTATAACAGCTTTTTTCAGTGGAATCCATTAACAGGACCTTCACGTTGCGGATTAGCCATGCCAAATGCTGAAGTGAGGTATTACATGTGCGGTATGTTTTCTTTTTCGAATATTTTATTGCGCTTTTTGTCCGAAAGCAGACAATATTTATTCTGCGAAAACAATTCTGTTTGGTACTCTGAAGCGTTGCAGTGCATGTGGATATATATTTTAGTATCCTCACTTTAGAAAAATTCCAAAATCGTCAGAGACCCTCGTTTATTTATTGTCTCTTTTTAAAAGGAAACTGTTTAGTAATCCATTGCTCACGCATTATCTATTCTGTCTGGAAATGGAAATGTTTTAACGCACAAGAGGAAAGTACCTTTATACACTCCTGGAAATGGAAAAAAGAACACATTGACATCGGTGTGTCAGACCCACCATACTTGCTCCGGACACTGCGAGAGGGCTGTACAAGCAATGATCACACGCACGGCACAGCGGACACACCAGGAACCGCGGTGTTGGCCGTCGAATGGCGCTAGCTGCGCAGCATTTGTGCACCGCCGCCGTCAGTGTCAGCCAGTTTGCCGTGGCATACGGAGCTCCATCGCAGTCTTTAACACTGGTAGCATGCCGCGACAGCGTGGACGTGAACCGTATGTGCAGTTGACGGACCTTGAGCGAGGGCGTATAGTGGGCATGCGGGAGGCCGGGTGGACGTACCGCCGAATTGTTCAACACGTGGGGCGTGAGGTCTCCATAGTACATCGATGTTGTCGCCAGTGGTCGGCGGAAGGTGCACGTGCCCGTCGACCTGGGACCGGACCGCAGCGACGCACGGATGCACGCCAAGACCGTAGGATCCTACGCAGTGCCGTAGGGGACCGCACCGCCACTTCCCAGCAAATTAGGGACACTGTTGCTCCTGGGGTATTGGCGAGGACCATTCGCAACCGTCTCCATGAAGCTGGGCTACGGTCCCGCACACCGTTAGGCCGTCTTCCGCTCACGCCCCAACATCGTGCAGCCCGCCTCCAGTGGTGTCGCGACAGGCGTGAATGGAGGGACGAATGGAGACGTGTCGTCTTCAGCGATGAGAGTCGCTTCTGCCTTGGTGCCAATGATGGTCGTATGCGTGTTTGGCGCCATGCAGGTGAGCGCCACAATCAGGACTGCATACGACCGAGGCACACAGGGCCAACACCCGGCTTCATGGTGTGGGGAGTGATCTCCTACACTGGCCGTACACCACTGGTGATCGTCGAGGGGACACTGAATAGTGCACGGTACATCCAAACCGTCATCGAACCCATCGTTCCACCATTCCTAGACCGGCAAGGGAACTTGCTGTTCCAACAGGACAATGCACGTCCGCATGTATCCCGTGCCACCCAACGTGCTCTAGAAGGTGTAAGTCAACTACCCTGGCCAGCAAGATCTCCGGATCTGTCCCCCATTGAGCATGTTTGGGACTGGATGAAGCGTCGTCTCACGCGGTCTGCACGTCCAGCACGAACGCTGGTCCAACTGAGGCGCCATGTGGAAATGGCATGGCAAGCCGTTCCACAGGACTACATCCAGCATCTCTACGATCGTCTCCATGGGAGAATAGCAGCCTGCATTGCTGCGAAAGGTGGATATACACTGTACTAGTGCCGACATTGTGCATGCTCTGTTGCCTGTGTCTATGTGCCTGTGGTTCTGTCAGTGTGATCATGTGATGTATCTGACCCCAGGAATGTGTCAATAAAGTTTCCCCTTCCTGGGACAATGAATTCACGGTGTTCTTATTTCAATTTCCAGGAGTGTAGCTGCATTATCATTTGTGAACTCTGATTGTAAGATTTTGGCAATAAAGGAGACACACGTCCTATTGTTTGGTTCTTATCTTTAAGAATATTATAATTTATTCTGATAAATTACGTAAGCTTTGGTATTGGTTAATGCCTTTCTATTTCTGAACATTCCAGTCATGTAAGTATAGAATCATTCAAGAAACCTTCGATATATTCTAAGAGCTCAGAGAAATGTGATGTACGTTGCATGTATCTGTCAACAGCGTTCGCAAGTGTATTATACGTTGCACGAGGAAACGTCCTTGTTAAAAAAGATAGTACTTTAATACTGACACAGGACTATCAAAATATGTGGACCTCTAACTTCAATCATGGAGGTTTGTAGTTCACTGCGATATACACTGTTGTGCAGAACTTGTGGACGAAAGTAACTTTAGCAAGTGACACTGCCAAGTAACAAAGTTCGATGAATCTTGGACCACACATAGAAAGTACTGCAACAGTATAGTACAGAAGTAATTTAAAAGAAATATGCAGTGATATGAACAGAAAAAAACACTTTTATTCGAAGACAACCATTACACAGAATTCACCTCCGTGCACTATGTTCTAGTTTATTGTGGCTGTCTACTCCTTCCCCATGTCCGTCTTGTCATGGATGCATCGTACAGCCCAGGTAATGGGGTGGCACAGGAAACGCATCACTTAAACTAACGGCGCCAAAGCCACTAGTAGCTAAAATGGTTCAACTGGCTCTGAGCACTATGGGACTTGACATCTGAGTTCATCAGTCCCCTAGAACTTAGAACTACTTAAACCTAACTAACCTAAGGATATCACACACATCCATGCCCGAGGCAGAATTCAAACCTGCGACTGTAGCGGTCGCGCGGTTCCAGACTGAAGCGCCTAGAACCGATCGGCCACAGTGGTTGGCCATTAGTAGTCACGCCGGCCCCGCGCAATTGCAGGATAAAGACAAAGTGAAAGAAGAGAACCACAAGAAATCGCTGACATCAACTAATTAGAGCATATATATCACTGGAATTATCTTACCTATATAATAAACAATTCTTATTTATTGATTCTTTCGTCACGTCTTGATAGAACAATTCCCCCTTTAATATTAAACAACAAATAAACTGTTTTTATTTCTAATTAGTTCTAGCTTGCTAAGCCATCTTCAGTTATCAACTGACTGGCGTTCGAAAGGGACTGTAGCTTCTGGGTAAGCAAACATTATAAGCAAAGACACAGCCCACTTCCACATAATTTTGTGCACCAAATGCTGTAGCATAACAATAAGCCTGCAATGTTGTAGTATTGGGTAGTTTCATTATGTATTACGTTTAATACTGTCCATTGCGCAAAGTGAAATTACAACTATGAAAAAAATGGGTTCACAACATTCTGTGCAAGTGGATTATCAAAGAACTTGAGTCTCTTGCGGACGGTAAGAAGTTGTTTTGTTGGGGATGGCTCAATAAGGCGAAAACTAGTTGATAATAAACAAAAGCAGTAGAAGAAAAACAGTTTACTTGTTATTCAGACTTAACTGAAAAACTGTGACTAGGATAGCAGATAAAGGAGTAGATGTTCGATTTAATGCTGTGTTAATTCTGTGAGCGGTGCATACCAGAGCACTTGCTCATCTGGAAAAGAATGGGAAAGCAATTTCAATTGTATTCCATTAAGTGAAACTCTCAACATTCGCTTCAAGCATCGTACAGAAGATAACGAAGTGACCCTCTTCCATCAGACTCGAAAGGTTAGTTCAGCACCAATTTTTAATGCACGATGTCCAGTACCAGAGTAACCAGCAACATGTACAACAAAAATAGTTATCACAACAACCTACCCATAGAGCGATAAACTGTAATACCACAATCACGTTTGCTGTATATCCCAAGAGATTTGACTCGTTCGGAAATTTATTAATACATATATGCCTGACATTGTGCAACTCAACATGAAATAGGTTTGACTGACACTTAACTCAGTAATGATTGATCACATGTTTGAGGAATACGATACTACAGATATCACTTGACAACAAACTCTGTATTAAGTTAGTGTTAATATCACATTGTTGTCCATTCGGTAATACTGTTGGTCGGGTTCTATTGCTAATAGACATGTAAAAGTAATTTTATGAAGAGTATGAAAGAATATCATGATGCAATATCTTCTTCACGATATTGTTTTAAAAAATCGATAATTTATAACCATGATTTTCTTAATCATATACCCAATATTTAAAAGCTACTAAAAAGTCTTGAGTAGGAAAGCACAGCCCGCTGTTTTGCATCGAGAAAATTCCAAATGCATCTGTAGTAATATAAGCGTTTGTACAAAAAACGGCTTTAGATTCCATAAATAATTCTACTAATCAAGAGAATAATCATGAAAATTGTGTTTAGCAACATATCCTTACTTATTTACCCAAGTTTTTAGTTGCATGATGAAAAACTTTTCTCTTGATGAATGTTCCTCATGAAATTTAGTTTCATGTGACACTTCTGCAACTGGATTTTCCTGAAAGACATTAGCTAACTGCACAACTGAAGCTCTCTGACTACACACTGTTCTCGTCAAACTACATCCAGTGATCAAAAATTAAAAGAAATCATGAAGGCAGCAGCTAGACAAATTGAACGGTAAGTAGTTGAAACCAAAGTGCAGTATTTAGTTACCAAAGTAGTACTGCATAAATGACGGTACACGTGAGCTGCAAGATATGCCATAATTTCAGTCTACAAATAAACGTGTTATTAATCTGGGATTGTCTCTAGGACGAATGTCAACCATGCAAGCACATGAGTTCATGTAGCTTGGGACTTACAAAAATCGCAAAGGAGGTCTGCTGCTACAATCTGAACAATTGCTGAGAACGTCTTCATCCCTGCTGCAGGTCGGTAATAACAAGAGTGAACTAGTGGGAAGGTAATAGCAATCTTAGGCCAAATACGTACTCTGGACATCGTCAGTCCTTGTCATGTGGAGGCCCGGAATGTGATGGGAGGGTGTTACGATCCTAGATATCTCAAGCCACGGTGGGCATACCCTTCTCCTCCGATCTTATCTCTTTGTACACCCCTATCACCCAGTCCCAGTCAATGATCCAGTACCTAATTAAACGAAATAGCTGCTCTTAGCCCAGTACTTTTACTAGCTAATAAAGAAGCCACACCCTACCCAGTACCAAACCGGTCATTAAACGAAACTGGGAATCGAAATCTAACCACAGACCCATCTTATTGGCTAGGGTCTTTAGTATGTGAATTGTTTGCGCCATGTTCAAGAGAACTGTAAGAAAAATATACATAAACTGTCTAACGTACGGAACTTACATGAGTGAACAAGATATGTAAACGTTGTGATCTGTGAAACAAACACACACACACTCGCACAGACACACACACAAATGCATGTGCACACACACAGGTACACACACACACACACGCCTTAATAGATACTCAAACCATGACTGAGGACTCTCAAATTAAGTGTCCCCAATCTACTTCTAGATCTACATTGTCACAAAACTAACATGACTAAAAATTAACCATTAAGTAGGCAGTTAACATTTAAATTTTATTCCTAAATTAGGATATATACCAAAACGAACATGAGCAAGCCTATAACTGCACACGTTATATATTGGCTAAAATACTATATCAAGCCGGCAAGAGCACAAGCATATAAACAGGCCCAATTAATGTAGATAATGGATGAACGCAAGTAATGTGTGGTATGTTAACTCTATGTGTGATCTCTCAAATTAATTTCAAGTACGCTTATTCCGTGTCTAAATAGTTCTATAACTACGGAAGACATGTATCGTGACAAGCACGAAGTTAGCATTTCATCCTTGACCTAGAGAATATGATTTTTTTGTTTATTTATTTACGACATCATGATGATGGTGATGATAATTATGATGATGAGAAAAGGAAGAGGGTGAAACCCGATGGCAGTACATAGTCTACTCCTCATGAACATTGCCAAGAGGGCCACAAAGTTTAATGTTCTCACAATACATGTGGATCACTGTCAACAATGTCACACGCTCTCACTTCGTGAGACGCAGCAGAGAGGTTTGGTAATTAAACCAGGACACTGGCGCCAGATCTGGTGATCAGAAACCCTACTCCAGTACCTATCCTCTCCTTGCAGGTCAAATACTGGCAGTTTAAATTCCCCCTCCCCCCCAGGATTTTAACTGGCTTATCCCCAGATTAAGTGTCACTGCACAAGCATGCGCAAGCGACCTTGGCCACGGAGATGAGCTACAGAACCGTGTGGAAAAAAACTAGACACCCACAGTTTAAGGGACGATAAAGATAATAACGTATACAATGATGTGAAGTGCCGCAATGATATTTTCACGTTTAGAATGTCCAGCGAGTTATGTCAATGTGTATAGTATTTCTATGTCTACAATGTGTGTCAAAAGTTGAAGATGTTTATTACTGATACGTAAACACATCAATAAAAATTTTAGAGGAGAAGAACATAATGAATCACGATCTGCAGTTGAAACATGTAATCGATGGTTCTGACAGGCTAATACTAAGTTTTACTACATTTGGTCTTCGCATAATTGAAGTTATGGACAAAAAAATTTACGAGTAAGGCTCAGAACCCAGTACAGCTTCGTATCAGATATCAGTCTTGAAAACTAAACAGCATATCAAAGTGCAGTGTTTTACCAACTAAAGACTTTGCCGTAGATCCTGCCCTCTTCGACTGTGTGTCATATGGTCGAGGTCAATGAAAAAAAAATGGTTCAAATGGCTCTGAGCACTATGGGACTTAACATCTTAGGTCATCAGTCCCCTAGAACTTAGAACTACTTAAACCTAACTAACCTAAGGACACCACACACATCCATGCCCGAGGCAGGATTCGAACCTGCGACCGTAGCAGGCCCGCGGTTCCGGACTGCAGCGCCTAGAACCGCATGACCACCGCGGCCGGCCGAGGTCAATGACCTGCCTGTGATGTCATGATATCTTTGTCAAGAAGTGAGGCTTGTAATCTTATGGATAGGGTGCTGACCTGCTTACATGACGTCATGAACCTGACCAAGCATTTTACTTGTTGAAAAAATTTGACTTGCAGGTGAAATCTGCTAGGATGTTAGGCCACATCATGATACACTATGATTTCTTCTTGTGATTCACGTTTTCTCCTTTTTGCTGGGATTTTCCTCAGTGTCTTTTAGTGTTCACAATAAACTGTTCAGTTGACCATGAACACTAGAAGCCCCTGAAGAAAATACCGGCAAAATGGTGTAAGCTTCAGTGACAAAGAGGATATTGTAGTGTAACATTATGCGGCCTAACGTTCTAGTAAATTTCAGCTTCTACGCTACAACCATGAAAAGACGCAGACTTAAATGTCTCTACTTGCTGAGTAATTTCTGTTGCTTACTGTACATCACAACTTGCAAGTACAGCTCTGATCCTATGAAGTCGGTGATGCTACAATTTTGTGCAACAATGGTGCTGCACGAGATCATTTTGCCGTAACATTGCAGTGCATGAGAGTACTTTGCTACAATGTTTTCTTTTTTTTTTTTTTTTTTTGGGAGAAATTTATTATAATTTCAAGTGACAGTGGCGGTGTGTGGGGCCAATTGTTAGTTTTGCTGTAACATGATAATGTTCCTGACTTGCTCTACCTAATTTTCAATGCGAATTCATTTTGCAGACAAACACTCCAATTCAGGTACTGCCACCATTCTGTTGCAAGACTACCAGGGAGGCCATTGCCCAGTGACATACACCTTAAGAGCTCTTTCTACTGGTGTGCATAATTATTCGGTACGTAAGCTGGTGGCGTTGGCTGTTCTCATCAGCCCACAAAAATTTAAATTCCATCTATTTCACAGAAAATTTCATTTACAGACCAACAACACAGCCATCAAGTTGGCTTTTGGCTCATCCTCACAAAAAGTTACTGATAGCTTATTGGGTGGTGCGGATTCCATCCTTCTGTTGTACCATTAATCATACAAAGGAAGTGTCAACCACTGAGTCGAATCTTCCGTCATGGCCAGGAGGTTCATGAACTGTTGCAGGTAGAAGGGGATTTTGAGTTCACTAATGTCGTACTGACAAAGGTTCCTTCTTTTCCGGCTGGCCGGAGTGGCCGAGCGGTTCTAGGCGCTACAGTCTGGATCCGCGCAACCGCTACGGTCGCAGGTTGGAATCCTGCTTCCGGCATGGATGTGTGTAATGTCCTTGGGTTAGTTAAGTTTAAGTAGTTCTAAGGGGACTTATGGTTCTAGGGGACTTATGGCCTCAGAAGTTGATTCCCATAGTGCTCAGAGCGATTTTGAACCTTCTTTTCCAAAACTTTAAAGACAATCAATACCAGTATCACTAGTTTTTAAAATCTGCTCCATCGGGTCATTCTGTTGAGGGGTTTTATATGAGTAAGTGTACACTACGTCATCGCACTAAATATTATGAGTAACTTTAAATATCTTCCCTGTGAACTTATTCTAGCAGTTTTTCCTTCTTTCCAATTTTCTCCTTGTGGTACTCATTTATGGACCTTCAAAACTATGATGAAGATTAAGCAGCATCCTTTCTGTCGTTGTTCAAATTCTGACTTCAGAAGGCTAGTTGGACAGTGTCAGGCAGCTATACCTAATGCTAATACCAATCCGTGTCTTTTACGGTCCAGTCAAGAAGGAAAACCTACATACAAGATTTCTAAAGGACTATGTGGGACCGATTGCGCGGCCTAAACGTGGAAATTGATACAATTTAACGGTAGTTGATGTCTTCACGCGCTTTTTGTGGCTTCTGCCAAGCCAGGGCATGATGACTGGTTTGACCATTTCCCATCTGAGTAGATTCGTTTCCTATTTTTGGTCAGCTAATATCCTGGTCAGTTCTGAAAGGGAGTAGTTAATAACATTCACGCAGCACAGTGGCGAGAGGCTCTCAGATATAAGCAGGGTAGGCGTCCAACCTAGTTGGGAATGGCCACCCGTGTTTCTATTTAGAACCTGTAACCTCTGTGCGCACAGTAAGGCATACAGGAGGAGGCCACATAAGTTACAGCCACGTTCCGTAGATCGCTGTGAGGTCACTCAGATGCTGAGTGCAGTACGATTGTCACAAATTTTAAAAAATGGAAAGACTAAGTCTATTTAGTCCAGGTAAAAACTTGAAAATCTGCACAGCATAGATTGTTTATTCAGCGCTCAAGGTGGTTTACTTTTAGGGAAGAGGGTTGATCCACGCAAATGTGATGGGACAGCAGAATACTTCAGCGTGTGTTTTCTTAAATGGTATGAAAGTGTTTACTGACCACTCCCACCGGGGGGCAAACGGCGTATCGCCGACTTCCACGTTCAGTCGAACTCGCCGAATCAATCGTGTGTTGGAGTGATGTCTGACATTATCACCGGTGATGGGCTACGTGTGGTACACTGACACATTAGTGTACGTTGTGACCGAGTTGGAAGATCTTCTTGACACCATTACACTTTCAGAACATTTCCTGCAGTCCAGGCCTCGTTGTTAACTTGGTGAAGCGCCATGAGAACCAAATTAGCCTGATTAGCACACGACTTTGAAGGCTACGAACTTTTACTACAGGACGACACAAAGCAAAATTATACAGGGAGAATTTTACTTTCGTCGGTACAGTTCTCACCCGAAAATTGGCACTGAGTCATTATCGTTTCTGCTTCCCTTGGTTAATGTTACATGAGTATGTATCACTATCATGTAAACGTTAGTGTGAGTGATGACAGTTACGGATATTTGCAGTATATTGAGTACCTTGTCTACCTCCGTGTCGGTCGGAAACTTCTAAGTACCAAGTTTGGAAGGTAGGAGACGAGATACTGGCAGAAGTAAAGCTGTGACTACCGGCCGTGAGTAGTGCTTCGGTAGCTCAGATGGTAGAGCACTTGCCCGCGAAAGGCAAAGGTCCCGAGTTCGAGTCTCGGTCGGGCAAACAGTTTTAATCTGCCAGGAAGTTTCTAAGTACCATGTTTAACGCTTGTAATTTATCACCTCAGATGGGAATCGTTTAAAATATTTTTCCTTAAGTTATCGTGATAATTCTGCTAGCACCGAAGCAGAACATAGCTTTAGCAGTACTGACCCACAGCTCTCATTTAGATTATATTCTGCTGTAACTTTTTAAAAGTTTTCAGAGCGTGTCTTCCTTACTAAGGCATGGTTGGTTGTTTTGGGGAAGACCAGACAGCGAGGTCATCGGTCTCATCGGATTAGGGAAGGACAGGTAGGGAAGTCGGCCGTGCCCTTTGAAGGGAACCATCCCGGCATTTGCCTGGAGCGATTTAGGGAAATCACGGAAAACCTAAATCAGGATGGCCGGACGCGGGATTGAACCGTCGTCCTCCCGACTGCGAGTCCAGTGTCGAACCACTGCGCCACCTCGCTCGGTTACTAAGGCATGTTTATGTGACTATGTATAACTGGCATCTCTCGATGATTCTATAACCAAACCTTATTCGTTGTTTTAACGGGTGTTTTGATGGTGTTAATGTTTCTTCTGTTTGTGTCTCTTTCTCGGTTATACTCGTAGTTCTGTATCATTTGTTGTCCAGACTAATTGGTACTGTTATTCCAAGGGTCCAGTGGGCTTCTTATGTCAACACATGTGAAGCTAATTATTTCGGAAGCATATTTATGCAAATGTGCTGAAGTTACTTCTTTAATTCTACTAGTCATTCGAAGACCTTCACTATTTATTAATGTTACGAGTATTGTGTAACAAATGAACAGAGAAAATATCTCGCTAGTAAATGTTGAAATCAGTTTTTCAAGAAAATCTATGTTGAGAAACTTTGTTATTTTAGCGGAAGGCAAACGAAATTAAACCGTCTGTGCAGATATCGTAATTAATAATTGTGTTTCTTCATGCTTTGGCCCCTTATCACTCGAAACCACATGTTCAGTCCATCCTGTTAGCGCAAGGAAGGAAGATTAGGGTTTAACGACATTGAGGTCAGTGGAGACGGAGCACTTGCTTTGATAGATTCAAGGATGCGGAAGGAAATCGACTGTGCTCTTTAACAGTAGCTGTCACAGCATTTAACTGGAACAATTTAGCGAAATCACGGAATGGTTGAACGCGTATCTGAAGTGTCATCGTCACGAATTGAAGGGCAGTGTAGTAATTACTATTGCACCGTGATCTGCAAGTAGCAGAAGTACTTAACTCCACCTATTTCGTAATGTAATACTTTCACCGGTTGCCACTTTCGCCGACTCCCAGCGCCAGCGTCTCAGGAGCTTCAGGTTTGGTGTTTCTGCAAGGGACGCTAACTAGCGTTTGGTACGTACAGAATTTTGTTACACCCGTTCTTTTATCGTTCTTGCAACAGGAAGGTGATGCGTTGTTCCAACAGGATAATGCTTGCCCATACACTGCCCGTGGAAGTCAACGTGCGCTGCAAGACGTGCTGGAACTTCCCTGGCCCAACGTGATATCCGTAATTGTCTCGAGTGGAGCACATGTATGGTACGATGGGATGAGAAGTTACTCGTGCAACTCGTCAAACTCTAACAGAACTAGGTGAACAAGTCGAGCAGGCGTGGTATAACGTATCCCAGAGCTGTGTTCGCCGTCTGTACGATCGACTGCATACCACAGTCATCGTCTGCACAGCCACCCGTGGAGGCTAAACCACCTACCAATATGGGTGTTTCAGTACGGCTCAATTCCTGGTATCTCAGAGCCGCTTGTGATACTGATCCGTAAATTTAATCATTGCATGCACTCCACATGGCCTTTACAACAATAAATCTTGAGTCAATGGGAAACTTCTAAAAGGGGGTGTACTAATTTTTTTGGTTCAAATGGCTCTGAGCACTAAGGGACTTAACATCTTAGGTCATCAGTCCCCTAGAACTTAGAACTACTTAAACCTAACTAACCTAAGGACATCACACACATCCATGCCCGAGGCAAGATTTGAACCTGCGACCGTAGCAGTCTCGCGGTTCCGGACAGAAGCGCCAACTAATTTTTTCTGGTGGTGTATGTACACGAGACCTTTCATGCATATGTACAATGTCACCATCTTTTGTGGACGTATTTAAAGCGCTTGAAAATAACTGACGAGGAAATTAGTTAATAACATGGACAATAAATAAATTATAATCTGATTGAACTACGTTTTCGTTTATAATATTGAGGTTGTGGACCCCCAAAAGAACAAAACTCTAATAAATCTAGTGCACCTTTTAGATGCTAATCGGAAATTAGCTACAGTCATCAGTCTTCCATAAAAGGGGTTGTCACATTGAGAGCTGCTTTGCTGGAAAGAGGAACTTTCTGTGAAGGTCACTCGTACCTTTAGCAGAGGTGCTGCGTATCTTCTGTCGAATATTGATGTTGATCACGTTAACTATATTCTGTATCATTTTTGCAAGTCCAGTACAGCGCATCACGTTTTAAACAGAGCTTGTCACTGCTCCACACTTCGTCAAGTTCCATCAAACCCAGCGTGTTATTTCTATGTTGTCATTCTGTTCATCTTTTGCGATACATTTACCGAAATCCGTTTGCAAGAAACACGTTCAGTGAGAGGCTTCTCATTTTCTCCATGTGAGAAGAGACGATTCCTTTAATTTTCACCTGTGCGAGACAGCAGCCATTCACTGCGACAGCTCTGCAGGCTAAGCCGGTGCAAGTGCACTTAAGAGATTAGCGGTTATGATTTGTAATTAGTGCGCTGTCTTGCTGCGGGCTGTGCGGTCACGGCAGTCAGCCCGCCGGGTGCCATTAATCACGTGGTGTGCCACAAAAACACTGTGCGGCGTGACTCGGCGCAGCTCAGCACAGTGCAGGACGAGCAGCCACGGCGGAGCCGGAGGCAGGCAGGCGTCACACAGCGACCTGCAGGCTGGCGAACCACGCGCCAGCCGGGGTTGCGCGGCGGCTGGGGCACCTGGAGGTGAAATAACTGAAGTGTAAGCTAGGTAATTCTGCTTCAGATTTCTGTACTTCGCTATTGCAGTCAGTTCTGCTCTTGTATATCTGCTCTGCCGGTGTGTCACAGGCGGCAGGTGGTACCTGGTACCGGGCAGACCTTCGAACGGTGTGTGCTGGAAGCCCATAGTGATGCCACAATTATTTCCTGCACAGTTTCTACTCCATTCCTGGAGACTAGACTGTCGATAAGGCATAATGAAAGCTTGATTAATTGTCAACGTACGATTTGTGGTCGAAAAATTGGGGAATTATATCCACAAAATTTATCTAAGCCTACCTTTCACTTATTGTGCATGGTCTTCTTCGAAATACTCTCATCCACCATTGATAGACTGCTCCCAACGCCGTTTCCGCTTCCGGACGCAGTCTTGGTATGCCTCTTGCTGCATTGCGCCAAGCGCCATCTGCGAATTTTCTTTTATCTCGTGTATCGTAGCGAATCATCATCCTTTCTGAGGGGTTTTCAACTTCGGAAATAAGAAAGTTCGCAGGGGCCAGGTCTGGAGAGTACGGAGGATGAGGAAGCACAGTTATTTTGTTTTTTGTGCGATAGTCACTCTCCAACAGGGACGACTGTGCGGTTGAGTTACCGTGATGCAAGAGCCATGAATTGTCCTGCCACATTTCAGGCCCGCTTCCTTCACACATTTTTCCGCAGGCGTCGCAACACTTCTCTGTAGTATGATCGATTAACAGCTTGTTCCTGGGCACGAATTCATGATGAAATAATCCTTGAAAGTCAAAGAAAACTATCATCTTGGCTGTGGCATTTGGCCGGACCTGACGACCCTTCTAAGGTCTTGGAGACACTTTAGCGATCCAGTGTGAAGACTGAACCTTGGCCTCACCATAATAAAAAAAGGAATGTTCAAATTGGTGGCAAATCTTATGGTACTTAACTGCAAACGTCATCAGTCCCTAAGCTTACACACTACTTAACCTAAATTATCCTAAGGATAAACACACACACCCAAACCCGAGGGAGGACTCGAACCTCCGCCGGGACCAGCCACACAGTCCATGACTGCAGCGGCCTAGACCGCTCGGCTAATCCCGCGCGGCCTCACCATCATAACCTTAGACACACGTCTCATCACCAGTTATGATTCTCTTAAGTTACATCTCATTGCCATTTGCGCGATCCTAAAGCCCTTCACAGACTCGGAGGCGAAGGTCTTTCTGGTCTTGACTTTTGAGCCGTGGGACGAACTTGGTGGAAACCCAACGCATTCCATGATGATGTATCAGGATTTCATGACATGATCCATCTGAAATCTTACATTCTTCTGCAGTCTCTCGGACAGTCAGTCTTCAACTGGCATGCACAATTTCGTTGACGTGCCAGACATGAGCGTCATCCGTAGGCGACGGGCAGCTTTTAACTTCCGTCCGGTCATTCTTAAGCCGTATGAACCAACCGTAACACCGAGTGCGGCTGAAGCACTCATCACCGGAGGCTTCCTGTATCACTTGGTGTCTGTCTGTAAAGGTTTTATTGAGTTTTAAGCAAAATTTAATGCAGATATGTTGCTGCTTCTCTATCTCTAAATTCACAGACTGTGCGATACAACGTTCTACTCAGTACAGCACCAAACAATACGTAACAGACCTACAACAACAAGACTTAAAAACAGCCATGTGCAGCGCTGCCAACCGTATTTCGCTCCTACACAGTATTGCCACGAAATTACGAATGTTACACTTTTTTTTAATGTACCTTGTGTTTAGGGGATATACAGCTAGCAGGAAGTTTCAGGTTTCTTGATTCGCTATGTGCACTCCCGGAATTTTTACCATTAACCCTTTCGCTGCTGTGGCCGTGTATACACGTCCCGCTACGCCGCTCCCCACGTGATCTAGTAATGCATACACGCGGCACTTGGAAGTCTGTATACGTCCTGAACCACCGACCTCTGACTCCTGAGCACGAGTTACTTCCATGCCTCAGTGAATACAATGTATGTGCTCATATCGTTTCGAAAAATGGGTCTGAGCACTATGGGACTCAACTTCTGAGCTCATCAGTCCCCTAGAACTTAGAACTACTTAAACCTAAGTAACCGAAGGGCATCACACACATCCATGCCCGAGGCAGGATTCAAATCTGCGACCGTAGCGGTCGCGCGGTTCCAGACTGTAGCGCGTAGAACCGCTCGGCCACTCCGGCCGGCCATATCGTTTCGATATCTTGATTCATTTATGATATACGAGTATTCCTATGACCACACGATTCACGATGCGCCTTGTGCACGACCATCCGATATGAAAACAATAACTTGAGAACCAAACGATATATCGTTCTCTTATTAAGTTCAAATGAAATTTAGGTACATTATCTAAATTCCGTTCACTGTAATGTATCTTCTAAAATGAACCATACCCAAAGTTTAAGTAATGCGTTTTTACCACTGCAAAATCCTTAAAGTTCCGCTCAATATGATGCAGCGCAGTAAGTATGACATATGACGAAAAGAAATCAGACAGTAAGACGAGCGAAATCAAATTTTTTCACCCAATAGTTTTCTTAAAAACGTGTGATAGGTATTAAAAGCAACTGATATGTCCGCGTGGGTAGAACTGGGTGCGTAGTGCACGGCGTGCCCTCAGATACGGCTGTCCCTCAGAGATGAAACCCAATAACTACAGAAAGAAACAAATACATCGTTTTCCTACGGCTACATATGATACCAAGAACAAAGCTTGGGATTAATTTAAGGAAAACACGAGGAAGGGTTGCCCAACTTTATCATTCCCAAACTAATATTTTTATTTAATAACGATTCTATCATGAGTCAACTGAGAGTTTACAAATACATTCAAATAATTCATATTTTCAATTAAATTCATAGCGTATAAGGACATTTGAATAATACATAACATTACAAATAGTACTCGAAGAAAATGTCAATTGTGCAACACAGTAGTGGCCCGATAGCAGCTTTTAGGTGCAATCAACCTGCGTCGTCGTTCTGTCCCCGCAGTTCATCCACAACTGTCGGCGAATCCCACAACAGGATTTGAATATAAGTTCATCCAACACTAAACAAAAATCATTAAAATACATCATCACCACTGATTAATCCACCTTCATATAGACGAGATACGGCCAAGATACCCAAACGCTACGCACATGTAAGACAGAAGCAACAGTAGTGCTTCTCTCATTGGCCACAATCCCGTTACACATATCTCACGTTAAGTACTTAAATAAACTAGCTGGCCCCTAAAATAGAAGTACAATGGTAATGACAATTAAGCCCTTAATTATTTCAGAAATCAAGAAACCCAGTACTCAGTTTGTCCAACTACTTTCATCACAAGCCCACAAGGACCTTGCAATAGCAAAAATACAAAATCAATTACTTCCTAATCCAGTGACACCTCCGTCGTGGCACGAAACCCAAAGAATAAAAACAAACAACTCAACCTGAGGCTGGAATGAGAGATTCGCTGAGTTGCCTATGGCCTGTCAACACTTATGGTTCATACGATGTGGGGTAAGCCACCGAAGCAGAAGGAAAACGTGTCCCTACCACGGACAGCAGTAACGCGTCAACCGCTGCCGATAAAAGGCTGTCTACATGTACTAAACAACAGACAAAAAACCAATTTGATGAAATTTAGCATACACAACAATACTCAAAAAAGTAATTAAAAATTCAGCTATTAAAATTTTAATATGGCAGGGGTCCGCTCACACACATGGCAGGTTAACCTTCTCAGCAATAACAAGAAACAGTGTACGAGGTCATCTAAAAGAGTAATTACACAGCAATTCAAAATAAGATTTAAGAGGTCAAGGAATACCTTTAGTTGGGCCTCTTATGGGCTAATAGACACTCTAATTGGGATATGCACCAAAAGGCAGGTTGCCGATTGAACTGTAGAACGCGGAGAAAGAGCATGTGCAAGTGCAAGCACATGATCCATACGTGCACACATTTAAGATGGGTGCACAAAATTTTAGTTACGGGCCAAATCCAATAACTCACCCCAGAAAGGGATTGAGGTCTACAACAAACAGGAATTACAATCAGTAGCACCAAATAGTTAATAATAACAAACCATGATTCCAAGCACAAGATTAACATTATAAAGTACTTGCTTGGCGCTTACAGATACCCTGAGATTGACAAACATAGCTCCAAAGGGGTCACCGAAAGGCATGAGGAAACTGGGTTCCTGGTCAGTTCACACCGGGCAGAATTAACAGTCCTTAAGTACAGTGCTTATTAAACAGTCTTTATAGATAATGTCAAGCAAATGCCAAGGAGGTCAATAGCTTCAGGGATCCAGGTAGAAACAGGATAATGCTGCCCTGCTGCTCATGACTGCTAACAAGTTGTTCAATACATCTCGGCCTATTTTAGAATTGACTAATGCACGCTGTAGCCAGGCTGCAAGCGACGGGCGCCGCTCTATGCGGAAGCAAAGGTCAACGCTACAGGAAAACGCGGGCCTCCATGACCCAATAATCAATGTTGTTAACTCGCTGCAATCGCCAGGACGCCGAGAACTCCGGCACATTCGTCCAGCTCCGTGTCTGACGCACCACTCAACACGCCACAGTCCCAGAGGGAACACACAACCCAGCGAAGATGACATAACGGGAGCCAGTACAAGTAGCACCAATAGGATCATGCGTGCGCTCTCATGGGACCCGCCACGGCTCAACTTTCCTTGCTCAACCTGAAAGATCCCCTGGCAAGAACGGAAGGTACATTGATTAACAAGCTTCAACTGATAGAGCTGCACTTAGGAGGTCTTCCCAGTAGCTACCTCCTTGATTACCAAGTTAACTTGATGATAGAGCACTGGTCCAAAGAGTGGGGGTCAGTTTACGAACACCAGCACCATTCTGCGCTCGCCCATAGCAAACAACATGGCGGACGTCTTTATCCAGCTATGTCCAATCGATTCCTTCTCTACCAGTAATCATCTTTCTTTTTTGTAATGTATGGCTAAATTAGTTAAACTAGGGCTTGATGTACTCCTTTCTGTTACACTTATTTCCAAAAATTCAAGAAAAAACACTATAACCGCAGAAGCGCGATAAATATGAAGCTCTTGGAGGATAAGTTGAAACTGTGTCACAATTATTGCTTAAGACAAACACTATGCATACTAACAGCGCTGCTAATCGCTTACGTCATAACTGAGAGAGTGCAGTGGGAGAAGGAAAATACAGATAGGATAACACACTTTGGACACAGTATCGAAATAGACGAACTACGTTGAACGGTCATTGACTGATCAGATACGGATGAGTAGTTCAAATGTTTCAAATGGTTCTGAACACTATGGGACTTAACATCTGGGGTCATCAGTCCCCTAGAACTTAGAACTACTTAAACATAACTAACCTAAGGACATCTCTCAAATCCAAGCCCGAGGCAGGATTCGAACCTGCGACCCTAGCAGTCGTGCAGTTCCGGACTGAAGCACCTACAACCGTTCGGCCACAGTGACCAGCAGGTGAGTAGTGTTCATATGAAAGTGACTAATCACTATATGATGTCTTGTCGTTTACGTTTGTCAACAATGATATAGTGAGCATGAACAATGATTATCCTCGTATGGCTAACTGACAGGTTGTACATCAATGACTAATATTTGTTGTTATGCAATCGAAAGACTTTAGCCACATGCTAATTATAGTGCAGAGCTGCCACATCCACTGCAAGAGTCATAGATTATTCTGCACAAAGAGCTTCATGAAACATATTATTTGTACCGGCTCGCCAGGGACTTGCATGTTGCTCACGGCTTACCATAAGAAGGAATGCCTATATTAGCCTGGCTACTCAAGAGATGACCTTTTCTTGACACACTGGAATACTACTTTCTTTTCTTTTGCCGTCACACAATCATGCACAGTTATATCTAAAACTGAACCAGCTCCACTCATGCTCGCAATTACTGCTACCCACTTGTAAGTGTACTGCTCTATCACCACCTTTTCTCGCGATAATTGATAGTAGCCTCCTTGGAGAGCACAGAACGCGATCGTAAAGTGTTGTGGTTCGGATTGAGCTGAGCAGGTCTTGTGCAGTGCCGATATAATGTTTCCGAAAAGTAAATTGCTTTATTTGAGGAAGTAACTAAAGTCTTTACCATGGATGTTGTGTATTTCACATGGCTCGGTACTCGTGATTTATTTCGGTGATGAAAGTTCCAAACTCGTGTGTCGTGTTGCGAGACAATTATCACCCGCAACGTGACTGATACTGTATAAATAATGTGGTCCGCCATAAATCTGAGTGAACGTTTCAAGCGAAAGGTAAACATGTAATCTGTCCGACTAAATCTCTCGAGCACGAATGGTTTTTGTTCAGATACGGTATCGCTGAATTGTCAAACAAGCTCGTCGCAAAGGGTCACGCGTACACTCGTGAAACGTACTAATACCACTAGGATGGATGACTGTTAATTGGAAAATCTGTGCCACCAATCTAAATTTGTAACAGCCTATTTTAACAGTGAGATTTTTCTATTTGGGCTCCAAGTTATTGAAGATTAACATAACAGCCCCCCCTCCCCCCCTCCCCCCCCCCGACACATTTTTGTTATTGTGTGCAGGATCGCATGGGACAGGGTTTTAGTTACTCATACAAGCCTTGGGTGTTACACCTAAGGCATGTAAGCTACACATGACAACTAAATTAATGACTTCGGTAAATTACCTGCTCCACATTCTCACTCCACGAATGATAGTTTTGTGTCATTCGTTTACCCCTTTCCACAAAAGGTAGATGCCACGTTCCTGTTCAAACCGATGTTTTGAAGGGATTAGATCTATTCTAAGTCTCAGAAGTGAAATCCCCTTACAAAAGATGCTGACTATTAGCTGGCCTGGTTTGTAGTTCTAACGAATTGGACCCGATGACAGGCAAAATCACTACCAGTTCGCAGTAACCGTCTGGAAAAAAGGGGACCCACTGTGACCGTCTACCAGCTAGATTGTATTTGGCTGAATAGAAATCGGCTCTTCTATCATTCTGGGTAGAGAATGACAGACATAAGAAAAGTAACACGCGAATGTCCAGGATGAACTTTTTTAATGTTGAGACGAAGAGTAATCTCACAAACTACGCGTCGGATTCAAAAATGGAAAAATACGTGTTCAGTATTTCTTTACATGCAATCCGGTGACACCAGTGGGGGAGGGGAACGGAGGGGTGGGGTGGAGAGCAACTTTGAAATCTTAAGCAGGAACATCATACTTTTATTCTGAAATTGGATTCTACCGGAAAAAATACGTAACGTTTGTATGTAACGATGCGTGAGAGATGGCGCTGTAATCGACAATTAACACAATTGAGGTACAAAACGCTATTATCTCGAGAACAGAGCAGTGGATTAAAAACATGAAAACAAACGTGTATACGTTTTGTGGTTTTCTCTGATTAGCTGTGTTGAAACATTCATTCTTTCATAATTAGCGTGCTCGTCGTCCCTCATTTCATAAAAAAGTTCTTACGTAATACGAGTGCATTATTAGCTACACTGCAGGCTATTAAAACGAAAGAAAAAAGTGAAACGGTTTACGTATATGGAGGAGGTGGCAGGAACGTCGATAATGCTGTAGCTCTTCATGGGCAACGTTCACTTCTTTCAGTTAGGTTTTGCGATAGTTGTCCAGTGAGGGAGAAGGAACCATCAAAGAACTGTTGCTGGAGAGAAAACTGAAACTATTATATTAGCTGGAGATTGCACCCGTGATCTAGTTTCTTGTACAGTATACATTTCAAAATCTGTGAAATATTATGAAGTGTTTTCAACCATGAACACCAATGTCTCTCATTGTCTCCAACAATCACCATTTTCTCACTCACTGGTAAGTATAATTCCCAGTCTGCCATATTTGTAACGGCCTCACACAGCATAAAATTCATTTATGTGCAATAAACCCATACTTCCACGAATAAGCAAATTGTCAGTGGTGTAATTGCTACCTATGGCATACAGTAAAGAGTCCTTATGATTTCGCACTTCATACGCCACAGTATGGTGATAACTGCACCAATATGCCCTTTTTATTGACTAGTGTATCCAGGCGAAATAGTTGAGTAACGAGAATGTGGGCATGTGCATGTGGACCATGAAGTAACAATGCAGCTTTTAGTAAAATACTACGTAACAGTGAAAATTTTGAGTTTTTCGGAGTTAAATACGATGTGGTATTTTAACGTAGCTAACGTCAGTATAGCGATATGAACAACTATAAGAACTACTAATTACTTGAATATTTTGTAACTTACAATTAAAATAGCATTCTTGTCGCTACAAAGAAATAATTCGCACATTAGTCATTTTATTGGGTTGGAGCATAAGTTCATATCGTTTTTCCAGAAATTTATAAACACAACAGATGCACATAACGGAGACTTTAGTCTTTAGTAATACATTCTCCTTCATTATTTACAACATTCGACCAACATTGTGGTAATTTATGATTCCGCGACTGTAGAGAACTCTTGGTTTTAGGCGAAAAACTCGTCGAGCCATTTTCGGAGCGCATCCTGAAGGGTGTTCTATAGAGTTCGGAGAAGTGAAAATCTGAGAGTACAAGAGCAGGTGCATAAAGCGGGTGCAGAGTAACTTTCAAGGCCAATTCCTGTACAGTGTTTTTGTCAGAGTAGCAGAATGTGGGGGAATCTTGTCATGGAGTAGCATCACTTCATGCAGTTTGTTCTTGAACTGCGTGTGCAAGGAGTCTTAGCTGTTGACAATTAATGTCAGCTGTGATGTTTACATATCGACGAAGGAATTCGTAGTACGCGACAAAGTCGCTGTTCCACCCACCGCCGAACATTATTTTTGTGGAAGAACACGGGTCTTTGTTTGGGCTCAACAACTTTTTTCTTTACCTTGCTGTTCCGTCACCGGTAACAATACAGAATAAGTATGGCCGGTGTTGTGCACGGGCAGACTTACACGTATGGCATCTTGATCATACTTGCTATTTTGGCTTAGGACATGCTTAGAACCTTCCCCATTGCTTGCAAATGCCACCGCGTAATGGAATGATCACAGTTCATCACATCTGCCAGTTCTCGAGCATACTGACGTGGATCATAGTGGTTTAATGCGATTAAAGGGCAGTTGCTCAAACATGGAGGCGAGTGAGTGACGTGCGTTAGCTTGGCTCGCAAGTTTGCGTGAAATCTGGAGGTGTTCTAAGCAGTTAGGCTAGTCTACATAGGCTAAAGCCGCATATCTACTGCCAAGTGTCGTATTTTACATCACATACTGAGCACCAGTTACACGGAGTCGCACTTAAAATGGAAAATCGCCGAACAACGCGCAGTGCAGCCAACGGCCAGGCCGGCGACAGCGCTGGCGTGGTGTCCACACCGGGAGTTGCGGCCGCTCCGCCCGGCATCGCTGACATCGCCGCACTCGTGAAGGCTGAGGTGAGTGCCGTGCTGCAGGCTAAGGAGACGCTCGGGCTCGTTGTTCAAACCATCACTGCAGCAGTGACGGACAAAATACAGAACACTCTGGAGGCGAATGTGAGCGAGATCCGTGCACTGGACACATCGTTAAAAGCAAGTGAGGGGAAAGCAGGACTGCTCGAACAGAAATTGATCGAGAAGTCGGACAAGCTCGAACAATATCAG
Source organism: Schistocerca cancellata (assembly GCF_023864275.1). NCBI lineage: Eukaryota > Metazoa > Arthropoda > Insecta > Orthoptera > Acrididae > Schistocerca > Schistocerca cancellata. Next base: position 192,650,049 of record NC_064628.1, on the reverse strand, counting down.
AGACGCAATAATCTCAGACTGTTCGGCATTCCAGAGAGCAGCAGAGAGAACACAGATGAACTTGTGATAAACCTTGTCCAAGAAAAGCTAGGCGTGCAGGTGACTCTGAGTGACATTGACAGAAGTCATACAGTGAGTCGTAGGTCGCCAGGTTCTACAAAACCAAGACCTATAATAGTGATATTAGTGTCCTATAGGAAAAGATCTGAAATCTTCAGAGCAACGAAGAATCTCGCGAAGTCCTGTCTGACAGTACGCGAGGATCTGACCTGTGAAAGACTAAACATTTTGAAGAGCATGATTTCGAGATTTGGGCTACAGAACTTATGGACAAATGACGGCAGGATAATGGTTAAGACCGAAAACGGAAAGAGAACAATTTGCAGTGTTAATGAACTCGAAAGCCTGTGCTTAAGAAGCTAAATCATGTCTAATCTTGCTGCCACTAACCTGTATGTTTATATTGTTTACACTGTCAACCACAAGTTAACCAATGTATTATCAAATTTTTCGTTCCTCCACATAACCATTTTTTATCTCTAATTGTTTTCTCATGTAATTTTGTTATTATTTGTATTATCAACTTTTTGTTTCTCCACTTAACTATTTTCATCTCTAATTGTTTTTCTCATGTAATTTTGTTAATTATTACATAAGGTAGTCTCACTTCCATCTTTAATTAGCAACCCACCATTATTCTTTAGTTGTTATCCTCACAAGTGCAATTAATATCACACTCTGCCGTTACGTGTAGATTACTCCCGTTGTGTTTAGCGAAATTCCTTCCCTGCCAGCTCACGGCTACTTCAAGAACCGTTGCAGACTTCGCTGACCTTGGCCGCAGATCCCGTTGCCTCCCCAGGGACCCACCCCCTTCCCCTTCCGGCCGCTTCCACTTCACAGAACTGAGAGGACACTCCCTCACCCCTCACCCCCCCTCCCACCCCTTCACATGCCTTCGGCATTCCTCATGCCAGACCCTCTTGTCACCGCTAACCACGACCAGCAAACATCTGTCGGCAGCCTCTTCGGGCAATCAGCATCCGAACTCAACAAGCTGCATATTGCACATGCAAATGTCCAATCTCTGCCAGCTCACTTCGACGAATTCAAATATATATTTCAAACTACTTATATACAGGTACTACTTTTGTCAGAGACTTGGCTTAAACCAAGTATTCCTACAACTTCCGTAAACCTAGATGGCTATATCTTTCTCAGGCACGACAGATGCAACAGACGAGGGGGCGGAGTAGGGCCGTACATACGCTCTGATTTGTCACCTACTGTACTACATACATCCGACAACAATGTAGATAAGCAAGAGGAATATATATTCATAGAGATCAAATCCCTTAACAGGAAGTGCTTAATATATGTCCTTTACAAACCTCCTAAAGTAGGTAGGTTCGCCTGCTTCGAAACTGCCGTCTCTAGTCTCGAATCGTCATATGAACACGTAATTATGGCAGGTGACACTAACATTAATTTTCCGCGCAATAGTCCTTCCACTGGGAAATTTCAGAGGATGCTTTCTTCCTCTAATATGACGCTACTTCAGCTGGCACCTACTCATCACAAGACTACCAGTCACACTTTCATAGATATATTCGCAATGAAATCTCCAAACAGAATAATCCGCACCACTCAAATATCTACGCCTGGCATGTCTGCCCATGACATCATTTTCATGACATATTCACTAGAATGTTCTAGAAAGAAACAAAAACTGTCTACATACCGAGACTTCAAACGCATAAATTTTCCTGAACTCGAAACTGAGGCACAAGAAATAGTTTGGTGGATGACCTCTACTCCCCTCACGGACATAAACGACAAACTCCAGGATTTCACAAACAAAATTACTCACCTATATGACAAATATGCTACAATAAAGACCAGAAAAGTAAAAAGGTAACCTGCACCTTGGCTGACTGATGAACTAAAACAGCTCATGAATCTGAGAGACGCTGCACATCGAGCATACAAGATACACCTAACCCGGAAAATCATACTGTATACTAGCAGAAACGAAACATAATCAGTCAAGCGGTGAGAAACGCTAAGCTCAGGCAAGCCCGTACATTAGCTGACAATAGATGCAGACCAGCTATCCTGCGAAAAATTCTCCGTAGTCTCGGTTTAGAAAAAACAGAGAATTATTGATCACTTCATGGCGATGAACGACTGTAGCAAAGAAAAATTTTATCTACAGCACGTCACTTGCAATACTGTCAAGAAAGCCACAATGCGGATTAGGTCAGCATCTACTGGACATGATGGTATCACTATCCAGATAGTAAAACTTATTATTGATCAACTACTGCCCTCTGTAACAAGCATTTTCAACGATTCATTAATTACAAGTGTTTTCCCTGAGGCTTGAAAACTGGGACCAATTAAGCCACTGCTTAAAAATGATATCGCCACATCACCCTCTGAGTACTGCCACATCTGCCTTCTTCTTGCACTATCAAAGGTCTTAGAATATAAAGTCCATGACCAGCTCACCAACTACCTAATTAATAACCTACTAGACGAATACCAATCAGGTTTCCGTAAACATCGAAGCACAACATCTGCACTGATGACCTGAAACTTGCCATGGACAGACAAGAAGCGACTATCATTTGCTTCTTACATTTCAGCAAAGCATTCGATACTGTCGACTTCGACATCTTACTAGCCAAACTTAGCGGTCTAAATTTCTCACCAAGTGCAGTGCAATGGTTTCGCTCATACATGACGTCTCGTCAGCAACGCGTTCTGTCCGGGAATATAAAATCACAATGGCCGCAGGTAGTGTCAGGCCTTCCCCAAGGCTCAGTATTAGGTCCTACACTCTTCCCTCTGTATGTCAATGATGTGTCATCCGTTCTGACGTATTGCAAATATCATATGTATGCTGATGACCTTGAGTTGTATCTAAGAGCGAAACCAAGCAATCTTAAGAAAGCTATTGAAAATTTCAATACTGACCTCGATGCACTATCAAAATGGGCACAGGACATAGGACTAAAACTAAACCCATCTAAAACCCAAGCGGTACTTGTTGATCACTCTAAGCTCATTAGCCCAAAACATCGGGAATCCGTACTATCTCTTATCCTAAATTGAACAAATATTAACTTCTCTCCCTCAGCAAAGAGTTTGGGAGTAATAATAGATGAAAATCTAAATTGGACAGAGCACGTAACTGCAGTGTGCAAAAAAACATCAGCATCCCTTCATGCCCCACAAAAATATAAAATACTCTTCCCTTTCGATCTGAAAAACGAAATTAGTACAAACGCTTATACTATCAATCATTGACTACAGCGATATTATCCTACAAGGCCCCTCTCAGGAAAATTCGTGACGTCTGGAACTAGTCATGAACGCCTGCGTCCGATATATCTGTGACGTTAGACTTTTTGATCACATTTCACCAGCATATGCAAAATTGTCCTGGCTGCGTGCAGACAAACGCAGAGATTTCCATACACTCTGTCTCATCTACTGTCCCTCATATCTCTCCTCGTCCTTAACGCTTATGTCGACACAACATGACAGAAGCACACGTTTCCATCATAATAAAATCCTCTGTATTCCACTGCATTGCTCAGTTACTTTCTACAAGTCCTTTACAGTAGCGGGAACCAGACTCTGGAATAACCTCCCTCGTTATGTTAGAGAACTTAAAAACATGCCCGACTTCAAAAAACAGTTAATGACGTATCTACTTAAGCAACAGTTTCTCATGTTTACCATTATTATTTGATTTTTTGACTGATATTATTATTGCTTTTATCATAATTTGTATGTATAGCACCTGCTGGAAAAATACTGCCAGCATTTACTTTATTAGGTCTTAATCATTACTCTTTATTCATATTGTCACTAGAGTAATCTAATTTTCTTATTTAAACTATTGTCATGATGTAACTCTGATGTGTGAAATGCTGGATGTGTGGAACACTGGTCCGATGTAAGAGAGGGCCTGATGGCCCTAATGTGATCAGGTTAAATAAATAAATAAAATAAAGGATCTTCATCAAACCCCGAAAGTCTTCCAGAACTTGGAGAGTCATTAATGTCAAAACAGTCTTCCTTAAAACAAGAATGCCATCTTCTTCCGCGGTGTGTCCAGTGAAATTACTCCTGTACGCGATGCTAACGTTTCTGGCTGCCTCGGCTGCTGTCACCCATTTACTGAACTCTGGCATTAGAATATGTCAGAAATACTACGATTTGTCCACTTGGCACATTTTCTAGCGTCAACATCTCCATTAACTACCTCCGAATGACAGAATGACACTATGTAAACTGAAATAGAACAGCGAAATGCAAACAGAAAATGACAATTGACATATAAAGCCACAGTAACCGGAATACCAACGTGCAAAACAAAAACTTATACAGCAACCTAATATTAAATACGTAGCTTTTCATGTTTCTTTGTCTGTCTATGGACCGATCACAAACAGTACACTGTCTTGTTGCACAACTACATTATGTTATTGTTTTATACATGATGTCTGATATGTTTTTGTATCTTCTTAAATATGTGTACAATGCCTGAGTATGAGTATCAATAGATCTTGGAGTAGTTATGTGTTATATAATTTATTTCAAAATGGTTCAAATGACTCTGAGCACTATGGGACTTAACTGCTGTGGTCATCAGTCCCATAGAACTTAGAACTACTTAAACCTAACTACCCTAAGGACATCACAAACAAAATGGCTCTGAGCACTATGGGACTCAACTGCTGTGGTCATAAGTCCCCTAGAACTTAGAACTACTTAAACCTAACTAACCTAAGGACAGCACACAACACCCAGCCATCACGAGGCAGAGAAAATCCCTGACCCCGCCGGGAATCGAACCCGGGAACCGGGGCGTGGGAAGCGAGAACGCTACCGCACGACCACGAGATGCGGGCACATCACAAACACCCATGCACGAGGCAGGATTCGAACCTGCGACCTCAGCGGTCGTGCGGTTCCCGACTGTAATATTTTATTTCACTGCAATTTTGAGTGCTACTTCCGGTCTGTTACAGGGCCTATGTTGCAGAGTATATGGATCCCAATTCAGAAGTAATTGGAAGTCTGACAAAGTTCTGCGATCCAGTAATAAAAGTGGAATCCATTTTCGCTGGACAGAGCGGATCAGGTTGTGGAAAGGGGCCAAGGTCAATTACTGTTAGCTATACAAGAGCACATACAACTTTATTCCTTAAACCAGTGCACAGTTTTCTCTTTAAAACAACAAAGATGAATTCACGGGTGAGGGAACGAGTACATTCTCCACAATAAGTTTAAGTGATTTCTTTTAGACCAGGATTCAGAGTGACGGCGGAATGACTTACTTAAGTAAAATTGTAATATCTTCTCGGCAAGAGGCCGAAATAATATTCCAGATCACCTAACGAAATCCCTTAAAAGCCAGGAGTTTAAAAATTTCGGTTAAAGGCTATATTAAGAGAAATTCAAATCAATTCTTCGGCTCAAAGCGATTTTTTTTTTTTTTGCAAAATAAAAGAGAGGCTTTATGGATAAGCTTTTACACAGTACAACAGAAAAACGTCTTAAGAAAACTTGAAGTATCTTGTGGGCTGAAGGCCCACATAAGTACTCAAGATTAATCAAATACTACCTTAAGATAAACGTTTACAGAACACGGCTGAAGGCTGTTTCAAGAATCCAAGATAATTAAAGAGAAACATTCGGACAAGGATTTACATATTAAAGCCACAGATTCAGGAACAAACACGGCTGAAGGCCTAAATACAGAGCAACAATAATTTTAAATAAAACACGACTGGAGGCCTAAGCTTAAAATAGTTGTCATGAAGTCTGGCTGAAGTCCATATACTAAACATAAAACAGACAATATTAATACACGGCTGAAGGCCTGGCACAGTACCTGTGACCAAATAAAATGGCAAGCACAGACAACAAACGTTGGTGCTCAGGAATGTTCCAAGGATCGGCCTGGAGAGGAAACTCTAGCACAGTTTAGGTGAGACAGGCAGTCAAGCGTAACACTAAAAAATCGGGTGGCAACACGCCCTAGGGGCGGCTGAAGAAGTAACCAACAGCCTGATCAGTTCCCATCCACACGATACACTCACTGCTCTATTTATTACTGACTGACTACTCCAGAATGCAGACAGCATTCAACTGCTCAGTGGAAATCACAGAAGCTACAGCCGTTTCCACGTAAACACACTTGCACAAGAACTCGAACAATCGTAAAGGCAACACTGTAGAATAACAAGGACGAATCAGTTCAAGACACAGAGAGTATCCACAAGCGGTCGGCGATCAAACACACGTCGTCCGATGAGACGACCGATTGCACGACCGACCCGGGTCGTTCCCACTGAAGTTACGTGTGTCGGCAAAGGTCGGGCGAGTCTTGTCTGTCCGAAGCTGCCTGCAGCTCCACCTCGACTCAGCTCGATGTCCGTTCGGAATTCAGAGACATGGCGACCCGGGCACACTGGTTCGGACCCAACCATGCAGAAGGAAGACTTGCCCATTGGGCACCCGACATCTCCACAACAGGAAGGAACGGGTCCACGTCCGGCAAGATGACGAACTGACGAGGCCCAGAAACGGTCAAAAGACCAAAAACACTTCTCCCGATGAGAAGACCAACCGAACGACCAACCAACGGTCGTCCCGCTCCAATCTCCCTCCGTCGCACAGTTCATGTGTATCGCCAGCGGTCGGCGAGCACTGGCTGTCCGCACTTCACTGGCGCTCCGTCCCCGACTCCACTGCTGGTCCGTCCCCGACCTCACTGCTGCTGCGTCTCGACTGAGCTCCCTACTCTACCAAAGACACACGACGACCGGAAATACTATTGGTCGCTCCAGAGTTAGTACGACAGTTCACTTATCAATAAGCGATGCTGCTACCACTCGCGGGAAGGTAACGCAGAAAGTTAGTGACTTCAGTAAATGGAATAAGAAAACGAAGGGGCAGCACGGTATGAGAAGATGACAAACAATAAACGGGATGAACACGTGCCGCGCACGGCTCACAGTGTTTAAATATTCACAAGTTAACACTTGAGCACTTATATTGGCTTTAGACGGTAGCGTATGTAACACAGCTGCACTCACACCACATGTACCCTGCAATTACTCGTATTTGAATCTTGGAAATGTTTGACGCCTAGCGATAAAAATCCCTCAGTAGAAAAATGTTTAATAAGTCTTACAGTAGTTTTACAAACTCTCCTTCACAGATGAGTCCAACAGAGCTCAAAACATGGTAGCTGATGTGTTATAAACTGGCGATAACTCATTAACAACTTTGAAAGAGGCGACCTTGTACGGAGAACACAGTCCGCTTAATGGTAGCACTATATCTTTAGATGGATGTGCAGACATTTATGTGTTTCCATGCGCAACTTTAATCTGATGTAGACAGGAAACGACGCCTCATCTCAAGCACTGTTGTGTAATGCTAGTCCCTTCGAATTGAGACAACATATTGTCACTCTAGTACCTTCTAACTCATAAGTTTGGACCAGGGGTCACATGCCCCATACGGTCGAGAGGTGGTACTGACGTTGCTGTAGTAACTTAAAGAGCTTGAAATTTGCAAGTACTTATAGTACCTCCGGGGTTTCGTTAAACGGCTGTGCCAAACGTTTGTGTGAAAAAGAAGGATGACACGTATTACAGGATAAAGCATTGTAATGGGCGCCACGGCGTTACAGTCTTGCGCACCGCCAGGGGGTCGGTGTTTATTTGCCAGATTGTGTAGATGAATTGTCCGTGTCACATTGTCGCAGCGTTCTATTTCGCGTCCGTTCTGTTTCGCGTCTGCAGATGGGCAATCCACTGAGAAGATCTCCAATGCGGCCAGCTGTTGCTGCCCTTTCTGGGCGCAGCAGAGACTACTTCTGTCAGCTGCACACTTGTCTTGACGCTTGTGGTGTCACAATGGTGCCCATATTGAAAACCTCTATCGGGAGTTTAAAAGTTTGGAGAGATGTTCTGTCTACTGAAACACATAAGTACTTGTGAATAACTGTGTATAACGCTCTACTCTATAATGCTTTTACCTTACAGAAATAAATGTTAAACGTAAAACTCTCCGTAATCCCAAGTATCTCTCTCGATAGATCCGAAAAACGATTTGGTTGAGCATCTCCCTGACGCCACTACATTTGGTAAGCACCCCTGTGATTTCTCGTTATTTTTTTCTTTACTTCCTTGGGTTATCTCTACATTCTTTATAAATACAATCTGATTGCTTCACTTCATAGGTGAAAAGTACACGTAATTTGCCCACATAGTTTTTAGGTACTTCTTTGGAATACAATATCTACTCTGTATTCTTCCATCTACATCTACATCTACGTGAGTACTCTGCTATTCTGCTATTCACAATAATGCGACAGGCAGAGGGTTTACTGAACCACACTGAAGCTGTCTCTCTGCTGTTCCACTCTGGAATGGCACGCGGGAGAAACGATCACTTAAATTTTTCTGTGTGGGCCCTGATTTCTCCAATTTTATCGTGACGACCATTTCTCCCTATGTAAGTGGGTGCCAACAGAATGTTTTAACAATCGGAGGAGAAAACTGGTGATTGAAATTTCATGAGAAGATCCCGTCGCTACTGAAAACGCCTTTGTTTTAATGATTGCACGTCAATTCATATGTCATGTCTGTACTACTCTCTCTCCTATTTCGCGATAATACAAAACGAGCAGCCCTTCTTTGAACTTTTTCGATGTCATCCGTCAGTCCCACCTAATTTGGATCCCACATACTCCAGGATAGGGCGGACAAGCGTGGTGTAAGCAGTCTCTTTAGTAGACCTCTTGCGCGTTGTAAGTGTTCTGCCAATGAATCGCCGTCTTTCTTTTTTTCTACCCACAACATTATGTATTTGATCGTTCCAATTTAGTTTATTTGTAATTGTAATCCCTAAGTATCTAGTTGAATTTGCAGTCTTCTGATTTGTGTGACTTACCGCCTAATCGAAATTTGGCAGACTTGTCTTAGTACTCATGTGAATAACTTCACACTTTTCTTTACTCAGGGTCAATCGCCACTTTTCGCACCATACAGATATCTTATCTAAATCATTTTGCAAGTCGCTCTTGGTTATATGGTCAATTTACACGACGGTAGATGAAAGCATCAACTGCAAACAATGTAATATGGCTACTCAGATTGCCTCCTACGTCGTTACTATAGAACAGGAACAATACAGGGCTTACAAAACTTACTTGGGCAACGCCGGATATTACTTGTGTTTGACTCGATGACTTTCTATCTATTGCTACAAACTGTGACCTTTCTGATATTAAATCACGAATCCAGTCGCGCATCTGAGGCGATATTCCATGGGCACGCAGTTTTGTTAGAAGACGCTTGTGAGGAACGGTGTCGAAAGCCTTCTGGAAATCTAAAAATATGAATCAATTTGACATCCACTGTCGATAGCACTTATTACTTCATGAGTATAAAGAGCTAGCTGTGTGTCACAAGATCGATGTTTAATGAATCCGTCCTGACTATGTGTCAATAAATCGTTTTCTTCGACGTAATTCATAACTTTCGAACACAATATATGTTCCAAAACCCTACTGCAAATCGACGTTAGTGATATGGGCCTCTAATTCAGCGAATTACTCCTATGTCCTTTTTTTGGGTATTGGTGTGACTTGAGCAATTTTCCAGTCTTTAGGTACGGATCTTTCTATGAGCGAGCGGTTGTATATAATTGCTAAATGTGGAACTATTGTATTAGCATACTCTGAAAGGAATCTGAGTGGTATACAATCTGGAGCGGAGGCCATGTGTTTTTTAAGTGATTTAAGTTGCTTTGCTACATCGAGGATATCTACTTCTATGTTTCTCATGTTGGCAATTGTTCTTGATTGGAATTCAGGAAAATTTACTTCGTCTTCCTCGGTAAAGGAGTTTCAGAAAACCGTGTTTAATAACTCTGCATTAGTGGCACTGTCATCAGTGACTCCACCGTTGTTATCGCACAGCGAAGGTATTGATTGCGTCTTGCCCCTGGTGTGCTTTATGTATTAGGAGAATCTCTTTGGGTTGCCTGCCAGACTCCGAGACAGAGTTTCGTTGTGAAAATTATTAAAAGCATCTTGCATTTAAGCACGAGCTGTATTTCGAACTTCTACAAAACTTTACCAATCTTGGGGATTTTGCGTCCTCTTAAATTTGGCTTGCTTTTTTCGAACCTTCTGCAACAGCGATGTAACCCGTTTTGTGTACCATGGCGAATCAGTACCATCACTTATTAATTTATGTGATATAAATCTGTCAACTGCCGTCAATACTATCTCTTTGAAATCATTCCAATTCTTTTCTACACTTACATGAGCAGATCGGAAGGAGTGGCAACTCTCTCTTAAAAAGGCGTTAAAAGCATTTTCATCAGCGTTTTTAAGCAGTTTTACTTTTCGTTTCTTTTTTATTGTTGTGGGATTTACGGTATTCAGCCGAGCAGCAATTACCTTGTGGTCGCTAATCCTTGTACCCGTCATGATACTCCCTGTGTGACCAGGATTATTGGTTGCTAAGAGGACAAGTATGCTTTCGTAACCATTTGCGTTTCGAGTGGGCTCATGAACCAATTGTTCAAAATAATTATCCTAGAAAGCATTCAGTACAATTTCAGATGATGTTTTATGCCTTCCGTCGGCTTTGAACATATAATTTTTCATCATTTTTTCTTAATACAGCAAACGAAATCAGTAAATCCGTATATCATAGTCAAGTAAATTTTCTGTTATCGTCTATTCGTAGTCAAGTCTAAGCAATTTACTTCAGTCAATGACGTAAAATTTCGAGAAAATATCTACTACTGAGCTAAAAGCAACTAACAGCGCCGCCTATTGGCTCTCTGATGTATTACGAAACTAACAGCGACCTCTGTTACTTCTTTGGTGTACGACATTAGTCATTTTTCATCATTTTTTCTTAATACAGCAAACGAAATCAGTAAATCCGTATTCATAGTCAAGTAAATTTTATGTTATCGTCTATTCGTAGTCAAGTCTAAGCAATTTACTTCAGTCAATGACGTAAAATTTCGAGAAAATATCTACTACTGAGCTAAAAGCAACTAACAGCGCCGCCTATTGGCTCTCTGATGTATTACGAAACTAACAGCGCTCTCTGTTACTTCTTTGGTGTACGACATTAGTCGATTTTAGAAGGCAGTGTAAATTAAGATATCTTTATTTTCGTTATTCGCTTCTGATGACATAAAGACCTTATATTTCCCGAAGCTGTACCCACATGTGAAATCCTCACGGAAATTCGTGTCGTAGTTTTCAAACAGACAGACACAACTGTTTCAGATAAAAGTTTAACTCACGACAATTTTTGTTTCTGCGATCCGACTTTGATGAAACAGAGCCTAAACGTTGATCTAAACTGACTTCAAGCTAGATTGGTAAGTCAAACGAAAATTCGTCTACTTCTTCCAATATGCTTACTGTTTCATCATAATTAAATCGGGCAGTGAGGCCAATGCGACTGCGAGAACGTCTTTTTACAAAGAACCCATATCATAAGGCCAATCGGAATATTTTCAGGAAATGTATACAAAAAAATTTCGAACCCGTTCGAAATCACTGCATTATTTACGAAATAGCACGCAGTTAACAAAGATGGATTAATGTCCGCTTATTGCGTTCCACAATTAATTGCAAAATGTGCTGAAACCTGTAATATAGGAAATATTGTAATAATACGCTCAATAAAAGAATTTATCTCAACAGTAAAGCATCAGGATGTACCTGAAATTATAAAAACGTTGCCTGTAAGAGATGCCAAAATAAAGAGACGAATTGTGGAAATGGTGGTTCATTTTGGAAAGAAACGTAACTATTCTTAACAACTCTTTATATTCCATGCGGTTGGAAGTGAGCACCGTGGCAGATAACCGTGCCTCATGAGCTGTACCCGGCCACGTCGGTCAGGAGCCTGAAGATCGCGTAATAAAGCACCGAAACTGGTGGCGTAATAAAATAAAATTGATAACTGACGGCGGAGAGGTGTTTAATTTGACATTCTCAATCGTACAGCGGCGTCCCGCGATCATCGCTAAAAAGATGAAGATACAGAGACTAAAAAGTATATAGGCTATATGTGTCTCCGTGGTCTGTTTCAGTACCGTGTAAAAATTTGAAGTAAATCTAAAAGGTTTATGGTTCAAAATGGTTGGCTCTGAGCACTATGGGACTTAACAGCTATGGTCATCAGTCCCCTAGAACTTAGAATTACTTAAACCTAACTAACCTAAGGACAGCACACAACACCCAGCCATCACGAGGCAGAGAAAATCCCTGACCCCGCCGGGAATCGAACCCGGGAACCCGGGCGTGGGAAGCGAGAACGCTACCGCACGACCACAGGAATATATATATATATATATATATATATATATATATATATAGGAATATTTTCCTATATATATTAGTGAATTACATATCTAAAAACACGCCCACACTAGAATTCAATTTTGCTGCAAAATCGCAAAGCAATTGTTCAAGAACTTTCGTAAATACAAGATTTTGACAGACGAACATATATACTATTTTCACATCGATTAGCCAGAAAATTACGCTACCTACCTAACAGCTGGTATGTTCACTTTTGGCACGGATAACAGCAGCGACGGGGGGTGGCATGGAAGCAGTGAGGCTTCGATTGGTATCCAGAGGGAGTTGACACCACAACTGAACACACAAGTCACCTAGTTCCCGTTAATTCCAGGGAGAGGGGCAACGGGCTCTGACGCCACATTCAGTCACATCCCAGAAGAGTTCGATCGAGCTCAGATCTGGGGAGTTGGAGGTACTAGCATATCAATTTGCCTCGAACCACTGCATCACGTTCCTGGCCTTGTGACATTTCGCATTGTCTTGCTGAAAAATGCCACTGCCGTCGGGAAACATGATCATCGTGGAAGGGTGTAAGATTCTCCTTGGCCGTCATGGCACCTTGCACGATGTACACTGGATCCATGGATGCCCACGTGAATGTTCGCCAGAGCATAATGGACTCGCCGGGAGATTGTCTCCATTGCGGAGTACAGGTGTCAAGGAGCTGGAAGACGACGGATTCGTATCCTCCCATTAATATCATGGAGAAGGTGTCGGGATTCATTATACTTGCAACGCTCTGCCACTGCGCCAACATACAGTGCCGAAGGTCACATGTGTATTTCAGTCGTAGGTGCCGACGCCGTGGTGTTTACATTGGCAGGGTTAACATTGGCAAATACGCGGGTCGACGGCTGCGGAGGCCCATCGTGAGGAGTGTTCGATGCACTGTGTGTTCAGATGCACTAGTATTCTGCGTAGCATTAAAATCTGATGTTACACTCCTGGAAATGGAAAAAAGAACACATTGACACCGGTGTTTCAGACCCACCATACTTGCTCCGGACACTGCGAGAGGGCTGTACAAGCAATGATCACACGCACGGCACAGCGGACACACCAGGAACCGCGGTGTTGGCCGTCGAATGGCGCTAGCTGCGCAGCATTTGTGCACCGCCGCCGTCAGTGTCAGCCAGTTTGCCGTGGCATACGGAGCTCCATCGCAGTCTTTAACACTGGTAGCATGCCGCGACAGTGTGGACGTGAACCGCATGTGCAGGTGACGGACTTTGAGCGAGGGTGTATAGTGGGCATGCGGGAGGCCGGGTGGACGTACCGCCGAATTGCTCAACACGTGGGGCGTGAGGTCTCCACAGTACATAGATGTTGTCGCCAGTGGTCGGCGGAAGGTGCACGTGCCCGTCGACCTGGGACCGGACCGCAGCGACGCACGGATGGACGCCAAGACCGTAGGATCCTACGCAGTGCCGTAGGGGACCGCACCGCCACTTCCCAGCAAATTAGGGACACTGTTGCTCCTGGGGTATCGACGAGGACCATTCGCAACCGTCTCCATGAAGCTGGGCTACGGTCCCGCACACCGTTAGGCCGTCTTCCGCTCACGCCCCAACATCGTGCAGCTTGCCTCCAGTGGTGTCGCGACAGGCGTGAATGGAGGGACGAATGGAGACGTGTCGTCTTCAGCGATGAGAGTCGCTTCTGCCTTGGTGCCAATGATGGTCGTATGCGTGTTTGGCGCCGTGCAGGTGAGCGCCACAATCAGGACTGCATACGACCGAGGCACACAGGGCCAACACCCGGCATCATGGTGTGGGGAGCGATCTGCTACACTGGCCGTACACCACTGGTGATCGTCGAGGGGACACTGAATAGTGCACGGTACATCCAAACCGTAATCGAACCCATCGTTCTACCATTCCTAGACCGGCAAGGGAACTTGCTGTTCCAACAGGACAATGCACGTCCGCATGTATCCCGTGCCACCCAACGTGCTCTAGAAGGTGTAAGTCAACTACCCTGGCCAGCAAGATCTCCGGATCTGTCCCCCATTGAGCATGTTTGGGACTGGATGAAGCGTCGTCTCACGAGGTCTGCACGTCCAGCACGAACGCTGGTCCAACTGAGGCACCAGGTGGAAATGGCATGGCAAGCCATTCCACAGGACTACATCCAGCATCTCTACGATCGTCTCCATGGGAGAATAGCAGCCTGCATTGCTGCTATACACTGTACTAGTGCCGACATTGTGCATGCTCTGTTGCCTGTGTCTATGTACCTGTGGTTCTGTCAGTGTGATCATGTGATGTATCTGACCCCAGGAATGTGTCAATAAAGTTTCCCCTTCCTGGGACAATGAATTCACGGTGTTCTTATTTCAATTTCCAGGAGTGTATTTCCGTCAAAGTTCGCCGTCTGTCGTACTTCACCAGTCTTCTCAGCCTACGAAGTCCGACACCTTCATTGAGGGGTGGCCGCCCAAGCCTAAAGTCCGGACGTGGTTTCACTATGATTTCGCCACGTGTTGAAGAGACTCACCACAGCACTCCTCGAACATCCCTCGACTCGTGCAATGTCCGAAATGCCCGTGGCGAGCCTCCTGACCATCACATTCTGCCCTCGGTCATAGATAGATCGCGCACTTTTTCCATTCTAGAAACGGACAGCACACTCAGTGGCCCTCTATGCACCATGCGTGTTTCTGAGTAGCAGCCATTCCTCTCAAGGTGACGCTTCTATTGCCTGGACGGAGTTATACGGATAATAGGTTGGTGGTGATAACGTTGTGGCTGATGAGTGCATATAAATGGATGGCGTATGTGCATTATTTGGATGCAAACAGTACACGAGGGGAATAAATGTTATTCGCAATTAAATCTAGTTATAGATACAACAAAATTATCTATATTTAATACTGTGAAAACTTACCTTAAAAAAATAATATTCCTTCAATAATATTGTTGCATGCGTTACTGACGTGGTACCATCAATGGTAGGTCGGTATCGTGGATTTGGTGCTTATTCGAAGGAAGAAGAGCCAAATGTCTTCTGTACCGATTGTGTGGTGGACTGACATATTTTAGGAAACCACCTAACTACAAGTCTACTTTCATCATTAACTATAATTATTCGAGTTCTATATTAGTTAAAGTCCAATTCAAAAATGACAGTGTGTTTCGACAGCTTTGCCTGGGGGGTAATGAATATTTTACTACTTTACTTTTGCACACGAGGAGGAGGAGGAGGAGATTAGTGTTTAACGTCCCGTCGACAACGAGGTCATTAGAGACGGAGCGCAAGCTCGGGTGAGGGAAGGATGGAGAAGGAAATCGGCCGTGCCCTTTCAAAGGAACCATCCCGGCATTTGCCTGAAGCGATTTAGGGAAATCACGGAAAACCTAAATCAGGATGGCCGGAGACGGGATTGAACCGTCGTCCTCCCGAATGCGAGTCCAGTGTGCTAACCACTGCGCCACCTCGCTCGGTGATTTGCACACGAATTTCGGTGACTGTGGTAGGGTATATCTGTAGCGTTAAATGGCACTGTCATATTTTCTGAAAGTAATCATGAGAGCAAACTGTGTCGCAGTTAATGCCTTCTACTTCGCAGATACTTACAATAGATTTAATGACGTCTATTTGCAGCTTCAACGGGCTAAAATACCCTTATACGATTCTAAAGTATTAAGTCATTATTTATTAGCAAACCTAAACTATTTGGTTGCAACATATTTGAGAGGGAATTTTATCACATTACTGAATTATCGTGTAGGAGCACTGCTAGTTGCTCTCGGCCCACTTGCGTTGTGCTGCTGACCACACTATTAAAGTCATTTACGGCTGGAACTCTGATTTAGGCAGGCGCAGCGGTGGCTGGTATGTGCTTTCACTGGCTGGAGGGCGAGTGGCGTAGCGAATTCAAAAATTGCTGCTGTTAGCCTATATTGATGGCGTGAAATCCTCCTCTGAGGCAACTGTCAGTTCTTGGATAGTGGAGCGTGTTTTCAATACACTGAAGGGCCAAAGGAACTGGAATAGGCATGGGTATTCAAATACAGAGAGATGTAAACGGGCAGAATACGACGATACAGGATTCGAACCTGTGACCGTAGGAGTAGCGCGGTTCTAGACTGAAGCGCCTGGAACCGCTCGGCCACACCGGCCGGCGCGGTCGGTAACGCCTATATAAGACAACCAAAGTCTGGGGTTGCTGCTGCAATGGCAGGTTATTAACATTAAAGTGAGTCTGAAAGTGGTGTTACAATCGGCGCAAGAGGGATAGCACACTGAATCTCTGAGCTAACGATGGAGTGGGGATTTTCCTGTACGACCATTTTGCGACTGTACCGCGAATATCAGGAATCCAGTAAAAGATCAAATCTCCGACATCTCTGCTCTCAGAAAAAGGTCGTGGAAGAACGGGACCAACGACGACTGAAGAGTATCGTTCAGCTTGACAGAAGTGCATCCCTTCTGCAAATTGCTGAAGTTTTCAGTGCTGAGCCATCAACAAGTGTCAGCGTGCAAACCGTAGAACGAAATATCATCAATATGTGGTTTCGGAGCCGAAGGTCCATTCATGTACCCTTGATGACTACACACCACAAAGCCTCGCCCGGGGCCCGTCAACACCAAAACTGGACTGTTGATGAGTGGAAACATATTGCCTGGTCGGAAGAGCGTCATTTCAAATTGTATCGAATGGATGGACGTAAACGGGCATGGTGACAACCTCATGAATTCATGGACCCTGCTTGTCAGCAGGGGACTGTTCAAGCTGGTGGCGGCTCGGCATGGTGTGGGGCATGTGCAGTTGGAATGATATCCCTCATACGTCTAAATTCGACTATGACCGGTGACACATACGTAAGCATCCTGTCTGATCACTTGCATCCAGCCGGCCGGTGTGACAGAGCTGTTCTAGGTGCTACAGTCTGGAACCGCGCGACCGCTACGGTCGCAGGTTCGAATCCTGCCTCGGGCATGGACGTGTGTGATGGCCTTAGGTTAGTTAGGTTTAAGTAGTTCTAAGTGCTAGGGGACTGATGACTTCAGAAGTTAAGTCGCATAGTGATCAGAGCCATTTGAACTTGCATCCATTCAAGTCCATTGTGCACTCCAACGGACTTGGGCAATTCCAGCAGGACAATGCGAAACCCCATACGTCCATAATTCCTACAAAATGGCTTCAGGATCACTCTCCTGAGTTGAAACGCTTTCACTGGCCACGTAACTCCCCAAACATGAACATTATTGAGCATATCTGGGGTGCCTTGCAACGTGCTGTTCAGAAGAGATCTCGGACCCCCGGACCACCCACCCCCCCCTTGACTCTAACGGATTTACGGGCAACCTCGTAGGATTCATGGTATCAGTTCCCTCCAGCACTACATCAGATAGTAGTCTAGTCTATTTCACGTCTTACTGTAGCGATTTTTACTGCTCGCGGAGCCCTACATGATATTAGGCAGATGTATCAGTTTCTGTCGGTCTTCAGTGTATTACTCGATAGGTTAATAAGAGATGTAGCTACCTCAACGTAAACTGGATACGGGAAAACGGTTTGAAGTTTGCACTGTTTTCAAACTTCTGCTTTCACATGTAATCAAGCAGACATAATGATACACCATCGCTCGGTTTAGCTACGTGATAACTACTGGAATACTACCACGTTTTACTGTTAATAACGACGTGAAATCAAGTTAACACAACCTATCAAAGTAACATGAGAGAAATCCTCGATTTGAAGGCAAACTCTAGAATTGGAAACAGAACTCTCCTAACTCCATCACGTTGTTCTATACTTTATGAGAAATAAATTATGTGCAACAGGTCACTGAGTCTAATTGAGATACAGGACATTCGTGTCAAACAGGGTGCAGTTTAGTTTATGAATAATTCACGTACGTATCTGTCTGTAGGTTACAGCGAGTGCGTTTTCGTTGTATCCAGAAGCCACTGAACGAGGGAGCGCAGGTAAAGCTGCAGTATTTTATTCTCTATTTGACAGCTCTGGTAGAATGAATACGAATGAAATACTAGTGCACAGAATTTTAAAAATAAACATGTGATATAAATTGTAATAAACTATTTATCCCACCTCTGTGCGCCCTGAATGTGGTCTGTAAATTGAGTTTAGTAACCGAAAACAGCAGCGGAATTCCAGTATGCGATGCAGGAAAATTCAGTATTTGAGAAATAAGTTCACCACGGCGCAGAAAGATTTTTAAGCCACTATGAGATTATGAAAGCACTATAGTCTTGATAACAAAATGAAAAAGTGCGCAGTAAGAAAATATTACTCTTATTGCTTTGGTTACAAATTTTTAATGAGTTCTTGTCCATTTCTGGAAAATAGCCTGTTTACTGTCATTAGAATATTAGGAACTTTCGTGCAGTATCATAAAAATCACGTCTTATGTTATGTATAGCACTGGCATTGGCGGCATATTTAACTGCTGTTGACGAAAGGTGCACAGACTTCCTCCAAAACGATTAACGTTAACCTGTTTAATTCTGTCGTACATTTCTCTTAGCCACTTACTGCAAGTCTCAAAATAATTAAGTCTACAGAGGAAGTATAAGAACAGGACAAACATTTTGTTCTTTTTCTTTAAGGTTTTCATTTCCTTCAAGTAGAGTACATCTGCTAACTATTACTATAATTTGTGGTAGTACGAGTGGAAAAATGTCTTATTTGTAAACATTATCATACACGGTATGTGCGAAACAAAAATCATTAACTTCGAACAGTAAAAGAATACTAACAAATTCTTAACAAGTAACAGTATCCAGAAGTTAGAAGAATTAAGGAAACATCTCTTGTTCTGCAAGCGATGAATTATCATGTTAAGTGCACCAATAATTTATATCAATTCAGCGAATTTGACTACATAACCAGCACAGATTGATGCCAACAGCTGTCAAACTTCGGCGCAGAGGCACGCACGCCCACCTTCGGCAACCAAACGTAGTTACGAAATTACAAGGCGCCACCTATCCATTACGACGGACTCACTACGTTGTATCTCGGACGCCTACACAACAATACGCAGTGTCTGAGGGCGTATGGTCAGCATCCGACCACTTAGCAGAAGGGCATGTAATCGACGACCGATGTTGTGCGGACAACGACAATGGGCTCTGGTGAAACATCGTTACGCAATCATTATCTGCTGGTGATGCCATCAAAGTCAGAAAGAGTTATTTAATGAGATCGATTGTCGTACAGTTCTACATTTAGCATTGTTGGGGCCGAAAGTTTGAATTTAAAAGGATCGGTGCGCGAAGCATACAACCTCCACCGTCGCACCTTCGCGAAAGATCTTGCCGAGATCTTGCCGAAAACCCGCTAAGGGGGTACAAGTTTCCTGTTTAGCCATTTGTCAATCAGTCTCGTGTGGCAATAGGAGACATCGAACCGAAAGCTAAAGTTTTAAATTTCACGTTTAAAAAATCATTAACGTTTGACCGTCACACGAAGTCCCAGAAAAAGAGAAACAGAAAAAGAGATGAGATGCAAGTAAAAGAGCTGGAAAGAAATAAGTCGCCAGGTCTTAATGGAATTGCTGTTAGGTTTCACAGAAAGTTCTTTCCGACACTAGCCCCTTAGTTACCTTGCTCGTATAGAGATTATCATTCCCGGCGCAGTCCCAGGCCATCTTCGGAAAGTGAAGGGACTATGTATATACGGAGGCTGAAGAACGGATCCGCTAAACTAGAGGTGGATATCTGCAAAAGTCGAAGTTCGAACACAATTTTTCTTGGATAGAATAGCTTCTATCTGTCAGTCAGCTTTCATTCAGAAAGCATCAGTCGTGAGAAAATCAGTCTGCTCTTATCTCATACGAAGCCCGGCGAAATATTGATGGAAGACAACAGGCAGATCCCACATTCCTACATTTCTGGAAAATATTGGACACAATTACAGACTGTCAATGAAGGCTGGAGGATTCTGTGTAGATAGATACGTGAGTGTCTCGAAGGCTTCCTAAGTAACAGAACGCACGGCGTTGTTTCAGACGGCGAGTGTCAGAGACAAGGGTACCGTCAATAGTGCCTTAGGGAAATCTGATACGTCGCTCGCAATGGTCGTGCGATTTGAGGAGCCTTGTCACGGATACGCGATTTCTCTTGCCGAAGGTTCGAGTCCTCACTCGGGCATGTGTGTGTGTGTGTGTGTGTGTGTGTGTGTGTGTGTTCTTCTTAGCATAAATTAGTTTAAGTAGTTTGTAAGTCTAGGGACCAATGATCTCAGCAGTTTGGTACCTTAAGAATTCACACACATTTGAAAATTTGAAATCTGGTACGATCACTCTTGTTCTCTGTATACACAGACAATCTGATGGCTATGGTGGGCAGTTTCATGATGGCACTGCAGTGTACGGGAAATTGTTCTCGTTCTGTGACTGCACAGGATACAGCATGACTTAGACACACATTCTATTTGGTGTGATGAATGGCAACTTGCTCCAAATGTGGAAAATCAGGTTAATGCAGATGAGCAGGAAAAATAATCCTGTTGTATTCGCAGACAGTATTAGTGGAGTGCTGCTTGACCCAGTCACATGGATTAGATATCAAGGCATGACGCTGCGGAGAAATATGAAATGGAATGTGCCCGTGAGGTCGAAAGTAGGGAAGGCTAATGGTCGACGTCGGTTTATTGGGAGAATTTTAGGGAAGTGAAGAACATCTGTAGAGGATGTTGTTCGTAAGACAACAGTCCGATGGATTCTTAACTACTGCTCGAGTGTTCCGGAAGCACAACCAGCTCGGATTCAAGTAAGATATCGTAGATCTTTCAGGAGCGTGCTGCTTGATTCTTTACCTGCATTTTCGGTCAACGTACGCTTACTAAGGGAATGCTATATGAACTCAATTGGAAACCCGTAGAAGGAAATGATGTTCTTTTCATGGGACTTCTTTCTTTCTTTCTTCCACCTGCGCCTGTAACCCGGGGTTGCGCAAGGTCGGCATGGTTAGATACCGATTTGGCAATTTTAATGTTAAGGGGTGGCTGGATGCCCTTCCTACCGCCTCCCCGTACCACCTGGAACTTAATTAGTGTACCCCAGCTGTCTGCGTCTAGTGTGCTCCATGGAATAGTGTGAACGAGTCCAAATGTCTGCGAGTCATCTTACTGTGGCGGGACGTGGGGACCAGCCCAGTATTAACCTATGGGGATGTGGAAAACCGCCTAAAAAACACATCCAGGCTGGCTGGCTCACCAGCCCTAGTCGTTAAGCCGCCAATGGTATTCGATCCGGGGCCGGCGCAGCTACCTGAAACCAGGAAGCAGCGCATTAGTGCTCTCGGCTAACCTGGCAGGTATCTTTTTCAGGCGGCCGTTGTGGCCGAGCGGTTCTAGGCGCTTCGGTCCGGAACCGCGCTGCTGCTACCGTCGCAGACTCGAATACTGCTTCGGGCATGGATGTGTGTGATGTCGTTAGGTTAGTTAGGTTAGAGTATTCTAAGTTATAGGGGACTGATGACCTCAGATGTTAAGATCCATAGTACTCATCACCATTTATCTTTTCCACGAGACTATATGCAGAAAATTAAGCAAACCGTCATTAGCACATCTACATACACGCTCGGCGTGCCACTGCATGGTCTCAATAGTGTTTAGTGACAAGAATATCGTCTTCCCTCCACAGAGTATCTCCGTAACACTTGCCTATTGGTCAAAGCTACTGTTGAGAAATCTAGCAGACTGCCTCTCTCTTTTCTCTGAGCACTATGGTACCCAACATCTGAGGTCATCAGTCCCCTAGAATTTAGAACTACTTAAACCTAACTAACCTAAGGACATTACACACATCCATGCCCGAGGCAGGATTCGAAGCTGCGAGCATAGCGGTCGCGTGGTTCTAGACTGAAGCGCCTAGAACCGCTCGGCCACACAGGCCGGCGGCCTGCCTCTGAATTCCCTCGAAGTCTTCCTTTGGTATGACCATCTGGGGATCCCAAACACTCAAGCTTAAAGGGTACAGTACCGTCCGACATTGAAAATAGGTACAACATACTTCATTATTTTTGTCAGAACAACACATTTTTTTTGTATAATAACTCAATTTCAATTAATACAGCGAAGCCGGATACCAGTGTGGGAAAGAATGACAATTTATTTATTTAATTGATCACATGTGCACTCCCACAAAATAAATCCCTACGTCCAGTTTGGTGAGATCTTTTGAAATGAATGAATGTATGGTCGTCTGCTAACCGCAGATAGTGAATGTGAATATATGATCATCTTTGAGTCGATCCTTTGGCCACCTTTGGTAGGACCAAAGAGATGAAATTTACCTGAGCTTTGAGCACCTGAAATGTGGCTGACCAATACGGTAGCAAGGAGCTCCCCCACTTCGACAGAGGTGTGAGAGGACCTGAAGAACGGCCATGTTTCAGCACTCTGCCGCTGGATCTTGTGCTGTTAAGACCTGTTTTAGTTGTGCTCCGTAAAGACAAAAGAGTGGAGACATGGTATGCATGTGGAATATTTATGAGTAGTTTGAAATAACAATTTATCTATTTCTGGAACTATTGTGGGGAGAATTAAATGTCAGGCAGGTAATATTAATGGGATTGTAGTAATCTTCGGAAGTGACCAACGGTCACAATGAAACCACATGTAGCAATAAGTTGAAATACTTCCGTGTGATTAAGTTAAGCTGAATTACTAGCGTGTGTAC
This sequence comes from Schistocerca cancellata, assembly GCF_023864275.1. Classification (NCBI taxonomy): domain Eukaryota; kingdom Metazoa; phylum Arthropoda; class Insecta; order Orthoptera; family Acrididae; genus Schistocerca; species Schistocerca cancellata. The sequence goes on along the minus strand of NC_064628.1, from coordinate 192,626,955 downwards.
AATAAGTTGAAATATTTAAGAAATAGCGTGTGTACCATAAGTTGAATTATTTAAGAAATGGCGTGTGCAGGACTTGAAATTAGAGGCGATTACTTCCACGTGGTGAGTACTGTGTGAGTCTCAAACTGTGTATGAGACAAAAGATAAAGAGAAGTACTCGTCCATGGTATCAGTTGAGGACTCGCGTGTGTGATGAATATGTTCTTAATATTACTTTGCGTGATATGATTCCGTGTGACGCAAGATTCAAACTCTGAGAGAGAAGCAAGGTGAGTCGGCCGTCTATCCAGCAACGCCACTTGGCTTGCATTGCACAGGAAGACATGCATATATCTCCAGAGTTCATAGTAGGAAAGTAGAATTACGAAGTGGGGCAGTGTCGTGTAAGACTGGGATAAATATTAATTGAAGTGGGAAAGCTGAAAGTGATCATGTTGTGACTATTACCTGTGTAGTATTTCATATTGTAGTGTGGTGTATGTCATGTAATTTGGGTATGTGTGGTTTGCATGGGAGAGTAGCGAGGTAGTTTCAAAAGATTAGTGGGTTATGCTTGTTCCTTCTGTACCGCTCGGTCTGGAGGAAAGTTTCGTGATGATGATTGTGAGAGTCGAAGTGTGAGAAATAATAAAAGATCCACCATCCTATCCAGAAAAAGCACTGTAGCGTTAAATAATTACGAGACCATAATATAGGGATTCACCAATGTAAAGCCATGCCCACTGGGCGGAATTTCTCATGCTTATTGTTGTAGGTTATACACTCCTGGAAATGGAAAAAAAGAACACATTGACACCGGTGTGTCACACCCACCATACTTGCTCCGGACACTGCGAGAGGGCTGTACAAACAATGATCACACGCACGGCACAGCGGACACACCAGGAACCGCGGTGTTGGCCGTCGAATGGCGCTAGCTGCGCAGCATTTGTGCACCGCCGCCGTCAGTGTCAGCCAGTTCGCCGTGGCATACGGAGCTCCATCGCAGTCTTTAACACTGGTAGCATGCCGCGACAGCGTGGACGTGAACCGTATGTGCAGTTGACGGACTTTGAGCGAGGGCGTATAGTGGGCATGCGGGAGGCCGGGTGGACGTACCGCCGAATTGCTCAACACGTGGGGCGTGAGGTCTCCACAGTACATCGATGTTGTCGCCAGTGGTCGGCGGAAGGTGCACGTGCCCGTCGACCTGGGACCAGACCGCAGCGACGCACGGATGCACGCCAAGACCGTAGGATCCTACGCAGTGCCGTAGGGGACCGCAACGCCACTTCCCAGCAAATTAGGGACACTGTTGCTCCTGGGGTATCGGCGAGGACCATTCGCAACCGTCTCCATGAAGCTGGGCTACGGTCCCGCACACCGTTAGGCCGTCTTCCGCTCACGCCCCAACATCGTGCAGCCCGCCTCCAGTGGTGTCGCGACAGGCGTGAATGGAGGGACGAATGGAGACGTGTCGTCTTCAGCGATGAGAGTCGCTTCTGCCTTGGTGCCAATGATGGTCGTATGCGTGTTTGGCGCCGTGCAGGTGAGCGCCACAATCAGGACTGCATACGACCGAGGCACACAGGGCCAACACCCGGCATCGTGGTGTGGGGAGCGATCTCCTACACTGGCCGTACACCACTGGTGATCGTCGAGGGGACACTGAATAGTGCACGGTACATCCAAACCGTCATCGAACCCATCGATCTACCATTCCTAGACTGGCAAGGGAACTTGCTGTTCCAACAGGACAATGCACGTCCGCATGTATCCCGTGCCACCCAACGTGCTCTAGAAGGTGTAAGTCAACTACCCTGGCCAGCAAGATCTCCGGATCTGTCCCCCATTGAGCATGTTTGGGACTGGATGAAGCGTCGTCTCACGCGGTCTGCACGTCCAGCACGAACGCTGGTCCAACTGAGGCGCCAGGTGGAAATGGCATGGCAAGCCGTTCCACAGGACTACATCCAGCATCTCTACGATCGTCTCAATGGGAGAATAGCAGCCTGCATTGCTGCGAAAGGTGGATATACACTGTACTAGTGCCGACATTGTGCATGCTCTGTTGCCTGTGTCTATGTGCCTGTGGTTCTGTCAGTGTGATCATGTGATGTATCTGACCCCAGGAATGTGTCAATAAGGTTTCCCCTTCCTGGGACAATGAATTCACGGTGTTCTTATTTCAATTTCCAGGAGTGTAGAATTTGTGTGTTTAGGTTATAGAATTTATCGGAATAAATAAGATAGTGAAAAGAAAAAGATTGGTGGACTTTTCCTTCGAACTGTATGTTGTCATGATGTCCCGAATTTATAATGTGTGCGCCATTCATATTCAGTGCGGTGGCCACGTGTTGATAAAAGCCGTTAAATAAAAAAAGGAAATGTGGTATTGCCAGTGCGTAGTGAACAGTCTGAGTTCCGTAAATCACTGATAGTCAGATGTGCGTTTCCATTCCGTATTATTCATACAGGAGGATAATTTGTAACTTAATTGTGAGTACGAGAGTTCATGTTACTCGATAAATAAGAATGAATCCACTCGCTTGGCAGACCGCTCATCTTGCAGGCCTGACTGTTGATGCCACAGTATGAGCAAGGCATGTGGGTGCCTCTCAAAGCAGTGCTGAAAAATGGGTCGCAGTTGTGTTCTATAAGCGGGGGCGTTCACAGATGAGCTACACTTACGTAAGATTCACGTAACAAACTGAAGTTGAATGTTCGCCTCACCTACTACGGCCTTCGGTGTTCGTTACTTTTCATATCGCTTTGCAACGTTACGCGATGACATTTAATCGACGTGACTATGGCAAGCAGCATACTACGAATGCTGAATTCGAGTTTTTATCCTATTCATCCGCAGTGACTTTAATTTTTCTAGGTTAGGGCAAGTTCCCGTCTTGTTTCTGGTACTCATATGTCAGATAGATGTACAATACTTAAAAATCGCTTTCTGAACTTTGCTGGTGAATTAAATGGAAACAATAACTCTCTTGGAAAATATATTTCCGATACAGTTACCTGAAATACTCCTCTGTGGTACTGACAAGGGTGAGAATAAGTCCATAATTAAATTACTGAAGACAAAGGAATCTCATGGATATGATGGCGTTTCTAGCAGACTACTGAAGTACTTTGCTGAACATGTTAGCCATATACTTAGCCATATTGGCAATTTTTCCTATACGATTAAAATAGTTATAAAACGGAGAAAAGGATAATGTTGACAATTTTAGATCTAATTCTACGCCATCAGTGTTTGCTAAAGTTATTGAAACGGCTGTGAAATGAAGGATAATTGATCATTTTATTACACATAATTTGTTATGAAATGAATTTGGATTTAGAAGGCTTTAAAAACTCATGTTGCTATATTCTCTTTTCTCTGTGAGTTACTGGATGGATTAAACAAAAGGCATCGTTATTGGTTTAACTACGGCTTTGGCTGTGTTGATCACAAAACGTTCCTCCAGAAGTTGGGCCATTATGGAATACGTGGTGGAACTCAAAATCTGTTCATATCTTTTTTTAATAACAGGCAGCAAAATGTCATTGTCCACAGTACTGCGAATGGCTATCATGTGGGGTCCGCGTGGGACACGGTTAAAAGTGGGGGCGTCTCAAGGATCATTGTTGCTGGGCTACTCCTGCTCCTTATTTATGTAACTAATATACCCACAAATATTGCAGGGGACTAAAATATTTCTGTTTGCTGATGGTAGTAAGGGATGTTGTGTGTAACATTGGCACTGTTTCAAATAGTGCAGTTAAAGACATAGGTTCATGACTTGTAGAAAATAAATAACGCTAATTGGTTTATTTATTTGTTTAGAGTATGGCAATGCCCATAATTTTTTATATTTCTTACACATGTTTAAACAAAGATATACATAAAACACATTAAAATATGTTATATAAGAAGTACGAAGCATACAGATAATGGGCAATACAAATAAGTACTACCATCAAGACTATATATGGTCAATACAAATAAATGCAAACGTCAAGATTATATATAAAGCTTATTTCGGCGTCTGTTGCCATCAGAAAATCACTGAACTTTCCACTGTATGCTCTTCTGTCCCACTCTTGGACGACGAGGCGGATGGTCTGTCTGTTGGCTCCGCAGTCATAGTTGGGGGTTGGTATTTTTCCCCATTTATAAAGAGTATCTGCACATCTTCCGTGATTTGTGAGTATTCTGTTAAAGGATGACCACGTTTTCCACAATATATCATATCCGGGAGGTCTCTCAGTGATGCAGGGGAGGGCTTGACAATGCTCAGGGCACACCTCTCGCTATTTTGCCCTCCAGGTCTTTATTGCATTAAAGTTTATACTATGAAATTCCTTGGCTGCAATCGTCAATGAATGTTTTGACCGAAGTCTGTTTCTTTCCAGGTCAGGCATGTCGCAGTGTATAGGGAGCTGGGCGTTGTCGGTTATCTTCCTATATTCCCGGAGAAGAGCATTCTTCCGACGTAGGTCCGTAGGTGGTTTGTGGCTCAGAATTGACAGTCAAAGTGTTGGGGTTGATCTCATGGTTCCGCTGACAATTCTCATCCGGCTATTCAGCTCCACGCCGACTTTTTTTCTTGTAACACTCTTCATTAAGACGGGAGCGCAGTGCTCCGCGGCCGATTAGGCCAGTCCGAGTGCCGACTTGCGTAGCGTGTCAATCGAGGTGCCCCAAGTAGTGCAGCAAAGCTTCTGGATAATATTATTCCTCGTCTTTAGTTTGGTTGCAGTATTTTCTAGATGTCGTATGTAAGTGAGCGCTCAGTCCAAAGTGACTCCAAGGTTTCAAATACTGCAGTTCAAGACATAAGATCATGACGTCTAGAAAATAAGTAACGTTAAATCACAGGGAGACTCATCTTTTACAGTTTCTAACACACAATTCAACCAATCCTGACGTTTTAATTTCACAGAATGGGCATGTGATTAGTGAAACTGAACACTTAAAATTACTAGGTGTTGAGACAGATAGTAAACTGTCGTGGGAAGCCCATGGTCAGGTTTTTATTCAAAGACTTAAAGCCGCCATTTTTAATATTAGTTCGGTATCTGAAGTAAGTGATAGTTCGACACGAAAAGTAGTCTAATTTGCTTCTTTTCGTTATCTTACGACGCCTGACATTACATTTTGGGGTAACTCTTCCCATTCTCAAAGGGTATTTTTGGCTCAGAAGCGTGCGGTTCGGGCAATGAGTGGTGTAAGTTCGCGAACTTCTTGTCGACCCCTGTTCGTTAGTCTGGATATTCTGACATTGGCCTCTTAATATATATATAGTCCTTACTGTCGTTTATTGTTAACACTAACAGCTTATTTACGATAACTAGCAGCTTTCACTCAGTTGACACTAGGTAGAAATCCAGTCCACATTTGAATTGCACTTCCCTGATTCTTCTGCGGAAAAGCTGCATCCTTCTTCAATAAACTACCACAACAATTCAAAAATCTTAGCAGAAATCCTAGCGCTTCGAATTTAAAGCGAAGTGTTTCCTCATGGGGCACTCGTTCTATTCTGTAGAGGAATTCCTTCAAAAATTGGGGTGATTTCAGTGTTATATTGTTGTGTACGTTAATATAAACCAATGGCTTGTCGGTCTATTGCATTCACAAAGTTTTTCTTTTATCTGTTATTAGTTATGTGTTGTTATTTCATGTACTGACAAGTTCCATGACCTTGGAGATTTGCTCCTCAGTTTGGATCTACGGAACAAGACGTGTAAAATAAAAAATAAAAAAATAGCATGAACAACAAATTTCATCTAAGGCATCCTGCATTCTCCTTACAGTCACTCAACGGAGACAACTTCTCGTGAACCATAGAGTCTTCAGCAAATACCCACATGATGCTGCTCACCTTATCCTTTAGATCATTAATGTATACATAAAATATGACCGGTCCTATCACACTTTGTTGGAACACTCGTGACGAAGTCCTTGTCTCTGATGTCGAGGGCAAGGTACTGAGTTCTACTACTTAAGAAGTCTTCGAACCACTCATGTACGTATCTCGTAACGTAATCCGTATGCTCTGATCTTCGTTAACTTTCTGCAGTGAGACACCGTGTCAAACGGTTTCTCGAAAATACAGCAATGTGGAATGTCCTCGTCTCCCTTCACCCTTGGTGAGCGGATGGCAAGCTGAGTTTCTAATGTTTGATGATTACAAAATTCGTGCTGATATCCATTCGTGTGTGACTTTGCGCTACGCATGAAAATGCGTGTTAAGTAAGGGACCAATAACATGAGTATTCTCTGTAAAACAGAATAGTAAATCCATCTCGGCTGGCGACTTATTTGTTCTCACACCTTTCAGTTGCTTGTCTGCGCCAGGGCTGCCTGTTACTATGTCCTCCATACGGAAGTCTGTGCCATGTCAACCTACGGTAAATTTGCAAGATCCCAGTGCATGAATGATTTCTTAAACACGAAATTTAAAACTTCAGCTTGCCTCTTACTGATAACTGTTGTCACAACAGTATGGTCAATGTGTGACTGAAGCCTTCAGCAAACTTTGTTATATTAGGCAGTTCCAGAAATTTTTTGAGTTATCAACTAGATCTCTTACCGACGTATGGGGATGGCATGCTGTTACATGCTTCGCAGAGAGATCTTTTCACGGACGCAAGAATTTCGAGTAAGTTTTACCTGTTGTCATTTGCGTGCTCTTTTTGGAAATGAGAGTGTAATAGTCTCTGGTTCTTCATAAATCTGTGATTTTTTTAGTAACAGTTTCAAGGTTAACGTTTTTGGGCCATAAAAGGTAAAAGAATATTCCTTCTTGGTAAATAATACACTTTCACCATCAAAAAAGTTATAGGCTGACTAATTTCGAAAATCGATGAAGTGGGACACGTGAACCTAGGATATTCAGAGTTAAATTTTTACTTTTTGAATGGTTTTATCAGGATGGTAATCACGTAAAACAGGACGACACATAATTACCAAAATACGTTTATTCTCCTGATAAGGAAAAACATGAAATATCACACACACGTTTTCAACATAATATTTGAAGAATGCTTCGACGTACCGAACACCAATGTTTTCTGTATCTTATGACATTTTCTGGCACTTATGCGTCCCACTACGTAATATTTACGTAGAAACTACGAGAATTACTAAGATGTACAATAATGTTTCAAAAAAAAATGTCCATCCTGCACAAGAAAATACAATTAGTTGCTTCAGACATTCTTAAAATGGAAGAGATGGTGATTTGATCTGCTCTTGCTGATTTGATCTGATCTTCGGACAACAGACACACTATAAACATACGCTACCCGCTTTTTGTCACTCACGGCCTTCTATATATCCACACCATGTTTCGCAGCATTTTCTCCAAGTTCTGAAAGCATCTCGTTACATGCTAGCGCTAGGCAGACAAGACATATAAACATCCAACGCTCAAAAGAGCGTGTTACTTTAGTAGTAAATATGTATGCCATCAAGCACGAAAGAATTACATCAGTTGTGAGTGACAGTAGAACGATTCTAGTACCGTCGACGAATATTTCGCGTAAGGACCAGCAAGAGAAGAGAAATTAAAGGTCGTGTGGAGGTGGATAGAGAGTCGTTTATTCCTTGCCCCATTTTCAGTCAATCAGGAAAGAGACTGACTAATAGGCATTCAAGGTACCCTCCGCCACGCACCGTATGCATGTAGCTGCTGTTGTAGAACATACTGGCAGCCTGTTCGCCAACGTCTCTTGGTGACTAGCGTCGCAGGACGCTGCTAGCCAGATGTCAGGGCCTGGAATTATCTCCCTGCTTTACTGCAAGCAACACGGTGCTTCGTCTGCAGCCAACGTTGGTCTTTGATGACAGAGCGGGTTTGTTCTTCTCGCAATCGTCAGAGCACGGAGCGATCGATGAGCACTGCGGCGGAGCCATCTATTGTGCCATGGACCGCCTCGTTCCCATCACTTGAGTCTGCTTCTGAGAAGACGAGAATCTGTTGGGAAGTACATTTAACTCGCTACCTACTTAGGAGAAACTTTTACCAAATTTCTTTGCAGCACAGCTTTGAGGGACTTTATTTCAAAACTTCTCTGACTCATGTACCACCAGTAATACTCTCAACAAAATACTGCAGAACAAACCCTACCTTCGAATGCAATGCAATGGAGACTAGTTTCGGGATTATTTGCCAGTAATTCGCTTCCTCCTTCTCATTATTACTGAATAAACTCAGTTGTATTGATGTAAAGAAATACTGCATGATTTGAGAAACTAAGGATCAAAGATAAATAAGAAGAGCTATCGAGTGTTTATACCTAATTAAAGCGTAGGTACCCACAGTGGACGAGTGTGGGCTGTAATCATAGAATTACAGCGAAGCTTGGCAGATATTCTAGTGCGTTAATGCGGAAACGATTTACGTTGATCACCAGGTGCAAATGTGGCGCTGTGAACACCAGAAAGACGTACAGAAATGTTTCCATATGTGATGGATTAGGAGCGGGACGTGGAGAGAAAAGGTCAAACAAATGACAAACACATAGTGTTGATTTTGCCATTAACCGCAACTTAACCCTTTGTTGCCTGACGGTACTTAAAAGTACCAGTAAGTTTTGACTCTCATTATTTTCTCGTGGTGCAGTTTCGTGATCTGAGAGCTTATCGGTACGTAACAGTATCTCTGCTCTACTGTTTCATAGATGTTATTGTGCAATACATAGACCTCTCTGGCGGTCAGAGATTGAAATTGTTTTTCGCGCGCTGCTGTGAAAACAGAAGATTGTATGTGCTTGTTTCCATGGTGTTGCCTGAATTTGTGCGCAATTTATTGAAACTTCCGTTTAGTTTTCCATTGCACGTACTTATCTTCTTTGTTTTTTTATAATAGTTTGAAGCATTACGTTACATGTGAATGAGATAAAGTGGAAAATATAAGGCGGACTTATTAGTACCGTCAGGTTGTGTGAACACTTTATTGTAGCAACAATGCGTTACCTCTCACTAGTTGTTCTGTCCACTTTTTCTCCCATATAAATCGGTAAATACATTTGCCTGTGGAGCAATTAGAACAAACAGGAAAGGTTTGCCAGGAAATTTACCTAAAGAAAAATGTCTAAATCAAATCACAGAGAGTCATCTTTAGACCTAACAGTATTTCAATGGAAGGAAAATAAAGTAGTGTATTTTGCGTCAAACTTCCATGGCACTGAACAGAGCGTAGTGACAAGAAAACAGAAAGATGGAACTAGTATGACTATACCATGTCCAGTTATTGTATGTGATTACAATAAAAACATGGGTGGTGTGGATCATGCAGACAGATTACGTTCAAATTATGGTCTTGACAAGCGATCAAAGAAATGGTGGCATCGTCTCTTCTGGGGAGCAATAGAAATTGCTTTTGTCAATGCTTACGTCATTTTCAGTGATCTACATGGGGCACTGCCACTGCTGGAATTCAGGCGTGCTGTGGCACTAGGGCTAATGAATGAACAGCAAGTGCCAAATCTCAAAAAGAGAAACTCTGTTAAAGATGAAATAACTCTCCCAAAGAGAAGGAAGGATAACTTTTCTGTTCCGAAGGATGTACGTCTTGGCAACAGAGGAAACCATTTTGTAGTGTTCAGTTGTAAAAGAGGACGATGCGAAATTTGCGCGAAAAATAAAATGCAGTCGAGAGCACATTCACAATGTGGTACATGTAAAGTGTATTTGTGCTGCAATGAGAAAAAGAACTGTTTCCTACAATTTCATGAGGTATCACTAAATATGTGATACGTATATACTGTCAAAAATGTATAGCTAAGTTACTATGTATTGTGAAATTGCTCTAGATTAAATCTATGTGAAATTTAAAAAAAATTCAGAAATATCATATTTCTGTTAATTAATTTTCTAATGTTAAAATATTTAATATTTATGTGGAATAAAATACAACTTATAAAAATTGGAGCATTTTTCTGCGCATGTTGTGATTCTGTCCGTGGAGTCTGACGGTACTTGTGAGTACCAGGAGAGAAAAAAATTGTGAAAAATAAAATAAAATTTTACAAAAAATCCTACCATCATTTGAGGCCACAATAGCATAAATTCTGCAAAGAAAATGTTAAAAAGTACATTTTTTCTTATGTCAGGAAACAAAGGGTTAAACAATTTGTTCCGTACGAGCATCACAGACATCGGAGCAGACGCAATTTGTTCAGTATGAGCTCCAGAGACATCGAAAAGATGCTGCATCCGTAAACAACGTGATCAACAGTTGCTCGCAGCAGTTCCGGTGGAATCTGAGCAACGCTATTTTTCATTCAGGCCTGTGTATAAGGTAGAGACTGAACGTGTCCACGGTAAACGCGTCGCCTTAGATATCCCGAGAGCCAAAGGTCTCATCGATTCAGATAGTGTGATCTTGCAAGATATGCATCCGGAAATACTCTTGCAAGCTTGCAGTACGCGTATCTTCCACTGGGCTAGCGATGTGCGGTACTGCCTCATCTTACACGAAAACTGTCGTTTCCGCACGGTTGCGCTCCTGCATAACAGGAATCACAGGCAGTACCAGGAGGTCTCGATGGCCTGCAGAGTTCATGGAAGCATGAGAGGTAACCTGGCTGTATTCTCTTCAGAAAAGAACGGACTTAGAATAAAGGTTATAATGAATGCATAGCCACACAATCATATACGGCGAGTGCAATGGCTGTTCGTGAACAACACGCAGTTTAACAGTCCCACAAATTCGGCTGTTCTGTATACTCACTGCGCCCTGTAGTGTAAAGTGTGCCTCGTCATTCCATGGGATATTGCCAGTCCACGTGCCTAAAACTTAGATCCGTGCCAGACACTGAAGAACAAATTCAGGACGTTGCTGCGAATCATGAGGTTTCAGTTGCTACCTCGTCTGGATCTTGTACTGGTAGCAGTGTACAACAGACCTCACAACTTACTGTTGACCATAGGACGGACAATTCTGGTGACACTGTACGAGAACTAGCACTACCATTGACACGTGCTGTACGTTCAAATACACCAGTATCGACCTCGTCAATAGCTTCCGCCGTGATAGGACGCCTTCCTCTTCCAGGTGTCATACCAAGCTCACTGGTGGTTCCGAATTTCATCATCATCTTCCTTAAATCATTTAATAACATCGGGATTTCCCTCAGACCGTTCAGCCGGTGATACTCTCTCACTGCAGAAATGTAATTGCCGTCGTTAACGTAAAACAGTGTCACTAACAACTTACGGTCTCTCTCATCGACAGACGTTTGTTCTTCAGTTACATCTATATCTACATCCATACTCCGCAAGCCACCTGACGGTGTGTGGCGGAGGGTACCCTGAGTACCTCCATCGGTTCTCCCTTCTATTCCAGTCTCGTATTGTTCCTGGAAAGGATTGTCGGTATGCCTTTGTGTAAGCTCTAATCTCTCTGATTTTATATTCATGGTCTCTTCGCGAGATATACTGCTTGACTGCTTGACTCCTCGGTGAAGGTATGTTCTCGAAACTTTAACAAAAGCCCGTACCGAGATACTAAGCATCTCTCCTGCAGAGTCTTCCACTGGAGTTTATCTATCATCTCCGTAACGCTTTCGCGATTCCTAAATGATCCTGTAACGAAGCGCGCTGCTCTCCGTCGGATCTTCTCTATATCTTCTATCGAACCTATGTGGTACGGATCCGACATTGCTGGGCAGCATTCAAGCAGTGGGCGAAAAAGCGTACTGTAATCTACTTCCTTTGTTTTCGGATTGCATTTCCTTAGGATTCTTCCCATGAATCTCAGTCTGGCATCTGCTTTACCGACCATAAACTTTATATGATCATTCCATTTTAAATCACTCCTAATCCCTACTCGCAGATAATTTACGGAATTAACTGCTTCCAGTTGTTAACCTGCTATATTGTAGCTAAATGATAAGGGATCTTTCTTTCTATCTATTCGCAGCACATTACAATTGTCTACATTGAGATTCAATTGCCATTCCCTGCACCATGCGTCAACTCTCTGCAGATCCTCCTGCATTTTAGTTCAATTTTCCATTGTTACAACCTCTCGATATACCACAGCCTCATCCGCAAAAAGCCTCAGTGAATTTCCGATGTCATCCACAACGTCATTTATCTACACTCCTGGAAATGGAAAGAAGAACACATTGACACCGGTGTGTCAGACCCACCATACTTGCTCCGGACACTGCGAGAGGGCTGTACAAGCAATGATCACACGCACGGCACAGCGGACACACCAGGAACCACGGTATTGGCCGTCGAATTGCGCTAACTGCGCAGCATTTGTGCACCGCCGCCGTCAGTGTCAGCCAGTTTGCCGTGGCATACGGAGCTCCATCGCAGTCTTTAACACTGGTAGCATGTCGCGACAGCGTGGACGTGAACCGTATGTGCAGTTGACGGACTTTGAGCGAGGGCGTATAGTGGGCATGCGGGAGGCCGGGTGGACGTACCGCCGAATTGCACAACACGTGGGGCGTGAGGTCTCCACAGTACATCGATGTTGTCGCCAGTGGTCGGCGGAAGGTGCACGTGCCCGTCGACCTGGGACCGGACCGCAGCGACGCACGGATGCACGCCAAGACCGTAGGATCCTACGCAGTGCCGTAGCGGACCGCACCGCCACTTCCCAGCAAATTAGGGACACTGTTGCTCCTGGGGTATCGGCGAGGACCATTCGCAACCGTCTCCATGAAGCTGGGCTGCGGTCCCGCACACCGTTAGGCCGTCTTCCGCTCACGCCCCAACATCGTGCAGCCCGCCTCCAGTGGTATCGCGACAGGCGTGAATGGAGGGACGAATGGAGACGTGTCGTCTTCAGCGATGAGAGTCGCTTCTGCCTTGGTGCCAATGATGGTCGTATGTGTGTTTGGCGCCGTGCACGTGAGCGCCACAATCAGAACTGCATACGACCGAGGCACACAGGGCCAACACCCGGCATCATGGTGTGGGGAGCGATCTCCTACACTGGCCGTACACCACTGGTGATCGTCGAGGGGACACTGAATAGTGCACGGTACATCCAAACCGTCATCGAACCCATCGTTCTACCATTCCTAGACCGGCAAGGGAACTTGCTGTTCCAACAGGACAATGCACGTCCGCATGTATCCCGTGCCACCCAACGTGCTCTAGAAGGTGTAAGTCAACTACCCTGGCCAGCAAGATCTCCGGATCGGTCCCCTATTGAGCATGTTTGGGACTGGATGAAGCGTCGTCTCACGCGGTCTGCACGTCCAGCACGAACGCTGGTCCAACTGAGGCGCCAGGTGGAAATGGCATGGCAAGCCGTTCCACAGGACTACATCCAGCATCTCTACGATCGTCTCCATGGGAGAATAGCAGCCTGCATTGCTGCGAAAGGTGGATATACACTGTGCATGCTCTGTTGCCTGTGTCTATGTGCCTGTGGTTCTGTCAGTGTGAGCATGTGATGTATCTGACCCCAGGAATGTGTCAATAAAGTTTCCCCTTCCTGGGACAACGAATTCACGGTGTTCTTATTTCAATTTCCAGGAGTGTATATTGTGAATAGCAATGGTCCTACGTCACTCCCCTGCGGCACACCTGAAATCACTCTTACCTCGGAAGACTTCTCTGCATTGAGAATGTCATGCTGCGTTCTGTTATCTAGGAACTATTCAATCCAATCACACAATTGTACTGATAGTCGATATGCTCTTACTTTGTTCATTAAACGACTGTGGGGAACTGTATCGAACGCCTTGCGGAAGTCAAGAAACACGGCATCTACTTGGGAACCCGTGTCTATGGCCCTCTGAGTCTCGTGGACGAATAGCGCGAGCTGGGTTTCACACGATCGTCTTTTTCTAAACCCATACTGATTCCTACAGTGTAGATTTATAGTCTCCAGAAAAGTCATTGTACGCGAACATAGTACGCGTTCCAAAATTCTACAACTGATCGACGTTAGAGATATAGGTCTATAGTTCTGCACATCTGTTCGACGTCCCTTCTTGAAAACGAGGATGACCTGTGCCCTTTTTCAATCCTTTGGAACGCTACGCTCTTCTAGAGACCTACGGTACACCGCTGCAAGAAGGGGGCCAAGTTCCTTCGCGTACTCTGTGTAAAATCGAACTGGTATCCCATCAGGTACAGCGGCCTTTCCTCTTTTGAGCGATTTTATTTGTTTCTCTATCCCTCTGTCATCTATTTCGATATCTACCATTTTATCATCTGTGCGAAAATCTGGAGAAGGAACTACAGTGCAGTCTTCCTCTGTGAAACAGCTTTGGAAAAAGACATATAGTATTTCGGCCTTTAGTCTGTCATCCTCTGTTTCAGTACCATTTTGGTCACAGTGTGTCTGGACGTTATGTTTTGATTCACCTACCGCTTTGACATAAGACCAAAATTTCTTAGGATTTTCTGCCAAGTCAGTACATAGAACTTTACTTTCGAATTCATTGAACGCCTCTCGCATAGTCCCCCTTACACTACATTTCGCTTCGCGTAATTTTTGTTTGTCTTCAAGGCTTTGGCTATGTTTATGTATGCTTTGAAGTTCCCTTTGCTTCCGCAGCAGTTTTCTAACTCTGTTGTTGTACCACAGTGGCGCTTTTCCATCTCTTACAATCTTCCTTGGCACATACTCATCTAACGCATATTGTACGATGGTTTTGAACTTTGTCCACTGATCCTCAACACTATCTGTACCTGAGACAAAACTTTTGTGTTGAGCCGTCAGGTACTCTGGAATCTGCTTTTTGTCACTTTTGCTAAACGGAAAAATCTTCCTACCTTTTCTAATATTTCTATTTACGGCTGAAATCATCGATGCAGTAACCGATTTATGATCGCTGATTCCCTGTTCTGCGTTAACTGTTTCAAATAGTTCGGGTCTGTTTGTCACGAGAAGGTCTAATATGTTATCGGCGCGAGTCGGTTCTCTGTTTAACTGTTTTCGGATAAAGCACTTAAAAAAATTTCACTGGATTCTTGGTCCCTGCCACCCATTGTGAACGTTTGAGTCTCCCAGTCTACATCCGGCAAATTAAAATCTCCACCCAGAACTATAACATGGTGGGGAAATCTACTCGAAATATTTTCCAAATTATCCTTCAGGTGCTCAGTTACAACAGCTGCTGAGCCAGGGGGCCTACAGAGACATCCAATTACCATGTCTGAGCCTGCTTTAACCGTGACCTTCACCGAAATTATTTAACATTTCGGATCTCCGTCAATTTCCTTCGATACTATTGCACTTCTTATCGCTATAAACACGCCTCCCCATTCACTGCCCAGCCTGTCTCTGCGGTAAACAGTTACGTCCTGTCAAATGACAGTCATAGCGTTATATAGACTGTGTTTAACGCTAGATTTGAACCTATTGGCGACAACTGGAACAATTAGTTTTTCCAGCGTCAATCGATCCCCCATTAAAGCATTAACACGTCTCCCAAGTTTCGCTGGCATACGATAATTACAGTTCACACTGGTTCTCCGTGAGGAGTGGCTTTGACTTGGAATAATAGAAAAGGGCCTTCCTGTTGGACAGCGACCAATGCGACTCAGGAGAGTGAGCCGAGGTGGAGTAGAGTCCAGTTTGCGTTTGGGAGACGTAGATGTAGAAACCATGTTGCGGCTCAGCAATCATCAGTTCTTGTGAATTTACGAACTGGAGCCGTAATTACTAGCCAGAATTAAAAGTACATAGATGTAAACAGAAATATAAGTAAAATGTTGTAATTGATCTGGAAAATGTATTCAGAATGAGTTCAGATTACAGGGTATGTTTCTCGAACATTAATTTGTTTAACACTTGAAGCTTATTTGTTCACAGTTTTGTTGTTTGCACAAATGATGCAGACAGACGTGAGCTGAGTGTAGGCATACAATCTTGCAAACGATACACGGTCAGTCTTTTATTAAATGGACGTCCGATGAAAAGCAAATAGTATACAGTTTCCTTGGAGAAAGCGTCGTCCGTACCCAGCAAAATTATTATTGCACTGAAGTAGTCTCCACGTAGCCTAGTTTATTAATGAATACTTCAAATCTTAACAGTAGAACCTCTTTGCTGTGATAGATAGCTAGCCGTGTAGAATATGCCGACGAGTATACAGATCTTCGACATTTTAAAGCAAGAACGTATTGCCTACACATACTTATTTTAATTGGAATAATATCAGATAAAAATCGACAACGGCTATGGAAAGAACTTTAACTATATATATCATACGAATTCAGACACTAAAACAGACCACTTTCAGAGGTTCCTTCTCTTCTGCAACAACTAGAAGAATGTAATGTTAAACTCAACCGCAAAGCTTAAAGTGAGTCACGGACTCATTAGTGCTTTTCGCATATTAAGTTCCCCGTACTGTTTATGTATTTCATGCGTAACATTTTGAGAGAAAAGAACAACTAAATATATTTATTCACTTTTTCTCATTTCATAATATCAAGAACATACTACATTACATTTTAATTACAGCCAGGAGGTACTTCAGTATTGTATTTATTTCATGAAATGTAGGACATCAACGGCTTTATCAGCCCTGATCTTCTTGCTGTACTTATGATGGCTCACCCATTCACAAAAATTTTGTTCCAGATGGTTTTTTACTTTTCAGTGAACTGAATTAAGTAAAAATCGTTGGCCACTCCTTCAGATAGTTACCAAATTTTCTCATTCTGTCAACATTACAAGTCCTCGTATATTTCTCATATTAATCTATTAATTTTTAATTTCGGGTCTGAGTTACCTCAGACAAACACTATTTAACTAGCAATAATTATTTCACGTAACATTTTCAGCAAAGACCATAAAGTGCAATCCATCCAACACGTAACCAACGTTTACCAGTAAATGTTTGGGATTGGTAATGGTAACTGGACGGTCAGTACGATTATTAAAAAATCAAAAATCTCTCAACGCGCACACTTGTAAAAATTGAGGTTTGAGTACAAAGGCATCAGATCAATTTGCAGTGCTGTATTCCGTTATCGTTAATCTTGTTTGTAATGTATAGAGTTATCCTGTGTGACTATTTCTTCTGGGTACGTGTCATTGCATACATCGTTCATTGAAAGATAAGTAAGAAAACTGTAATTGAAAATAAAAGGAGAAACGAATTTGGGATATGTGCGTGAATACGTGCACGAACGCGATATTTATCATTTGAAGAAGTTAACACATAAAATTGGCTAAAATTGTTCAAATGGCTCTGAGCACTATGGGACTTAACATCTGTGGTCATCAGTCCCCTAGAACTTAGAACTACTTAAACCTAATTAACCTAAGGACATCACACACATCCATGCCCGAGACAGGATTCGAACCAGCGACCGGAGCGGTCACGCGGTTCCAGACTGAAGCGCCTTTAACCGCACGGCCACACCGGCCGCATAAAATTCCTATAGCTCTTGCATAGAATAAGAAAAATCAAAAGTAAGTCAGAGTTTCTGTATAATGTGACAATAAAAGACGTGTTAGAGAGAAGATAAGCAATGTATACAAGTACTTACATTATTAATGACGGTGATGAATAAGTCTAATGCTTAGAAAATATAATTCAGTTTCTGTACGAGAACCTCACAGAGAAACTACCAATAAAGGTATCCCACCTTCCTTCAGTCACACCAATTACAAATGTTCCTTTTCACTGATTGCTTCGTCATACAGGAAAATTGAAATGTGCGTTTTACATTAGTTTACTTGTAAAAAACTGCGTGCATGATAAATTGTAACAGTTGTGCAAGAACTGTTTTTCTAAGACATGTACTGGTGTTACCCATCAGTCTGTTTGTTAAATAATTTCCGTTCCAAATCTATCACGGGCCTGGTGAGGATATTGTCATCTGATACCGCCAAGATGATTGAACCAGTAGTCATATGTTTACTAGTGTAAGAGGAAACGCACTGGAAGCAGTAAAAAATGTTGTGGCAGCATCTCACGTATCACATCTCCAGCCTGAGTCAGTTTCTTTCTGCCTTTTGGCGTGAGGAATAAAGGTATGTTCGTTGTCCCCTACAACCAAATAATATACCTATGGACATCCTTCCTACTTTCACAAATAGTATTAAGGAGTAATATAATGGATGTCACATAAAAAATGTCTTCTTTGCGACAGTTCTTTATTATTGCAGTTTCTTTCTGTCTTTTGGCGTGAGGAATAAAGGTATGTTCGTTGTCCCCTACAACCAAATAATATACCTATGGACATCCTTCCTACTTTCACAAATAGTATTAAGGAGTAATATAATGGATGTCACATAAAAAATGTCTTCTTTGCGACAGTTCTTTATTATTGCTTGTCAGGACGTGGAGTTAATTGAAGAAACACCATCCGCAACTCACTTTAGGGTAGGGAAAGGAAACCATCAAATAATACCAAAGTTATAGCACAAAAAGATACAAAGCAGACCTCAAACAAATAGTTACTGAAAAATAAGTTACTGCATACGATTTAATAAAATTTATTGTTTCTAATTTTATAATTTCTTGCAACATTTATTTTCTATGAAACGCAGTTCTGTTAAAGCGAATTATTGTAAATTGTGCTTGTTCTCCTGAAAGGGAGCCCCCAGCTTCGGGCGTTAGCAGAAAGCGGAAAATACTCTTACTGTAGCATAAAAAAGCGATATGTTCCTGTTTATGTAAGGGACTGACTGAAAAGTGGGTTTCCAGACGCTTCATTCTACCTTCGTAATCTTAAAAATTTTCCCAAAGATTTTGTCATGTGAAATTATTCGCGCTTTATTTAACATGTAACTTACCTCAAACTTCCACAATCTCCCTTAACTGTAATTTACTCGTACCCGGTAGTCGATCGCTGTAGGTTGCTCATATCCGTCCTCTCCCAGTTGCCGTTTCTCAACCACTCATTCAGCCCAACTCATTGTCGTTATCTCTTTGTGTCTCTATGCCATTGTCTCATGTCCTGCAGCCACAGTTTCCTTCGTTCTGTCCTATTACTCTGCTACTACAATCTCCTCTCACTGTCACTGTCTCACTCTTGCTCTCCCTCTTACTGCTATTTCTCGTTCCTTCCTTCATATTGCTGTTGTTTCTTCTCAATGTCACAATATCTCTCTTCTTCGTTGTCATTGTCACATTCTCTGTCTCTCATTACCAATGGTTCTCACCCACTTCCACTTCTTCTCTCACTTTATTTCTTCTCTCAGGAACTGTCTCCCTCACTCTTTTCTTAACTCTCTTCTGTCGATATCGACTATGTTCCACTGTAACTGTGTCCCTCTCTTTCTTTTACACTGGAATTGTCTCCTTCGCTTTTTCTGTAACACAGCCACTGTCTACTACCTTCCAGAATATTTTATTACTTATTCAGTGTCTCTCAAAATAAAAAAAGCCTGGATATGTTCGCATGCTAAAATTTTTGGGAAAATTGTTAAACGTTTTGAAGAGGGTAGAATGAATCAGTTGGCATTTTTTCCGAAAGGAGCATTTTTCAGCTCTTCCCTTCTTTAAACTGCTGCAGGAGGGGATAAAATTCGTATGAAGAAAAATGTATTGAGCGTTAAAATTTTGGTAGTCTACGTCTGTAAGACTGAAGTAATGCAAAACTTAATTTTACACTTCAGATCGTATTTTACGCGCAAACAAATTTTGCATGTGCTTCAGTACAAAATGGGATTCTCAAATGACAACGGAGACACTATACAGGATATTTCTCCGTAATACGTCACTTTTTGTTTCCACCTCACACGTATTTTACGTGCGTCTTTTACATGTACGAGTTAGGCAACACTGAACCTCTGTATCTCGTAAACAGATAAAAATTGTAGAAAATTTTCAAGGTTGTTCCAGATGGGAATCTTAGAATTATGTCTTTAAAATTTCGGCCATTATAATGCATATCCGTCTTGGAATCCTCGACCCAGATTTGGTCCGCTAGTGACCGGGAAAATATACTAAAAGTGGAAAAAGAAGCAACCGATTTGCTCCATTTGCTAAAGCGGGAGAGAGTTTATAATATTCATACATTGACATTCTACAGTAGGATAGTGAATCTAAGACGATCCTTCCGTTAGGTATACAAATAATCCTTATCCCAACTTCTGTCCAAAATATTTAACCTTACCGTTTATCATCAATAGAGCCCGAAGTACGTTTTTATGCGCGAGGTTCTGGATCACGATAGATACGCGTGCTGCCGCATGCAAACCGATTAATTATCACAACACTTATAACAATCTATTTATCGTAGCTGCTGAAAATTATGTTCGATTGTAAATCTCATGGTAAGAAATTTTGTGGTAATGTCTCACGGGACCAAACTGCTGAGGTCACCGGTCCCTACCCTACACTCTACTTAATCTAACTCAAACTAACTTACGCTATGGACAACACACACACCCATGCCCGAGGGAGGACTAGAACCTTCGACAGGGTAGCAGCAAGGACCGTGACAAGGCGCCCAATACCGCGTGGCTACCCCGTGCGGCTCTCGTGGTGAGTTTTCCATTATAAATATTCAGCAGTTGTTGGTATTCTCCAAATTCTTTCTTGTTAAAACAATTGAGTTGCTTGAACATGAAGCAAGGTTGAAACTAAATCAGAAAAAAAATCTATCAAAATGCAGATATAATACCGCCAAATTGAGAAGTTACACTAGTTAAATCACATTTACTCTACTTAATACAGAATTTAGTTTTGTATAAATTATGTATTTCAGACTGACTTAGCGGTCTTAAGTGTTTTACTTGTGTATTAACCAAAACCTCCTTCCAGCAGTACTCTGTTTATTGTTTTAGAAGCTGTTCGTTCGCAAGTACTAGATTAGAAAGGATAAGTTATTCACAATTTACTTAAGAAATTCTTTCTGATTGAACTACACAGAACATACCACCTGCCACTTACTGCGAGCATTTCAAGGAAAAAAGATTAAAATTCTTTAAATTTTGACATCCTTTCCAAAAGATTTCGTTGACTTTTTGTCCTGTTCTTCAAGGGCTAGCCGAAACGTAATGCATTCGAATTTTTTATGTGGAAACTTTTGAAGCTAAAGTAAACAAAACGTTATAAACATTATAAATCTTTATTCCACTTGTCCAAAGATTTATTTGTCACACCCTAGCGACGAACACACTTATCCCAGCGACTAATCAGTTTGTTGGTAACGTCAATGTGGAATGCTCGACTTCGTTGACGGAGTCAAAAAAAAAAAAAAACCTCTGCTTGCACTCCATCATCCCTATTCAGATGAAGTCCTCTAAGGAGTTTCTTAAATTTTGGAAACGCACTGAAATGGGATGGGGCCGAGTCGGGACTGTATGGAGGATGATCGAAGACAGTATAGCCAACGGGCTGGATTGTCACAGATGTCGCAGTGTTCGTGTCTTATTCGACGTTGTCATGCTGAAGGAGAGGGTGTTCCTTGTGTGAAGGAATTCTTCGAATTCCATACTCGATTACAGAAAGTTGTTTCTCTCTCATCGACGTAGTTGCTTCTCACACTGCTACGTTACGCGCTAGAAATCAGACTCCTCCACGGGATTTGGCTGCAAATACCGTATGTAGACATGAAAAATTAAGGGGGGGTAGGACGACAAACGGGCCGACTTACAGCAGGAGAGGCACCACAGGACTTTTTAATTTCCACTGTCTCTACATTCACCAACAAATTCATAAATCTTAGTCAGTATGACCAGGAAGGATTCAGAATTCATACTCATCGCAGTAGAAGTTCGAAAACATAACAAAGTAATTTTTTTTTACACGTGAAATTTCATCATTTTTTTCACTTACTAATGGCAGCATTTGTTGCTATAGGTACACTTTTCTTCATAAGTAAGAGAGATTCTTTGTTGAATTTTGCACAGCATACAAACCGTACTTAAAGGTGTATGAAACTCTAAAATTTTCCAAATCTATTAAAAACTGTGATAAAAATTGAGGTAATTAACTATAAAATTTGTGTATTTTCTAAACGTGAAGTTTAAAATACAACAGTTCATTCGATTTTTTTCATAATTTAAATAAATTCTAGAGTTTCATACACCTGTGAGTATGGTATGTATGCTGTGCAAAATTCATCGGAGAATCTCTCTAACTTATGAAGAAAAGTGTACCTATAGCAACAAATGCAGCCATTAGTAAGTGAAAAAATTATGAAATTTCGCACGTAAAAAAATATTTTGTTATGTTTTCGAACTTCCACTGCAATGGGTCTGAATCCTGAATCCTTCCTGGTGATGCTGACAAAGTTTTATGAATTTATTTGTAAAAGTATAGACACAGGAAATTAAAATGTCCTGCAATGCCTCTCCTGCTCCAAGTCGGCCCGTTTGACGTCCTACCCCCCTTAAGATGTGTAGTGGTAATAATGTTTGTATTGTTCAATTATCTGTAAGTTTACACAGAACAAATATGGATAGTTACTTTCCAGCACTCATAGTATTCTCATCCTGTGCTAGTAAGCCATCAGCTTGTTACGTATAATATTTGCGGCACCCGGCGAGTGTGTGACCACCGGCCACTTAGAGAGTTGCTCACTCTCGATGCACACTATAGCATGGTAATCCCCAGTAGTGTCCGAGACGGCACAGAGGGCCATGCGCCTAAAGTGGCGTGTTAGCGGGGCTACAACTGGCCTCTGGCTACGTGTCTGCTTGTAGAGTGGGTGCTGATAGCGGACAGCAGACGTGCGATAGCTGGGGACATTCGTGATCTGCTCGCCTGTGGGAGGATGTGCAGACAACGGCCAGCAGTAATTGCGTCTGGTTGTGACGGAGGATGGCGTCTGTACTGTGGGCCACAACGGCTCTCCGCCATACCAGTACACACCACCTGTCAGGCGCGATTGTTCGTGTGTGTGTATGTGTGTGTGTGTGTGTGTGTGTGTTTACGGGACGCTGCCCCCGCCGCCGTCCCCCTCGCCCCTTCCCCTCCCCCAAGCATACAAACGTACTGCTAAAGAGGCCGACGGAGGCACACGTGAAGAAGAGAGGTACAGGGCGTAGGAAGAATGGTTGTGTGGTGCAGTGAGGGATGACTCCGGTCTGCCGAGCGAGAACAATAAACCGCTGTCGTGGCGACCTCGAGGCTCGGTAAAGCAGACGGTGCGACATGACTCGCTGGCGGAAGGGAAGGGGTCTCTGCACTCGTAAGTGCACAAAAGAACAGAGCGGATGGCAGCACATATGAAGCACAGTTGGCCGCTCACTTCCATTGTTTCGTTGTAATTGAAGAGAAGAATAAGCATTCTAAACATTTACCATTCGGCCATTTGACGTAAGGGTACACTGGGTAAGAAAATGTTTTTCGTGGATGATCATGTCATGTGATAATACCATAAACGTGTCGCATTGTTTAGTGCGGAAGAGCGTGAAGACTACTGATTTACTGAATATAGAAACAATCGACACGTTTCAGTGAAAATCTGGATTCGTGACAAAAATGCCACAGAGAATGTTATGCAGGAAAACCCTAGATTCATTTCAATCCATATCTAAAAAACCGCTTCGGAAGTAGGTTAGGAGCACAAAATGAACTGAAAAACAATATATGACGAAAATATCGCAAATTTTGTAATATAGTGGGCTGTATTAGTCCGATTAGCACCATTTTTCGTTGTTACGCTGGTAGACATGCCTTAGCCGTATTTGGCCGAGCGGTTCTAGGCGCTACAGTCTGGAACCGCGCGACCGCTACGGTCGCAGGCTCGAATCCTGCCTCGGGCATGGATGTGTGTGGTGTCCTTAGGTTACTTAGGTTTAAGTAGTTCTAAGTTCTAGGGGACTGCTGACCCCAGATGTTAAGTCCCATAGTGCTCAGAGCCATTTGAACAATTTTTTAGCCGTGTTTGTAAGCTGGTAGCCATACTGGATACGCAGCCTGTCATCAATTCCCGAGATGGTTACCTCTGTGGCCATTATTGATTTGTTTTAAGAATGGAGAAGAGAATTTGCATCAGATTTTGATGTAAAAGTTTAATAAAAATGTAATAAAGTTTTAAAAATGTTGAATATTGCTTTTGGTTAGTCTGCTATAAGTAAAAAAAGTTATACGTGTGGTATAAGCATTTCCATGATAGTCGTAAAGAAGTTGAAGTCGACAAACGTTTTGGGCGCCCCACCACATCAACGATCGATGAAAAAGTGGGAAAAGTGAAAGAAATGTTTATCAACGGTCACCGAATTCACTCTCACAGAAGTTGCTGATAATGTCGGCATTATCAGCTGACACATGCTATGAAATCTGTTCGGATAATTTGGGTATGAAGCGTTTGACAATAAAATTTGTGAAAAAGGTGTTGGATTTCGTTCAAAAACAACGACGAATGGAAACTGTTCATGAGCAACTAAGTGAAATCACCAACGATGCAGAACTACAGAAACGTGTCATAACAGGTGACGAAACATGCGTGTACTGTTATGACTCAAAACTAAGACACAGTTGGAGGCATTCTGGATGACGAAGACCGAGAAAAACTCAGCAAGTATGGTCTTATATGAAGATTCAGCCCACTGGTTTCCTCGATTTCAATGGCGCAGAGCGTCATTATGTATACTGCCTAAAATTTCAAACCCGTTTGTGGGAAGCAAATCGAAATGAGCGCCTGGGTTTGTGACGAAACCATACATGGCTTTTGCTTGTTGTCGAATTTTTTGCGAAAAAACCACTCTAACTACGCTCTAGCCTCCGTATTTGCCAGTTGTGACCCCGTGTTTTTATCTGGCTTCAGAGGGCCATGGTTTCACAAGTTTAGATGAGATTGAAAGCACATAGTTGAAAACACTAAGTCCTATCCCAAAGATCCTGTTCCTGATATTTTTCGATGATTCGAAGAAGAGCTGGTATAAGTGTGATATCTAATTGGAACTATTTCGAAGGAAATAGCATCAATGTAGACGAATAATAAAATTATTTAAAAAAACTTGAAAATTTCTTATAGATTTGAACATCTCTTACACTGGGTGTTACAGAACGACATTTCAAAAATTTTGATGTTTGTAGAGGATGAAATTGTGGATCTTTTAAATGTATGAAATTTGTAGCCAGAAATGCCCGTTGCACTCTTAATGTTACCACCCTTGCTTTTAATCTCAACGAAGATATTTTAGCCATTTCCTGTATGCTGAGTCTGTCCTTCCGATAGTCACGTCTTTTTAGATGTCTCCACATTTTCCTGCAGTCATTTCGTCTTGGATTTCCTGCACTTCCTACTTATTTCATTCCTCAGTGACTTGTATTTCTGTATTCCTGAGTTTCCCGGAACACTTTTGTACTTCCTTCTTTCAACAATCAACTGAAGTATTTCTTCTGTTACTCATGGTTTCTTCGCAGTTACATTCCTTATACCTACGTTTTCCTTCACTACTTCGGTGATGGCCATTTTTAGAGATGTCCTTTCCCGTTCTCTCCAGTAACCTTTTCTTCTACTCCTTACCCTACAACTGCATTCCAGTCCCTCATGACTATTTGATTTTCAACCCCCTTTACATACTGTATTACCCTCTCAGTATCCTCATACACTTTCTCTCTCTCTTCATTGTCAGCTTGCAATGTCGAAATGTATACCGGAACTGTCGTTGTCGGCGTTGGTTTGCTGTCGATTCTAATAACAACGACCCTGTCACTGATCTGTTCACTTCACTGACCCCTACTGTATCTAGATTGAGCCTTTGAATTTCCCTGTTCAGGGTTTCTAGTCTCCCTACCACGTTCAAGCTTCTGACATTCGAAGCCCCGACTTGTAGAGTGTTATCCTTCCGTTGATTAACCAATCTTTTTCCCATGGTAACCTCCACCTTGGAAGTCCCCTCCCGGAGATCCGAATTGGGGACTATTAAGGAATCTTTGGCCAATGGAGAGATCATAATGACACTTCCTCAATTACAGGCCACATGTCCTGTGGACATACGTTACGTGCCTTTAATGCAGTGGTTTCCACTGCCTTCTGCATCCTCATGCCGTTGATCATTGATGATTCTTCCGCCTTTAGGGGCAGTTTCCCACCCTTAGGACTAGTGAATGCCCTGAACCTCTGCCCGCTCCTCCGCCCTCTTTGACAAGGCCACTGGCATAGTCTTCTGCCGCCAAAGCTGATTATTAATCAAGATTTAAGCAGCGGCGGGATTCGAACCAGAGACGGAAGACGTTTTGATTATGATTCAAAGACGCTACCCCTAGACCTCGGATGCATACCAATGTACAAATGGATCATGTATAAGTACATTATGGAAAACACTTACCTACCAAAGTACCAACCGGGACCGACTTCGGTGATTCAAACTCGTATAGCCGTTGGCTCCATTATCGTACTGTAGTGGCAAGCCAGAGAGCACCTTCGGTTAATGTCTTTACACCTAGACCGCAGTTCTCATCCGAAATTGGGCCGTATTTGATGCAAAGCATGTTCTTTCGCAACAGTGAGTACCTCGAAGGCCGTATGGAGCGTACGCACGGCTTTCGTAGAGGGATTACGGAATTAGCAGCTCTTGCGGATTCCAACACTCGCCTAGGTCGCCTCTAGTTCCTGTTGCCTTACACGGCGAGCAACTTTTGACTTCAGTGCTGCATTAGAGTCGTGAGGTTGCCGTGCTGGAGGCAACCAATGCTAACGATGTAAGCTTTGACACATACGCAGCACAGCTACAGTGTTAGCGAAAATTACTCACTGCATTTGATTAACCACTGGAGACGTGTCTGTGGAGATATGTAGCTAATAAGTCACAGAGGGAACGTGAAACCGATTTGCAGGAATAGTAAGTAACGAGATCAACATAACTGGAGAATGTCCAAAAGACATGAGGAATGTGTTTTTTTTTTCTTCAGTGTTTATAGTCTCAACCATTTAGTATTCAGCATAGGATAGTACATGCTTCCTTTGTCAAATGTATGTATATTCTTTGTTAGTCTTCTTTATGGTGATAAATTCATACCTAAGTGTGAAAATGAAATTGGGCAAAAGCACACAGACTTATTTTTAATGTTGTGATGCCTCGCCACACGTGCACCTTCAACCCAAAAAGTTCCGAGACCGATTTTCTTCCTGCCTTATAAGCCAACTCAGTAGCTATGGCGAGAGCTTCAATTAACATCTGTAAACAACAGCTGTGCATCCGAACAGTAAGTTATGAGTAGGCTTTGTTAAGTAGTGGGTTGTTAAGTAGTTGACGTGCCTCAGTAGTGTGTCAGTGCTGTTGTCTCAAACCGCACTGGAGCAAAACCTTTTAATCACGTGTTCAGAAACTTTTGAAGAAAAAAAGTGTATTCAAAGACTGTCCCGCACCCCTAAACTCCAGAAAAAGACAAAGCAGTGACGCATAGACGCCTGCGACGAATTGATTAAAATGCAAAACGTGAAAAATTCTTTTCTGGAGAAAGTAATCACGGATAACGAGACTACAAAACGACAAAGTGCAGATATTCACATGAAGTATTGGCTCTGAGCACTATGGGACTTAACATCTATGGTCATTAGTCCCCTAGAACTTAGAACTACTTAAACCTAACTAACCTAAGGACAGCACACAACACCCAGCCATCACGAAGCAGAGAAAATCCCTAACCCCGCCGGGAATCGAACCCGGGAACCCGGGCGTGGGAAGCGAGAACGCTACCGCACGACGAAGTATTATCGATGTGACAACATAAGTGACATTGAAGCCAATGTGTCGATCGAGTTGAGCCATATATCAAAGAAGTAATTTTCTGAAAATTTCTTGAGATTCCATGAACGTTCTGTGCGTTATATTTAATTTGGCGTGGGGGGGGGGGGGGGTTATGCAAACTATGACAACATCTGCAGCATTAAATCTAAAAACTTAACATTTTTCTATTATTCATAAATTTTTTGTTAATCCACTCTCGAAAAGTTTTGAAATGATAATGAAAATAAAAAAAATGTCGTGTGACTAGGGCCTCCCGTCGTGGGGACCGTTCGCCGGGTGCAAGTCTTTCGATTTGAAGCCACTTCGGCGACTTGCGCGTCGATGGGGATGAAATGACGATGATTAGGACAACACAACACCCAGTCCCTGAGCGGAGAAAATCTCCGACCCAGCTGGGAATCGAACCCGGGTCCTTAGGATTGACATTCTGTCGCGCTGACCACTCTTTTATTTTTTATTTTTTATTTTTTTTCACCAGAAAAGGGTAAATGAAAAAAAAGATCTTTATTGGTACAAACTTAGATACAACAGAAATGCCATCCTTCCGGCGAAAATAACACAAGACAATATACTCGTACAAGGCGAGGAATTTTTTTTATGAACAAGGTGTAGGAAAAAAAAGAATAATAATTCTGATGTAAGCTAAGAGATGTGAAGCAATATACAGTGGAGTGAGGGAAAGACCAGTGTTCTTTGGGGTAGTGCATTAAAGAAAGGAGGCGCGTGTCCATGCGCCTACTCCACTGTGGGTTACAATGTAGAAAGTAGCACGGGGAGTCTCAGATGTCAGCAGGGGGGGGGGGGGGGGGGAGGGAGTTCTGTCGGCGTGTGGCACCATCCAACTGAGCGGGGGTGAAGTAAAGATCACATGTAGGTAATTGGCGAAGAAGGTGCGGTAGCGCGGTCGCTGTTCGACTTCACTGTGGGCGGTTTGTAAGTACTGCCAGAAATCAAGGTGTGATTTGTCGCCATCATTATACATGTAGGTGATCGTCCATCCCTTGACCCATAAAATCGCATGATTTTTGGAGGCGGGGAAATAAGTTTCTCAGGATGGATAAAAGTCCGTGGGTCAATCGAGTCCGGCGGAACGCTGAGGTAACAGGCAACGAACTGTCAGGCAAGTTTCCAGACGTCACTGGTGGCAGCACAAGTCAGTTGGTGGACATCGTCATCCACGAGGTGGCAAATGGAACAAAGTGGAGAGTCCTTTAGTCCGATGGCGTGAAGACGATGATTTGTGGCGAATTTTTCATTTGCGGCTTGGTACCATGTTGCCCGGACGTTGGAGGTAAGAAAAGGCTGGTGGATGTGACGCCAAACCGTTGGCCACCGTGTGGTTCTCAGTTCGATATTGTTGCTGGATATGGAACGAAGGAGTGGGGTGTAAAAATCTTTAGGTCGAGGAGAACGCGTGGTCGGTAAGTGTGTGTGTGAGCATAACTGAAGTCGACGATGAAATCAGAAATGTGCGTCAGATGGTGCTTGATGTGTCCGACTGGTACTGGTGGTGTTAGGGCCGCGGGCACAAGAATTTCCAGCAAGCTGCGCGTAAGGGAGGTGCCCCCGTGCCACTGCTTGTGCATGGTGGACATGTACAAGGACGCCGCGCGGAGTCGCACATTGACAAGGCCGAGGCCCACCGCTTGCGGGGGAAGGGTGAGTGTGTCGTAGCCGACCTTAAAGATCGTACCGGCCGTAAGGAAGTATCCGAGGGCAGCCTGGAGGCTGCGTCCAATAGTTGATGGCAGCGGGAGGACCTGTGCGATGTGGACCATTCTGGCCGCCACAAGTTGGTTGAGGTATTGGACACGTTGTAAAGAATCGAGTCGTCGGAGAAGATTTTGTCGCACCGTCGTGCGGATAGTTTGGAGTGCACGCCGAAAATTGATGGCAGCGGAGCGGCGCGCGGTGGAGGTGAAAATGATACCAAGATATCGTAGTTGTTGTACACATGGGAGAGGTGCTAAGTCTTCGTGTGAGAGGCCGCGTCCAATGGGCATCGCCGCGGATTTAGCCACATTCATGTTACTGCCCGCTGCAGTGCCGTACGTTGATATCAAATCAAGTACTGTGTGTGTTTCACTCCGTGAGCGGATCAAGAGGAGGAGATCGTCCGCATACGCACGACATCGAAAACTGTGCTGTCGTAAAGTGAGACCAGAAAGGTGGCTCGTCAGACTCCCGATGAGTGGCTCCAGGCTTATGGCATACAGTAGGGTCGAAAGTGGGCAGCCTTGCCACACGGTTCGCCGGATCGCCACTGGTCCCGCCACACGGCCGTTAACCTGAATCAGAGATTCGGCGGTGCCGTACAGGAGCCGGATCACGTCGATAAAGGCTGGTGGAAAACCCATGCAGTTCATCACTGAGAACAGAAAAAGATGCCGCACTTTGTCGAATGCGCTGTCAAAATCAATGGCAACCACTGCGGCGCGGAGTCTGCACGCCGCTGCCAGTGCAATTAAATCGCGACATTCTCCTGTGGCCGTTTGTATATTAACTGAGCCGCCCGGAGTTGTCTGTTCCGGGGATGGAATGCTAGGCAGGATCTTGCGGCATCGCGTTGCCAGTAGGCGTGTAAAAATTTTACAGTCTGCGTTAAGCAGAGTCAGGGGACGGTAATGTGCTGTCGTCACACTTGGTGTCGGTTTGTGGATGGGTATAATAATTCCCGTGACGAAGGACGGCGGTACGGCGTTCCCCATCGTCAGCAGTTCATGAAACATCGTTGTCCACCGTGACGCCATTAGTGTGAAGAAAGCGCGATAAAATTCTATCGGCAAACCGTCGACACCAGGTGACTTATTCAGAGCACCTTTTTTGATTGCATCGTGGATTTCGTCACGCGTAATGAGCTCCATCAGCTCGTCCGCTTCGTCGCTGGTGAGGGTGCGAGTTACGTGTGGTAACACAGACTCCTCAGCGTGGTTGTTGGTAGTCTCCTTCTGGTACATTGTGCGGTAGTGGTCGACAAAGGCACTGACGATTTCGGCCTGGCAAGTGACGTGCTGGCCGCGACAGGTGGTGATCTTGGTGATGAGTTGTCGTCGTCGATGTTTCTTATCGGAGGCGATATGATGCATGGTCGGATGTTCTTGTTCCACCGAATCTTGACGTCGGGTTCGCACCATAGCCCCCTGCAGTCTACGGCCTGTCAAAGTTACAATTTGCGCCTTAATCCTGCTGCGTTCCCTCTGGGTGTCGGGGGTGGGCGGTTGGGCGTCCAGGTCGCGGAGAACGGCGTAGAAATAGTCGGTAGTGTGCCGGCGCCACATAGCTACTTCCTTTCCATACTGAATCAAAGTACGTCGAATGGCAGGTTTGGCACATTCCAGCCACCAGGTCAAGGTCGTGCAGTATTTAGGTAAGCGACGTTCACAGGTGGCCCATGTCTCGGTAACACGTTGAAGACATTCGTGATCATGAAGATGGGAGGTGATTAGCTTCCACGGTGCACGACTACGCCAGACCACTTGCTTGGGGAAGAGAATGTTGCAGATGTTGGCACAGTGGTCCGAAAAGGCCAGGGGCCAAAGTTCTGCACCTTGGACTACAGGTGTGAGTTTCCGAGAGACATAAATTCTATCAAGGCGGCTCGCGGAGTGACTCGTCTGGTAAGTATGTCCAGGCGCATCGCCGTGCCGAACTTCCCAAGTGTCGCGGCGCAACAGATCTCGGACGACAAGACGCAGTTCTTGACAGGTGTTGTAGTGGGGCACTTGATCTTTAGGGTGCAAGACACAATTAAAATTACCCCCAAGCAAGTGTTGGTCGCAGCGTCCATGAAACAAAGGAGCGATTTCTTCTGAATAGAAGAGTGCCCTGTCGCGTCTGCGGGTGGAGCCTGACGGAGCGTAAATGTTGACGATACGCGTCCCCGTGACGGTGACGGCCATGCCTCTGGCAGATGGAAGGTATGTGATATCGGCCACTGGAATGCCTTCTCTGGCGTAGATGGCTACGCCGCGTCGCAGGTGGTCACCAGGAGAAGGATAAGTGTTATATCCCGCGACGTCTGGAAGTGTGGCCAGGTATACTTCCTGTAGTAGTGCGATATCGACGTCCGATGCCCATATCATCTCTCACAGCAGTTGAAGTTTCACGGGTGAGCTACTGGTGTTAGTGTTGATCGTCGCTATTCGGTAGGTTTGGAGGCGTACCCCGCCGTGGAGGGGAACTCCACCGGCGGAGGATGAAGAGGGACGAGGCAACGGTGAGTCGTGCCGTACGCCACCTGACGGCATTATCAGCGGCGAAACGATGCTTCCGTATGGGGTAACTCTGTCCCCAGCGTGTGGTCCGGGTCCTCATCGACGTCCTCACTCCACACCAGTGAAGACGTTGTCGTTGTGATGGTCGTACGTTCCACTTCGGTCGTAGGGGCGGAGGACGTCTCGGCGGCAGTCGCATCTGTGGAGTCCATTGGTTCAGGAGCACCTGAGCGAGCCAGTAGAGTAGGCATCGACGTATCCACAGTCGGCGTCATGTTGTCGTCATTCGTATCGTCAAATGACTCTGAGCACTATGGGACTCAACATCTTAGGTCATAAGTCCCCTAGAACTTAGAACTACGTAAACCTAACTAACCTAAGGACATCACACACACCCATGCCCGAGGCAGGATTCGAACCTGCGACCGTAGCAGTCCCGCGGTTCCGGACTGCAGCGCCAGAACCGCTAGACCACCGCGGCCGGCTTCGTATCGTCGTGTAGGTTCTCCGAGGCCTCGTCGGGTCGGACGGCCTCTGGAGCATCAGGGGGAGGTGATCCGTCTCGTTCCGAGACCGTACGGCGCCTCCTCTTGCGCCTCTTAGGTGAACGTTGTTTGCGGGTTCGTCCCTCCGTGTCGGAAGACGGAAGGGAGTCGCATCGCTCTGAGAGGAAGGCCGTCGCGGGAACGTCAAATGAAGGGGTGTCCATATGTTCAGGCGGGTGGGTGTCGGAAGTCGTCGCTGTTGGTAGTGGCGCCGGAGTAGCGTCAGGCTTTGAGCGCGACGCGTCGGCCCCACCGGTATCCGTAGCAGCTGGAAGGGTCACCGGTGCATGGTCCGATGGGCGGCGGCCGGTGGGAGGAGAAGAGAGCGCCGATGCGTAGGTGATGGGTAAAACCGTCGTCGGAGCCGGAGGTGCAACGGTAGCGGCTGGCAATTGGGTGATTCGTCGCTGAAGACACTCAGATCTGAGGTGGCCATGTACAGTGCCATAGGGGCGGAAAGCCGCGATAACGTCTTCCGCTGGAAGCTCGAACTGGAGTTCGAAAACTCGTATGGTGCGCATTTCTAAGCCGGCATGGTCGACAGTGACCGCTCCGACATTGCCGTCGGCGTGGCAAAAGCGTAATCCATGGTTGGTGTCACGAAGTATTCTTTCACATACCGCGTCATTGACGACATTGATGTACACAGTGCTGCTTAATAAGGACAAATGGATGCCCAATATGTCAGAAGCTGGGATCTTAGCAACGTCGCGTAGGAAGCGTTCCACTTCCAAGGCCTTTGGTCGTGCGTAGTCGTTGCAGAAGTTGAATCGTAAAGTTGATTTTCGAAAACGGTTGGCCATGATTCTAGTGCACGTAAGATACACGTAAGTGACGGCCGCTGAAATGTAAACAACAGCGAGCGCGCGCGCTCCGCAGGCAGAAACAACAACACGTCCGCACTGCACGGCGGCGAAAGCCGGACTGTTCAGCTACTGGGGGCGGACGTAATGAGAATGGGAATACTACACAATCACTTTAACAGTTTTCAAAATGTACCCTTATTTAAAAATGTTTGATTCCCCGACTAAATCTGACATTTATCGCTTGTTTGCATTTTGATGTCTATCTGATCCGGAAGAGACCTTTTCAAGATGCAGAAGAAACGTATATATAACCACCTTCAGGATTGGAATAAGTACTTTGTATTAGATAGTGAACACGCTCTTACTGGGAAGAAATCGATAGATACAGTGGCAATATTGACTGTATGTTGAGACTATTATGTGACTGCTACAATTCACGATGTGCATAATTCATGATGTCGTTCTCATTCATCGATACTTTTATAAAAGCCATAACTGAGCACTTTCTGTAAGCAAATATCACTCCATCGCAATTATAGTAGGAGATATGTATATGATTAACATATTTACGAGACACCGTTGTAGGTGTCTTTTAAATGAAAATTACTTGTTGGCAGAATATCACAACAAAACTCTCATGCAAACATATCGAGAAGGGTCGATAGCACCCACTGGTAGGAATAGAGAGTCTCAAAGCCAGAAGGTAATAGCAGATTGCAGAAATATGTGAATATAATCGAAGAAGTCATTAAGAAAGTATATAAGGACATAGAACGAGTAATTCAGTACGTAGAGAGAGACAAAATCTAATGCTCATGGACATTAGAATGCGGTTGTAGGTGAAGGAGTAAAGAAAAAGGGTTACAGAAGGATATGGGCTTGGTACTAGGAATAATAAATTCCAGTTTGTAATAGAGAAAACTCTGTTCAAGAATCACAGAGGAGTAGATAAACCCAGAAAAGTCCAGAAGATAAGGAAAGATTTCAGTTAGATTACATTATCGTCACGCAGAGATCCAGGATCAGATTCTGGATTGTGGGGCACACGCAGATCAAAATTTAGTGGTGATGGAGAGTAGGCTGAATTTTAAAAGAGTAGTCAGGAAGAATAATTGTGCAAAGAAATAGGACGACCTGCTAATGAATTAGACAATTGGTAACTTAATGTCTGTGAGAAACAGATGTTCAGATTCGAATTCTGATCCTGGGTAACATTTTATCTTGACACCTCGCCCAAAGATTCATGCTTCTTGTGTATTTTATTCCTTCTGTTCATTGTTAGACTGCAACGATATGAATATATATGGAGCGTCTAATGAAGATAGATTATAATGTAACTATAAAGGGAATAGGATTTATTAACTAGTGGAAAATTCAATTCATTGACGATACAATTCCTGTTGTACGACTTCTACAAGACGGAAACGCTTTTTTATTTTTTTCGTGGCTGACACAGGTCAGCTGAATGGACAAAAGTCACAGTCGGGCGTGCACCATTGTTCTGTTATGTAAAGGGAAAACGAATCCAGAACTCTGCTTTATACTTTTCTTCGTCGCATTGCACCTTTAGGTTTGCTCTCTAATCAGTGAAACGTGTAAAGTAGCGGAAAAAGGCTGGAGTCATTTCCCGCTTACATTGTGTCTGAAAAGACAACGCCATCGGAAAAGAAAATATTTTTCGCCACATCAGTCAGGACTGTTCCATTCAAAGGGAGGCGAAAAAAAGCGACTGTGAGCAGAGATCAATGAGCAGATAGAAATCTCTAGACAGGGAAAGTTGGATGTGTTTGAAAACGTTTCTTTCTACAATCTGTTATAAAGAATGACGCGAAAGTATCTCCATCGTAATGAAATTAGTATACAAATGTATTTACAATAACACAAAACGAATGAACACTATGAATGAAAACTCGTTGAACAGGCGCTCAGTACATTTAAAGCCGCAATGAAACATGTTACAAGCAGCAATCAGTCTGTTTTCGATATGTTAACGAAAAACACATCAGTTCCCTTTAACATTTCTAATTGTTTTATGAGTGCTGTGTGATATCTAAACTCTTTGTTGAAAACATTTTTCACTTTTATTTTTGAAAGATGAAAACGTTAGTACATTTATTATTGTATAGACACGTCTTAAAGAGGTGACTACATGAACGAGAGTATAAAAATGCAATAAATGTTCCAAGTGGCAAAATTTTTCCAGCCTCAAAGCAGATTTCAAGGACAATCAAAGGGTGTGGTGCAAGAGGGGCGGGGGTGGTGGTAACTCCAAAATTCGCGAAAAGCTGTTCATAACACCTATGTGTGCAGTGAAATTAGTTGCATCTCTGATGCAAGAATGAGGTAGATGAGATGCAGACCAACAACAGGGATAGGGACTTGTCGAAGTTGCAGTTTCAAGTATAACGTAAGTGTGAAATGCAGCACTTTCACATGTGTGTCTCTCTACATATTCCTGTGCGGAATAGTGGAGTTCCAGGCTCAAGTGTACCTCACGTGTGGGAATTGAAGACTATACTGACTCTCTTCCAAAAGATGAACACGACGCTGAAATATTGAACATTTCACTAGCTATAGTGGCTATTTTTGTTTCATTTTCTTTTTGTATATGGATTCAAAGAGTACAAGTCTTTATTATACGTTCGCTTTGTCGTCTTCCACGTTAATGATTTAAATAATGATATATCCTCAATTATTTAAATATATTTTTAATATTTTGGTGCAAGACAGATTACTTCCAGTTTAATTTTATATTAATATAAGTAATAATAATCGAATTTCAAATTGTACCCACGCATTACCGCCTTAAAGTAGGTGCTTGGAGAATATCTCCGAACTAATCAGACTATATGATACACATTAATCATTTTTATGTCACTTCCGAAAAAAATGATAAAACGGGGTTACTCCCTTATTGCACCAGACCCTTCAGTTTATTTGGTGATATTCATTATTAAGGTAAAACAGTAGCGTACTATATATAAACGTTAGGTTATTCCCGGAAACCGTATTGTAGAGAATATGTAAACAATTTTAAATACCCTTATGTGTTGTTGCAGATACATTCGAGTAGGTCCCAGGGGTATATTTCAGTGGACAAAAGGGATCACTGAATGAAAAAAATTACTCCGAATAGTCTAGAAAAGGTGGGCAGTGTTCGTTACACGAAGAGAGAATGACTCACACAAGCAGTACCGGCAGTTAGAAGTGACTGAAGTGATTGTAAAGTAACTGTTACATGTCGTCATTTCAAAAGGTTTTTTTATTTCGGATGAAATAAAAAAAATTGTGGAAATGACGAAGTACCCTTGTCAGTACTATGTAGCTGAGGCCTCTATCTAGAAGAATGCAGTTGGGGCTGCCGGCTCTGGACTCCTTCAGCAGCGGAGCACGATCAACCGATCACCGCAATGCAGCTCACTGTTTCCTGGGGTACATAGCACAGTTACCACGATCGATCTAAGAAGTGAAACTCCCCATCGTACCCCCTCAGATTTAATGGTAAGATGACCCAGAGGATAGCCCGTCGAAAACTGAACATGAGGAAGGTGTACTGAACTGTGAAAAAAAATGCAAAATGTAAACAATGAACGATCTAAGCTCAGGATATAAAATTTCGATCGAGTCTACGTAGCACTGGCGTCGTGGTTGTGTGGCAACGGTGTTGGACTCCAAAGTGGAGGATCCGGTTTCAAACCTCCATCGCGCCCCATTTTTGTCCCCAAAACTTTGAACTTACCGTCCAGTCACTGACGCGTCTGTCCTCTTTCTGTAGTCTTGGAAATTGTGTGCCATATATTACTTAGAGAATAGGAATCATGTGGAAAAAATATATTACCGTCGCAAGTGATGAATAGTGAGACGAGCCGAGATTTCGCATAGACCTCTCACAGAAATAAAAACAACAAATAAAGTGGTGTGAACTACGTTACAAAAAGGAATTCAAAAGTCAAAAGTTCCTAACGAAACGCAAGGGTCACGTGTAGGACAAACAGGAGGTACGTCCGGCTGGAGGATCCTTCCTTATGTCGCCTTGTTGCAAACGGATGTTGCACTATGACACAGACACTAATTTCAATACAACGAACAGACACGTCAATGACCGGACGGGCAGTTTATAGTTTGGTGGAAAGGAACTGGGCATGATGGTGGTCTGAATACGGGTCTCCGGCTTCGCCGCCCAACACCATCATCACATAACCAACGACCCTGTGGCGAATTAGAATCGCTCGACGTTGCACATCTCGAACTTTGGCATTCACTGTTTCCAATTTGCTTCTTTTTTCACAGTTCAGTACACCTTCTTCCTACACTCCTGGAAATGGAAAAAAGAACACATTGACACCGGTGTGTCAGACCCACCATACTTGCTCCGGACACTGCGAGAGGGCTGTACAAGCAATGATCACACGCACGGCACAGCGGACACACCAGGAACCGCGGTGTTGGCCGTCGAATGGCGCTAGCTGCGCAGCATTTGTGCACCGCCGCCGTCAGTGTCAGCCAGTTTGCCGTGGCATACGGAGCTCCATCGCAGTCTTTAACACTGGTAGCATGCCGCGACAGCGTGGACGTGAACCGTATGTGCAGTTGACGGACTTTGAGCGAGGGCGTATAGTGGGCATGCGGGAGGCCGGGTGGACGTACCGCCGAATTGCTCAACACGTGGGGCGTGAGGTCTCCACAGTACATCGATGTTGTCGCCAGTGGTCGGCGGAAGGTGCACGTGCCCGTCGACCTGGGACCGGACCGCAGCGACGCACGGATGCACGCCAAGACCGTAGGATCCTACGCAGTGCCGTAGGGGACCGCACCGCCACTTCCCAGCAAATTAGGGACACTGTTGCTCCTGGGGTATCGGCGAGGACCATTCGCAACCGTGTCCATGAAGCTGGGCTACGGTCCCGCACACCGTTAGGCCGTCTTCCGCTCACGCCCCAACATCGTGCAGCCCGCCTCCAGTGGTGTCGCGACAGGCGTGAATGGAGGGACGAATGGAGACGTGTCGTCTTCAGCGATGAGAGTCGCTTCTGCCTTGGTGCCAATCATGGTCGTATGCGTGTTTGGCGCCGTGCAGGTGAGCGCCACAATCAGGACTGCATACGACCGAGGCACACAGGGCCAACACCTGGCATCATGGTGTGGGGAGCGATCTCCTACACTGGCCGTACACCACTGGTGATCGTCGAGGGGACTCTGAATAGTGC
Source organism: Schistocerca cancellata (assembly GCF_023864275.1). Taxonomy (NCBI): domain Eukaryota; kingdom Metazoa; phylum Arthropoda; class Insecta; order Orthoptera; family Acrididae; genus Schistocerca; species Schistocerca cancellata. Next base: position 192,588,611 of record NC_064628.1, on the reverse strand, counting down.
ACGGTACATCCAAACCGTCATCGAACCCATCGTTCTACCATTCCTAGACCGGCAAGGGAACTTGCTGTTCCAACAGGACAATGCACGTCCGCATGTATCTCGTGCCACCCAACGTGCTCTAGAAGGTGTAAGTCAACTACCCTGGCCAGCAAGATCTCCGGATCTGTCCCCCATTGAGCATGTTTGGGACTGGATGAAGCGTCGTCTCACGCGGTCTGCACGTCCAGCACGAACGCTGGTCCAACTGAGGCGCCAGGTGGAAATGGCATGGCAAGCCGTTCCACAGGACTACATCCAGCATCTCTACGATCGTCTCCATGGGAGAATAGGAGCCTGCATTGCTGCGAAAGGTGGATATACACTGTACTAGTGCCGACATTGTACATGATCTGTTGCCTGTGTCTATGTGCCTGTGGTTCTGTCAGTGTGATCATGTGATGTATCTGACCCCAGGAATGTGTCAATAAAGTTTCCCCTTCCTGGGACAATGAATTCACGGTGTTCTTATTTCAATTTCCAGGAGTGTATTTTCATGCACGATCTGTGTACAGTTTTTGACGCGCTGTCCACTGGGCCATCTTACCACTAAACCTGAGGGGGTATGCGATGGGGAGTTTCCCTTGTAAGTACGCTAGATACTTCTCCACAATGTGACGTTAGCTCCTCAAGAATTACATACTGACACAGCCTAAGCAAATTTTTCAATGTCGCATTGAATTCACTATGATTTTTAAAGGTCAAGAAGGATAGCAGCTACAGTCGACGGTGTCTGTGAATGAACTGTAAAAAACTGGATTTCAAAGCGGCTCGGGACAAACATTGACAGAAAGATAGATCGATGTTATCAGCGTGTACATCTAACACAGAGCATGGCACTCGAGAGCAAAATACGATCACAAATCTGTAAATAGCAACACCTATAAGATAGTTCTGCAACACTTTTTTAAGTACACAACGATGGTTCCTTTTCAGTAAAAGTAGTTACACAAGAGAACGGACAGTTTGTCTGCACGTTGCTGTCGTACAAAGTTACGCATCTCCTCGTCTTCTGCTTTTAGTCACTTGGTGGAAACACAACTAACTTCACCTCATATTTTAGAGAGAGAAAAGAAACATGCAAGATTTCAGTACAGGGATCGATCCTGCTCGAAAATTTGGGGCATAATTCTGATATTACGCAGTTATGACCTTCTGAAAATTAAAACTCTTAATCCTTCGCGCCCACCGCTGTTTTTTCGCTATCTCTGTCCCACTTCTGTACGTAATACTGCAAGATTTCGAAAGTTAGGGAAGAGAAGGGGGAGGTTGAACATAACTGTACAATATATTTTGAAATCTTGTTCGAGGACACATGCTTTACTCGTAAAATAATACCGAAAGTAATGTAAGAACGTAATATGTGAACCTCACGAACATATTCTTACAATATTAACTGAGTTCTTGTACTGACATTCTGCAACTACATACAAATATGTCTCAAAATCAAAATGAATAAACCTAAGTAAGTGAAGAATTTTTTAAAAAAAATTAAGTTAACTATTTCCGATTTACAATTTAATCATACCTTTCACGTTGAAGAATACCGCATTTCCCGCTGTTGTACTTCAGTTTAACATTGCGAGCTTTAAAAACCAAAGTAGGTAAGGCACAAAAAATGGTTCAAATGGTTCTGAGCACTATGGGACTTAACATCTGAGGTCATTAGTCCCTTAGAACTTAGAACTACTTAAAACTAACTAACCTAAGGACATCACACACATCCATGCTCGAGGCAGGATTCGAACCTGCGACGTAGCGGTCGCGCGGTTCCAGACTGAAGCGCCTAGAACCGCTCGGCCACACCGGCCGGCAGTAAGGCACAACAGCGATGTCAATAGCGAAACAATACCACGCTACTTCTTTAATGACACACTCATTCGTTACATGCATTTACGCTGCATTTGTTAACCGCAACCTAAAAAGTTCCACAAAGAGAAATCCCTGACACCAGCTACAGATTAGAAACTGCTCAGTTTGAAATTGATAACTGATATAATGGAACGTAAACGCTGCCATGCACTTAACAGTTCGCAGAGTACCGATGTAGATGAGAAGGATTTTAATTATACAGGGGAGGTGTCGGATGGTTCACTCGGTTGGAATGGAAAGGGTTGTAGCTGATACATTAGGCAGATTTTAAGTATGATTTCATACCTCATTCATCTGCTTCGATGATGTACACGTGGAGAGAGAACGTGACTGAAACTGTCGTGTGAAAGATCGTGAACGACCTGGATGTGTAAAGATGTTTCGTCATTGTGATGTAGGTGCGACATCAAACCATAGTGAAGGGCATGTTTCATTTCAGTTGACGCAGAACTTTGTTTCAGAAGTTCTGAGTTCGGACTTCATGATCAAAGAAACTGAAATGAATAGAGCATGGTGATAAATTTAAGAAATAAATTAAGCGATCTAGACACTATCATTCACAAATCTTTGAAATAATTATAAGGGCAAAACTGAGCAAATAATCCGACAATATCAGATTTTCACTCTGCACCGGAGTGTGCGCTGATATGAAACTTCCTGGCAGATTAAAACTGTGTGCCAGACCGAGACTTGCACTTGCCCGCGAAAGGCAAAGGTCCCGAGTTCGACTCTCGGTCCGGCACACAGTTTTAATCTGCCAGGAAGTTTCAGTCCGACTATTGGTAATCTATGAAAAAGTAATATTCAAGAATTACCCTGTAACAAAAGTAGACAGAACGGAATTAAGTAAAATTTCTCTGAGCACCTAAAAATTATACAATTGCAACAAACTTGTACACTGTGTCCCGCTTACGTCGCCAACGGTTCTTAAACCTAAAACTTTCATCCTGATACTTCGACAGAGTGTCATGAACAAGTTTTAGACATTTTATAATGCTATTCAAAGTTTTGGTTGAAAATATCAGATTTTAATGAGAAAAACAGTGAGAGAAAATGAACAGACGGCACAAAATGTGGACTAAGATTAAAAGAAAGAGGGCAGTAGTGAGGAGCCGAAGAGAAGAGATTATTGGCATACGTAACACTAGATTACAGGACTACATTAAAGACACAATGAAGGCTTACAAGTAAAGAACATTAAGCTTGAGAGATAAAGCAATGAGGATATATTGAGCAGGTGTTTTGAAAATTTCTTGCCAAATGGAGTCTGCTAGTATCAAACATATGCAATAATCTGAGTAACAACTTTAAATGATGGAAACTCCAGGTAGGAATATCAACAATGTAGGAAAAGGTAGACTGGTACTCACTGTAAAGAAGACAAGTTAAGTTGCAGACAGGCAGAATTAAGAAACAAGCATCCTCCACAACATCGTAGTCCATCCCTATGACACTCCGAGTCCCAACTCCTCGCCACAAGGATCATATCCCTGTGGAAGACCCATGTGCAAAACCTGCCCAATACACCCACCCAGTACTTCCTGTCCCAAACCTATCCCATCAGGGGGTGGGCCACCTGAGAAAGCTGCCATGTCATTTACCACCTCGGTGCAATCACTGCACAGCTTTTTATATTGGTATGACTATCAACCAGCTGTCCACCACGATGAAGGGTTACCAGCAAACTGTGCCCAGGAGCAAACTAGACCACCCTGTGGCATGACATACAACTGAAAATAACTAGCTTGATATCAATGGCTGCTTCACTACCCAAGCCATCTGGATCAATCCCTTCACTACCAGTTTTTCTGAACTGCGCAGGTGGCAGTCATCCTCACAACACATTCTCAGCTCCCATGATCATCTCGGCCTCAACCTTGAGTAACATACTGTCCCCACACTCTCTACACAACAGTTTCCACCCCCTCTGTCCTGTCCCCTCCTCCCCATTCTCATCTCCCACCCAGTTTATTGGCCACCCTCTGCCAACGCATCCGCCCGTCTTTCCCGCTCCTCTTCTTTTTTCACTCCTTTTGTTTCCCACCTCACTGCCCCACAACCTCCTGAAGCTGCGCCTGTTGGCTTTCTAGTCCCTGCACACTCCACCAGACACGGTTCGTCTCTCACCCCACCAGTACACTACTAACCCTTCCCCTTCCCCTTCCCCTCAACATTGCTGCTTCCATCCCACGTGATAGTTGCTTTCCGGCCCGAGATGCTGGAGTAGGCGGTCTTGTGTGCACGACATGTGCTTGCTTATGTGTATCAACTGTGTGTGTGTCTCACTTTTACTGATGGTGTCTGTAGTCGAAAGCTCTATGCAAGTGTCCGATACAATTTTGTACCAAAGCAGAAATTGAAAACTGGACACTACTACTACTAAAGATCAAAATAAGAAGTACTACGTAGCTCGCAAAGTTTAACACGGGTAGCCGAAATGGAACAGAAGAGGGATATGAAGGTTGTCGGAAATAAAGTAACACGAATTTCAAACTGATGTAGAAGACCGTCAGGTGGCTTGCGGAGTATAGATGTAGATGTAGATGTAGAGAGCTGAAATGAGAGGACAAATTCAAATCTGAATATTAAGAAAAGAATTAAACAGAGGAAATATATTATTATTATTAAGAAAGGTTCACGAACACTGCCAGCTTCATGAACGTTTTGGCTGTCAACTGTGCAGTACCTCAGAAAGTTCTCGTGGAAAAGAATCGTTGTGACTGAAGGTAGCTAATAGCTCCTCCATACTTGATGTACGAGTACCGTTAATCACGTTATTGATGTGAAGAGGGTACATAAGCTGCTGCAGACCGATTTACACAATAAAAAAGTCTTTTGATCGAAGACCGATGTAAACGTTGCAACTTCAGATTTAAGCACCTTTCAAGTAATTGATCTCCTTGATTGCAGTTTAATTTAAGGCCCTCGTTAAAACTTCTGTAAGTACACAAACTGCAAAAACATGCAAGAAACTTCTAGTAATACCGCATGTTGGACAGTTGTAATTCGTTTCTCCTCTCCTTTTATTTAGAAATAGACAAAATCTTTGAAGTAACTGCTAGCAGTCATATAAATTAGTTCCTACCTTTATGTATGATACGTCTCGCTTAAACTATATAAAATATCAATTGATACTCATATAACATTAGATACAACCATGAACCACTCCCGACTGAATCCAAACCGTGATTCACCAGTATACTTTTTCTTACAAATATTATACAGAGTAATTCGGGACGCATTGTTACTTCTAGTAATCTTCAGTTCGAGTAAGATTCTGTAGTTCATTATTACTGAAGTTAAAAACAAGTTGCAGAACGTCGCAGTTTTAGAATGAAAACAAAGTGTAAAATCACATCACGGGTGTTTACTATACTACGGACGATTTCCCAACCGCATGAAAGGTTGGTTTATTTGTAGAATGCAACACAGAAACACGGCAGGAAAAATAATTGGTATAGGAATCATCCTAACAGGCTTAACACAGGACTTAAAACAAAGCTTCCAGATCTATTTCAAATTCTTGATGGAACCATTCACATTAAAATGATTAGTCACTGAATTCTATTTCTTCTCTCCTGAAGTCATTATTCTCTTGGGATATAGTCCTTAATTTTTAAACCCATCTTCTTAAGCTTGGTGATTTAAATTTCTCAATAATTCAGACAGTTCGTTATATTTTTTCCAGACGTTGGTTCGTCTTAGAAAGAAAGGATATTTTGATGTCCTACTATTACCGAAGTTTATATGAAGAAACAATGTGAAGCGGAGTAGATAAGATTATCTCGGCATTCGGAGGAAATGACTGACGTAGAGCCACGACATCACCTCATTACCTAGTCTGGAAGGCCGCATGGGGATCTGACGTCTCTCTTCGGAAATTCGAGTTTACCATTTATTCATTGCGACATTATTTTCTGATTAGACTGGGGCCCAAGAAATCCATTTTCGATTTTACAAATGTGTTCCACATTTCTCTTACCTCTTCATCTCACTGTATTCCGTTAACCATGATTCCCGAATTACCGCTGAACCTTTAATTGACTGGTTGCCGACATCTCGATATACTCATGTCTTACTTCCCCTTCTCTTCTTTCCTTTCTTTTTGCTATACATAGTTTTGTAGTTCGACACGAAAGCCACGAAACTCGTAACTGAAGACAAGGGAACAATATGAAAATGATAGTGTTTACATTATACATAACGTCCGAAAGGTAATTTTCGCTGCTCCTTTTAACTGACTGATTGCCGACATCTCGCTACTTATATCTTACTTCTCTTTTTTTTTCTTTCCTCTCTTCGTGGCATGCATAGTTTTGTAGTACGGCATTAGTGCCACGAAATTCGTAACTGAAGACATTGGACCAATTTGAAAATGATAAGTGTTCACATTATTATTAACAGCCGGAAGGTAATTTTCACAAAACATTCAACAAGAGAAACGGTTGAAATCCCTGCTGTCTTCTACATGCTCTCACAGGCGAAATTCAAGCGTGCCCCTTCACATTCATCCTACGTTTGGATTTCAATAGCAATCTTCTATTCTTTGCACTAAAAAAGCTGAGGAAGAGAGAGCACCCTGTTCCATGACGTACTTGCCAGAATTCGTTTCGCGATTCACCCAAAATCTCCGGAGCGACACACGTTAGTCAAACTGCATTACGTCAAGCGAGGGAAGTTGCATGAAAGGCGAAATGTCTGAATGTAGCGTTCCTTCTGTGTGAACACACAAACATAATGCAGAAAGTTGCGCAGCAGAACTGCATTTGCTTTTGCGAGATGCAGTTTGGCGAACTCACTCGTGGTTGCATGGCGGCAAAAATTTTTTTTCGAGAAGCCCTTCCCCGTCAGTGCAACTTCGCAGCAAATTTATTTAGCTATAATGTTTTCACCTCTCAAGCTATCTGGACAATAGAATATTGACGCAGTTTCATGTTTATTAATGTTAGCTTTCGAGGAATTACTATCTTCTTTTAATGTTTTGTTCTTTTTATCATCATTCGCTGTCTGATAATAGCATGTATTGTCCAGCACATGCGTAGGCAGTGAGCATAAATAACTGTTGTCGTCTATAACAAGGATGTCTATAGTTACACAAACGGAAATTTTTCGATGGAAATAATTAGATGATACCGAGAAATAAGTCAAAGGCCTGGGACCATTTTGATCACACCAGTTCTATACACTACTCATCCCAAATTTAACACTGAAATAAACACTGGCCTACCTATCCCTCTGCATTTATTGCTCTTCCACGTGAAACGCAAATCACGCCCTATCGTGTACGTCTCACTATTACACTACTGGCCATTAAAATTCCTACACCACGAAGATGATGTGCTAAAGACACGAAATTTAACTGACAGGAAGAAGATGTTGTGATATACAAACGTTAGCTTTTCAGAGTACTCACACAAGGTTGGCGCCAGTGGCCACACCTACAACGGGCTGACATGTGGAAACTTTCCAACCGATTTCTCATGCACAAAGAGCAGTTGACCGGCGTTGCCTGGTGAAACGTTGTTGTGATGCCTCGTGTAAGGAGGAGAAATGCGTACCATCACGTTTCCGACTTTGATAAATGTCGGATTGTAGCCTATCGCGATGGCGGTTTATCGTATCGCGACATTGCTGCTCGCGATGGTTGACATCCAATGGCTGTTAGCAGAATATGGACTCGGTGGATTCAGGAGGGTAATACGGAACGCCGTGCTGGATCCCAACGGCCTCGTATCACTAGCAGTCGAGATGACAGACGTCTTATCCACATGGCTGTAACGGATCGTGCAGCCACGTCTCGATCCCTGAGTCAACAGATGGGGAGGTTTCCAAGACAACAGCCATCTTCACGAACAGTTCGAGATTTGCAGCAGCATGGACTATTAGCTCGGAGACCATGGCTGCGGTGACGCTGCAACGTAGACAGGAGCGCCTACGATGGTGTACTCAACGACGAACCTGGGTGCACGAAAGGCAAAACGTCATTTATTCGGATGAATCGAGGTTCTGTTTACAGCATCATGAGGGTCGCATTCGTGTTTGGCGACATCGCTGTGAACGCACATTGGAAGCGCGTATTCGTCATCGCCATACTGGCGTGATGGAATGGGGTGCCATTTGTTACACGTCTCGGTCACCTCTTGTTCGCATTGACGGCACTTTGAACAGTGGACATTACATTTCAGATGTGTTACGGCCCGTGGCTCTACCCTTCATTGGATCCCTGCGAAACCCTACATTTCAGCAGGATAATGCACGACCGCATGTTGCAGATTCTGTACGAGCCTTTCTGGATACACAAAATGTTCGACTGCTGCCCAGGCCAGCACATTCTCCAGATCTCTCACCAACTGAAAACGTCTGGTCAATGGTGGCACTTCAGTCTGGAACCGCTCGACCCCTACGGTCGCAGGTTCGAATCCTGCCTCGGGCATGGATGTATGTGATGTCCTTAGGTTAATTAGGTTCAAGTAGTTCTAAGATCTAGGTGACTGATGACCTCAGTTGTTAAGTCACATGGTGCTCAGAGCCATTTGAACCTTTTTTTGAATGGTGTCCGATCAAGTGGCTCGTCACAATACGCCAGTCACTACTCTTCATGAACTGTGGTATCGTGTTGAAGCTGCATGGTTAGCTTTACCTGTACACGCCATCCAAGCTCTATTTCACTCAACGCCCCGGCGTATCAAGGCCGGTATTACGGATAGAGGTGGTTGTTGTGGGTACTGATTTCTCAGGATCTAAGCACCCAAATTGCGTGAAAATGTAGTCACATGTCAGTTCTAGTATAATATATATTATCCAATGAATACCCGTTTATCATCTGAATTTCTTCTTGGTGTAGCCATTTTAATGGACAGTAGTGTATGATACATAGGCTTATCCCCACACATCGCCTTACGGGCGCATTTATCCTGTAGCTCCGCTTTCCTCCACGTCATTGAATTCCGTACAATGCGAAGATTAGGCTACAGCTGCTTGTTTTAAGTATCGTAACAGCTGAACAACAAAACGTCTGATTCCCTTAATGTGAGATTCGTGGAACAACGAACAGCAGGCAAACAATGTAACTTCAAAATCCATTGAGTACAGTCGGTAAGAACAACGCAATAACATACGATAAGGCACCGTAATCCGCTTCATAAGGGATCAGACAGAAAGCGAAAATTATGAGAGAGAATATTCAGCAAAAAAATTTGTCCCCTGAATACGAGATATATGGAATGTGAAAGCGCATTGCCGAGATTTCACAGTATAGCCACCGTAATTACGGTTGACTCTGGTGTTATTTTTTATATCTGCCTTATCGGTTGCTGAGGATTTGTATCTGATATGCTCCTCTAGGCTGTTTTTTAACAATTTTTGTTGCCCATGTCCCACTACAAGAAGCAGAGTGTACGAACGACAAGACCACATGAACACGTCCGTCGGTCAGGTAAAGAGACTGCTGTTTGAAACTATAACTACATGATCTGAACATTTAACACGATGAGTACCAAAAACAGGTAAGACTTTAATAGCTTTAGGGGAGCGCATGTTGTCATTCACGTTGGAATGACAATATAATAAATAATACGTAAGTAATATATATATATATATACGGGGTGGTCCATTCATCTCATATATCTCACGAAATAAGCATCAAACGAAAAAAAAACTACGAAGAACGAAACTTGTCTAGCTTGAAGGGGGAAACCAGATGGCGCTATGGTTGGCCCACATGATGGCGCTGCCATAGGTCAAACTATCAACTGCGTTTTTTAAAATAGGAACCCCCATTTTTATTATATATTCGAGTAGTACGTAAAGAAATATGAATGTTTTAGTTGGACCAATTTTTCGTTTTGAGATAGATGGCGCTGTAATAGTCACAAACATATGGCTCACAATTTTAGACAACAGTTGGTAACAGGTAGGTTTGGTTAATTAAAATACGGAACGTGGGTACGTTTGAACATTTTATTTCGGTTGTTCCAATGTGATACATGTACCTATGTGAATTTACCATTTCTGAGAATGCATGCTTTTACATAGTGATTACCTGCAAATACCACATTAATGCAGTAAATGCTCAAAATGATGTCCGTCAACCTCAGTGCATTTGGCAATACGTGTAACGACATTCCTCTCAACAGCGAGTAGTTCGCCTTCCGTATTGTTCGCACATGCATTGACAATGCGCTGACCCATGTTGTCAGGAGTTGTCGGTGGATCACGATAGCAAGTATCCTTCAACTTTCCCCACAGAAAGAAATCCGGGGACGTCCACCTGTCATGAAATATGCTATTCAATACCGCTTTAAGCGCATGCGAGCTATGTGCCGAACATCCATTATGCATACATTGCACCATTTAGATCGCCATCGATAAAATGGGGGTCAATTATCCTTCCTCCCATAATGTCGCACCATACATTAGCCCACCAAGGTCACTGATGTTCCACTTGTCGCAGCCATCGTGGATTTTCCGTTGTCCAGTAGTGCATATTATGCCGGTTTACGTTACCGCTGTTGATGAATGACGCTTCGTCGCTAAATAGAACGCGTGCAAAAACTCTGTCATCGTCCCGTCATTTCTCTTGTGCCCAGTGGCAGAACTGTACACGTCGTTCAAAGTCGTCGCCATGCAAATCCTGGTGCTTAGAAATATGGTACGGGTGCAATCGATGTTCATGTAGCATTTTCAACACCGACCTTTTTGAGACTCCCGATCTCGCGCAATTTTTCTTCTACTGATGTGCGGATAAGCCGCGACAGCAGCTAAAACACCCACTTGGGCATCATCATTTGTTGCAGGTCGTGGTTGACGTTTCACATGTGGATGAACACTTCCTGTTTCCTTAAATAACGTAACTATCCAGCGAACGTTCCGGACACTTGTATGATGTCGTCCAGGAGACCGAGCAGCATACATAGCACACGCCCGTTCGATATTTTGAACACAATAGCCATAGATCAACACGATATCGACGTTTACCGCAATTGGTAAAAGGTCCATTTTAACACGGGTAATGTATCACGGACGTCCGCACTGGCGGAATGTTACGTGAAACCACGTACTTATACGTGTGTGACTGTTACAGCGCCATTTATCACAAAGAAACAAGTGGTCCAACTAAAACATTCAGATTTCTTTACGTACTACACGAATGTGTAATAAGAAATGGAGGTTCCTACTTACAAAACGCAGTTGACCTATGGCAGCGCCATCTAGCGGGCAAACCATAGCACCATCTGGTTGGATGGTTGTTCTGGGGAAGGAGACTAGCCAGCGAGGTCATCGGTCTCATCGGATTAGGGAAGGACGGGGAAGGAAGTCGGCCGTGCCCTTTGAAATTAACTATCCCGGCATTTGCCTGGAGCGATTTAGGGAAATCACGGAAAACCTAAATCAGGATGGCCGGACGCGGGATTGAACCGTCGTCCTCCCGAATACGAGGCCAGTGTCTAACCACTGCGCCACCTCGCTCGGTATGCACCACCTGGTTTACCCCTTCAAGCTAGAAGAGTTTCGTTCTTTCCAGTTTTTCCATTTGATGGAAGATTATTTCGTGATATATTCGGGGCCGGTCACTATCAATGGACCACGCCTCCGGTGTATCCTCGTACAATTGAGTTCCAAATAATTAAAAATTCGAGACCATAAAAAGTGGAGTTTCCCACTGCGTATCACTCTTTTTAAGAGTGACGCACTGACAGATTGGCGGACTTTACTGGTAGCTGCTGCGTAAGAGGATGGTACAGAAAAATCTGGCTATGTTTTTGGAGCTTAAAACGAGTAAGCTTTTGACTTCAGAAAACGGAGGAATATTTGGCGGTTCATGTAATTGTTATATGCGATCTGCCACTTCTTGAATTCACACGATTCACTGTACAAATTTTCGAGCTCCAGCAGGCTCATCATCAAATGGAGATACTACTGAAACGTTATGCAAAAAATTTTTCGTTGCACTGTGGAAGATTAGTACAGCAGCCGGTTTTAAATTATTTCAGAAAAAAAAACGGTCTTGGCCGGTAGGTCATTTATTACCAATAACACGTTTCACCCTTTTGGGGTATCATCGGACTGTGTAAATGTCGCCGGATACACATAACTCGCCCTTCATAAAGCTAGTGAAATGAAAAATGCATGCATACCCGGTCGCATGTCCAGCTAATTTTGCACATATTTTCCGAGTCCTTTTGACAGATGGGATACATATCCAGATACTTTTACACAATCTGATGTTGCTCTAAAAGGATTAAACGCATTATTGATATCAACTAACTTTTCAACCAAGATTCTTTTTTTTTGTTCTGAAAGGAACATTATTTTCTACACCCTATATAGCTACACGCTATGATCGTAGATACTTTCAAAAACAACGGCAATTCATGCGTAAGTTGACGAAATGTTTACAAAACGAAGAGATACGAGAGAGTGCTGAGAAGCTGTGTCTCCGAACTTTCTATGTGAAAACTCAAAGTTTTTGAATAAAACAAATTTATTAACATTCTACATCTTTATTCTTCATGTCTACTTATTTATTTCTCAACATAATCACCCAAGTGATGAGAACATTTTTCCCTACGAGAGGGCAATTTGTTGATGCCGCCACTGCGGAATGTTCGACTTTGTTGACTGAACCACGACATCACCTCTGTTTAACCACTTCATCAATATCAAAGTTAAGTCCTCGAAGGTCTACCTTAATTTTTCCAAACAGTTACCGCACGCGGTCGTCCACTTCGAGTTCTGTCACCCATGTTGAGTTTGGCACCATCATTTTCTGCATTACGTGCACGACGAATTCAGCGTCACACATTACTGATTTCCATATAATCATCACGTTACACAGCTCTCTTTCGTCAGCGGATATGAACTGGATACACGTTTTCTGCGTTAGAAGCTCGGTTACATCATGCTGTTCCTCACTCACCGACATAGTTACATTACACCTCGCTGTGTTACACGCCATAGTTCGGAGCGCTCTATCAGCAGAGGGATGCAACTTCAGTTGGTGAAGTGTGGAAGTCGACCGAGTAACATTCTTGAATATAACACCTCAATCGATGTGCATAACGGAATAAAAAATTCGGAGGTATTACTTTTCAGTACGCGCTCGTAGCTGTGTTATATGATAGTTACACTGCGTTTCATCCTGTTGTCCATGATAAAGTTTTTTAGATATATAGATTTTGGCGAGATTACACAAACAAATTGGTCAGAACTCCATTCCAGTCAGCCAAATGTTCTCTTTCGGGCATTATCTACTGGATAGGACCCAAGCGGGACAGTCGCCTTCAGGTTTTAACTGGACTTTACAGGAAAAGCAGTCCCTTACAATTACGGTCAGTCGCCAGATTACATTGACCAACCGATTAGGAGATATTTTACTTGTTTGGCGCTGAAGCCTCAGAAGCTAAGGCTATCGCTCCAACGCGCAATGAAAATGTAGTAAGCTACGCTTCAGTCCTACGATTCGAACTATGGGTTCTAAGATTCGAACTATCGCAAGTGTCGTTCCAACTGTGATCAAGGAAAAGGTCTAAGCTTAATATCATTCCGCCAGTGAGAAATGAAAACTGATGCTTTCTTGATGATCCGGTGTCAAGAAAGCTGTCTAGCAGATTCCCATTTTAGCGACAATAACCGCTATTCTGGAAAGGAAATGCTGCAATTTTAAAACGTATCGCATATACATTACCGTGGCAAGGAAAAGTTTTTCTCTGCTAATAAGCACGGTTTTAGAAACAATCGCTCATGCGACACTCTTGTTCTGTTGTCATGTAATGTCTTGCGAACTATGGATGAAGGGAAACAGGCAGATTCCATATTACTAGATTTCCGTGAAGCATTCGACACGGTGCCCCAATACAGACTGATAACGAAGGTACGAACATACGGACTCGTGGGTTCCCAGGTATGCGAGTGGTTCGAAGACTTCTTAAGTAATCGAACCTAGTACATTCTCGTAGACGGGGAGTGTTCATCAAAGACAAAAGGGCATCGTCAGGTGTGCCCCAGGTAAGTGTGATAGAACCGCTGTGATTTTTTGTGTACATAAATGATTTGTGGACACTGTGAGCAGCAGTCTGCGATTGTTTGCTGATGATTCTGTGGTGTACGGGAAGATATCGAAATTGAGTGACTGTAGGCGGATACAACATAACCTGCACAAAAGTTTGTAGTAGTTGTGATGAATGGCACCTGTCTCTAAATATCGAAAAATTGACACAAAAGTATCTAGTTGGTGTGATGAATGGCAACCGTGCCGGCCGAAGTGGCCGTGCGGTTAAAGGCGCTGCAGTCTGGAACCGCAAGACCGCTACGGTCGCAGGTTCGAATCCTGCCTCGGGCATGGATGTTTGTGATGTCCTTAGGTTAGTTAGGTTTAAACTAGTTCTAAGTTCTCGGGGACTAATGACCTCAGAAGTTGAGTCCCATAGTGCTCAGAAACATTTTTGAATGGCAACCGTCTCTAAATATCGAAAAATTTGAGTTAATGCAGATATGTTGGGACAATAAACCCATAATGTTCGAAGAGAGCATTAGTAGTGTTCTGTTTATCACAATCCCTCGATTACATTTCTGCCTTTTGCACTCCGGCGTTGCGCCGTCTTCCAGAAATCTACAAGTTGCGTATTCATGAGAAACATGTGATAACATCACATCAACATTCTTGACATTCCCTCGGTGATGTTGTCATTCTGAAAGACACTATGGATCCGCCAAGTATTCATCTGTCCTTGGGACTATGTCCATTCCTCCGAGTAGTTTGTTTTTTCTCGACGACGGTATCTGCCAGCGTGACAACGTAACGTATCATGCAGCTCGCATTGTACGTGTGTGGTTCAAAGAGCACCAGGGTGAGTTTACCGTACTCCCCTCTCTATCAAACTCCCCGAATTAAAAACCGAATGGTCCCAAAGGCCACCTCGACCGGGCTGTTCGCGCCATTGATCCTCAACCGAGAAACCTAGCGGAGATGGCCCCGGCACTGGCGTCGTCATGCTTACACATCCCTGTCGATGCCTTCTACACCCTCTCTGAGTCGTTTCCAGTATGTCTTGCCCTGAAAAAGATGGCCGTTCAGGCTTTTGACAGGTGGGCGCATTAATCTGTCTGCACAGTATAGATACACACTACCTCGTAGCTCTTCACACAGTGAGATGTAATTGCAAACAGAATGGAAAGTACCCAAGAAAGCTTTAAGCCGGCCCGGAGTGGCCAAGCGCTTCTAGGTGCTACAATCTGGAACCGCGCGACCGCTACGGTCGCAGATTCGAATCCTGCCTCGGGCATGGATGTGTTTGATGTCCTTAGGTTAGTTAGTTTTAAGTAGTTCTAAGTTCTAGGCGACTGATGACCTCAGAAGTTAAGTCCCATAGTGCTCAAAGCCATTTGAACAATTTTTTTGAAAGCTTTAAGGAAACCAGTCTGCCAGATGGCACTTATGAAGGTAGTGATATATAATATTTCGGCAGTGAAAAGCAACACAAAAAGTTTTATCTGAAACATGGTTCCCCTAATGCATTCAAAGGCAGAAGAGTGACATCAGCTTCTACTAAATGAAATGGCGGTAATGGTGGTGTTAAATTCCTATGGGAATAAACTGCTGAGGTCATCGGTCCCTAGGCTTACACACAATTTAATCTAATTTAAACTAACTTACGCTAAGGACAACACACACACCCGTGCCCGAGGGAGGTCTCGAACCTCCGACGGGGGGAGCCATGCCAACTGTGGCAAGGCGCCTCAGACCGCGCGACTACCACGTGCGGCAAATGATGTCGTAGAGGGAGGAGGACACGCAGTGAAGTAGGATACAGTGTAAAGATTTAAGTTTCTTTGTTTTATTGATATTTTTTTTATTATATAAGATTCATTACAAATTCTTCAGGGTTCTTGTTTGCGTGATCTACGGAACGCGATAAATAATTGGATGTTTAACTTGTTTCAAACATCTTTGAATTATTGAAGATGTAATGAACGAGGTATTTGGTGAGGAAATCGTTGTTTTGGAAATTTTGAGATGACGTGATAAGAAGTGTTTTAAATCTTTTTAAAAAAATGGTGGCCGATGGCAGTTATCCCTCTTCTGTTGGCTGCAAGCAAGAGATGAGGAAACCGACTTTGCGCCATTTGTATTGTTTCCATTGAAAGTAAATTAATATACTTGTCGTGAACGTGACATTAGGTGAAGTGACTGCCTTTTATTCCTTCAACATAGCAAGACCTAGTCTGAAGGAAATTGAGAAGCGTGTACACTGACCCAAGGAAGTAAGGGCAGGGCTGCAGGTGCCGTGTTATGTGGTGTAATGAACTTCCCAGCTCCAACCTCAGAATTTCACCAACACGTCATTGCAGAAGTAAAAACTGTGGAAGGTGCAGAACAGTAAAATATGAAAGAGCTGTTGAGGGAGCTGTTGTAGAAATTAATACTAAAAGCTTTGGATGTTAGCTGGTAGGAAAGAGGCCAGACATCTGTGAATGGTGTTGTTACAGAAATAACTGCGGCCTCAGTAAGGTATCTGATATGCAGAGATAAAGTGACAAATAAACTTGAAGAGAAATCCGTAGCAAATCATTACGGTTCAAGTGGTGGTACGGAAGTTACTGGAGTAAGAAGTATTTATCGGCCATCAGAAAAATGGTACAACATTAGATACATAAATTATCTTAGAGATGGTGACTCAGAGCCATCCAAAGAAATTGAGGAACTGGAGGCCCTATCGGAACAATATGAAGATTTGCAAACTAGAGTCTGTTGACCACGTTCAGAAAACTATGGGATGAAGACTTCAGTGGTTCAAAACGGTAGCTTGAAAGGCAAGAAATTAAGAGATGGAAAACGTTTTTGGAAAAAACGACGTTTTGTCAATGGAGTGATTCATTATTTTATAAAAATTTGTTGTTTATTTATAGACGCAACACATTCTTATGACACAGTCACAACCGGTTTCGGCCTTACAATGGCCATCTTCTGATTCTAAAACAATACAAAAGGGATTTTATGTTAAAACCTAAAAAAAGTGCAATATTTAACCAGGCTTATTAGAAATCTAACTGAATGTATGCGAAATACATATAGTTCATACCTGAAGGCAGCATACACTGAACACAGGTGCATGCGTTGACAAAGTAGCTATAAAATGTAAAATACCGTTCTTATATAGATACAAAACTTTTGTTAAATTTTGTTCACCCTCTTTGCGCTAGATGCGCGCGTCCCCTATAAGATACTCCTTATTTTTCAAAAGTCTAAAATGTGACAAATTTGCCATTAATATTTAGGTAAAATGTAAATAAAATTTAAAATTACAGAACACATCGTTAAACCAGTGAAATAATATTTCAGAACAAGGATTAAACGTTGCTATAGATGAAATAGTAGGTGCCAGGTTAAATATTGCACTTATTTTTAAGTTTTAATATAAATTCTATATTGTATTGTTTTAGAATCTGAAGATGGTCATTGTATGGCCGAAACCGGTTATGAATGAGTCATAAGGATGTGACTACGTTTACAAGTAAAGAAAAAAAAATTACTGGATCGACATCCTTTAGCTGGGAAAACAGACTGACAGACGCTGCTGTAGACGATATTCAGATGTGCTTTGATCTAGTAATTAGACAGAACACAGCATATGCCGAATTAATGAGAATACCAGTCTGGGCTATCTTTTCACACAGATTCAATCCATGAGAATCGCGAACATTGGCGATGACTAAAAGGAGAAGGTAGCTGGCTCAAATACAATAGAGGTAAGGTAACTAAACAATAATACAGTCAACCTCATAATTTGCAATCGGCTGTTATGCATGAAACAAAACCAGAGACCTTATAGATATTAGTCCTATACAGATGTCTCTTCACGATCGGACTCAAAATCGAAAGAGTGTGTACTATGTGATATGGAAGAAACTACTTAAGACTGTCTTTGTGGGTATAAACACTCTTCATTGTGGCAATTATGGTGTTGTTTAATCATTCAATCAGGGCTATAAGACAAAGCGAAAACTTTTACGGATAATGGGGCTCTGCATAGGATTACGAACTACAGCAGGTAAGGTTTGTTAAGACAAGGAAGGGCTCAGCTCTTCAGATAATGAAATGCAAATCTATTTAAAGATGACTAGACAGCATAATATTAATTTATTTGTGCATAAATTATATTTTATCAGAATGTGTTTACAGTAGAAAGATTAAATCTTCACGAGGTTTTGCTTAATGTCTACTAATATAATTAATTTAAACATTTGTGAAATTGTATTAAGAGATTTGTATTTTAAAATGCCTGTTAAAATGTATTTCGTTTGAAAAAATCAAATATCTCGAAAACCAAACTTTTTTTCCAAAATTGGTATTTCAGTAGAGAAGCAGAAAAACGTTCGCAGTCTGTGAAAAAGATCTAGAACATTAGCCCAACAACTCATGAAAAAAATGTTCCTAACTTTTGGCTCAGTTTAACATTGTAACTATAGGGCAATCCTTGAGTCGTTAATGTAATCTTATCTTCATTACTCCTATGGGAATGTAATGCAATGTTTGCAAGATACTCGTATGATCCTTAATAATATCAACTTCCTGAGGTTTTATAAATGTACTTTCGATATAATGGTTGCATACATTATTAAAGCATCTGCAGATTCAGTTGTCGGCACGTCTGTGAATATCTACCTGCATGGAACACACAGCTGTTACGATTCACAATGTGCTCCCAAGCATGCACCCTATAAACCCGCATGTTTTAACGAATTTCGTACGGGAGTGATTCAGGGAGGTATTTTGCCGACAAATTACTTCCCAGTGTTTTGCTAAGCAACTTACGCCTCCCACTTCAGTCGCAGATGTCACATGATTTTTTCATTTTAACATTAACAAGGTACTGGATAAAGTTCCTCTATATACAATATACAGGTGAAGGTATGTTCTCGAAACTTCAACAAAATCCCGTACCGAGCTACTGAGCGTCTCTCCTGCAGAGTCTTCCACTGCTACAGCTTGTTTAATAGAAGTGACAAAACCTTATGGTTATGCATCAAGTTTTATAAAGTTGACTTAGGAAATGGCTTGTTTTAGGCAGACATTTAAACAATATTTTATGTAAGTACTACACGTTGCATCTTGTAGGATGACCATAATATAATCTACTAGCACAATATAATATTAACTTTTTGCAGGTTCTGGAGACGTTATTACTAACGTTGAATCTTAGGTAAACGATAAACCTGAAACTGTAGGCTATATATTCTTATACAAACAATATCAGTTGCTGTCGCTGCATAATAATGTTAAAAATTATGAAGTTTCTCTATACAAATAAATTTTCGGCTCATTCGTGAATATCGATATACGTACTAAAAGTCTATCTTACTTAGTAGTGTTGCGAGGAACTTAATCAAATACTTCTAGATAACCAAGCAACATCGATTCCACTTGGCTACCTCCAGTTACGAGCGATTTTCAATTTGCACGTGTGATAAATTTGTAGCTATTTCCTTTTTATAGGCATTTTCTGAATCTATAGCAAATATGTGTATGTTCGGGAATGATCGTTAAAGTTGAATTAATAATGCGTTTCGGACTCTGGCACCATTTAGATTATTTTACTGGTCTGAGGTTTCCTGGGTATATCCGGTGGAGCCTCCAGAAGTGAAATGTCATAGGTCATTTTTTTTCAAGGGAGAGAGCTCCTTGGCTGTCGCACAGCGGGAGCTGTCCACAGTCCTACGTCACATTTAAGTTATCGATGTCACATGCACTTGTAACCTCTCAGCTGTAGAGGACTCTGCCGCTAACAGGCCTTCTGCAACAAGGTTATGAGGATCAAAGAACGCACATCAGCATTTAGACCTCAGAGAGAGCCAAGGGAATGC
This sequence comes from Schistocerca cancellata, assembly GCF_023864275.1. Lineage (NCBI taxonomy): Eukaryota > Metazoa > Arthropoda > Insecta > Orthoptera > Acrididae > Schistocerca > Schistocerca cancellata. The sequence goes on along the minus strand of NC_064628.1, from coordinate 192,568,841 downwards.
TGTAGCTGCATGTAGAACTAGACTTCGCTGCAGTTGATATTCAGTTAAGAGGAGGATCCTCATGGATCGTCTTTAAAATTTTGCTGCAGTCATTTGTCTACATGACAAAATAAATTGTGTAGAGAAAAAAAACCGATCGTACTGTTATTTTAAGGGGCTGTTTATTTACCACCAAAATCACAATTATTTATCGATTACGGTTTAGTATTTTAAGCAAACAATTTTCGGGCCAGATCATCCCTATCACTATGACAATAATAGACCTATCGTCTATTGAATAAGCATGTTGAATGGTATGTTATGTCAAAATTTACTACCTGTTCATGTAGTACCGAGGTGGTCTGGCAGACTAAAGCTGTGTGGCGTGCCAGTTTTGAAACTCCGATTCTTGCCTTTCGCCAGAAATGCTCTTCGGCTACGCTATTCGGGCACGGCTCACGACACGCCCTCACAGCGAACGATATGTTGGTCCTCTCGGTGTCAGTCGTGCTGATGTCTGTTGAGCCCATCGATCCACATTCTCATGACTATCAGAAGACTCCGACCAATGGGAGTAACAATACCCTGGGAATGGCGTAGATGTTCTTGTATTTGAAAAATTAAAAATAAAGTTTTACGTCTAAATAAATGAAGGTTGGCAATTGTTCTATTCAGAAATGATAGATGATAGGTATGTGTCATAGCAGTATATGACACGAAAAAGGAAAACGATTCTAAATACTTTGCGAATAACTGGAAAAACAAAGTAAATAACTATAATCAACTGATCTTCTATTAATATTAGCAGACTGAAATACAAGAATAGGAAAGGCACTTGTAGTAAACACAGTTGGCACATTCGCTTAAATGATATTAAATGTAAATGGTGAAACATTAAAAGATTTTGCTGCATTTAATGCCGAAAACCTATAAACATCTTCTTTAGAAAATTGGACACCAATAAATACAACTAATATGCAAGAGGTTCACGCTCTGTAGTTGCTTATGTAACAGCTACTAAAATGCTCATAAATTTGAGGTACTCATACATTTACAGGTAGTGATAATGGCTCTAATCACTTCCTAGTTACTTCAAAGATTGAAGTATGGGCAAGATGAGGGAGCAAACATATGTAAAGAAAAAAACTTTAAAGCTTATCTCCACAGAAAGAAAACATGAGGTACCTGTATCAACAGAGGCTCACATACTAACCGTAAATGGTTGAAACTAAAGACAGTATCGAAGAGATATTGCAGAGAATAAATTCACTTTTGAATGTAGCTAATGAGGTACTAGGGAAGATAAACTACAAAACAGAAAAAGGAGTTTGATAATTTGGAAAACTGGAATATCCCACAATATTACGGAAAATGAAAAGCTAGTAACACCCACTTATAAACATGGCAGAATGAAAATTGGGAAATTTATAGACATAAATGGCGTAACAAGAAATTTAATGAAAAGGCACTACAGTGAATGCTGGGAAAGGTTCATTGTCAGTGTTCAACGTCACGTTAACTGAAGACCGAATGTATCGTTTAAACTTATGAATCATATGAATAGAACGGAGATATATGCTGCAAGCATTAATACAATAAAAGAAAATCAATGGCTAGAACATAACAGAAATATATGGTATGATGAAGAAAGTAAAGAGAGTTACTGTTGTGGCGTAGCAAGACAGCCACACCACTCGGAGGTAGCCGAAAGGCACGCTAACTAATGCAGACGGGCGTGAAGTCTGAAACAGGATAACTATTGAATGGTAGCAAGAAAAGTACGTAGTTGCTTTATACTTAACTTTTATTCTCTGATGAATACAGCGTTCTTCTTGAGACATTGATACTATAACTCTCAAAGTAGGTAAGGCTAATGGCGCCTTGCTAGGTCGTAGTCATGTGCTTAGCTGAAGGCTATTCTAACTTTCTCTCGGCAAATGAGAGGAAGGCCTCGTACGTCTAGTCGCTAGCAATGTCGTCCGTACAACTGGGGCGAGTGCTAGTCCGTCTTTCTAGACCTGCCATGTGGTGGCGCTAGGTCTGCAACTACTGATGGCGGCGACACGCGGGTCCGACATGTACTAATGGACCGCGGCCGATTTAAGCTACCACCTAGCAAGTGTGGTGTCTGGCGGTGACACCACAGTTACAATACAAAAGCTGATAATAACTCTGTATATCAAATGGATATATAAATATTAAAAGCAGCCCTTATGTGTAAGAAGAAATAGAAAATCTACTGCCGCAGGTGGAATTAATGATGAAGTAATTAAATGCAAAGGAAATAGTTTAGAATTTTGCATTCTTCATTTTTTAGATGCATGTTGGAATACGTGTTCCATACTTGAAGAATGGAACGCAGATAACGTTATTTCTGAATTTAAAAATAGCAATACGAAAGACACAGGAAAGAATACAGGAATAAATTTAGTATATGCAGGATACACAATTTACGGCAAGATTCCTAATCGCAGATAATAATCTATCACTGATACATTAATTGCAGAGGAACACAGGCTTCAGGAAGCGAAGTTCGCGTAATGATATATTTGTGATGAAACAAAATATTCAAAAACATCGAAAATTTCACGTAGGAACACATTTAGCAGCTGTCGATTACGAGAGTGCCTAAGGCAATAAGTAAAGGCTCCGTTTTGTCAAAAAAATTGGAAATGAAAAGTATATTAAACAACTTGCAAGAACAATAGATATTCTACATATAAATACAAAAACAGTTATAAGTTCATACTGGAAAAAATCGGATAAAATTTTAAGAACCAATATGTTCTAAGAGGTTGTAGTCTATGGTCCAAATAATTTGTTGACTGACGACGTCATTGTGATAAGGAAAGAAGGGCTTAAGTTATGTATTAAAATATTATCAAAATGCATTATTATACGCTGATGACCAGATACTTGCGCAGGGAACAGAAGTTAGTTTACAATGACTAGCACACAGACTGTGGCAAAACATAACACATTGCAATTAACGTTATCTACAAGTAAGTCAAAGATAACAGTTTTCAAAGGGAAGAATCTAGTCACGAGGAAAATAATAACGGTTCAAATGGTTCAAATGGCTCTGAGCACTATGGGACTCAACTTCTAAGGTCATTAGTCCCCTATAACTTAGAACTAGTTAAACCTAACTAACCTAAGGATATTACACACATCCATGCCCGAGACAGGATTCGAACCTGCGACCGTAGCGGTCTTGTGGTTCCAGACTGCAGCGCCTAGAACCGCACGGCCACTTCGCCCGGCGAAAATAATAATGAACGAGAAAATTACAGAACCAATAAACCACTTTAATTATCCCAGAAATGGTAATAGTTTCTACTAGGAAAAAGTCACTGCAAAGACGGTTAATAAAATTCAAACTATCCGTGGAAGAATTTGATGAACTTTGGGAAGGGAATCAAGAAAGAAAATTCGAGCAAAATTCTATAATATTATGGCTACAACTACTCTTTCAAATGGTTCCAAATCACAGACAAAATAAACAAAATGTCATGCGTACAGGAAGCAGAGGTGTACAACGCGCAGTAAATGGTTAAGTTGAGAATGAAACAGTAAGATCAGATTTACGAATATATTCAGTCAGTGACAGTATATAAGATAAAAGAATGAACTCGAAGGACCAAGGGCATGTAGGGAAAGAAAACATTATTTGAAAAGGAATAAATTATGTGCCAACTGGAAAGAGAGAGCCTAGAAGACATCTTAAGAGGAGGATGGATGACGGAGAACGGAATAGGTGGCTATAACACGTAATCCTTGTAAGGAGATAATGATGATGATGATGATGATAAACCAGACTCGATGGACTAAGATGCTGTCGCTGTCGAATTCCAAGTTTGTATAAGAATTATGCGAACTCCTCAATAAAAACTACGTTCAAATACAGTTTTTGGATGAGAGACCCGTTGCGTAAAAAAGTATAAAAGATTGTGGGTTTCATGACTCATACCTACTTTGTACGTTTCCGCTGAAATGCTAGTCATTTCTGTATCCAAGTGTGTAGGACCTTCATTTAAGTTCGATGTTTGTCGCATGATGTCGAAATAATTTTAATGGTCAATGGTGGGTCTAAGAATAAGAAAAATTTCTTCAGTAAATCGATAGAGGAAGCACATATATTCTATGTTCACTGTTATTCACTGGAAACTGTCGTAATAGGCACGACACTCAAAATTTACCCTTTTGAGCGACAGTGTTTAAATGCTCGTCAGGCCATGTTGACTCTAGTTTTAAACTGTGCCCTAAATCATGTACGTAAAACTGGGTCTAGCTTGAAAATCGTATGTTTGTCACGTCACACATAACGTTTGTCTTTATGCGAATCGCAAGTTACTCCAATCCGTATGGCCCACTTGAGGCTGAAGCCCACACTTCCGCCGGCCGGAGTGGCCGCGCGGTTCTAGGCGCTACAGTCTGGAACCGAGCTACCGCTAAGGTCGCAGGTTCGAATCCTGCCTCGGGCATGGATGTGTGATATGCCCTTAGGTTAGTTAGGTTTAATCAGTTCTAAGTTCTAGGCGACTGATGACCTCAGAAGTTAAGTCGCATAGTGCCCAGAGGCATTTTAACTATTGAGAACCCACACTTCCTTTACCACAGCTTGTGACGCTGGATTTTCGTGTCTTCCTTTGCCTCTGTCCTTAGCGTTGTCAGTGACGGCGGAAGCTATCTTGTTCTGTGTGTTAAATTCAGACGTAGCGTCTGGCGTATTATTGAGATAGGCACTTCTACGCTCCAGTGTTCTCCTCGAGTTATCGTGAGACGTTGTTTGCTGGCATTGCGCTGGCGTGATTCTACGTTGCATGATTTTGCAGTGCTGCAGTTACGTTTTCAGTGTACACGAGAGACGTTTCCTCTGGCCTGATCGATTCTTTGTCGAATTCGAAAGGATCAGTATCCGTTTTTACCTACGTCATCCCTTAATGTTGTACGTGTCTTACGGTGCTTTCCCACTCCTTATATAATCTTACGGTGATTTGAGAGTATGGGGCTGTTCTCTGTTTTTCTTCAGGATATATGGTATCGTATTTCATATACACACACACACACACACACACACACACACACATATATATATATATATATATATATATATATATATATATATATATATATACTTTGTGATCAAAAGTAGCCGGACACCTGGCTGAAAATGACTTTCAAGTTTGTGGCGCCCTCCATCGGTAATGCTGGAGTTCAGTATGGTGTTGGCCCACCCTTAGCCTTGATGACAGCTTCCTCTCTCGCAGGCATACGTTCAGTCAGGTTGTGGAAGGTTTGTTGAGGAACGGTAGCCCATTCTTCATGGAGTGCTGCACTGAGGAGAGGTTATTGTCGTGTAACCACTCCGCCACAGACCGTGCATTATGAACAGGTGCTCGATCGTGTTGAAAGATGCAGTCGCCACCTCCGTGAAAAACACGACCACACCAGAACACCACCGCCTCCGACTTTTACTGTTGGCACTACACACGCTGGCAGATGACGTTCAGCAGGCATTCGCCATACCCACACCCTGCCATAGGATCGCCACATTGTGTACCGTGATTCGTCATCACACACGAAGTTTATTCACTGTTCAATCGTCCAATGTTTACGCTCCTTACACCAAGCCAGACGTCGTTTGGCATTTACCGGCGTGATGTGTGGTTTATGAGCAGCAGCTCGACCATGATATTCTAGTTTTCTCACCTCCCGGCTAACTGTCATAGTACCTGCAGTGGATCCTGATGCTGTTTGGAATTCCTGTGTGATGGCCTGGATGGATGTCTCCCTATTACACATTACGACCCTGTTCAACAGTCGGCGGTCTCTGTCAGTCAACAGACGACTTCGGCCTGTAGGCTTTTGCGCTGTACGTGTCCCTTCAAGTTTCCGCTTCACCATCACATCGGAAACTGTGGACCTAAGGTTGTTTAAGAATGTGGAAACCTCGCGAACAGACGTATGATACAAGTGACACCCAGTCACATGACCACGTTCCAACTCCGTGAGTTCCGCTAAGCGCCCCATTGTGCTATCTTACGATGTCTAACGACTTATGAGGTTGCTGATGAGGAGCATCTGGCAGTACGTGGCAGCACAATGCACCTAATATGAAAAAAGCATGTTTTTGGGGTTGTCCGGATACTTTTGATCACATAGTGTGCGTGTGTGTGTGTGTGGGGGGGGGGGGGGGGTGGCGGTCTGTGTGTTCATCCTTATTTTTTGGATAGAAAGGGAGTAAGTTTCAAGTATATGTCTCATTATTATTCCTTCTTTAAGTTTTTCAAAACATTCCGACATTCATGCTCAGCCTGTATCTTCTTATTTATTCCTTGTCACCGATCCTAGTTAATGCGCGAACAGGCCACTTCGAAACCAGCAGAATTAATCTGTATGAGAATTTGCTTCTGGAAAAAAGTTAATGTTTCTTCTTTGCATCCAATTATCAACAATGGTAGGTTTGAACTGCTAAGAACTTAAAGACACATGGTGCAGCTCTGGAGATATAAAGGTATGTTTACACAGTAATTTATTCTTTCTACTGTGAGATGTTGGGCAAAAGAAGCTGAGGGTTACATGCGCAGAACACACGTTTTCTTTATAAGAGAACACCCAATTAAGCTTAGGCGCTATAGGTAGTGTTACAATAACTGAATATCTTTGTTCAAAATTTGCATTATTTTATTACATGTTAGATAACCTTTCATATGAAAGTGTACGTGCTACCTTTCATCAGTAGAAGTCAGACTGCGGTACTGTTAGTTCATAGGACGAACTGCCGGCCTTTGTGGCCGAGCGGTTGTAGGCGCTCCAGTCCGGAACCGCCCTGCTGCTACGGTCGCAGGTTCGAATCCTGCCTCGGGCATGGACATGTGTGCTGTCCTTAGGTTAGGTAGGTTTAAGTAGTTCTAAGTCTAGTAGTTTGTAAATAATGTAAATAATTTCAGAGCATTAATATTGGACTGAGAAATGTACACTGGTGTAAGATAAACAGTTAGTGGGGAGGATTTTAACCTTTTTTCACAAGGCCGTGACTGACTTTCCCGTTTCCTCTCTCGCGTGAAACTTCGCGTGTTCGTCGCTCGATGTTAGATTCTAACCTTCTTTGATAAACAGCTATGACTTCGGGCTATGTTTTCTTCGTCCCTTACGAACTATTTACATTGCTCAAACAGAAACAAAATGTGAACGTCGATTTTACCTTGTCTATTCAAGGAGACGTCTGTCACTCGAGGTCGTGCATTTATTTCCAGAAACAGTGAATCTGCGACAAACAAGTAGACAACGGTTGCTGTAAAGGTTACATTCAAGGTGACGGAATTAAAAGGAGTATGTCATCAGTAAACGTAACACGAGTTTCTGTCAGAATTCCATTGAAAACTTGGATTTTAAGCAGCTGTCTGGGCCATCTTAAGTTAATTTCATCTCGTCACTTCTACTAATAAATCTGTGGTTACATACCATGAGAATTGCGAATTTTTGTTACAAGATCTTTATTCATCCGGCGAAAGTTACCAAGGCTCGCTTAGTAATGGTTGTGTGTAATGCTTCGAAAATTTGCAAAATAATTCACGTTCCGAATTTTATGATTACACCTTTGTGCTTCTCGTTGTGTTGCAGACACTATGAGAACGCAAACTACTACATTGTGTTCCAGCCGTTACGTTGGTCCCACGTCTGAACAGAGCGACAAGTTACTCAATAGAATTTAGAGAGACAGATGCATACGAACTGGTTAATACACCGTTAACACGAATTTGCGCATGTGTTGGCTAAATCTTTCATTCATGAGGTAAGGTAATTCAAGCCACCGGGCTGCAGTGAAAGCGTGAACATATGGCGAGAGAGGAACTGTTATTGTAGTTCACGGCTTACGCAGAGCTGTCGCCCCCTAACTCATAACTAACACGCGTGTTCAGCGTAGGATACGGGACGAAACAGCGCTTGTACACAATATTTCTACCATGCTTAATACAATTTGAACACCTATTTAAGACCAGGCGTAGTCCGGATTCGGTATTATTTTGCGAACGAATGAGCGTTGACGTACAGCTTGATATTGGAGAGAAGAAGCATTGAGGGAGGCACATTACTGCCAGAGCGAATGAGACAGTTGGTGCGAGCGCACCAGAGGTTTTGTTGGATGCAATCGGTGTGGGAAATGCATGACCTCATTTGTCGGTTTGCCTCGTTATTTTCAGTGTTTTCGGAAGGGACAGAGAGGTCTGTCGTGCACCGTAGCTCTAAAGCCCATTCGTTTAATACTGAATCAGGCGTATGGAAGTCAGCCAATAATACAAGGATCATTTCAAAAGCCCTGCGCACTGCGCATGCACGACCTTTACGGTGGTATGATGAAATTGAAATTCGTATAAGCTGTGAGTGTGATCTTAGGCGTGACGGTTGTTTATGTGTTTGCTGGTTCGCATGGCTGTGTCATGAGTAATTCCCATTTAAAATGGTAGCTGCAGGCTGCCCGTAGTGACTAGAGTTCCTGTATGAAAATGAAATTCCTATGTGCATCGACAGCAACGGAAAATTACATTAGTTTGAGAGAGGTATGTCGAAATGGTGTAGACGATCGTTGCACATTATCACGATGGTCTTCTCGTTTCTGTGAAGGTTGGGTAAGCACTATGGTGAACCCAAGAAGTGGAAGGCCTTCAACAATAAGACTACACCTCTCTGGTTGTTGTTAAGGACAGTTTGGGAGAGAGTGGGCGAATAACATGTGGCGAAATTGTGTATGAGGCTAGAATTTTTACCAGATGAGTTTTTAGCAAACAGAACACAGCATGATGTTATCAACGGAGAGACGTCTACAGACGTTAAAGTAACCTCTGGCGTGCCACAGGGGAGTGTTATGGGACCATTGCTTTTCACAATATATATAAATGACCTAGTAGATAGTGTCGGAAGTTCCATGCGGCTTTTCGCGGATGATGCTGTAGTATACAGAGAAGTTGCAGCATTAGAAAATTGTAGCGAAATGCAGGAAGATCTGCAGCGGATAGGCACTTGGTGCAGGGAGTGGCAACTGACCCTTAACATAGGCAGATGTAATGTATTGAGAATACATAGAAAGAAGGATCCTTTATTGTATGATTATATGATAGCGGAACAAACACTGGTAGCAGTTACTTCTGTAAAATATCTGGGAGTATGCGTGCGGAACGATTTGAAGTGGAATGATCATATAAAATTAATTGTTGGTAAGACGGGTACCAGGTTGAGATTCATTGGGAGAGTCCTTAGAAAATGTAGTCCATCAACAAAGGAGGTGGCTTACAAAACACTCGTTCGACCTATACTTGAGTATTGCTCATCAGTGTGGGATCCGCACCAGATCGGGTTGACGGAGGAGATAGAGAAGATCCAAAGAAGAGCGGCGCGTTTCGTCACAGGGTTATTTGGTAACCGTGATAGCGTTACGGAGATGTTTAACAAACTCAAGTGGCAGTCTCTGCAAGAGAGGCGCTCTGCATCGCGGTGTAGCTTGCTCGCCAGGTTTCGAGAGGGTGCGTTTCTGGATGAGGTATCGAATATATTGCTTCCCCCTACTTATACCTCCCGAGGAGATCACGAATGTAAAATTAGAGAGATTAGAGCGCGCACAGAGGCTTTCAGACAGTCGTTCTTCCCGCGAACCATACGCGACTGGAACAGGAAAGGGAGGTAATGACAGTGGCACGTAAAGTGCCCTCCGCCACACACCGTTGGGAGGCTTGATGAGTATAAATGTAGATGTAGAATAATATCTGAAAATTTAAAGATGAGAAAAGTTGCTGTCAGATGGATTCCGCATGATTTGAGTGAAAAACAGAGAGCAAGACACAAAAAAATCGAAGAACTATAGCCCCAACGTCATCGAACAGAAGGAGAACAGATTCTTAATAGGATTGTTGCACTTGACACGAAAAGTCTCACTCATGACAATGGAAATGTTCGACACTCTAAGCCCGAAAAAATTGAGCCTCCAACAATCAGAGGCGAAACTAATGATTATCTTCGTGTATGACGTGAATGGAGTTATAGCTACAAATAGAAAGCCCCAGGGGATGTATGTAATAGGTGCGTATTACAAGCTGTGTTTACAAAATATTTTGCGCACATACGTTAGTTAAAGGTTTGCTGCTGGTGTCCTCACTTTGCACAATAATGTAAAACCGACCGTATATTGCCCTACCAGTAGGAGAAACGCTCGATAAATAAACAGGGTGTACATAAAGTTCGCGAACACTTGCAGTTATTTATTGCACAAGAAATAAACATTGTACAGATGTCATACATTTTGCATTTTGAACAGAAACTCTGAAAGTTTCTTAGAAACATTCGATATGCATACCATGCGTGGCCCGGTAGACGTCAATACGGTGATCGAATTCTTGCCATACCCGTCCTAGCATGGCTTCGTTGACTGTGGCAGTCGCTACCCGTATTCCATTCCGGAGATGTGCTACATCACGTGGTAGAGACGGCATCTACAGCAGAACTTTAATGTGCCCCCACAGAAAAAAGTGACACAGAGTGAGATCTGGTGATCCGGGATGTCATTTCATGAAATAGCTGTCCCCTTCAGCTGCATGGCCGATCCATCGATGCGACAGCTCCGTGTTCAGGTAACCACGAAATTCACGATGAAAATTGAGTGGAGCCCCAGCCTGCTGTAAGATGAACGGAGAGTCTGATTGGATTTGCGTCATCAGCCATTGCTGAAACACGTCCAAGTAGGAATATCCAGTGACAGTGCTCTCGGCGAAGAAGAAAGGCCCGTACAGTTTTCAAGGCACAAAAACCATTTAACTTTCGCGAATCACGCTCAAAATCAATGCATTCGTGTGGATGCTTTGTAACCCAGATTCGACAATTATGCCTGTTCACTTTCCCGTTAGTGTGAAAAGTGGCTTTGTCGCTAAAAATTAAGCGATCCACAATGCCATCGCTATCCTCATTCATTTGTTGCAACTGTGAAAAAAACTCAAAACGCTTGTCATTGTCGTCGTCATTGAGCTTCTGTACTACCTCCAATTCGGATGGTTTCATAGACCGTTTCTGTCGCCAGACTTTCCACACTGTCATCGATTTATTTGGACTCCTTATGAATGTTTCTCGCACGCGCTCCACATTCACTTCACTCACAATAGGACATCCACTTCTCTTTTCTGGGCACAAGCAATTCGTCGTAACGAATTTGTTATGCCAGTGGTAAATGGCCTTCATTATTGGTGGCTTCGTACCGTACTTGGTTCTAAACATCCGTTGAACAGCTGTAGCACACTTGTTTCGAAATCCAAGACACAGAAAGCTCGCTCGGCACCTGAACTCGCCATGTTTGCGACTAGCACTGACTGTCGACAAATTACCAAACTACGCTGTGGCGGTATACATGAAATAAAAATCTTTCAGGTTTTCTTTTCAAAATGACATATGTTTGATATCTGTACAATGTTTGGTTCTTGTGCAATAAATAATTGAAGGTCTTCTCGGACTTTATGTACACCCTGTATATGGGAAATAAGTCCCCACCCTCCTTCAGTCCTGACATGAGCCCATCGGACATTGATTTGTTCCCCAAATTATGTGAACAACACTTTGGAAAACCTTTTGACACCACTGATGAAGTTTCCATTGAAGCGACCCGAGTAATCAGACAGCCTAATAAAGGTACCCTGTCTGGAATACAGAAATCAACATAAGTTAGGAAGCTGTTACCAGCAAGAATGTAGGTTATTGACCTGCATAATACATTAATTTTTTCAATTCTGTCTTAGAGTTTTCAGAACTTTTGGAATGATCCCGGTATATACAAACTGGTGCGCAAAATATAAGGACGAAGGTAACTTGCGCATGATGTTTGACTGCCAAGTAACATAACTCGATGAAAGAACACTTAAAGTAACTGACAGAAAGAGTAATGAGACTAACAGAAATGACTTACTCAAACACAGTTATTATACTGAAGTCAGAGGGATTTATAGACATTAAAGAACGTGGGATATGGTCACCGCGAACGACATTTCATGTTCTGCAACTTGCTCCTGTGCTGGCACCAAGACTGGTAATCAGTTCGTGAGCAGTTGTCCTCCACCAGTGAAGTAGGCAAATGCTGGATGGTCGTTGGTGCATGTGGACGTCTAACATTAGTCTTCCCAGCACTTAAGTCGGAGGAACGGGCAGTCCAACCAGCTCTCCGAAAACCTTCTCGTTGCAAGAGCTCCTCCGCCTGCACTGTTCCCCACGTTACTAAATCCTCATTAATAATAATGAAGCCAGAGCGGAATGCACGCCTGAACAGACGCACATGAGCAAGGAGTATAGTGTCACAATAATGTCGATCTGTGAGTGTATCGTGTTCAAACATTTGGAGGTCTGTACGCTCATGTAAAATTATGCCTCCCCACAGCATAACACCGAAACCACCAAAACGATGATGTTTGACGATGGTCCTGAGTGCATTAAGTGTTCTCATCTCTCAACGATTGAGGATACTTCCGAAATCACTATATGCACTGAATCTACTTGCATCCCAGAAGAGCACGGTACCCCATTCCACGTTGGTGCAGTCCCTACGCTGCTGGCATAATCACAAGTGGGTGCCAATGGAACACAACGTACTAGTCGTCTGGCAAAGAGACCACCTCATATAGTCGCTGTACCACTGTGAAGCGTGAGATTGCATGTTTTGCGGCCTGTTAAATATTTTCACAATTACACTCACTGGCTGTCGTGAGTCCCTTTTTGCTTGCTGCGCAATGTAGCTGTCATCCGCTTCTGTAGGCAACCGTGGTCGATCACCTCCTCTCCTTGGGGAAGGAGTGCCTGTGGTTAGGAGCGTTCCCTCTCAGCGTGAAACAATGCTGTGGTCAATACCAAACTTCTTGGATTCACTCTTCACACCACACTTCGTCCTTCTTCCAGTCCCCCGATGTTTCTTCCCAAGTGGAGTGCCGGCCGCGGTGGCCGAGCGGTTCTAGGCGCTTCAGTCCGGGACCGCGCGACTGCTACAGCCGCAGGTTCGAATCCTACCTCGGGCATGGGTGTGTATGATGTCGTTAGGTTAGTTACGTTTAAGTAGTTCTAAGTTCTAGGGGACTGATGATCTCAGATGTTAAGTCCCATAGTGCTCAGAGCCATTTGAACCATTTTTTGAACCCAAGAGGAGTCATCCAAAAGCTGTATGTTGCAATGAAGATCACCAGCACATTACACAGTAACTGCTCACTGTTAACGCAATCTGTCTTTTCCTATTCCTTAAACTGCCTCGTGTTGCGGGGCCAGCCCCATTTAGCGCTAAAGTCACGAAGACCTTACGCTATGTTATGTCCAACTTTTTGTGGCAACATGCTCCCTCATTCAATGCCATCCTAGTACTTTATATGGTTTGTTTCCTTATCTATCGTGACCATAGGTTTTCCAGGTAAGTCTATATAAGTAAGCAGTAATTATTTAAACAAAAGTAAATTTTTAATAAGATATGTTTTTAAACCGGTCTAAAACGGATAAAATTATTTCACCTAGACCCTTTGAGATTCCTAATCCCATACAGATAGATGTGAGGATTTGTGATCTTGAATTTTCAATAGCTATTAAAATACTTGTAGGACTTATAGCGGAAAACGTGGCGTACATGCAGTACACATTAGATTCATGAATAGCTCCCCTCCTGTTATCTGTAGCATGTGTCCCACTTTTACCATTATACCGGGTGATCAAAAAGTCAGTATAAATTTGAAAACTCAATAAATCACGGAATAATGTAGATAGAGAGGTAAAAATTGACACACATGCTTGGAATGACATGGGGTTTTATTAGAACAAAAAAAAAAAAAAAACCATATTGCCAGACGCGTGAAAGATCTCTTTCGCGCGTCGTTTGGTGATGATCGTGTGCTGAGCCGCCACTTTCGTCATGCTTGGCCTCCCAGTTCCCCAGACATCAGTCCCTGCTATTATTCGCTTTGGGGTTACCTGAAGTCGCAAGTGTATCGTGATCGACCGACATCTCTAAGGATGCTGAAAGACAACATCCGACGCCAATGCCTCATCATAACTCCGGACATGCTTTACAGTGCTGTTCACAACATTATTCCTCGACTACAGCTACTATTGAGGAATGATGGTGGACATATTGAGTATTTCCTGTAAAGCACATCATCTTTGCTTTGTCTTACTTTGTTATGCTTATTATTGCTATTCTGATCAGAAGAAGCGCCATCTATCGGACATTTTTTGAACGTTTGTATTTTTTTGGCTCCAATAAAACCCCATGTCATTCCAAGCATACGTGTCAATTTGTACCTCTCTCTCTACATTATTCCGTGATTTATTCAGTTTACAAATTTATACTGACTTTTTGATCACCCGGTACACTAAAGAACTCAAGGATCTGGTACACCTGCCAAATATCGTGTAGGACCCCCGCGAACTCGCAGAAGTGCCGCAACACGACGTGGCATGGATTCGACTAATGTTTGAGGTAGTGCTGAAGGGAATTCACACCATGAATCCTGAAGAGCTGTCCGTAAATCCGTAAGAGCACGAGGGGACGAAGATCGCTTCTGGACAGCACGTTGCAAGGCACCCCAGATATGCTTAATAATGTTCTCGTCTGGTGAGTTTACTGGCCGGCGGAAGTGTTTTAACTCAGAAGAGTGTTCCTAGAGCCACTCTTGTAGCAATTATGGACTTGTGGAGTTTCGTGTTGTTCTGCTGGAATTCCCCAAGTCCGTCGGAATGCACAATGGACATGAATGGATACAGGTGATCAGACAGGATGCTTACGTACGTGTCACCTGTCACAATCGTAACTAACCATTTCAGGCATCCCACATCACTCCTACACCGTTACAGAGTCTCCACGAGCTTGAGCAGTCCTCTGCTGACATGCAGGGTCTATCGATTCATTAGTTTGTCACCATACCTATAAACAATCATCTGCTCAGTACGATTTGAAACGAGAGTCGTCCGACCAGGCAACATGTTTCCAGTCATCAACAGTCCAATTTCGGTGTTGACGGGTCCTGGCAAGGCTTAAGGCATCGTGTCGTGTAGTCATCAAGGGTACACGTCCGCCCCCGGTAGCTGAGTGTTCAGTGCGACAAAATGTCAATATGTCAATTCTCAGGGCCCGGGTTCAATTCCCGACTGGGTCTGAAAATTTCCCCGCTCAGGGACTGGGTGTTGTGTTATCCTAATCATCATCATTTCATCCCCATCGACGCGAAAGTCGCCGAAGTGGCGTCAAGCCGAAAGACGAACGGCCTACCCGACGGAAGGCCCTAGTCACACGACATCAAGGGTACACGAGTGGGCTTTCAGCTGTGAATGCCCATATCGATGATGTTCCATTGAACGGTTCACACGCTGACACCTTTTGATGGCGCCGCATTGAATTCTGCTTCAATTTGCAGAAGGGTTGCTCTTCTGTCAATATGAACGATTCTCTTCAGTCGTCATTGGTTCCGTTCTTGCAGGATCTTTTAAAGGCCGCAGCGAGGTCATTGATTTGATGTTTTACCGGAATCCTGATATTCACGGTACACTCCTGAAATGGCCGTACGGGAAAAATCTCAATCGCTACCTCGTAGATTCTGTGTCCCGTGGCTCGTGCACCGAATATACACCCATGTTGAAACTCGCATAAATCTTGATAACCTGTCGTTGCAGCAGCAGAAACTGACCAACTGCGCCAGACTCTTATTGTCATTCACAGGCACTGCCGACCGGAGCGCCGCATTCTCCCAGTTTACGTACCGGTATCTCTGTATTTGAATACGCATGCCTATACCAGTTTCTTTGGTGCTGCAGTGTAAATCTTACAAGTATTTTGGCCGCAATGAAAAATTCATGACCACAAATTTTCAGGACTGTCTGTAAGGGGGTAGGAATCTCTAAGAATCTATCAGAAATTATTTTACACTTTTTAGTCCAATATAAAAGCATCCTACATTAAAAATTATTTTTATAAATAATGGATTTCTAGTTGTTAATAATGTTTATGCCACATATTTTAATGGATTTCAAACGCCTGGATGAGACTACGACTTAGTCACTGGAATATTTCAGGTTTATTTCAGTTTCTCTTCAACTGTCAACGAATAAATTGACACCTTCTACGTGTATCTGACGAAAAGGGCGTAAAAGTAAAAGTCAGACAAATATGGGATACTTGGAAGCTTATCAGCAAGTGTTGCCCCCGCTAACTAATCACGAGTGGAACCGGAAAATGTCGAAATGGCTGTGGACAGGAAGTGCGTTTCGTGACACGCCATACATGAAAGTCAGTTACTATGGTACTGTCATCCAGTTCTGAGCTGTATCGAAATTTTCAAGTGTGTAGCTTATCAGGAACCGACAGCGGTAAATAATGGACAATCCGCTGCACACCACACAACAAAGCTAGTTATAATCTATTGTCATCCTGATCTGAATTCTGTTGGAAGTTTCACCTCTTAACCTGGTTCATGGTGTGGGTTCCTGTAGTCATGTCCCAGTTCATGAACCACGGGCAACGTATGAGTGGCCATGTAAGTGGTCCCGACAGTCGGGATACCAGTTACTTTGGAATAAGGCTGGGCATCTCGGACATATTCTGAGTCGTGGTCACCTTTGTGCTCATACGGCAAAGACTACCAAATCCACCGGTTAGTTCCTCAGCCGTTAGGGGTAAAACCCAATGGGACTCGGGGCAAGTAAGGCTAGCAACCTGCTTCCCTGGTACTTTAAATATGATGCTGGCAACAATCAGAGCAAAATGCCTCGGACCTTTGGACATGATGGAGTCCCACCTCTAACTGACAAACCAGGGACTCCTAAGATACGACTTGGCAAACAAATGGTAATGAGATGGGGAGCTATTAATATCAATGGGGGCTACTCTGGGAAGAAGGTAGAGCTGGCAGAGGCTGCCAGTAAGATGGGGCTGGACGTTTTAGCTGTTAGTGACATTCGGGTAAGGAGTGAGAAAGAAGAGGAAGTGGGAGAATACAAGGTCTACCTGTCAGGAGTCAAAGCAGGAATAGCACAATGGGGTGTAGGGCTTTACATCAGGAAAGAAATGGAACCCAGCGTAGTTGCAATAAGGTATGTAAACGAACGACTGATGTGGATAGATTTGACAATGTCTAGCAAGAAAATTAGGATTGTGTCAGAATATTCGCATTGTGAAGGGACAGATCAAGATAAGATGGATGGTTTTTATGAGGCACTCAGTGATGTAGTTGTTAGAGTAAAGGACAAGGACAGTGTTCTGCTCATGGGTGATTTTAACGCCAGGATTGGAAATCGAACAGAAGGGTATGACAAGGTTATGGGTAAATTTGGAGAGGATATGGAGGCCAACAGGAACGGGAAACAACTCTTGGATTTCTGTGCCAGTATGGGCTTAGTAATCAAAAACTCCTTTTTTAAACATAAGAACATTCACCGGTATACTCGGGAATGCAGGGGAACTAGATCTGTCATTGACTATATAATAATAGATCAGGAATTCAGGAAGGCTGTGAGGGACACACGTGTATTCAGGGGATTCTTTGATGACACTGATCATTATTTAATCTGCAGTGAAATTGGGATTGTGAGGCCGAAAGTGCAGGAGGTCAGGTCCATATGTAGGAGGATAAGAGTGGAGTAACTTCAGGATAAGGAAATCAGGCACAAGTACATAACAGCGATCTCAGAAAGGTACCAGTTAGTTGAATGTAGTCAATTACAGTCATTGGAAAATGAATGGACAAGGTACAGGGACACAGTACAAGAAGTGGCTAAAGAATGTCTTGGAACAATAGTGTGTAAAAGTAGGAAGAAGCAAACAGCTTGGTGGAATGATACAGTCAAGGCAGCCTGTAAAAGGAAAAAGAAGGCGTATCAAAAATGGCTACATACCAGAACCCAGGTAGACAGAGAAAGTTATGTTGAAGAAAGAAACAAAGCCAAACAGATAATTGCAGCATCCAAGAAGAAATCGTGGGAAGACTTTGGAAACAGGTTTGAGACTATGGGTCAAGCTGCTGGAAAACAATTCTGGAGTGTAATTAGCAGTCTTCGAAAGGGAGGTAAGAAGGAAACGACAAGTATTTTGGACAGGTCAGGAAAACTGCTGGTGAATCCTGTGGCTGCCTTGGGCAGATGGAGGGAATATTTTGAAGAGTTGCTCAATGTAGGTGAAAATGCGATCAGTAATGTTTCAGATTTCGAGGTAGAATGGGATAGGAATGATGATGGAAATAGGATCACATTTGAGGAAGCGGAAAAAATGGTCAATAGATTGCAGTGCAATAAAGCGGCTGGGGTGGATGAAATTAAGTCGGAACTCATCAAATACAGTGGAATGTCAGGTCTTAAATGGCTACACAGGATAATTGAAATGGCCTGGGAGTCGGGACAGGTTCCATCAGACTGGACAAAAGCAGTTATCACACCAATCTTTAAACATGGAAACAGAAAAGATTGTAACAACTACAGAGGTATCTCTTTAATCAGCGTCGTGGGTAAAATCTTCTCAGGTATTGTCGAAAGGAATGTGCGAGTATTAGTTGAGGACCAATTGGATGAAAATCAGTGTGGGTTTAGGCCTCTTAGAGGTTGCCAGGACCAGATCTTTAGCTTACGGCAAATTATGGAGAAGTCTTATGAGTGGAACAGGGAATTGTATCTATGCTTTATAGATCTAGAAAATTCATATGACCGGGTTCCTAGGAGGAAGTTATTGTCTGTTCTACAAGATTATGGAATAGGAGGCAAACTTTTGCAAGCAATTAAATGTCTTTACATGGATAGTCAGGCAGCAGTTAGAGTTGTCGGTAAATTGAGTTCATGGTTCAGAGTAGTTTCAGGGGTAAGACAAGGCTGCAACCTGTCTCCACTGTTGTTCATATTATTTATGGATCATATGTTGAAAACAATAGACTGGCTGGGTGAGATTAAGATACGTGAACACAAAATAAGCAGTCTCGTATATGCGGATGACTTAGTTGTGATGGCAGATTCGATTGAAAGTTTGCAAAGTAATATTTCAGAGCTATATCAGAAATGTAACGACTATGGTATGAAGATTAGCATCTCCAAAACGAAATTAATGTCAGTGGGAAAGAAATATAAACGGATTGAGTGCCACATAGGAGGAACAAAGTTAGAACAGGTGGACGGTTTCAAATACTTAGGATGCATATTCTCACAGGATGGCAACATAGTGAAAGAACTGGAAGCGAGGTGTAGCAAAGCTAATGCAGTGAGCGCTCAGCTACGATCTACTCTCTTTTGCAAGAAGGAAGTCAGTACCAAGACTAAGTTATCTGGGCACCGTTCAATATTTCGACCAACTTTGTTGTATGGGAGCGAAAGCTGGGTGGATTCAGGTTAACTTATCAACAAGGTTGAGGTTACGGATATGAAAGTAGCTAGGATGATTGCAGGTACTAGTAGATGGGAACAATGGCAGGAGGGTGTCCACAATGAGGAAATCAAAGAAAAACTGGGAATGAACTCTATAGATGTAGCAGTCAGGGCGAACAGGCTTAGATGGTGGGGTCATGTTACACGCATGGGAGAAGCAAGGTTACCCAAGAGACTTATGGATTCAGCAGTAGAGGGTAGGAGGAGTCGGGGCAGACCGACGAGAAGGTACCAGGATTCGGTTAAGAATGATTTTGAAGTAATAGGTTTAACATCAGAAGAGGCACCAAAGCTAGCACTGAATAGGGGATCAAGGAGGAACTGTATAAGGGGGGTATGCTCCAGACTGAACGCTGAAAGGCATAACCAGTCCTAAATGATGATGATGATGATGATGGTTTCACCTCTCTAGTACACCGGAAGATATTTTAAAATCAAATGGAAATTTGTAGTTAACAGACAAACGGACATACAATAGCACAAGTTAATAGAAACTCAATTAAAAGAGACATATATATACCAGATCTGGCTGAAGTTGCTCCAAGTGTCCTTGAGTTACGCTTTTATACATCTCCTTCACAACAATACAGAATATGTGTGAACAAAGATGATTTAAATGCTCATAAACTCGAGAAAATTAATGGCAATGATACAACATCGGAATGTGCAGTTTCCCACTATCAGCTCTACCAAAATTAATTATCCTGAACATACAGAAAAACAATTATAAACTGTAGCAAATATTTGTGGTTAACAGCTGACTCAGATTTCACAACACAGTTAAAATATGTATAGTCATGCAAAATAAATCATATGGATAAAATTTTTATGTTATTGATTTTATTAATTGAGTGCTATTTTGACACACTGAAACCGTTACATCATCAAACAGCAGTGAAAACTCCAGGTGTGTCACTGCTGCTCACAAATTGCTACAGGTTTTCTGAAAAGTTGAAGTATTTAACGCGTGCATTCAAAAATTAATCCAACGACACGTTAGATTATGTGACTTACGCCATTGCACGGCAGCTTATCCACCGACAGACTGACCAACTACTACAGCCCAGTGTGCAAGGACAAAGCGCGCGTTACAGCATAAATTCTTTCTGTGATGACATAGGTTGCTGAATCCATGTTACACTTCAGCAGTGAACATCATTAAAATTTAAACCTAATTTCATATACTATATGATACTAGAAAAGAATGACAGTTATTTTGGTCATTTTGTTGCCTCTTATTAGAATAACAAGACAGTCTTAAACAAGCTACAAAGAAAGTTCAGCAGAATGCCTACATCTGGACTTACAACGCGAGAAAACTTATGTAAAATTATAAATATATATGAATGATTAAACTGTGGGCCATCAGGTACTAGAAAGGTTAAGTAGGGTTCTCGGAAACGCATGCTGGACTCATAGTTCAAGGAACTGCGGATGATTAACAGTACTGGCAATTTCGCATAAAAACTTTTATTTAATTCGTCTGCAACGCAGTATACTCACGCATGATATGAAAAGTAGCGTGTTGTGGTGTTTACGGGCGTCACCATCCGTCACCTCATGTGTCACACGATGGTATCGTTTCAGTGGTTCAGTAGTAATTAAATTTCTAATATATTTAAATAAGGACAGTTTCAGTTCTCATAATATTTTTCCTAGAATCGTGGTTGAAAATGAGCTCATACCTTCACAGTGATTTTTCTGGTCTTCTTTATTTTTCTGTATCATGTTTGCAGGGCTCATAAGATAGTTTCGTTAAAAACATAATAATCAACCAATTCAGTCCCCACTGAGTTGTCTCCGCGCTTCAGACAAGCACACACTCTCTAGCCTCAGGAAGTTATAAAATCACTCATATGTTGCCCATGCACAGCGTGGTTGTATTCCTCGCCTGTTCTGCTGGGAACCGTGCGCTGTCAAAACACTCCGCATATACAGGCGGCACATCCAGTTACCATTCGTAAATTGGACGGATGACTTCACATTTGTGGCATTCCACGAGATTTTAAATACTACTTGTTTTCCATATAAAACACGAATAACACTGTCGACCACAGGGAAACACAGTAACAAAGATAATGTATTCAACAATACGCTTAAAATAAAATCGAATTAAATAATTAAAACAACTCTCACCTGCAGAGAGATGAAAAACATAAATACAGATGCATATAAAACACAAAAAATATTTAATGGCCACTCGTGCTAAAATCAACATGTTGCTTTTGCGTCAGCTGTACAACAAATTTGATTTAAAGCCTCATACAGGAAACAATATTCAGATTTAACGACATAGTAATAACAGTGATGATAGATCATTTTGTTTCTCTCAAGTGCGGTGCTTTACAAAATAATATGATATCAGTGATGTTAATACGAGGGTTGGAAATTAAATAGTGGCAACTATTTTATTCACAAACGATACAACAGACTTACATGTTTGTACCTGTTACTGTCCTTCAGAGTAGTCACCAACGATGTGCAGAACCTGTGGATAGCGATGTGGAAGGGATAGTATACCATTAGAAGAGTCCGTTCTGTTGATGGTACCAAAGGAGCGGTCTACTATCTCTCGAATCTCTGGACAGTTCCCGTGGCGTGAGGGTAGCGTCTTTCATTCATAATCACAACGTCTTCGGTCCTGGATTAGAATCCCGCCACTGTCTAAATTTTGATTAATAATCAGCATCGTCCGCCGAAGACTTCCAGAATAAGAAGTCACCCTCAGTCTGCCAACGGCCTTGTCAAACCTGGCGGAGGAGCGGACAGAGGTTCAGGGCACTCTCTTCCCCTAGGGGTTGGAAACTGCCCCCAAAAGGAGGAAGAATCAGCAATGATCAACGGCATGAGGAGGCAGAAGGCTATGCAAACCAATGCATTAAAGTCATGTAACGTGTATCCATAGGAGATGTGTCCCGTAACTGAAGAAGTGTCGTGATGATCTCTCCATTGGCAAAAGACTGCGGAATAGTCCCCCATTCGGACATCCGGGAGGGGTTTCACAAGGAGGAGGTTATCATGAGAAAAATATTGATAATCAGCGGAAGGATAATGTTCTACGAGTCAGGGCGTGGAAGGCCACAAGCTTGAACATGGTAGGGAAACTAGAAAATCTGTAAAGGGAAATGCAAAGGCTCAGTCTAGATATAGTATGGGTCAGCGAAGTGAAATGGAAAGAGGACAAAGATCACTGGTCAGATGAGTGTAGAGTAATATCATCATCAGCAGAAAATGGGTTAACAAGAGTAGGATTACTTGTGAACAGGAAGGTAGGGCAGATATTGTGTTTCTGTGAACAGTTACAGGGTCTTTCTTATTAGAATCGACAGCAAACCAACACCGACAACGATAGATCAAGTATACATCCCGACGTCGCTATCTGAGGATGAAGAGATAGAGACAGTGTGTGAGGATATTGATAGGGTAATACAGTATGTAAAGGGGGATGAAAGTCTAATAGTCAATAGTCACAGGGGACTGAATGCAGTTGTATGGAAAGAGTAGAGGAAAAATTTACAAGAGAATATAGACTTGGGACAAGGAATGAGAGAGAAGAAAGACTAAATGTGTTCTGTAACAAGTTTCAGCTAGTAATAGCGAATAATGTGTTCAAGAATCGCAAGAGGAGAAGATGTACTGGGAAAAGGCCGGGTGGTACTAAAAGATTTCAGTTAGATTATATAATGGTCAGACAGAGATTCCGAAATCTGTTACAGGATTGTAAGGCGTACCCAGGAGCAGACAGAGTCTCAGATCACAATATAGTACTGATGAAGAGTACGCTGAAGTTTAAGACATTAGCCAGGAAGAATCAGTACCCAAAGAAGTGGAATACGGAAGTACTAAGGAATGACGAGATACGGTTGAATTTCTCTAAGGCTATAGATACAACAATAAGGAGTACCTCAGTAGGCGATACAGTTGAAGAGGAATGGACATCTCAAAAAAGGGTCATCCCAGAAGTTGGAAAGGAAATCATAGGTAAAAATAAGGTGACTAAGAAGAAACCATGGATGTCTGAAGAAATTCTTCAGTTGATCGATGAAAGGAGAAAGTACAAAAATGTCCCAGGAAACTCAGGAATACAGAAATACAAGTCGCTGAGGACTGAAATAAATAGGAAGGGAAGCGTAGCTAAGACGGAATGGCTGCAGGAAAAATGTGAAGTCACTGAAAAAGGAATGATTGTTGGAACGACAACTCAGCGTACAGGAATGTCAAAACAACCTTCGGTGACATGAAAAGCAAGGGTGGAAACGTTAAGAGTGCAATGGGAATTCCACTGTTAAATGCATAGGAGAGCGTGGATAGGAGGAGAGCGTGGATAGGAGGAAAGAATATATTGAAAGCCTCTATAAGGGGGAAGATTTGTCTGACGATAAAAGAAGACACAAGGGTCGATTTATAAGAGGTAGGGGATCCAGTATTAGAATCAGAATTTAAGGGAGCTTTGGAGGAGTTAAGGTCACATAAGGCAGAAGAGACAGATAACATTATATCAGAACTTCTAAAATCATTGGGTGACGTCAGAGCAAAACGACTATCCACGTTGGTGTGTAGAATGTATGAGTCTGACGAAATACCATCTGACTTTCGGAAAACCATCATCCCCACATTTCCGAAGATAGAAAGAACTGACAAGTGCGAGAATCATCGCACAATCAGCTTAACAGCTCATGCGTACAAGTTGCTGACAAGAATAATGTATAGAAGATTGGATAAGAAACTTGAGGATGTGCTAGATGCCGATCAGTTTGGGTTTGGAAAGGTAAAGGCACGAGAGTGGCAATTCTGACGTTGCGGTTAATAATGGAAGCAAGACTAAAGGAAAGTCAAGATACGTTCATGGGATTTGTCGACCTGGAAAAAACATTTGACAATGTAAAATGATGCAACGTGTTCGAAATTATGAAAAAAGTAGTACTAAGCAATAGGGAGAGACGGACAAAGTACAATATTACCACGAGGAAGTAATATGAATGGACGACCAAGAACCTAGTGCTCGTATTAAAAACGGTGTAAGACAAGGATGTAGCC
The DNA here is from genome assembly GCF_023864275.1 of Schistocerca cancellata. Classification (NCBI taxonomy): domain Eukaryota; kingdom Metazoa; phylum Arthropoda; class Insecta; order Orthoptera; family Acrididae; genus Schistocerca; species Schistocerca cancellata. The sequence goes on along the minus strand of NC_064628.1, from coordinate 192,544,427 downwards.
TTTCGCCCCTACTGTTCAATCTGTAAATCGAGGAAGCAATGCTGGAAATAAAAGAAGGGTTCAGTAGTGGAATTAAAATACAAGGTGAAAGGATATCAATGATAAGATTCGCAGATGTCATTGCTTGAGAAGCATTACATGATCTACTGAACGGAATGAATAGTCTAATGAGTACAAAGTATGGACTGAGAGTAAATCGAAGAATGACAAAGGTAATGAGAAGTTGTAGAATTGTGAACAGCGAGAAACTTAACATCAGGACTGGTGTTTACGAAATAGATTAAGTTAATGAATTTTGCTACCTAGGCAGTAAAGTAACTAATGACGGATGGAGCAAGGAGGACAAAAAAGTCACTCCTGGCGAAGATAAGTCTGCTAATGTCAAATCCCGGGTTAATGTGAGGAAGAAATTTCTGTGAATGTGAGTATAGCATTTTATGGTAGTGAAACATGGAAAATCGAAAAGGAAGAGAACCGAAGTATTTTAGATGTGATGCTACTGACGAATGTTGGAAATTAGGTGGACTGATAATGTAAGGAATGAGGAGATTCTACGCAGAATCATAGAGGAAATGAATACATGGAAAACACTGCTAAGGAGAAGGGACAGGATGATAGGACCTGTATTAAGACGTGAGGGAATGACTTCCATGGTACTAGAGGGAGCTGTAGAGGGCAAAAACCGTAGAGGAAGACAGAAATGGGAATAAATCCAGGAAATAATTGAGGACGTAGGTTGCAAGTGCTAATCTGAGATGAAGAGGTTAGCACAGGAGACGAATTCGTGGTGGGCCGTGAACCGTGAAAATTTACTTTCAAAATCTTATCTTAAAGAATTTACTTTATTTACTAGCGATTCATCAAGAACATTAACACATTATGTGAGTGTGGAAGTAGTTGCCAAGGAGTAACTGATGAAAACAAATTAAATTTCAACCAATGGAAATTTTATTCATAAAAGCCGTTTTCAAAACAGATTTAAAATTTATAAGCAGAAAAGCACCCTCGAAATATCTAGTTACAATTTAACAAATGTGAATTTTATTCCTAAAAGCTTTTTCAAAACAGATTTAAAATTTATAAGCAGAAAAGTTACCATTTAACAAATGTGAATTTTATTCCTAAAAGCTTTTTCAAAACAGATTTAAAATTATAATCTGAAAAGCACCCTCGATATATCAAGTTACAATTATTCAGGCAGAATATTTTTTTTTTTTTTTTTTTTTTACAGTCGGAGCCTTCGGGCTGAGAAACTTCCGCTCCCTTTCAACACAGCCGTAGTCACGACCGCCCGCAATGACCTCTGAAAAACTACACTGGTGCAAATCTGCAGCACATTAGATTACCTTAAACTAAAAATTTTAACAACTCCCACAAACACATTAACTATGCACCCCGTAAGAGGGATGGAAATGTTACAAACACTCACACAAAGAAATTATTTTCCACCAAAGGTGCAATTTGTTTTTAAAAGAGTTCTTACGGTGGAAGGGTGGCAACTTTATAAAAATGACTATTTAAATAAAAACCCATGAAATGGAGTTCTACATAAAATATACAAACATGCTCTACATTACACATATACCGCCTCGCAAGATGATAGGCAAGATAAAAACATAATTCAAGAATTCGGCCTTTACCTTAATTCTATAAATTCGTTAACATCGAATCCGACAAACATGACAGAGGCAGCTATTAACGTATGGCAGACCGACAGAGAGGCCGACACTAACTGCCTAACAAATGCGGACGAGAGACAAACGAGCAAGCTGGGGACGAGAAACTGATCAACAACACAAGTAGAATTTAACAAGTAACTGAAACAACATATCACTAATCACTCAGCTTCTAATAACTACGATTTCTGGCGAAGACTTGGCGCAGCACCCCCGAAACGCTCTCCCGAACCGTCCGCTGCCAGCCGCTTCAACGGACGCAGGAAGGCGTGCCGATCTCCCGTCTCACGGCGTCGCAGCTTGCACCGCCCAGACCGATGCCGTGGGTTGGTTGACCCCTGTTGCTCTCGTGTCGGCCGCGAAGTCACTACGCCTCGCTATACGGCGCGGCCACTGGACTCACGTGGCGACCTCACATGCGCCGACGCTCCAGGCGGACAAGTCATCATGTGACCCAGTGTGCGACCGACCAACGAGCAATCCAACCGCCAATGACCATTGCCCGAGCAACTCGAGCAGACTGGCGGCCTAAGGCGCAGACTCAGATGCAGGAACTCAGCCCCGACCGGGCGACCACTAGCTGAGTCCTGTTGCTGGCGGAGTGGCAAGACTCTCATTTTCTGGCTTTAAGGTTTGATCCAGCGACAGACATAGTAGCACTCCGACGACAGACAGACACTAACTGCCGCACGAATGCAAACGAGAGCCAGACCAGCAACTGGTGACGCTAGACTGACCTAGCCCCGCTCCCACTCTCCGACTCACTCCGACCTACTAGACTCGCCGAGACTGACAGAACCCCCTGGCGAGCTTATAGCTCCCCTTCAATGCACCCGAACAGGCAACCTTTTCCCTTTGTCCACCAGAGGGAGACACCAAAGCTGCGACTGCCACAGCGGTGCCACCGCCAGAAACGGAGGGCGACTGCTTAACACTACACGCTGCAGCGCGCTCTTCAAAACAGCAAATTTTACCACGGCTCAGGCCGCATCAAACCAACCAGAAGACAGATTACCAGAAGAAAAAAAATTCACAGCACGGCAACCCGACAATGAACGCGATCTATCCTGGCTACAGTCGCACCACAGAACAGCAAGTTGCGACCATGAGCCCGACCAGAGGCCGCCACGCCATCTTCTCCTAATCCAAGGCTGCCTTTCAGACTGAGTGCTTCTTGGGTGATGAATCACTCTAAGGCCCGTCCAGCACTGTTCTACTCCTGCCTGGGGCGGTACAGCCGCCCTCCCTTTTACGATGGGACAGTCTCTGTGGGACCTCGCGCTACAAGTCAGAGGGTCGGATATTCCCACTGGAAGGCTGGCAACCTCTGCAAGTGTCCCGGTCATCTCCTGTACCAATGACTGCACACGTAAAGCGTGGTTCGCATAACTGGGTCATGTGCTCCTAGCCAGCTGCAGCCGTCGCAATCCGGAGAGCATACGCCAGGGCTTGGAGGCGGAGTGCCAGCCGAGACCACACTGCACGTGTCCTGTCACACGCCGCGGGCATGGCACCACAACATAGTATTTGAATGTAGTTTCATGAGTTGAGACGGACACGTTGGTAATTTTATAATGATTTTCTAATGTTCCTCACCACGACTATCTGACACCGCCCAATCCTGCACAGAAGTGTCCTGCCAAACACAGGCTGACAAAATTGACGTCAAAAGTGCTGCCGACCTCACAGAGGAGGCTTGCAATCGTCACACAGTAGGTCGCGTGAGCAAACTGTTGATATTACTTGTACGTGCAGAGGTGATGGGATCCGTGCGAGAGATACACAGGAACATGAAAATGAAGCTACAAAAGCAATAGAGACGGCAGAATTTTGCAGTTTCGTGGGGGCGATAAGGAACACCCGTGGTGTGGAGGCATTTGGCCGTCAGCGATAGAGCGGCGAGGACTTGCGACTACCGTCCTACCGGTCTAGTGGCGTAGGCGAGTTTGTTTACTTACCGCGAGTGCGAATCGCTTACAAGGCGAAGGCCTCAGAGACGGCCAACCGATTCGGCCCAGATTTGGCAAGTCGCTTGTGTACAACGTAAAACGAAGGAATCTAAGACATTTTGGGTCAACACCCCTCCCCCCCCCCCCGTTTTTTTAGGAAATCACCCCTAAAGGTTATGACAAGCGACCGACTCAAAATTGGCGGGATCGATAGATAATTGTAAATAGAGCATTTTTCATCATCATGTATGGGGTCCGAAAACGCATACTTTTCGAGAAATCGAGGTAAGAAACTTTTACAACTGCCGCGTCTGTACCCACATAGTGGACGGCTGTCGCCGACAGCGCCGATAGCGCGCCGGCACGGTAGCTCAGTCTGTTTGGTCAGAGGGTTAAAAAAAATGGTTCAAATGGCTCTGAGCACTATGAGACTTAACATCTATGGTCATCAGTCCCCTAGAACTTAGAGCTACTTAAACCTAACTAACCTAAGGACAGCACACAACACCCAGCCATCACGAGGCAGAGAAAATCCCTGACCCCGCCGGGAATCGAACCCGGGAACCCGGGCGTGGGAAGCGAGAACGCTACCGCACGACCACGAGATGCGGGCGTCAGAGGGTTAGCAGCCCTGTGCAATAAAAAAACTGAGTTAATCGATCAACAACGAACTTAAACGGATGTATTAAGACGTCCTCGTGGATGTTATTTTTTTCGTTTGTATTTTTCCATATCTCAATTTATAGGGATAGGAGGGTTAATAAGGTGAGTAAATCAATAACGAATGATAGTAATAAGGTAGGCAAACTAATTTCCCAAACGCCGTGAGTTAGTAAAGTATTAAACTTTAAAGCCTTGTCACATGAAAACAACTCCGAGTAAAAGTGCTGCGACTTCCTCACGAGGGATCACAGATAGCCAACCGTGCGACGCTTGTTTACAGCGAGGCACGGGATAGAATTCACGCGGGGAGACTTATGTTGTCCCGGTTACCTCTTGGTCATATCATAGGGAAGGAACAGTGTAGCTGTCGAAAGATTGCATTCATTAGATGCTCTTGGTGGCGTGAGTATATTTGTTTCGAATGTTTATATGACAAGTACCATCCATCTAGTTGTTCGAAGAAAAGTGAGGACAAGTAACAGTGACTGGAAGAGCCATTCTAAAGTTACCTGGAGTAGCATTTTAGTTGTTTCCTATCTCAAGAGGTTTGAGAAATTTATCATTCCTTGTTGATTTACTTACCTTATTAACCCTCCTATCCCTATCAATTGAGATATGGAAAAATAAAAAAAAAAGAATAAAATCCACTACGTTTCTTCGAGATTCGTAGCCAGTTACCTTGGCCGTTGCGCTATCGGTGCTGTCGGCGAAAAGCGTTGACCATGTGGGTAGAGAAGCGGCAGTTGTAAAAGTTTCTTACCTCGATTTCTGGAAAAGTATGCGTTTTCGGACCACATGACTGGTGATCAAAAATGCTCTACTTACAATAATTATCTATCGATCCCGGCAACTTAGAGTCGATCGCTCGTCATAACCTTTAGGGGTGATTTTCTCAATAACCCAAAATATCTTATAATCCTTCGTTTTAGGTTGTACACAAGCGACCTGCCATATCTGGGCCGAATCGGTTGGCCATGGTCGAGGCCTTCCTCTCGTTAGTGGCTATGAGCACTATGGGACTTATCTTCTGAGGTCATCAGTCCCCTAGAGCTTAGAACTACTTAAACCTAACTAACCTAAGGACATCACACACATCCATGCCCGAGGCAGGATTCGAACCTGCGACCGTAGCGGTCGCGCGGTTCCAGACTGTACCGCCTACAATCGCTCGGCCACTTCAGCCGGCTGCGAATCGCTTACTAAAAGTTCATTGACGTGACATGGCGAACTCATTCGAACTCACATGAGAAGAACACTATGAATATAACTTTCCAATCCGAATATCCAAGACCATGAGCGTATGAAGTAGAAACCTTTTTGCCTGATAAGCTACATCTATATCAGCAGGACATCACTGGTATTCACTTTACGATCAAGGCCATTGTATTCTATGTTAATATGATTGGTAAAGTAGCATGCGTGAAGGATGTACCCGTGCTGCCAGCTCTCTGGGCCCTCAGATGGACATATCGGCACTGATACCGTTGAACATGCAGGCCTACGCATGAGATTCCTCCTGGTGTTAGAGCTATCTTTTGCGGTACCCGCCTAGTCCGTTATCTTCGCTCTTAAGCCATACGGGATTGCAATTAGCGACTTGGCTGAGAAGCGGCAGACTTTTACCAGGTATCCCGTAGTCAACAGTCTAAGACAGGTCGAAATCGAACTCACCAAGCATACTTAAACATTGCCGGTTGTTGTGCAGTTATCACGTAAGATGGACAATCATGCATATGTTCAGGATGTGGAGAGATTCTACCAATTACTTATGCACATGTGACCTTACCTACGGCGTCAGGAGGTGGAGGTCTGGATAGACGGACACGTTATTGACGAGACACATACCGCCAGCTCGCTGCAGAAGATATGGCGGATAAAACAGAGCACCACTGCCACCGCACAACGAACGAATGGATGTTAATCCATGAGTCGTGCCAACCCAAGCATTCGTCTCAGAAGATGCAGAGGAGTCGGAGCTAAACTTACGTTCAAACAGGAAGACGCACGTCCGCAAGAGGCGTTCTCCCCGTAAGCACAATAAACACCTACGGACAACGTCTGACGATTTTCTCTTGCGAACATACACATACGATGGCACTGATTTCGACAATGACGTCGGCGCTCCTGCTGCGGAGGCATCAACCGATATTGCTCCCTCTTTAGGAACTATTCTTCTCCTGGACACCCGTTCGGAGATGGAGAGGGCGGTGCAACATCATCGCAGCGGCGAGGAATCACGACAAGGGCCTCTTTGGTAGCCGAAGTACCATACCGACAGCGTCCCTCCAGTGAATCGTCGGAGGACGACGTGGAAGACCACTTGAAAAAGCATAATAACAGAGACGACAGGATGGCGGTAAGGGGACCAAACCCGTCGCGACTACCGACATCTATACCACTCAGTCGCGCGCGAAGCTGGAATTGTTAAGCGACACACATTACGCGGCCGACATTAACGTGGCCGTATTGAACCACATATACGTTCTTGGCTTCCAGGATATCTCCGGATACCCGACACACATAACAAGGGCAGTGGCGTCGAAATTCTTCTGAAAGAAGGATTAAGAGCCACCAATATACGATCCCTACCGAACGCCAGTGACATGGCGCTCACGGTCTAAGCGATACACCTCGTTGACTTTTACGCACTGTCCGGTACCAGCAAGAGGCGTGAACGGTAGCTATTCTTTTCTAAGGAATTAACACAATTGTCTCAAGGCAGGGTAGATGATATGGCAATCAGTGGCGATTGTAATTGTACTCAATCTCCCAAGGACCAAATTCCTCAGCATTCTCCATGACCAGCACTCGGCGCTGTAATTGGTAGACGCTAGGGACATCATCTAAGCTAATAGACAGGATTTCAAGCACTTTACGGGATATTCATCTATCATATTGATACGATATATACCTTCCTTTGACGTCAACAAGTGTGGAGCAGCCGCAGCTTGTGGAAATTCATCACCGCTCACCTGACGTCACCGGAATGTCAAGCGGCGGTGGGTGACATGTGGAGACTGTTCCTACGAAGACGAACAGCGTTTACGTTTGCTTTACAGTGGTGGCTGGACTGTGACAGTCCAAGCTTTCGACATACTTTGAAGACGTTTAGTAGGGAAGCTGCGGCATGAGGTCGCAGCACTAAAGATGTCTACTACGCCATCCTCAGAAAGTGTTACGTTATGCCCCCCATCAACGGGCTGCCAGATGACTGTCAGTCGAGCAAAAGGGAAGACTGTGACTTTGTCACGTCAACGCCTGGAAGGGACCATCATTCCTACACGTCAGACGTTCGGAATCGCCAATGGATGGCCCTACATGTACCTTATAGCCATGGGAAGAAAGCGCAGACTCAGGACAGCGATCCATGAGGTGATGACGTCATGCAGAGAAACATAATTAATGCTAACTTTACCCATTATTCTCACCTGTATGCAGAGAAGAGATCTGATCAGGAGATCTTTACTGCTGTTCCTTGCTTGACACACGCAACGGTTACTCCGGAACTCCTACGGAAACTGCTAGAATCGGTGACTGAAGAAGAAGTGTTGAATGCCAGAGGAAAAGGGGCACCCAGTATGTCACCAGGACCGGATGGGCTGCCGTTACAGTTTTATAGGACATTCCAGTGGCTAATGGGCCCTGTTGGACTACTGTACAGAGTGAGTTACGAGATTTCCCCCGTTTCTGGAGGTTATTCCTTAGGTTATTTGGAACAAAAAATGTAACTACAGTAATGTGATCAGATCCATAAGTAAGGAGCTACAACAGAGCTCCGAAATATGCTACAGTTTGTGTTCACAGGACGCACGATCTGTCTTAGGCAGTCAAGTGCAGCGAGTGGTACGTACCACTTTGTTAATACTGCAGTCACTGTTTGTTGTTATTGTCTACTGTGTACAGTACACTTTGCGATGCCGTGCAAGTTTCCATCGCAGGAGTATGGACAGATGGTGTACATTTTGGGCTTCTGTGATGGTAATGAGAAAGCAGCTGTTGCCGACTATCACCGTCTGTGTCCTAATCGTAGGATTCCAGTGCCAAAACATTTAGTGAAACATATGGAACATTGCCAGAAACTGGTACTCATCCCACTATTCGTGCTCACTCCGAAAGACATTGTGACGTTCAAGAAGAGGAAAACATTATTTATTCAATACAGCGCAGTCCTCGTTCAAGTACAAGACGCCTAGCTACCTGATTGAATGTTTCACAATCTAAGGTATCTAGTATTCTTCATGAGAATGGGCTGTGACCTTTTCATGTGCAGAAAGTTCACAATTTAGACCCACATGATTGTGCTAACCGTTTGCACTTTCGTAACTCGTTAAAAGGAAATCGGCAGCTCTACCGCTTCATAATGTTCAATGATGAGGCAACCTTTACAAGAGATGGCATCAACAACACGCATAACGTGCATGTCTGGGCAGACAAAAATCCCCATGCCATGATAGTATCTCAATTTCAATGCAGATTCAGTGTCAATGTCTGGTGGGGTGTTATGTGTGACCAGTCACTGGGGCCGTTTGTTCTCCCGGGAAATTTGAATGGTCAGATGAACGGCAACATTTTACGAGAAGACTTAACACAGTTTCTTGAAGATGTTCCTCTAGAAACAAGACGCCACCTGTATGTCCAACATGACGGGGCACCTACACACTTCCACCATGTGGTAACAGCTTATGTTGACAAGCAAATCCCACCCGATGGATAGGTCGCTGGGGTCCTATCAACTGGTCTGCCAGATCACCAAATTTAACACCCCTAGATTATTGCATCTGGGTATAGATGAAAGACATCGTGTACGAAGTTTAGGTGTAAACACGAGAAGAATTGATACAAGGCATTTTCGGTGCCGCAACGTCAATAAGGAACGAGCATGTGAAATTAGGAAATGCTACTCGCGCGGTTCGCTCCCGTGCGAATCTTTACCTTCTAATGCAAGGAGGAAATTTTGAACACTTGCTTCAAATACCCTCTGAATGCAAGAGACTGCTATGGCATTGTTTAAATTAATCATTATGTGCATTTCTGATAGTGAAATCCTACAATAAATGTTTCTTCTGCCATTTTCCTGAGTTTTTGAATTACTGCATCTCCTTAATTATGGATCTGATCCCATTACTGTATTAACATTTTTTTGTTTCAAGTAACCTAAGGAATACTCTCCAGAATCCGAAAGAAAACCTCGTGACTCACACTGTATGTTAAGAGCTCGTGACACGAGAGGTGCAACTTCCGGTTGACTTTATGGATGGTGTCACCATCCGAATCGGTGAATGTCGCGGAGGATCATATTAAGTACTATCGACCAGTAACTTCTTTGAAATGTGATACGAAAATCTTCACACGTGTTTCGGCAAGTCGAATTCGGCGTTCGACGTCTCGTGTCCTATCAATGGACCAGGTATCGATGGGTGGGTCGCATAGCGTCCGCGCCGCCCTGTGCCGCTACATGGACCTGATTGCCGGTCGCTGAGGTGCATCGTGTACCCGGAGCGATGACTGCTATAGACTTCAGTCAAGAATTTGATCGCGTCAGTCATAAGTACTTACCTAATGTTCTTCAGAATACACTTTAGCCGAGCGCTTTCGTAGAGGTGGTACTGCGTCTCCTACGTGGCGCATCATTGAGCGTGCTTGTCAACGGCAGACTGTCGAACACCTTGCACTTTCACCACTCTGTTGGACAGGGGTGTCCATTATCTGCAATACTGTACGCTTTAGCATTGGAACCTTTGTTGTGCGGTCTGCGACAACGATTGACGAGTTTGTCGCTTGGTGGATTAGTTTTTAGGTGATCTGCGTATGCAGATGATCTTATATTAACTCTTCGTGACGAACATGATGTACGCAGAGCCTTGGATCGGTTAGCCACTTATGGTGAAGCTTCGGGGAGCCGTATAAATGAACATAAATCGACGGCCTTGTATGTTGGCACTGGGATAACACCTGCAAGCGTCATCCGATTCTGAGTGTGCGATAGATTCCTCTGCGTTGGTATCGACTTCACGGACGACATCTGACGCGTGACGGCCCTTAATCGTCGGAGCTTCTTACAACACCTCCGTGCTCGTCTTGTGGATCATCGTCTTCCTGGTCCGCCTACGTAGCTGAGTGGTAACGTGCTTACCTCCCATGCAGTGGGCCAGTATTTGATTCCCGGCCGTGTTGGAAATTTTCTCCGCTCGTGAACTGGTTGTTGTGTTGTCCTCATTATCATTTCATCCTGATCACCGGCACGCAAGTCACCCAGTGTGGCACCGACTGAAATTAGACTTCCACCTGACGGTCGAACATCCCCGGATGGGGCCTCCAGGCCAAAATGTCATACGATAATTTCATCGTCTTCGTGCTTTGGACCTTCATCGACAGACCGTATTTATTAATGCGTATCATACATCACGAATTCCGCAGGTAGCGCAAACGCTACCGATGTCTAAACACATAGCTCGGAGCATCATGGTGGCATTCGGCTCACTTGTCACATTTAAGGTTCGAAACGACTCCCTCACGCTTCCTAAAGAACGGGGAAGACTTGGCCTTGTCAGTGTTCATGCTCGAGCAGTGTCTCTGTAGGTTATCATCCAGCTTCGGGAGCGAGGCCAGACCAGCCTCACGGGCTTACTGATGAAGGCTCTGGCACCATCTACCCTTGACCTTCCGTTGGCGCTTACTGAGATATTCGTGCTAATTCCCTACTTTGGGAGTTTTTATACGGAGTACAGCTACCTATGGGACATTCTCCCCGTCTATCGCTTACCAAAGGCCAACCACTTTGCCACCGGTCGCCTAATGTCTTGATACTGACATGTCCTACTGTGCATTGCAACGTAATATGGCGCGCTGTCTGCGCGGTAACGCTAAATTCAGACCTACATTCGAATTGGTACTTTGAAACGTCCCCTTAGAACAATTATACACGACTGTGCTGATAAACCTCTTACACTATTTGCTTTTCAAACAGCTGAGCCAAACTGAACGTACTCAAACATTCACTAAAGTGACACACAATATTTTTAGCGCAACGCAATCTGACTTTCAATAATCCCTACAAAACAATGGCCCTGACTAACTTTAACCTATACCTTTCACAAATCACTTACCTCACAAAAATCTTCGTTACTGGAACTACTGCGATACAGCGAGCGCCACTACTGCCAGCTAAATAAAAGATTCAAACTACGGAAGGCACTAACTACTGATAGGGATAGTTAGCAAATGAAAGATATTAATAGAGAACAAACAATGTATTTACCTTAATAGTCATAATATATATAGCAGTTCATGACAAATTACAAAACTCCGCCATCTCTCTCCCCACATCCACCACTGCTGGCGGCTCACCTCCAACTGCGCAACGCTACGCGCTGTTCACATCCAGCTGCCGCTGCCTAACACTACAATGGCAGACAACAATGCAAACTAACCACAGGCTGCACACAGCACAGCCAGTGATTTTCATACAGAGCGCTATGTAACGTTGCCAATAAGAAAATATAAACAGCCTACTTACATAGCCCCCATGCTTCCCAAAAAAAATTTTACAAAATATTTTTGGGCAGTGGCCAATAATGATTTGAAAAAATTTGTCATAATGACAATAACAAAGATATCAAATACACACACTTATTGACAGAGCGCTACGTAACGTTGCCAATAAGAAAATATAAACAGCCTACTTACAACTTGAAAGTGAAGAGAAAACAAAGTACTCGAGAGGGACTCCATAAAATCCGTCTTGCAGATTCTCCTTTATGTATGAATTGCAACGTCCAGGATACAGACGAACACCGGCTACTTTGTGGGCCAGAGGAAGAGACCTGGTATTTTATGCGCCAAATTTTGGCTCTCTTTTTACGGTAGTCGGTCGCTTATGTTGATTCCCGCACAATTGTCTACCTGGACGCTGTGTATTATCCGAGGACGAAACAAAAAGCTGTGAACAGATAACGGTAGCTACACGATATTACGAGAAGACAAGACATTACGAGAAGACATTCCATGAAGATGGGGCGGCGGCGTCCGTGGAGTATCGATGCCACAAGTGCGTGGTACAGAAGTGTACCTTTGTGTTTGCTTTTATTTTTTTTCAGGGACAAGTCATGAAAATGCAAATTCATTTAATGTCAATAAATAAATGAAAATTCTCCTGTGGCCATCTGCCCATACCATACGTTCCTGGTTGGTCATCGTCGCCCGGCCACATAAAATGACCCCTTCCCACTTTGCCCCCGAGAGCAATCCTTCTATTCCTTTACCCTGTGATACCCCTGGTCTGCATTTAATTTTTTTCTTAAAAATGAGTAGCGTATTTGATTAGTAATAATAATGTCTTTGGTTCCGGATTAGAAACAAGTAACCTCTTACATTTTGATTAATAATCAACATTTGCACCTGAAAACTTCCGGCATAAGAAGTCACCTTCGTAGTGCCAACGGCCATGCCAAAGGGGGCAGAGGAGCGGTGAGAGGTTCTCCTCCTTGGGATGGAAAACTGACTCTAAAGACGAAAGAATCAGCGATGATCAAAGAAATCCAATGCATTAAACACACTTAACGTGTATCCAAAGGACATGTGGCCCGTAATTGAAGTAGGGTCATGATGATCTCCACGCTGGCAAAAGATAACGGAATAGTCCCCATTCGGATCTCCAGGAGAGGACTGCCTAGGGGGAGATGAATTACCAACGAGAGGGTAACTTTCTACGAGCTGGAGGGCAAATGTCAGAAGCTTGGACGTGGTAGGAAACTTAGAAAATCTGAAAAGGGAAATGCAAAGACTCAATCTAGATACAGTACGCGTCAGTGAATTGAAATGGAAAAAAGACAATGATTTCTGGTTAGGTGAGTATAGGGTAACAACAACAGCAGCAGGAAATGCTATAATGGTTGTCGGATTTGTTATGAATAGGAAGACAGGACAGAGAGTGTTTTACTGGGAACAATTCAGTGACAGAGGTGTTCTCTTCAGAATCGACAGCAAACCAACACCGACAACAATAGGGCAGGTATACATGTCGACGTCGCACGATTAATACAAAGAGATAAGAAAGTATATGAGGTTACTGAAAGGGTAATAACGTACATAAAGTGAGATGAAAATCAGGTATGCAGCTGTAGGGGAAGGAGTAAAAGAAAAGGATATAAGAGAATATAAGCTTAGAACATGTAACGAGAGAGGAGAGAGACTAATAGAGTTCTGTAATAAATTTCAGCTAGTAATAGCGAATACTCTGTTCAAGAACCACAAGAGGAAGTGGTACAATTGGAAAAGACCGGGCGATATTGGAGGTCCTCAGTTAGATAACATCACGGTGTGAAAGAGAATCCGAAATCAGATAATGAATTGTAAGGCGTACCCAGGAGCAGGTATAGACTCACATCACAACGTAGTAGTGGTGAAGACTAGCCTGATGTTTAAGAGATAGGTCAGGAAGAATCAGTACTCAAAGAAGGAAAAAAAAGAAGTACTATGGTTGATGGGATGCGCTTGAAGTTCTTTAAGGCTATAAATACATTAATAAGAATAGCTAAGGAGGCAGTGATGTTGAAGAGCAATGGACATCTCTAGAAAGACAATGACAGAATATGGAAAGAAAATTATACGTACAAAGAAAGTAACTGCGACGTAACTATGGCTAACAGAAGAAATATTTCATTTTATCTCTGAAAGAATAAAATACAAAAATTTTGAGGGAAATTCGGAAATACAGAAATACATGTGCCGAGGAATGACATAAATAGGAATTGCAGGGAAGCTAAGACGAAATGCTTGTAAAAAATGAAGAATTCGAAGAAGAAATGTGTATCTGACGGACTGACTAAATTTATAGGAGAGTGAAAACGAACTTCGGTAAATTAAAAGCAAAGACAATAACATAAAAACTCCAACGGAATTCCTCTGTTACACGCAGAGGAGTGTGCCCTCATAGAGGGGAAGGTATTGTCTGATTTGACAGAAAAGAAATAGGAGTCGATTTGGAAGAGATAGGGGATCCAGTATTAGAATCAGAATTTAAGAGAGCCTTCGAGGACTTAAGATCAAACAAGGCAGAAAGAATAGATAAAATTCCATCAGAATTTATAAAATCATTGGGGGAAGTGACAATGAAACATCCAATCACGTTAGTGTGTAGAATATAGGAGTCTGGTGATCTAGCATTAGACTTTCGAATAAATATCATCCATTCAATACCGAAGACTGCAAGAGCCGTATGTGCGAGATTTATCGAACAATTACCTTAACCGCTCATGCATTAATGTTGCGTACAAAAATAATATACAGAAGAATGGGAAAGAAAGTTGAGATTTGTTGGGTGAGGATCAGTTTGGCTTTAGGAAAGGTAAAGGTACGATAGACGCAATTCTGACTTTTTGGTTGATATAATAAGCAAGACTAAAGAACACTAAAGGATCTCTCATAGGATTTGTTGACCTCAAAAAAGCATTTGACAATGTAAAATCGTGAAAGATATTGGAAATTCTGTGAAAAATTGCCGTAAGGTTTCGGAAGAGACGGGTAATATACTATATGTTCAAAATCCAGGGCGTAATAATAAGAGTAAACGACCGATATGGAATTTCTCGGATTAAAAAGGGCGTAAGAAAGCGATGTTGCCTTTCGCCCCTACTGTTCAATCTGTACATCGAAGAAGCAGCGATGGATATACAACTGAGAAGATTCTTTTGTAATATGACGGACGGCTTAAATTTGGATTTGGATGGGTATTTGAACCGCCCCCCCCTCCCCCCTTAAGTACGTCCAATTACTTGACCGGTGGCCACTCATCGATCCACAAAGCTGATTGCACATATCAGAAAGGGTTAACTAAATAAAAGCCGGCCGGTGTGGCCATGCGGTTCTAGGCGCTTCAGTCTGGAACCGCATGACCGCAACGGTCGCAGGTTCTAATCCTGCCTCGGTCATGCATGTGTGTGATGTCCTTAGGTTAGTTAGGTTTAATTAGTTCTAAGTTGTAGTCGACTGATGACCTCAGAAGTTAAGTCGCATAGTGCTCAGAGCCATTTGAACCATATTTTGAACTAAATAAAAACCATTTAAAATATGCCATTGAATAGTTTGAAGTCCCAGTTCAATATTCTGATCAATGCTAGTTGCTAAATATACATGTTTTAAAAATAACACAACGTAAGTAAATATGAACATGCATTAAGAGTGGACGTTTAATCTACACTCCTGGAAATGGAAAAAAGAACACATTGACACCAGTGTGTCAGACCCACCATACTTGCTCCGGACACTGTGAGAGGGCTGTACAAGCAATGATCACACGCACGGCACAGCGGACACACCAGGAACCGCGGTGTTGGCCGTCGAATGGCGCTAGCTGCGCAGCATTTGTGCACCGCCGCCGTCAGTGTCAGCCAGTTTGCCGTGGCATACGGAGCTCCAACGCAGTCCTTAACACTGGTAGCATGCCGCGACAGCGTGGATGTGAACCATATGTGCAGTTGACGGACTTTGAGCGAGGGCGTATAGTGGGCATGCGGGAGGCCGGGTGGACGTAACGCCGAATTGCTCAACACGTGGGGCGTGAGGTCTCCACAGTACATCGATGTTGTCGCCAGTGGTCGGCGGAAGGTGCACGTGCCCGTCGACCTGGGACCGGACCGCAGCGACGCACGGATGCACGCCAAGACCGTAGGATCCTACGCAGTGCCGTAGGGGACCGCACCGCCACTTCCCAGCAAATTAGGGACACTGTTGCTTCTGGGGTATCGGCGAGGACCATTCGCAACCGTCTCCATGAAGCTGGGCTACGGTCCCGCACACCGTTAGGCCGTCTTCCGCTCACGCCCCAACATCGTGCAGCCTGCCTCCAGTGGTGTCGCGACAGGCGTGAATGGAGGGACGAATGGAGACGTGTCGTCTTCAGCGATGAGAGTCGCTTCTGCCTTGGTGCCAATGATGGTCGTATGCGTGTTTGGCGCCGTGCAGGTGAGCGCCACAATCAGGACTGCATACGACCGAGGCACACAGGGCCAACACCCGGCATCATGGTGTGGGGAGCGATCTCCTACACTGGCCGTACACCACTGGTGATCGTCGAGGGGCACTGAATAGTGCACGGTACATCCAAACCGTCATCGAACCCATCGTTCTACCATTCCTAGACCGGCAAGGGAGCTTGCTGTTCCAACAGGACAATGCACGTCCGCATGTATCCCGTGCCACCCAACGTGCTCTAGAAGGTGTAAGTCAACTACCCTGGCCAGCAAGATCTCCGGATCTGTCCCCCATTGAGCATGTTTGGGACTGGATGAAGCGTCGTCTCACGCGGTCTGCACGTCCAGCACGAACGCTGGTCCAACTGAGGCGCCAAGTGGAAATGGCATGGCAAGCCGTTCCACAGGACTACATCCAGCATCTCTACGATCGTCTCCATGGGAGAATAGCAGCCTGCATTGCTGCGAAAGGTGGATATACACTGTACTAGTGCCGACATTGTGCGTGCTCTGTTGCCTGTGTCTATGTGCCTGTGGTTCTGTCAGTGTGATCATGTGATGTATCTGACCCCAGGAATGTGTCAATAAAGTTTCCCCTTCCTGGGACAATGAATTCACGGTGTTCTTATTTCAATTTCCAGGAGTGTTCTTCGACATCTACATTCTCCACATGCCAAAGTACAATGTATGGCGCAGGTACATCATACCAGTATTATAGATTTTCTTTGTATGTCATCCACGATTAAGCGACCGACAATTAATGACTAAATGTCTGTGTAAGCAACTCTAAGTCGTACCTTATTCTCATGTTGTCTATAAGAGATACGCGTTTGCCTTAGCGTACAGATTGCACATTCTCTTTCTGGTACAGATTCCGTAAATTTTTCTGACAGGGTTTCGAGAGAACTCTCAAGGGCATTTCAGTTCTACTTACGTGCAGGCTCTGCCTCCCTGTCATGATCCTAGCAGCGCGAGCCCGTTCGATCTGCTATGTCATGGCTGTTCCATAACGACTCCAAAAACTGGACAATTTCTCGGGCATTGCTCAGGTTAGTATCTGGTATGCTGCGTCCTTTTGCAGATACTTTGCATTTTTCCAGAACCCTTCCAACGAATCTGTCTTTCATTCGGCTTTCCTGACACGGTTTCACGTCATCGTCCCACCTAGACCATTTCTTGCAACTGAACTTTGCCAAGTACACATAAACGATCTAGTGAAACTTGGCGAGCATGTAGTTGTCGAAAACTGCAATACGTATTTTTTTATCAGTTTCACATTTACAGGGTAAAATACACACAGAAAAATAACTTGTCTTATTAGGTCTAGAGGAAGTAGCTTCTAAACCATGAAAATTAAAAATGTCTTTCTTGTAGTGGTAAATACGTAATTAAAATTTGAAAACGCGTATAATTATTTTTGTAATAACATGGGTTTTGGCAGAACACCGCTCCACTGTTAATTCAATTAATTTTGCAAACTGAAACGTTTTGCTACAATGTGAATTAAAGAAGCTTTCACGTCACAGCCATCCATGTATAGCAACCCTGTTTCCTGAAATCCTACTATTGGAAAACAAGTTGTGCACAATGAGCTGTCGGAGTATTTTAAACACACCTAATTAATAGATCTAAACGTTCATTATTAGCATTTTTATTATTTGGTATCAATGTCCTGACTTTTACCAGGCATATTTCAGTATATTGAAAATCCTCGGCGACGAGGATTGATTGTGTACAAGTGACTGTAGCTTCATTATATTGTTTGAGAGTGGAGACTGACATCATGATCATTCAGTAGAACTAGATCTGAAATTCTTTCTATAAATTTCTTTCAACGTTGAAAGCTATATACGTCCAGAGACTGTACCTGTGAATTGAGCCTTTTGAGATCACCAGATGAACAAGTTTCTCGCCCTCTGGTACGACACTCAAAACGCTTCTTCCAAACTTTCTACCTCAAGAATCCAATCACAATACAATTTTTCTCCTGCGCTGGGACAGAAAACGTCTATCAACCATCTTTCGGCGTGGTCAACCGTTACCTTACCGATTTCGATTCTGTCACAAAAATAATTCGGAATTTAAGAAGAGACGATCGAATTACCTGTTCAATTTCCCCATAACTTTCCTTTAGAACCACGACAATAGGGTGGGGGTGGGGGAGTGGGAATTTAGTGTTGGAATTTTTCAACTGTACAGACTGTAGCTTGAACCGTGTAAGTGAAGTTCCCTTCGTGGCGCATCACTGTAAGGTCTCGGAAAGAGGATATCGCAAATAGCCAAACAGTGTACTTAATGTTTCTTTTTTTTTTTTTTTTGAGTCTTCAGTCTTCTGACTTGTTTAATGCTGCACACCACGAATTCCTCTTCTGTGCCAATCTCTTCATCTTGGAGTAGCACTTGCAACCTACGTCCTCAACTATTTGCTGGATGTATATCAATCTCTGTCTTCCTCCACAGTTTTTGCCCTCTACAGCTCCCTCAAGTAGCATGGAAGTCATTCCATCAAGTCTTAACAGATCTCCTGTGATCGTGTCCCTTCTCTTTATCAGTGTTTTCCACATATTCCTTTCCTCTCCGACTCTGCGCAGAACCTCCTCATTACTTACCTTATCAATCCACCCTATTTTCAACATTCGTCTGTAGCACCACATCTCAAATGCTTCGAATCTCTTCTGTTCCAGTTTTTTCACAGTCCATGTTTCAGTACCAAACAATGCTGTGCTCCAAACATACATTCTCAGAAACTTCTTCCTCAACGTATGTTCTATATTTGATATTAGTAGACTTCTCTTGGCCAGGCCTGCTTTTGATGTCCTCATTAATCCGTCCATCATTAGTTATTTTGCTGCCTAGGAGTAGAATTCCTTAACTTCACCTACTTCATGACCATCAATCCTGATATTAAGTTTCTCGTTATTCTCATTTCTGCTACTTCTCATTACTTTCGTCTTTCTTCGATTTACTCTCAATCCATGTTCTGTGTCCATTACATCGTTCATTTCCTTCTTTACTTTAACTCAGGATAGCAACGTCATCAGTGAATCGTAACCTTAACTCAGGATAGCAACGCCATCAGAGAATCGTATCATTGACATCCTTTCATTTTGAATTTTAAATCCACTCCTGAACCTTTCTTCTGTTTCCATTATTGCTTCTTCGATGTACAGATTGAACTGTGCGAATGGAAGACTACATCCCTGTCTTACACCCTTTTTAACCCGAGCAGTTCGTTTTTCATCGTCCACTCTTAGTATTCCGATTATAATAATAAATGAAAAGCACCAGTTTGCTTTTGTTCTACAATATTATTTTTATTGTGTTTTTAATAGCAAAGATAAGATCCAGCTATTAGCCAACAGTGGGGTATACAAAATTACCTGTTCTGATTGTGACAAATTTTACATTGGTCAGTCAGGCAGAGACATATCAACTAGGCTGGCTGAACATGAACGCAGCTGGAGGTTGCAGAATTCAGACTCTGCATTTGCTGAGCTTGTACTGAGTGAAGGTCACAACTACCAGCCAGTGTCCCATGTACTTCACTTGGCAAACGCCATAAACTCAACCTGCTGGAAGCCCTGGAAATTAACAAACATGTTGCTCACAGTCCAGATCTCATCCTAAATGACCAGACGCAACTCAACACTTCCCCTCTCCCAAACTTCATATAATCGTCTTTGTTGTTCATTACTTCCCACACTCTCTCTTATTACATATTCCCATTTTCCTGTAGTCATTAAGTTGTTTTATTTGTTGCAGTTGTCTTTGTATTCCACATATGCTGTAGTTTCAATAGTTAAGGGTTTGCTTTTAACTTGTACTTGTATTACTGTCCATGTTTAACTCCCCTTGTAGTTGTCTCATCAAATTCTGTTCATATTTTACTTTGCTCATTTATTTAATGTAAACTGGTATACAGCCACTGCTTTGATTATAATGTTAATGTTAAAATGCAGTACCACCACACTCTCAAACTGTAGGTTCCCTCAAACACCTCAATTTTCCTGCATTTATTAATTTCTGTTTATTGTATTGATATGGCTTAAGTTCCTCGTGTATTCTGTATTTACATTGACAACTGTCTCTTCTTTTTTAATTTGTTGTGTATTACTCTCCATGTTTCATACCTCTTGATGCAGCCTTGCCTAGTACTAATTTTATCTTATTTCAATAGTTTTGTTTATCAATAGAAACTGTTATGTAGGCATGCTATTCTTATTTTGTGCTAAAGGTTTTCCTGTCAACTCCATTGTTATTAATGTACTGTTCAGTTTTTACTATTTCATTGCAAAGATGTTACTCACTGTATGTTTCTACTTCACTCTAGATGTGTTACTTCTCTTCCAATGTTGTCTGCTAACATTTAACTTCTTTGATGATAATACTCAGTAAATGCCTGAAGATGGCCTTGTAAGCCGAAAACCGGTTAGCAATAAAGATAATATTGTAGAACAAAAGCAAACTGGTGCTTTTCATTTTTTATTATAATGTTGTTCTACCAAGAATCGACGGAATATTCTGTTAATATTCCGATTTTGTTCTTATACATATTGTACCCGTGTCTTCTTGTAGGTTACTCTATTTTTCTCTTGCACCATTTTACATTGTCCAACACTTTTCCCAGTTCAACAATTTCTGTTAACATGTCTTGATTTTTCTTTAGTTTTCTTTCCATTATCAACAGCAACGTCATAATTATCTCTCTGGTAAGTTAACCTTTCCTAAAGCCACACACATCAGACAAAACTTTCTCCTCATAGAGATTTTCAGTGTGCTCTTTTCATCTTTTCGCTATCTCCTGTACATTTAACAATGGAATTCCTGTTGCGCTTTGATTTGTTACCACACTAGCTTTTAATTTCACTGAAGGTTTTTTTGACTTTCCTATATGCTGAGCCAGTCCTTCTGACAATCATTTCTTTTTAGTTTTCTTCTCATTTTACATGCCGCCACTTTATCTTAGCTTCCCTACACTTCCTATTTATCTCATTCCTCAACATCTGGTATTTCTGTATTCCTGAATTTCTCTGACCATATTTGTACTACCTTCTTTCAGTTCTTCTGTTACCCATCGTTTCCTTGCAGTTACCTTCTTTCTCTTTCCAAATTCCGTAATTGCCTGATTTAGAGATGTCCATTGCTCTTGAACTGTACTCCCTACTGAGATATTCCTTTTTGCTGTATCTAGCGCCTTAGAGAACCTCAAGCGTATCTTTTCATTCCTTAGTACTTCTGTATCCCACTTCTTTGCCACTGATTTTTCCTGACTAATCTCTTAATCTTCAGCCTAGTCTTCATGACCACTACTTTGTGATATGAGTCTATATCTACTCCTGGACACGTCTTACAATCCAGTATCCGATTTTGGAATCTCCGTCTGACCATGATGTAATCTAACTGAAATCTTCTCGTATCTTTTTTCCATTTCACCTTCTCCTCTGGCGATTCTTGAACAGCGTATTCGCTATTGCCAGCTGAAATTTGTTACAGAACTCAATTAGTCTTTCTCGTCTCTCATTCCATGTTCCAAAATCATATCCTCCTGTAACCTTTACTTCTACTCCTTCCCCTACAACTGCATTCCAGATTTTCATCTCCCTTTACGTACATTATTACCGTTTCAGTAACCTCCTATACTCTATCTATCTCTTCTTATTAATCTTGCGACGTCGGCATATATACTTGAACTATCGTTTTCGTTGTTGGTTTGCTGTCGATTCTGATGAGAACAACTGTGTCACTGACCTGTTCCAAGTAACAAACCCTCTGCCCTATCTTCCTGTCCATAACAAATTCTTCACCCGTTGTACCATTTTCTGCTGCTGTTGATACTAACCTACACTCATCTGACCAGAAATCCTTGTCTTCTTCCCGTTTCAATTCACTGACTCCTAATTTACCTATTTTGAGGCTTTACCTTTCCCTTTCTGGTTTTCTAAGTTTCCTACTACGTTCAAGCTTCTGACATTCCACGCCCAGACACGTAGAACGTTATTATTTCGTTTGTTATTGAATCTTTTTCTCATGGTCACCTCTACTTCGGCAGTCGATTCCCGCTGGTCCGAATGGCGATAATTCCGTAATCTTTTGCCAATGGAGAGATCACCACGACACTTTTTCAATTACAGGTCAAATATCATGTAGATAGACAATATGTATTTTTAGTGTAACGATTGCCATTGCCTTCTGCATTCTCGTGCCGTTAATTACTGGTGATTGTTCCGCCATTAGGGCGGTTTCCCGCCTCATGGAAAGAGTGTATCTTGAACCTCTGTCCACTCCTCTGGCCTCTTTGACAAGGCCGTTGGTAGTATGAGGGTGACTTCTTATGTTGGAGGTCTTCGGCTGCCAATTCTGTTAATGGAAATGTAATCGGTGGCGGGTTTCGAACCGGGGACCGAAGACATTTTTAGTACAAAATATAAACATTGCGCAAGACCACAGACTTTACACGCAAAAAACACTCGCTGTGAGAAGTTCTTTACTACGCAGTGACAGTGACTTCAGGACTTTGATATATTGCTAGTTGTTTCTTAACATTGTTTTTTGAAGATGTGTATGATTCTCCATGTGGTAACATGCCCTGTTACCAACTCCGCCGTCCGGCCCTGTGCGACACTACTTCTGGGTAGTCACACTCTAGACACGCTGTGGGCTGCAGCCAGCAGTCCACCGGGGTTCACCAACTAGCACCTCCTGCTGTTCAGGACTGTGCCAATAGTTGGGGGCACAACAGACTACCTCGCGAGTCTGCCGACAGCTGTGCGCGCTGGCGTCTTCTCATTGGTACCTCCCGCTATTGAAACCAGCACTGCCAGCTCTACAGCCGTGTCGTCCGCCCCTTGTTACTACTGAGGAACCTTGCATCACTGCACGACTTGTGTATATCACTAGATGTTTTAGGATCTCTCTCGCACGGAACGACCCAGTGGTTAGTATACTAGACTTGCATTCGGGAGAGTATCGGTTAAAAACCTCATTCGGCCATCCAGATTTAGGTTTTCAGTGATTTCCTTAAATCTCTCCAGGCAAAGGTTGGGATGATTCCTTCAAAGGGGTACGGCCGATTTTCTTCCCCGTCCTTGACACTGTCTGAGCATGTGCTCCGTCACTAATGACCTCTATGGCGAAGGAACGTTGAACCCAATCTTCCTTCCTCCCTTCCCACGGAACGCCCTTTGGGCTACTAGGCATCGCACAAAACTCTGGACATGGGCATGAACGGGGACTTTTCTTCGGACTGTTCTTCACACTGTCTGTAGTAGGAAGTATCCACTGTACTTGTGTTGTTGAATAAACCCGTTGCTGACCTGAGAGTTCGTATGGTGTCTAAAATACACCAGTTCGGAAACAGGGAAAGTGCCAACCAGTAACTCAATTAATATTTGCCAAATGCTAATTCATCATTTCAACAGTATAGACCTGGCTGATACCATTGTAACATTAGTTTGTGAGAGCATGCATGGGCAACCGACTATTATGGAGTAAGATAATGGGTTACAGTTAGATGTATCTAAGCACCATGTTGTAGCATTTCTTCAGGATAATAGTGTACCAGAAATTCATAAGGAGTCCTTCATCCCAAGCAAACCCCTTTCTTCAGAAGCCGGATTAAGTTTTGAATATAAGAAATATGCGGCTGAAGTTTCAAAAACCCAAAAGAAGGTAAACCGTCCCTTTCATCGGTGAAGCACAAATATCGAAAATTTACTTCTGTGGCGAAGCTATATCGGTGGGAAAAGTGTATTCTCCATGGTGGCTCAAAACAAGATAGGTGTAATACACTGGTAGAGTTTGCAGAAACTAGTAGAAGATATGGGTCATCAATTAGTTAACCATGTTATTCATGTTCAGAATTGGACATTGCAGACGTGCAGGGAAGTATAGTCGGATAACTTCAAGGGGAGCCCAGAATGGCTGCTGAATTTTAGAGAGGCGGACTGAATTGTATCTCAGAAAATACTGTCGCTTATAAATACCATAAATGTTATAAATTATCTCGACGGGGTCAACCTTATCAAACTCCAACCGTAAAGGAGACCTTAAAACCACTAAATAAAATGTTACTGTTCTTGTCAGTTTGCGTATTAAGCTCGTAATGGAGTCTAACTCAGCCGATTGCTGTTTCAAGTTCTTCAAGCAGGTCGACTTTCTTCTCTAAATGTACCATCCCTTACTCGTCTTCTATGGCTGGTTGGGAACCACCATTCTGCCGTATTTTTTCAGTCTAAAAGCATCTGCATGCTCTCTACATCTTGTCGAAAATTTCCTGATTGTCCTATATATTTCGCTTCGCACGATTTATAAACTACTGCCTGTCTCTCGATTGACTTATCTTGTGGCCAGCGTTTTTAGACTACATTACAATAGCTTTTTACCGTGAACGCACACTTGACATCGTATGACCCAAAAATGTTCAGGTTAAGTTTGATAATACTTTTAATATACTACTTCCGATAACGGTAATACCTTCTGCAACGGTTTCCTTAGATCTTTTATAAGGATGGCGTCCGCACAATAATTGTGCACAGATTAATCATTGGTATGGTGTCTGTCCATGTCCTCGGAACATCTTTGGAAGCTTATGGAACGGCTGAATGCTCAATGCAGTCTGTGAGAGCCTTACATATGTTCACTAACTAGCGATGGACGGAGGGGCCCTCGAAGTGACCGGTGTTTGCTGCCATTTTGAAAGTAAGACTAGGACTTCATGCTCAAATAATTTTATTTGTTTTTGTATTTTGACCTTGAGCACTTTTGTCGTTCATGTTCTGTAGATCTAACTTAGACATCCTGAAGATAGGAGCTTCAATACTGAAAAGCTTTGTTACGGATTGTGTTTCAAATGTAAGTCTGCAGGCGTCCGTGGCCATTGTCACTAATGTTAAAATCTTCTAGGTTGTTAGGCCGCATCATATTTCATCTACGATAATCGATGGCTCGACCTCTCGGGATCTTTTTCAGGATCTTCTGGTGTCCAATACTGCTAGAACAGCTGATCGAAGCAGAGGGGTCGAATCGTCGGTTATTTTAGAGGAAATAAGACGCTGCTTAACAACCGTGAAGATTTTAACTTTTGTGTTTCTAATATTGCTGGTTGTATGATACAATGTAACGATTGCTTTAACAGCCGCTGCCTCAGATGCTTGAAATGGACAATATCAGCGAGTCCGGTAGCGATATTTAAAGATACCGATACCGCTTCCCTTGGTAACGCTTTCCCAGACGTCCAGCTGGGCGGCGGCGGTGCCGTGACATGAGGCTTCAAAGCGCTGTAGATGCATCGGCTGATGATGTTGTCTCCTCCAGCAAATGGAAAACAGACTGAGTCTTGTGGGACAGTGGTCAGCCGTTCGGATGTTGAGTTGATGCCGCGGGATTGACACGGTGTTACCTTGGACGGAACTTCAGCAACTGCATTTATAGTAGATGTTCACAAGGTCTCCGCTCCCGGTAGCTGAGTAGTCAGCACGACAGAATGTCAGTCCTAAGGGCCCGGGTTCGATTCCCGGCTGGGTCGGAGAATTCCTACGCTCAGGGACTGGGTGTTGTGTTGTCCTAATCATCATCATTCCATCCCCATCGACGTGCAAGTGGCCGAAGTGATGCCAAAACGAAAGACTTGCACCCGGCGAACGGTATACCCGACAGGACGCCCTGGTCACACGACATTTATTTGTCCGCCCCTGCTAGCTGAGTAGTCAGCGCGACGGAATTTCATACCATTCGGCCCTGGTTCGATTCCCAGCTGAGTTGGAGCTTTTCTCCGCTCAGGTCTGGGTGCGGTGTTGTCCTCGTCATCATCATTTCATCCCCATCGACACGCAAGTCGTCGAAGTGGCGTCAACTCGAAGGACTTGCACCAGGCGACCGGTCTACCCGACGGGAGGCCCTAGCCACACGGCACTATTATTCACAAGGTCATCTGCATATGAGTTGGAGTTCGAGCTATGCGAGTTAAAACTGAACATTGAGTGGAAGATGTTATACTTGCCGACCCAGATAATTCACCATCGAGATCACGACTGTGTGTGCGCTTGAATGGGCTACGTGTTTTAAAGGACAACAGGCGCAAAGAGTAGTGCAGGTGTCATCCTGTAATTTGGCCGAATTTCACCGTATTGCTTGTACACTTCCAAGTTATAAGCGAAGGACTGCGCAGACAAATAAACTGTGAGGGTTACAGTTTCATATGCAAACATTTGTCAGCTTTGGTATTAATGTATGTCACCGATTAATCTTGTTTATAAGTCTGAAGGGGTTTTAGAGCATACTGCTAAAGTCTATATTGCGAATGATATACACTCTGGCTAGACGGTTCGCCAGTTTTTGCGTTTTGGCATCGATGGAGAGTCGTTAAGTATCGTGTAACAACGTTGATGGCTATTGGTCAAGGTTTTGAAAAGAAAATGCGTATATAAACAGCCTCCTTTGCTTTCTGTTTCTGCTTTAGATTGTTTTAAAACGAAATTGATTTACTAACTCTACTCTCTGTTGAGATTAGTGTTCTGTTGTCCGTAGAGAGAGAGAGAGAGAGAGAGAGAAAGTGATTTTGGCTGATCTATGTATCATCTCGAGGAAGGTGGTCCCGAACCCGGTTGCTGCCACTGTCGCAGATGCGAATCCTGCCTCGGGCATGGATGTGTGTGATGTCCCTAGGTTAGTTAGGTTTAAGTAGTTCTAAGTTTAGGGGACTGGTGACCTCAGATGTTTAGTCCCACAGTGCTTAGAGACATTTGAATTTAGAGGAATGTCCTTTCGAAATCATATTGTGGCAAAACTGTTTTAACCTTTTAATGTCTTTTATTTATCCAAGAATTGGTAACTCTTGCTATTTGTGTCACAGTTAAGAATAGCAGTTTAGTCCACGGAGCCCACGACGCAGCATTTCAACTCCATTATTTGGTTTTCAGATCGAGTGAAAGCACATAATGGTTTGTTTCATTTTAATACAGATTACTACTATTTCTTATGTGCGTTTTGGGTTACTGAAGAGTGTAATTCCCTGTACATCATAATTAACCTGTTTCAGACAGCCCACTCCATTCTGGAAGGCTTGATCCTGCGGTTATCCTGAAGTTAATATGAGCTGTTGGAGTCCATAAATAAACTGTGTGTAATTTAATGATTACAGTGATCTAGAGGAAAATAATTGGTTCCCTTGGTGGCCCTTGTTGTTGGTTTTAATTTTTTAAGTCAGCCGTTTTCATTGCAATTATACGATAAAGCAAAATCTAATAGAAGTATGTACATATTTAATGCTCGATGTGGTCGCCTCATTATTGAGGTAGCTCAGTTAGAGCTGTTTACGTTATAAGAAAACTGTTAACTTCGTAAAATTAATTAATGGTTGTGGTGCATTTCTAAAAATTTCGAATTATTTTGAAAGTTGTTTATATAACTTTCAAGATCGTTGATTACATTTATCTTTCAATGAAGGACATTGAGCATATTGACTTGTTTAGAATTTATTTACTCTCGACCTATTTGTAATATTCCAAATTAACTTTCAGTGCGTGTTGTACCATGTAGAAGATAAATTCGGTAAAATCGAAAAAATACGTACTGCATTATTTTGACACTTCTATACACCGCCAAGTTTCATTAACAACGTTTACTTACACACGGGAATGCGCCCTTGTCTGTGGCACCCCTAAAAACTAATACGATGAGCCGTGCTCTAGATGTTCACCACTAATTTTGATATCAGATTCTAAACAGCTTTCTTTCTGTATGTTTAGGCCCTTATCTACATCCGAAAAGATCTGCCACTCGTTTCAACCTAATATAAATTTGGTCTAAATCTTTCTGCAAATCCTTAGGAACATCCGACTGCGATACTTTCCTCTGAGGACGGCGTCTGTCAATGGTATTGTACTTGAAGAGACTGTCGACAGTGGCGTTTCTGAAGGAATAGGTCGTCAAGGAACAGCATGACTATTCAGTAATGAAGACATGGAATGGATTTACGAGCGTGTTCAACGTTGCAGCTAGCAGGGCGCAAGTTGCAAACTGTTGAGGATTAAAGCTGTGAAGCTGGCCGGGACTGCGCGCCGCAACAGCTCTCCTGCCTTCATTACGCGGGGTGAGGGTTGCGGGCTGGGTGCTGGGGTGGGGTACTCGAGCAGCCATGGCTAGCGGCTCGTGAGGCAGGTCCGGACAACAGGTCGATACGCGAGCGCGCAACAGGCGGCCGATTGCTGTACGAGGAAACGGAGCGGCGTTCTCGGCTTGGCAGTGAAATACCGTCGGCTTTCTGTAAGTTACAACGGCTTTTTTTCCACTTAGTCCCTCTTAGCTCCTTACTCTTATTATCAATACTGTTCCTGTGAGTTGTTTCGATCCCTGAATGGCAGTTCTACAACCTTTCCAAAATACTTTTGGTGAGCCAAGAAAAATTTAAATTGCTTTGAAGTGATACATCATTTTCGTCGGATGTATTCCAGGTTCTAACCCTCCCATTAGCGTACACAGGAAGTTTGAATTACGCTAGGTTCTATTTACGACAGAGTAGCTCCAAATGGCACCTCATTGTGTTATGGAGATAAACCACGCAAGTAAGCATAGTATTACTGAGTGTGTTTGTGATGGTTTACTTAGTGATATTTATGACGAAGCCAGATCAGTCTTTAGTCCTGTGAACGTCACTTTGACCGACGATGTATCTTACCGAATATCAAGGGAAGAGGACATGGTAGGCGAGGAGAACTCAATGCAGTAATAGTCTTTACAAACTCCTTCAACTCTGTAATCGGAAATGAAGAATGGACGGAGAACGTAGTGCATATCATATCTTGAAAATCCTGAGCAGAAGAATCCACAGCAGGACTTCTAACTTTGTCATTTAGTAAAATTCTTGCGAAACTGAAATAATTGTAACAGCACGTACTACAATGCTACTGACATCTGCAAATAAATGTTACGGCAGGACCAGCTGAACCGATGATCTAGTTTGATTATAAGCTTGGTTGGCCGGCATGAGAAACTACAAGATGACTACAGCATTATTCGCACATCAGTTTAAGATGAGGAAAGGGGTCTTAATATTTACTATATGAATGACAGACCATTGGTAATAGCACTTAGATATATACAGCCTTAATTTCTAAGGACAAAACAAAAAGATGAAGCAACCAAACATATTATTATTTTAAACAAAAGAGTCACATTGAGCAACAATGAGAATATGGATGCTGTGTTGATATGAGGAACCTTAGCACTCCTCCCCCCCCCCCCTTCCCACATTTCTGATTTAGATTTTCATGAAAGTAAAATAGAATCATAAAACTGAGTTAAAAGACTAAAATTGTAAGGGCGAAAGCTCTTTTGGCCCCTTCTGTATCGTACAGTGTTCACCAACATTTGCATCTAATATCAATAGAAAATTAGCCAGCATCTTTCTTGCAGTCTTCGGGATTAACAACAGTCTCTCAAATTTTTCGTAAACTACATGACATTACTTTCTTCTAGAGATGATTTCTTGTTTTTCTGTTACCAAATGCTGCCTTAGAATACATTCAAAGTATTAGCTTCCAACATGATTTAGAAAATAGAAAAAAGAATGAAGGAAGCCTCTCCTCGTTTTCTTATTCTCTAGAGGAAGAAATACAATATTTAAAACAAAACCTTTTTCATACTAAAGTTTTCGAACAATAGGAGAACTATAGCGCTGAATATCGGTTCAACGATTAAACATTAGCAGAAATGAGAGTAGCTTAAATATTAACGTGTACGGATTTTACAAAATATTATTTGAAGGTTATTTTTTTCAATTTTGCAATGTAATGACAATAAGTCACATTCTATGAATCAGACTGTTTTGCGCCATATGAGAATTGCATATTTGCACGCCTCATGGGCTTATTCAAAGCTGCTCCTTGTCACGATTATCCTCTTTGCATTTGAACTACACAAACGTGCTCTCACGATACGACGAGAGTAGCAGCATCGAAAGAGCCGACCTGGACATGCTTTGATAGCGATAATTGTTAATGACCTGTTCGAGAAAGGAATGGACCAGAGTTTGAATCCTGAACCAGTATACAATTATAGATGGTCACATAGAATCATCAAGTTAGTCCTCACAAAAAATTCTATAAACGTTTCTTAAATCAGTTCTGAAACTGAATGCAGATATTTTGTAATGCATGACATACGTAAGCCAGCTGTAGAATACTATTGCAGTTTATTCGATAAGAGAAATATTCTATAAAACCAAAGAAATTGACTGCTATCATGACATAGATACTTCAGTCTCGTAATTACGTTACAAGTCCTCAGAATACAGACTTCCACGTCCTGCAGTTCTTTCAAAATAACCAGGGGCCAAAATGTTTTCTTTTTAGATAAATTCCTCTAGCTCCGTTAATGTATTTCTTTATTTATTACTCCTTTCTAAAAAATTTTTAGCCACGTTGACTGTTGACACCCTGCAACTGCATTTTTTTTATTTACATGGACACTGAATGTTGTTGTACAAGTTCAAAGTTTTGTTAAGAGAAATTTACAGAATGTTAACTTTTATTAATTTTCTGCCCTTTGTAGTCTGACAGTGTGTATCAAGCACTACTCCGCCTTTAATCTGAACTACAGATTTGATAATGACATTAAATAAGTAAAGAAATACACTAACTGAACTAGGCAGTTTTAGTCCAGAAATATCCACAATGATGACAAACCCATTCAGGAAATATGTTTCTTTTAATAAAAACTGAAAACTACACTCCTGGAAATTGAAATAAGAACACCGTGAATTCATTGTCCCAGGAAGGGGAAACTTTATTGACACATTCCTGGGGTCAGATACATCACATGATCACACTGACAGAATCACAGGCACATAGGCACAGGCAACAGAGCACGCACAATGTCGGCACTAGTACAGTGTATATCCACCTTTCGCAGCAATGCAGGCTGCTATTCTCCCGTGGAGACGATCGTAGAGATGCTGGATGTAGTCCTGTGGAACGGCTTGCCATGCCATTTCCACCTGGCGCCTCAGTTGGACCAGCGTTCGTGCTGGACGTGCAGACCGCGTGAGACGATGCTTCATCCAGTCCCAAACATGCTCAATGGGGGACAGATCCGGAGATCTTGCTCGCCAGGGTAGTTGACTTACACCTTCTAGAGCACGTTGGGTGGCACGGGATACATGCGGACGTGCATTGTCCTGTTGGAACAGCAAGCTCCCTTGCCGGTCTAGGAATGGTAGAACGATGGGTTCGATGACGGTTCGGATGTACCGTGCACTATTCAGTGTCCCCTCGACGATCACCAGTGGTGTACGGCCAGTGTAGGAGATCGCTCCCCACACCATGCTGCCGGGTGTTGGCCCTGTGTGCGTCGGTCGTATGCAGTCCTGATTGTGGCGCTCACCTGCACGGCGCCAAACACGCATACGACCATCATTGGCACCAAGGCAGAAGCGACTCTCATCGCTGAAGACGACACGTCTCCATTCGTCCCTCCATTCACGCCTGTCGCAACACCACTGGAGGCGGGCTGCACGATGTTGGGGCGTGAGCGGAAGACGGCCTAACGGTGTGCGGGACCGTAGCCCAGCTTCATGGAGACGGTTGCGAATGGTCCTCGCCGATACCCCAGGAGCAACAGTGTCCCTAATTTGCTGGGAAGTAGCGGTGCGGTCCCCTACGGCACTGCGTAGGATCCTACGGTCTTGGCGTGCATCCGTGCGTCGCTGCGGTCCGGTCCCAGGTCGACGGGCACGTGCACCTTCCGCCGACCACTGGCGACAACATCGATGTACTGTGGAGACCTCACGCCCCACGTGTTGAGCAATTCGGCGGTACATCCACCCGACCTCCCGCATGCCCACTATACGCCCTCGCTCAAAGTCCGTCAACTGCACATACGGTTCACGTCCACGCTGTCGCGGCATGCTACCAGTGTTAGAGACTGCGATGGAGCTCCGTATGCCACGGCAAACTGGCTGACACTGACGGCGGCGGTGCACAAATGCTGCGCAGCTAGCGCCATTCGACGGCCAACACCGCGGTTCCTGGTGTGTCCGCTGTGCCGTGCGTGTGATCATTGCTTGTACAGCCCTCTCGCAGTGTCCGGAGCAAGTATGGTGGGTCTGACACACCGGTGTCAATGTGTTCTTTTTTCCATTTCCAGGAGTGTATATCCCATGTATGTTTAGCACAAGTGCAAAACATTCATGGAAGAGTTCAGTGGTGGACTTGCAACTTAGTGATTTGGAAGGAATAATTATGTCAAAAGATTGCATTTTTCATAGTGTGTATCATTTCATAACCACTTCTGTTTAGCACTTACCTATAAGTGTGTACACAATATAGTTGACAATAGCTACTGTTTATATCAGTGCATGCGTAGTGATTTTATGGCATGGAGCTAGTTTCATCCCTTTCATCATGTAGCACAAAGGCTGCTGCAGTTCTGTTCCACGGTACGGGAGAGAGCTGGGATCGAGAACGGTGATGCACCAGCGCCATCCGTAGGCTACGAGCAAATACCTGCGCTGACTGATAGGCAGTGTGTTGTGGAGTGACACAACAGTAGCAGAGCCTCCTGAAGGGCCAAGTGATGGGTGACAGCTAATAATACGAGCGTTCATCCCCGAAAGCTAGGAATACGGAAAGTCTGGAGTGTCATGATATGTGGAAGTCCTTTCATTAAAGTTTCTTGATGTGAGAACTCATAGCAGTGGCGAGTTTTTGAGTTACCTCTTCTCCGTAGTGACTGAAGCTTAATATTGGTACCAGGATAGGATTGTGATTATGTTCACTTTATATGGTGGTACACAGTACGAACTTTGATTTGTGGTATTGAAAAAAACTTCGATCGCAGTACAGAGAACCAACGATAATTGTGACATAACATTTAGTGGTACACAGAACGAACGTCGATCGTGGTATAAACATCGAACATCGTGTGAACTAAAATCGCGCCCTAACCTAGAAGAAGTACACAGGACGATGAAGGTGGGTACACAGAACAAATGAAAATCATGTCGCTTCCTCATATGCTGAAATTGTGTTTTGCTTTAAGTGGGTACAAGAAAAGAACTTTTGCATCTTGAACCAAGAAACACCTCCGTGTGGACTATGTAGCCATCGTTAGGCTTTTTAAGTCTGCATGGGCTCAAGTTCCTTTTATTATGGAAGTAATTGGGATGCCATTGCATGACGTTTGTCTGTGTGTTGCGGGTGCGTCTTCTGTTTCATTTAGGGCAGGTCAAGCAACACACTGGTGGTTAAAATACGATCGCCAGAACCACGAGGAAATTAGCAAGACGTACACAATCTGCATCACTGAAAGGCGCTAAGAAAATCGAGGAGGAGCATCTTCTGAGTACTGAGTTTACTACCCTAGAGGAGAAACTACCAACCGTAGATGAGATAGTTAATGACCCTGTATAGGAATTGAGAGCTAAGAAAGTGTGCAAAACTTGAAATGCAGGTTAATCATATTCACTGTCACCCAGTCACAGGGATCGTCCATGCATTAAATAATGAGAACGCCAGACGGTGTGAAAATTTTGAGGTATAAATTGGGGCAGGACAATAACAGAAGATAGAATACTTGGATGCCTTAAGACAGGTACTTCTTGATGGACAGGTTGATAGCCTAAAAGGAGACAACAATATAGCTAAGGACCAGATCACAGTTCTATAGGTTGATAACATCGCTGATGTAAGGGAGAAGCAGAGAGAAGAAAACTGTAGGTTGAAACATGAAAATGAGCATCACAAATACATAGGGAGTAAACAATCACCACCGATCTATGCTACAGTAGAAGCTGCTGCACCAGATCGATCTCGAAAACACAATAGAGTTGTAATTATGGAAACACAGGAGAAGAAAGATTGATAAGGATTTTTAGAGAATCTTTGTGACGCTTCAGACAGTCTAAGTCTATTTGAAAAAAGAAAACCACGTGTGGAAATCTATTACGTGCCTACTACATATAAGGATGATTAGTTCCCAGATGAACTGTATGAGTTACACTTACCAGAACACACTCCTAGCGGGCAATTTACAAATGAAGAAAACCTGAGATTTAAAACCAGAGCATGAAATAAGTGTTTTAAAAATAACATTATAGTGGTACGTCTCAGTGTAAGAAAGCAATTATTCAGTCATAATTGATTATATTTAGGTTTCAATTCTCTTGGAGTCAAATATTACAATGTTCATTGTGATCTGGGACATGATGTGGAGAGTTGCAGAGACCTAATTATTTTTGGAATCTGTGGGGAAGAAGGACATAAAGAAGAAGTACGCCCACGACCAGAGAAAAAGTAGGATGCATTCTGAGTAAGAAACAAGTAGAGACATGTACCAAAAGTAGAAAGACGGAGTGTTTAACTTACAATACCTGGACAAAATTTTTTAAATGAAACTTCCTCCATTTCAGTGTATAGATAGTTTATTCTATTGTACAATCGTGATTTCGGACTTTGACCATTTTCATTTTAAAATATGAATAATTTTTTTCTGTCCTATATAATGTTAAACATTCTCTGGTCCACTGTATTTTCTTGCTTATTTGTATGTATATATTCACTGCTGTACTTGAAAATGGCCAAACGCCTAAATCATCACTGTACACTCTATACAGCTGAATGGGGAACTGTCATTTAAACTGAAATACATGACTGTTGCCCCAATCTACGTTAAAATTATCTTACACAACAGACTAATTGAGGAGACCTCGAACTGTAACACGAATCCCAATCAACACACGTAGTATGTTCTTACTACAGATGCGCACATTTTCACACCTATGATGGAGAAACTATCAGCATCCCAAAGAACTAGAATCCAGTGCAACGCCGCAGAATGCCGATGGCAGCAAGATGATTTTTTTTTTTTACGGCAGGACATAATTAATTGTTAGATGAAGTAACATCATTAAAATACGCGCAGATCATCGAGGACATCTATTTTATTCATAAAGATTATCTGGATCAAATGTGTAGTATAGGTATAGTAGATACGTTAGCTGCACGTATGCTAAAATGTAAACTCTTACAATTGACAACATTACAGAATGTGCTACTTTTAATGCTTTCAGACACTCTGGCTGCAATTATGAACATTAAATTTTACTGTGTCTTACAAGCAACAGAAGTATATTTTCCCTCTGGAAACCTGAGGTACACTTTTGTTAACATTCAACCGTTTGATCATATGAAAGTGCTGCCAACTGTTAGGCATCAATATGAAAATATTATCAAGTCAACGTAGCAGTGCACTGCAGTTTGTGACCGTCATAATACACAAATGTGGCTGGTTCACTGTATTCCAGAGTATAACTGAATACTGTTGTTATAATTTTGCATGGTAATTATTGAATGATCATTTTACTGTTTACTACAACAGAGAATATTTCGTAAGTATATTCGTTCATTAAATGAAACCAAGTGCACAAAGTATGTTTTCAAAACGGGTACATCTTTCTGTATAAACCTTTCATCTAATATCATCAAGAAATCACCTCTGAGTATTATCATTTTCTTCCCCCAGAAAAAATTCAGGTCTGAAAGGAATAGAACTGGAAGAATTGTATCACTAACTAATTGAGAGAGCCGGAGAGAGAGACGCAAATTTTCACTCTGATACACACAGTTCGCTCAAAAATGCTGTAAGTAGGATAAATAAATAAAAGATAAATAAAAAGATAATTAAAAAGATAAATAAAAGATAATTTAAAAAAGCAGACAAAAGAACTCCACGCAGGCTCACCTCCATGTGATGCTAAAGTATCCGCGGCCTCAATTTCGTAGCACAGTTCTGCTGGATGGTGGGGACAGTGGATACTGCGCAAGAGGTGTGTGTGGTGAATTAAGGTCTGCCAAAAGTAGTAAGACGGCCGACCCCAGTAGTCAAAATGCAGCTTTTTTTTTAAGCAAGAAACGCAGCTTGCCCTTGGAGAGTACAAACTGGGGCAGTGTTTTGCCTTGTGAGTGTCTTTTGCACACAGCGCTTCACAAGTGCCACCAGTTCAGAATCTGCTCCCTGCGCAGCCAAACGTATCTTGCCAGCAACAGAGCAGGCAGTAGTGCTACATAGCATATTAGCATTGTGGGTCTATGCGAAGTTGACAGCGTTCTTACACTGCCTGTTGGTTATTTTGTATGAAAGCTTCCTTTTTAGTTAATTATTTATTTTACCTGGCAATATTAGTGCCATCAGTTCCACTCTTATTTCTATGCAGGCGTTCTGTATACACTCCTGGAAATTGAAATAAGAACACCATGAATTCATTGTCCCAGGAAGGGGAAACTTTATTGACACATTCCTGGGGGTCAGATACATCACATGATCACACTGACAGAACCACAGGCACATAGACACAGGCAACAGAGCATGCACAATGTCGGCACTAGTACAGTGTATATCCACCTTTCGCAGCAATGCAGGCTGCTATTTTCCCATGGAGACGATCGTAGAGATGCTGGATGTAGTCCTGTGGAACGGCTTGCCATGCCATTTCCACCTGGCGCCTCAGTTGGACCAGCGTTCGTGCTGGACGTGCAGACCGCGTGAGACGACGCTTCATCCAGTCCCAAACATGCTCAATGGGGGACAGATCCGGAGATCTTGCTGGCCAGGGTAGTTGACTTACACCTTCTAGAGCACGTTGGGTGGCACGGGATACATGCGGACGTGCATTGTCCTGTTGGAACAGCAAGTTCCCTTGCCGGTCTAGGAATGATAGAACGATGGGTTCGATGACGGTTTGGATGTACCGTGCACTATTCAGTGTCCCCTCGACGATCACCAGTGGTGTACGGCCAGTGTAGGAGATCGCTCCCCACACCATGCTGCCGGGTGTTGGCCCTGTGTGCCTCGGTCTGGCGCTCACCTGCACGGCGCCAAACACGCATACGACCATCATTGGCACCAAGGCAGAAGCGACTCTCATCGCTGAAGACGACACGTCTCCATTCGTCCCTCCATTCACGCCTGTCGCGACACCACTGGAGGCGGGCTGCACGATGTTGGGGCGTGAGCGGAAGACGGCCTAACGGTGTGCGGGACCGTAGCCCAGCTTCATGGAGACGGTTGCGAATGGTCCTCGCCGATACCCCAGGAGCAACAGTGTCCCTAATTTGCTGGGAAGTGGCGGTGCGGTCCCCTACGGCACTGCGTAGGATCCTACGGTCTTGGCGTGCATCCGTGCGTCGCTGCGGTCCGGTCCCAGGTCGACGGGCACGTGCACCTTCCGCCGACCACTGGCGACAACATCGATGTACTGTGGAGACCTCACGCCCCACGTGTTGAGCAATTCGGCGGTACGTCCACCCGGCCTCCCGCATGCCCACTATACGCCCTCGCTCAAAGTCCGTCAGCTGCACATACGGTTCACGTCCACGCTGTCGCGGCATGCTACCAGTGTTAAAGACTGCGATGGAGCTCCGTATGCCACGGCAAACTGGCTGACACTGACGGCGGCGGTGCACAAGTGCTGCGCAGCTAGCGCCATTCGACGGCCAACACCGCGGTTCCTGGTGTGTCCGCTGTGCCGTGCGTGTGATCATTGCTTGTACAGCCCTCTCGCAGTGTCCGGAGCAAGTATGGTGGGTCTGACACACCGGTGTCAATGTGTTCTTTTTTCCATTTCTAGGAGTGTATTTCACATTGCATATAATGCAGTAAGCATGTTATACTAAATCTAGAAGAAGAAAATCACAATAGCACACATAAGGCAGACAAGCAAACAGTTAATATTCGTACATGGTGAACACACCAATAATACGTTTAGTTTTGGATCTCTTGGTATCAACTCGTGCGGGCTTTGTTGCAGTATAGAGCGAAAAAAATTTTGTAAATGAGATTTAGTGACGCATTTTCACCTGGAAGATAAGATTTTTAATTTCTAATGTTTATATTGTTAACTTTTGTGCTCTTTCCACCTGTGATCGTAGCAGCAGAGCGGTTCCGGACTGAAGCGCCTAGAACCACTCGGCTACAGTTGCCGCTGTTTAAGCATCACATATGATCAACAAGAATGAATAATACCATACGGAAGACCAACCTAGTGGTAGTTAAAGAAAGGACACCACATACAAGGTAGAAATTGGATACCACTGCACGCTGTTTATACTACTGCCATCTATTTTTATCTACAGTTCTCTCATCTCTCGAATGGGAGTGGGTCGATATGTCGACGGCAGCTTACATTCACCTTACCACAGCACTACTACAGCTCAACAAACAAACAAATATCAGCGACTTGCAACCACGAAATTCCATTGAGACAAATTATTAGTGCTAGAGATTGTCGTACAAAAGAGCAGCCAAGCATCTAAATAAAATTACTCTTTTAATTGAC
This sequence comes from Schistocerca cancellata, assembly GCF_023864275.1. Lineage (NCBI taxonomy): Eukaryota > Metazoa > Arthropoda > Insecta > Orthoptera > Acrididae > Schistocerca > Schistocerca cancellata. Next base: position 192,505,843 of record NC_064628.1, on the reverse strand, counting down.
CGATGATATCACATCAAAAACTCTCACTATCTCATCGAGAAATTGAGACAGATTCGGCCCAGATGAAATTTCATTGGTCCTGGATGTGGTCCCGCTATTTACAAAACTTCAGATGAAGGACGCACTGAAACTACTGGCAGAATATTTCCCTCTTGAAAAGATAAAGTTTTTCCGACATATTATGACGAGCACTTACGTCTTGTATGGCGGTAAATTTTATGAAATGATCGGCGAAATTATGGACCTCCGTTGTCTCCAACGGTGGCCAAATTATTTCTGGGACATCACGAAAAAAATACATGAAATCTGGCTCCCCTTCGTCCATCTTGATTTTATTGTAACACTGACTACACGTTTACGGTATGGTCACGCGACATGTAAGCTCTCGAGCATTTCCTTGAAAACATGAAAATCCTCCACCCAAACGTTTTGTTCACTGTCGAGACAGAGAAAGAAGCAAGATCTCCGTTTTCAAATGTTCTTGAGCAATATAAGTCGGATAGGCGCCTCGTCCCCTCTCATTAATTGAAGCCGACGCATTCAGATTCATATCTTAGCGGACAAAGTTTTATCATCAACACGTACTTTATATGCTAATTTCGGAATCCAAGAGGTCCTCATAAGAAAGAGATTTTGCTCTGTGTACCAATGTATTTAAAACCTCCCCCTTCTGAACTGTCCAGAAGAGAGCAGTTTTAAATACATTGGACACAGAGAATGTCTCTGACGAGGACAAATGGATTCCAAAATTAGTCATCCGACGTTAATGTTCCGAGAGAATGGCTATGGTTCACATGATATAAACTCAGCGCTATGCAAGACGAGGAAACGCGAAAATTTTGAACTCTCACTTGAAGAGTCACCCATGGTATTCCTTTCTTTCTAAGGCACCACAAACAGCAAAATATGTAGAGTTTTGGGGAAATGAGGTACAGCACCTATTTTCCGATTTCCGAAGAAGAGGAAGGAGATGCTACGGCTTCTTGAGGACAGTCTCGGCGTCAAGAACCTTGGGGATTCGTAACACCCCTAGTGACTGCGTAAGCAGTCACATCGCCGTACAGTTAGTGACTGCTTGCAGAACATCAACGGCATATAAAAAATCGAGAATTAGAGAAATCTGCAGTTTCTGACCACAGCCTTATGAACAAACACCAAATAATATTCGACGAATTAAAATTCTGCCACTCTTGTACATACTGAACCTGCCAGTGTAGCCGAGAGGGCTAATGCGCTGCTTCCTGGACTCGGGTAGGCGCGACGGCCCCGGATTGAATCCGCCCAGCGGATTAACGATGAGGGCTGGTGTGCCGGCCAGCCTGGATGTGGTTTGTAGGCGGTTTTCCACATACCGCTTGGTGAATACCGGGCTGGTCCCCACGTTCCGCGTCAGCTACACGCGTCGCAGACATTTGAAACACGTCCGCACTTTTTCACGATTTACACTAGACACAGAAAGTTGGGGTACACTGATTCCGTCCTGGGGGGTACGGGGTGGCGGCAGGAACGGCATCCGGCCATCCCTAACACTAACACTGCCAAATCCGCTGTAACCACGCCGACTCTGCGATCGCTGCGGGACTATGGCATAATCGAAAGAAAGAAAGAAAGAAAGATGCTTGTACATACTGAGATTCTGTAATTGAAGAGGCTGTTGAAATAAGAATGTGCGTAAAGAACTTCCACCGTAACAGCGGATATATTCTTAGAGGTGCATGGAAGCCAGCTCTCGATGCAGAGAGGTAGCACAGACATTCATAGCTGTGTTTACGCTACTACAAGTGCGGTGGCGCCACCAGCGCAGACCTTGACACCATCTGCGACAGCATTACGGTACTGTCGACCAATCCGAAATCGTCTACGGTTTATATAAGGCCAAAGTTGCAGCAGTTGAGACAGCCAGTTGCTCCTGACGAAGATGATGGTAATCGTCGAAAGCTCGAGGTTTAACTCTAAATTGAAAGAGCAACAAGTTCGAAAATGTTTTATACACAAGTGCTGTCTCGAAAGATTTTGTTCTCCTATGATCACTTCTTCTTCATAAATTTCATATTGGCGCGTTTATGGCACAGCCCATCTTCAGAATGGCAAATAGGAATACCATCTGTATGAAACAGAGCATGACGTCACATGCATACGTCCTCACCATCAAATGTTCAATAATTTAGATATCCGCCAATGGCATGTGCATGTACGAAGTTACACTGACTTCGCACAATGTATTTTGGGTGCGTCACTTTTCTGTTATGCAGTATTTCTGAACATATCTACAGATAGTTCAATAAAATCGAAAATCAGTAGGCTATTTTAATCGTTTTTGTTATACAACTCCTTTAAATTTTTTTATTATAACTTTACAAAACTTCTGGTCATTCCGTTTTATCACACTAAATAGTTCTTTCCTTCCAGGGATCTGCGGATTGTGCTTCCTACATTTACAGTATGTTATAAATTTGCAGTAAATTGTTATTAGTTCACTACAGCTTCATGAAAATTTACTTTACCTTACTTTAGTTTAGTTTGGAACCGAGGTGATCTTAAATTTCTAGTTATGAGCGCAAAATGAAACGAAGAAGTCTCCTCTTTAATATTTTCTCGACCCAACCAGAGGCAGGTAGCCGAGAATGACTCTCCCGGATGACGGATGATTATGGAGGAAGAGGTTCTACAAAAGATGCGTCGGAAGACATGAGCGGAAGAGACGTGTCTCGACAGAAACCTCTCAGTAAAGTATGGAGGTGTTACGTGAGGGCTGCGCGAGGACACATTTGAATAATCCTCGTCGAGGATTCTACAGGCACCGAACATCAGGCGCTCTGTAGGAAAAGCTGCAACAACGCCGTACGTCACGTATTAATGCTGCATCGACAGCGAGGCCTGGATTTTGTAAGCCCATAAGTAGATTTGATGCCGCTGATTGACACCGACCTCCACAACTCTAGCTCCGATGCTTGTTGTTGTACTGCAGTAAATTTTGTGTAGGAGAAGAGGCGTTAACGTATGGGTTATCTCTTGGTCATTGTCGGAAGAATAGCCTTGGTAATGCTTATCACGGTAACAGGGTTAATAATGGATGCGATATTGTAGATCGATGTGAGCTTATACTGTTAAGTTCCAGCAACGAAATAATCTCTATGAGATTTGTGTGCAGGGCTTGTCGTTGCTAACATGCGCCAATGACGAGGGTACGCCTTGTAACAAAACCGTTCACTGTGCATCGTTAGTTATGTAAAAATTATCATAACTTTTGAAACTTGATACTCGACACTTTCCCTCTATCTGCTGTGCACATATCTTATAGCATCTGTAATTTGAACTCATTTAACTTATCATTTCTGTTATTAACTAAAATGGGAAAATATTGACATTGTTCCGAGAATTTTTATACACTCTTCCAATTTGGTTTTGTTGTCTTGGTTATAAAAGATAAATATTTACTGAAACAAGCGAACTCACGAAGTGAATACATGGGCTCAATATGTTTTACATGTAAATTTATTCCTGAAAATATTCTTTGCTTCGTTTCTCCATAATGTTTCCTTCAAGGTACCTCGTACAAGCTCTGTGGCGTTTCGGTGTATCGTACATTAACTCTTATACCGCGACTTTCCGCTGAAACTATTTAATTAAGCGAAAAATTCTCTTCCTGTCGAGGACTAAATCATCGATTTAGGACGGTTTTAGGATAATAAATTAGCCGTATCCGCAGATTATCCTATTTGACGCACTTGCAAGCGCTGCAGCGAAGCACAGAAAATTGAAATGTGTAAAGGAATATTAAGGACGTTTATGTTTGAAGAACGATCAGCAACAAACTTTAAAGGATTATAGTTTTCAATGTATCCATGTCCCTTTATACCCAGTAATACATTGCACATAGTTCAGCAATGTGCCTCCCAGTATCATCAGGCCTCTCATGCTGCCGTTCATCGTTTTCAAAATATTACGCTAGATGGCGATAGAAAGACGAAAGAGCGTACGAAATTTTATCAGGTTCACATACTGGTAGCATCAAACATCCGAGGAGCTTGACGAAGGATAGATGTAATAAATTCGAACCTTGCACGTGAAACCAATATAATAATTACTTCACAAACTAATGATGGACAGACGTTTTCATGATCGTTCTCACACAAGCATGGACGCAGCATGTCACATGTCTTTGTGACTGCAGTTAAAACGAAAGTACTTAGTCTGCGCATAAGGCTGCCAAAGCGCATAAAGTACTGCAAAATTGTAAGAGTTGTGTGTAATTATCTGCAAAGAAGTAAGCTCGTTTTTCAATTTTACCGAAAGAAATTTAGCAGATCCTTAGTTTATAGCACAGCCTTGTGGAAGAAAAGTCAGTTGGTCGTATCGCCTTGCTCTGTCAACACGAAAGTTGTTGCAGATTATATTTTGAATATCGGTTTGAATCGATATCCATTCCCGCTGGCGGTGCTGGTTATAAGAAATGCTATGGAGTAAACTCGCCTCTAAACAGTAGCGAAGAGCTCTTATATAAGATCCGTGAGAGATATATTTTATATCTCCAGCATACTTTTACAAAAAGTCTAAATCCTATAAACGGCAAAAACGATGCTGCTCTAATAGTGGTTTGTAATAGAAACGAGGAACCTCTCTAATATCTTTCCGAAGAAGAGACATTGGGATGTCTCTTTTAATAGGTAACTTATACACTGTGTAGTATACGCTGTCTAATATAGCGAACGATAAGGTATTGGAGAAATATGACGCACGTATAAATTAATCGACGATATCTCCTATGCACCGTCATGCTGCAAAATATCCAAACGACCTGAATTGCGTTCCACCTGATTTGCATGCAGCCCAAATAATGTAACTGTCTTGCAGCTTCTCTAATCCACTTTCGGCACAGTCATTCGACTAGGCAAAATTGTTTCTCAAAACTAAATTTCTTGCAACTAAGAAATGTTTCAAAGACATGAGTCCCAAAGTTCGAAGCTCATTCGAAGTATACTTGTTCTCTAAAACATTTTCTAACCGACTACAGATCGTCGTTTGTGTAAACTGGTTGATGAACAATGCAGTTAGAAAACAACAATTAACAGCGTCAAGTGCACTGTGGAAACCTCACCATCAACAATGCAACACGAGCATTTTCACAGTATTCATGAATACAAGTGGATCTAAGTGCATTTTGGAAATCACCTAACACCCTTGTTATCTAACACAAGGCAACATTACAAATAATTAGCAGTTGGTTGTGCATATGTTTAAACTTTAAAAGACATGACCAACTGTTTTCTTCGATTAAAATCCAGTATCTGTAAGTAATGCAATCAAAGAAAATCTTTCGACTTAACTGTAATTGAGACACAAACACAGGACAGCTTTTCATTGATGACTAGGCATAAGAAGACGTAACATGCCTCATTTTAACAAGTATCAGTTACATTTTTGAACTTGAAATTACATTACGAATACTTTTCTACTGCACGAGGACTCCTATCCAGGAACTATTGTTCCCACAACTAAAACAAAGAAGTATGTTAAAAGCCATTGCATTCACAAGTAACAAACTTGAAACGATCGACGTAAAGTTTCCTGCTCTACAGGGATTGGAACTCAGCACCTAGTCGGCTTGTGAGCTAAGTACAGTCGAAAGAGGGGTATCAAATTTTCTCAACACTAACGACATGCCTGAACCTGAGATGACGAGGTGAATGACGTCCTTTCGTTATCGACTCGAGGTTAGGTCGGCTACAACAGAGGTGAAAGTGTCATCATGTAGAAAATCTGTCACCAGTAAGCTTCCTTATTCTTCTTGCTTTATTTTAGTTAATAAACGAAACCGCATGGAATGTAAGAGCACACTTATTACATATTTTTTTTGAGTTTGTGATATCGAATATATTGGATCTGGACCGGCATTCTAACTTGGATATTCCCTTTTGCATCATATCATCCCTTCCATCAGTTCTTTGCCTACTCAGGATCCCGAACTCTTTGATTTCTCCATGTAAGATGTATGTTTGGTTTCGAATCGTTGTCTAGCACAAAAGTATTCTTAGTGTCTATTTAGGATCTGTTTTGAGCACACGTAACTGTTAGTGGAAAACAATTTAGATTTTAAACGTCTCTTCATTCGTCGTCAACAATAACGATAAGAGACGGTTTCGACTACCAGAAAGACACTAAATTTTTCGTCACATCAATTAAAATTCATAAATGCCTTTCCTAGCTGTTGGAGAAAGAGAATTAGATAGTCAACGTCTAATCGTGTGTAGTCGACAACGATATGCATAGGTTTCGTTTCCCAGTAGACAGTGAACTTTTATTCCCGTTACGTACAATTCAGACGTGCACTACTAGCGAATGAAATCTCTATTTAACGGCTAATTTCGCAGGAAAGAACACGCGATATATGCTCCAAACTGTCATGATGATCTCTTCGTTTGAAAAAGATTTGGGAGTAGTCCCACATTCGGATCTCCAGGAAGGAACGGCCAGTGGGGAAGTGATTATGAGGAAGAGATTCAATAGCCAAGGAAAGGATAACATTCTACGAGTCGTGGCGTCAAATGTCAGAATCTTGAATCTGTTAGGGAAGCTAGAACATTTGTAAAGGGAAATGCAAAAACTCAATCTAGATATAGTAGGAGCCACTGAAGTGAAATGGAAAGAAGACAAGGATTCCTGGCCACATGAGAATTGTGTGATATCGACAGCAGCAGAAAATGGTATAACGAGAGTAGGATTCGTTATGAATAGGAAGGTAGAGCAAAGGACGTGTGACTGTGATCACTTCAGTAATAAGGTTATTCTTATCAGAGTCGGCAGCAAACTAACTTCAACAACGACAGTTCAGGTATACACGCCGACGTCGTAAGCTGAAGATGAGGAGGTAGAGAAAGTATAGAAGGATGCCGACAGAGTAATACAATATGAAACGGGAGATGAAAATCTACCATTCATGGGGGACTGGAATGCAGTTTTAGGGGAACGAGTAGAAGAATAGGTTACAGGTGAATATGGGCTTGGGACAAGAAATGAGACAGGAGAAAGACTAATTGAATTCTGAAATAAATTTGAGCTAGTAATAGAGTATACTCCATTGAGAAATCATAGTGTAATAGTGATAAGGGTAGGCTGAAGTTTAAGAGATTAGTCAGGCAGAATCAGCACGCTAAGAGGTGGGATACGGAGGCACCAAGCTGTGACGAGATACTCTTGAAGTTCTCTAATGCTGTACATACTAATGCTATAGATGCAGGGAATAGCTCAGCCAGCAGTTCTGTTGAACAGGAATAGTGATCTATGAAAGGGGCCATCAGAGAAGTTGGAAAGAAACATAGGTACAAAGAAGTTACTGCGAAGGAACCATGTGTAACAGAGCAAATTCAGCCGGCCGAAGTGGCCGTGCGGTTAAAGGCGCTGCAGTCTGGAACCGCAAGGCCGCTACGGTCGCAGGTTCGAATCCTGCCTCGGGCATGGATGTTTGTGATGTCCTTAGGTTAGTTAGGTTTAACTAGTTCTAAGTTCTAGGGGACTAATGACCTCAGCAGTTGAGTCCCATAGTGCTCAGAGCCATTTTTTTAGAGCAAATTCAGCTGATCGACAAAAGAGGGAAGTACAAAAATGTTCAGAGAAATTCATAAATAAAGACACGCAAGTCGCTGGGAAATGAAATAAATAGGAAGTGCTGGGAAGCTAAGGCGAAATGGCTGCATGGAAAATGTGAGGATAACGAAAAATAAATGATGTCGCAAGGACTGACTCAGCATATAGGAAAGACCAAACAACATGTGGATACACGTTATGTGTATTTAATACTGTGTATGAAGGATGTATTCTGCGTCTTCATGCCGTTGATGATCGCTAATTCTTCCACCTTTAGTGGCAGTTTACCACCCCAAGGTCAAGAGAGTGCCCTGAACCTCTGTCCGCTCCTTCGCCGTCTTTGACAAGGCCGTTTGCAGAATGATCTCTTTAGGCAGGAAGTCTTAGGCTGCCAGTGCTGATTATAAATCAAAATTTAAGCGGTGGGGCGTTTCGAATCTGGGCGGACGTTCTATGACTCTTGTTCAAGTTCACCGTTGATCCATTAACTCAGTTTTTTTTTAATTGTAGATGGCATCTAACCCTCTGTCCGAATACGCTGAGCTACCGTGTCTGCATCTCATTTTATTCGTTGTGGTTCGTTGTGTTTGTTCGGTCCGGGCGTCCAATTCTGCTTGTTCAAGTTCACCGCTGATCCACTAACTAAGTTTTAAAAAAAATTGTAAATGGCATCTAACCCTCTGACCGAACACGCTGAGCTACCGTGTCTGCATCTCATTTTATTCGTTATGGTTCGTTGTGTTTGTTCGGTGCGGGCGTCCCATTCTGCTTGTTCGAGTTCACCGTTGATCCATTAACTAAGTTTAAAAAAAATTGTAAATGGCATCTAACCCTCTGACCGAACACGCTGAGCTACCGAGTCTGCATCTCATTTTATTCGTTGTGGTTCGTTGTGTTTGTTCGGTCCGGGCGTCCCATTCAGCTTGTTCAAGTTCACCGTTGATCCACTAACTAAGTTTTAAAAAAAATTGTAAATGGCATCTAACCCTCTGACCGAACACGCTGAGCTTTCGTGTCTGCATCTCATTTTATTCGTTGTGGTTCGTTGTTTTTGTTCGGTTCGGGCGTCCCATTCTGATTGTTCAAGTTCATCGTTGATCCTTTAACTCAGTTTTTTCTTTTTTTTGTGTATATTACTGAGGGCATGTAACCCCCTGGCCGAACACATTTAACGTCTTTCATAGTTAGCGATGTACAAAAGTTTAACGCAATTTCAAGTTCAGAAATGTAGTTTCTACTAGTCAAAAAAGAAGAGCAATATCACGTCTATTTATGTCTAGTGTGCAAAGAAGATCAGTTTTGTATTCAAGTCTCTGTCGGGCAAAGAAGTTTTGCTTACCCTGCATTGCCTATGGCTGTTGCGTCCGTATAAACTAACTGTTCATGAATTCTTGTGGCATTTTTTGTTAGATCAGAAGGGCGTCTGGTGGCTTTCTAACTGCACATAGACCCACATGCGGTCATGAATACACTACACTTAGTTGATTGTGTGGTTTCCACAGAGCAATTGTGATGTTAATTTTGGTTTTCTAATTGGTTAGTACATTAACCAGTTTATGCAAAAGATGGTTGATAGATGACTGTAAAACATTTTGGAAAAAAATGAATAGTTCGAATTATCATTGAACTGGAGGCCAGGGGTACTGAAAAATCGCTTATTTGCAAAGTATTTAGTTTTGGGAAAGGTATATTGAATGATTTATATTGATGAGTTATGGGCAATTGTTATATCCGACACAAATGAAGACAGTAATATTTTGAGAATATAGCTTAATATAAGAAATTTGAGCTTACAAGTACTCGTCTTAATACGTCCGGAGATAACCACAAATCTTGAAATGGAAATCTTTTTAAACATATCAAAATCTTTAAAAAGTCCTGCCAGATGTACCGCAGATTCATTTTTAAGGTCACAGGTAATTTAAAAATGTAGACAAGTCAGATAGGTTTTCTCACAACACACTAACATTTGAGAAAATAACATGTACGATGTACTTGATTCTAATGAACCTTGTTGTTGTTGTGGTCTTCAGTCCTGAGACTGGTTTGATGCAGCTCTCCATGCTACTCTATCCTGTACAAGCTTCTTCATCTCCCAGTACCTACTGCAACCTACATCCTTCTGAATCTGCTTAGTGTATTCATCTCTTGGTCTCCCCCTACGATTTTTACCCTCCACGCTGCCCTCCAATACTAAATTGGTGATCCCTTGATGCCTCAGAACATGTCCTACCAACCGATCCCTTCTTCTGGTCAAGTTGTGCCACAAACTTCTCTTCTCCCCAATCCTATTCAATACCTCCTCAATAGTTACGTGATCTACCCATCTAATCTTCAGCATTCTTCTGCAGCACCACATTTCAAAAGCTTCTATTCTCTTCTTGTCCAAACTATTTACCGTCCATGTTTCACTTCCATACATGGCTACACTCCATACAAATACTTTCAGAAATGACTTCCTGACACTTAAATCTATACTCGATGTTAACAAATTTCTCTTCCTCAGAAACGCTTTCCTTGCCATTGCCAGTCTACATTTTATATCCTCTCTACTTCGACCATCATCAGTTATTTTGCTCCCCAAATAGCAAAACTCCTTTACTACTTTAAGTGTCTCATTTCCTAATCTAATACCCTCAACATCACCCGACTTAATTCGACTACATTCCATTATCCTCGTTTTGCTTTTGTGATGTCACAGCTGCAAAATACTAACGCGAATTCTTTACAGACGAATGGAAAAACTGGTAGAAGCCGACCTCCGGGAAGATCAGTTTGGATTCCGTAGAAATGTTGGAACACGTGAGGCAATACTGACCTTACGACTTATCTTGGAAGAAAGATTAAGAAAAGGCAAACCTACGTTTCTAGCATTTGTAGACTTAGAGAAAGCTTTTGACAATGTTGACTGGAATACTCTCTTTCAAATTCTGAAGGTGTCAGGGGTAAAATACAGGGAGCGAAAGGCTATTTACAATTTGTACAGAAACCAGATGGCAGTTATAAGAGTCGAGGGGCATGAAAGGGAAGCAGTGGTTGGGAAAGGAGTGAGACAGGGTTGTAGCCTCTCCCCAATGTTATTCAATCTGTATATTGAGCAAGCAGTAAAGGAAACAAAAGAAAAATTCGGAGTAGGTATTAAAATTCACGGAGAAGAAGTAAAAACTTTGAGGTTCGCCGATGACATTGTAATTCTGTCAGAGACAGCAAAGGACTTGGAAGAGCAGTTGAACGGAATGGACAGTATCTTGAAAGGAGGATATAAGATGAACATCAACAAAAGCAAAACGAGGATAATGGAATGTAGTCAAATTAAGGCGGGTGATGCTGAGGGAATTAGATTAGGAAATGAGACACTTAAAGTAGTAGAGGAGTTTTGCTATTTAGGGAGTAAAATAACCGAGGATGGTCGAAGTAGAGAGGATATAAAATGTAGACTGGCAATGGCAAGGAAAGCGTTTCTCAAGAAGAGAAATTTGTTAACATCGAATATAGATTTAGGTGTCAGGAAGTCGTTTCTGAAAGTATTTGTATGGAGTGTAGCCATGTATGGAAGTGAGACATGGACGATAACTAGTTTGGACAAGAAGAGAATAGAAGCTTTTGAAATGTGGTGCTACAGAAGAATGCTGAAGATAAGGTGGGTAGATCACGTAACTAATGAGGAGGTATTGAATAGGATTGGGGAGAAGAGAAGTTTGTGGCACAACTTGACTAGAAGAAGGGATCGGTTGGTAGGACATGTTCTGAGGCATCGAGGGATCACAAATTTAGCATTGGAGGGCAGCGTGGAGGGTAAAAATCGTAGAGGGAGACCAAGAGATCAATACACTAAGCAGATTCAGAAGGATGTAGGTTGCAGTAGGTACTGGGAGATGAAGAAGCTTGCACAGGATAGAGTAGCATGGAGAGCTGCATCAAACCAGTCTCAGGACTGAAGACCACAACAACAACAACAACAACGATGTTCATCTTATATCCTCCCTTCAAGACACCATCCATTCCGTTCAACTGCTCTTCCAAGTCCTTTGCTGTCTATGACAGATTTACAATGTCATCAGCGAACCACAAAGTTTTTATTTCTTCTCCATGGATTTTAATTCCTACTCCAAATTTTTCTTTTGTTTCCTTCACTGCTTGCTCAATATACAGATTGAATAACATCGGGGATAGGCTACAACCCTGTCTCACTCCCTTCCCAACCACTGCTTCCTTTTCATGCCCCTCGACTCTTATAACTGCCATCTGGTTTCTGTACAAATTGTAAATAGCCTTTCGCTCCCTGTATTTTACCCCTGCCACCTTTAGAATTTGAGAGAGAGTATTCCAGTCAACATTGTCAAAAGCTTTCTCTAAGTCTACAAATGCTAGAAACGTAGGTTTGCCTTTCCTTAATCTTTCTTCTAAGATAAGTCGTAAGGTCAGTATTGCCTCACGTGTTCCAGTATTTCTACGGAATCCGAACTTCTCTTCCCCGAGGTCGGCTTCTACTAGTTTTTCCATTCGTCTGTAAATAATTCGTGTCAGTACTTTGCAGCTGTGGCTTATTAAACTGATTGTTCGGTAATTTTCACATCTGTCAACACCTGCTTTCTTTGGGATTGGAATGATTATATTCTTCTTGAAGTCTGAGGGTATTTCGCCTGTTTCATACATCTTGCTCACCAGATGGTAGAGTTTTGTCAGGACTGGCTCTCCCAAGGCCGTCAGTAGTTCTAATGGAATGTTGTCTACTCCCGGGGCCTTGTTTCGACTCAGGTCTTTCAGTGCTCTGTCAAACTCTTCACGCAGTAACGTATCTCCCATTTCATCTTCATCTACATCCTCTTCCATTTCCATAATATTGTCCTCAAGTGCATCGCCGTTGTATAGAACCTCTATATACTCCTTCCACCTTTCTGCTTTCCCTTCTTTGCTTAGAACTGGGTTTCCATCTGAGCTCTGGATGTTCATACAAGTGGTTCTCTTATCTCCAAAGGTCTCTTTAATTTTCCTGTAGGCAGTATCTATCTTACCCCTAGTGAGATAAGCCTCTACATCTTTACATTTGTCCTCTAGCCATCCCTGCTTAGCCATTTTGCACTTCCTGTCGATCTCATTTTTGAGACGTTTGTATTCCTTTTTGCCTGCTTCATTTACTGCATTTTTATATTTTCTTCTTTCATCAATTAAATTCAATATTTCTTCTGTTACCCAAGGATTTCTACTAGCCCTCGTCTTTTTACCTACTTGATCCTCTGCTGCCTTCACTACTTCATCCCTCAAAGCTACCCATTCTTCTTCTACTGTATTTCTTTTCCCCATTCCTGTCAATTGTTCCCTTATGCTCTCCCTGAAACTCTGTACAACCTCTGGTTCTTTCAGTTTATCCAGGTCCCATCTCCTTAAATTCCCACCTTTTTGCAGTTTCTTCAGTTTTAATCTACAGGTCATAACCAATAGATTGTGGTCAGAGTCCATATCTGACCCTGGAAATGTCTTACAATTTAAAACCTGGTTCCTAAATCTCTGTATTACCATTATATAATCTATCTGATACCTTTTAGTATCTCCAGGGTTCTTCCATACCACATATAATAAACGGGTCATCATTCATATTATACTTCAGTTTGAGAGACTGTGTAGTATGAAACACATGTGTGCGGGGATTACAACATCTGAACTTTATCTCATGGAATCAAAGTGAGCATGCATCGATATTTCCCAGAGAAACTCCTTCCACACCTAGTGTTTGCAATCTGTCAGATCAACGGCAATGGTGTTGGATACTTGTTAAGAACTAGCTGCCCCCCAGAGATATCACAGAGGTTACGTTTAAAACATACTTGCAGACCAGGAATTCATTTGAACCTGCCATCTTCGAAGCAGGGGTGTATATTATGACATTTTGCAAGGCAAAGCCAAGGTGAAATTTAGTAAGACAAAGCTATGGTGAAACACAGCATCTTACAGGATTTTAGTACAATTTTTAAAGCACCTTGATCCGGTGATATCCGTTTTCATATCACACAATACGTAAAAGTTGATAATACACTGGCTGACAAAGGACTTGGCACAGGGGTAACACCGGTTACTGTTGGATCACCGAGGTTACGCACTGTCGCGTCACTAGCATCTGAGTGGGCCACTGTCCGCGTTTGCCAGGTTCTATTGGCTAGCGGGGTGCACACAGCCCCTGTGAAGCCTATTCAGGAGCTACTTGACTGAGAAGTAGCGGCACCAGTCACGAAAGCTGACAACTCCCGGGAGACTGATGTACTGACCTCATGCCCCTCCTTATCTTCAACCGGTGACACCTAAGTGCTGAGGAGGTGGCAGGTCGGTGACGTAGGACCTTCAGGGCCTGTTAGCACAATGTTTGTTTGTTGCAAGCCCTCTGGCCTGAATGCGTGCATGATTCGACATGGAAGGGTGTCACAAAAGCGCTTTGCTGCCTCCTGAGGCAAGCTGGCCCACAAGTGTTGTAACTGGTCCCTGACATCGTGGACTCTGGAACTGGGACGAACTAGATTTTCGAGCTGTTCCCTCACACGCTCAACTGGGGAAATAACTTGTAATCTTGCTGGGCATGGGAGTACCTCAACATTAAGCAGAGGTTTCATGGAGAGACGTACTATGTACGGACGAGCAGTATTCTGGTGAGAAATGACACCATTATACTATTTCATGAGAGCTAAGACGTGGCGACGCAAGACGTTCGTGACGTATAGCTATGCCGATATAGTTTTCTCAGTCACTACCGCCGTGACCTGAAATCATACCCAATAGGTTCTCACTTAGTGAGAGTACTTAGTGAGAGTACTCTCACAGAGTACCACCGTTATGACTCACCAAAACATTGGAAGAACGGGACCTCTGCCAGTTCGCCACCTTACTTGCCGATAATGATCATCCCCAGGAGCGCAGAAGTGTGATACATTGCTGATCACAACATGACGCCATTTATCAGCAGTCTCTGGTACTCGGTCACTGCACCACTCCAAACGCAGCCGTTTGTGTTCTGCTGCTAAAGGAATGGAATGGGATGGTAGGTACTCCATGTCTGGCTGCTACTCGTTTCTGACGAATGGTGTAGGATGATACACAAAGTGTTCAAGTGGGAAATTACTGGTTCTGGAATGACAATTGCAGATATGAAAGGGCTACGATGTAATTCGTCCATAATATGGCGATCCACCAGAGCGATGATCAGATTTGGTTGACTGGAACCTTGACAGCGAATATGCATGCTTCCACTTACTGGATTGAACAGCCAATGAGTTGAAAATTCTTATTTATTTTTAGACTTGACTCAGGCTTCGATGACGCTAAGGTTATCTTCTTCAGAAGAATATCACACAAATCTGGATATTGCATGATTAAAACAAATGGCCGAATGGAGACCCAACTTTTTGTGATGATGATAACACTATCTCACACGAGTAGGCAGCATCTGCGTGTCCTTCACACTGATAACTCTAAACTCTCAATCACTAAACACGAACAACGCTAATGTGCTCTGGTGGCCATGCTACCTGTCACAGATAACTGCAACCGAAATCATTCATATATCCTCCGATGGTGTGTACATGTGTGTGCATTGTGTATTACACCGGTGACCTATAAACGATGAAGAGGCTTCGTCCCGCCGTAGCCCTCAGTGATTCACGACGCCACAACAGGCCACAGCAGTCGACCCACCCCAAAGCCACCCCACACCGAACCCAGGGTTATTGTGAAGTTTGGCCCACAGTGGACCCCCCGAGAACCTCTCATGCTAGGTTAGTGTGACCCAAAAGTTTGCGTGGTAAGAGTAATTATGGTGTATGCCAATGTGGAGACAGTGTTTGCGCAGCAATTGCCGACTTTGTGTAACTGAGGCAGAGTAAGGGGAAAGAGCCCACATTCACCGAGGGAACTAGAAAACCGCCTTAAAATCCATCCAAAGGCTGGCCGGCACACCGGACCCCAACACTAATCCGGCGGGCAGATTCGTGCCAGGGGCCGGCAGGCCTTCCCGCTCGGGAAGCAGCGAGTTACACCACGCGGCTAGCCGGGCGGCCTGTATACATGTACGAAGTTATATTGCGATCGAGCCACTCGTTCTAGGCGTATAACGTAACAGTGGGCATATATATGCAGTTTGTGATAGTGTCACGAAAGTAGCATCAAATACCTATCTTCAGGGATAGTGTGATTACTTGAACGATGTTCTAAAATGTCCCTGTTAGGAGATAGCGGTCATCATATACTGTGATGACATTTCGTGTTCCAGAGTCACTTTATCTCTGGCACTACCCTCTTGGGTACATTACTTCGCTTCATATGCTATTCTCGTAGCTGCTCAACATGTCATCGCTGCATAGCTTATACGTGTCAGAAGTCGGGTATAATCTTCCATCTTCTCAGGGGACAAGGCACAGCATCAATTTCCTCTACACACTCTATACTTTCTGAGCTTTTTAAACTCTAACGTATCTGGTACATAGAAGTTGGAGTCTGGTTCTAGGTATGCTCCATATCTTCGGCTACAAAGGTAGCTATTACATGATTTTACACATCCCGCGAGCGTTGATTAATGTAGTATTTTCGACTACAGAATACTATTTTCATAAAGGCCAGTCCAACTCACCGATTTTCGTTCAGCGTTGTACTGCAGTGGCAGTTAAAAAGAATAGATGGCTCCCTGAGAGAGAATTTCCTAGATGCGACACGCTAGTCAAAAGCAAAACTGATGCTGGATATCCTGTGATGTGTGTATCGAATGACTCAGAGGAATGACGTATGTCATCGTCGATATCCAGGAATCACAACCCATTGAATCGCTGATCAGCATATCACCTTTGTATCTAAAGCCTTCGAGTACATTGTCAGTAAACCCATGACGGAATATCTTGAAATCCCTAACACCCACGGTAAACATTTCCGGAAACATCACAACACGCCAACTTCATTAATCAAAGCAATTGATGACATCAAGTAAACATGCCATGTAAAGACATGGTGCGACCATTTATCAATCCTAGATATCAACAATGTTTTAGATACTGTCAGTTTAAATTTATTACTTATGAAAATAACACAGTTTAATTTCTGAAAAGCGGTAATACCAACGAGTCGTCTGTGGGTTGTGAAAATCTTCAAGGAAATCATAGGACACCTTCAGAGTTCAGTCCACGCTCAGTTGCTTTTTCTCGTCGTATATCAGTAATGTTTCATCTGTATTATATTCTTGTAACTATAATTTTCAGACAACATCCAGCTCTATCCAAGCGCCACCAGCGAGCACATTGCTTTCGTAACAAGGATAATTGACAACATTATCTCAATATCATGATGGACGAAGAACAATGGTCTCGAACTCAACCGAAAAGTCCACAAGTCATTCTCACATGACACCGGAAGACATTATCGAACAGACGTTTTCGTGAAACAGTTCCTTCTATACTCCTTAATGGTATCCCATTATCCTATCACAGACGAGAAGGAAATAAAGAGGAAAGACTGAGTCTAACGTCCCGTCGACATCGCGATCATTGAAGACGGAGCACACGGTCGGATTGTATGAAGGATGGAGAAGAAAATCGGCCCTATCCTCTCAAAGGAACCACCCCAGCACTTACCTTTAGCGATTTAGGGAAATCACGGGAAATCTAAATTTGGATGGCCGGACGCGTGTTTGAACCGTCATCGTCCAGAATGTGAGTCCGGTGCATTAACAACTGTACCACCTTTTTCGGTTATGTAGATGTAGGAATAACCCTGAGTATCTATCACTTAATTTGATACTACCTTAAAACCGCCGAAAACAATTATTTTAGTGCTTTTTCTGAGTAAATAGAGTGTCCCGAAAATTTTAAAATAGTTTTACAAATATTTTAAATACTGCACTTCATAAAGTATAGGATGTAAGACTTTCAGAAATGAAATCCTTCTACAGTGCTAAAATATTACTTTATTATTGTGTGAACCAGTGTAAACACTGGCTCTACTGTTTCGTGATAACATAAAACGAATTGCCTGTCTTTGAACTTTTTCGATGTTCTCCGTTAATCCAATCTAAGGGTCACATACCGTGCAGCAGTACTCTAGAAGAGGACGAAAAGCATACATAGTGTAGGAGACGCGTTGCATCTAGTAAGTGTTCTAAATGTGAAGCACAGTCTTATAAGCGGTTATCCTTCATCCATAATTTGCAGTATATCAAGTGAGAAAAGGGCAGACTGACTTTTGCACGAGCGGTGCTTCCTAAAACCATGCTGATTGTGGTCATAAGCTTCTTGGTCTCAAGAAAATTTGTTATATTCGCGCTAAGCGTATTTCCTATTTCATGATTCCAATAGAAGTTGTTCGTAATTGGCTCCGTAGGCTTTTAACACAATTTTCATCCTTTAGACTTGTATGATTTATCTTGTAAGCGGAATTCCTTCATAACCTTTTTGTTTGGATTCAGTTGCCACTTTTCATAACCTACAGTTACCTTGAAATATATTTCGATCTTCGGATGAGTTTAGAAGACGGTAAACGATGGCATCACCCGTAAGGAATCTGAGAACTACCCATCTTCTAATTCGCTTATGTAGATCAGGAAAAATAAAGAGATTACACTTACATCTACTTCAACACTCTGCAGTCCACCTTACTGCACTTAGCGAAGGTACCCCGTACCAATACAAATCTTTTCCTTTCCAGTGCCATTCGGAAATACAACGCGGGTAAAACGACTGTCTAAATGACTCCGTATGAGCCCTCGTTTCTGGTATCTCCTCTTCGTGATCCTTCTGGGCAATGTATATTGGAGGCGGCAAATAGTTCTGCAGTCAGCTTCAAATGCCGGGTCCCTGAATTTTCTCAACAGCGTTCCTCGAGAAGAATGTCACTTCTCTCCAGGGATGCCCATTTTCGTCGTAAGAACCTACCAGTAAGAAATCTAGCAGCCCACCTCTGAATTTCTTCGATGTCGTTCTGATATGGATCACAAACACTAGAGCAGTATTCTAGAACAGGTCGCACTAGTGTCGTGAATGCGGTCTCCTTTACAGATGAACCAAATTTTCCTAAAATTCTCCGAATAAATCGAAGTCGACCATTCGCTTTTCCTGCCACAGTCCTTATATGCTCGTTCCACTTCATATTGCTTTTCAGCGTTACGTCCAGATCTGATATGTCAAGCTGTAATCCGAACATTAAGGGTTTGCTTGTCATACTCAGCCGCGTTGACTTACATTTTTTCTACGTTTAGAGCTAGCTGCCATTCATCACACCAACTAGAAATTTTGTTTCAGTCATCTCGTATCCTCCTACAGTCACTCAACTTCGAAACTAAGCCTTACCCCACAGCACCATCTGCAAACAATCACAGAATGCTGTCCATGCATTTATGTGTATAGATTTCCCTGTGCCACTCCTGACGATAGCCTTGTCTCTGATGAACGCTCGCCGTCGAGGACAACATATGGTTTCTATAACTTACGAATTCATCGAGTCACTCACGTATCTGTGAACCTATTCCATACACTCGTACTTTCTTTAACACCCTGTAAGGGGGCACCTTGTCAAACACTTTCCGGAAATCTAGAAATCTGCTTGTTGTCCTTCATCCATAGTTTTCAGTATATCAAATGGAAAGCTGTACTTCGCACGAGCGGCGCTTTATGAAATCATACCGATTCGTGGACATAATTATGTCATATTTACTATTAAAACCGGTCATGATCACGATTTATTTATCAAGGTGACCGGTTTCGACCACTGCTGTGGTCATCATCAGACCTACAAGTTGTATACAAAGCTATAATTAGAGGGCTACATCCATTAAAGAAAATACATAAAATTATAAAGCAATAAAACGATGAATTACCATTGAGTAGGAACCTCTTTCTGTTGGAGAATCACTACTGGAGAAACCACTGCACGTCTTACTATATATAATGGCGGCTTCGCCCACTTCTGACGGCATGATGTCACTACTAACCAAACTAGTCACACTGATAAATAAATGGTGATCGAGACTGGTTTTAATAGTAAATATTTGTAACACATTGATCACTGCCACTCCCACGATGTATTCAAAAGTAAATAAACTTCTCAGCCTTAAGAAAATTTAGTATATCCAATCTAAGAATATGTTCAAGGATTCCGCAGCAAACCGATGTGAGGGATATTGGTCTATAATTCTGCGGTTTCATTCGTTTGCCCTTCTTATGCACAGTAGTCATCTGCGCTTTTTTCCAGCCGTTTGAAACTATCTGCTAGGATGCAGATTAGTGATAAATGTAAGCTAAGCAAGGTTCCAATGCTGTAGAGTAATCTTTGAGAAACCGAACTGGAATTCCATATGGACCTGGTGTTTTCAACTCCTTCAGCTCTTTCTCTACACCGGGGATATTTATTAATATGTCCTCCGTACTGGACTCTGTTCGATGGTCAAACGACGGCATGTTTGTACGACTCTCCTGCGTGGGGTATTACTTGAATGTGAAATTTAAAACTTCGGCATTCTTTTTCATATGTTCAGCTGCCATATCAGACCAGTGAATGAGTGACTGGATTAAGCCTTAGACTCAATTAGCGCTTTTACGTAGGACCCTATCTTTTGCTAAGGTATTTTCACAGACGCACGAATTTCTACAACCTTTGCTTATGGTCACTTGCGCGTTCTATTTTGAATCGAAAGTTACACTGCTTCCTGTGCAATACCGAATCTAGTAATTAAACCATGGCGGGTCTTCTCCGTCCTTAATACATTTACTAGTTGCATAATTTTCCAGACCACAATTTACAACCCACTTTAACATTGACCATAATTGCTCTGCGCTCATCTTAATGGAACTATGAGATATCATTTCACTGTCTAAGTGAAATGCTAACAAATGCTTATCTGTTCTTTGTAACAGAAACACTCTCCTATCCGTTTTACTGATTTACTAACTTTCACAACCATAGTTGGTATGATGACATCATGATCGCTATACCCGTTTCTATACTGACGTTGTCGATAACGGCCTACCTATTTGCAGTTACCAGGCAACGGCCTTGCCGCAGTGGATACACCGGTTCCCATCAGATCACCTAGGTTAAGCGCTGTCGGGCGTGGCCGGCACTTGGATGGGTGACCATACGGGCCGCCACGCACTGTTGCCATTTCTCGGGGTGCACTCAGCCTCGTGATGCCAACTGAGGAGCTACTCGACAGAATAGTAGCGGCTCCGGTCAAAGAAAACCATCATAACGACCGGGAGAGCGGTGTGCTGACCACATGCCCCTCTTATCCGAATTCTCATCTGAGAATGACACGGCGGTCAGATGGTCCCGATGGGCCACTTGTGGCCTGAAGACGGAGTGCTTTTATTTGCAGCTACCAGGTCTATGACATTTCCATCGCTTTTGGGCTGCCGAACTAGTTGTTCAAGACAGTTTCCAAAAATCGTTTTCAAAAGTGCTTGACTGTCTGTCTGTATCCCATACAGTGAATCCATATACATCCTAGACTATAATGGGCAAGTCGGCTCCGAACAGTAACGCATGGTCTCGGCATTTACGCGCCAGTGATACGGGCATTCTTTGAATGACTCTGGAACTGTCGTGGTAAGATCCGGCTCGTAAACTCAATTAACAATTAACTTGGTTTCACCTAGGCCTGTTATACCCGTCTAGATAAGGTCTCTGTCACACTCAACTTCGACCTTCATGGAGACAATACTTTTGTCAGCTGCGAAGAACACTCGCCCTCCTATGATCTTTAATATGTCTTCCCGACATACACTCCTGGAAATGGAAAAAAGAACACATTGACACCGGTGTTTCAGACCCACCATACTTGCTCCGGACACTGCGAGAGGGCTGTACAAGCAATGATCACACGCACGGCACAGGGGACACACCAGGAACCGCGGTGTTGGCCGTCGAATGGCGCTAGCTGCGCAGCATTTGTGCACCGCCGCCGTCAGTGTCAGCCAGTTTGCCGTGGCATACGGAGCTCCATCGCAGTCTTTAACACTGGTAGCATGCTGCGACAGCGTGGAATGAACCGTATGTGCAGTTGACGGACTTTGAGCGAGGGCGTATAGTGGGCATGCGGGAGGCCGGGTGGTCGTACCGCCGAATTGCTCAACACGTGGGGCGTGAGGTCTCCACAGTACATCGATATTGTCGCCAGTGGTCGGCGGAAGGTGCACGTGCCCGTCGACCTGGGACCGGACCGCAGCGACGCACGGATGCACGCCAAGACCGTAGGATTCTACGCAGTGCCGTAGGGGATCGCACCGCCACTTCCCAGCAAATTAGGGACACTGTTGCTCCTGGGGTATCGGCGAGGACCATTCGCAACCGTCTCCATGAAGCTGGGCTACGGTCCCGCACACCGTTAGGCCGTCTTCCGCTCACGCCCCAACATCGTGCAGCCCGCCTCCAGTGGTGTCGCGACAGGCGTGAATGGAGGGACGAATGGAGACGTGTCGTCTTCAGCGATGAGAGTCGCTTCTGCCTTGGTGCCAATGATGGTCGTATGCGTGTTTGGCGCCGTGCAGGTGAGCGCCACAATCAGGACTGCATACGACCGAGGCACACAGGGCCAACACCCGGCATCATGGTGTGGGGAGCGATCTCCTACACCGGCCGTACACCACTGGTGATCGTCGAGGGGACACTGAATAGTGCACGGTACATCCAAACTGTCATCGAACCAATCGTTCTACCATTCCTAGACCGGCAAGGGAACTTCCTGTTCCAACAGGACAATGCACGTCCGCATGTATCCCGTGCCACCCAACGTGCTCTAGAAGGTGTAAGTCAACTACCCTGGCCAGCAAGATCTCCGGATCTGTCCCCCATTGAGCATGTTTGGGACTGGATGAAGCGTCGTCTCACGCGGTCTGCACCTCCAGGACGAACGCTGGTACAACTGAGGCGCCAGGTGGAAATGGCATGGCAAGCCGTTCCACAGGACTACATCCAGCATCTCTACGATCGTCTCCATGGGAGAATAGCAGCCTGCATTGCTGCGAAAGGTGGATATACACTGTACTAGTGCCGACATTGTGCATGCTCTGTTGCCTGTGTCTATGTGCCTGTGGTTCTGTCAGTGTGATCATGTGATGTATCTGACCCCAGGAATGTGTCAATAAAGTTTCCCCTTCCTGGGACAATGAATTCATGGTGTTCTTATTTCAATTTCCAGGAGTGTACTTTCCATGAATCACTAAATATGTCAGAGCTTTACATTTCTTGTTTCAGCCGGTTCTCGGTCTCAAGAATAATATCAGCACAGGAACTATTCATGGGGATAGTACATTCAGGAACTTTCTTATAAACACTTCGACGTTTTACTGATAAATGTTTGACAGTCGAAGTGTCTTTAGTCTGAACGAGGTCTGACCTCCCTTGCTGTGTGTCTACTGGAGGGTGACCTATTAACGGTAGTCTTACAAATCCCCAGGCCTACAAATCTGCAACTAAGATGATCTCAGAGAGGACAAATCCTTTCATGAGACTCTCCATTCGGCTCCAAATCAAGGGACCCCGACCAACACTGAGAACAATGCTGCAAATTCCAAGCTCTACTGGCACCCCATGCGTGAGGCGAGCATCCTCCTCCAATTCTGACAGCGGCCTTATGAACTGAGGATGGCCTTGGAGCCCGGGGCACAGACGTCGTTGTTGACGTTGTGAGCACTAACTTGCAGACGACTGCACCCTGCAAAGCTCGATAGCCGCAGATAAGACTACTACACATCTCGGGTGAGCCCCACCGCCCCCGGCCTGTAATACCTCCTTGGGGATAGCAAGGTATCTGTTCTCTTTTATTCGATGGATTGTAGCTGTGGCCTTTCCGACAGGAATCACGAATCCAGTCGCAGAACTGAGACGATACTCAGTGATGACGTAATTTTATTGGAAGCCGTTTGCGAGGAATGGTATCAAAAGCTTTCTGGAAATCTAGAAATATGAAATCAATTTGAGATTTCCTGACTATAGCACTCACTACTTCTTGTGAATAAAGTTCCAGTTGTTTTTCAGATGTAAAATATTTTCTCAGTCTGTGGTGACTACGTCTCAGTAGCTCGTTTTGTTTCAGATAATTTGTAATATTCGTTGGAGAGTATGTCCCAGAATCCTACTGCAGATCGACGTTAGTTATTCTCTACAAAGTTTCAGTTCTTAGGTACGGATCTTTCGTCCAGCGAGCTGATGTAGAAGATTGTTAAATATCGAGCTGTTACATGAGCAATATCCGAAAATAACATAATTAGTATCCAACGTGGGTGGAAAGACTTGCTTTTATTAAGTTCTTACGCTACACTAAGGGTTTAACAGTATGTTCGTTGTTGAGGTAGTATTCTGTAATATCAGTTTTGTCGAAATAGCGATATCTAATGTGATGTTAGTGCTCTTACGGGAGCCGGTGAGGTCTCACAAGTAATGAGGCTAATGAACAGAGGCACTTCATCAGCAGTATATGGAATAAGTTGAGAATTTGGGTCTGGCGGGTGGCGTGCTATGGTAGACCATGTGGTTGCGGTGACCACTTTGTCTCGATGGCGTAGTAGTAGGCGCATTTGTCAAGTAAGCAGGAGACTAGGTTTCGGATCCCTGTCTGACACAAATTTCCAACATACGGAAATGACATGAATCAGTACCCAGTGGCAGCTAATTTCCGTAATTCCTTTGGGTCTTGACTCGTAGTGACTTCCGTATCAAAATGGTGCCTGTTCTTTCGGACGTGTCCAAATGAACAGTCACAATATGTTAATCGGGGACATGCCTTCAGTAATAAGGCTAGTGAGTAGGATTGTATTACATTGTATTATATTAAACTGGGGACCTAGAAACGACGGAAAGAACTGGTCCCCGCCGCAGCCCTCAGTGGTACACAGCCCCACAACATGCTACAGCAGTCCATACACCCTACCGACGCCCATACCGAACCTAGGGTTATTGTGCGGTTCGGCTACCCCGTGGAACACTATGACAAAGGTTGTCTCTTATTAGGAGCAACATCTATTTAATTTTGGAATCGACGGAAATTAGTACAGAATGCGTAACGTGAGGTTTAATCGAGAACTTAATTAGATTGAACCAGTGTATAAAACGACACGAATTCCGTGGAAAATTTATTCAGTATTGACATCGCGAACAATTAAGTTGTCATAGTTGTAATTTTGCTTGGATAAATGTACGTATAAATTTACAGGGTGCTCAATTTATCTGAAGTTACTGAAATATCTCAAAAACTACGCAAGGGATCCAGTGAATTTAGAATTGAAATTTGTTCTTCTCGGAGGATGATATCCATTGATCCGAACCTCAGCCCACTACCCGACTCCATGGGTGTGTGTGTGTGTGTGTGTGTGTGTGTGTGTGTGTGTGTGCGACAGGGTGGGGGGAGGGGGGAGGGAAACACGTAAGTGCCGTTGGATTTCTTTCTGTGGGATTATCTAAAAGATTAGGTTTATCAGCAAGCATCAAAAGACCGCGAGAACAACATAGAACGGATAATAAACGCTTGTGCTGAAATTCCAGATGGTACTCTTTCTCCATGTTCACATTCATTTAAGGAAGGAATCGGTAAGTGTACTGATGTTGAAGGTCAAACTTTTGAACACATACTCTAGTGGGAGAAAACACATCGATATGTGGGAAGCAAGGAGATTCACAGCAATAAAACATCTCAAGCCGAACAAAGGGTAATGCTAGAGGTGGTTTTTGACTTAGCGTTATTCGAATCAATGAACGTTATTCTGATCGCACTTTACTGACTGTTATGATGAGCTGTAGTTTGCTACACAGCCACAGTGGCACATGCAGCATGCAGAATTTTGAAAGATGCGATTTTCTAGCTATTTTGATTTTTCCGACCACAGAGGATCCCGTCACGAAACGAAACAAATGTTTAAGACAAAACTTATGTACTTTTGTCCGTAGAGTCCAAATCTGCAATAAAAAATGGGGATATCCATTTAAGATTTCTAAGTTTGCTTTGACACACATGCTTGTTATGGTTCCGTATACACGTAGAATTGTTCCCCGTTCTTTTTGTGATATTGTAAGGAGTTTTCTATGTTCATCTGAGCCTTCGGGTTCTTTGTAAAAGACAGGACTCTAACGTCACACTATCCTCCCCATTCCGCCTATCAACATGTTAGTTAATATTTCAATTCTAGTTATGAATACTTCTGAAATTACACGTGCTACTCATTGGAGCTACCCGCACACTGGACGCTCAGGAGCGCCATCTACCAGAGGCCGCCTAAGCCTGTTGTCCACTCTTCAGGCAGTCAGCGCGTGTCCCTAGCTCCGTACGTAGCATATTTACGCTCTTTAGGATCCGAGGCCACGTTTTATATTTAAACGGCTTATGTATAGAAATCTTTCAAGTGCCACGTCACACGTTGTTGGATCCACTGTCAAATATGTGGTATTTTATATAGTTTTAAGAAAAGCTCTTCTGTAGATAGTTACTAATTTTAATATATACATTTTAAATGGTGGTCAGGTGGGTAACACGCACATTTAGTAGACTTCTACATCCGGATAAAGATAATACGTGTTTCTAGGAGAGCATGCTTCACTAAAATTATTTGTAAACACTTATTGTATTTCATTTGTTGTATTGGTACCATATCTATTCTACACTAGATGTCGTAATACACTCCTGGAAATTGAAATAAGAACACCGTGAATTCATTGTCCCAGGAAGGGGAAACTTTATTGACACATTCCTGGGGTCAGATACATCACATGATCACACTGACAGAACCACAGGCACATAGACACAGGCAACAGAGCATGCACAATGTCGGCACTAGTACAGTGTATATCCACCTTTCGCAGCAATGCAGGCTGCTATTCTCCCATGGAGACGATCGTAGAGATGCTGGATGTAGTCCTGTGGAACGGCTTGCCATGCCATTTCCACCTGGCGCCTCAGTTGGACCAGCGTTGGTGCTGGACGTGCAGACCGCGTGAGACGACGCTTCATCCAGTCCCAAACATGCTCAATGGGGGACAGATCCGGAGATCTTGCTGGCCAGGGTAGTTGACTTACACCTTCTAGAGCACGTTGGGTGGCACGGGATACATGCGGACGTGCATTGTCCTGTTGGAACAGCAAGTTCCCTTGCCGGTCTAGGAATGGTAGAACGATGGGTTCGATGACGGTTTGGATGTACCGTGCACTATTCAGTGTCCCCTCGACGATCACCAGTGTTGTACGGCCAGTGTAGGAGATCGCTCCCCACACCATGATGCCGGGTGTTGGCCCTGTGTGCCTCGGTCGTATGCAGTCCTGATTGTGGCGCTCACCTGCACGGCGCCAAACATGCATACGACCATCATTGGCACCAAGGCAGAAGCGACTCTCATCGCTGAAGACGACACGTCTCCATTCGTCCCTCCATTCACGCCTGTCGCGACACCACTGGAGGCGGGCTGCACGATGTTGGGGCGTGAGCGGAAGACGGCCTAACGGTGTGCGGGACCGTAGCCCAGCTTCATGGAGACGGTTGCGAATGGTCCTCGCCGATACCCCAGGAGCAACAGTGTCCCTAATTTGCTGGGAAGTGGCGGTGCGGTTCCGTACGGCACTGCGTAGGATCCTACGGTCTTGGCGTGCATCCGTGCGTCGCTGCGGTCCGGTCCCAGGTCGACGGGCACATGCACCTTCCGCCGACCACTGGCGACAACATCGATGTACTGTGGAGACCTCACGCCCCACGTGTTGAGCAATTCGGCGGTACGTCCACCCGGCCTCCCGCATGCCCACTATACGCCCTCGCTCAAAGTCCGTCAACTGCACATACGGTTCACGTCCACGCTGTCGCGGCATGCTACCAGTGTTAAAGACTGCGATGGAGCTCCGTATGCCACGGCAAACTGGCTGACACTGACGGCGGCGGTGCACAAATGCTGCGCAGCTAGCGCCATTCGACGGCCAACACCGCGGTTCCTGGTGTGTCCGCTGTGCCGTGCGTGTGATCATTGCTTGTACAGCCCTCTCGCAGTGTCCGGAGCAAGTATGGTGGATCTGACACACCGGTGTCAATGTGTTCCTTTTTCCATTTTCTGGAGTGTATTTGCTAATAGGTATGATACCTTCTCAAGAGGGCAGTTTTAAAACTGTCGAAAGCATGGTCAACGTTTAGTAAATGTATACTTTGCAACTGGCTGGCTCTTATTTCCAGTCTATTGAATTACAATTCTTGTGTATCCGATTTGTTGTTTTCGAGATATTTCAGTATCTTCAGATAAGCTGAACACCCAGTATAATTGAATATATCTTCAGATAATGGTGACTGGGTGTTTTATGATCTCTTTAGGTTAGTTAGGTTTAAGTAGTTCTAAGTTCTAGGGGACTTATGACCATAGATGTTAAGTCCAATAGTGCTCAGAGCCATTTGAACCATCAGATAATGGTCAGGGAAGGTATGTGATATTGCCAGTTCGTCGTTTTCAAAGAGATTTCTAGGAATTTTCCTAGCCGGTTTCACTAACCTTGCGTACGCCAGTGTAATCCAATGAAATAATTAGAAATTATAGGGCGACTGTTTATTGCTTTGGGATGATATCAACAAATATTACAAGAAACCGGTCAACGCAACGAATTATTAGGCGGTTGTGCGATGAAGGCATTCAAGTTTAGGCTAGTATGTTGAACATTTCCTGATGAACTGTGAACAAATATACACAAAGAATAAAGACATATGTCAGATAACTTTGTTCTCTAACCAAACATTAGTTCTTTCTTCGATGCTGTCATCATTTGTGTCGAATTTATGAATCATAGACATCTAGTTTATCTTAAAACGACTGTGACAAGGTGGATGCTGGCCTTCGTGTTCGCAGCGATTTACGAAAGAAATATGAACGTGTGAAATGTAAATACGAACAGAAGTACAGGTATGATCTATTTCATTACGTGTTATGGATATAAATAAATACGTTTTCAGAGGATGGTAGTATTACCAGTCTACTGGCGTATACCCGGCAAAACAGGATGACACAAAAGTGAAAGAGGGGTAGGGGGTCCCTATAACACGCCGTGTTGTCACAGAGCCATTTAAACAGTCTCATTAGGTCCAGCACCGTTGGCGAAGGACTCAACCAGTTCGCTGCATTGTCCATCAGCAAACTTCAACTGAATAAGTCTCGGTGTTCAACGAAATCCAGCATGCATAAATTAACAGTAATATTGGGGTCAAAATCACTGCAGACATGGACTCAGGGCGCGATTTAAGCATTTCTCATTTCTGGACAATTAAAAATGGTACTGAAATTGTGGAAACCACCAATCGCTTATTATTTCCTTTATAACTAACGTTCCTCGTCAGAAATTCGGTAGCCAAAGGCCATACCGTAAATATATGTTCTCGAGTACAGCACCAACGTTTGACTTTACCTCTGTAAACAGCCAGACTTACATAACGTGTAGCCGCTGGCTGCAGAATTTCTGAATATTCTAGCCTCTGACAAGCGAAACACGTAATAAAGGAAATTGCACGTGACTCTGTGGCTGCTACGCAGTTTAACTTTTCACAGTCGCTTTTTTCCTTTCAGGCGATGTCTGCTCATAGTAAACAACATCTCCAGTCAGATATCCACAGAAAAGCGACAAGGTTCCGGGAGTAAAAGAATACAAATAGCTGAACTGTAACACACTTCTCAAGTTGACTCGGTTACATTCTCAGATAATTAGTAGAAATTTTGCTAACATATACATGTACCAGTAGTTTCCCTTTTTCTCTTATACCTCATGTAAATGAACTGTTGTTATTTATTGTTTGTATGGGCACATGGCCACACTGTAAAGTATAAGCATTCACAACTAGAGTCCACATGAGACGTGATGTTTCGAGTCCTCCGTAGTTCCGCAAACCCATTGCAATTCATTCCTAAACTAAAACACCCGTACGTGTCGTACACAGAGCTCTGTGACTTGAGTTTTACTAAGGGCGGCGCAGAGCTATTGAGTAGGAGAATTGTAGCTCAGAATTAATCTGAGGACTTCGTAAGACATATTTATGGTGTAGCTGGAGCATTATTTTCAGATTTTATGATTTTGTACTTGATTTTAGTTTGCCACCTTCCTAGTTTGAAGATTTTGATTGTATTAGTATTATAGTTACAGTTGTTAGGCCCATTGTTGTAAATAGTTCATGAGCACACACATACACACACACGCGCGCGTGCGCGTGGATGAGTGGGTGTGGGTGTGAGCGTGTGTGTGCGAGTGTTTGTTTGTGTTTGTTTGTGTGTGTAGGTGTGAGATATTGTTACATGACTCTAGAACAGATAACGTGTATAAATGTTCGAGAGTTGAAGAAATTTTATTATACGTCTATGGTAGGAAAAAAGGCGGTAGTTGAACTGGTAAACAAACAGATTTAGTAAGTAGTGTAATAATCATTACATAATATGAATAAAATGCGTGCAATGATGATCGAGTAGAGTTTACGTACAAAACTGTAACAGGTCTTTTCCTATCTCAAATATATTTACATAGCAAACTCAGAAAGCTAAAATTGTGCAGCACTACAACAGAGCAAAAAATGCTGCGTAGACTATTCACCTTACGAATGGAAACACGTAGCCTGTCACTAACTTTAACTAATATAATTCTCATAGATGATTATTTCAGCCAGAAAATCAATTTTGCTCGTTACTTTTGATTCACAGATAGAGTTTTTAATATACGGATCAACGCTAACCCATTTGTGGAATTCGACATAGTAGGCAAATTAGAATCACCTATGAGACTGCAGTGAGATCTTTAAAAAATCTGGAAGAAATTGATTAATTTGAGTTTAACTTGACAGTGTAATTCGGCGAGCGGATCATTAGTTAATCTCAGATCTCCATTATTACTTCAGATAAAAACAGTATTATTACATTTTTGTGTCCCTTTGTCAAGGTGTAACATTTTTCGTATAAAAAGTGCTCCCAGGTCCTCAACGTTAGTCTAAATGATTTTGCAATTCGTTTTCGAACCAGTAAAATTTAAAAACTCAGTACTGGAATTCTGTGCATGTTATTGTGCATTCCAAATGCCTAAAAAGATTAGCCTGAACGAACGTTTATGCAGTAGGTTCAGCAGGTTCGATGGCGACTACAGCCCCCAGTCTTATGAAGTAGAGGAATGGAAAGGACAGGGGAAAGCTGAGTAAAAAACTAGAGACTTCCAGCCACACAAGGCATTGCGGAAGTGACATGGCGAATGTTGAAAATTTGTTCTGGTCAGCGATACGAACCCTGATTTATCGCTTCTCGTGAGCGGTTGCCTTATCCGCTTCTTTTTTGTTTTTTCTTTAATCTTATCTTCTTCGATATCGTTAGTTGCATACGTTCGGGGCGAATGTCCCATTACACCCGTTGAAGTCCATCATTGATCCATTTACTCAATATTTTTTATTACAGAGGGCAGCTAACATCTGACCGCAAACGCCGAGCTACCGTGCTGGTTCAGCTTCGACTATCCCAAGTTTCCAACTTAATGCATGATGAAATTCAGCGTCCTTCGTCCATTAATCCCCTACTCGCAAATTATTGATTCCCGTCGGAGATCAGCAAAGATAGTGCAGCCACACTCAGGCAAATGTGGAGCAGTCACGGTACCACAGTAATGTATATACGAGTCTGTAAATCTTATAGACGTTAGGGATTTTTGTTTGTGGAGACACCTCCCGAATTGTATTCCTGAGAACGTATTAGTTCTAAGGCCTATAATAAGTTGCAGAATATAGTGTTTTTCTCTCTCTATCAAATGTAGCTGTATGCACCTGTCAACAATGCGCTTGATGCACTACTTGAGCCTTCTTACTTCAGATACTTTACGACTTCCACGGCTCACTGGAAACTTTACCCTTCCTCTGACGTTCCTTAGGCAACCTATTCTGCAGCACTACGTTATTAACTATGCTGACATGTCACAGCATACAGTTTAAAGGAGTTGTACATTTCAGTACTTAGTAGAATAGTATCCTGGTTCAAAATTAATTTCGCAACAGCGATTCATAATACTGACTGACACATGTCTTTGTTCTCACGGACGAACACTGTATAAATTCTTGTCGTAAAAGTAGTGGACAGTTTTCATAAATAGTGCCTCTAATACAATTATCATTTCACATTTACATAACAAAATCTAAAGTAAATTAGAGATTTATTTGTCAACAATTGAAAGAATTAATTATGCTGCTTTACAGTTCACTTATTGCCTAACCATTCTGCAGAACTACTGAGATTATATGTTCTTTCTTTAACAATTGCAAGGTAAAGCTATGTCATCGAACACATCTTATGTGAGTATGTGGAAATACAGGATTATTGCCAGATCTGGCCGAGATCGATGCTGTCAGCACTTTTTTAGCATCAACTTCCAACCAATTTTGCGTGCGTTCTGCAGCGCGGCAGTTAACATTATAATGATGCTACAGAGAATTACTGCATGTTTATTTTACAGAAGCACTAACCTACTGTGATAAATTAACAATGTTTATCATATTAACAGATTCTTCCGTCGGTTCTTGGTAGAACAACATTATAATAAATGAAAAGCACCACTTTGCTTTTGTTCTACAATATATTATAGAACAAAGGCAAACTGGTGCTTTTCATTTATTAACAATATTTGTACTTAGGTTTTTGTTGTTATTATTACAAACTGGGACATGGAAGTATTCTGCGATGCCCTAGTGCCTCAGGATGCCTGCTTGACCCATAAATCCTGTTGCCATTCATTTGTGTTATAGCAAAGCCACAGCAACAACCGCCCACAGGCCAAATAAGCGGAATCGAATGCTGTCAGAAGCGCTGGACCAGGACAGTGAGGTGTTCCACGATCCACAACTGCTGCTTCCTCCATTGGGTGTATTTTGACTAACAAGCAATAAGAACAACTGTAGTGTGATAATGACTGGCTGTTACTGTAATTGTCAATTGTAAATTGGTGATGCACACAGGGTGTTCATAAACATTCTGGAAAACTTGTAAGGGTGTTGCACACTAGTTTATGGTGAGAAATATTTGTTAAGAAAGAAAATCAATATTGTGCGCCGTTGCCGATTAAATTACCAATGAAGTTAGTCAGTCAGGCTGTTGTGCATACAAATTGATGAGGTCCACCAGAGAAGGTGGCGCATAATTTGTTCTTTGTTTGGTTTCCTAAAACCGGACTGCAGAGCAATACAAGTATTGGACAGGGGATGGTAGTAAGGATAGAACCTAAGCCGAAGCTGAGCACACTGGTGCGCCATCATCTACACTGTAAAGACAAATGACACTAATTATATCTCGGGAGCCTGCTTGAATTTATGTGCACAGTCACCTGATTGCAGAAATTGTGCAACAAATCGAATTATTTCCCGACAGAACTGTTCCTACACACCTTTACAAGCTTGTCTGATAATTTATGTAAATAAAATGTGTCCAACACATTTTTATTTTTTATTTTTCAACCTGATCAAGAAATAACAGCGCACACACACACACACACACACACACACACACACACACACTTACTTGGGGTAAATGCAGTGTATTGGTGGCGTACCATCGGCGTGAGAAACAGTGTGCTGTAATCTAGTTTCGATTTCGAAGAGTTTGTCCACGAATGGAACACCTTCTTCTTAAACATGACAATGCCGGAGCACACACAAACGCTGAGACATTTGGAACAACCCGATGCTCTGCTTTCACTGTTACTGATCATCCTGTATACAGTCCCGACTTGGTCCCATCCGATTTTCATTTGTTCGAAAACCTTAAAGAACATCTTTGTCGACTTCACTTTAACAGTGATAAATTGGTGAAAGAAGAGGTAAGTGTGTCGCTCTGTGAACAAAGTCGAACATTCTAGAGTGATGGTGTCAACAAAATTGTCTGTCATTCGGAGAAATGTGTTCATCGATAGTGTGGTTATGTTGAGAAATAAAGATTGAAGAAGCAAAATGATAATAACGTTTGTTTGGAAAGGTTAGTTTTTACGTAAAAAGTTCGGGTGCATTATTTTTCAGCACACTTTTGTAGCCGGGTTCGGACATGGTTGGTAATCACTTGTATTTTTATTAATGAATATTGACATTAGCATAGCGTCATGAGACTGTAGCGTATTTTCAGATATACGAGTAATGTTGTCTGTTTGAGCGTTAGAGTATTAAGCTTAAGAGTTCTTAATAGGTAATGCGTTAAGTCCCCTCAACATATTGACTCTTTTAGGTATCTGTATCTTTGCCAACAAGACAGTCAAATATTGTACAGCTGTATTTTTCATTCCTTTTACTAAATTCAGTCCTTATTAACACTGACAAAGGAAACCTATGGGGTAGTGGTTTTAGTAGTGAAAGTGACCATGCACTAAGGGACTCACGAAAAAATATATGTTTTTTAAACGTCCTTCCACATCTGTATCTGTTTATCCAAGCGCAGTTATTGTGTCTAATGTGGTGTGCTAGATCTTATTGCACACTTAATCCTAAGCATGGAAGTAGTGATTGAGCAAATGAGTGGATGCCTGTCAGTTTACACCAAACTAGAATCTTGAACCTGTGAACACGTTCAATATGCATGAGATTTGCGAAATAGTAGTCTGCAGAAATTTTTTTCTAGTGTTTTGTAGGTACTCCCTGCATTTCTCTTATTAGATGTTTTCATTATTCTTAACACTAGCAAAGGAAACCACTGGTTCCTTTTCAAGCTGTAGTACCTACAATTAGCCATAGTTTGGAGAAGAATTAAAAGAATAGTTGTATATATCTGGCGACCTAACTGTTTTGCTGACAAAAATATACCTGGGGTGTCAATGTGTCGAGCAAGCTCAATGCAATGCCTAAAACTGAGCCAGAAGGCCTTCCATATTCGAATTATGTCACACCTGTCATGTACAAACAGTAGTAATTAGTTGTGGAACACCATCTCACAACAGCAATGTGACTGTGAATAACGATAAGACAATTGGAACTGACTGTTTATCGTGGGTCACCTCCAATTCTATAGTAAAATTACATTAAATTTTATATCAAATTACTAGCCTAGGATTGAACAAAGGTAATCGGTAGGCATGTGTGTGACCCTGTGAAAAACGTGTAAAAGTTTTTCTTTAAATGTTTTCCAACATGTACAGTGCTCTTTCATGTGATGTCAGCTAACGAATAACTTACTGGAAAGTTGCTAAGTGGTGTTTCACAAAGCTCTGGAATTTGTCTGTGGTGCACGGGAAAACTACGTAGCCAGTAACCATCTTTATTATTCACTATCTTCTGTCTACTGTTTTGATACTCTACACTGATTCCAACAAATACAATACAAAATGCTTCCTTAAACTTGAAAAAACTTTGAATAGCTAAGATCCCAGTAAATAATATTTATTACTGACAACCGGTTCCGACAGTCCCCTGATCTCCAAAAAAATTTAGCTTATAAATCGTCACGAGTTTATCACTCATTATGGTGGAGAATATACAGAACATTATACATAGGTAGTAAGTAAGTAAATCCATATAAAAAGCACCATGTGCAAACGGACTTGTTCACACACGTAACACTCCACTAAAGCTCATTGAAGTGCTGCTTGTGTTACATAAAAAATTCGTAAGAGGAAACGAGAAAAAGTGAATCATTTTGTTCGTTAGGTGACACCTGTTTATGACATTGCTTACGATAAGGAATATCGAAGGATCTGAGTACAAACTGTTGCAATTTCTGCCCCGTTCCATAGATTTCGCACCTAAAACAAATTAAACTATTAAGTCGCCTCTACCTATTTTCTGAAATTTACTGAGTTTAGTATAACTACTATATCTGCCCTGCAACTGACACTCCCGTACAGTATTGCAAGAGCAGACAGAATATCACTTGCCATAAGTACATGACACGTAAATTCATTGAATTTGGTTTTAGAGGGTCAATACATAGATTTCCTGCACCCACGCTGCCATTATCAGCATTTCCGCAAGCAGAGAATCACGACTAGTTGTAGCCCAAATTGATGCTTGTCCAAAAGACGCGCTCTGACGCAGAAAATTATTACGAATTTTCATCTTGCATTGAGAGTGTACCTTTCTGTGAAGCCGGGAGGGGAGCAGATTTTGGTTCAGATGCTGGCGCAGCTGACTCTAGCTACTGAGCTGAGCGAGCCGGGTACTTGCTCTAACTCTGGGTGCAGTACGTTACACATACGCTCTATGAATCTGAAGAAGTACTATTAAATGTTGATAGAGCTTTTTCATACTTAGTATGCTCAATTCTATGGATAACACAGCCATACTGTTAAAATTTCAAATCGATAACTTCAGTATTTTTGGAGATATAAAATTTTGCCTAAATCACGTAATACCCGTGCTGGCTTTGTGAAACTGAGTTATGGACTGTAATGTATTCATGTGTAGTGACAACGGAAACTGCAACCAAGAGGATATATTCTTATAGTATTTTCGGAGATACAACATTTTGCCTAAAACACGTAACACCCATGCTGGCTGTGTGAAACTGAGTTATGGACTGTAATGTATTCATCTATAGTGACAACGGAAACTGCAACCAAGAGAATAGCTTCATATAATACAATTTCCTGGAATTTTCTTTTGTTTCATTGTCACGGATTTCTGACGTAATTAAAAGTGCTTTGAAAAATAATTATTTCATCGTGTTTTGGTTGTATGAGCGTTTTGGAGATACTTATAGAGTGAATGGAGGCCATACGTAAAGTAAGAATACAATATTTTATTAATGTATGTACGAGGGCAGTTCAATAAGTAATGCAACACATTTTTTTTCTGAAACAGGGGTTGTATTATTCAACATTGAAATACACCAGGTTATTCCCCAATCTTTTAGCTACACAACACTATTTTTCAACGTAATCTCCATTCAATGCTACGGCCTTACGCCACCTTGAAATGAGGGCCTGTATGCCTGCACGGTACCATTCCACTGGTCGATGTCGGAGCCAACTTCGTACTGCATCAATAACTTCTTCATCATCCGCGTAGTGCCTCCCACGGATTGCGTCCTTCATTGGGCCAAACATATGGAAATCCGACGATGCGAGATCGTGGCTGTAGGGTGCATGAGGAAGAACGGTCCACTGAGGTTTTGTGAGCTCCTCTCGGGTGCGAAGACTTGTGTGAGGTCTTGCGTTGTCATGAAGAAGGAGAAGTTCGTTCAGATTTTTGTGCCTACGAACACGCTGAAGTCGTTTCTTCAATTTATGAAGAGTAGCACAATACACTTCAGAGTTGATCGTTTGACCATGGGGAAGGACATCGAACAGAATAACCCCTTCAGCGTCCCAGAAGACTGTAATCATAACTTTACCGGCTGAGGGTATGGCTTTAAACTTTTTCTTAGTAGGGGAGTGGGTGTGGCGCCACATGACGAGCAAGCAATTCCGCACAGATGGTTCTCCTTTGCTCTTTATGGTGTTCGGTTAGACAACGAGGGACCCAGCGGGAACAACCCTTTGAATATCCCAACTGGTGAACAATTGTGACAGCACTACCAACAGAGATGTCAAGTTGAGCACTGAGTTGTTTGACGGTGATCTGTCGATCATCTCGAACGAGTGTGTTCGCACGCTCCGCCATTGCAGGAGTCACAGCTGTGCACGGCCGGCCTGCACGCGGGAGATCAGACAGTCTTGCTTGACCTTGCGGCGATGATGACACACGCTTTGCACAACGACTCACCGTGCTTTTGTCCACTGCCAGATCACCGTAGACATTCTGCAAGCGCCTATGAATATCTGAGATGCCCTGGTTTTCCGCCAAAAGAAACTCGATCACTGCCCGTTGTTTGCAACGCACATCCGTTACAGACGCCATTTTAACAGCTCCGTACAGCGCTGCCACCTGTCGGAAGTCAATGAAACTAAAAGAGACGAAGCGGTAATGTTTGAAAATATTCCACAAGAAAATTCCGGTTTTTTCAACCAAAATTGGCCGAGAAAAAAAATGTGTTGCATTGCGTATTGAACTGCCCTCGTAAATGTATGCTTGAGAAAGTTGTGCAACAGGGGAATTTGTGATGTATGTCTGGGTGAGGTTGATTTTATCAAAGGCAGTTAGAGGAGAGTTGAGTATTAAATTTATTAGTTATTTATTTCTTTGGAAAGTAATCGTATTTTCTTTCATTAAATATTATTTAGTTTCGTAATTACAGATTTCTAGTCAAAATTACTTGTATTAATCTGATCAGCTGGCGTTAGAAATACCGCGTATATAGAAGTATTCGAGATGATGTGATTGTCTGCTTAAAATACTAGCACATAGGAATTCAACATGTTCTGTGAGTTGGAGTGTGGCTTTGTGCCTAAGCTCTAGGAGTCGAAATAGCTGGTCAGGAGCCATTTCTGGTAAACACCTATGTTAAAAACGCTGATCAGATTTGTACCAAAATTAAGAAAATCATGTGTTTGCCTATTTCTTGTGTGGTTGACGAAAATCGACTACGGTATTGAGTATTGTGTGAAAGTTTGAGAATTGTGTGTGGTTTTCTTAGAAGATATTCTCGTGTGAACATTTCATATCGTACGTAAATTGCGCTGGCGTATTTAGTGCTGATTGCGAGACATTATGGCGAGCACTTCTGTACAAGAAGCCTATTGAACAACTGAATGTGTTAACTCGCAAGTAGTCGTGGGTGAGTGTTTAGGACGTGCAAAACATAGGGTAGGCCTAAATATCTACTGGCCGCTTTTGACTGTGAACTTGTAACACAGAGAGTCAGCAACGTTGCACAATTGATGTTGGGATATTAAATACGAACTTGATAGCCATATTCCGTGTTTTAAAGACAATGAACCAACTTAAAGGCAATTTCAGACTTTTTTCAGAAGAGTCATGCAAGAAGCCCGAGCGCTCGATAGTTTAAGTAACTTTCAGCTACTGCTCATGGATTGTAGTTATGTGGCCTTTCCTTGGTATGTATAAGCATATTTAGTATTACCACAGCAGAGAGAGGGGGCACAGAAACTGAAACCTAACCAGATAGGTGGACGGATTGTTTAAAGAATAGTGAGGGACCAGCCCACTCTGCCACAGTTTGTTTAACTTTTTGTTCAATTGTGTACTCTGTAACTTCAGAAAATAAGGATGCAACATCCCGTAAACATTCACAGTATTGGACTTGTTTATATCAATGATCCGTCCAAAACAAAGAATTTGGTAATGAAACTGTGTCCCAGTTTATTCATTTAAACAGAACACGCTTACCATGAATTCTTTAATAATCATTATAAACAGAATTGATTTCAGCATACAAAAATGTAATGGCAAGACAGGATTTTTAAACCTTTCGCAGGTACATCAAATGTTATAAAACATGAATAACGTTAAGCCATGAGTGGCAAGCTCTACATCCAGTAAAAGCTCTTTCTGAATTTCCTTTAACCGTAAGGTGTGAGCGCAGTGTAAGTAATTGACGGGAGAATTAACATCTGCTGTTCACAAAATGAAGTATCTTCAGCAAAAGTACATGTAATATTGGGTGAAGTGTTGAGCCATGCGGCTTACAAGTTTAACGTTGATTGTCTTGCTACGCACGGGCGCAGAGAAAGTGAAATATTCACTGCCAAAAACTCAGCACGGTTCCTCTGGGAGTAATCTGGTGGCAGTAGCTGTGAAGTGTTAATATGCTCCAGTTGTCCATCTTCTGCCAAGGCACGAGTGAACAGCCAGGAAATCCGACCGGTGCGGCTCATGCAAAATTTAAGACTGGTCCGACTTCCGGATTCACAGCACGTACTCTACCTCGAAATTTCTTGCATTAATTAAACGCAGTCAGGGTTTCCTGCTCCGGGCCAGGCGGCTTTGGCGAGAGCCGTCCCGGAGCAAATATTAAAAGTATGCCGATGCACCCAAGCGTGAAGCGCCCGATACCTCTCCGCGACTGGAGACGACGCCTGCTGCACTTCGCTTGATTACTGCTGGCGCACGTCACGCCTCGACGACACCAAAACGCGCGTGCGTGTGTGTGTGTGTGTGTGTGTGTGTGTGTGTGTGTGTATGTGTGGGGGGGGGGGCTGCGTCTGGATCCTAAGGGATTAGGTGTCGCTGCGACACCTTACTTCCGCTCTGACGTCTCCGGTTTCTGCGCAGCGCTGCGCGATACATTCCCTCAGATTGATTCCACGTCCTCACAACAGTTGTCCAACGAAATGCGAATTGATTATTGAGAAAGTGAGGCTGAAACTTACACATCTCGCAATACACAGTCACAGAAATTACCTATACATAATGATCTTGTGAATTGATAAAGCGTGCAGGGATTCTGAATCAAATCCGCTACTTCGGTCGTTATATTTATTTAGCATACGACGAAGTTTAAAAAATCTGGCTGTCCAGTTCTAAAGCATTCAACAGACGTACCCAGGTCCTGTCGTGTTTAATTATTTAGGACTGGACAGAGCAATCTGAGCAGAACTTTTAAAAACTTTGCAGACGGTGCTGTGATTTGCCTTCTAGTAAAGTCACCACATGAACAACACCAATTGCAAATCGATTTAGACAAGGTATCTATATGGTGTTAAAAGTGGTAGCTGACTCTAAGTAATGGAAGGTGTGAAATCATCCACATGTGTACTGAAAGAAATCGACTACATTTTGGTTGCAGGATAAAACACACAAACCGAGAGGCTGTAAATTCCACTAAATAATAAGAGATTACAGTTATGAATGGCTTAAAAAGAAACGATCAGATAGATAACGTCATGGGAAAGCACACGAAACACTCACATTTATTGGCAGAACACTCAGAAAATTTAACAGTTCTACTGAAGAGGCTACACTACGCTGCAGTACTGCAGAGCGGTGTGAGGTCAGCATCAAATGGGACTGATGGAGGACGTTTAAAAAGTTCAAAGAAGGGCTGCTCGTTTTGTATTATCGTTGAATAGGGAGAGAGTGCCAGGGATATAATCCGCGAGTTGGGGTGACAGCCACTGAAACGAAGGCGTTTTTAGTTGCCGCAGGATCTTCTCTCGAAATTACAATCACCAACTTTTCCCGCAGATTGTGAAAATAGTTTCTTAGTGCCCACCTACACAGAGAGGACCGATCATTATAAAAATGTAAGAGTTATCAGAGCTCGCATGGAAAGATTTAAGTGTTCGATTATCACAAGCGCTGTTCGAGAGTGGAACGATAAAAAAATAGCTTGATGGTGATTCGATGAATCCTGTGCCAGGCACTTAATTGTGAATTGCAGAGTAATCATGTAGATGTAGATAGATGTTGAGAGTGTGACTGTCCACACACGTTGCTGCATATTTCCATTGTTTTAACGGAGTTATACGCCGAATAAAAACTGTGACTGACTTAAGAACCACTACCTCTCATCCTCAACCAGCGTAATAATGGGAAAAACTTTACTTCGTTGACACCACCATCAGCTAGAAAGCATATTACGCTTTACACTTCATGTATCTGCGGTTATAGACAATATAGCATATTGAACCATTTACCCATTCCTACTTAGTCATTCTGACTTCCTGTCAGTCTCATTTATATATGTTTGTATTCCGTTTCACTTGCTCATTTTCTGCATTTGTAAGTTTTTCCCATCATCAATTAAATTCAAAATGTCCTGTATTGTTTAAGGATTTGTGCAAGACCTGTTCTTCTTATCCTATTTCATCCTCTGCTGCCGTCACTATCCCATCTTCTTATCCTATTTGATCCTCTGCTGCCTTCACTATCCCATCTATTAAAGTTAACCATACGTCTTCTGCCGTGATCGTTTTCCCTATTCTAGTCATCCATTGACTAATGTTCTCTCTGAAACTACAAACAACCTCTGGTTCTTTCAGCTTATTGAGGTCCCATCTCTTTAATTCTCTTTGTAATTCTTCAGCTTTAATCTACAGTTTATAACCAATACAGTGTGGTCAGAGTCTACATCTACCCCCGGGAAGTATCTATCAGTTTAAAATCTGGTTCCGAAATGTCCATCTCATCATTATATAATCAGTCTCGTATCTTCCGGCCTTCTCAGATCTGTTACACTTATACAATCGCCTTTCATAATTCTCAAACCAAGTGTCTGCGATGATTAAATTATGCTCTGTGCAGAATTCTACCAGGTGGCTTCCTATTCATTCCCTTCCCCCAGTCCATATTCGCCTACTTTTTCCATTCTTTTCCTTTTCCTTCCACTGAATTCAAGTCCCTCATCACAATTCTCTCTTAACTGTCTGCGCAATTTCTTTTATCTTCTCAAACATTTTTCAGTCTCTTCAGCACCTACGCAACTGGTTGACATGTAAACTTGTACTATTTTCGTTGGTGTTGGCTTTGTGTTTATCTTTGCTGTAATAATGCGTTCACTATGCTGCTCCTAATAGCTGACCTACATTTCTATTTATTATTTATTATTAAACCAACTCCTGCATTAGTCCTATTTGATTTTGTATTTATAACCCTGTATTCATCTCACCAGAAGTCCTGCTTCATGTGCCACCGAAGTTCATTAATTCCCACTCATCGAACTTCGGTCTGTCCATTTCCTAATTAAATTTTCTAACCTAAATGTGCCATTAAGGGATCCAGCATTCCACGGTCCGATTCGTAGAAAGCCAGTTTTGAATCTCCTGATGAATAGATCCTCATGAGTAGTCCGTGCATCCAGAATATTTTACCCAAGAGGATGCCATCACCATTTAACCATGCAGTACGTTCGCAGAGCCAGCATAGCTAGGCCGTTTTGGTTCATGTTACAAGGCCAGATCAATCATTCATACAGTTGTCCCTACAACTACTGTAAAGGCTGCTGCCCATCTTCAGGAACTACATCTTTGTCTGGCCTCTCATCAAATCCTCTCTGTTGTAGTTCTACATATTATATGGCTATCTGTACAGTTAATGGGAGGGTGTCATGAGCACTAGAGGTGGTTTTTTTTCAAATACGGCGGTTGTTGAGCCCACATACCTTAGGGTCTTTCATTTGATGTTGTACACATGCGCAGTCGCTTGTTCGTAACTGACTCCTTTCCCTTGTAAGCTTTGGCTTAGCTGCAACCTGGCGGACTGTTCCCAGAATCAGCATTTCATCCTGCAATGGCACATCATGGCAGGTCGAAACTATGTACGAGACGGCCTCGAACCCAGTACCTTTGCGTTTCTAAGT
Organism: Schistocerca cancellata; assembly: GCF_023864275.1. Taxonomy (NCBI): domain Eukaryota; kingdom Metazoa; phylum Arthropoda; class Insecta; order Orthoptera; family Acrididae; genus Schistocerca; species Schistocerca cancellata. The sequence goes on along the minus strand of NC_064628.1, from coordinate 192,463,171 downwards.
ACAAATACTCTTCCATCTGAGGTTTCCATATCCTCACAGGCGTACTTTTGCCAGTACTTTATCTTCTGCATTACAACCTTCGCAGTAGGTCTCCAGCATAACATGCGAGGCTAGCTGTCCTAAGAACGGATATTGCGAAGATCTGCCTTAGCTACAGCTCAAGGGATGTTTCTAAAATTAAATTTTCACCCCTTTATTCCAGGAACGCTAGAATTGGAAAGTATCGGAAGAACTTCTATGAAGGTTGGAAGGTGGAGGAAGTTACGGTGAGAGGGAAGGTTGTGAGTCGCACTTGGATACCTTAGAAGAGACTTGCGCTTCGGAAGACATAGGTCCCTGCTTCGCGTCCCAGACTGACGCATAGTTTTAATATGTCACAAAGTTCCAAATGACCGCTCACTCTGTTGCAGAACAGCAAGTTCATTCTGATGCCTGAACTTGCTGGGAATCGAGGTATGTACAGCCAGAATGGTGGTAAAATGTGATCATATATCGTTCGTTTAAGATACTGCTCCAGCTTCTTTACCGATAATGAACAACCGTAGCAGAATTTCTTTTAGATAACCCAAAGGAAATGAGCTGATCATAATGATGTCTGATGATACTTTCTTTAATTATTTCTAGTATCTTACTCTGATGATATTGGAGGAAAGGGAACCAGTATAGATTCATGAAAAAGATCATTGACATAGTTTTGGAGGAGAGAATAACTATTAGGATACTATAGGGACCATTAAGGAACTATTCCTGCGTCAGTGAATGAGATCAGTGACCTATGAATGTTTAGTGCAGTTTACAAGTTATTTTAAAATGACCACAACAGATCACATTTGGAGAATGACTGCACTTCTGTGGTGTTTTCACGTTCCTCAGATATTAATAAATCTTGTCGAGAAGAACAGAAAATACCTAGTCACGTGTGAAGACAAGTTTCAGCTTATCGTTAGCCTACATGAAAGACGCTTTGCATAACTTTAATATCATGTCCATATTCATCTGGTTCAATAGAGATTAGATATATTCGTTAAACACTTTACATAGCTGTAAAATACTGAAGAAATTTCAGACAAAATATTATTTAATTAAGTAAATTCATGTCATAAAAATCAATTGTAGTCCACAAAATATGCCGATAAAGAGATAGACGGCAGGAGGAGATAAATGACTATAAACCCCTGTACAACATGGAAAATAGGGACATAAATTAAAATAAAATGATTGTGTGACATGAAACCCTGAGGGAAGAAGGTAGATATACCAAAGATGCAAATTAAAGATCTTTACGGATAAGGACAGAAATCTCTACGCTGTTATTACGAAGAAATCAGACAGAACCGCAGAAAAATGATTATATTTCATCCAGCAACAAGCGAACTGCACAAAAGCACGACACTCTCAACAACTATCGAATCTCATTTGATCGTAGATTAAGACCTGTAACAAAGGAAATGAAGAAAATATGTGACAAGATATATTTTTAGGTAATGAGAATACTAGCCAATGCCAAGCAACAACTTTAGCATCTTATAAAATATAAGCCGGCAGCGGTGGCCGAGCGGATCTAGGCGCTTCAGTCCGGAACCGCGCGACTGCTACGGTCGCAGGTTCGAATCCTGCCTCGGGCATGGATGTGTGTGGTGTCCTTAGGTTTAAGTAGTTGTAAGTCTAGGGGACTGATGACCTAAGATGTTAAGTTCCATAGTGCTCAGAGCCATTTGAACCATTTATAAAATATAAAAAAGTAAGCGTTTGAACCAAAAGTAATACGAATCTAATAGAATTGCTTAAGGTACATAAAGCTAATCAAAAATTTCTTAGTGAGTACTGAGAAGGAATGACAGAAGCCTGAGTTCAGAAAAGATTGAATATAATAAAGATATTAAGACACCACTAATGTATGCCCTGTAGACATCGTATTTCGTCAATTAAGATGGAAGGACTATCAACAGATAAAATGATGACTTCCTGTATAATGTATAGTTAGGAAACTAAAGTAGCGAAATCTATTACGCGACGATGGGAACCTGGAAATACATGTGAGAGAGAGGTAATACAAAAGCAGCCTGTGAAATAATTGCTGGGCCAAATGAATTAATTTATCTTAAATGAAATGCGCTAACTGTTCATACTGCATGCAGACACCAACGCATGTGAATCGATATTCGGAACTGACAGATGTGCTACGGTTTCTGTGTGAAGTCCAGCACCGGTCATAATTTGAAACATAACAAAACGACATCTGTCATAGCACACAATGCAACGGAACATTGGGCGTTCTGTGCATTAATCACTACACTGTTTGATACCGCTGGATTGAGGGTATAGCAGTTGACGTTGGTTATGACGGATCACTTTTCTGCTGGAGGACAGGGTAGTCCGTTACGTTGTAATGATTCTAGCCAGCTCTTTCTGACATTATCAACTGAAAGTTGCTGCACAATAATGGAATAACGCACAAAAAGGCAGAAAGGTCCATACTATTCGACTACGCCACTATATGGCCATCGTAAGTCATATCGAGGTTTATCTCGACATTTTCTTCCGACGCACTATTCGTGAATGGAGAAAGGAGTGGCCGGCGAGGGGTGTGGGGGGACTTGGAGGAATAGAGATGTGACTGCCCATTCAGTCATTTTAACACCACTGCTGTGCTACGTATTTAAACTACACTCCTGGAAATGGAAAAAAGAACACATTGACACCTGTGTGTCAGACCCACCATACTTGCTCCGGACACTGCGAGAGGGCTGTACAAGCAATGATCACACGCACGGCACAGCGGACACACCAGGAACCGCGGTGTTGGCCGTCGAATGGCGCTAGCTGCGCAGCATTTGTGCACCGCCGCCGTCAGTGTCAGCCAGTTTGCCGTGGCATACGGAGCTCCATCGCAGTCTTTAACACTGGTAGCATGCCGCGACAGCGTGGACGTGAACCGTATGTGCAGTTGACGGACTTTGAGCGAGGGCGTATAGTGGGCATGCGGGAGGCCGGGTGGACGTACCGCCGAATTGCTCAACACGTGGGGCGTGAGGTCTCCACAGTACATCGATGTTGTCGCCAGTGGTCGGCGGAAGGTGCACGTGCCCGTCGACCTGGGATCGGACCGCAGCGACGCACGGATGCACGCCAAGACCGTAGGATCCTACGCAGTGCCGTAGGGAACCGCACCGCCAATTCCCAGCAAATTAGGGACACTGTTGCTCCTGGGGTATCGGCGAGGACCATTCGCAACCGTCTCCATGAAGCTGGGCTACGGTCCCGCACACCGTTAGGCCGTCTTCCGCTCACGCCCCAACATCGTGCAGCCCGCCTCCAGTGGTGTCGCGACAGGCGTGAATGGAGGGACGAATGGAGACGTGTCGTCTTCAGCGATGAGAGTCGCTTCTGCCTTGGTGCCAATGATGGTCGTATGCGTGTTTGGCGCCGTGCAGGTGAGCGCCACAATCAGGACTGCATACGACCGAGGCACACAGGGCCAACACCCGGCATCATGGTGTGGGGAGCGATTTCCTACACTGGCCGTACACCACTGGTGATCGTCGAGGAGACACTGAATAGTGCACGGTACATCCAAACCGTCATCGAACCCATCGTTCTACCATTCCTAGACCGGCAAGGGAACTTGCTGTTCCAACAGGACAATGCAAGTCCGCATGTATCCCGTGCCACCCAACGTGCTCTAGAAGGTGTAAGTCAACTACCCTGGCCAGCAAGATCTCCGGATCTGTCCCCCATTGAGCATGTTTGGGACTGGATGAAGCGTCGTCTTACGCGGTCTGCACGTCCAGCACGAACGCTGGTCCAACTGAGGCGCCAGGTGGAAATGGCATGGCAAGCCGTTCCACAGGACTACATCCAGCATCTCTACGATCGTCTCCATGGGAGAATAGCAGCCTGCATTGCTGCGAATGGTGGATATACACTGTACTAGTGCCGACATTGTGCGTGCTCTGTTGCCTGTGTCTATGTGCCTGTGGTTCTGTCAGTGTGATCATGTGATGTATCTGACCCCAGGAATGTGTCAATAAAGTTTCCCCTTCCTGGGACAATGAATTCACGGTGTTCTTATTTCAATTTCCAGGAGTGTAATTACATTGGAGACACCCTATGGCGCCGCAGGCAATTCACCCGAACTTTCCACATTCGTCATGCATAGTTGCTGGAAATATGACTGATTCTACTTGAGAATATTGTTCAAAGCAGTTGTAACAATGAAGAGAAATAGGGTGAAGTAGGATGAGCGGATGAATAACATTCATACTGAGAAGTTAGACCAGGATCATATCTGTTAGGTACAATAGAACTGTCGTGATTACACTTCAAGGTCAAAAGTAACTTTGGCGTGATAGCCACTTACAAGTAACATACTCGATGAAATTTGGACCGTACGTAGGAAGAACAGCTACAGTATTTGAGAGATGACAAGTCACTCTCTCACTTATTTTCATATTCAAGGCTATCTTTAAATTTTGTTATTTTACACTAGACATCATTTTCTGTGAGACGACAGGAACTTATCAACATGAGCAGATATTGATGGGAGCACGTACACGGCTCTCCTTCAAAGCCGGCCGGAGTGGCCGAGTGGTTCTAGGCGCTACAGTCTGGAACCGCGCGACCGCTACGGTCGCAGGTTCGAATCCTGCCTCGGGCATGGAAGTCTGTGATGTCCTTAGGCTAGTTAGGTTTAAGTAGTTTTAAGTTCTAGGGGACTGATGACCTCAGCAGTTAAGTCCCATAGAGCCATTTCAACCATTTCTCCTTCAAACAGTATTTTCTGGAGTTGAGAACAAGCAGGCAGTAAAGCTTGTCGATATTCGGAGCTTGGAAGCATTGTGCAGCTGCAAGGACGAGGAACATCTTAAAGCACTTACTGGCGAAGGAATGCTGGTCCCAAGAATTTGTCGTCACTGTGAGCAGAAAATGCTTTTAGCCGAAAAGGCGAAAAACAGCCTGTATCTACCTTTTATGCCTTTCTGGCCATGACAGGGACAGGCATGATGAAGAGAAATTAGATCAGCCGACTGGGGCATTACGACAGTGTCGTAAAATCCCATTTTGTAGAGAGCTGTCATCCATAAACATCCGTCTTACTCCGTGTTGGCGTTGGACCAGATGCTACCGAGATACCGGGAAGTGTCGTCCCCCTGCCTGTCAGTTTATTTTTTGGGAACCCTTTGGTAGAATTTTAAGATGGAATGCAACATTTATGGTGGCTCTGAAATGGTGTATGTTGAGTCAGAAATGCAGCAAGTTTTGATGAGGCCCCTGGTTGGACGTGCTGTAACGTTTGCCCCATCAAGGCAATGATGTCTATGTTAAATGTGTTGTTGACTTTAGGCGTAAACGAAAACTCTCAAAACATACTGCCTTACGTGGCTGTGGGAGATCCAGTTGGGGAGCATAACATCTTCTCCTCCACATGTGGATATTTACAAGGAAGGGATTGGTTGCTTCTCCAGCAGAGTTGGTTGGTTAGTTTGAGGAAGGGGACCAAACGGCGAGCTCATTGGTCCCGGCGGATTGGGGAAAGGTGGGGAAGGAAATCGGCCGTGCCCTTTCAAAGGAACCATCCCGCCATTTGCCTGAAGAGATTTAAGGAAATCATGGAAAACTTACATCAGGATGGCCGGCCGCAGGTTTGAACAGTCGTACTCCCGAACGTGAGTCCTCCAGCAGGGAAAAGAATATTATTAACGTCACATTATTAATGATAGAGCGTAGAAATCAGTCGTCCTTCTTTGCAGGTTTTGTTACTCGAATCCACTAGCCGAAATCTGGATCTGCGTCATAAAACCTGCACAAGAAAATGACGATTAATTGCTGTGCTCTTTCATTTATAAATTACATAACAGTCGCCGAGTGAATACACCTTCTTAACGCAAAGTAACCTGATTATTAACTTTGGTTGGGATTGGAGGAAAGGTTGAGCATCTGAGCTAGAGGTAATACAGTATGTGGTGAGCATGGAGTCTTGATTGGCAAAAAACCATATGGGGGTGGTAGTGTTGATGCACTTTTCAAGTTTACCGAGTTTTGAGGGAAAGGAATGAGGGGAGAAGTGCTTCTTCTGAATCAGACTCCAGTCTGCAGTGGGAATTATGGTCTCGATTCTTGTCGTGAGTGGGTAGCATTTGCGGCACTCATCATGAGCATGACTTCACAATGACACTGCTCTTGACTGGAGAGACTGTGATTAAGTCTTGACTGTACTGACAATTTGGATCTCAATCATCTCGGACAGCTCACTGTTAAAAAGGAAAATTATACGCTTATCAGGTCTGCCACTTTGATATTTGATCTCCTTGTGCATTGCCATATGAGTGAGTCATTCTGGTTCGTAGTATGACAGGTGAATGGCAGTGTCATATGCTGGAATCTGCAGAGGTTTTAGGGCTTCCTTAGAGAGTAATTGCGATCCGTCTGACTTCTTTTATTTCGTGTGCGCAATAACGAATTGCAGGCGCTGTACATCGCTGTTATGCCTACGCGTGCGCCACGACCATCACCTGCGACAGCGCTGTGCATCGCAGAATGGGTATAGAGTTGCTGTTCCGGCTTCTTAGGGCAAACAGAATCACAGTCTCCCCAAATGTTCTCAACTGCTCCAGCGTAATGTAACTATAGTGCAGAATACATCCAACAAAATCTATTCAGCGTTAGATAATTTCAGATTGTATTATCCTTTTTCTGAGCCCTGGTAAATAAATTAAACAGAGAAACCTTACTCTTTGCCAGCCAAAAGCCACCGAGAGGAGTCTTAATTATATGTTGCTCTGTTTGTGTTACCACCAGTTCATGATTTATTTGTCATTTCGCTGAATTTGTGTTGTTTGTACTATTTTATGATTAATATACTCTTTGAATTTTTATAAAAGATTAACCTCACGTTGGTATATCGATCATCCTTCACTAACTGAGAACTGCAATGACGGGACCACCATTTTACTAATTTTTCTCAGCATTCAGTTTTTATCTAAGATTCTCATAAAAATCATAAACTTCAACGCAGGTTTGCATTAATTACAACTGTCAGAGGACAGATTTAATTTAGGAGATGCATGGGCAGGTAGGCAAGTGGAGGACTATAGTTAAAGCGATTGTTGTCAGGATGTAAACTTCCATTCGCTTTTAGGCTTTCGAATCAAACAGCAAGAATAGTGAAGTCATGCGTATTGTACATAAGATAAATGAAAGAAAGCCGGCCAGAGTGGCCGTGCGGTTCTAGGCGCTACAGTCTGGAGCCGAGCGACCTCTACGGTCGCAGGTTCTAATCCCGCCTCGGGCATGGATGTGTGTGATGTCCTTAGGTTAGTTAGGTTTAATTAGTTCTAAGTTCTAAGCGACTGATGACCTCAGAAGTTAAGTTGCATAGTGCTCAGAGCCATTTGTCATAAATGAAAGAATAACTGTCACTTTTATTCATACAGTAATTACACTAAAATTACGGTGATTAATGATGGTCACCAGGACATTAAATAGCGTCATAAATAAAGAAATTGTGTTAAGACCACGACATTCAACGCGCTCCATGCTGACCCGAGATTGATGATGATGATGATGATGACGTTTGGTCTGTGGGGAGATAAACTGTGCAGTTATCAGCGCCAGTACAAATTCCCAACCTCTTCCCAGTCCAGTCTCGCCACTTTCATGAATGATCATGAAATTATGAGGACAACAGAAACACCCATTAATCGCGAGGTAGGTGAAAATCCTTGACCCCGCCGGGAATCGAATCTGAGACCCCGTGCTCGGGAAGCGAGAACGCGGCCGCGAGACTACGAGCTGCGGACCCCGAGACTGATAACAAATTCTTGTGGTAGGGGGTTCCATTCCTCATCCAGCGTGGCTGACGAGTGCTGGGTAGAAGTTGATGCGTGTGGCAGGCCAGTTCAGGCGCCCAATATCCTCTCGTTCCTAGAGCTGCTGTTTGGTGCGGTCGCGCACTGTCACCAGAATAAATGGAGTCATCTGCATCTACATCTACATGGATACTCTGCAAATCACTTTAAAGAGCGTGACAGAGGTTTCATCGAACCACCTTCATAATTCTCTGTTATTACAATCTCGTATTTTATTTTCTTGGGTTATCAGTCTTCTGTCTCGTTTGATGCCGCCTGCCACGAATCACTCTCATGTGCCAACCTCTTCATCTCAGAGTAGTACTTTCAACCCGCGTCCTCAATTATTTGGTGGATGTATTCCAATCTCTATCTCCCTCTGCAGTTTCTTGCCCTCTACAGTTCCTTCTAGTACCACGGAAGTCATTCCCTCACGTCTTAACAGATGTGCTATCATCCTGTCCCTTCTCCTTATAGCGGGCGGATAAAACGAAAGTCAGGGCAGGATGCGTGACGGGGCAGACGTACATGGGGAAGGTGAAGAGTGTCACAGTAACGTTGTCCGGTAACTGTACGGTCTTTAAAAATTTTAAGGTCAGTACATCAATGCAAAATTATTTACCCTTACCCTCCCACACAGGTACACATAACCCACTGAAACGATCGTGTTCGACAATGCTGGACGTACTCTTGTGTAATAAGACCTGAGAACACTATCAAATATCATATTTTCGGTGGTCCTGTTGTTATGGTGTGAGGAAGAATAATGCTGCATCGGGTAACTGATCCCCAAATTTCTGAATACAGTACACCCACGGACCAATTTTATTGCGGGGTCTGTACTGCTTTAACATGTGCCTCTTTTCACCGGTGAATTTGGCCCTAACTTCATTTTCATGGATGACACAGAGCTACCACACCGAATAGCATAGATAGAGAAGCTCTTGGAGCGAAAGTGTATTCGGCGAATGGACTTGCCTACCCATTGCCCCCTACTTAAATCCCAATGGAGCATTTTTGGGATGCGTTGAGAAGTATTTCAGCACGTTCACACGCACGAAAGATCATCTAGCAGTGCAACCGCCCTGTTGGAGGAATGGAACGTCCTGCCATCAGAGCTTCCTAAAAAAAATTTTGCCAACATGTGACCTAACTGTGCTACTTTGCATTATCTCCTGAACAGGTATTCCAAGCAGATTTTTGCTAAATGTGCATTTTCTGACAGCTCTCCGTCAACAGTTTTTGAACCGAACCCATTTAGTTGGTTGCTCACAATGCTTTATATTGCTTTGTTGGTATACGGTACAATTTAGTTCAGTTGAGGTGTAATTAAGCAGAAAAACGTATGTTTTATACATTGCAATTAAAGTGGTGGAATGACCTAACATAAGCAATGGAATTAGAGTAATAAAATGTTGTTGTCTGTTTCAGGCTATCGTATGGTAGGTCAAATAACATAGCCCGGTGGAACTTACATACATCCAAAGAACTGCTCCAATATATTGCAAAAGGTGACTTCAAAGGACTGCTATAGTATAGCACAAAAAGTGACTGACAGAAATACGTAATGAGATGAAGAGGAATGACATTTGTGTTACGCTGTGGTATATTTGCAGTAGGGCCATTAGGATTACTTGATGGAATCGAGTGATGGAATTTGGGTTAAATGTGCATCGTTTATACATGTATTAAGCACTTAGATAAAATGCAACTTTATTTGTACAATCAACGTGCCAAGATAACTGAATTCGTAATTTAGCGTAGTAATGAGCAGTTAACAAATCTCAAATGCAAGAAAATTCAAACGAATTTAGTACCGTAATAAAATAACCACAGACAAGGGGAAATAATTTACATCAGTTCCTACTGCGTTTAAAGATGAAATAAGTAGAAGGTACAATAAACAAATCCTTTGAAATGATGAAAGATATTTAATAAAGACACCAATTAATTACAATGTAATTAAATTTAAACAAACATGATTAAGAATTATCATAAAAAGCGAGTCGGTGAAGGAAACTTCAGAAAATTCTGAATTTATATAAGCTAGGATGATCAATGGAACAGCTTCCATTGTGTAGTCAATGGCCCTCGGGACTTGCATTTTCCCATAACATATATCTCGGTAGGTGAACGTGAGTCAACGTCAGCGTAACTATCAAAAGTGATCTAGAATTCTGACTGAAAGGATATCAGTGGTAACATTCACTGATGACATTGCTGTTCTGAGGGAAATTAAAAAAAGAATCACAGGATGTGCAAAATTAAATGAGCAATCTAGTGAGTACCTAAGATAGACTGAGAGTATACCGAGAAAATACGAAAGGAATAAGGATTAACAGAAGTGAGATTAGCAATAAGTGGAACAACAAAAATTGGGGAGCACGAAGTAGACGGTGTTAAGGAATTCTATTATCCTTTAAGCAAAAGAACAAGACATGACGCCTGAAACAAGGTGGACGGAAGTAGCCGACTAAAATTTGGAAATGTTGTGAAACATCAACCGTTAGTAGTTTTATTTATCGGTAGACCATTTTTACAAGTTTATTTGACATGTCTTGGTACAACAATTTAAGAACAAGAAAAATAACATAATTCACATATACAGCATTTTCTGACATACCGGTCTAGAATGGCAAGGATGGAAATTATAGTCGGCCGTGGTTTTTTCCTGAAATCATTTAGGGAAATGAAGTAAGACCTATATCAGGATGGAAGGTTGAAGATTGGAGCCTTCATCGTTCCAAATACAAGACTACTCTGTTTGGAGACAGTGCTACCTCGTTCGACTTTACTGTTTTACAAATAAGTTCAAAATGGTTCAAATGGCTCTGAGCACTATGGGACTCAACTGCTGTGGTCATAAGTCCCCTAGAACTACTTAAACCTAACTAACCTAAGGACATCACACACATCCATGCCCGAGGCAGGATTCGAACCTGCGACCGTAGTGGTCGTGCGGTTCCAGTCTGTAGCGCCTTTAACCGCGCGGCCACTCCGGCCGGCTACAAATAAGTAATTTAATAATGACAGAAGGCTAGTGCTATACTGTTTATTCATTTCTCACTCACACTCACTACGCACACTACACATACTACACATACACACACGCGCGCGCGCGCGCGCGCAGAGACAGAGAGAGAGAGAGAGAGTGAGAGAGAGAGATTGTTTCATAAAACTACACACACTATTAGCTGATGTCAGGACTATTTTGTCTGTCGCACCGTCCCATGTGTTAGCATCGAAACTGGGTCAGCATCCCACTTTACGGAATGAGATATTGAGCTCAGGAGGAGGATAAAGTGTCAGTATTATGCACTGCATAACTGTGGGATTTAGGTTTTCTAGAAATGGAAAACAGAAGTAGAAAGTATAATGCGAAAGTGTTATGAGGAATGTTAGATATTTCATGATCATTATTATTTTTTTTACCAAATCCTTACTCCGTGTTGTCTTAGTAATCTTTCAATGTACAGACCGTCTGGGTTAATATGTAATTTTTACTGTGTTTTCTTTTTAATTTTTCTTTTAACTGTTTCTTTAATCTCCTCTGGTTATTTATTGAACAGTTTTATTTCCTGGAAGAGACTGTTGACTCATTATTCTGTCTTGCTAAATATATGTTCAGCCTAGATCTGGTTCTGTGGACATGGACAGATCTGTCTGTGCACAAAATGCCAATGCTATTTTTGATATGTACAACTGTTTGGTAATTTAATTCCCAAAGCGTAAATAAAATCTCCAGCATTTCGAACAGATCGTTGCGATGAGCTCTACTACTATTTTTGGTTATTGATTAAATCATGGACAGTAGGGAAACCGGGAATGAATAGAATTCAAGTGTCTGTTCCTGTAGAAGCACGTTGAAAATTAGATGGACGGATAAGAAAAGAGGTTACCTGTAGAACTGGCGTGGAAAGCACCATACGGAGAATGATGACAAGAAAAAGATAGAGGATGACGGGTCTCGCGCTTAGGTATCTTGGATAGCTTCCTTGTTTCCAGGGGAAGATCCAGAACGTAAAAAGTAGTGGTAGCCCGAGATTTAAATCCGGCAAAGATGTAGGTGTAAGTGGTACTCCGAGATGAACAGGGAGACACAGGATAACTATTCATGGTGGGTTGCGACAAACCAATACCAAGAATGGTGTCTCAGAAAATTGAGTTATTCTGATGCCATCATCCATTACTTCACTGACACTAGAACTCACATAAGATTAAGGTCAGACCATTTCGCATTTAGAGGACGTTGTAGGACTGTTATTCCCAAGTCCTATAGTGTTAGATTACATTTATTTAATAAGGAAAAGTAATACGGCACACCATCAAAAGTGAAAAGTGTATTGATTGTCGATTTAAAAGAAATTGGGCTGCAGCAATTTTTACCAGGAGATTTACTGGCATTGAATAATTCATTTAGTATTGCTGTTTGAACCTCATGTGTCATTTTGTAGAACGTAAGGTATTTGCTATAGGAGACTATAACATCACGTCTTAGCGTCTTAGCACTCCTTATTTTCATCACCAGGACTGAATGCTCTACTTAATTGTTGTTTAAGTTTCAAACGTTAAGAACGTGCGGTGGCTCCTCCAGATTTCATAGGGTGCCACACTCCTACCAGTGTCACCTTTGCACCACAAAGATATGGTAGTCGCCCCTGAGATGCACAAAACAGAAATTACTTTACGCTTCCACTAAAAAATACCTGAATAGTCCGTTCATTCACCAATTTGTACGTATGCCTCCACAAAGCACATTGAGAACCAGAACTATTTAATAAATCTGCCAAGAACACCGCATCTGCCCATTGATATGCGGAGATCAAAATTATATCGACCGCCAGCCTACACTCGACCTGTTTCAGCTCCACCTACCTACAGTCATCGGACGGTTGTCATTTGCAGTCAACAGTTGCCGAACAGTCCCAGACGTCGGACAGTTAACGTCGAGTATCGAAGGTCACCGAAGTGTTGATCAAAGTTTCGCTATACAGAGAGACACAACTGCAGTCCATACTCAACTTCTGTTACTTTAGGTAGTAATTACGTACTGCCTCAGGTTAGACTATTTTCAGAACCTTTCATCAGTGCCATATCTTCTCACAAATCAGAATAGAGAAAATTTGACGTAGATTACTTTAATAAACGACAGTTCTTGTTCCTTGTGTGCGGCCGCGGTTGTTGTGTTTTACGTGCATGAGCCTGTGACGTGAGCGTGGTGGCCGTGCCAGAAGTCCACCTTCCTGCAGTCACGGAACTCTGTATCTGGGGTTCGCTTCTTGCTACCTTCATATCACTGACCTGTTTATGTGAACTTGAGACAAGAAAATATCAGCGGAAGAGCCCTATGACCTTCCTATTACTGAAACTGACGACGAGGAGGAAACAGAGGGAAAGTCTAGCCAATTTTAAGTAAACTGACGATGGAGAAAATCCGGCTCAACTGGCGACAAAATTTCAAGACAACTTATTTCGGCCAGTATAGCTGGCAACAACAGTCCATAAACATGTTCGTGTCGTAACACTTTCATAGTGTGGTCCTTAAGTTTGCTCTCTTATTGTTTAAAACTCCCTGTGGACTGCTAATGGCGTTTCCTTTTCAGGAAGACTTCAGAGAATTTTGTATACTGCTCTAATTTGTTTTACAGGCATGGCTGATTCAGAATTGCTACAGTCCACGATATTACTTTAACAACTCTTCGAAAGGCCAGGGCTGCTTGTGGTTCAGTTGGTCAAATTAGAAGTCGAGAAGCAACACGGCCAAGAAACGTTTTATTCTTTCGACCTGAATTCATCTTCACCTTACGTCAGGTGTGTGGTTATAATGAACACGTACGGACAAACTTTAGCAAAGCTTCTGCTATTCTAATGCTTGTCCATAAGCGAAAAATTCAGGTCCAGAAGTCGTTCCAGTGATCTTGACTTATTCAGAAATTATAGACTAGAATGATATATGAATCTCATTTACATGTTGCAGCTGTCAGGCATAGTATTTTATTGATGTTTCAGGAAACCGAATCAGTTTCATAAAGAATCGATTATCCAAATTCAGGGCTTAACTAGAAAGTTTAAATTTCATTGCGAAGAATTGAAGTGCAAAATCTCATATGCAGATTCTCTTTCTCCAAACGTGTTCCATCTGCCAAATAATAAGCTACAGAGATAAATGCTTAGCATAAATGGAAGACTATCAGATGAATTTAAAACGTAAAAGAACCTTCATTATTTTCCAAATGGAAGTGCAATACTTAGGACACATTCTGTCTGCACATTTCATCAGGTCAACGCAACATCGTACTGAATGAATTAAAAACCTGCCAGCTGCCAAAGATTTAAAGCTAGTAAGTGCCATTTTAGGACAAATAAATTACTACGGGGATTTCATCACATATGCAGCATACATCAGTAAAAGACTTTAGAAAATATTACGCGGATACACGAAATGGAATTGGAAAACGTGCTTTAGTAAAATTAAAACAAAATTTCCTAGATTCGAAATGTCTATGACCCATATTAGAAGTTGAGAAATGCAGCTGATTCGTCATAATACGGAATTGGTTCCGTTTCGTTTCATCAGGAACATACTTTTGAACTTCTAATACTACATTAATTTACGTCCTTCGGAACTCAGTTATCTGTGCCAAAGAATAGAAGCTACTTTATTTAGTCTTTTGTGAACCTTGTGTTTCATCATAGAGGTAAAAAATCACCTTCTCCTAATTTTGCATTATGAATTTCATAAACGTTGTGGGTTAACTGTCGAAGGTAAAAAAACTCCAATACCGTAATATTAGGCAATGAAATATTCTGCGTGTACTCAGATCTTATAACAGTCATATCCTCCCTCTCTTTACACTGATTGGTTGAAGCTTGGAGAGCATCGTAAAATCTGTGGATCTTCTTTTGTGGATCATTAATCCTCTTCAGCAATCTTCTTTGCCTCCTCGTTAAGGAATGGCAACTTCAATTTCTGTACCACAACTTCGCATGAACATCTACCTGAGGCCTCCCAAAATTGGCGTGAAAATTGTCTTCAAAGTATTTAGTGTAGTACTGGTAAGTAGTATCTGCGTGAACATCTCTAACATGATTTTCACATTTAACTTTGCAGAAAGGTAATTTTTCACGTTGGAGGAATGGCGAGTCTGTTTACTTGGCAAAGTCTCACTATATTGATTAATGAGCATCTTAATTTCGGCAGGATTTGAATTTGATGCAGGGTTTTCTCCTCTTAAATCAAGTGAGCATTTACCGACTATCAATAATTCCTTTGGGTGACGGAGTCTACTGTCACCCTTAAGACTATTGAAAGCAATGCCTTCTGGCACATCTCCAACCTTTCATCATTAAGTATGATGGAGATCTTATAACTCTGGCTACGCTTAATGGATGACACATTTTTTTAGAGGAACGAGTTCTTTGTACATTGTTACAGTCTGTGAGACCTTGCAAGTATATATCCTGTTCCTCCTTTTTCTTGAAATTCTGAAATCTAAGGCGGATGTCTAAAGAAATGCATCAACATTAAAGAAAAACATGCTTCCCTTCAATGACATTTCTCATTTGCTTACAATGAAATGAACACCTTTAGCTGCTTACAGGCGTTGACATACGTCAACGGGGACAGATGAAAATGTGTGCCCCGACCGGGACTCGAACACGGGATCTCCTGCTTACCTGGCAGACGCTCTATCCATCTGTGCCACCGAGGACACAGAAGATGGCGCGACTGCAGGGATTTATCTCTGGCACGCCTCCCGCGAAACCCACATTCTCAACGTATTGTCCCGCACTAGATTCGTAGTGCCCCGCCCATTATATTCATTACTGGCGGCGCGTTGTCGATTCCCATAAGGGATGGGGCACTGTTTATGCATTCGCACAGAAGAAGAAGATGGTTAAGTGGCCGGTGAGCCTTAACTATATATACAGGGTGTTTCAAAAATGACCGGTATATTTGAAACGGCAATAAAAACTAAACGAGCAGCGATAGAAATACACCGTTTGTTGCAATATGCTTGGGACAACAGTACATTTTCAGGCGGACAAACTTTCGAAATTACAGTAGTTACAATTTTCAACAACAGATGGCGCTGCAAGTGATGTGAAAGATATAGAAGACAACGCAGTCTGTGGGTGCGCCATTCTGTACGTCGTCTTTCTGCTGTGAGCGTGTGCTGTTCACAACGTGCAAGTGTGCTGTGGACAACATGGTTTATTCCTTAGAACAGAGGATTTTTCTGGTGTTGGAATTCCACCACCTAGAACACAGTGTTGTTGCAACAAGACGAAGTTTTCAACGGAGGTTTAATGTAACCAAAGGACCGAAAAGCGATACAATAAATGATCTGTTTGAAAAATTTCAACGGACTGGGAACGTGACGGATGAACGTGTTGGAAAGGTAGGGCGACTGCGTCCGGCAACCACAGAGGGCACGCGCAGCTAGTGCAGCAGGTGATCCAACAGCGGCCTCAGGTTTCCGTTCGCCGTGTTGGAGCTGCGGTCCAAATGACGCCAACGTCCACGTATCGTCTCATGCGCCAGAGTTTACACCTCTATCCATACAAAATTCAAACGCGGCAACCCCTCAGCGCCGCTACCATTGCTGCACGAGAGACATTCGCTAAAGATATAGTGCACAGGATTGATGACGGCGATATGCATGTGGGCAGCATTTGGTTTACTGATGAAGCTTATTTTTACCTGGACGGCTTCGTCAATAAACAGAACTGGCGCATATGGGGAACCGAAAAGCCCCATGTTGCAGTCCCATCGTCCTTGCATCCTCAAAAAGTACTGGTCTGGGCCGCCATTTCTTCCAAAGGAATCATTGGCCCATTTTTCAGATCCGAAACGATTACTGCATCACGCTATCTGGATATTCTTCGTGAATTTGTGGCGGTACAAACTGCCTTAGACGACATTGCGAACACCTCGTGGTTTATGCAAGATGGTGCCCGGCCACATCGCACGGCCGACGTCTTTAATTTCCTGAATGAATATTTCGATGATCGTGTGATTGCTTTGGGCTATCCGAAACATACAGGAGGCGGCGTGGATTGGCCTCCCTATTCGCCAGACACGAACCCCTGTGACTTCTTTCTGTGGGGACACTTGAAAGACCAGGTGTACCGCCAGAATCCAGAAACAGTTGAACAGCTGAAGCAGTACATCTCATCTGCATGTGAAGCCATTCCGCCAGACACGTTGTCAAAGGTTTCGGGTAATTTCATTCAGAGACTACGCCATATTATTGCTACGCATGGTGGCTATGTGGAAAATATCGTACTATAGAGTTTCCCAGACCGCTGCGCCATCTGTTGTTGAAAATTGTAACTACTGTAATTTCGAAAGTTTGTCTGCCTGAAAATGTACTGTTGTCCCACCAAGCATATTGCAACAAACGGTGTATTTCTATCGCTGCTCGTTTAGTTTTTATTACCGTTTCAAATATACCGGTCATTTTTGAAACACCCTGTATATATATATATATATATATATATATATATATATATACTAAGATGGTATCTGTTCTTTCGGACATTTCCGAAATAACAGACGTTACGTTATTTCTTAAACTGAAATAATCTTACCAGACACAAGAAACATCCACAGGTAGATAGAAGTTACGTCACTTCTATACAGAACGCTGGAGGTACCCTTAAAGAAGGCCTGGACGTAAATAACTCATTTTGCATAAAACGTGAAGTTTCGTTGTTTCTAAAATTACCGATTCAGTTACGGAAGTGGGGCCGATGGGACGGTAGGAGGGGGTTTGAGTGGCAGGTTTATTAGGTTCGAGGAAGGTGAGGAACCGGGAGGTTATCCACTGACTAGAATGGAAACCCGTCTGAAGGATTAAATTGTGAAAGGGGGCTTCAGATTATAGAAAGCAGAGGATGCATTTCTTTGGGTGTCTGTAGTTTTTCAGTCATGACCAGGAGCACTGCAAAAACAGACATAATGTATGATGGGATACCGCTATCACTGGTTATACAATGCAACTTATAATTCGTCTTGGTTGCAACAATATTTATTCACATGACCAGTTTCGGTTCCTCTAGAACCTTCTTCAGATATGCAATTTCGGTTATAGGATTACCCCATCCACACACAGACATCTTCACATGCTCAAGAACTGAAGATGCTTCTAGAGGAACCGAAACCGGTTATGTGAATAAACATTTTTGCAATCAAGACATTACCAGGATCAGTTTTAGTTTTGTTATGAAGTATCTGTTGAATTCCTTGTGGTTTTGTTGGAATATTGAGTTCTATCGGAGGGATCTTATTGAGGTACTGAATACTGGGATTGAGGGGTGTGAGGGAGTTATTGATACGCTCATTGGCTGTTGGTAATGGGTAGTAGTCGAAGTGGGGGTCTTTTAGGATAGTGAAGGCGCAGAGTTGAATTCATGGCCTACTTTTAAAGTGAAAAAAGTGTTACGTTCTTAGCTGCGGATAAATATAATAACTGGGTCTTACTGCAAATATAAAAATACAAAACTAAGTGTAAAGCAACTATGCGAACTTTGATTTAAATAACAAGGATACACCAGCGAGGTGTGTGGCAATGTACACCGCCCATACAGAATCTTGCGATAGGTAGCTGCCTGCACGAAGTCACGGATTCACCACGATCGATGTCCTCGTATGGGCTGCGGCTCCAGCTATGAAGAGTCATCACCTTGCAAGCGCCGAAATATTATGTTCATTATTACAAATAAAATAGCATATTTGCATCACACCAGATGGAATTGCACATTGATCATTTTCTTATGTCAATAGCCAACAGCTGCCTTAATATCAACGTCATATCTGCAGTACTTCTGTAGATGCACCAAAGCACACAAAACTCAGTATTTAGAAATTCCATGAATAATTAACTCTGTGATAAGTAAATAACTACTCAGCAACAGCTTATGGCGAAGTCTGACTACGCGTAAAACATTTACGTAACGCAGGAAAACTAATATTTTGTCAAAAACTTTCGTAAAATATTGCCAATGTGAAGTGTTTCAATGCTTCAGTGGGTGGAAGTCAAATTTGGTATGTATGTGACGTGTGAATGTTGTAAATGTGAGTAACTGAGTTTCGCGCGACTACTACGGTCGCAGGTTCGAATCCTGCCTCGGGCATGGATGTGTGTGATGTCCTTAGATTAGTTAGGTTTAAGTAGTTCTAAGTTCTAGGGGACTGATGACCACAGATGTTAAGTCCCATAGTGCTCAGAGCCATTTGAACCATTTTGAGTAACTGAGTTTATGGGTGTGTAGGTACCTAACGCATGTATGAAGCATATGTTGTTGTTGTGGTCTTCAGTCCTGAGACTGGTTTGATGCAGCTCTCCATGCTACTCTATCCTGTGCAAGCTTCTTCATCTCCCAGTACCTACTGCAGCCTACATCCTTCTGAATCTGCTTAGTGTATTCATCTCTTGGTCTCCCTCTACGATTTTTACCCTCCACGCTGCCCTCCAGTATCAAATTGGTGATCCCTTGATGCCTCTGAACATGTCCTTCCAACCGATCCCTTCTTCTAGTCAAGTTGTGCCACAAATTCCTCTTCTCCCCAATTCTATTCAATACCTCCACATTAGTTATGTTATCTATCCATCTGATCTTCAGCATTCTTCTGCAGCACATTTCGAAACCTTCTATTCACTTCTTATCTAAACTATTTATCGTCCATGTTTCACTTCCGTACATGGCTACACTCCATACAAATACTTTCAGAAACGACTTCCTGACACTTAAATCAGTACTCGACGTTAACAAATTTCTCTTCTTCAGAAACGCTTTCCTAACATTGCCAGTCTACATTTTATATCCTCTCTACTTCGACCATGATCAGTTATTTTGCTCCCCAAATAGCAAAGCTCCTCTACTACTTTAAGTGTCTCATTTCCTAATCTAATTCCCTCAGCATCACCCGATTTAATTCAAATGGTTCAAATGGGTCTGAGCACTATGGGACTTAACATCTATGGTCATCAGTCCCCTAGAACTTTGAACTACTTAAACCTAACTAACCTAAGGACATCACACAACACCCACGAGGCAGAGAAGATCCCTGGCCCCGCCGGGAATCGAACCCGGGAACCCGGGCATGGGAAGCGAGAACGCTACCGCACGACCACGAGCGGCGGACCCAGATTTAATTCGACTACATTCCATTATCCTCGTTTTGCTTTTGTTGATGTTCATCTTATACCCTCCTTTCAAGACAATGTCCATTCCGTTCAACTGCTCTTCCAAGTCCTTTGCTGTCTCTGACAGAATTACAATGTCATCGGCGAACCTCAAAGTTTTTATTTCTTCTCCCTGGATTTTAATACCTACTCCGAATTTTTCTTTTGTTTCCTTTACTGCTTGATCAATATATAGATTGAATAGCATCGGGAAGAGGCTACAACCCTGTCTCACTCCCTTCCCAACCACTGCTTCCCTTTCATGTCCCTCGACTCTTATAACTACCATCTGGTTTCTGTACAAATTGTAAATAGCCTTTCGCTCTCTGTATTTTACCCCTGCCACCTTCAGAATTTGAAAGAGAGTATTCCAGTCATCATTGTCAAAAGCTTTCTCTAAGTCTACAAATGTAAGAAACGTAGGTTTGCCTTTCCTTAATCTTTCTTCTAAGATAAGTCGTAGGGTCAGTATTGCCTCACGTGCTCCAACATTTCTACGGAATCCAAACTGATCTTCCCCGAGGTCAGCTTCTACCAGTTTTCCATTCGTCTGTAAGGAATTTGCGTTATTATTTTCCAGCTGTGACTTATTAAACTGATAGTTCGGTAATTTTCACATCTGTCAACAACTGCTTTTTTTGGGATTGGAATTACTATATTCTTCTTGAAGTCTGAGGGAATTTCGCCTGTCTCATACTTCTTGCTCACCAGATGGTAGAGTTTTGTTAGGTCTGGCTCTCCCAAGGCTGTCAGTAGTTCTGATGGAATGTAGTCTACTCCCGGGGCCTTGTTTCGACTTAGGTCTTTCAGTGCTCTGTCAAACTCTTCACGCAATATCATATCTCCCATTTCATCTTCATCTATCTCCTCTTCCATTTCCATAATATTGTCCTCAAGAACATCGCCCCTGTATAGACCCTCTATGTACTCCTTCCACCTACTGCTTTCCCGTCTTTGCTTCGAACTGGGTTTCCATCTGAGCTCTTGATATTCATGCAAGTGGTTCTCTTTTCTCAAAAGGTCTCTAATTTTCCTGTAGGCAGTATCTATATTACCCCTACTGAGATAAGCCTCTACATCCTTACATTTGTCCTCTAGCCATCCCTGCTTAGCCATTTTGCACGTGCTGTCGATCTCATTTTTGAGACATTTGTATTCGTTTTTGCCTGATTCACTAACTGCATTTTTGTATTTTCTCCTTTCACCAATTAAATTCAGTATCTCTCCTGTTACCCAAGGATTTTTACTAGCCCTCTTCTTTTTACCTACTTGATCCTCTGCTGCCTTCACTATTTCATTCCTCAAAGGTACTCATTCTTCTTCTACTGTATTTCTTTCCCACATTCCCGTCATTTGTTCCCTTATGCTCCTCCTGAATCTCTCTACAACCTCTGGTTCTTTCATTTTATCCCGGTCCCATCTCCTTAAATTTCCACCCGTTTTCAGTTTCCTCATATACAGGGTGAGTCACCTAACGTTACGGCTGGATATATTTCGTAAACCACATCAAATACTGACGAACCGATTCCACAGACCGAACGTGAGGAGAGGGGCTAGTGTAATTGATTAATACAAACCATACAAAAATTCACGGAAGTACGTTTTTTAACACAAACCGAGGTTTTTTTTAAATGGAACCACTTTAGTTTTGTTATCACATCTGAAAATGTAAACAAATACGTAATCAGAGCGGTTTGGTGCATTGTAAAATGTTAATTACATCCGGAGATATTGTAACCTAATGTTGACGCTTGAGTACTACCTCCGATGTTCGATCGTGTATATCGGAGAGCACTGCATAATACATCGCGTTTCTACAGAATGATCTGCCAGCGTTGCTCGAAAATGTCCCACTGGAAACGCGTCGACGTATGTGGTATCAGCATGATGGTGCACCAGCACATTCCGCAATTAACACTACGCTGACCCTTGACAGGATGTTCGACGGGTGTTTCATAGAACGTGGAGGACGCATAAATTGGCCAGCCCGTTCTCCTGATCTTACACCTGTGGACTTCTTTCTGTGGGGTACGTTAAAGGAGAATGTGTACTATGATGTGCCTACAACCCCAGAGGATATGAAACAACGTATTGTGGCAGCCTGCGGCGACATTACACCAGATGTACTGCGGCATGTACGACATTCATTACGCCAGAGATTGCAATTGTGTGCAGCAAATGATGGCCACCACATTGAACATCTATTGTCCTGACATGTCGTGACACACTCTATTCCACTCCGTAATTGAAAACGGAAACCACGTGTGTACGTGTACCTCACCCCTCATGGTAAAGTACATGTGCGTCAGTGAAAAAGACCAATAAAAAGGTGTTAGCATGTGAACGTAATGTGCTGTTCCAGTCTCGGTGCTCTCCGATACACACGCTCGAACAGCGGAGGAGTGGTACTCAAGCGTCAACTTTAGGTTACAATATCTCCGGATGTAATTTACATTTTACAATGCAACAAACGGCACTGATTACGTATTTGTTTATATGTTCAGATGTGCTAACAAAACTAACGGGTTTCCATTTAAAAACGGAGGTTTGTGTTAAAAAACATACTTCCGTGCATTTTTGTATGGTTTCTATTAAACAATTACACTAACCCCTCTCCTCACGTTCGGTCTGTGGAATCGGTTCGTCAGTATTTGATGTGGTTTACGAAATATATCCAGCGGTAACGTTAGGTGACTCACCCTGTATAGCGGCTGAACAAAATGTCAGTATAAATTTGAAAACTGAATAAATCACTAAATAATGTAGATAGAGAGGTACAAATTGACACACATGCTTGGAATGATGAGGACTTTTATTAGAACCAAAAAATACAAAAGTTCAAAAAATGTCTGACAGATGGTGCTTCATCTGATCAGAATAGCTATAATTAGCATAACAAAGTAAGACAAAGCAAAGACGAAGTTCTTTACAGGAAATGCTCAATATGTCCACCGTCATTCCTCAACAATAGCTGTAGTCCAGGAATAATGTTGTGAACAGCAATGTAAAGCATGTCCGGAGTTATGGTGAGGCATTGGCGTCGGATGTTGTCTTTCTGCCTTCCTAGAGATGTCGGTCGATCACGATACACTTGCGACTTCAAGTAACCCTAAATCCAATAATCACACAGACTGATGTCTGGGGACCTGGGAGGCCAGGCATGACGAAAGTGGCGGCTGAGCACAAGATCATCACCAAACGACGCGCGCAAGAGATGTGTCGGACATTTTGTGAACTATGTTTTTTTACCTCTCTATCTACGTTATACCGTGGTTTATTAAGTTTTCAAATTTATACTGACTTTTTGATCACCCGGTATGTAAGGGAGTTGGCGGCCTGTAAGAAGCCATAATACCATGTTCAATCCTTCTGAAATTTTAGGAAAGATTTAATTTGTTTTATTTGAACTTATTAATTAATAATTGCGGATAAAGAAATTTCGGAATTGATTTGGCTCAAGACAGAAAGCGGGGAATTGTATAAATGGAAAGCCGATTCGGTACGTTGGGTTGGTTGGGTTGATTTAGCGAACAAGACCAAACAAAGGTGTCATCGGCCACATTGGATTAGGGAAGGAAGTCGGCCGCGCCCGTTCAATGGAACCATCTTGGCATTTGCCTAAAGCGATTTAGGAAAATCACGGACAATCTAAATCTGGATGTCCGGACGT
Source organism: Schistocerca cancellata (assembly GCF_023864275.1). Taxonomy (NCBI): domain Eukaryota; kingdom Metazoa; phylum Arthropoda; class Insecta; order Orthoptera; family Acrididae; genus Schistocerca; species Schistocerca cancellata. Next base: position 192,439,463 of record NC_064628.1, on the reverse strand, counting down.
GGGATTGAACCGTCGTGCTCCAGAACGTGAGGCCAGTGTGCGAACCACTGCGCTACGTCGCACCTCGCTCGCGAGAGGGGGGGGGGGGGGGGTAGTTGGGATTCAGATAAATAGGTGATAGTGGTTTCGCGCACACGAGGACTAGGAGTGAGACTTGGCGTTTAAGTCTCGGCGCGTAAATGTCTATCTCTTGTCGTGGTTGACGTATTGCGCTGAAGTCCAAGGAAATGTATGAATTACGAGTTATCACAAAATTTAGAAGGATGAAACATGGTGAAGTGTTAACGTAGGAACGTAAATGAAGATTATCCATTCCGGGTTTTATTCTGTGAAAACTATGACTTCACTTCGAGTAACGATATTTCCGTGTTGCGTGCGGTGCAAATTAACTGAGATCTGATACATCGGAGTGAACATTTGCCTAGTGCCAGCATTCTGACAGTTAAAATCCGTTAGTATTTTCGGTATCATTTCAGGAAGAAACCTTAAACTGGTTGCTAGTATGCGATTATTCTGACTTAGTGCGGACGTTAACAACTAAAAACTAGAAATGACTCCGTGGCTTAGATTTTTACCTGGAAGTTTATAGTAAATGGCTTTCGTTCATTTGGTAGTTGATTCAGACCTGGATCTTAAATTGTTTTCCACCCTGTCGACGAGTGCAGTGCCACTAATATTTTTAAAGTTTTATTAGTTGAGAAACATTGTATGTCGGTTAGGGCAGGCGCGATCCTGCAAAAAAGAAAACCTAAACTGAAGGAATATTCTAATGCAGAGCACCAAACTGCGCTACCGCAACTTTAGTTATGTCTAATTGAATGCAAACTTAATCTACTTTTCTTCATTTAAGTCTTGTTAATTGATACAAATAATAGTTATCAAGTGAGAAATGAAATGATTTAAACAATATGCCATCATTGTTTCAAAGATTTTATGGCTGTTACTTCAATTCGCTACTTTTGATAATGAAAATTGAATATGAACGTGTGAGAAAGGGATGGAAAGGAAAGGAGTTGTTGACGCAAGCTGCATAGGAACTTAATGCGTAATCAGCGGCGACGAGTGAAAAATGTGTGCCGCACCGGGATTCTAGCCTGGGATCCTCTGCTTATAAGGCAGTTGCGCTAATCACTGCTCCATCCGCCCACATTGCTTATTGCAGTTGTGCAGACAATCTCGATACGCCTACCGACCGACCAACACTCCCATTCAGTGTCTGTCCATGTCCTCCGTGCTCGCTATTTTGATATTTCCGTAGCAGATAGAACGTAATCGTACATCCGCTCTGAACGTTTCAACGCCCACCAAGGTGGATGAAACACCACGCATTCATATAATATAATTCAGTTTACAAGATTACTATCATTTTTGTGATACTTGTAGTCTTATAGGCAGGTTGACTAAATGAACAGCTGCGCGGTGTAGCTGCACGGTCTCGACGCCTTGACACGGATCGCGCGGCTGTCCCTGTTGGAGGTTGGAGTCCTCCCTCGAGCATGAGTGTGTGTGTTATCCTTAGCGTAAGTTAGCTAAAGTTAGATTAACTAGTGTGTAAGCCTAGGGACCGATGACCTTAGGTTATCACAAATTTCCAAATTTCCAGTGAACGAACAACAACTAAAATATTACAGATCAGGAGGCCATTTGGCTCTTTACGAAATCGATTTACAGTGTACTGGAAGAGTACAGACGTTTATAGAGTTTATTTCACTGAGCAGCTCTCGTTATATCACGAAACTGAGGAATGGTGGTCTCTAAAGTTTCAGTAACGGAAGGGCTGCAACCTTTTGTTATAACAGTACAAACGGCTTTTATCCGTCTGCACCATTTTGAAACTTTTATGCGTTCCATGAGATCAATGTACACTGCAAACAATAATAAATTTCGACGGAACGTTTTGAACTGTCTGGAGAGGCTTTGCTTGTTTACCTTAGTCGCTCAGAAAACCGCACAGATGTGGTTCACGGCAATTGCATTTGTATGTGTGTATGTGTGTGTGTGTGTGTGTGTGTGTGTGTGTGTGAGAGAGAGAGAGAGAGAGAAAGAGAGAGAGAGAGAGAGAGAGCGTTTGTGAGGGGAGGAGTCGATGTCGGTTTACCGACACTGCCCGGGGATCCACCTGCCGCTCCTGCTGCTGCCGCGATTTATTGCTGTGTGCGCAACGGGCAGAGTTCCGATATTGAATCGAGGTTGGCGCCGGCCGAGCTCTGCTGACGCGAGGCGATGGGGCGTCAATGGCGCCGCAGGGGGTGGCCAGGGGGCAGCGGGGGCGGTGGGGGCGCCGGCGGCACGTCTGCACAGTGGCGGGAGGCGGGGGTGGCGGTTGGACGTCTCTTCCTCTGTGGACTCAGGGCACTATTGCCCAGACCAGATTCCGTTAGATACGGGCTCGTATTGGAGAAATAAATTGAATACCATTGAGCAGAGTGGCGACTTTGTGTCGCGGGAGATAACAGATTCCTTTTTATTATTTTACAAACAAAACAGTCTATGTGACTAATATTCAGCTCTCGGGTCTTCTGTCGAGTGATTCTATCGAAATAGCCTATGTTTCCATGAAGGTAACTCCATCTTCTTCTGAATTTCCGGAACGCAGTCACGGAAAGCTGTGCAGTACCAGTGAGTTTTGTGGTTAACTAAAAAACGGTAGCCATCGAAATTAGGACTAGGACGGCGGCGTAAGTTGAGAACGTAGTCAACAGCGAAGGTCCTCTGGAGACTAGTGTCAGGCCTCAGTACACTGAGACATCCAGATAGCGTGTGGGATGCAAATTGATTGGCCACGCCGGCACTCGACTGCTGCTACTCGCCCCACTTCCATCCGCCTCGCTTGACTATATAAAAACAACCAAGGAACGTTTAATGACCTCGCCAGAAGATGTTGGGTGTGACACTCACTGAAACGTTGCACCATTTCGCAAGACTTAGTTGGCTGAAAAATCCGAGGAAAACGACGAGATCACTTCAAACTGTACCGACTTTCTGATGTCGATGGTAGCGACAGTTCTGTGGTACTACAGGTATATAGATGGTCTAATTAGACCAAAGTGGAAAAAGTTCGACCGTTAACAAAATTGTTGAATAATGTTCAGTGACAGCTGTTCTTATTCATCAGGCTATTATCCCCGTATACAGACAATCAGGTCGGTTGGTTCTTCTAGAGCAATATAGAAGTTTTTTAATTTGGCCTTAGTCAGCATACGTTGACATACAAATGATACGGACAGTGCAATTGGAATCTGAAACCGGAATTATACTTCTCAAGGCAAACCACACCACCTACAATATAAATCACATCCTGTTGTAGAGTGTTGTACCCAGAAGATAGCGTACCTAGGAACGGATGACTTTTTCAGTCGGTACATCAGTCTAGTGGCTGACTTTACAATCACATGAAGTAAATGCGCACTAGAAGACGCTATAAGCAGCTTCCGCCATTTTATACAGTTTTTCTTGGTACCAGAGACGTGGTTGGGTTGTGTTTAGCGTACGCAAATACTTCGAGTTCTACATCTTTCAGTGAGCGAACGGCCCTACCACAGTGGATAATAATCAATGAACAGATTTACAGACTGATATCGCTGCTTCATGCTTTTAGAGGATAATGTAAGCTCAAATATTATGACATTCATGAAGGAAAGTAGGCTCTTCTTACATAACCGGTTCAACAGAAGGCAACCCAACGGACGCGATGTAGAGTAAGTGAAATGACATACCTCTCTTCTAGCACCGGTATAAGGTAAGCCTCTGCAGGAGCGAAATGTTGTTAATGATCGGAAAAAACACGAAACATTCCCGTTTTCGAAAAAGCTCGTCGAACAGACACAAAAACAACATGCCTATGTCTCTGATGTAGTCCTTTTGCAATATTTTGGAACATATTTTATGCTCGCGCCTTACGATATCTATGGAGACGGATAATCCTCTATGTATGAATCAACATGGGTTCCAAAAACAACGATCGAGTAAAACCCAATTCACGCTCTTCGTCCAGCACACATAACAGTACATCCACGCGGCCAGGTAGATGTCATATTCCTCGACTTTCGGAAGGCGTTCCGCACAGTTCCGCATTGTGAGTGTGCGAAACATCAGAACAAACTGCGTGAAAGCACTTCATCTCAAAGTAGCTCTTTCGAACTACGTCCTCTATTATTTGCTGGATGTATTCCAATCTATGTCTCCCTCTACAGTTTTTGTCTACTACAGCTCCCTCTAGTACCATAGAAGACATTCCCTCATGTCTTAACAGATGTACAATCTCCCATTCCCTTCTCCTTATCAGTGTTTTCCACATACACCTTTCCTCTCCAATTCTGCATAGAACTTCCTCATTCCTTACCTTATCAGTCCACCTAATTTTCAACACTCGTCTGTAGCACCATATCTCGAATGCCTCGATTTTCTTCTGTTCCAATATTCCCACAGTCCATGTTTCACTACCATACAATGCTGTACTCCATCCGTACATTCCCGGGAAATTTCTTCCTCAAATTAATGCCGATATTTGATATAAGTAGACTTCTCTTGGCCAGAAATGACCTTTTTGCCATTTTCTAGTCTGCTTTTGACTTCCTCATTGCTCCGTCTGTCACTTGTTATTTTAATGTCAAGGTAGCAGAATTCCTTAACTTCATCTACTTCGTGACCATCAATCCTGATGTTAAGTGTCTCGCTGTTCTCATCTATAATACTTCTCATTACCTTCGTCTTTCTTCGATTTACTCTCAGTCCACACTCTGTGGTCATTAGACTGTTCATTCCATGTAGCAGATCATGTAATTCTTCTTCACTCTCACTCAGTATAGCAATGTCGTGATCGAATCCTTTACATCCATTCACCTTGAATTTTATATCCACTTATTTCCATCGATGCTCCCTCGATGTACAGATCGATAAGTAGGGGCAAAAGACTACATCCTTGTCTGGCACCCTTTTTAACGAGCACTACGTTCTTGGTCGTCCACACTTATTATTTTCTCTGGGCTGTTGTACATGTTGTATATGAGCCGTCTCTCCCTATAGCTTACCCCTACTTTTCTCAGAATTTTAAACATCTTACACCACTTTAGATTGTCGAACGCTTTCTCCAGGTCAACAAACCCTGTGAACGTGTCTTGATTTTTCTTTAGTCTTGCTTCCGTTATCAACCGTAACGTCCGAATTGTCCCTCTCGCGCCTGTACCTTTCATAAAGCCGAACTGGTCGTCATCTAGCGCATCCTCAATTTTCTTTTCCGATCTACTGTAGATTATTCTTATCAGCAACTTGTATTCATGAGCTTTTAAGCCGATTGTGCGATAATTCTAGCACTTGTCAGCTCTTTGGAATTGTGTGAATGATAGTTTTCCGCAAGTCAGGTGGTACGTCGCCAGCCTCGTACATTCTACACACTAACGTAATAGTCATTTTGCTGCCACTTCCCCAACGATTTAGAATCTGATTGAATGTTATCTTCCCCTTCTGCCTTATTTGATCATAAGTCCTCCAAAGCTCTTTTCAATTCCGATTCTAATACCAGGTCCCCTATTTCTTCTAAATCGACTCCTGTTCCTTCTATCACATCAGACAAATCTTCCCCCATATAGTGGCTTCAATGTATTCTTTCCACCTATTCGCTCTCCCGTTTGCATTTAACAGTGGAATTCCCATTGCACTCTTAATGTTGTCACCCTTGCTTTTAAAGTCACCAAAGGTTGTTTTGACTTTCCGGTATGCTGAGTCGGTGCTACCGACCATAGTTTCTTTTGATATTTCTTCACATTTTTCATGCAGGTCTTTCGTCTTAGCTTCCCTGCACTTCCTATTTATTTTATCGCTCAACGGATTGTATTTCTGAGTCTCCCGGAACAATTTTTTCCCTTCCTCCTTTCATCGATCAATTGAAGTATTTCTTCTGTTACCCATGGTTTCTTCGCAGGTACCTTCTTTGTACCTATGTTTTCCTTCCCAACATTTGTGATGGCCCTTTTTAGGGATGTCCATTCCTCTTCAACTATACTGTCTACTGCCCTACTCCTTACTGCTGTATCTATAGCCTTAGAGAACTTCAACCGGATATCGTCATTATTAGTCTTCCTGACGACTCTCTTAAACTTTAGACTACTCATCACCACTACTATGTTGTCGTCTGAGTCTATATCTGCCCCTGATTTCGGAATCTCTGTCTGGTCATGATGTAATCTAACTGAAATCACCCGGCCTTTTCCAAGTATGCCTCCTCCCTTTGTGATTCCTGAACAGAGTATTCGCTTTACTAGCTGAAGTTTATTACAGAACTTACTTTCACCTCTTTCATTTCTTGTCCCAGACCCATATTCTCCTGTAACCTATTCTTCTACTCCTACCCCTACAACTACATTCCAGTCCACCATCACTATTAGATTTTCATTTCCCTTTACATACTGTATTACCTCTCAGCATCCTCATACAATTTCTCTCTCTCTTCATATTCAGCTTGCGACGTCGGCATGTATTCATGAACTATCGTTGTCGGTGTTGGTTTGCTGGCGATTCTGATAAGAATAACTCTATCACTGAACTGTCCACAGTAACACAGTCTCTGTCCTAGCTTTCCATTCATGACGAATCCTACTCCCGTTATACCATTTCCTGCTGCTGTTTATATTACCCTATTCTCCTGTGACCAGAAATCATTGTCTTCTTTCCACTTCACTTCACTGACCCCTACTATATCCGGAATGAGCCTTTGTATTTCCGTTTTCAGATTTTCTAGTTTACCTAGCACGTTCAAGCTTCTGATGTTCCACGCCACGACTCGTAGAATGTTATTATTTCGTTGGTTATTCAATCTTTTTCTCATGGTAACCTTCTCCCTGGCAATCCCCTCCCGGAGATCCGAATGGGGGACTATTGCACAATGTTTTTCCAGTGGAGAGATAATCATGACGCTTCTTCAATTACAGGCGACATGTCCTGTGAGTACACGATACGTGACTTTAATGCAGTGGTTTGCATTTTCCTTCTGCATCATCATGCCGTTGATCATTGCTGACTCATCCGCCTTGGGCAGTTTCCCACCCGTAGGACCAGAGAGAGCCCTGAACCTCTGACTGCTTCTTCGCACTCTTTGGCAGGGCCGTTGGCAGAATAAGTGCGACTTCATTCTTTTATTAAGGTCATATTGGTTTGCAAAATGGAAAACAAGTGAAAATCCGATTAAGCTCTGCACAGATGTGTTGGGACGTTTCTCTAGTACGCCCATCACTAGCGTTACGTCCGTTTTTTAAATTCCCGGATCATAATGAGCAGTTGAAGATGACTAGAAAATAGTGCCTCCCGCCATGTCTGGAGGCCGCCCAGAGATTTCGCCTCGTTTCTTGCAGCCCCTCATAATAAAACTGTCATGCACTTCCTTATTCAAGACAGTTCGCGACGGCATACTGAAGGGGCAATAAAGATGCGAAGTGTTTGAAGATCCACCTTACAGCCTGGACAGGGCTGCCCATGATTTTCATCTCCGGTCACACGAAGGGCTCGTTATGAAGGTATGAAGGTTGTGTTTTAGCGCAGACGAAGAGCTGCAGCGTAGAGAACTGGCTGAAAGCACAGGCGGCTGCCTCCTGTGACGAGTGTATTTTAATGTTCGTGCAACGTTACAACAGACTTCTAAGTCGGAGAGGCAACTATGCAGAGAAATAGTTGGAAGCTGTAACTAACTGTTGCAAATAAAACATTTATGATTTTCACCCCGTTTTCCATTTGGCGATTGATTGAATCCTCGTATATGTAAATAACGTAGGAGATTATATAGGAAGCTCCACGAACCTTTTCGTGGATGATGCCGTTGTATATAAATACACTCCTGGAAATGGAAAAAAGAACACATTGACACCGGTGTGTCAGACACACCATACTTGCTCCGGACACTGTGAGAGGGCTGTACAAGCAATGATCACACGCACGGCACAGCGGACACACCAGGAACCGCGGTGTTGGCCGTCGAATGGCGCTAGCTGCGCAGCATTTGTGCACCGCCGCCGTCAGTGTCAGCCAGTTTGCCGTGGCATACGGAGCTCCATCGCAGTCTTTAACACTGGTAGCATGCCGCGACAGCGTGGACGTGAACCGTATGTGCAGTTGACGGACTTTGAGCGAGGGCGTATAGTGGGCATGCGGGAGGCCGGGTGGACGTACCGCCGAATTGCTCAACACGTGGGGCGTGAGGTCTCCACAGTACATCGATGTTGTCGCCAGTGGTCGGCGGAAGGTGCACGTGCCCGTCGACCTGGGACCGGACCGCAGCGACGCACGGATGCACGCCAAGACCGTAGGATCCTACGCAGTGCCGTAGGGGACCGCACCGCCACTTCCCAGCAAATTAGGGACACTGTTGCTCCTGGGGTATCGGCGAGGACCATTCGCAACCGTCTCCATGAAGCTGGGCTACGCTCCCGCACACCGTTAGGCCGTCTTCCGCTCACGCCCCAACATCTTGCAGCCCGCCTCCAGTGGTGTCGCGACAGGCGTCAATGGAGGGACGAATGGAGACGTGTCGTCTTCAGCGATGAGAGTCGCTTCTGCCTTGGTGCCAATGATGGTCGTATGCGTGTTTGGCGCCGTGCAGGTGAGCGCCACAATCAGGACTGCATACGACCGAGGCACACAGGGCCAACACCCGGCATCATGGTGTGGGGAGCGATCTCCTACACTGGCCGTACACCACTGGTGATCGTCGAGGGGACACTGAATAGTGCCCGGTACATCCAAACCGTCATCGAACCCATCGTTCTACCATTCCTAGACCGGCAATGGAACTTGCTGTTCCAACAGGACAATGCACGTCCGCATGTATCCCGTGCCACCCAACGTGCTCTAGAAGGTGTAAGTCAACTACCCTGGCCAGCAAGATCTCCGGATCTGTCCCCCATTGAGCATGTTTGGGACTGGATGAAGCGTCGTCTCACGCGGTCTGCACGTCCAGCACGAACGCTGGTCCAACTGAGGCGCCAGGTGGAAATGGCACGGCAAGCCGTTCCACAGGACTACATCCAGCATCTCTACGATCGTCTCCATGGGAGAATAGCAGCCTGCATTGCTGCGAAAGGTGGATATACACTGAATTACTGCCGACATTGTGCATGCTCTGTTGCCTGTGTCTATGTGCCTGTGGTTCTGTCAGTGTGATCATGTGATGTATCTGACCCCAGGAATGTGTCAATAAAGTTTCCCCTTCCTGGGACAATGAATTCACGGTGTTCTTATTTCAATTTCTAGGAGTGTAACTCGCATCTATGCACTAGTTATTGACGCCTAATATAGCTAAGAAAGTATGATAGTAGCTGAAAAGTTTGTGGGACAAATGTTGCATGGACAGGGAGGGCCATAATGTGACGTTGGTTTTTTGTTGCTAGGTGAGGTCGCGACAGAAATATGAAGGTCGATTTTGTTTTTTGAAATGGGTTGCTACAGTTTAGTACTTATTTTCTGATAGCGTCTATCAAGAAGAATCCAATGATATGTAACAGTAAGGTCTTTGAAGGTCAACGAAGGTCGCAAAGGTGGCATGAACGTCCACTTACAGACGGTGTTCGAAGTGATGACCATTGGTATCAATGCAGTGCTGCAATCTTCTTATCGTGGATTGAGTGATAGTCCTTATCACTGTGGCACTTATCGAAGCACATGCTCTGGCAATTCTCTCTTGTATATCGTGCAAATAGTAAATATTCGCCGAATACGGCGTATCCATCTAACGTGCCATTTACATGTAAACGCCATTCGATGGTCTCGCAATACAACACTAATGGGAACGGTAAGACTAGTATCGTCGAATCAACTGAATGTGAATGATGTATTCCTTCGAAGAACGAGTCGATATACCTCTCATTTACGGAGAATGCCAACGAAATTCAGTGAGAGCTAGAGACTTATCCACTGAAAGATATCCTCAACGTACTCACACTACATGTCGTACATTTAAATATGTTTATGATAAATTGAGAAAAACTGGATCTTTAATGCATCGGAAACATCTACGGCAAAGGAAAGTTACTAACGAGGAAACGTAAATTGATACTCTTGCCACTGTAGATCGAGATCCTTGCGTTAGTTCACGTAAAATCGCAAGGGAATCTGGCATGATCCAGAGTAGCGTTGTTCGTGTTCTGCATCGCCATAAATATCATCCTTACCATATCAGTCTCCACCAAGAATTAACTGGTACGGATTATATGCTTCGCACTGGATTCTGCCTATGGGCTTAACTTCAGGTTCAGAGGGAAGACACATTTATTAATTTGATTTTATTTACTGACGTGGCTACATTCAAAAACCTTGGAAATGCTAATTTGCATAATATGCATTATCGGGCAGCTGAAAATTCGTGTAGGCAGCGGCAAGTTGCACACGAAAAACCGTGGTTGGTGAATGTATGGTGTGAGATTCTGGTGGACAGAATTTTAGGCCCCTGTTTCATCGAAGGGAGTCTTAATGATAGGAAGTACACCACATTCCTGCTAGAAACATTAGGTCTCTTACTGGAAGAAATACCTTTAGGAACATGGAGCAGAGTGTGGTATCAACGCGATGTGTGTCCGGCACATATTTCTCTGATGGATAGAAATGAGCTGCAGTGGCAACTCGAAAATCGATGGATTGGACGCGGAGATGTGTAGTGGCTGGCTCGTTCGCCAGATTTGACGCGTCTGGATTTTTTTCTGTGGAGATTCGTAAAAGATATTGTTTATAAAGACGTTCCAACTACGCCTGAAGATATGTGAGAGAGAATTGTTAGAGCTTGTGCTTCGATAACTACCGTTGTGATAAGGAATACCATCCAATCCATAATAAGAAGATGGCAGCACTGCATTGATACCAATGGTCATCATTTCGAACACCTTCAGTAAATGGACGTTCATGACAACTTTGTGACCTTCCTTGATCTTCGAAGACCTCACTGTTACACATCATTGGATTCTTCTCCATAGCCGCTATCAGAAAATGAGTACCAAACTATAGCATCCCATTGAAAAAAATTGAACACATCTATCAAGCGACCCCACCTAGTAACAAAAAACCCACGTCATATTATAACCCCCGTTGTCCCATGCAATTTTTGTCCCACAAACGTTTCAGCTCCTCTCATACTTTCGAAGTTATCCTTGGTGGCAATAATTAGTGACTCACCCTGTAGATAATTGTGGAGGGTCGATGTCCGAAGTTGGCAGTGACAATTGACCCTCATTACAATCAGATTAACGTACTACGAATAAATAGACAGATAGACCCATGTAAGATCACACGATTTCAGAGCAATCACTAGAAGCAGCTACCTTAAAAATGTATTCTTAAGGAGCGTTTTCAAGTGGAAGAACCATATAAAATTACTCGCGAGTAAGGCAGAGGACAGATTAAGTTTCATTAGATAAATCCTCAGGCAATGTAGTCCATCTGGAAAGGAAGAAGGTCACAAAACACTCGTTCAGTCAGTACTTGAATATTGCTCAACATTATTATATCCGTACGAGATAGAATTGTTAAAGGAAATAGAGAAAATACAAAGAAGAGCAGCACGTTTCGATTTAAGTTCACGTAGTAAGCACGAAAGTGTCACAGTGACGCTCAGCCAACTCCTGTCGCAGAGGGGTGTTCAGCATCACGGTCGTGGTTTTCTGTTACAGTTCCAAGAGCGTACGTTCCTAGAAATGTCAGCACATAGATCGCTTCCTGTTCGTATATCTCCAAAAAGGCCACGAGGCTAAATTTAGAGGAATTATCTTACACAGGCACTCACTAGCAGTCGTTCATTCGGCGAATCATTCGCGACTGGGATAGGTAAAGCAGGAAGTAACACTAGTACACGTAGTACCCTCCGCCACACACCATCAAGTAGTTTGCGCAGTACTGGTGTAAACATAGATCAATAATCGACACGGACAGAGAAAAATACTTCTTGTGTGAAACACAGTTTGCTCTGGTCACACACGACGTCTTGCAAATGATAGCCACAAGTGAACTGGTGGTTTCCATCTTCCCAGAAGCCAGAAAGGCGCTCTACGTAGCATCAAATCGCTGACCACAGACCAGAATACGTTCCCCCGGAGTATCTTCACATGTATGTGATTGGCTCCAGCAATATTTGACTACTAGAACCCAGTGCTCAATATTGAAATATTCCACAGAAACGAAACTGATAGCGGTTGTGCCCCAAGAAATCGTTACGGGACCGATGGTGAATTTGGAATATGAGTTAATTCCACATTTTCATGGTTTTTAGCTATGGGTACAACAGTCTTCGTATGCCCAACTGGCATCGTTTAATACGAAGATGACTTACGACCGCGTCTTCTGTACTTTATTTACAGTAACAGAATGTTAGCGCTTACCGGCAAAACGGGGTTTACCTTGTTTTGCTTATCAGGTAACGGCGACTAATAATAGTTTTATTTCTGGCTTTAAGTTGGGAAAATTAAAATATCTATATTACTTTTATTTGTGTAGCACACTTGAGACATAAACCGAGCGAGGTGGCGCAGTGGTTAGCACACTGGACTCGCATTCGGGAGGACGACGGTTCAATCCCGTCTCCGGCCATCCTGATTTAGGTTTTCCGTGATTTCCCTAAATCGCTTGAGGCAAATGCCGGGATGGTTCCTTTGAAAGGGCACGGCCGATTTCCTTCCCTATCCTTCCGTCACCCGAGCTTGCGCTCCGTCTCTAATGACCTCGTTGTCGACGGGACGTTAAACACTAATATCCTCCCACTTGAGACATAAGAAACTGATGTACAACAGCAGTGCGTTATGTTTTGGTGCTGTTGAAAACTAACAAAATAATGACGAAATAAGATGGAAACGTTTCAGTATCCTTGTATATGCACCATGAGGGGCAAGCTAAAAATTTCCAAAGTATGCCTTTTTTGCTAGGATTTCTTCAATATCAGTAATATTGTGTAAAAGCATATCGTTGTTCAGCGAGGGCTGTCCGGAACAGAATAAGAACAACACACTCATTGGCTTTCTAATGGCTACAATTGCACAGAGGCGTATTTTGAACGTGAGACTTATCTTCCCTATCAAAGGACACTCCTTTCAGACACCAGATATGGATTTCGCAATAGCGAAAAGATGACTCAAGTGTGTGGACAGTGACGGACGTCTGTGAACTCATAGTTAGCTCTAGAGGCCCTGAGCACTATGCGACGTAGCTTCTGAGGTCATCAGTCAGTTTGCTCTAGAGCTAAGGGAAAGTTTACAGTTGGTATTGAAGCAATATCAGAATACTATCACTGATAGTGAGGACGTTTATGATTACAGTAACTTGTGTCCACATTATTTCAACAGAAATGCCAGACTCATAGTGACTACTGTTAAGGATGATCCTCAATATACAAAGGTATCGCTCACTGTTTAACTTTCATGAAATACTGCTTTTCTGCAGAACATATCCGAAGTGTTGCGGCAAAGCCTTTCCTGGCAAGAATAATACAGCATTCTTGCATCCCAGGGTCGACATATCCACATATCCCAGAACTACCAAGCAGACATGTTTATCCAAATGATGTCGTTCCAACCAACGACAGCAAAATTAATGAGATTTACTACTCGCTCAAGTACTTTCCCGACAGTTGTGAAACCCAAGCATTTTACATAAAAACTGCAACTCGGGAAACAGAGGTAAGTGAGTATTTTATTTAGTAAACACAGTCGTGGTCACGTATAGGTTGTTACATTTTATTTGTGGGTAACTGGTTTCGATCTACTACAGAGACCGTCATTAGCCCTACGTTCCTTGAGGGCAGTTCTCAGCGCCAGCGTGGACGGGCCTGCTTCACGTCAGGAATTCCTACTATGATGATCATCTCTGTAGTAGATCGAAACTGGCCAAGTACAAATAAAAAGTAGCAACTTATACGCGAACACGACTATGTTTACTAAATAAATTACAATTCTATTAGATCGCTGTCTCCTGGAACAATGTTTTAGAAAACTATAAAATAAAATTGCAATTTCTTCCCATATTAGTATTTAACCTGATTATTTTCTGTTCAATGTATTCTGTACGTGTTCTCCAGACAAGAAAATAAAAATTCTATGTGTTTTTCAGTCAACGAGATACATATTATGTGTTTGTATATCACAATTTTGTTAAATAAGAGGCCTAACTGAAGCTAAATTGAAAAATAGGTCCTGATCATTTCAAACAAAATTTTTGCTTGAAGAAGGTACAGGATTATGTTCTTTAATGACCATTTTATGTAATTTACTTGTGTAGATCATGTCTCACAATAATTTAGTGCATTATTCTCTTCAGTAAGATAATAAGTAGTTTTTTGCTGTATCTGTAAGCGTATCTCTACATTGTTATGTCGTTTTGCAAATAAGTAATTGTAAAATTTTCTCAATACAAGTTTATGTGAGCAGTTTACCTGATAGGATTTGCAACACACTAATTTCCTTTGCTGACGTCGCTTTAGTGTACAGAAAAGAATAGCTTCTCGATCGAGAGGAATTATAGGGTACTTGGAGTATATTTCCGTTTCATTCAATGAAAGCGAGCTTTTCTTAACTGTTTTAAGATAAATCCTATACTAACTGAAACAAGCTAATTACAAGACTAGTGGCGAACATCTTGAGTATTTAACTTCGTATATAAATATAGGGGCAGTACTAAGCAACGGTATGAAACGGAAGGATCACGTAGAATCAGAAATTGAGAGAGTGAATAGAAAATTTACGTTTGTAAAAAGAGGTCTGCAAGAATGGAATACATCTGTGTTTACGAGATGGTTTTGCATCCAATACTTGAGTGTCGATCCAGTGTTGGGAATTCTTTTCAAATTGTCATGATAAAGGACATCGAAAGAATTCAATGACGCACCGCATGGACCGTAATAGGTCGAGATAACCAATACGGAAGTGTATCACAATGATCGGAAAAAGTAAATGGCCGTCCTTGGCAGTAATAGGACATAGTACTTGCGGTTTGAGAAGAAGAAAGTGTGACCTTTAAGCTGCCACCATACTGTATTTCGCACAGGCATAATGAAAATAGATGACAGAGACTAGTATATACAAGCAGCCAGTTAACCCTGTCTCAGTAAATGAGCTGAATTGTGAAAGAAATAGATAATACTGGTACGATGGAATCTCCACCTTAAATAAACAGTGATTTTCGTGGAGCATCAGCCTCAGTTATCACTTTCATCGCGAAACGTCTCACAAATCGAAATGTCCGTCCCCTACTAGGTCTCATTCAGTGTTGAATTTACATTATACGATCAAAAGTATCCGGACACCTGGTTGAAAATGACTTACATGTTCGCAGTGCCTTCCGTCGGTAACGCTGGAATTCAGTATGGTGTTGTCTACCCTTAGCCTTTATGACAGCTTCCACTCTCCCAGGCATACTTTCGATCAGGTGCTGGAAGGGTTCTTGGGGAATGGCAGCCCATTCTTCACGGGGTGCTGCACTGAGGAGAGGTATCGATGTGGGTCGGTGGGGCCTGGAACGAAGTCGGCGTTCCAAAACCTCCTAAAGCTGATCTGTAGGATTCAGGTCAGGACTCTGTGCGGGCCAGTCCATTACAGGGATGTTAACGTCACGTAATCACTCCTCCAGAGGCCGTGCATTATGAGCAGGTACTCGATCGTGTTCAAAAACGCACTCGCCATTCCCGAATTGCTCTTCAACGGAGGGAACCACGAACGTGCTTAAAACATCAATGTAGGCCTGTGCTGTGATAGTGGCATGCAAAACAACAAGGGCTGAAAGCCCTCTCCATGAAAAACACGACCACACCATAACAACACTGACTCTGAATTTTACTGTTGGCACTACATACACGCCGGCCGGTGTGACCGTGCGGTTCTAGGCGCTTCAGTCTGGAACCGCGTGACTGCTACGGTCGCAGGTTCGAATCCAGCCTCGGGCATGGATGTGTGTGGTGTCCTTAGGTTAGTTAGGTTTAAGTAGTTCTAAGTTCTAGCGGACTGTTGACCACAGAAGTTAAGTCCCATAGTGCTCACGGCCATTTGAACCACTACATACACTGGCAGATGACGTTCACCGGGCATTTACTATACCCACACCCTGGCATCGGATCGCCACATTCTGTACCGTGATTCGTCTCTCCACATAACGATTTCCCTCTGTTCAGTCGTCCAATTTTTAGGCTCCTTACACCAAGCGAGGCGTCGTTTGGCATTTACCGGCGTGATGTGTGGCTCATGAGCAGCCACTCGTCCATGAAATCCAAGTTTTCTCACCTCCCGCCTAACTGTCAGTATTTGTAGTGGATCCTGATGTAGTCTCGAATTCCTGTGTGATGGTCTAGACAGATGTCTTCTTTTTACACATTAGACCCTCTTCAACTGTCGGCAGTCTCTGTCAGTCAGCAGACAAGGTCGGCCTGTACGCTTTTGTGCTGTATGTGTCCCTTCACGTTTCTACTTCACTATCACATCGGAAACAGTGGACCTAGGGATGTTTAGGAATGTGGAAATCTCAAGTAAAGACGTGTATGACAGAAGTGACACCCTATCACTTGACTATGTTCGAAGTCCGTGAGTTCCGCGGAGCACCCCATTCTGCTCTCTCACGATGTCTAATGACTACTGAGGTCGCTGATGTGCAGTAACTGCCAGTAGGTGGCAGCACAATGCACCTTACACGAAAAACGTATGTTTTTTGGGGTGTCCGGTTACTTTTATCACATAGTGTAGGTAAACGCAGAATGTTTGCAAAGGTTCTTTTCTCTTATTCCCTTTAGTGTCATTAGTAAGTCACTGTTAGCTCAAGATGTACTCGCATGTCGGTAGTTTTGTTATGATGAGTGGTGATGTTGTGCCGTGCGTTCATATAGCGGGGTCGGCGCACGTAAGACGCGGCAACCGTGCACCAACGCTGAAGTGGCAGACGCGCGACGTACTTTAAGGGGCTCCGGAAAGGCTCAAAATCATGAAAAGTTCAATTTTTACTTTTTTGCGTTTCCTGAATCTGCAGACTATTACCTTTTAATAGATATATAATTTATTCAATTCCAAAGACTACAACTATTTTTAATTTTTTTTTTTTGAAATGTGTTCTACATGCGCGTGACCCACTATGACGCTGTTAAACTGCTGTCAAATGGTGTTATTATTAACGTCCGTGTTCATCAGGTACATTTTAGTGATGTGAGATAAAGTATGTGTTGTGGCTAACCTGTGATGGTTCAATATATATATAGCTGGTGTGATTGTCGATTGAAAGCTTCGTACAAAAAACAAAAACTCAGTGATGGTAAAGGGTTGTATGGGAAGGGAAGGTTAACTGACAGTGTAATTGACAAAATACAGAACTATTATGGAATGGCTATTAGGCAAAATACACAAAGTGTCGACGAAATGAAGAAGGCTGTTTGGGCTCTTTTTTTTTTCATACTTCTTCAACCGATGAAAATCCCCAACATAGCTTGTGTCCCAAAGAAGAAGACAGTTGGCATAAATATAACAAAGGATTGCTAACTGGTGAAGTGTACACTCATAAGCATAGTCTGCCTCATGCAATAATGGAGGTGATAAAACCTATTTTCAGAGACTTAGCAACACCTGAACTGTTGAAAAAGTGTATTCACGGAAAAACTCAAAACCCCAATGAAAGTGTAAATAGTGTTATATGGTCGAGAATCCCCAAGACTGTATTTGTTGGAATAGAAACACTTCACTTTGGTGTGTATGATGCTGTTGCGACTTTCAATGATGGAAACATTGTAAGGTGCAAGGTATTTAGAAATATGGGAATGAAGATAGGTTCTAACATGGTACGAGCGATGCTTGCTTTAGACAAGGAACGCCTTCGGGCTGCAGACAGGGCTGTAAAGAGTCTAGAAATACAAGCAAGAGTAAACAGGAGGAGGAACAAGAGGAAGCTGGAGGAGGAGTTTGCAGAGGATGAAGATAATCCATCCTATGGATCTGGAATGCACTAAAAAGTTAATCCAATCTTTGTCGCTCGATTCCCAAAACTTTTATTTTCTCATAATAATTACATGTTTTCTAAGGATCTTCCAAACATATTTGTTTCAAACTTTCAGTAAATGTTACACAGTACCTTCTGCATAATTTAACACAGCCTTTTTCCAAAAAAACTGTATATTTTTTAATATATAAATAAAAAATTGCAAAAAATGTTGTGAATTTTCATTACAATTGAAAAAAATCATCTATAATAACTGAACTAAAATTTTGTAAAATCCCTGTTTTAAGTTGTAGCCCATATTCCAATAAATAATCTGTAAAAAGTTCAAATTCCTACCTCAAATACTTTGTGAGGAAGGATGTAATGTATAAGCGTTATTTTAACATTGCAAGTATAGGGCGTTCCGGAGCCCCTTAAAGTGCTCACAGTGGGGACGCCTCAGGAGATGCAGCAGTCATAACCGATGGAGTCGACAGAGCCAGTCAGTATGCAGCCTCAGTGGTTAAACCGCGTCGTCGCAGGCCTGAAGCGGAGTCGTCTCGTGGGCCTCCTGGAGTACACAGAAGGTCTCCTCTCAGTCGCGACGCTGTTACTGTGATAGTGTTTACGGGAGATGAAATTTGGCTACGGACCGGGACACGAGCGATTACGCTGACTTATGTTTCACCTCTTTTTCAGAATAAATCTTCTAAGTTGTAATTAATTCCGACTTTCCATTTGGTAGTTTGTGCCTGGGACACAACAGATCGTGACTAAGTAAGCTATTGTATGTGGAAGAAAAAGGAGTAATTTATTTAGTAAACACAGTCGTGTTCGGGTAAGCATCGCTCTCCTCCATTCCAGGCTGTCCCATCGCACGAAGCGACAACGTGCGCTGCATCGCTACAGAGCAGTGCGTTTAGACAGGCATGACCAGGAGCGTGAATCTAAGCACTGTGCTATTTAAGTGGCCATAATTACATGTCGTGTATGTTAGGCAACAAATAATGAGGAAGTATGGATTAAATGCAGTTAAAGTTTTCTAAGCCTTGTATTCATTACTTTGCATCGCATCACGTAGGACATAATAACCAATAAAAGCACTTTCACATGTATGTAAAGATAAAATGTCAAAGAGTATATAGCTCTCTCAAAAAGTAAACATTTTCCAACAATTTGCTTAATTCGGTTCAAATCAGTTATCTTCTGCTAGACACTTTCTAAACTAGTCTATGGTCTTCCTCAGGGTTCAAGCAATCCACATATGAAATTTCAAAGACAGCGGTTAAATGAATCGTGAAAACTTAGCAGACACAGTTACATTCTCATTTATAGTGTTAATGTGGATGAACCATTCTATTACCACATCTTGTTTCTTTCTTTGTGATCCGATTTTGATTAAATAAGGCCTATGCTGTGCCCTAAACTAGGTGTGTATTCAAGTTACCTGCAAAACCCCATGATAATCTTTCTAGCAGTTTTATAAACTATGTTCAAACAGAAAAAACAGGCAGATAGTTGTACAGATTTATTATTAGTATAGATTCTGTTCTACCGGCATGGTTTCTTATCTTTAATTGAGCCGTCTGAAAGAAAATGTGCACGCAAACACATTAGATGGTACCCACGCTTTCCCGGGGCCCTTATTTATATCCTTAGGTTCGTACAAGTTTGGGACATAGCTGCACACCATGGGCTGTGTTATCTTGACATCTGCTTACTAGCAAAAATTTTAAGAGAGTAAGTGTCCTTGGTCCCAGAAGATCTTGGGGATGGGCAGGTAAGGAAGAACGAATACTCAAAGTTCAAATGTGTGTGAAATCTTATGGGACTTAACTGCTAAGGTCATCAGTCCCTAAGCTTACACACTACTTAACGTAAATTATCCTAAGGACAAACACACACATCCATGCCTGAGGAAGGACTCGAACCTCCACCGGGACTAGCCGCACAGCGCCTTAGACCGCTCGGAAGAACGAATGTTAGTGAACGATGATTTTATAGTATCATCGCCAGAGAGCTTGAAGGGACGTACTGTTGTGTCTGCCTTGATAAAGGCTGGATAACACAAGGGTGGAGCTACACAACCATTACAGTTAACGGTGCTACGATAGTGATTCACGTGTGAAAGAAGTTGCCATACAGAGTCGCCGAGCGTATAAAACGTTCAAAAGCATACCGAAATGAAATCCGTTGAGGTCTTCAACAATCACCGATACTTCGAAAGATGCCAATCCTGTCATTATCGCGGCACAAATATCACGAGGGAGCGCTGTGCGAGGAGATTTCAAACCTAGCTATGCAGAACGTATGCTGAAAGAGAAGGCGCATACAAACCCTAAACACCAGCGCCAGCATAACCAAATAAGAAAAACGCAAGAACTAATCGATAGTGAATATTAATTACCAGCAGATGTGGTAATATTAACTCTGCACCTCTGTTGGTTGACCAGGGAGAGAGATGATTTCGAAGCAGAATTTAAACAACAGCCTCCATCACTGTATTATTTTTTCAGTCTCTAATTTAATCTCAACTGATTCCTCACTAAAACTTTTCAGTAGCTGTAAGTGCTTGCCACACTCTCTGTGTTGACCTGTGACAAGTCAGTGTTTTGCAGTAGCAGATTTCCTCGACTCTTGTAAGCGTTTGCGACGCTTGTTGTTGTTGTTGTGGTCTTCAGTCCTGAGACTGGTTTGATGCAGCTCTCCACGCTACTCTAACCTGTGCAAGCTTCTTCATCTCCCAGTACCTACTGCAGCCTACATCCGTCTGAATCTGCTTAGTGTATTCATCTTCCGATCTCCCTCTACGATTTTTACCCTCCACGCTACCCTCCAGTACCAAATTGGTAATCACTTGATGCCTCAGAAAATGTCCTACCAACCGATCCCTTCTTCTAGTCAAGTTGTGCCACAAACTCCTCTTCTCCACAATTCTATTCAATTCCTCCTCAGTAGTTATGTGATCTACCCATCTAATCTTCAGCATTCTTCTGTAGCACCACATTTCGAAAGCTTCTATTCTCTTCTTGTGTAAACTATTTATCGTCCATGTTTGACTTCCATACGTGGCTACACTCCATACAAATACTTTCAGAATCGACTTCCTGACACTTAAATCTATACTGGATGTTGACAAAATTCTCTTCTTCAGAAACGCTTTCCTTGCCATTGCCAGTCTACATTTCATATCCTCTCCGTTCATCATCAGTAATATTGCTCCCCAAATAGCAACACTCCCTTACTACTTTAAGTGTCTCATTTCCTAATCTAATTCCCAGAGCATCACCCGATTTAATTCACTACATTCCATTATCCTCGTTTTGCTTTTGTTGATGTTCATCTTCTGCCCTCCTTTCAATACCTGTCCATTCCGTTCAATCCGTTCAACTGCTATTCCAAGTCCTTTGCTGCCTCTGACAGAATTACAATGTCATCGGCAAACCTCAAAGTTTTCATTTCAATACCTACTCCGAACTTTTCTTGTGTTTCTTTTACTGCTTGATCAATATACAGATTGAATAACATCGGGGAGAGGCTACAACCCTCTCTCACACCCTTCCCAACCATTGCTTCCCTTTCATGCCCCTCGACTCTTATAACTGCCATCTGGTTTCTGTACAAATTGTAAATAGCTTTCGCTCCCTGTATTTTACCCCTGCCACCTTCAGATTTTGAAAGAGAGTATTCTAGTCAACATCGTCAAAAGCTTTCTCTAAGTCTACAATTGCTAGAAACCTAGGTTTGCCTTTCCTTAATCTTTCTTCTAAGATACGTCGTAGGGTCAGTATTGCCTCACGTGTTCCAACATTTCTACGGAATCCAAACTGATCTTCCCCGAGGTCGGCTGCTACCAGTTTTTCCATTCTTCTGTACAGTATTCGCGTTAGTATTTTGCAGCTGTGACTTACTAAACAGATAGTTCGGTAATTTTCACATCTGTCAACACCTGTTTTTATTGTGGTTGGAATTACTATATTCTTCTTGAAGTCTGAGGGAATTTCGCCTGTCTCATACATCTTGCTCGCCAGATGGTAGATTTTTGTTAGGACTGGCTCTCCCAAGGCTGTCAGTAGTTATAATGGAATGTTGTCTACTCCTGGGGCCTTGTTTCGACTTAGGTCTTTCAGTGCTCCGTCAAACTCTTCACGCAGTATCATATCTCCCATTTCATCTGCATCTATCTCCTCTTCCATTTTCATAATATTGTCCTCAAGAAGATCGCCTCCGTATAGACCTTCTACATACTCCTTCAAGCTTTCTGCTTTCCCTTCTTTGCTTAGAACTTGGTTTCCATCTGAGCTCTAGGTATTCATGCAAATGGTTCTCTTTTCTCCAAAGTTCTCTTTAATTTTCCTGTAGGCAGTATCTATCTTACCCCTAGTGAGATAAGCCTCTACATTCTTAAAATTGTCCTTTAGCCATCCCTGCTTAGCCATTTTGCGCTTCCTGTCGATCTCATTTTTGAGACGTTTGTATTCCTTTTTGCCCGCTTAATTAACTGCATTTGTATATTTTCTCCTTCCGTAAATTAAATTTAGTATTTCTTCTGTTACCCAAGGATATCTACTAGCCCACGTCTTTTTACCTACTTGATCCTATGGTGCCTTCACTATTTCATCCCTCAAAGCTACCCATTCTTCTTCTACTGTATTTCTTTCCCCCTTTCCATAATCGGCATGGTCCAGAGATTCAGAAAAAAAATCCCCTAGATGTCGCTACGAGCGCTGACCTGGAGCGCGCAGCCAGTCTCATGCAATATAGCGTCCGCGCAACAGAGGGCGTATTGTGTTACTGAATTTAGTCGTACCAATCAGTGATCGCAGTTCAACGTGCGTTTCGTATTCGATTTCGTGCTAAACCACCATCATCAAAGAACATTAGACGGAGGTATAAACTGTTTAAAGAAGCAGAGTGCCTCTGTAAAGGCAAAAGTCTTGGCCGGCCACGCGTTCCTGAACAAACAGTGGAACAAATCCGATGAGCATTTGAGCGGAGCCCCCACAAGTGTATGCGTCGTACTAGCCGAGAACTAGCGTTACCGCGCATGACAGTGTGGCGTGTGTTACGGCGTCGTTTAGCACTCGAACCATAGCGATTACAACTGGTACAAGCTTTTCGAGATACTGAGAAAGTGAGGGCACTGGACTTTAGCAATGCTATTCTAGAGGACGTGGAAGATGACACTTTTATGTCACGATTGATATTAAGCGATGAGGCAACTTTCCGTACTAGCGGTAAGGTTCACCGTCATAATGTGCGTATATGGGACTCGAAAATCCTCATGAAGCAATTGAACATGTACGTGATTCACCAAAAGTGAATGTTTTTTGTGCTGTTTCACAAAGCAAGGTTTATGGACCCTACTTTTTTGAGGAAGAAACCGTAACAGGAAAATCATATCTTGCAACGCTACGGAAATGGTTATTCCCACAACTTGATTATGACATCTATTAGCAAGATGGAGCAACACCGCACTGGCAAAACAACATGCGCAGTTTCTTCCATGCCAACGTGCCTCAACGTTGGTTGGGTCGTTCAGGACCGCGAGACCAGGCTTTACACTCTTTGCCTCCTAGGTCCCGTGACTTAAAAGCATGTGATTTCTTCCTGTGGGGATATGCTAAACAATGTGTTTACGTTCCTCCCATACCTCGTGACAATGATGAACTAAAAACCAGAATATCATCTGCTGTAGCTTCTTTGACAGAAGACACCTTACGCCCAGTTTGGGATGAATTAGGCTGTAGGCTAGATGTCGTTTGTGCAGCCAATGGAGGACGTATTGAACATTTATGATGGATTTTATAAACTTTTGTCTTTTCTAAGTAAATTAGTATCAATTTGTTTTGCGTTAAGTCCTTCTTCCTAATAAGTAATTCTATCAAAAATCAGGTCATTCTTTTTGGGACACCCTGTATTATAAAAATATGCCACCGAGAAGTTTCAGGAAAGATTGTGTAAGGAAATAAATACAGCCGGTTTCCTAAAATGATTGTAAGTTTCCAAAATTATGTTCTCAGTTTAAAACCCATGAAAATAATAATCCAAATAGCCCTATTGTAAACATTTATTGTATTGACCCCCATACAGCATAAACAAGATTTTACGTAGAAGACTGAAGGAAATACACACTATGGGGTAATGAATAGTATAGAGTTAGCAAATGAGATTGAAGTTGTGCACATTCCAGATGGGCAACATTAAGATCTTTAGATGGTTCAAAAGGCTCTGAGCACTATGGGACTTAACATCTATGGTCATCAGTCCCCTAGAACTTATAACTACTTAAACCTAACTAACCTAAGGACATCACACAACACCCAGTCATCACGAGGCAGTTAAAATCCCTGACCCCGCCGGGGATCGAACCCGGGAACCCGGGCGTGGGAAGCGGGAACGCCACCGCACGACCACGAGTTGCGGGCAAGATCTTTAGATGAAAGGAATTTAAAAAGTAATGTTCCTATTAATGAAACTATTGATATTAACAGCTGTAAGTGAAGGAAAGTAAGGTTAGCATTGCAGAAGTAATAAGTCGCAAAGAGGTTTTGGAGTACACTCTGTCTTAGGTTTTAACAGCAAAATATACAGGCAGGAGGATAGGGTAGGTGTCGGAAACTATGTAGATGATACACAGCAGATATTTTCATAAATACCTTTTAATGTAGTTTCTTCTAAATACGACCACAAATGAGAGATAAAGTATATGGCCAGCATTGCAGAAATAATATATCTGAAAGAGCTTTTGGAGTATACACTGTCTTAAGTTTTAACAACAAAATATACAGGCAGGAAGATGGGATATGTGTGGGAAACTATGTAGATGACACACAGCAGGTATTTTCATAAATAACTTTCAATGTAGTTTCTTCTAAACACGTCCACAAGTGAGAGATTAAGGTAATTTATTACATGTGATACGTGGATGATACTCTTATTTTGATAAAAGGTGGCATTACCGACGTCATCGAACTTCCGGAAATGATAAGTGACGTGCATCCAAAAATATTTTTTATCACAGAACCCGAAGAGATATGTACCATTAATTACTTACACTGATAAGCCAAAACATTATGAACGCTGCCCATCACGACGCTGTAAGCGGGCACGTGACGCGGTAATAATAGTATCCAAGCGGAGCAAACTGGGACAGGGTGTCAGCCTAACGGACATATGGACTGAAAATAGGGGAATCCACTGAGATAAGCAACTTTGACAAAGAGCAGATTATTATTACGCAGAGGCTGTCAAACAGTATCTCGAAAACGGCGAAGCTGGTCAAATGTTCACGCGCTACAGTATTGAGGATCTACGGAAAGAGGTATAAGGACAGTGCAACTACCGCTAGGCGCTAAATGATTGGACGTCCACGACTCTTCAGAGAACATGGGATTCAGAGGCTTGTCTGCTCTGTAAAAACGGGCAGATGGTAAACTGCGGCATCTCTGCCCAAAGAGCACAAATGTTTCAGAGGACACTGTTAATCGTACATTGTTGAACTTGCATCTCGGCAGCAGAACACTCAACTATGTAACCCGCGTGAGTCACTATTGGGCGCCATCACCGCGTACGCAGATGAGCGACCTGTTATTGACCCGCATTACTTGACCTGTGCGTAGACATTTAATACCACATACTTTCACAGACCTGCCAACAAGCTGTCGGATCCATAAAATACAGAATCTGTGATTTATTCCGTTCCAAAGACGGATAAACACGCTGTTAAACAGATGGTCATTATGTTTTGCCTCATCGATGTAGATTTTATTATTACAAAAGTAGTCAACAGGGATAAATTTGCAATATACCAGACATCGACATGTACAGATGCGATAATTTATGCGAGGCCTTG
The DNA here is from genome assembly GCF_023864275.1 of Schistocerca cancellata. Lineage (NCBI taxonomy): Eukaryota > Metazoa > Arthropoda > Insecta > Orthoptera > Acrididae > Schistocerca > Schistocerca cancellata. The sequence goes on along the minus strand of NC_064628.1, from coordinate 192,413,707 downwards.
TCACCCATCAAAATATGAGAAAGCCTTTGTCACATCTACGATTTATCGAGTACTTTAGTTACCTTTAGCAGATAAGGAAACACGTGGCGAGATGAGTACCCCAGAGAAAGAAGATATAGATAACGGATGTACTGAGAAAGACTTATGCGTCGTTATAACAAAAAAAGAAAAAAGGGCAGTGGAGAATTGCCCCACCATCAGTCAATAATAGCAACAACAAGAAATAGCTATAGCCGTCCCTACGACATTTTATGGTAAAATATCACAACAGACTGATTTGGGTCACAGATAATCTAAAATCAGGTCTGGTTTCCAGGTAAACAAAACAATACAATTGAAAATAAGACATAACGTAAGAAAGAGAGAGAAGTACACAGATTAAGACATATGCAGAATTAACTCTAGCCAGTGCAACCGTTACTCTGTGGTTCAGTCCGGTAGTTCTTCTGACGTGCGACTTAAAGAATATTTGCGAATGCATATTGGGTCTATATTTGGCATGGATTTGTTTGAAAGTGGACATAAGCCAGGCAGTAAGAAAAATACACTCCTGGAAATTGAAATAAGAACACCGTGAATTCATTGTCCCAGGAAGGGGAAACTTTATTGACACATTCCTGGGGTCAGATACATCACATGATCACACTGACAGAACCACAGGCACATAGACACAGGCAACAGAGCATGCACAATGTCGGCACTAGTATAGTGTATATCCACCTTTCGCAGCAATGCAGGCTGCTATTCTCCCATGGAGACGATCGTAGAGATGCTGGGTGTAGTGCTGTGGAACGGCTTGCCATGCCATTTCCACCTGGCGCCTCAGTTGGACCAGCGTTCGTGCTGGACGTGCAGACCGCGTGAGACGACGCTTCATCCAGTCCCAAACATGCTCAATGGGGGACAGATCCGGAGATCTTGCTGGCCAGGGTAGTTGACTTACACCTTCTAGAGCACGTTGGGTGGCACGGGATACATGCGGACGTGCATTGTCCTGTTGGAACAGCAAGGTCTCTTGCCGGTCTAGGAATGGTAGAACGATGGGTTCGATGACGGTTTGGATGTACCGTGCACTATTCAGTGTCCCCTCGACGATCACCAGTGGTGTACGGCCAGTGTAGGAGATCGCTCCCCTCACCATGATGCCGGGTGTTGGCCCTGTGTGCCTCGGTCGTATGCAGTCCTGATTGTGGCGCTCACCTGCACGGCGCCAAACACGCATACGACCATCATTGGCACCAAGGCAGAAGCGACTCTCATCGCTGAAGACGACACGTCTCCATTCGTCCCTCCATTCACGCCTGTCGCGACACCACTGGAGGCGGGCTGCACGATGTTGGGGCGTGAGCGGAAGACGGCCTAACGGTGTGCGGGACCGTAGCGCAGCTTCATGGAGACGGTTGCGAATGGTCCTCGCCGATACCCCAGGAGCAACAGTGTCCCTAATTTGCTGGGAAGTAGCGGTGCGGTCCCCTACGGCACTGCGTAGGATCCTACGGTCTTGGCGTGCATCCGTGCGTCGCTGCGGTCCGGTCCCAGGTCGACGGGCACGTGCACCTTCCGCCGACCACTGGCGACAACATCGGTGTACTGTGGAGACCTCACGCCCCACGTGTTGAGCAATTCGGCGGTACGTCCACCCGGCCTCCCGCATGCCCACTATACGCCCTCGCTCAAAGTCCGTCAACTGCACATACGGTTCACGTCCACGCTGTCGCGGCATGCTACCAGTGTTAAAGACTGCGATGGAGCAACGTATGCCACGGCAAACTGGCTGACACTGACGGCGGCGGTGCACAAATGCTGCGCAGCTAGCGCCATTCGACGGCCAACACCGCGGTTCCTGGTGTGTTCGCTGTGCCGTGCGTGTGATCATTGCTTGTACAGCCCTCTCGCAGTGTCCGGAGCAAGTATGGTGGGTCTGACACACCGGTGTCAATGTGTTCTTTTTTCCATTTCCAGGAGTGTAGTATGCGCGTTCCTTACAGCGCGCCAAAGGGACATGCTCTCAATCTGGTTGAAGCTCTGGAGATACTTAGAAGTTGGCCGAATCAATTTGACTGAATGCTACACTCCTGGAAATGGAAAAAAGAACACATTGACACCGGTGTGTCAGACCCACCATACTTGCTCCGGACACTGCGAGAGGGCTGTACAAGCAATGATCACACGCACGGCACAGCGGACACACCAGGAACCGCGGTGTTGGCCGTCGAATGGCGCTAGCTGCGCAGCATTTATGCACCACCGCCGTCAGTGTCAGCCAGTTTGCCGTGGCATACGGAGCTCCATCGCAGTCTTTAACACTGGTAGCATGCCGCGACAGCGTGGACGGGAACCGTATGTGCAGTTGACGGACTTTGAGCGAGGGCGTATAGTGGGCATGTGGGAGGCCGGGTGGACGTACCGCCGAATTGCTCAACACGTGGGGCGTGAGGTCCCCACAGTACATCGATGTTGTCGCCAGTGGTCGGCGGAAGGTGCACGTGCCCGTCGACCTGGGACCGGACCGCAGCGACGCACGGATGCACGCCAAGACCGTAGGATCCTACGCAGTGCCGTAGGGGACCGCACCGCTACTTCCCAGCAAATTAGGGACACTGTTGCTCCTGGGGTATCGGCGAGGACCATTCGCAACCGTCTCCATGAAGCTGCGCTACGGTCCCGCACACCGTTAGGCCGTCTTCCGCTCACGCCCCAACATCGTGCAGCCCGCCTCCAGTGGTGTCGCGACAGGCGTGAGTGGAGGGACGAATGGAGACGTGTCGTCTTCAGCGATGAGAGTCGCTTCTGCCTTGGTGCCAATGTTGGTCGTATGCGTGTTTGGCGCCGTGCAGGTGAGCGCCACAATCAGGACTGCATACGACCAAGGCACACAGGGCCAACACCCGGCATCATGGTGTGGGGAGCGATCTCCTACACTGGCCGTACACCACTGGTGATCGTCGAGGCGACACTGAATAGTGCACGGTACATCCAAACCGTCATCGAACCCATCGTTCTACCATTCCTAGACCGGCAAGGGAACTTCCTGTTCCAACAGGATAATGCACGTCAGCATGTATCCCGTGCCACCCAACGTGCTCTAGAAGGTGTAAGTCAACTACCCTGGCCAGCAAGATCTCCGGATCTGTCCCCCATTGAGCATGTTTGGGACTGGATGAAGCGTCGTCTCACGCGGTCTGCACGTCCAGCACGAACGCTGGTCCAACTGAGGCGCCAGGTGGAAATGGCATGGCAAGCCGTTCCACAGGACTACATCCAGCATCTCTACGATCGTCTCCATGGGAGAATAGCAGCCTGCATTGCTGCGAAAGGTGGATATACACTGTACGAGTGCCGACATTGTGCATGCTCTGTTGCCTGTGTCTATGTGCCTGTGGTTCTGTCAGTGTGATCATGTGATGTATCTGACCCCAGGAATGTGTCAATAAAGTTTCCCCTTCCTGGGACAATGAATTCACGGTGTTCTTATTTCAATTTCCAGGAGTGTATATGGGCAAATCAATTTTGCACCCAATGCATATTGTAGCCTTTGACAATTTACCATAACCCTCCGCTCCTTCGTTCCTTCCCCCTCCTCCCCCCCCCGTACCACCACAACCCCTTACCTCTCCTTTCCTCCTCGCTCCCTTATCACTTTCTTTTTCACCTTTTTGGTACACTTTATTTTATGAAATATGAAGTGATACCGACAGTTGTAAATATTCCCCTTCTCATCCAGGGATCATGAAACATATACAGATGAGAGCCATGTAGGATATTTTACCAGTTGTAATTCCCCTTATTTTTTATTGTCAGATGGAATTTTATAATATTCTTACGCGTGATGTTTCGAATGATTTCGCTGTGTATGATTGCCATTTGGTAGCCACAAAACTTACGTCAGCATCCTGTTGCGAGAGTTGTGCAGGTAAAAAAAGGATAATCGTTGTCTACACTCAATCGTTACGTTATGTTCTTAATGTGGAGCATTTCCCGTTCCTCTTTTCCTTCCTGTTTTTAATAAATTTTAAATCTGTTGTTGATGTGATAACCGTAGGTTAATATCATGTCTGGCAAGTAATGTTTTTGTTAAAAAGGAAAAAAAGAAAAAGAAATGAGCTCGCATTGGTAGAGGGCATTCTACCATCATATATACAGTAGTTGTATAATCCAGTCCTGAAAGTCTTAAGTAGCACATTCAGTCTGAAAAATCGTTGATAAAATCTTATGAAATTTTTTTTCTAGTTACTCGTCGTGCTTTAGGAGTAGATAAAACATTTCAATATTTTATCGTTTTACGGGAAGCCGCTTTTGGAGCTCCGACTATGTCGAACGTATTGTGGGAGCACAGTGTGTAGGTCGATGAACTTTCTTTGTTTTATTTATCGAGCTGGAGAGTTTTTTTCTTTTTCCCTCCATTTTTCTTTCCTTTTTCTCTTGTGTTAATACTAATTACCTTGTACAAAGGTATTGTGCATAGCGTATAAAACTGTTTAATTTATTCGACATTAAAAAGCTATTCATGTTCACAAGAACAGACAATACTGTATCGAAGTAATATCTTCTCCCCCTCCTCTTTTCTATGAGCCGTTTTATCCTCTTTCGATTAACGAGGTGAATTCACAAGCGTAGCCAGACCATTAAAAATGTGTTTTATGTACGAGTCAAACATTTGAAATGTCGTGATCAGTTATAATGTACAGCGGCTTGGGATATCTGATGCGGAATATATGTTCATATATTTTTTTAGATAGTATAAATTGATACCACCTATTTAAAAAAAAATTATGCTTTATGATTATGTCTGAACGGGGCACTATTTCAGCGACGTACAATGAATTTTTTATTCCGTTTTGCTGTTGCGCCTGTGGTTTATTGCGAGCTCCCTTCCGGTCGGCATATTGCGTGAACGCTTTGTCCACATTTGATAATGTTTTCACCAGTGAGCTGCTATTCTTTCTGTAACTAAACTGTTTTGATCGTAGAAAGAGTCTATGTAATATTGCAACAGAGGAATTTGTTCTAATAATGCCTTCTTCCCCATTAAATTTATTATATGGCGTGTAAGCACAATCATTTCCGTTTTATCTTTCACATTTTCTTTTATAAAATGTGAACTAAGTTCTTGTACACTTGAATATAAGGGATGTACTGGCTTCAAATCATCATCTCCGGTGGTGCCTCGTAACGAGTACCGCCCTTCGATTGTGATTTCTGTCACTAATCGAAGCGTTAGGTTTTGCAGGTGCCAGCCAGCCAGCCAGCCCGCCAGCCAGCCAGCCATCCAGCCGATAGCAGCAGCAGCAGCAGCGGCAGCGGTCCAGCCAGCTAGAAGCGGTCCAGCCAGCAGCAGCAGCAGCAGTCCAGCCAGCCAGCAGCAGTCCAGCCAGCAGCGGTCCAGCCAGCAGCAGCAGCAGCAGCGGCGGCGGTCCATTCCGCGGCAGCAGCAGCTGCGGCATTCCAGCCAACCAGCGTTCCAGCCGACGTTAAGATCCAGTTACATCACGTAAGTCTGACTTGTGCACTAAAATTCCGCTTATACAATGACAATGTTTTCAGCTAGAATACATTGCAATGGAAGCAAGCATTCAACTTAATAATGGTCTACTGATCGAAATCGGTAACATTGAGCCTAAAAATAAAAAGCTGATGGTAATCTAAAATGATGTTTCAGAATTATTGGACAGCTGCAAAGCACAACCTCATCACAAATCTACAGTGAAATGGGTTACAGGGTGTTTTTGTTATTGAAGATGAACAACAATGCTTGAATCCACATCATTAAGTTGATGAGACTGAATTTTGAATAAAAATAATCATCCTGCCAGACGTTTGTCAAACAGGGTGGAGGAATGGGCCGAATTTGACGGAAACGTCTGGTGTTGAGGGAGAAAGAAGTCCTTGAGGCGAAGAGGCAACTGTCATCGGCATGAGGAGGCGTCAGACAACGGAAAACACTGCTTGAAATTGATACAAAATGTACCCAAAGGACATGTGGCCAGTAACTGAAAAAAAAATCTCATGATGGACCTCTCCATTGGCAAAAACTTCCGGATGTGTGGCAGAGGAATACCAAAGTGAAGGTAGTCATGAGAAATTATTTTAAAACCAGGAAAACCAATATTCGACTGGGGAACTGTCAGAGGTTTGAACACGGTAGGGAATTACAAATATGAAAAGGAGGTGTACAGTACGGGACAGGGAAGATATGGATTTCTGGTCAGAAGTCTGGTACGGAGTGCCACTGGTTTCGAATCCGCACGTGACGGCAAACACCTCGATTACCACTAGAGGTCTCTGCAGCAGTCGGCAGCAGTCGCGCCGTAAGCCGTGGCTGCGCGCGCCCCTGGCCCGCGTATAATGTGAGAACGACACTGTGGAGCACGTGGTCCCAGCGGCCAATAGCGAGGTACCCAATCATTATAGGCACCTGTTTTTCGCAAATAGCGAAATTTTCGCGGAATTTTACACGTTTTGCTGAAAACGCGAAACTCAAAAGCTTGTCAGTTGAACTTAACTGCGGAAATTCGATTGGAGTTGTCGTAATACGATCCAGATATCGATTGTACACCATTTATATATATATATATATATATATATATATATATATATATATATATATATATATATATATATACATATATATATCGAGTATTCCAAAGACATTCTACAATGTTCTGGCGGTGTATTCAGTATTGCTTGCTAGAAATCGTTGTGGATCGCCGGTGCATTGAGTGTGGTATTTTCTGTTTTGTTTTCGTGCTACAGATGATTAATATGGTAGTGACGTTTTCGACCGAGAAAAGGAACTTTCATCAGAAGGATTTTATGTTTTCGACAAAACTAGGGTAATACTTAGGTGCAAATACTGCAATGTGCGTATTGAGTGGCAGAGGAAGGACACGTGCCTGAAGCACATTAATAACAGTTCTTCCCATAAGAAGAACAAGGAGAAGGCGCTAACAACTACTGATATAAAGAGACAAGCTACACTCACGGAAGTCGCGAGCGAATAATGATAAAGAAGAATCATTTCATCGACTACTCGATCTTTCATTGAGGCTAACATTCCGATGGAAAAAGTTGATCATCCGAAGCTGAGAGAATGGATGAACAAATACATACCAGGTTTGTGTAGTAATTAATTTACCGTATTCTAATCACAGCAAAGATTAGGTAATCTCGATAGCCAATAATTTTTGTTGGTCAGAATAGGTCTATATTAAAAATAATTTTTCCTCTAGCACCTTCTTAAAAAAGTCTTTTAATTGGATAATGGGGTAATTTAATTCGTTAGATAGTACTCTAATAGCAGTTCCATTGACATTTTTACGGTACTGGAGACTTACCCTCAGCTGGAAGACTACGTGAAGGTTACATATCTCGAATCATCAAAGAAGAAGAGGAAAGATTGAAAGGAGCCGTGAAAGACGAAAGAGTTTCAATTCTTTGTGATGAAACGACAGACAGAAAGGGCAGTATGTGTTCGTGGTTCTGATAAAAGTACTTAGTTCTCGCGATGGTGAAGTTCAGAAATGATTTGTCGGGGGAGTGAAAGTTATCGCAAATGCAAATGCTACAGAATATGCGCAATCAGTTATGAGTGTAATACAAAAACTTGAAATTCAGTACAGAAATGTAGTTTCTATAACTTCAGATTCAGCCCGTTATATGGGCAAGTGTATAAATGCAGTTAGGGTTTTAGTTTCAGAACTGGGTCATAAATTAAATTTGGTTGGCAGTGTGTAGACTGTGGAACTCTGTGATTTGAACCATTGTGTTTTGCAGAAAAAACACATGTTCCTTAATACCCGAAAGAGAAAGCATGCATACATTCAGTTCTTAGGCTCAGAAATATGTAGGTCTAGCCACAGAAGCTAAACATTTCCCTATTCCTCTCATCACCAGGTGGAACTCGTGGTTTGAAAGTGTCGAGTACCTTGGAGAATATCTCTGTGATATAGTAGAATTTGTTGAAACTGTTGAAGATGAGGGTGTAGCTATCAATTATTTTAAAGCTTTGACTTCTGCTGAAGCAAAAAAAAAATTCAATGCCTAGCTATTTTTCTTGTTGAGCACTGCTTAAAATGTTGCAATTTGCTGCTGACATTAGAGGGCTCCAAGATACCGTTGATTCATCTTCTGCAGCCTAAGCTTGGTGACCTTTAAGTTGCCGCGCGGGATTAGCCGAGCGGTCTCAGGGCGCTGCAGTTATGGACTGTGCGGCTGATCCCGGTGGAGGTTCGAGTCCTCCCTCGGGCATGGGTGTGTGTGTGTGTGTTTGTCCTTAGGATAATTTAGGTTGTGTGTAAGCTTAGGGCCAGATGACCTTAGTAGTTAAGTCCCATAAGATTTCACACACATTTGAACATTTGAACATTTTTTACCTTTAAGTTACTAGAGGATGCATTTTTTTTCTGTCGAGGCAACCTCAGAACAACTTCTTGAACTGCCAGGGCATATGAAAGTGCAGTTAACATCACTCTTCCAGTCTGTAGGTAGAGCAAGTCTTACCAAACTGAACCACTTGATGGAGTGTGATACAGGAAAAATTGTTATTTCTTCTATAGGTAAATTGTTTGATCCAAGAAACATAAAAAAAGGCAACTTAGAAAGTGCTGATATCTCTCAGCTGATAAAGAAAATTCCCATTCTACAAGAACTTCCAACGTCAGAATTTCTTGTAACATACACATTGTTTAGGGATTTAGTAGCTAGTTCTTGTAGAGAAGGCAAAGATGTTGATGTGATTGGTATTCTTCTTTCCCTGAAAGCTGACTTTTTGTGGAAGCTGCAGTGAAGGCTTTGTGGATCCGAGTCAGTAGTGTTGATAGTGAGAGATTGTTTTCTAGATATCGCAATATAATGTCTGACAGGAATAGAGCTCTGACTCCCAGTAATATGGAAGCATGGTATCCTTGTCTTTCTCAGACTGACTTGTGTGTTGTGTACATAGACTAGGACAGGATAAAGGTTTTCCAAAATTTCATGATTTGCTATTTGTGTTTTAATAATATTTACAATTTTTATGCTTTTTCAATTTATGTAAAATAAAAGATTTTTCACTGCAAATGTTCCATAAATGTATATCCTTTACCTTTTACTGCTGAAAAGTGGAAATAAAATTTATCGAAATTATTGACGAAATGGAAAAGAAAACTAGAGAAAAATATACCGAAATAACTTTTTAAAAATGACGAAATCGGGCAACAATGTTCACCACAAACAGGTGCCTCTACCTGTCATATTTTAAGCGCCTGCCCCTCGCTCTGCGAAGCAGTCTGATATTCGCGTGAGTATATCGACATCTCGCCTACAGACAACGTGTTAACCTTGCTTGTTTCCGTGTATGAGTGGACGTTGTTGATTCGTGAGGTTTTCGCTTGTGACCCCGTTGCTTCTTGCGTGTTGTTGCTCGGTCATCAGTCGTTGTTCGTGCCCATCCTTTCCCGTTCATCCGTTTTGTTTGTTCGAGGGCCGTTCCGGTTCGAGCCCGCGCGCTTTCGTTCTCGGCGACCCCGCAACCTTTCCGGTCGCGGTTACAGCAAGATGTAAACGGGTTCATATTAATAATAGCAATAAATGCTGTTAAGAGAGTACGATTTGATACTAGTAGGAAAACAGGGGAGAAGTGTGATACGGTGAACAGTTCGGTGATGTGCATGTTATCAGAGCTGGAAGAAAAAATAGACAGTTTCTACGAACATGACATGCCGAAGTGTGAAGCAGAAGATGGAGAGATAAAGTATGAGGGTAATTAAATGAAAACTGAATACGCGCCACAACGACATCTTGGAATGCTTTTATTTAAAAGTAATCACCAAAAGCGGTAAGACACTTATCCCACTGCGAGACGAGACGATGAATTTCTCTCACTTAGAAAGCGGTCGGTCGCTGACGGATTCACAACCGCACCCGCCCTGGGACTTCCTCTTCCGATTGAAATCGACGTTTGCAAATATCTTTCTTCAGGTCCCCAAATGTCTGAAAATCATACAGTGAAAGATCCAGGCTGTGCAGAAGGTGCTGCAGTATGTCCAAACCAAATCACTGAAGCTTAGCCCTCGTCCGATTGTGATTACATGGCTGAGGAACTTGTTTCTATGTAATCGCTGGAGTCTGTGTAGCAAGCGGGCGAGAGCTGTCTCAAGGGTAGATGAATCGTAGGCACTAGCCGTAAAATATTATGACAGCTGGATGAAAACACTAGACCAGTCCGCCATCGAACAAGGTAATAAACGAACAACCGTGTGCACCGAAGATGTGCGACTGTGTCATTCCCATAATACAGTGGTGGCAAAAACACTGGGACCAAGTGTCGCGCGGACCATGTGTTATACTTGATGTTCGATTTACATGTAACTGCCCCTCATGAGTTCGTAGTTGATGGAAGCAGACACAACTTCCGTGTTACACTAGTATCCGAAGCCATTTCACAGACGTTGACCACTGTTGAGCTCGCGAGTACCACTGGAGTTTATCCCCCTCAGCGTCAGCTAAGCTCTAGAGGTGGTGTACTGAGTCACCGAAACTGGTTGTTTTATAACAAATAACATCTAAAGGACGGTTACAGGTGTTTCAATTTACTACATAAGTGAACGGTCGAAGTTCCATAAATCTTCAACCAGAAGGTGGACATACAATAACTTATACCCTAATCTTCTTTAATTTCTTCATAATAGTAAAGTACAGGTTCTGAAATAAGGTTTGAAGCGTTCCCACTAGCAAATCACAATTTAGTAATGAATAGTAAACTTACGTTTAAGAAAATTTTCTGAAAGAATCAGCATTGAAGGAGGTGGGATACTGAGGACTAAAAATGGACTCAGGACTAAAAATGGTTCATATAGCTCTGAGCACTACGGGACTTAACATCTGAGGCCATCAGCCCCCTAGACTTAGAACTATCTAAACCTAACTAACCTAAGGACGTCACACACATCCATGCCCGAGACAGGATTTGAACCTGCGACCGTAGCAGTTGCGCGGTTCCGGACTGAAGTGCCTAGAACCGCTCGGCCACCTCGGCCGGCTACTCAGGACTAATGAGATTCATTTGATGTTCTCTAATGCTGTAGATGACATCTGTAAAAAGGAATGGAGAGATACGCTTGAAGTTCTCTAAGGCTACAGATACTGAACTAAGGAATCCCTCAGTAGGCAGTACAGTTGTAGAGGAACGGTCATCTCTAAAAATTGCAGCCAGAGAGGTTAAAAAGAAAAGAATAGGTACAAAGAAGGCAACTGCGAAGTAACCATAGGTAGCAGAAGAAATACTTCAGACACTGAAGACGGAAGTACAAAAATGTTCAGGGAAATTCAGGAAAACAAAAGTAAAAGTAGCTTTGGAATGAAAGAAGGAATTATGAAAAAGTTCAAGGGAATTCAGGAATACATAAATACAACTCGCTGAAGAATGAAATAAATAGGAATTGCACAGAAGTTAAGACGAAATGGCTGGAGGAAATATTTGACGAAATCGGAAGACAAAAGGCTGTCGGACGGATGACTCAGCATACAAAAAATTCAGAAAACCTTCCGTGAATTTAAAAGCAAAGTTTCCTTAAGAATGCAACCGAAAATAACATGGTTTAATGCAGAAGTGAGAGAGCGGATAGGTGGAATGAGTATACTGAAAGCCTGTACGAGGGGAAAATATGTCTGATGTGACAGAAGAAAAAACAGGAGTCGATTTAGAAAAGACGAATATCCAGTATTACAATCAGAATTTAAAATAGTTTTGGAAGGCTTAAGATCAGATAAGGCAGAAGGGAAAGGTAACATTCCATCAGAATTTTTAAATTCATTAATGGCAGTACCAACAAAAAGACTATTCACGTTGGTGTGTAGGATGCAGAGTTTGGCAACATACCTTACGACTTTCGGAAAAGTATCATCCACACAATGAAGACTGCAGAGCTGACAAGTGCGATATGGCCTGAGAAGGGAGGAAGAGATGAACAGCGAGAGGATTGAGGTGGAGATAGAGTGGGGGAGGAGGAGAAGGACAATGAGAGGGGGCAGGAGGGGATGTACAGGCCACTACCAATTGAGGTAACATAAGGCGTGTTGGTGGAGCGGTCGTGGGGTGGAGGAGGAGGCAACTAGGCATGGGTGGAGGTCTCTTTGTTGTATTGTGGAGACGGAGAGAGGTGTCTAATGGCCTGAGGGATATTATTGCTTGCATTTGGGCCAGTGATGGACGGGTGGAAGTTTTTTCGAAACGGCTAAGTTTGCAAGCTGTTAACGTGCCGCCGTGGTGGAAGTATTCCGTATGTGACAAACAGGCGCTGTCCAAACCCCATGCCGAGGAAACTGTGGTGCACCATTGGTCATAGTTGACAGGAGTGAAAGACGGCTGCAGAGATTCGTACAGACGAATATACGGACAATTTTTGAGAAACTTACCGGTAAGATGAACCAAGAGGCTACCAACAGCATCTCCTCAACGGCCGTTGAGCGAAGGCTGGGCACCTGCACCAGGCAGCTGGTTCATGCACCCATACTGACTGCTGTTTATTGGCAATGAAGAGTGGATTTGACACGCGATTAGTGCAACTGGGCGTCCCCTGAGTAGCGACAAGAGGCCCTGTCAGATGAATTACGTTTTATGCTTTTTGGTTTGTACGCCGTAAAACATTTGAAGGCGTAGGATCCTGGCCGGATAACGGTGCATTATGATCTGGGGAATTTTTTCGTGGCGTTCCCTGCGTTATTTCGTCTTTCTGGAAGCACAATTGATAAATATGTATCTATCCTCGGGGACCATGTCCACCCATAAGTACAGTTTGGTACTCCTCAGCATGATACCATCTACCATCAGGACAGTGTTTTGTGTCACACCGCTCGCAGAGTACGTGTGTGGCTCAAAGAGCAACCGGGTCAGTTTACCGTAGTATCCTCGCAGCCTAATTTCCCAGATTAAACCCAATCCAGGGTCTGTGGAACCATCAGACTGTTCTCGTCATGGATCCTCAAGCGAGAAACATAGCGCAACCGGCCACTACATCCTAGTAGACACTGCTCCACATCCGTGTTGGTATCTTCTAAAACTTCATTAACTCTCATCCTGCACCTCTCATACTGCAAAATATGGTTCTTCAGGCGTTTGACAGCTGATCACTTAAATGTGACCGGACATGCTAAATCACACATTAGAATGAAATTATGTTCCCCTAAGGCACTGCTACCTCTTTCAGTACACCCATATCTGCAGAGTTGCCTCATCGGCAAATGTAAACAGTGTAACCGCAACATTGTTCCAGTCGGACTTTTTGATTGCACCATCACTGTTACAGAGCGCCAGGTTGGTTACTCTAAATCCAGTCACTTTCACTGAACTACAGCGTGACACTATCTTTCTGCAGGTGGGGTATTTAGGGGGTCGCACAGCACTATGACAGTGAGTAATAACTGAGTTACCTTTGAGTTATTTTCACGTTGTCTGTGAGTTGCATAAGAGTGTCACCGAGGTCTCTCCAATGGCCTATCGATATCTACTTCCTGGACAGTATCCTTCCTTCCAGTTCCTCTAGAATGGACTTATAATCTGGCAGTAGTAAACTATTTTCTTTAGAACTTTGTGTTTCAGTGTTCATAAGTAGACGTTGATATTCTTAGTGAGATTTAGAAGTGCATATACTGTATTCGAAATAAATGTTGTGATCGCTTCATCTCCGACTCTCTATACCTGTGTAACAAGCTTGATATACGGAGACAATGCAGCATATTTTGACGACAGTCATGGGAGAAATTAGGATGCGCATAGAGGCCAAGGGGAAATGGCTGCAGGAAACATGTAAAATAATCGGAGAAGAAATGTTCTCAGGACTGATTAAGCATAGAGAAAACTCTAAACAATATTTGGTGAAATTAAAACAGCATGGGTGTCAACACTAAAAGTGAATTAGGAATTCTACTGCTTAATGCAGATGAGAGAGCGTGTCTATGCTAAGAGTTCACTAAAGGTCACTACAAGGGACCGTACGCATCATACGTCGTGCTGGAAGAAGAAATGGGATCGTAGTGGATGAAATTGGGGATCCAGTACAAGCTTCAGAGTGAGACAGAGATTCTGATACTAGCAATCAAGTAAGGCGGAAGGGGTTCGTAACGTTCTACCTGAAATTGCAATTTTTTTTCGGCAGGAGGGGGGGGGGGGCGGGAGGAGAGTTGCAACCGATCGACTGTTCATGTCAGTGTGCAGATTCTACGAAACTAGAGAAATACAGACAGCATTTGGGAAAAATATCTCGCTCCCCTAAACAGTAAAAGCAGGGAAGTGAATGGCTCAGTCCATTTCATATCTCATGCCTTCATCTTGCTGGCTAGCAAGTATGCAGGAAAATGGAAAAAGAAATCGAGGCGCTATTAGATGACGATGTTTGGCTTTCGGAAAGGTAAAGGCAACGGAAGCGCTGTTCTGATGTTGAACGTGGCAATGGAAGCAAGAGTAAGATAAAAAAACGCATAAAACTTTATTTTACGTGTTTGACCTATAAAAAGCGTTAGACAGTGTAAAATAGTACAATATATCCCAAAATAGGAGTAAGTAGTAGAGAAACGCAGAAAGTAGTATACTGTCTACAGGAAACAAGAGAAAGCAATTAGGACAAAGGGCGAAGTTTCTCACTTAATAAATGTTGTATGACAGGGATACAATCTTTCGGACCTACACGTCAAACTATGCATCGAAGAAGCAATGGTATGAATATTAGAACATCTCCAGAGAGGGATTCAAACTCTTGGTCAAAGGATATCAATGACAGCTAATGGTACTGCTACCATTTATGAAAGTGAGCGATAATTTTAATGCGTGTTGCACTGATAGAACTGTCTAACGAGTACAACATTTGGATTGAGTGTAAAATCAAGAAAGGCGAAACTAATGAGGAGGCGTCTGGTGCAGTTGTTAGATCGGTTACTGCTGCTACAATGGCTGGTTATCACGATTTAAGCGAGTTTGAGCATGGTGTTATAGTCTGCGCAAGACTTAAGGGTCACAGCAGCTCTGAAGTAGCGATGAAGTGAGGATTTTCCCGTACGACAATTTCACGAGTGTAGCGTGAATATCGCGAATCCGGTAAGACATCCAAGCCGGAAAACATCCATGCCGGAAAAAGATGGTGCAAGAACGGGATCAAGGACGACTGATGAGAATCGTTCAACGTGACAGAAGTGCAACTCTTCAGCAAATTGCTGCAGATTTCAGTGCTGGGCCACGAACAAGTGTCAGCTTGCGAATCATTCAATGAAACATCATCGATATGAACATTCAGAGCCGATGTCCCATTCGTTTATCCTTGATGACAGCACGACCCAAGACCTTACGCCTTGATTGGGCCCGTCAATACCGTCATTGGACTCTTGATGACTGGAAACAAGTTGCCTGATCCGACGAGTTTCGTTTCAAATTGGATTGCGAGGATTTATGCGAACAGGTATGGAAACAACCTCATGAATCCGTGGACCCTGCATGTCAGAAAGGGACTGTTCAAGCTGGCGGAGGCTCTGTATTTGTGCAGGGCGTGTGGAATTGGAGTGATACGTCTAATACGTCTAATACGACTCTGACAGTTGACACGTACGTAAGCAACCTGTCTGATCACCTGCATCCATTCATGTCCATTTTGTTTTTCGACGGACTTCGGCAATTCCAGCAGAGCCACGCGACATCGCACACGCCTAGAATTTCTACAGAGTAGCTCCACTAACACTCTTCTGAGTTTAAACACTTCCTCCTTGCTACGAAACTCCCCAACATTATTGAGCATATCTGGAATGTCTTGGGCCGCGCGGGATTAGCCGAGCGGTCTCATGCGCTGCAGTTCATGGACTGTGCGGCTGGTCCCGGCGGAGGTTCAAGTCCTCCCTCGGGCATGTGTGTGTGTTTGTCCTTAGGATAATTTAGGTTAAGTAGTGTGTAAGCTTAGGGACTGATGACCTTAGCAGTTAAGTCCCATAAGATTTCACACACATTCGAACATTTTTGGAATGTCTTGCAACGTGCTGTTCAGAAGACATCTCCACCTCCTCGTACTCTTACGGATTTGTTGACAGCCTTGCAGGATTCATGGTGTTAGCTCCCTCCAGCACTACTTCAGACATTAGTCGAGTCCATTTCACGTCGTGTTGCTACACTTCTGCGTGCTCGCGGGGGCCCTACACGATATTAGGTCTGAGTACGAGCTTCTTTGGCTCTTCAGTGTATGATAGTGAATAATGGACTTTGACAACACCAGATAAGAAGAGAGACGAATCGTTTGGGTTGTGCTGCTACAGAAGGATGTTGAAAATTAGTTGAACTGATCAATTAAGTCGCGAGGCTTTTATCTGTAGAATCAACGAAGAAAGGAACATTTGGACAGACCGATAAGAAGACGGGACAGGATGAAAGGAAACGTTTTAAGAGAGCAACAGATAACTTCCACGGTACTGTACGGAACTGTAGAGGGTGAAAACTGCAGGTTAAGAACGGGGTTTGATAATTGAGTATGTAAGGCGTATGTGCTCTTCTGAGACGAAGACGGTGGCGCAAGAGAGGAATTCGCAACGGGCCGCATCAAACAGCGATGTCATGGGAAGGAATAATCCCAGATACCATCTTCGACGTGAGCACCACGGGCCATTGCCGTTCTGGCACATACAATACCGATGCGCTGAGTGAATACGCGTATGGCCATGCAAAACATTAGGGAACATATTTGGGAACTAACCTGCGCCTTTATGGAGTGACATCCTAGTGTAATATTTCTCCACCACTACTGTGACACATCTCAGGCAAATACTGAGGCCAATCGAGAACAATCCGCATCCGAACCCCAGAGATTTTGGCACTAATAACCCGGGAACAATACTGATCTGCACCCCAGCCATACGCTGTGTTTCATCTCTCATTGCTGATGACGCTGCTGGTCGTGCAAACGTTCCCATCCAGGTCATCTTGTCAATTATTCTGTCATCCATCACTGTTGGTCTGCATGAGAACTGAGGTATACATAGATGTGAGTGACATCTATCAGTCCTGTCATGTCTCAACAGGAATCGGTTCAAATCCTATAGCTTTCACCCAAATGTGTTTCTGAATTGTGGGAGTAGTGAGGGATGGCGGCAGTCGGTGTGGTGTGGCGGGGGGGGGGGGGGAGAGGAGGGGAGGAAGTCAGATAATAGACTATATTTCATTACACTCCAAGGACACAGACACAGACCAGCCATACATAAGTCCATGAGAGATGCGTAATGCACCTCCAGCAGTGTGAGCATCGTGCCTCACTCGTCCATATCCTAAATCCAAGAGGTGTGTCAGCGAAGTAACTTATTGATACGGAGAGCGGCAAATCAGATTTTTGTATGCACGGCTCCAACGTAAACATGCTGTATGGACTCTTCCGACACGTTACATCTCGTCTGATTTTCGAAAGTGTTGACTCATGTTAGACTTCCATTATCGGAGGGAAGTGCGGCATGGAATAGTTGCGAATCATTGACCAGCTTATTGCTCGGGAATATTTGTGGACGTTCAAGAAATCACACCCTTGCAAGAAGTATGCAACAAGTCAAGAAACGGCTCTTTATAGCTTTTGTCACTGAAAAATACGTATGAAGTACCGCCGCTTGAACGAAGAACATGACAGCAGTATCCCAAAATTTGTCCACTTCGGGGCAGTTGTGTCAGTTTTGTTGTAGGCTACTTCATGATTGGCCACGGAAAGAACACCATTGATTCAGCTTTGCTAGTGGCACGTGTGCATGGGTCACTAAAGATGGGCAGCACATTCTGCGTTGTAGGTCTTTTCGTGTATATTGATTATTCCAATGCTTGTGTATATACACTATCTGTGTCTTACAATATCATTCATATATGCATCCCCTTTATTAAATTGTATTAATTTTCATAAATTATAGGTTTTTGTTTTGTACTTTTGTAATAAAAGTTTCTGCTTGTTTCTCACGGTTTTTTTATTTTAACTTATGATCAAAATATCGCTGATGGAATTTCGAATGTTGTATTATATTACACTTAGTAAAAGAGAAAAACTTAGTTTGGATGGGAAAGTAGCGAATTTGTTAGTTGAGGGTTCACGATAAGAATAAAAACGTCTTTAGAAAATCGTTGCAAATTTCACAACTTAAAGAATTAATTAATAATTATTTGATGATGTCTCACATTCGACGCATACACCGCTACATGTCCATATTACCGTTGTATAGGCTATGCGGAATTTAATGCAAAACTACGTCCTTGAAATGAAAAGGACGTTCGTAATATAGGTTTTATAGAAATCTTAAAGTTGATTTTCCTCAAGCATTGCAATTTGGAGTTGTAGGGTGCGAAATGTAAATCGCCACCTTATGTACAAGCTTTCTTTCACGGTGAGAGCTGCAGTGCAGTAAATATCTGTCACAAGTGCGCATTGTCTTACACCTGTGGCGCTAGCCGCAGGTGCTGTTTGTCAAATGGCTTCTGGCGAAGGCAGCCATTTCCTGCTGCCAGAGGTGGGCAGAGAGAGCAACAGTGGACAGGCGAGCAGGTGCCGCGGCCGTCGTTTCGAGGGCTGCCGGCTGCCACTGTGGGGCGAAATTAATGAGAGCGGTTCGCGGGCCCTTTGTCTCCGGAGTAAGCCGCTATCCTGCCTTTGTGACGTGCTCGTCAGCTAGCTCTGCCCGCGGCTCCACCGGAGCCTCCCCCCCTCCTCTACCCCGTCTTGCCTTTCTGACGACACGTCAGTCACGGACTGCGGTGGCGCCCTTTCATCCGTGTGTCCATTCATCTGTCAAGTACGCGATCTCACTGGCCCGCATACTCGGCGAAACGCAAAGAGCAATCATGTGACATCCGCCTATTGTTGAATCTCCCTCAAATAGAGGAGGATGTAAAGGGGAGAAAGCGACAAATATTGACTTTTGTGTCCCCGTTGTTTTATAATTTATTTCGCAAAGAAATTCACGGAGTCTAAGACTTTAAAAAATGTTTATAGGAGTATTTCAGAGCAGATGAAATTTAATAAAGCATTCTCAAACGATCCCCACTGATACGTGGCGCCGTTGGCACCAGTCGCTTCTCTGTATTCATGCAAGATCTCTGCGAACGACACTACCGCGTGGGTGTGGTTTCCCTCTTTCGTCGCTAAAAATGGCTCTTAGCACTGTGGGACTTAAGATCTGAGGTAGTCAGTCCCCTAGAACTTAGAACTACTGAAACCTAACTAACTTAAGGACATCACACACATCCATGCCCGAGGCAGGATTCGAACCTGCGACCGTAGCGGTCGCGCGGTTACAGACTGAAGCGCCTAGAACCGCTCGGCCACTCCGGCCGGCTCTTTGGTCGCTTCTCGCCTATATAAGCGCATGTCGATGCGGGGAGGTGGTTGGTTTTGGCCGATTGGTTGGCACTCTGGTGTGCAGGCTGGTTGTCGGCGGTTGCTCTTTGCTCATGCTCTGCCTCTTTCTGTCGGTAGAGTGGCCCGCGTCCAGTGAGAGAGCGATGGTCTCGTCTGCGTTGCTAGAAACGCAGCTATAAACCTGCGGAAGTTCTTTTGCAGCGTATTAGCCTGCAAACGCATACGCTACAGAATCAAATGGTACCAATTAAAGTCCTGCTGTATGTATGTACGTTGAATTTCGTGCGGTTTGCCGTTAACGGCTCTCCCAGTATTCGGACCCCCATGTTATCTGTTTCGTGGTGACCTCTAGTGCACAACTCATTGAACAGTGGTTGGTTTGCCTGTTTTGGACACACTTGAGATACTGGCAGGGAGTGTATATCCAAGTGGGGACGGCCGGTGTGGCCGAGCGGTTCTAGGCGCTTCAGTCTGGAACCGCATGACCGCTACGGTCGCAGGTTCGAATCCTGCCTCGGCCATGGAAGTGTGTGATGTCCTTAGGTTAGTTAGGTTTAAGTAGTTCTATGTTCTATGGGACTGATGACCAAAGATGTTAAGTCCCATAGTGCTCAGAGCCATTTTTTTCTAAGTGGGGGGCCTATGTAGCCTGAAACAACCACAGGTTTGATTTTCTAGCACTTCCTTCTGCCTTTAGCTATTAAGTGTAATCGACCTATAGAAGCATTCTTTGTAAAATTAAGAGATTTAGTACATTGTTTTTCTTCTTTTATGTAATTATTATTTAGGATTATAAGACGGTATGTGTTCTGGTTTCTACACATTCCACAGTGTTCTCACGTGAATGTTTATGTACCGTGGTTCCTGTGCAAAGGAAATGTGAACTATTGTTGTAGACAGTGATTGCAAGAGAATTAACTTAGCTGCAAAGAGTAACTATATTGCTGTTTTGAAATTTTTCTGGTGTTTTAAGGATTGTGTTGCTCCGGATACTGCCCAGTTGTTGTGTGGTTTTATGTTGTTGTTTCAGTAGAATAATCAGCGGTGTGCGTCGTCCGCTGTAGCTGGTCGGTTTAACTGGGGGACGACGCCTTGGCAGCAGCCAGTGAATTGTAACCGATAGCGCGGTCGGTGTGTTTATCAGTAGATTCCAGTTCTTTGGCGACCTTAAGTACGGTATTTTATTATTTGTTCCTGGTGACGCCGAGGCGTCCGTCTTTCCTTCTTCACCGTTCCTTTCAGCTTTCATCCAGGTTCGATCCGAATTGTAGTACCTGCGCACCTTTGATGTGCCGTAACGTGTCACTTTAATTTGGTAACACCTGACAGACGCCTTTATTTGTACTGGGTTTTCAATATCTTATTCAAAAACAGAAAATGTGACTTTTTCTGCTGTTATGTCTTAAAAGGTGTCTTGCTTCTGTGAGAGTTTTTCTCAGTAGACCATGTATTGTTGTATTATGTAAAGAGGCTTTTAAAATTATTTATTGTTTGGGGTAGGCTTTGGCGCTTTTCTGTTCAGTAATGTTTCAAATTTTATGAAAATTATGTATATTACTCTGGGGTAACAACACTTTGCTAGTATGCAATTGTTAAATAAAGTCTGTTGGAAATTACAAGCCATATTTAGTGTTTGACTGGTAATTATTTCCTAGTGTTCATTGAGTTGAAGTATCCTTGAGCGTGTGTCCACGTCCCACCCACAGCTTCTCGATCCCAAAGACATCTTGAATTTCATTCGTTTCTTGTTAAAAAGAACCAAATTATGCTGGAGCCTCGGCATCGACTTCTTCCCCTTGGTAGCGTTCCACCTGATCGAAGGTATCGTAAAGGTTGTGTCGTTTCATTATGTAACACTTGAGGAAAATTACAATTTTATGAGCAGTTACTTTAATAATTTCTTTAATGATCCACTCCTTTCCTATTCTGATATTTAAATGCTATTCCAGCAAATTAATCGGAGCAAATCTACTACGTCCATCGTCTAAGTACGATGATGCAATTAATCGGCCATCACTGTCGTATGCTCTACAGGCATATTACACGTTCAGTACTCAAACCTATCTTCACTCAAAGAATCATTTTATTACAAGATCAATACCGACGCAAAAATCCTAAATAAGCTTTTCACTGTCACACATCATCGTGATCAAGATGGGCTAACGATAAAGACTTGGCCGATTTTGCTTGCTCCCGTCATCAATACAATCGGACCTCTCTTTTGCTTATCTCATTCCTTACAACCAACATTTAAAAAAGTAACATACAGAGGAAAGGGGGTTCTAGAGACAAAACAGCAGATGCATAAACACAGCAACAAGATCTAATATTTAAAGAGATAAGAAAGACATACATCTACCAAAGTCTTTTTTAATCCTTGAGTATTCAAATTGGCTAACTACGACACCGATGCCTTAGCTTGTAACTCAGGTAGAAGGAATGTTTTATTTTTCCACGGCTGAGCTTATACAACATAATGATGGTAATTTGGGAGTTTCAGGAACCAGAGATGTCGGAATCTGTTTAGAAATCTGACACTAGCATACGGGACAGCGATGGGCTAACCGATTGCTCCTCCAATAGTCCAGTGATACGAGTATCTCAGGCAGATGATGATGGATGACCGTCGGCGGTTTACTTCAGCTGGCCAGATCGACACCTACTTCAAAACTAAGCTAGCCAAAGCACACAGCATGGCAGAAGGTAATTTGTTGTGATGTCTCTCTACTTCTTTGTGTTCTATATACGTAGGGTACGTGAAGATATGAGATTATTTTGTACACGCCAAAATCATTGTCAGTCTGCGTCTACATGATACGTACTGTCGATACAATGGAATTGTTGTACAGTCTACGTAGAATAACCACACTCAAAATTCACCTTATACGACAAATTTCTTCCACAAATTCCCAATTAAGTTTACTGAGCAGATTCGATGCTCAAATTCTGTCACACATTTGTAGTGCTTATAACGATCTGGTAAGACCCTAGCAGAACATCTTTGAAATATTTAAACTGACCGTCTGATCAAAAGCATCGGGACACCTGTACAAGGATGACAACCTCTGCGTTGAGCACCTGTAAGATCAAATGCCCCTACGTAATGCAGAGTTGATCAATATATATCATGGCAGACGGATCCGCTAGTTCGAATGAAGGCGAAGAAGACTTATCAGATAGCACTAACAGCGACCTCAGCGACTTCTAAAGTGGACAGGTCATTGCAGGTCTACATCTATATCTACATCTACGTGATTACTGTGTTATTTACAATAAAGTGCCTGGCAAAAGGTTCAATGAACCACCTTAAAGCTGTCTCTCTACAGTTCCACTCTAGAACGGCACGCGGGAAAAACGAGCACTTACATTTTTCTGTACGAGACCTGATTTCTCTTATTTTATCGTGTTGATCATTTCTCCCTATGTAGGTGGATGCCAACAGAATGTTTTCGCAATCGGAGGAGAAAAATGGTGATTGGAATTTCATAAGAAGAGCCAGTCGCAATGAAAAACTCCTTTGTTTTAATGATTGCCACTTCAATTCACGGATCATGTCTGCAGCACCATTTCCCCTACTTCGCTGTAATACAAAACGAGCTGCCCTTATTTGTACTTTTTGGATGTCATATGTCAGTCCCATCTGATGCGGATCCCACACCGCACAGCAATACTGCAAAATAGGGAGGACAAGCGTGGTGTAAGCTGTCTCTTTAGTAGACCTGTGGCACCTTCTAAGTGTTCTGCCAATGAATGTCAGTCTTTGGTCTGCTCTACCCACAACATTATCTATGAGATCGTTCCAATTTATGGTATTTCTAATTGTAATCCCTAAGTATTTATTTGAATTTACAGCCTTCAGATTTGTGTGACTTATCGCGTAAGCGGATTTCTTTCAGTACTCGTGTAAACAACTTCACACTTTTCTTTATTCAGGGTCAATTGCCAGTTTTAGCGCCATACAGATATCTTATTTAAATCATTTTGTCATTCGTTTTGGTCGTGTGATGGCATTACAAGACGGTAAATGACAGCATCATCCGTAAACAATTTATGACGGCTACTGAGATCTTCTCCTATATCCTTAGAATAGATCAGGGACAATAAGGTCCAATAACACTTCCTTGGGGAGCACCGGATATTACTTCTCTTTTACTCCAAGACTATCCGTCTATTACTGTGAACTGTGACCTTTCTGACAGGAAATCACAAATCCAGTAGCACAACTACGGCGATATTCTACAGGCACGCAGTTCGGTTAGAAGACGCGTGTGAGGAACGGTGTCGGAAGCCTTCTGGAAATATAAAAATATGGAATCAATGTGACATCCACTGTCGATAGCACTCATTACTTTATGAGTGTAGAGAGCTAGTTTTGTTTCACAAGGACGATATTTTCTGAATCCGTGCTGACTACATAGTCAGGGACATTTCAACTCTTTTAAAGCTGCTATAGTCAATTGTTGTAGATCAAGAACTAAGGAACGACCATATCTAAACCACGAGCAGGCTGACATGTTTTGACAGAAAGAGTCAGTGAAGAATTGCAGAGTGTGGTTGTGAAAAGTCGCACGAAATCAGCAGATGGAAAAGTTCGTCAGTTTCAAAGCGTCGCAAGCAGTTGAGGTAACACAAGGACTGTGTTTAAGGAGTTAGAAGAATGGTGTACAGTGATCGAGCAGCTCCTCATTAGCCATACACTCCTGTACTCAAGGGCTAAAGAGCGACGCCACTGCACAGTCGGCAACTTAAAACGAGTTATTTGGAGAGAAGAACACGCCATACCCTGAGGCAATTCCATGGGAGAGTTTGTGTTTGGCGAATGCTGGAGAACGTTACCTGCCATCACATATAGTGCAAACAGTGAAATGATGTTATGCTTAGGGAGTGTTTTTCGCGGTCATAGGGTGCCCTTTATTCCACATTAAAGCTCTGAATGCAGACGTATAAGAACATATCTGCAGGTTACTGTACTGTGTTCAGTAAACGAATAGTTCACTGGTGATGATTGTATTACCATCGAAATGCACCTTGTCACCTGTGAGGCGATGATTCGTGAACAGTAATATTCCTTAATGGATTAGCCTCTCCGGAGTAGCGACCTGAACCCAACGCAACATGTTTGGGGTGAGCTACAATACCGACTTGGCTCAAGACTCCAATGTCCAATATCACTACCGTCTCTGTGTGCTCCAGTTAGTCACTTAACAGGATTTCATGGAACGGTAGAGCCCCAGTTTATCACTAACGATTTTTCAAGTGAATCTCTTTTATTAAACAACTTTATTAGTAAAAAAAGGCAATAATAGTAAAACATAGTGAAATAATCTCTGAGAAATAGCAAAATAATACTAAGCTAATAAAATTGTTTTAAATTGAGACTCAAGATTTATAACGGTCCTGACAAATTAAAAGCAAAGTTTTTGAAGGTCGCGTGTAGCAATGAATAGCAAAAATTTAAAACAGGCAGAATGTTTAAATTATTTAAGGGTCCCAAGCTAATAGAATGGTTTGAAATTACAAATGAAATTTTGTTAAGGTCAAATATAACAACGACTAGCGCAAATTTAGTAACAGGTAAAAGTATTTACACAAATTTAAATGTTTAAGCTGACAGAATGGTTTAGAACTTAACACGGTCGTTTGAGAGAGCTGACAAATTTAAGCGACACAAGGGCGATCAAATGGCCCGACTCACTAGGGAAAACTTGACACAGAAAGGGCACGACACAAAAGGGTTCCAAGCGAAAAGACGAATATACGCCAACTCTGCAAATATGTAGGCACACGCGAATCACAAAATAAAAAAGTTAACTGAAATAGCAGTTACCACGCCGTAGAACTGCGTAGAATCTCAAATACTGTCCAGCAATATCGCGTCGCCGGTGCCTTCACCCTTGTCAGGCTGTGCCAATTGCACTCATGTGCTGTAGAAACAGTAGCTGACCAATCAGACAACAGAGGGCGCTAGTAAAATAAGCCTCATGGGACAGGAATATTCCTAGAAACACCAACAGCTCAATTAGCAAAATAGCACAATTTCAGCAAATAGCTGGCTAAACAAACAATCCAGAATGGCGTACAACCACCCCGGCAAACGCCGATTAACAGATTAAATCAAGAATTTTTAGAACAATTTAAACACAAGCATATTGACGTAACGAAACCTTTTCTCTAGGTCATCAATCTTCTGACTGGTTTCATGCGGCCCGCCACGAATTCCTCTCTGTGCTGACCTCTTCATCTCAGAATAGCACTTGCAACTTACATCCTCAATTATTTACTGGATGTATTCCAATCTCTGTCTTCCTCTACAGTTTTTCCGTACTCTAGTACCATGGAAGTCATTGCCTCATGTCTTAAGAGATGTTTTCCACATATTCCTTTTCTCTCCGATTCTGCACAGAACCTCCTCAGTCCTTACCTTATCAGTACACCTAATTGTCGACATTCGTCTGTAGCACTACATCCCAGATGATTCGATTCTCTTCTGTTCCGGTTTTCCCACAGTCCATGATTCACTACCATACAATGTTGTACTCCAGACGTACATTCCCTGAAATTTCTTCCTCAAAGTAAACCGATATTTGATATTAGTAGACTTCTCTTGGCCAGGAATGCTCATTTAGCAATTGCTAGATTGCTTTTGGTGTCCTCTTTGCTCCGTCCGTCACTCGTTATTTTACTGCCTAGGTAGGAGAATTCCTTAACTTCATCTACTTCGTGACCAAAGATTTTGATATTAAGTTTCTCGCTGTTCTCATTTCTACTACTTCTCATTACTTTCGTCTTTCTTCGATTTACTCTCAGTCCATACTCTGTACTCATTAGATTGTCCATTCCGTTCAGCACATCATGTACTACTTCTTTCCCCTTTCTTTCTCTCAGAATTTTGAACAACTTGCACCATTTTACATTGTCGAACGCTTTTTCCAGGTCGACAAATCCTATAGATGTGTCTTGGTTTTTTTGGTCTTGCTTCCAACATTAACCGCAACGTCAGAATTGCCTTTCTCGTGCCTTTACCACCCTAAAACCAAACTGATCGTCATCTAGCACACCCTCGATTTTCTTTTTCACTATTCAGTACATTATTCTTGTCACCAACTTTGATGCATGAGTTGCTAAACTGATTCTGCCATAATTCTCACACTTGTCAGTTCTTGCCGTTTTCACAATTGTGTGGATGGTGTTTTTGCGAAAGTCAGATGATATGTTGCCAGACTGATACATTATACGCAGCACCGTGAACAGTCGTTTTGTTGCCACTTCCCCCAACGATGTTAGAAATTCTGATGGAATGTTATCTACCCCTTCTGCCTTATTTGATCTTAAGTCCTCCAAAGCTCTTTTAAATTCTGATTCTAATACCGGGTCCCTTATCTCTTCTAAATCGACTCCTGTTTCTTCTATCACATAAGACGAATCATCCCCCTCGTAGGGGCTTTCCATGTGTTATTTCCACCTGTCCGCTCTCTCGTCTGCATTTAACAGCGGAATTCCCGTTGTACTCTTAATGTTATCACCCCTGCTTTTAATGTCACCGAAGGTTGTTTGGACTTTCCTCAGCGGCTTGTATTTTAGTATTCCCGGAACGTTTTTGTACTTCCTCCTTTCATCAATCAACTGAAGTATGTCTGCTGTTACCCATGGTTTCTTCGTAGTTACCTTCCTTGTACCTATGTTTTCCTTCCCAACTTCTGAGATGGCCCTTTTTAGAGATGCCTATTCTTCTTCGACTGTATTGCCTACTGAACCATTCTTTATAGCTTTGTCTATAGCCTTATAGAACTTCAAGCATATCTCGTCATTCCTTATTACTTCCGTATCCCACTTCTTTGCGAATTAATTCTTCCTGACCAATGTCTTAAACTTCAGCCTACTCTTCATCACTACTATATTTTGATATGAGTCTATATCTGCTCCTGGGTACGCCTTACATTCCAGTATCTCTTTTTGAATCTCTGTCTGACCGTGATGTAATGTAACTGAAATCTTCCCGTATCACCCGGCTTTTTCCATGTACACCTCCTCCTCTTGTGATTCCTGAACAGAGTATTCGCTGTTACTAGCTGAAGTTTATAACAGAACTCAGTTAATCTTTCTCCTCTCTCACTCCTTGTCCCAAGCCCATATTCTCCTGTAACCTTTTATTCTACTGCTTTCCGTACAACTGCATTCCTGTCCTCCATCACTATTAGACTTCCATCACCCTTTACATACTGTATTACCCTTTTAATATCATCACACACTTTCTCTGTCTCTTCATTTTCAGCTTGCGACGTATGTATACCTAACTATCGTTGTCGGTGTTCGTTTGCTGTCGATTCTGATAAGAACAACCGTATCACTGAACTGTTGTCCGACACTGTTAACTTAGTGGTCAGCGCTTCGGAATGTCATATCTCACGGCCCGGGTTCTATTCCCCGCTGGGTCGGAGATTTTCTCCACTCAGGGAGTGGGTGTTGTGTTGTCCTTCTCATCATCATTTCATCCCCATCGACAATCTAGTCGCCGAAGTGGCATCAACCCGAAAGACTTGCACCAGGCTATCGGTCTACGGGAGGCTCTAGCCGCACGGTATTTCCGTTTTACTTAACTGTTCACAGTAACACACTCTTCGTCCTACCCTCCTATATATAACGAATCCTACTCCCGTTATACCATTTTCTGTTTCTCCTGATACTACCCTATACTCATCTGACCAGAAATCCGTGTCTTCTTTGCACTTCACTTCACTGACCCCTACTATATCTAGATTAAGATTTTCCATTTCACTTTTCAGACTTTCTAGTTTCCTTAACACGTTCAAGCTTCTGACATTCCACGCCGCGACTCATACAATGTTATTATTTCGTTGTTTATTCAGTCTTTTTCTGATGGTAACCTGTCTTCTTTGCACTTCACTTCACTGACCCCTACTATATCTAGATTAAGCCTTTCCATTTCACTTTTCAGACTTTCTAGTTTCCTTACCACGTTCAAGCTTCTGACATTCCACGCCGCGACTCATACAATGTTATTATTTCGTTGTTTATTCAGTCTTTTTCTGATGGTAACCTCTCCATTGGCAGTCCCCTCTCGGAGATGCGACTCTTTTGCCAATGCAGAGATCATCATGACACTTCTTCAATCACAGGCCGAATGTCCTGTAGATGCACATTACGTGTCTTTAAAGCAATGGTTTAAATTTCCTTCTGCAGCCTCATTCTGTTGATCTTCGTTGATTCTTCCACCTTCAAGGGCAGTTTCCCACCCGTAGGATAAGAGAGTGCCCCGAACTTCTGTCCGTTCCACCGCCCTCTTTGACAAGACCGTTGGCAGAATGAGGGTGACTTCTGATGCCGGAAGTCTTCGACAGCCAATGATGATTATAAATCAAAATTTAGACAACGGCGGGAATTGAACCGGGGACTGAAGACGTTTTGATTGGGACTCAAAGGCGCTCACCCAGTACCAAACAACAAACACAATGCAAGTAGATATTAAACAACCATTTGAACTTCCTTCCAGGTTGAAATGCTGGTTCTGTTAAGGTCACTTACCAGTACAAGACGGGCTCCAAGAATTATGTAAAGGATGCCGAATTACGACACCCAAGGCACAAAAATTTGAAACATCCTGGAGGACTAAAAATGTGTGCCGGACCGAGACTCGAACTCGGAACCTTTGCCTTTGGCGGGAAAGTTCTCTACCATCTGAGCTACCCAAGCACGACCCACAACCCGCCCCCACAGCTTCAATTCCGTCAGTATCTCAGGTTCGCAGGAGAACTTCTGTGAAGTTATGAAGGTAGGAGGTACTGGCGGAACTCAAGCTGTGGGTACGGGTCGTGAGTCGTGCTTGGGTAGCTCAGATGGTAGAGCACTTGCCCGCGGAAAGCAAAGGTCCCGCGTTCGATTCTAGGTCCGGGATACAAATTTAATCCTCCAAGAAGTTTCATACCGGTTCATACTCCCCTGCAGAGTGAAAATTGTATGTATTACAGATATCCGGCAGTGCACCTGATACAGCAACAGAGCTTGTCAAATCTCAGTCTAAATCGTAATTAAAAGAGCACATTTTTCATAAATGGGTAGGTCATCACGTAACAAATGAGTAGATACCAAATGGGACTAGGGAGAAAAGAAATTTGTGGCACAGCCTGACTAGAAAAAGGGAAAGGTTGTTGGGACACATTCTGGGACATCAAGGGATCACCAATTCAGTAGTGGAGGGAAGAATTGCTGTGGGGAGGGTTGGGGAATTGTAGAGGTAGACCAAGAGATGAATACAGTAAGCAGATTCAGAATGATGCAACTTGCAGTCGCAACAATAGAGCCCGTTAAACACTGCCAAACTAGACCATACAACACGGCCCGACAACAGGAAGTAGCTGCCCTTCCAGGGTACCGAAATGAGCTAATCATATTAAATGTCGTTTTTCGTTGCAACAGATCCCTCAGAGCGAATGAAGACACCGACCACCGGTACGTGACAAACACGTTTCCTCCAACCGATTTCATTCCTCCTCGTCTCCCGGTGACTGTCCCAGCACTCTCCTGCTTCGCGAACTTTTGAAACTGGAAGACACGGCGCAAGAGCTCCGACCTGTGACCAGAGGGAAAACGAACCATAGGGGTTGGGTTGATTGGGGGAAAAGACCAAACTGCGAGGTCATCGGTCTCATCGGATTAGGAAAGGGCGGAGAAGGAAGACGGCCGTGCCCTTTCAAAGGAACCATCCCGGCATTTGCCTGGAGCGATTTAGGGAAGTCACAGAAAACTTAAATCAGGATGGCCGGAGGCGGGATTGAACCATCGTCCTCCCGAGTGAGAGTCCACTGGGCTAATCACTGCGCCACCTCGGTAAGAACCAGGCATACGGTCCACAGACCGCAGTCGATACGAGCCCATATGGGTTAGTCTTGCTTCGGCTCTTGAGAAAGAGTGAACTGCCATACCTCAAAAGT
This sequence comes from Schistocerca cancellata, assembly GCF_023864275.1. Lineage (NCBI taxonomy): Eukaryota > Metazoa > Arthropoda > Insecta > Orthoptera > Acrididae > Schistocerca > Schistocerca cancellata. The sequence continues at coordinate 192,383,430 of NC_064628.1, read as the reverse complement.
AATTCAAATGTCTCGACCAGAGTCAGTCCGCAATAAAAGCGAACCCCATATTAAAGTACGCTGATATGAAGGTACTTCGGTCACGTAATACGGTTCTCGTTACACAATTTCATTGTCAAACACTGGAATAATGCTCTGCCACAGAACACTCTAGCATTAGGGTAACGGATTTGTTGACAGATACAACGTACTTTACTGAAATATTGTCAACACTATTGCTGTAACAGCTGCTGCTGCGACTACTACTGTTATTTCCAAAATCGCTATAATATTGATACTAAAGCTCTTCGAAAAGTAAAGGTTTTTATTGGCGGTTTTAGTTTCCTATGGACCTATTTCCAATTTCCTTGCTTTCCCCTGTCATTTGATGTTCACCAAGCCTGTATTTCAATTGCAGCAAGAGGTTAGTTTCGGAATGTCCCATGAGAGGTCGAAAAGATGCCAATGGATATGATGAATATTCTACTTGTGACAGGCATCGGTTTGCAAACATTCGTTTTCATGACGAATATTATCCTGGACAAATTTCTCCCGTGGCATCGTTATCGGATAGCACGTCTCTGTTTGGTGATCGTTGTAATCCTCCTATCTTCTTTTCAAATTGGTTCAAATGGCTCTGAGCACTATGGGACTCAACTTCTGAGGTCATAAGTCCCCTAGAACTTAGAACTACTTAAACCTAACTAACCTAAGGACAGCACACACATCCATGCCCGAGGTAGGATTCGAACCTGCGACCGTAGCGGTCGCGCGGTTACAGACTGTAGCGCCTAGAACCGCTCGGCCACTCTGGCCGGCTATCTTCTTTTCAGCTTCGGATTACGTGCAAAAATGTTTTCTGAAAACAGTCCTGTATAAATTGTCATCTTTAAGAAAATGTTCCAACCAATGAAATCAAACAGTAATAAAGTAGGGCAAGAGCAGAAGAGAAGTAGCTAGCTTTGTGAAAGTAAACATGGGCTACATGTAGACACTTGACTGAATTACGTGAACGTACTAGGCTGCGATATGAACTTAAACTCACACCATTATCGTGGAAGTAACAGAGTCTGTAGCCAAGTTATGTTCATTGGACATTCTTGTACTGGCCTGTTAATCTAAAATTCCTATTTGGAAATGTAAAAACTAAAAGAAACGAAACAATCACGTTACATGTAAAGTGATTCTTCACCTGCAACTTCATCTGCCGATATACTTTCTGGTCTGTAAAAACATACGAAAAAATCATGCGAGGCTCCCCGCTCACTGCACGTTTGAGGTACGTATATGTTACTTGCAATAACAGTTCAATATATACGTATCTTTGCTGAAGGCTGAAAGAACACTACGTGAGATTATTAGATGCTGATTCCATTCAATTTGGCTGGAAAGATATCAAAATTTTGAAGCTGTGTCAGGGTATCACTAATAAACTTCAGACTCTTTGAATAAGAAAACGTGAAATTCCATGTAATTCATAGTTATGGCTAGCTTGATTCACGTCACGTCCGTGCGTGAAACATTATTTATAATGTTTATATGGACATGGTGTCTGTTCTTTCGGACATGGCACCATAGATGACCTGCAGCCATCTAGAACGAAATTATAATTATAGATTAATACCTTCAGCTGCTGACGGGTGTTGATATATATCAATGGGGACAGATAGTCCCTGCGGTCGCATTATCGTCTGTGCCCTCGTTGGCTCAGATGGATAGATCGTCTACCATACAAACAGGAGATCCTGGGTTTGAGTCCCGGTCGGGGCACAAATTTTCACCTGTCCCCGTTCATATATATCAACGTCCGTTAGCAGCTGAATGTATTAATCTATAATTCTAATTTCGATTTATAATTAGTCACTGCATGTGAAATGAACAAAAAAATTGGCTATCTATCAGAATCTTTTGCAAGAAGCTCACTGAAGAAGAATGTGATGAATTCAAATTACATTCGACTGCATTAATAAACCTGATTCCGAACAGTGCTTCGAAAGTCATCTTATCAAACAATTAACATACCGGCGCATACTTAAAATTGCAGTCAATGCCATTAAATAAGGCCTTCTAATACGAACCAGAAAATAGGCCCGAGGTCTGTGAATGACCTACTGACTCTGACTTAAGTCCAGCTTACATCTTACTCAACTATAATAGCGTATTACCAGAAAGCTCAGCCAACCATCAGCTACCGTCTCTCAGTCACACCAAAGGTTTTTCAGTAAACTACGCGGTGTGTTCGTTCTTACTGGGCTCGACGTAACGGGCACATTAAAGTGTTTTCTAGTGGTATGTTACTGGCCGTATCATACACAGTCCTGCTTTCAGAGGTCATCTGCTCGGGGCAGGAAATATCTTTACAGCGTGTGTACGATTTACAATACGCGAACGAAAATCAGTAGTGAATGCTGTGCTTGATAACTTTCAGTGTTTCACTTCATACAAAGAACGTTAGCTGTAATCAACTAAAGCTACAACTACGGACATACTCCGCAAGCCAATGGTTGATGCTTGGCGGGCGGTAACTTACAGACACTAGGTATTCTCCTTTCTGTTCTATTCACAAATAGAGCGAGAGAAAAACGATTGTATATAAGCCTTACGAGCCCTGATTTCTCTTTCTTCGTATTCCTTGGGCGAAATGTACGTTGGCGGCAGCAGAATTGCTCAGCATTCAGTCGAAATGCCGGGGCTCTAAATTGTCTCAGTAGCGTTTCGTGTTAAGAACGTCGCCATCTCACCAGTGAAGTACGTCGAGTATGATGTACTTCCTTCTGTTACCTATACAGTATTCGAGCCACTCACATATCTCGGAACCTGTTCCGTAGGTTCTGACCATTAACAGTTTTCAAACCTATTCCGTACACTCTGATCTTCGTTAACAGCTTGCAGTATGGCACCTTGTCTAACACTTTCCAGAAATAGTATGGAATATGCCTGTAGCCCTTCATATAAGGTTGTCAGTATTTGAAAACGGGCAAGCAGAGCTTTTCATCAGCGATGCTTTCTAAATCCTTGGATATTTATGGTTCAAATAAATGGCTCTGAGCACTATGGGACTTACCATCTACGGTCATCAGTCCCCTAGAATTTAGAACTACTTAAACCTAACTAACCTAAGGACAGCACACAACACCCAATCATCACGAGGCAAAGAAAATCCCTGACCCCGGCGGGAATCGAACCCGGGAACCCAGGCGTGGGAAGCGAGAACGCTACCGCACGACCACGAGCTGCGGACACATATTTGTGGATACAAGCTATTCTGCGTCAGGGAAATTTATTATACTCGAACTTAGGAAATGTTAAAGAATTCTTCGGTAAACCGATGTTGAGCTTGAAGTGTGCCGGTCCAATATTTTACTGTTCTTTCACTGAGTGTTCAGATAAAGTCTAAAAAGCTTTGAGGGAGTTGTAGGGGAGGTTATGCTCAAAAGTAATTGTTACGAAAGAATTCAGTACTTTGCGCGGTTTCCAAGTTAATTAGCACTGAATGTGGCCAATCATGCCGTTTTGCACGTAAATACGAGTACAGTGATCAGCCAAAATATTATTACCATCTACCTAATAGCCAGTATGTCCGCATTTGGCACGGGTAACAGCGGCGAAGCGTGTGGCATGGAAGCAGTGAGGCATTGACAGGTCGCCGCAGGGAGCTGGCACCACAGCTGCACGCACAAGCCAGCAATTCCCGTAAATTACAGGGAGAGGGACGAAGAGCTCTGACGCCACGAACAAGGGAGCGATACAAAACAATGAACCCGACCCAAAGACTGAGCAGTCTCGTGCGTTGTCATTTACACTAAGAGAACTAATGGCACAAACTGTGTGTGGCAGGCCGCTATAATTCGCACACGCAGCTGCCTGACTGACTCGTAAACAATAAAACGTATCATTGTTTTTTCTTGTTATATCGTAACACAACCTACCCTGTAACACCCTTACAAGCTTTTCACACTGTTACGAGTACCCTGTTGACAGGAGACACCTGCGCTTTGTAGTCTGCTTGGACAGCGCTGGGCGAGGTTTTTTGCGATAAATCCAATATAACAGTAAGGGGTGCATGCTGTAGAGCACCGTCTGTAGAGCCGCACTGGGACTCCATCCGGACCTGGCGACTTGTTTGCTTTCAACACTTCCTGTTGTCACTACACGCCAGGGATGCCTATTCCCACGTTCACCACGCGGGAGTCTGTGTTAAGTATTATGTTTCGAAAAGTTTTAAACATGGGTGCCTGGTGTAGTGAGCCTTCATAAATTAAAACTGTAACAAATGAGCTCTCGGTCACAATCATTTGTCTTATCAACCAGCTTTCAACACGTACAAGAGGTCCTTCCTCAGAATTTAAACGTTTATGTTTGGGTACGATCGTCTTGCGTAGATGATTTCCTAAACGAGTGGTTTAAAACTCAAGTTTTACTTATGATGACTTCTGTTGCCAGCCCAGACTGGTCGACGAGTGACGTGCGATTGTACGTTTGGTGAGAATTTTCTCATTTCTCGGTAAGATCTTTCGCTAAGGTATGATGGGGAAAGCCGTACGCTTCGCGCATCAGTCTTCTTAAAGACGCACGAATTTCTACTAACTTTTCCCTGTCAACATTTGCGCATTCTTTTTGGAACTGACAGTTCAACAGCGTCTGCTTCTTCGTCATCTTCCGAATTTTGTTATTAATCTGTTTTAACCCGTACTCCATTAAACGCACCAAAATAACGCTCTTTCTGAGGCAAAAAACAGCGGCCACCTTCTTTTCGAATAGAATGCGGGAACTGGTTGAGTTTTTCCGATTTATACCAAGGTGCACTGCTCCATTGCGTTGACCGTTGTTTTTTTCTTCGTTGGTGCACAATTTGTCACAAGTAACAATATGAACCAAGAAATAACTTTCATTTACCGATTGCAACACATCAACGCTCATCTGCTTGCCGTACAATTTTCTTTGCTACATGCCTTTGTTGGTAAATACACTCCTGGAAATGGAAAAAAGAACACATTGACACCGGTGTGACAGACTCACCATACTTGCTCCGGACACTGCGAGAGGGCTGTACAAGCAATGATCACACGCACGGCACAGCGGACACACCAGGAACCGCGGTGTTGGCCGTCGAATGGCGCTAGCTGCGCAGCATTTGTGCACCGCCGCCGTCAGTGTCAGCCAGTTTGCCGTGGCATACGGAGCTCCATCGCAGTCTTTAACACTGGTAGCATGCCGCGACAGCGTGGACGTGAACCGTATGTGCAGTTGACGGACTTTGAGCGAGGGCGTATAGTGGGCATGCGGGAGGCCGGGTGGACGTACCGCCGAATTGCTCGACACGTGGGGCGTGAGGTCTCCACAGTACATCGATGTTGTCGCCAGTGGTCGGCGGAAGGTGCACGTGCCCGTCGACATGGGACCAGACCGCAGCGACGCACGGATGCACGCCAAGACCGTAGGATCCTACGCAGTGCCGTAGGGGACCGCACCGCCACTTCCCAGCAAATTAGGGACACTGTTGCTCCTGGGGTATCGGCGAGGACCATTCGCAACCGTCTCCATGAAGCTGGGCTACGGTCCCGCACACCGTTAGGCCGTCTTCCGCTCACGCCCCAACATCGTGCAGCCCGCCTCCAGTGGTGTCGCGACAGGCGTGAATGGAGGGACGAATGGAGACGTGTCGTCTTCAGCGATGAGAGTCGCTTCTGCCTTGGTGCCAATGATGGTCGTATGCGTGTTTGGCGCCGTGCAGGTGAGCGCCACAATCAGGACTGCATACGACCGAGGCACACAGGGCCAACACCCGGCATCATGGTGTGGGGAGCGATCTCCTACACTGGCCGTACACCACTGGTGATCGTCGAGGGGACACTGAATAGTGCACGGTACATCCAAACCGTCATCGAACCCATCGTTCTACCATTCCTAGAGCGGCAAGGGAACTTGCTCTTCCAACAGGACAATGCACGTCCGCATGTATCCCGTGCCACCCAACGTGCTCTAGAAGGTGTAAGTCAACTACCCTGGTCAGCAAGATCTCCGGATCTGTCCCCCATTGAGCATGTTTGGGACTGGATGAAGCGTCGTCTCACGCGGTCTGCACGTCCAGCACGAACGCTGGTCCAACTGAGGCGCCAGGTGGAAATGGCATGGCAAGCCGTTCCACAGGACTACATCCAGCATGTCTACGATCGTCTCCATGGGAGAATAGCAGCCTGCATTGCTGCGAAAGGTGGATATACACTGTACTAGTGCCGACATTGTGCATGCTCTGTTGCCTGTGTCTATGTGCCTGTGGTTCTGTCAGTGTGATCATGTGATGTATCTGACCCCAGGAATGTGTCAATAAAGTTTCCCCTTCCTGGGACAATGAATTCACGGTGTTCTTATTTGAATTTCCAGGAGTGTATTTTCAGTAAGCAACTTGTGAAAAGGCTGCTATAGACAGAGTTTAAGCGACAATGATAAGAATACTTGGTTCACCTGTGTTACGATTTCATCTGTCTTTAGGATGGATCTGGCACTGCACTGTTCATCATATACATTCAGTGGAAATTACAGAAGGCTCATAAACTAACCCCAATCCTAGTATATATGAATTACTAGAGATCCCTTTGTGCAGAAAACTGAATTACAGCATATACTATGCAACCACCGTAACCAGTGATATTCAGTGCCATTGTTGTTTACTTTCACGCACAGCCAAATGGTTGCGGAATGTAAAGAATAACTTCTGGGGCTTCGTAAAATGATCAAAGGTTGCTCTGTATTCAGAGAACGTTGAACTGAGGAAACCACCCTCTTTTTCCGAATGTGATTCCTAATACTACTACTACTATTACGGCTGCTACTATTACTACAATTAATTTTGTGTTGCACTATTACTAACAGAATGAATGGCTATGGGTTTTGGAAGCTTACATAAGTTTTAGAATTTGGATACCAGCTTCATTTATCTATGTGCGAATATAATATTTTATAGCACATAGTATTATTTCTTAGAATCGGTCAGCTACCATACTTTATGGTAACCAACAGCACGGTTAGCAAATAATCTAAAGCTGTTCCTGATGTGTTTGGAAGAAAAGTTAGAGACCTTCAAGTAAAAGGGAGCAGAACAATAGGATAAGCCAACAAAAACAACGTAACAAGCATGCGTCCTAAAGCTAGTATGAGATTATCGTTGTTGTAACTTTCTCTTTGGCATTGTAACGTTGGGGCATGTGGCACAGGAGAACGGTGTTGTGGGTTAACATTTTCTGCGAAGGATGTCTGCTCGGTCAGTGGGAAATGTTTATACTCTACCTGATAAGACTTCATTATAACTTGGCTTTAAGGCCAAACATACGTATTATAGCACTGGAAAATTTCATTCAGTGTGGCTTATGTTTCTCGTTCAGTTTTCGAAATCGTCATCTTACTCGGAAGTAAATTTTTCATCGCGTTATAGTTTACAAAGATAGTAGACAATCTTAGTTCATCAAAAATAAACAGCGAAATTACATTCATTGTTAATTCTTTCCCTAAGTGTTACTCAGAATATCGCACATAGCACTGGTCATGGCAGAGGATTTTTTGTGGCTAAACGTGATCACCTGCTTAGTATTGGGCTAGCTTTGTTACGTAATCCAGTAGTGATAATGGATTGCATGGATTGGATTCGGTAAGTTTCCGGAGGTTTGTGACGCCAGATGTACCTAGTTGGGATAATGGCTTCATGGGGTCTGTGCCACACTCGAAACCCATCGTCAGTTCTTAACAATTGAAATCGGGACCCATCCGCCCAGGCAACGTTATTCAAGTTGTCTAGGGTCCAAACGATACGGTCACGAACTTGCTCTGCAGTCGATGTCGTGCTGTTAGCAAAAGCACTTGCGTCGGTCGTGTGCTGCCATAGGCCATTAACGCCGCATTTCGCTGCACTGTCTTAACGGATACGTTCGTCGCACGTCCCACATTGATTTCTGCAGCTGTGTCACCCGGTGTTGCTTCTCTGTTAGCACTGACAACTCTACGTAAACATCGCTGCTCTCGATGGTTAAGTAAATGCCTTTGGCTACCGTGTTGTCCATGGTGAGAGGTTATACCTGAAATGAGGTTTTCTCGACACATCCTTGACACAGTGGATTGCAGAATACTGAATTCCCTAACGATTTCCGAAACGGAATGCCACATGCGCCTATCTCCAGCTACGATTCCGCGTTCTAAGTCTGTTAATCCCTGCCAGGCGATCGTAATCACGTCAGAAATCTTTTATCATGAATAACCTGAGTATGTATGACTGGTCCGCCAATTCACTGCTCATTTATAACTTGTGTAGGCGTTACTGCCGCCATCTGTATGTCTGCATATCGCTATCCCATGACTTTCGTCACCTCACTGTATTGCTTCTTGCTCCGATGAAAGTGACACGTACATGTTATTTCCCAACATCTAAAAATTAATTTACAATCGTGGTTATGAGCTGGAAGATCCCCAAGGTTACACAGTTCGCTTGTCTTCTTACCATTTTGTGGCGATAAGGTTTCACAGTTCGGTTGTCTTCTTACCATTTTGTGGCGATAATATGGAGACACTGACAGGAACACAGCTTATCCATAGGTCGGTAAGGTTGGTTGGTTGATGTGGGCAAGGGGATCAAACACCGAGATCGTCAGTCCCATCGTATTACGGAAAGAAGTGATGAAAGGAAATCACGAAGAACCTAAATCAGATGGTCGAACGCAGGTTCGAACCGTCGTTCTCCTGAATGCGAGCCAGTGCGCTAGCCACTGCGAGATTTCGCTCTGTGTTTAGTAAGGTTTCTTATATCAAATTATAGAGAAAACGTTAGTGAGGTAATGTCCAACGGTAAACACGAGTTGTAAAACAGTTTGCCGTTTGTATGTTATATACGTTTCAGTGACACCGGAGATTTTTCTTTGCTTTTGTTTTGTTTGGTTCCTCTGCCATAACGGAAAACATCGGTAAGCGGGGATATTACAGAAATGAATAAGTAAGTACACTGGTGCCACAGATAAATTATTCAACACTCACGAAATTTGGCACTCACCCTGAATTGATTTAACTGCTAGTCTGGATATAATGACAGAGAATTGGCTTTTAGTTTTAATAAATACATAATCTCTCTGTTCAGAAGGAAATTTGATATATTGTCAGATAGTTCATACATCAGTACCGTCGCTTAAAGCTTAAAATTGAAACGTTCATCTCATTAAAACCTTCATCACTACCACAAATATACGCTGACGTCCAGACTTGTATTCATCGAGAGAACTGAAAGTCGACAAATCTGCGATAGATGGGTTTCCAGTTGTCACGATCTATTTTTAAAGACCTTTGCACTGCGCCAGTACGTTACGCGTAACTTCAGCAGTAATGCTGATGTATAATCAGTTAATTACGTAATCAGCATGCTTCCATTAACCTAGAATGATCTGGGACTCGCACAGCATCCATACTTTGCATTATTGTTTAGTGACATGCAGTTTCAATAGCATAGTCACACAGACAGAAGAATTTGCATTTGAAGAGCATTGTCTACAATACCATTCATTTAGCCATTGCTGTCATGTGAGTAATGGGAATTGTAGAAATTCTTATACGTCCATCGCGATTTAGGATGTCGTTCAAATAAAACGTTTCGTGTATGCAGTTCAGTAAGCGCGCACAACTTATGTGCGATGCATAAGAAACTCGTTCTCATACATTCCGAATTGCGCCGTGGACTTCATTTGGTTCTCCGTAACACAGAGCGAGGTGGCGCAGTGGGTGGCACACTAGACTCGCATTCGGCAGGACGACGGTTGAAACCCGCATCCTGCCAAGCTGATTTAGGTTTTCTGTGATTTCCCTAAATCGATTCAGGCAGATGCCGAGATGGTTCCTTTGAAAGGGCACAGCCAATTTCCATCCCCTTTCTTCCCTAATCCGAGCTTGGGCTCCGTCTCTAATGACATCGTTGTCGATAGCACGTTAAACACTGATCTCTTCCTCCTCCACAACACAGTGCACGCCGCGCAGAGTGGCCGCGTGGTTAGAGGCGCCATGACACTGATTGCCTCCCGCTGGAGGTTCGAGTCCTCCCTCGAGCACGGGTGTGTGTGTGTGTGTATGTGTGTGTGTACTGTTCGTAGCATAAGTTAGATTAAGTAGTGTGTAAGTCCAGGGACCGATGACCTCGGCAGTTTGGTCCTATAGGAATTCACACACATTTGAACACACAGTGCACGTTGTTGTTGCTCACTTAGAACATCGTAGATTCGTCTCCCATTTAGGTTCAATAAGATGTGTCAGAAACAGGTTGTAGGCTGCAGGACCCAGCTGTGGCATATGGGCAAATGAGCACTGCTAGTGTTAAGATCTCAGCATTCCGGAACATGGAGCTGCTGCCTGCCCCATTCACAGAAAACCGCCATTTGAGAAGCGGTTGCTTTCCATTAGCGAAATTACGTCACGGCGCTTCTGAAACGACCTGAATGTGTTGACTACTTTAATTACAGTCATACTGAAAGACATTTCATCAGAGGCCATTCAGGATACTCGTCTTGCTTCGGACAGACAAGTTCTTTGATCGTTCTCGTCAGCAACGATTACGTACGTATATGGACACGTGTCTACTCCGTACGTACATTTCCACGCACGTACGCTTTCACAGAGACGTCACAACGTACGGAGTATATAGTGAAAGGTCCCGTCAGAGTATACCTACGTTGATTTTACTTGTTTCATTTCAAAAAATGGCTCTGAGCACTATGGGACTCAACTGCTGAGGTCATTAGTCCCCTAGAACTTAGAACTAGTTAAACCTAACTAACCTAAGGACATCACAAACATCCATGCCCGAGGCAGGATTCGAACCTGCGACCGTAGCGGCCTTGCGGTTCCAGACTGCAGCGCCTTTAACCGCACGGCCACTTCGGCCGGCTGTTTCATTTCATTTAGGGACATTTTCTGGTTGTAAAGATTTACCGCTGTTAGAACTTCTAATTCTAGAGAACGGAGGGGCCATAACCACACCACAAAAAAATATTAGTCGCCATCCCTGCAGTTGTCTAGTGAATAAAACCTCTAACTTCAAAAAATTGAGGACTTGAGACCACGAGTTTCTCTAGATATGTCATAGCCAGCCGGATATATTCACTGAGAATCTGAGATGTCTCCTTCATACATTTCTATTCATACTATTAATTAAACACCGTTGGGGCTTTTTGTGGATTATATGAACACTAAGTATACAATCTACTGTAGACATTTAGATACAGTTATCACTACGAGATAGACTCATTAACGAGGAAGGTTTCAGAACATAATTATTTCCGGGGCTCATACATCGGTCACTACTGTTCACAGAAAGATAGGGTAAAGTTTTTTGGATTTCCATTGGCGCAGGGACCACTCTTACACCCAACAAGAGGACATTATTTCTGTAACTATCCTATAGTGCAGTACAGGTCTATATTACGCATACCTCCAGCTTAGGCAAACCGAACAAATCATGGTGGTTCTTTTTGTATTAGATGTGATCTATGGCATATGCAACATAAGGAGTTTCTGCAGGCACCATTTACTTCGAGGACAGTCCCAGAGTAAATACGGAAAAAGCGTTTTTCACCATTTTTTCATGGCAGCAGCAGATGTATAAATAACAGTAGGATATTACTCAAATTTCAAATGTAAATTCTCTAGGCATTTATCTAGAAGTGTAATCTTCTCTTGTCAAACATTTTTATCCATTACCGAGAAACAAAAGCGAGCCACGGATTCCAGTACGGCTATGTATAGTAAATGGCTGCAATTTTTACGATTTTATTTCTACGATCCAGTTCTCGAACAACGTTTAAAATTTTCTTGGTATCTTCGTTTGTTTCCGAGATACAGAGGCTGAAAGTTACCCTACTTGCAAAACACGTATATCCGGTGTGAGACGAAAATATAGTTTATTAAGTGACTTAGCAAGGAGAAATATACTATAAAGTGTCTACGTTATCATCAGAAGGGTTCTGGAAACCAAATGTTGTAGTACTGAGGCACACACAAAGTGTCTTTGGTCATAAAATCCGGTCTGAGTTGTGAAATTAATTTGTCCTTATTACAGTTACATATAAGTATCAACCTTTTACTGATTCATAAATGTCTTTTCGTGTAAGTGACATGTCCTGCTGTAGCACGAGTAAGAAGGGAACCGGTAGAAGAATGCTCCTCTCGCTGCACAAGGAAAGGTCTATATACTCCTGTTTAAAAGACTCTGAACAGACACAGGAAGTGCAAGATGCCCCATTCTTCCTTCCTCAGCAACTTAAAAACATTTTTCTCAAATTTTGTTATGCGAACATATTTTTGCTTTTTTATGCTGAGAGAGGAGACAGTGGTAGCAGGACAGAGACGGAAATGTAACAAATGGTGGACAATAGTAGGCAATGGTTGTCGTATTGAAAGAGCGAAGCAGAGGATGATGAAAAGAGAGGAATACAATGGCAGTGAAAAAAAAATCTAGTTCAGGTCAGTAGCAGGGAAAGGTGATGGAGACAGTGCCAATGGCGAAGGAATAAATAAAAGAAGAAAGTAGAAGTGGGTAAGAGCAGGTGATACTGAGAGACATAGTCTGTGACAATGACAATGGGAAAAAGAGAGATATTGACAGTAAGAAGCGATGTGATGTTAAGAATGATATAGTAGAAGCAAGATGGAGGCAGAGACAGTGAGAGAGGACAGTAGTATCTGGACAGAATGAAAGGATTGTCACTGTGAGACAGTTGACGGTGACAATTAGAGCGACACAAAGAGATACTGACAATGAGTTGGGTTGAAAGAGTGAATGAGAATGGACAGGAGGGAGTAGATGGGTATGAGCAACTTACAGGAATGGACTATTGGATGTGAGCGGACTACATTTACGAGAGCCTGTGGTTGTGAGGGGTGAGTTGTATGTTAAAAAGAGCACGAATATGTTTGAATGCCAAAATTTTTGGGAAATTTTTTAAAGATTCAAAGGAGGCGCGTTAGGGCACGTGAGTGTTAGTCAAATCAGAAACGAATGTGTGCAGCGCAATGAACGCTTCTGTTGCCACCTGGTAACATGAGAGTGTTCACATTCCTTCCCAAAACATCCGACTCTGAATTTATTCCTGGCGTACAAGCGACACTAGCGCAGTGACTAGGGACGCAGCTTGAACTCTTATGAAACAGATGTGCATTCAACGAGTCAGTTGTGAGCAGACTGTGCTAAGAAGTGGACGTGCGACAGCAGTGCGTCAACGTTATTGTGTCACAAATAGTAATGGAGCAACAAGTGTTCAAGACATTCTCCAGAATGTTTTTAAGAAAAGAAAAATGTGTGCAAAGATTTTCCGCACAGCTTGAGTCTTTAAAAAAATCGGTAACATGTGTATACCTGCCGAAACACGCTGAAATACAAAATGCAGACAATTTTTTCTTTAAAAATTATTATAGGTGACGAGAATTAGTGCTATCAATACGGACCTACCACAACAAGATAAATTCATATAAGGGGCCAATGCTTGAACGAGATAAGTGACATTCAAGCCACTGTGACATAGAAGTTCAAAAGTATCACAGTGATGAGTTTTCTGGCAGTTTCACACTGCTGTATGAACGTTCTCTGCCTTCTATACAAGAAAGGGGAGACCATGTAGAACTAGCGAAGCGTTTTAATTGGTCGAGTATCGAAACATTTTGGTCTGACACACTCAAGAGATTAGATTAGATTCGGTTTTCGTTCCATAGCCCCAAAAATGAGATGTGTAAGGTACATGTCATAAATAATAACACAAAAAAACATAGAAAATCTGGATATAATAGTCACTTCCCTCATCATTTGTAACGATATTGTCAAAATATTGAATACACTGCAGTAAACTGGTAATTTTTACACAATTAACGCACTCTTAGAATGAAACGTAGTTATGCACTTTTAATACAATTTTCATACACAAAATGCTTAATCTTTACGGTTGTGACCAACTGCTGTCAAAATTGACATCTAAAAGACATTTTTACTTAAGCTAGTCTAACAGGAACTGCTAAGATATTCATCTGCAAAGCAGAAGTAATTCCCTATGAAAGTCTTTCACACACTGTTTAAACTGTACTTTCTCTGAAAACAAGATTTTAATGGTTGCTAGCAATATATTCAAAATGTGTGTCTGTGAATATTGGACACCTTTTTGAACCACAGGTCTTTATGTAGATTGTTCTTATTCCTAGTGTAGATATTATTTATCGAGCTATTGGATGGAAATAGGGACATATTATTTGAAACAAATCTTATTGAGGAATAAATATACTGAGAAGCAGTGGTTAGAGTACACACTTCCACGACAGGTTCCCACATGATGTTCTTGAATTTACACCACAAATTTGTCTCGTTACGCGCTTTGCTCGGTTTTTTTAGTTACCCCACAATATGATCCTACATGACATAATAGAGTGAAAGTAAGCCAGTTTCATTTTTATATTTATATTTCCTATATTTGACATCATTCACATTGGAAATACAGACTCCTTTAGGCGCTTGAGCAATTCTGTGGCATGCCCTTCCCAGCTAAATTTATTATCAAGTTGCAATTCCAGAAAATTAACACTGTCAAGCTCATCGATTTGCATTTCTTCATATCTTATATACATGTTGGAATAATATCTGTGACAAGCTCTGAAGTGAGTATAGTGAGTCTTTTCGAAGTTTAATGACAGAGAATTAGCTTTCAACCATTTATTAAAGTGAATGATTATTTCATTAGCAGCCATTTCTCAACCTGTACTTTACTTGCTATTTATTGCAATGTTTTTATCATCTGCAAAAAAAAAGAAACTTAGAATCAGTCAGTGTAAGAGACTAGAGGTCATTAGAGCACACAAGAAGAAGCAACAGACCCAAGATGGAACCTTGAGCAACACCACATGTAATTATTCCAGTAAGATGAAGACTGATTGATTACTCCACAGGTATTCCTCAATGACAACCTTTGTTTCCTGTTAGGTAGGACTCAAACCATTTTGCAGCACTGCTGGTGACACGATAATACTCAAATTTTCTTAAGAGAATGATGTGATTCACACAGCCAAAAGCTTTTGGCAGGTCACATAAAATGCCAGCAGCCTCCAACTTCTCATCTAATGGAATAAGTTTGTTCTCACTGTACAAGTGAGTAGCCCTTTCCATATTGCAAGGCTTAAGGAACCCAAATTGTGACTTGGACAATATATTGCTTGCAGTCAGATATTTAAGAAGATGTTTGATTATCACCTTTTCAAATATTTTAGGAAAACCCAGGAAAAGTGAAACTGGTCAATAGTCTGTTGCTATCTCTTTATCCTACTACTTGTAAAGAGGCTCTCAGCATATTTTAGACAACCTGATGAACAGGTGGAAGAAGTAACTACACATGGTCACTGCTAATGTTTGCATAAAGTTAATTACCAGTGGTCATAATGAACTGAATGACTGTACCCAAGTCATGGACTACACACACCACACACTGCAGGTTTAACATTAGACTGTTAGTAGTCCACTGATTTCAAAGATTATTATGAAAGGTCATTGAAGAACTGAATTTTGTTTCATGGAAAACCCTGTTTGTGACTTCGCATTTGGAAAGAACAAACAGGTACTTGAACTTCAAGTTCTAATTAACATGTTAATTGGCAAAAATAGACATATCAAAGCCTATAAATGTTATTGAGCCATTTGAAAGATATGACAAAATACCAATAAAGCGTAGACCATTGTTGACGTTGAATTATTGAACCCCCTAGTCTTTGATTCCTCGGGATGCCCCTTCCAGTTTGTATCTAACACCGTATTTTGCTGTATCCCTCCTCCGGTTTAAGTTAATCCCTACTACAGATAAAACGTATTTGATTATTTGACCTCTATTGAATGATTTACAAAAACGGAGAATTATGTACCATTTTATACGTAAAATTTTCCGTGTTTTCAAATCTTAAATCAAATATTAGCGTTCTCATTTTAGAAAAAAACACTTTAGCCTCCAAATCACCCTAAAATCACGTTCAGAGTCACGACTATTTCTTGCAATGCTTGACGCTCTTAGGAACGTACGACCTTTGTATATAACATTTTGCTGTCTCTCTCATATATATATATATATATATATATATATATATATATATATATATATATATATATATATATGGTGAGTCACCTAACGTTACCGCAAGATATATTTCGTAAACCACATCAAATACTGACGAATCGATTCCACAGACCGAACGTGAGGAGAGGGGCTAGTGTAATTGGTTAATACAAACCATACAAAAATGTACGGAAGTATGTTTTTTAACACAAACCTACGTTTTTTTAAATGGAACCTCATTAGTTTTGTTAGCACATCTGAACACATAAACAAATACGTAATCAGTGCCGTTTGTTGCATTGTAAAACGTTAATTACATCCGGAGATATTATAACCTAAAGTTGACGCTTGAAACCACTCCTCCGCTGTTCGATCGTGTGTATCGGAGAGCACCGAATTACGTAGGGATCCAAAAGGAACGGTGATGGACTTTAGGTACAGAAGAGACTGGAACAGCGCATTACGTCCACATGCTAACACCTTTTTATTGGTCTTTTTCACTGATGCACATGTACATTACCATGAGGGGTGAGGTAAACGTACATACGTGGTTTCCATTTTCAATTACGAAGTGGAATAGAGTGTATCCCACTGGAAACGCGTCGACGTATGTAGTATCAGCATGATGGTGCACCTGCACATTCCGCAATTAACACTAGGCTGACCCTTGAGAGGATGTTCGACGGGCGTTTCATAGGACGTGGAGGACGCATAAATGGGCCAGCCCGTTCTCCTGATCTTACACCTCTGGACTTCTTTCTGTGGGGTACGTTAAAGGAGAATGTGTACCGTGATGTGCCTACAACCCCAGAGGATATGAAACAACGTTTCGTGGCAGCCTGCGGCGACATTACACCAGATGTATTGTTGCGTGTACGACATTCATTACGCCAGAGATTGCAAATGTGTGCAGCAAATGATGGCCACCACATTGAACATCTATTGGCCTGACATGTTGGGACACACTCTATTCCACTTCGCAATTGAAAACGGAAACCGCGTGTGTACGTGTACCTCACCCCTCATGGTAATGTGCATGTGCGTCAGTGAAAAAGACCAATAAAAAGGTGTTATCATGTGGACGTAATGTGCTGTTCCAGTCTCTTCTATACCTAAGGTCCATCACCGTTCCCTTTGGATCCCTACGTAATTCGGTGCTCTCCGATACACATGATCGAACAGCGGAGGAGTGGTACTAAAGCGTCAACTTCAGGTTACAATATCTCCGGACGTAATTAACATTTTACAATGCAACAAACGACACTGATTACGTATTTGTTTATATGTTCACATTTGCTAACAAAACTAACAGGGTTCCATTTTAAAAAACGTAGGTTTGTGTTAAAAAACATACTTCCGTGCATTTTTTTTATGGTTTGTATTAACCAATTACACTAGCCCCTCTCCTCACGTTCGGTCTGCGGAATCGATTCGTCAGTATTTGATGTGGTTTACAAAATATATCCAGCGGTAACGTTAGGTGACTCACCCTGTATACGTGCAGCATTTTAGTATTTTAAATAATATAGCACCTTTCCTCCTTTCAGACTACGGACGTGTGTGCCCTCGAGAATACTTTTTGTTTGGAGGAAGATTGATGTGCTAGCGCGATTATCTAAAAAGTAGGACGTAACAAGATAGAAAACGTGTCAGACACAAATTTATTTATGGAAGGCTTATTGTAAAACTCATTGACCCTGTACAGAAGAGGCTAGAGGATTCTGTAACATTGTACAGAAATTGAAAACAGTATCCTCGAACCATATACATATAATTTTCTGTGGTATGTACGCTGTCGACTGGTAACTCAGATTTCATTTTAAAAATACGAATAACGCTCAATGTAGGACGTATATTTTTAATCATTGAGGTAATTTCTAACCCCATTTTAAAATTTCCATGTAAACATTTAATATTCTAACACTAAAGAGCAGCAGCGTCCTCTTGCGGAGTACACTAAAAACCACTGCTAAACCAAAAATGTAATGTAGCCGGGTATGTCGGTCATCAGATGAAGTAACAAAAAGGTCATCCGTTTTTCTTCGTATTATGACACTTGGACCCAGGTTAAAACTGATGTGCTCACCCTGCGTTAACTAAATAATAACTTCGTGCGCAGTGAGTCTTGCTACGTCTTTGGAGCAGATACCTCCTCGCGATGTACTTGGTTTTAGAACTTTTATGATCACTCTATGTCAAGTTCGTGGTGTTGGAGAAACATTGACAAATTTCTTTGTTGATAAACCATTGTGTGTTAGAAATCGTAGGTCTTGTATACTTGGTCATGATGATAACGTTTGTGTTTTTGAGCGTGGTAAGGATGTTAATATGAAATGTAAAATAGTTGGGAGTATGACTGCATATAACAGTATGTAATAAGATATGGTACATAGATTGATCATTTGCTGTAGAGCTGTATCCTTAAAAAAAAAATAACATTATTATACATTGATGTTGCCAAAAGCCGAGAAGCGATTCTTATTAGTGTTTTATCTCTCTGAGGCACCCTGGGGTGTTCTCAGTGTAGCACATCCTCAGTAGCTAAATTTAGAATGGTTGCACGTCAGATGCCGCGCCTGTTAGGCATCGCGCCTAGAGCTCCTAAGCGCGATGCCAGGATAAGCGCACTTTACTGCTCCAAATTTTTCTAAGTCTGTGACCTTGAGTGACGTGTCGGCTATAAATAGCGGGTTTCTGGTAGCTGGCGCGCAGTCTGCAGCATGCCTCGTCGCAGAATACATCGTGTCTTCCGATGGAGGCCGACGATTTATGTCTATTTTGGATGTCGACACTGAATATAACATGAACATTAGTTCGTCTGTCTTAATTGATGTTCTTTAAGGTCAAATTGTGTTACGAGGAGTTCGTTTTGATTTTACTTTTTCTGTTACTGACAATCCTGCGACCTTCTGATGTAGCTCATTACACATGTTAGCGTAGTTAGTTTCCTGAGAATGATTGGAAATTCGAGAGAGTAATGGTCGAGAGGGTGATAAATTTTTATGTTACACGAGAAATGTACGGATAATGCCTGACGTGGAGTGTATTGTAGGCCACGTGATACCTAGGGAAAGGATCTGTAACGAAAATTTATTATTAGTCGGTCCTCATCAAATTACTGTAGGCGATCGTACCAAATTTGCAGCTCAAAGGTTTGTCCGCAGACGAGTCTATTCGTAGAGTCCTCTTCACAGTAGATAAATGACTCCTAATTTTTCATATAAGGTTTTCTCATTTCCTGTCCGTCTCGATAGCTGAGAGGTCAGAGCGATGGAATGCCACGTTAACGGGCCTGGGCTCGATTCCGGACGGGGTCGGAGATTTTCTCCACTCAGGGACTGGGTGTTGTGTTGTCTTCATCATCATCCCCATCGACGCGCAAGTAGCCGAAACGGCGTCAACTAAAAAGACTTGCACCTGGCGATCGGTATAACCGACGGGAGGCCCTAGCCAGACTTCATTTCATTTCTCCTTTCCTGTACCGTCTGAGCTGTATGTTACCGCAAAGGGTTTAAATCTAAAACAGATTGTTCCTGGGCGTCTGTCTCAATGTCTCAATGTATCAGCAAGGACTCATAGCCTGTGAAATTGCATTTAATTTTAGAATTAACAATGGTATTCCAGTGATGCGCGTATACGATTGCTTGTAATTGTAATACACTTTCAGATCTAATTTTGATCTTATAGTGGACCTACAATTTATGTCAAATTGGCATAAACTTTGACAATAAATAAAGGGTATTTAATAATACGCTGTTGGGCGTCATAAAAATATAAGAATGTTATTGTTTTGTCGACGATTAAGTCTTGACAGTGAAATAGGCACTCGAACTGAACAAGGTTGTAAGGGGGAATTGAACGGTTCCAGGTTTCGGGTAATCTACCGTTAATATAAACTGAAAGATTAAACGATAATTTGATACCAGCTCCTTCCGAGTCCCAGGGCGGATTTTAAAACCCGTTGCGCCACCTCTTTGCTTGATATAATTCATTGAAAGTTTTACAGTTAAGTACACAATATCTCATTTTAAATGAAAATTAGGTGACGTACTATATGTACGTTTTGAGTGTGTATTCGTGTGTTTGTGTAGGGAGGTAGGAAGGGCGGCTCAGTGTTATGACTGGTTTGATGCGCCACTACGAATCCCTCTCCTGTACCAAGCTGACACCAAATATGATCGATTATTTGTTGAAGCTGGCTTGTCCTTTACGTGACGTTCTAGTACAATGGAAATTATCCCACGATGTCTTTATGTACATTCTCTCATTCGATCTCTCATTGTGTTTTTCCCATATTACTTTTCTCAAAGCAGAGAAATGCCTCATTTTTGATCACATAAGTTCATCTAACAATGATCGACGACATCGTCATTAAGACTGAACACGTAACCGGATTGGACAAGGGCCAGGTTAGAAATCTACAACCACGCAGTATAAGACACAATTATAATTATTAGTTAAGTTTTACTTATGTGAACGAATAGATCTGAAAGTTAATCACTTCGGTAGAGGTACATCCCGGGATAAAACTTATCGAAAACAGATAAGAATGAAGCAATTTATAGACAAGAACAATAATTAACAGAGGTTAATTGTAACTCTTGAAATCTCACTATTTTCAGAGGTATACCAGTTGCTTATTAATGGTAAATATCTCTGATACGCCCAATGCCTAAACGGGACAGTACTGAGACTCCCATAAGTACCGAGGTATATTCTTCCTTAACAAGGTACTCAAAGTATTCTCAACGATATTGTTTGATATAACAGAAAAAAAGCGGGACAACGTATCTTCAGGAATTACCGGAGAGGCTTCATCAAAGAGTGGCTGTCGATAGAGTACAACGGAGAAAGCCATCTGAAAAATGAAATGAAAATAACGTGGACATAGCTTTCCCATTCAGTGAGTTTTAGAAGACATAGGAGGGAATTCGCGCAGAAATTAAAAGTAATATCCACAGCGAATCTAATGTACCTAGAAATCTGATTAATCTCAGATGGGCAGGAAGTGTCAGTGTTGTATGATGGAGATGTGTCCAGCCGGATCTGAAATTTAATGAAGGCCCGAGGTACATAACAACCTAGCTTTTATGGATTTTCAGCATGCTGGACTAATTGCAGGACAGTAACATGTGATAACGAGTGCTATGTAGAAGCAACCAAAGTTGTGGGATCCACTGCCTATTTATCTGTTGACTAGTTTGGTTTACCTCAACTAGTTTTCAAATCATCCTGACAGAGAAAACAGTATTTCCCGAACTAACACACAGACTTCATCAAGACTACGCAAACCATAAAAGAGTATACATGTAAGACTAACAAAGTCAACTACGATCAATGACAGAGCAAACTTGCGACTCAACGTGTTTTCGTTCAGACACTGTTCATGGTTAAATTTCACTTTCTCACATGTATATGTGTAACATCGATGTGGTTTGTATGTTATTTCGGAAATTACTGATTACTCTGCCTGGATGACTTGAAAACGGGTTCACGTACACCGAAACTAGTCGTCAATTGAATAAAAACTGAAATTTGCAGTTTTGGCTGTCACGGTATCGCCATAATTTTAATATAGTTTAATGCTGGAATAGATCTGCAGCGCACAGATAAACAACAATGGAGTGCAGCTACCTGGCGATTGAAATTTGCTGGTTCGGGATTCAAAGCTGAACCAAAGACCCAAAGGTCCCAGGTTTAATCTACAGGAAGTTTCAAATCAGTGCGCAATCCAGTGGTGAGTGAAAATTAATTCCCATAGCAATCATAAAGGTTGGGGCTAAGCCATTTCTCCGTTATATCCTATCTTTTAGGAGAACTAATCCCGAATGTTATGTAGGACAACTCCTCGGAAGTTTGAACGACAGGACAGGAATATTTGCGGAAATGATGCTCTGGGCGCAAGTGGTGAGTGGTGCATCGTTTCAATGAAAGATGTGGTTCAAAAAAGTTAGCTTAGTCGCTAGAGAGCTTGCCTGAGGAAGAGAAAAGTATAGGTCCGAGGCACGAATCCTGGCACAGCACGTTTAACTCGCCGGAAATTTCAAATCCGTGCATACTCCGCTGCCGAATAAAAATTCACTATGGAAAGAATGGAGTGGTGTAGAATCAAACTAATATTACATGTGGTTGGCTACTCAGATGGCATTATAATTATGAGTCAAGACTAGGACGAGCAGAGCACGATGTCCTAAAATATCATAAATCAGATTATCAAAGCGAATCCACACGTCAACGGAAGTATGAAGGAATGCATGGTGATGTAAACAGTTAAGCAAGACAAGACACCACTGGCTGGAGGAGGATTATGGACCTTATCATAAGATAAATTTATGTAGGAATGTTTGGGGAACTGAACCACAATACGCAGGAAATTAGACCTTGATTGAAAGGGGTCAATACGAGGAGAAGAACGAATTTGAAAAGCCGTAGGTTCGAAAAATTTTTCATGTACTACAAAGATAAGAACCTACTCTCCCTTTCACATTTGTAATGTATTCCTCGTACAAGAGAAGCAGACTGAATAGAATGGAGCTTGATATCTAATACAAAAGGGCGTTGTGTAGCCTATTCAGACCTGATAAAAACGAGGTCGGGTGGGAAGAACGGGCGAACATCATCTTACGAAATATGTTTAAACTTATCGGATCTAGTGGACTGTCATGTAGGGCGCACGTCAGGCAAAGCAGTTCAGAGAATTGTGATTGAGGGAGAATGCCTGGAAAACGGCGGCATGTTACTGGTTGACCTAGTCTCCGATGGCAGGAAGAATCGAAAAACGATATAGACCTGCTCTTTATGTCAGAAGACTGGAATAAGGGAGCGCTAGACGAAAGGCATTAGGGACGAATGGCTAGCACGTATTACAAGTTTTGAGATTGCTGGATGATAATGATACCTCTATATTATTAGACAAAGATCAGAACAGCCAGTAGTAGAGTGACACAGCCGCGAGCAATACGGCTGCAGTTCAAGGAACATCCCGCCGCTGAGATACTGATTTCCCTATACGCCCTTAGGCGCTGAGTTGGAAGCCACAGTCGAGTCGTTGGCAGCTGCGAAGCAAGGAACTTCCCGGGAGGGCACAAACAGACTCTGCTTGCTCTCTAGCACCGCCGTCACCGCCGGTTAATTAACGGGCGATGTGGGCAGGAAGGAAAGCCGCAACCTAACGCGGCTGCCGTTAACGCGGGTGCATCGCGGTTCGTCAGTTCTGCGATCCGAGCACGCACAAGTCTCACGCAGACGCTTGCGTTCACAATAGGAGCCTTTTTAAACTGAAAGTTGTAGCTTTGACGTGGTTTTTGTCTGGTTGTGTGTGTGTGTGGGGGGGGGGGGGTTGATGGAGAGGTGAGTTTGGTGAGAGTGAGAGAGAGATACTAAGATAGTGGCGGCTGGAGGTGGGGGATGGGGAAGGGTAGTGATCAGGGAGACCGCCTCTTAGGCTGAGACGTACCTTACCTACAGATTTAATTTCTCTGGATGTCACATTGTTGCTCTCACTGACTGCAACAGAACGCTCTTGAACGGAGGAAAGCTACGCTAATAGAATCAGTTAATCTTACATCGTTTTGATCTATGCCTGAGCTGTACTACTGCAATGCGAATGTTGCAGCCCTATTCGGTGAATGGTCCCGTAAGACACAGTAGATAGGAGACGCAGAGAAACTATCTTTCAACTCATTGAAATAAGCCTCTATACATGTTTTGTAATACTTTGTCGATGATGGCTTATTCTGCATAGCATATATAGGTAAAATGTCACATCAGCTTGCAAAAAGGGTTCCTTGCTGAAAATCTCCGAATTACATTTTCCACAAATAAATAAACTGTAAGATAAATGAATTCATAGTTGGAACTTACAGAATGCAGCACACAAAAAATTCTGCATTTATTTGTTCTATGTGCCACAGGTTTTATATCGGTTAAACTGGTAGGACTAACAGCATACGATACCGTTTACACATGGGTACACTCAAGCTAAACAGCTGCATGGCTTATTTCTGCCAGAAGGCCCACAGTGGAGGCACAAGCAGCTGCACTGAAGAAAACTTACGAATGTTACGTTCTGAAGAAAAAGTATAAATAGGGACTATACAGCGACATTCACAATAAACCGGACTGCATGTTGAACAACAATCTAATATTAATAAATCAAATGCAGAAACAAAATTAAAACTAAAATCTTTAATTTGGAATGTATGGAGGGTATATGCGTACTTCTGTACGTACCTAGTAGTTCAAAAGGAAAGCTGAACGTTATCAAACGGGAACTCTGTACTGAACATCATTTAAAAACGATGTGTTTAGCTTTCTTCACGACATAGACCAGAGATAAGACCTTTCCCAGTAACATATATTATAGCTGTGGAAATATTCCACCACTATGCTACGTTTTCTGGTACAGTCAAGGACGTTAAGTACATGACGTGAAGGTAGATGTAGATATAGCAGGCGTAAACATATTTGGCAGCCATATTGTCCTTCATCTACTTCATGTTTCAGCGTGTCACTAATCAATAGAGGAAACCTCTAGATCGTAATGTATAAAGTGAAACTTTTGCTCAGGTAAGTAAAATGTGTAAGTCTAGCAAAAATGGAAGAGCGTTTGTAAAACACTAAATGACGAAAACTCTGTCACAGAACGAAAATGTGAAAACCATCCCAAAAATCTTCACTCTCCTCTAACAATGATCCTAGCCACGGAACCAGATGATTTTTTTAAAAAACGGAAAGAAAAATCCTTTTAAAATCACCGCAGTTTTCTTCTTCAGTTATTCAAACTTTTTGCAATGATTATTAGGATTCAGAAAACTGTGATCAAATTCTGCCCCTGGAATAAGTAACATCAGCATTCCAATTTTATTCTACAAAGACCTTTTCTGTACAACTGTAAATAGTTCTGTTATATTTGAAATCTGTTTTCGCAGGATAGAGCGTATCAGGTTATGGTTGTGGAGGGGGCTGTAATCAGTTACTGTTAGTTACACAAAACAAACAAACTTCTATTTTCCTAAGAACAACTTAGATTCACATTGCCTAAAAAGGATCAAATTAAAACAATAAGGCTGAAGAACTAGTTAAGAACACTTGAAATTCCTCCTGGGCTAAAGGCCCAAAACCACACCAAAGACAAGAATGGCTAAAGGCCTGAACACAAGTTGTAAAAATTGCTTTAAAGAATACACGCGGCTGAAGGCCTTACTTAAAAAAAGAAAAAACATGTAAATACTTGGCTGAAAGTCACACACAAGACATAAAACAACTCATGGTTTAGGGCCTGGATAACAAGAATTTTAGATAGAACTAATTTTTTAAAAAAATTCTTTTAAAGAAATTAATTTCCAAAATTTTAATTCAAGACAGCTGAAGGATTTTTCCTAAAAATATTTCACGTAAAAGCTTGGCTGAGGGCCACACACTGGTCATTGAACAACTCACGGCTTAAGGCCTGGATAACAAGAATTTATGATGCAACAAATTTTCTAAATTTAGTTTTTAAGTAAATCAATCTTCAAATTTTAGTGTAAGTCGTCTGAAGGCCTTATTTTAAAATTCAAACAAACTAAATTAATAGACGGCTTGAAGGCCTCGAACAGTACATCAGACTAAAATGAAAATCACAGTCTAAAACCAACAGAATAGTGGCGCTCAGAAGTGTTGCAAGGGTCGGCCTGAGGAGGTAGCCCTGACCTAAGGTGAGATGAGACAGGCAGCCAAGAGTAACGTTAAATAATCGAATGGAAAACCGACCCAGGGATAGCTGAAGAAAAGACCAACAACCTAGTCAATTCATTTCCATCCAACCAACGGTACGACAACGGAAAATATCATCCGAGGACGAAGATACTAGCGGCACTATGTCTTCAGAAGAGGCGTCTAAAGACAGCCAAAGCAGAATAACCACTCTTAAGAAAAATATATTAACAAACAACTAAAACGCTGTCAAACTAAACTCTGTGCTGGACAGCATCAACACGGCGAGGAAAAACACACTGCCGGGAAACTACGCTAATGACCAGGGCAGGTAACTGGGGCGTCAATGGCCACAAAATACCACTGGTGCACTTCACTGATAAGTAACAATCAATTTAATAGTTAAAGACCACACAGGAAGACGGCGGTAAAATTTCACCACTCCTACAGAGAGCGCTATAAACGTAAAAACGGTATGAAGAATTAGGCATTCAAAAACGACTGCTTACCTACCATATATTGCACGTTTTTCAGAGAAAATAGGCAGAACATGAAGAAAAAATAAAGTCAAACAGTCTCTCACTGTCCTTCCAAAACCTCGGCGTTATTGGGGTCTCTTAAAAACGACTTAGAGTTACGCAAGGCAGGTGATTATAGGATTCCGTGCAAATGTGGAAAATCTTACGACATGGTGTTGGATCGCATTGTAGAACATTAGCGATCTCCTCCAAGCCAATAATTCCGCAATCAAAGAAATTTTTATATGCACTAGTAATTAAGTGAAATACAGTGAAACAAAAACTGGCGTCCATACGTCAATCATTTGTAGCTGCATCATAAACGAATCGATGGAAACATGAGTGAATCTCTTATTTATCGAGACGCAGGTTTACTAATAAAATCTGCGTAGAATTGTGTCATATAAAAGCTTCGTGTTCTGCGTAGCAGGCGTCGCTCTGCTGTTTCACCCTATGGAGAAAATCGATTTGCATCCGCAACGCCAAGTAAATACACCACGCTTATGCCGTTAGGGTCTCAAATACTGGAACTCACTGCATTTTCGCCAGTATTCGCCTGAAGATGCACAATAACTCTGTGCCGAACCTTTATGGAACAGTCCAATGCCGGAAAATTTTAAATTTCACGACGTCTGTTTTATTAAAATCTTGTCTTCATACTCTTGTGCATGTATCAGTAAAAATGTAAAACAGCGCAGCATGATTGTATATATCCCCACGTTTTGTATTACGAATTCTGTGCTGTGTGTGAAAACATAATGCTTTGTTCCGGTTGGAAAAATTCAGTCTCTGCAAATTTTTGTTCCAGCAGAAGCAACGAATGAAATTAGGAGAGTTGATGTTGTGACGTGGGTGTGTTAAGACGGATAGAAGTTATGTCCCACTTGATTAGTGGAAAAGAGTGATGATTATGCTGAAAGCTTACTTTTTTATAATAAATAATAGTTGCAATTTCTAACATGGAGAAGGAATACAAATTTTTGAGAGTGTGGTAACAGTTTTTGAGTGCAAAAACGGAGGAAACAAGGAAGTAGCGAGTTACATACTTTATAATAAGCAATGCTGCAACGAAATATGAAAATCTTAAGAAGAGTCACCAATATTGAAAGTACTTGCGTAGGAGTGGAGATGCAAGAGACAAGTTTACACGGAGGGAAAATACAGCAGTTGATCTACGCAGAAGAAGTAACAACTGTAGAGACAAAGACTCAAGACATAAAAAGTTTGAGAAGGGACCAACTGTCGTGACAAAATGCGAGTATACTGAAACTGTACAGAGAACGGATACTAAACGGTTAAAGGCATCTTGCTTTTGGGCCTGAGGTACAGAGTGAAATTCTACAACAGGGATATGGAGCTTGTTAAAAACGTGAATGTTGTTTCGTTGGTTCACAGACGTCGCTTCAGATAATGCTGTGGATTTTTGGACAACATGGTTGTGGAGAGAAGCAGCTATTAGTATGATTAATCAATAATTCATAAACAGTCTTAATCCCATTTATTATACCGCCAAACGGTTTCAACCCGACGTAGGGGTCATCTTCTGGGCGTTTACACCATTGGTCTACTGCTGGTGGTGTCACTCCTGTCTACATAACGGCAGGAAACTATTATGTAGACAGGAGTGACACCACCAGCACTCGACCAATGGTGTGAACGCCCAGAAGATGATCCCTACGTCGGGTTGAAACCGGTTGGCGGTATAATAATAAATGTGATTAAGTCTGTTAATGAATTATTGATTAATGCTGTGGAAGCTGCACAGAATTTCAACGAGATAGCTCGTCATCGACAGGTGCTTACTGACGTAACGCTGCACTTGCTGGGCAACATATACGCTGACCCTCTAGAAAAGCTCAGGCGTCATCGTAGACGAACATAAAGCACCGCGACATCCAGTGTCCCTGGCGGAGGAACGGGCCACGGTCTTCACATGCGCGACGTGGGAAAAGTGCGGCCGCAAACCGCGGCCCAGTGAGGGCGGCCAGAGTGTTGGCGCATAGTTGAAGTGTGCGGACTCCGATTATCCGTATGCGTTGACGTGAATGTGTGTCTGTGTTGACGTGAACGTTATTGATGTCTGGTGTCTGAGAAGCTGGACAGTGAACTGATTGATTAATTTTAATGGACATGTAATGTGAGGAGTTAACACTGGCGCACCACAGTACCATACCAATTTTGAAGGACAGTGGTAGTTATACAGAATGACGATGTTCCACAGCAGCAGTGCGAATTAATAATAGTTTCTAAATTAATATGGCATTACAAGAGAGTTGGCCGCCATCTTAACGTCTTCTAGTGAACCAGAGAACATTTGAAGCTCTGCAGTTCAACCAGCAGCGGAAGATACTTCTCAGATGAGCAAGGAAGGGCGTTTTTCGTCGTTTCAGTAATTGTTTCCTTCGAAAGTTTACAATACGTAAGGAAAGTAACTAGACGTGGAGACCAATAGTAATAATGTATATTAATCATAGTGACAGATATTCTGCCTCATAATCGTGATGATCTCTAAATATGATACTTCACAAGCAGACGCAGAGACTTCTCACTGTCAGATATATTACCTAAAAATTTAGCAGCGCGTAGTGTCCGTGCGGTTTGAAGCGCCATGTCACGGACTGTGTGGCCCCTCCCTAGGGCATGGATGTATGTGTTGTTCTTAGCATAAGTTAGTTTAAGTAATATTTAAGTCTAGGGACATATTACCTCAGTAGGTTGTCCCTAAGGAATTCACACACATACACACACACACCTTACAATTTAAAGATGACAGTGAACATTAAAGTTCAACTGATGCCCAAGTATTCACCTGAAACCGAGAACTAGCCTATTGATCTATACAGTTTTACAAATACTGTTTTGAAGTCATATTTGTACCCTTTTATGTATCAGTGAATGTGCTCATGCGTGAGTAAAACATACTTATTTTCCTGAATTCATACTTGTACCCGTTTTAATTTTAGAGTAAATGCGCGTTAAGTATGTGTGAAACTATATAAGCTGTCATAGGCAAGAGCAGACGTGAGACTAGCCGGTACCCTTTGGTATCGTGGAAGAATTTATGTGGCACTGAACTGTTTTGTCGAACGATTAAAAGGATTGGAGGAAGCGTTTCAAGTGCTAGTCATTGCCAGTAGCATCAAGAAGTCATTCACACCCGAGGCAGTAGTGTTGAACAGCACGCAAGCAATATTCCAGGGCTATTTAGCCATATAGTCTATCAAACTAGACAGGCGACCGTATATTGAAAAGTATTAACCGTTTGAGAATGAGTGTCATAAACTTCTGCACTATGCAAAAATAACATATTTGAAGTGTAAAGTACCAATTCCATGAAAACAGAACGGTTCACACAAGGAAACAAACGCCACAGAGCAGTAAGAACTGCCATGATAGTAACGCTATAATAATAGAAAAAAGTGTGCTTCCTTACTTGGAAGAGTAATTAACACCAGAAGCCATTGATAAAAAATAGTGTTCAGTGATCAAAGAAGCAACAGCAGGAGAACAATAGTTCCACAAAGTCCCAACATATCATATGATAAACGGTAAAGTAAACGTCTTTTAAAATCAACAATTACATAAATTTCCCTCCGCAGTGTAGATGACAAGATAATACTTTCAAAGCTATTTAAGTAAGCTGCAAAGGATGAACATTGGAGGCAAACGTAAAGAACACGTTTACACCTAACAGCATATCTAACCAGCAACGAATAAAAGTATTTTAAGATATCCCTCAGAATAATTAAAGATTAGGTCTCTATTAACGTCTTCTTCTATCAACTAATTTAGCTTTTCTTATTTTGTCCTTTTGCACCTTCCAAGTTTTCACGTGGACGTTGCACACAATCATTCCGTTAAGTAAATTAACTCTACAAATCGCTAGAACGTGAAGCAAGAACACCATACTGAGGACGAGAAGGCAGTTGCAACTGAAGAAGCGCAGTAGTACTACGAAGACGATCCTAGAGTATTTTGTGACGTACGGCACTTTAATGAGGAATGCGGTAATCGGTACAAAGAGACTCATTGTAGCTGTTGAACTGCACCCTTCTTACTATACATGTCGACGTAAGTAGTTCCATGAGGATTATTCGACCAACAACTTCCGTTAATACACATATAACAAAAAAGTTGTTGCATCACTCGAGTTCTCAGAACTCCTGAAGACTGTGGGTACTGCATAACAGACACAGTCCCTTTGACTGTTGAGAGATAACACTAAATCCGTCCAAAGATGTAAACAACCATGTATGAGCAGCGCCTATTAGTCGGAGGGGGTCCGACAGCCGATCAGTTCCAGTTATTCCACCAGGAAGGAGGTACACGGCTCGTGTTGACTGTAGTTCAACCACGTCTAGATGGTCAATACCGTGATTCGATTGCGTCCGCATTGTTACTTTGTGCCAGGAAGGGCCTCCCAACGAGGGAAGTGTCCAGGCGTCTCGGAGTGAACCAAAGTTGTTCGGGCATGGAGGAGATTCAGAGTGACAGGAGCTGTTGGTTATACCTCGCTCAGGCCGCCCAAGAGCTACTACTGCAGTGGATGACCGCACGGAAACGCCTCCATGTTGAATAATGCTTTCCGTGCAGCCACAGGACGTTGTGATACGTTTCAAACTGTGCACAATGTTTGCATGATGCACTACTTCACTCCCGACGCCCATGGCGAGGTCCATCTATGCAGCAACGACACCATGCAGCGCGGTAGAGATGGGCCCAACAATGCGCCGATTGGGCCGCTCAGGATTGGCATCTTCACCGATGAGTGTCGCATATGCCGTCACCCAGACAATCGTCGGAGACGTATTTGGAGCCAACCCGATCAGGAGGAACGCTTTAAACACACTGTCCGTTGGGTGACGCAAGTTGGAGTTTCCCTGCTGTTTATGAGTGGCATTTTGTGGGGCCAACGTACGCCGCTGATGGACGCGGAAGGCGCCGTAACTGTACGATACTTGAAATCCATCCTCCGACCGACAGTGCAACAATATAGGAAGCATATTGGGAAGGCATTCGTCTACATAGACGACAGTTCTTGTTAATGACGTCCTTCAGGATAACGACATCGCACGACTAGAGAGGCCAGCATTTTCTCCGTACATGGACCCTAGCTAACATGCATGGGATAGATTGGAAAGGGCTATTTATGGACGACGTGACCCACCAACCACTCTGAGGGATCTACCCCGAATCGCCTTTGAGAAGTGGGACAATTTGGACCGACAGTGTCTTGATGAACTTGTGGATAGTATGCCACGACGAATACAGGCATACATCACCGCAAGTGGACGTGCTACTGAGTATTAGAGGTACCCGTATGTATAGCAATCTGGACCACCACCTCTGAAGGTCCCGGTGTATGGTGGTACAACGTGCAATATGTGGTTTTCATGAGCAATAGAAAGGGCGGAAATGTTGTTTATGTTGATCACTATTACTATTTTGTGTACAGGTTCCTGAACAGTCGGAATCGAGATGATGCAACATTTTTTTTGATGTGTGTAGATGGCACGCAACAACTGATTTCTGTAGGGTAATGATGAACCATTTGAATATGACTATGGAGCAGAAATTCTAATAGTAGCCACAACGAAGTAAAGGAACAAATAGGGAAAGCGTCAGCAATTATAAAAGAGTCAAAACTCAAATCCACCGAATGTTGCTTTGAATGTCACGGTGCCTTACCAGGAATGAGAATGTTCAGGGATATTCATCCCTTACATTCTTCTGACATTTCGAATAATGCCCCCAGCCAGATGTAGACAGATCAACAGTATAACACATATTCTAACCTATGGTAGTACCGAGTTACTGAGTCTAACGTTTCCTGGCAAAGGAGTGGCACAGTAAAATTACTTGTCTGGTCAGTCAATTCGACCACTCCCGTCGTCAGTTTTTGCAGCCTTGTGTAGAGAGTTATAACTGAACTAGATTGTTATTGATTTAAGCCCACGAAGGGGCAATTATGAATAGTTATTCTTCAATGCTCTCTTCCGTTTCCAATATCTCTTGGGTCCTGCTGATATTCTCTGCTTCCTCTCCTGTGAAAGGGGCTTTCGAAGTTTAGGGAATCTAGTTGGTGGGCTCCAAGACTCTACTGTAGCACTAAATTTGGAACGATATTCTTCCTCAAGATCAGAGATCGCTGCCGAATCCAAGTCCTTTAGTTCTTCATTAAGCCACAGACTTCCGGTCTGGTAGCCTTTAACCAATGAGAAGCTCTCCTTGGTAAGCCTATTGTTGTTCGTTCGTTGTAGATGCCCTTAGAGCTTGAGCCTCATACGTCACATACTGGTGTTGACTGATTATAACTGTACATACAGTTCAGAATTCGACTTCAATCTGTAGGTTCCATCTGCGAGCAATCTGAGGCCATGAATTTTTCTGAGAATACGTCTTTCGGCTTTCTCCAGGTCATCCATCGTGCTTTTTCTCTTCGTCAAGAGGGTCTCTGTGGCATTCAGAAACTGTAGTCTGACAGCAGTTCTGTAATGACATTCCTCAGAATTCTTCGAAATGCACTTCTTGTTGTACTCATTGCGGGATAGGTGGTATGCTGCGTTGAGTTTGTTACGCCTTTCTAAGATGGAGGTGCCGACTCTCTCAGTGTGATGGACCCATTAACCAAGATAACGAAAGCGATTGACCCTCCCAGTCGTTCCATGTATAGTCGTCAAAGGGGCGTTACTGGAGCGCCGGTCTTCAGAGTATTTGGTCAGGTTATACGATATATGTAACCCAGACTTCACAGCGATCTCATGCAGGGCTTGGACAGCAATGACTGCTTCCTTACAGTTGTTGGTTAAGAATGCAATATCTGCGAAAGCAAGGCACCTTATCTCGATTCTTCGGGTCCCGGCTCCTATGGTAACTGCTTTGATTCCTCAGCGTACATTTCCAGGTTTTCATGTCTTTATCAAGCACCAGATTAAACGGAATGGGTGATAGACCATCACCCTATCGTATTACCGTTTTTAAGTTGAAACTCCGAGATAGTTCTCCTCTGAACTTAACCTTAAAAGTTGTTTCCGTGAGAGTCTGTTTGATGAGGGTGTGTTTGTTGTAATCCACACCTCGTTCTGGGAGTACTAAGAAGAGTGTATGGTTGTAGATGGAATAATAAGTATTCGTAAAGTCGACGAAAGCCACGGTGATGTTGGTACTTCTTTTTTGTTTTAGTTGGAGAATGGTTTTCAGATTGATATTGTGGTCGGTACAGGACCTTCGACGTCGAAATGCTCCTTGATATTCACCAATTGTTTGATCACATTGACTTTCTACATTGTCCAGTAAAATTTTGGAGAGCACTTTGAATTCTCATCAGTAGAGAAATTACGTGATAGTCGTTGGCTTCCCTGCGACTTCCTCTCGTATGTAAAGGGTGTATGATAGCTGATTTCCTGTCGGCAAGGATACTGCCAGTCTTCCAACAGTCGATGAAGATCCCCTGTAGGGCCTCTGTAATCGTATTTCCACCTGCTTTAGGAGCTTCTGCAATAATACCATCTTCCCTCAGTGCCTTGATTGCATTAGCAAATTGCTGTATAATTGGTGGATTAGATGCTAGGTGTATCTCTTGAGACTCTTCAACAGGCAGTCTTGGGGTGAGCTCCTCACAAATCAGCAGTTGCTCAAAATAGTTTGTCAAGAATTCCTCGTTCTCGTTGTTATGAGTGTCCAGCTCCCCGGCCGTACTCTTAAGGTAAGGCATTGTGGTTTATACCGTGAGAGTTCCTCTTTCAATGCCCAATAAAAGTTACTGGTGTTGTAAATTTTAGATTCTTCATCCAACTTTTCCAGTCTTGATCGACCGTAAGATCTTTTCACACGCCTGATGATTTTGCTTGTCAGTTTCAACACCACTGTGAAATTCTCCCAGTCTTCTTGTCGTTTAGTCGAGTTCCACTTCCTCCAGTCTGTGGCACGCTCATCAACTGCAAGGTCTGAACCGAACTAGATGCTACGTGCCAAGGAATTATTTCAACATAAATCACAAATGATGCAAAGACAGCACATCGCAGTTTTATCGACTATGAATGTAGGCTATAGCCTATGGAAAGCTTCTTGAACAGATGCTCCTCTGAAGAGTAAAGCAGTGTTTCCATAGCTACCTGTAGTTTCCACTCTTTGTGCGTTACAGACACGATTCGCCAGATAGTCGTGAGTACACTTTTAGATATAGAACAATTAAAATTATAGAAAATTTTTCAAGGAGACGATAAATTACAGTATTTCGTAAGTGACCAAAAAAGAAGCCAGTTAACAACGATTTAAACATTTCGCTCATGCTTCTAATGCTTCTAATTATACGCTGGGGTAGGGAGTTTCTCTGATTTCTTAAGAAACCCTCGAAAGTCTTTCGGTAAGAACAAAGTCAGCCATTATTTCCGTTAGAGAAGAATTAATGTTGGCAAATGTTATTTTTATCGACAGACTGGGCACAAAGGAAGGACACTTGAAGTTTCATTTGAAGAAAGGAAACGGCAAAATGCGACAGCGAGGCTCCAGTAAAAAACAACGATATGAAAACATATCCTTTCAAACAAAAGCTGTTCACCCATATACAAAGAAGAAAAATATGGAACGGCCTTTAAAAATATATTATGACAGCAAAAATTTGCATGAAGTTCGATTTCTAAAATTACAGTACTTTAAGTATTTGAATTAGAAATCAGGACAAAGATGAATTCATTCCCTCGGTCTTGCACCAGACACAAATACTAAGTGTGAATCATAATTTTCCTTCTTTTATAGTTCGGTCAAAAACAACCTACGTTCTACGCGATTCATTCTGTATATCTCTCAGTCTCCGTCTGACTTGCAACAATGGAATGGTGCCAAGCTAAGTGGAGACCTGGATAAACCAGAACAATCGAGTAGGTAGTTAACCATTATTCGAGTACTGGCTTATATTTTGGGAGACCTGAAAATTTATTTGTGGCGCGAGTTGCAGATATCGGAAGTAATAAATTTTTATTTAACTATAAAAGGCTGGCGCCCAATTGGCTACATATGTTTTCTGCCGAAATGTGAAGTACATGGGCGCATCACCGGTGTGAGGGTTAGCCAGGCATGGGATACATTTTTTTTCCTTTCGCTGCTGCTAAGGTTACGTACTGAAATATTTTCGATACTTGTTATAAAATGAATTGTAAGAACTATGACCATCATCGGTACCATTTTTCGTCGTGGAGTTTGAATTTAGTTTTCAATTTTGTTGCGCCTACGGCCTTCAAACATTTTGGACAATTTTTATTGAAGATAACTGACATATACACGGTCGATGCTGAGTGTGAATCATAAGAAGTAAATTACAGCAGAAAAGAGTACCTTTACGAAAAAGTACGATTTGACATTTGGAGGGTATTAATACTTTTACAAGAAATGAAACAACATCCTCTTGAGAATATGTTCCCCCTGGAGAAGCTGCTGTCTATAGCGTTTTCACAGCAGCCATCGAAGTGACTATATACCGACTGCAAGGTACATAGTTCCGTCCTGTATAATTCGCCAGGCAAATAATAACTCTAAGTTAAGTGAAATTTTCCTCTCAGTTCCGTAGTTGGAATTGTTGTCACTAGCTGTAAGAATCTGAGAGATCATTCACCCAAGAAGGCTCGGTATTGTTTCCAATGGAATGTGGGCAGAATAAAGAGCGGTTGAATGTTTTTCGTAACTTCTCATCTGATGTCGTATTCTTTCCACCCAGTAACTCAAGTTAAAATTTTCCTCCACAGATGAGTAAATTTTTCACTGAAATTGCACAACACAACACAAAGGTCGAAAACTGTAGTGTGACGAGGGATTAAAAACTTCTCTATATATGCGAGCAAAGGGCTTGTTAAAACACTCAAAATGCCCGTGAATCTCAAAAATTCCTCCAGGGAAAGTCTTTCATAGTAGGAAATAGCGGCCAGACATTACCGAAGTTTATTATGTATTGTTCACGACATATCACACTGACTGATCTTATCAGACACGTTACCATTAAAGAAAGCCGCCATTATTGACAGCCTGTGATCCATCGTCCTTATGCTGTAGTCTGTTTCTTTTACAATACAGCTTACTTTGTATTTTTTTAACTATTGATCTGATCCTCAATCTATCTACACCAATAGATATACCATCGAATCACTATACACTTGACATCTTACAAAATATCCTTTCTTCGACGTAACTGTATAATTTCCCTGATTTGCATGAGGTTTTTCAAAAAAAAAACTGTATTATGACTGATCATCATACAGACGTAAATATGTATTTTCATTCCTTTTGGATCTGATTCCATATGATGTTCTCCGCTGTGGGCTTAGGCACGTAGTTCAGAAAGTGTTAATACATTACGCAAGATAAGTATTATCATTATGACTCTGATTATACTTAAAGCGACCTAAATGTTCGTCAGATGCATAATTTAGAATTCTGTCATATGCAGCCGTTTCTTGTTAGCTGAATTTTAATTAGTTTCAGAACACATTTTCAGATCTTGCTTACATTTGGGTATTTTTGACGAAACTCTGTCTACACCTGACAGCTCTACATTAAGTGAGCTGCGCGTGTTACCTGTTCTCGTAAAGACAGGGTATTATAAATTACTCAGTAAATAAGTTTCTAATTGATGGGGTGCATTTTCTTTACGTATTACTCCCGAAAACACTGAAGTATCTAAAATCGGGTTGTACCTGAATTCTTGTTTACCGTTTGGCCCAATCAAGCTAGATAGTCTCATTTAATTTGTTTTTTCTTTTCAATAAATTTAACCCTCACAATACCAATGGGGTGGGGAGCTGCTTTGAGCCCCTCTTTTGAAAATATGACTATCTAGTCAATTACTTCATATTTTTTATTTCTGAAAAAAAAGTTTATTGTTTTCAATTAATTCTACTACCATATTCCATATCTGTTTCAGAGTTTTCAGTTAAACATAAGCTAATAATTTAAGTCTCCATAGTGGCTGTCGCTTTTCCCTATGAATGTCGTACTCAATATTTCATGGTTCGGCGCCTTTAAAATGTATGATGGGGACAGAAGTCAACAACAATGAATGCAATTGGCATTTTTTAAATTTTCTTTTGATGGTGATAAAGTCGGTAGCATATGTTTTAGAAAGCACGCTAATATTCCAAAGAATGTGCTAAAAGGTATTTTCAGGTTCTGGAACATACTTAAACATCAGTACCTTTTTAAAAAGTGTGCTCTTAATCTAACTCAGTATTTTTAATTCTTTTCTTTCAGGTGGGCACAGAATTCCCCACCTTGGTAATGCGCGTTACGGGAAATACCTTGGTATTGCTAGGGTTAAGTATCTCCGTTCTCTAATTAGTACATCGTTAAGGTAGGGTAAATTTTCATTTATTTGTCAGAAAAAATTTCGAATGTGGTTTTTTTTTACATAGAGCTGCCTGTACCCTAAATTCTTAAACGCGTCTCATTGGTTCTCAGGAATTTAAAGAGTTATTCTTGTCTGAATTATTATTTTACTGTGAACGGAAAATGCATGAATTTCCGGCAGTTTTATACCGGGGTAGAGTGCTAGGAATACTGCAGTTCAGTTTCTATTTGTGTGACTTTAGTTGCCTGGAAACTGCAAAAAATAAATTGGGTTCTTCAATAGCTTTTTAGGACAAACAGTAATCTTAGAAATAAAGTGGAATAGGAGGGGATAATCGCTGCACTTCAGACTGAATTAATGAATGCTGAGAGAGATCTGGGCGGGTTATGAACGTTGTGGGGCAAAAAGAGACTAGAAATATCAACACGGAATGGAAAGAACAGACGTAAGAATTATTCTGACAACTTTGTGGTGAATGTGAAGAATAAGTGTCACCTGTAGCTTCACTAGGAAACGAATGAGTCACTGGCAGATGGAGGTGTAGACAGGGTACAGCGCACATTCAGCCAGAAATTCATATGTATGGTTGTAGTGCCAATGGGACAGAAGGGTTTCTTGTTAGATATTGCACACGCTAGAGGTAAAGGTCAATACTTGCTGGATGAACTAGGATTGGAATATGTGGTCATCAATATTTTTAATATAGTGTGGGTCTGGATCAAGTTAGTAAGGACTGTGACTCATTTTATGAAGACTTCACCGAAAGAAGTCGCAGTGGACTTGGCAGTGCTACCGAGATCCTGAGTACAAAATGGTAGTATCAAGACATATCGATATTGAGGCTGAAACTATTGTGAGAGAATATGACTGACTTCGTTTGAAATAACAATGGTTACAGGTGTGAGGTAGCCCCTACTTTAGGGTAGGTAATACGGAAAGAAACAAATTTATTTGGGACGTTGGTATTGAAAGAAACCTTCAGTTTCAGAATTTAATGGCTCTGAGCACTATGGGACTTAACATCTGAGGTCATCAGTCCCCTAGAACTTAGATCTACTTAAACCTAACTAACCTAAGGACATGACACACATCCATGCCCGAGGCAGGATTCGAACCTGCGACCGTAGCGGCCGCGCGGTTCCGAACTGACGCGCCTAGAACCGCTCGGCCACACCGGCCGGCTCAGAATTAATCTAAATATGATAAACTGACAAAAAAACCGCAACGCCAAGAAGGAGTTGTCAGACATAAGTGAAACTTTGTAGGCGTGTTTCTAGATCTGAAAGATGATGTTTAATCAAATTTCGCGTCAATCGCATAAAGGTGGCATTAGTAGCGCCATTACGAGGATGCAAATCACGTTTGCTTTAACTACATGATCTAACTGTCGTGAGGGTTAGGTAGCTTTAAGATTGGACCTGGTTAACTGATATTAGTCAGGAACGCCTTTAAGGCGACAAAGATGCCATTATCAGCACCTTAATGAGTTTGAACAAGGTCGTGTAATAAGGCTAGAGGAGTAGGATGTTCCTTGCAGAAAGACTTGTCAGGAATGTAGCCACTGTACGTGACACCTGGCAGCCTTTGTCACGAGAATGTATGACTGCAAGACGACCGGGCTCAGATGGCAACTTGACACTACCAAGAGGGGAGACCATTGTGTTCGGCGTACGTCTCTGGTGCATCGTACTGTTTCTGCAGCAGCAATATGACCAGATGTAGGCCCTCAGTGACACAACGAACCGTTTAAACTCTGTTACTTGAAGGACGAAGGACACCCCGAGCCAGATGCCCTGTAGCGTGCATTTCACTGGCCCAAACCACTACCATTTGCAACTTCAGTGGTGTCAACCGCGAGATCTGTTGTGTTTTGTGATGAAATCTGGTTCTGCCTCGGTGTCAGTGCTGGCCGTTTACGTTGATGGCCAATTGACGGTCTGCAACTAAACTGTCTATGCGTTAAACAAATCTCGTGGTTATCCCACGCTCCATGACTGCATATTTAAACGTTACACGAGATTCAACGCGGTGCGCTGCCATTCATGAACGACATTCCCGGGAGGGGGGGGGGGCAGTGTGAGGAGGAGGGCGGGCAGTGTCTTCCAACAGGATAACGCTCGACCTCCTACACCAGTGGTAAGCCACCATGCTCTACAGGGGTTGAAATGTTCCCTTGGTCTGCTCGATCACCAGGTCTGCTTCGGTTGAGCACTTAAGAAACAGCATTAACCGTCCTTGTATTGACCGACCAAGTGCAACAGTCTTGGAACTTCATCCCTTAAACGGATCTCTGACAACTCTACCACACAATGCTCGCACGTCTGCATTCAACGTTCTGGTGGTTACGCCGGTTATTAATATACAAGAGTTTACGTTTGAAAAGCTTATTTGACGCTTACATTGCCCTGTGGTCTTGCAGTATTAATCACTTAAAAGTGTTACCCAGAGAACTCTATTCCCGAAATTTCGTTTCTCTTGATTCCGCCCCGGTAGTTGAATGGTCAGCGTGGCGGACTGCCGTCCTCAGGGGCCCGGTTCGACTACCGGCTGGGTCGGGGATTTTCCCAGCTCAGGGACTGGGTGTTGTTTTCATCATTTCTTCCCCATCCGGGGCGCAGGTCGCCCAATTTGGTGTGGACTGTAATAAGACCTGCACCGAGGCGGCCGGACCTGGCCCGCAAGGGGCCTCCCGGCCAATGACGCCAAACGCTCATTTCCATTTCCATCTCTCTAGATTAATTATTTTTCACTGCAGCGATTTTTTCCGTCAGTGTGTTTACAGAATACTGCCTATATACAAACAGATGTTGATTGAAAATTTCTCCTAGTAGCCAGACATTTTACGTATTTACTTTCAATTAAATCTCAGCCAGGGTAAAGTCTTTATTACATCAGAATATTCGAAGACTGAAGAGTAAAAAAAAGGTTACTTACTTTAATTCAAGAAACAGAACCGTAAAACTCAGCTGTCTCCCTCTGAAAACCCTGTGACCATTGATATACACTATATATGTTATGTGTTTCAGGATGTAGGTTAACGTTTAATTTATGAATAGTACAAATGGCGAAATTAGCATACCGGAGAGATGTGAAACTGTCTAATCGAATGAGTATCAGCAATCACATCAGCCTAAAATTATCTGAGCCCAAAAGCAATGAATACGAATTATTTGTAGTGTGAGTTCAAGAACGTTCTACAGATTTTGTTGAAGATACTAACAAATGCTGATGCTGCCTAATAAATTTAGTAATTAACGAAATTTGTCATATTTTTCAAACAAAATGATCAGCCGAATAATCAACACTAGAAATAAAAACAATCATGACAAAGAATTAAAACCACACACACCGACCTAGGAAACTATAACTTATTAAGGCAATATTCAATAATACACCATTGGCATAAAATGTTTCACTAGCAATTAAGTTCATTTTAATAAGACCATAACGGATTTATTAATGAAGAGTTCCTTCTATTTAATAATATGAATTAATACGAGTGTACGAAAAAATCTGATTTCTGTACATTTTCAGATCAGTAATGTGATCAATGTAAATAACTTTCGTAAAATGATTTTCTATCTGATGATGAGTGGCTATATTGTCGTTTGCTGGTAAACTAGCAACATTCCCGCCACCTCTTAACACTGAATTTATTTCAGTATCCAGCTCGAACCACTGCCATGATCGCACTGTTACAGTGTATTATAGACGGTAGAAGCTTTATGCTACTCGTTAGTACCACTCTGTCAACGTCCCTTTTTAAAGTCTCCCTATGGGAACAATTGAATTACTTGTTCCTAGAGTAGGAGACAACGAACAATAGTCTTCTGTAATTACTAATTACGACGATCTTCCATGACGGGTAAGATGTATGTGGGGGAATCGTACGATAATCAAAACACCCTATTCACTTGGGCTCTGTTATGTCAGTTGGGCCAAATTAGTCAGTTCGTGAATAGTTCAAAACATGTTCTTACTGTGCGGATCTTGATTTCAAAAGTCCGCGGTTACGCCCTACGATGTGAGACCAGTGCCTGCAGGAGAATTGATACATCGGAGAGTAAATACAGCTGGGAGACATTTTGAATTAAGAAGGGATTGGCACATTAGGCATTTCCAGTTGGCTTAATGCGTAGGGAAACACTCGCGAAATTAAGGTTTCGAAATCAGTCCCCTGGTCCGATAAAAAGTCTTAGATTGTCATGTACAACTAACGCACTTTGAACCCGTGCAAGAGCAAAATAAATCCACTCACGTTTAAAAACTAAACTAAACTCCGCCTGAACAGGCCACGAAGACCAACGGTTCCGACCGGCCGCAGTGTCATCGTGAACCCACAGGCGTCGCTGGATGTGGGGGTCATGTGGTCAGCGGCGCGGGGTAGCCACGCGGTCTCGGGCGTCTTGTCACGATCCACCCGGCTCCGCCCGTCGGAGGTTCGAGTTCCCCTCGGGCATGGGTGTGTGTGTCGTCTTTAGCGAAAGTTAGTTTCAGTTACATAAAGTAGTTTGTAAGCTTAGGGACCGATGATCTCAGCAGTTTGGTCCCATAAGACCTTACCACAAGTTTCCAAAATTTCATGTGCTCAGCACACCACTCTTCAGGCCGTATGTCAGCGTACGAAACCGGAGCCGCTACTTCTCAATCAACTAGCTCCTCAATCTCCTTCATAAGGGCTGAGTGCATCCCGCTTGCTAACAGCGTTCGGCAGACCGGATGGTCCGTCATTCCAATGCTAATCCACACCGACAGCGCCTAATTTCGGTGTTCTGTCGGGAACCAGAGTTGCCACTGCGGCAAGGCCACTGGCATTCCATTCCTATTTAAGTCCACAAAATCAAATACTAATCCAGCATATTTGGTTCTATTTCAACGTGATCTTGCCCGAGGTCGAATTACAGTCCGGAAAACAGTGCTGTCGAATTACAGTCCGGAAAACAGTGCTAATTTATCATTAATTCTAGAAATTTATGATTCTGCTGTGCAAAGAGGGATAGTCACAACTGAAAGAAACCATTTACTGGCATGTGCCTGCTTACGCCAAACAGATACGTGTTACCATACTTCAAATTGCTGCTGGGGCCAGTAACCAGTTTGCTTATGAAAGGAGACTGTCGTAAATAATTGTAAAACCGTTTCCTGTACTCCACTAAAGGCTAACGGCATCTTACATGTTATTTAGTGTGTTGTTTCTCTGTGTGACTTCCTTTAACTCACTTTGTGTTCTGCCTTACGGCAGGTCTTGTCATGGGGAAAGCCTCGTCAGATAGGTCCACTGCATGAGTGTCTTGGGAAGTGATTCCAGTGGTGGTTTCACGTTGCCTTCCATTGATAAAGATGAAATGATAATGAGGACAACACAACACCCAGTCCCTAAGGGGAGAAAATCTCCGACCCAGCTGGGAATCGAACCCGTGCCCCTTGGCGTGACAGACCGTTGGGCTGACCACTCAGCTATCGGGGCGGACGTGTGACTTCCTACAGCGGGTTAAAAGTGACGATCATTCCAGAACACTATTATTATGAGGAACACTTAAAAGCGATAGTGTAGAACACTATACCGCTTACCTTCATCTTGCCAGGGGCTGCTGGATGTCACAATGACGAGACGATCGATATCTGCCCGAGCGCCAAGTTTTTAAGCCGCTTCATATCGGTTACAGAAAACAAATTTTTAAATGGATGATAAATACTGACAGATAATGAAATTTCTAATTTTTCCCCTTAGATGTAATGCATGATTGACGTTATGATGTAGTTTCTAGCAGGTAACTACACAAGGTGACTCGTATATACAGAAACACAGTTATCGTGCAGGACAGCATGATCATAACATTGTTCTAGAACTAACGAAAGGTTTATTGTAGCATGTAGTATTACGCATGATGTATACATGTACTGTAATAATTATAAATAGATATAATTTAAATTAACGCTGATTTTCTCGCAACCTTTACGTGAAGCAAGGAGCCTTAAAAATTGATGGATTTACTCCAGATCTTATTGACAGTTGGACATCTATGGCTCAGCCTAAAAGCTAAGCACTAAAATTCAATACGGAGATTTCCTTCCCTTCTTTTTCTCTTCTTTTTTTTACGTTGACGAAAATAGATCTCATAGTTGATCACTCCCAAGGCATAACATATGTGGAAATGATAATAAGCATTCTTTTCGGTTTGTAATGCACCATTTGTTATTAGCTACCGGAAAATAATGAGAGGAGGGGAAACAAGAAAACGGGTTCACAATGGAAGCGGTCAATACAAACGCCTTTACAGGACTCAAAATGCTTTCCTTCGTTACGCATGTAATTTTTAAGTGGTAGCATCGTTGTGATTTCTAAAATTATTTAGATACTTGATGATAAACCCGTAATTTCCTGGTTATTCATTTTGCCTATTCTCTATTAAAAGCGAAAACAGAAAAATGAACTGTGTTTGTAGTGTTTCTTAAGATCGTATCAAAAGAAATTCATTTCTATGTATCCGTGAAAACATCGTTCAGAAATTATGAAACAGTTTCTGCACACTGAGCGCACATTCTTCTTGTATCTACAACGCGATCTTGTAAACGCCCTATGGCGCCTCTTCATAGCTCTATAGATGACTATTGTATTCACATACATGCGGTTGCGATGTGCAACTGAAACATTTCAAAGGTGCTGCCAGGTACCAACTATTCAGTTAAGTTGACTCCACTGTAACAGTGTATTCGTATTAAACAATAAATGTATTAAAACTTCATGCATGATGCGGCATTTCTCCACTCATCTCATTGTTTAACATGTTACATCTCTCGAACTATGTACTGTACAATGATGTATTTGTGGCGATACATCGAGTGCCATATGTACATACCGCAAGCGAAATATTGTGAACAGATTTTGTAGCAAAGACGTAATAAACTTAAACGTCATGTACAACTGGGCGGTTTTTCACGCATCTCACTGTTTATGATTTCATATACTCTGAAACATGTTAAGCAGCTGTTCCTTATCAGCCGGCCGGGGTGGCCGAGCGGTTCTAGGAGCTACAGTCTGGAACCGCGCAACCGCTACGGTCGCAGGTTCGAATCCTGCCTCGGGCATGGATGTGTGTGATGTCCTTAGGTTAGTTAGGTTTAAGTAATTCTAAGTTCTAGGGGACTGATGACCTCAGAAGTTAAGTCCCATAGTGCTCAGAGCCATTTTTTTGTATCTTATCCCAACGGCCATTGTTCACTGACAATAAGCGATATGCATACCAAGTTTGTATGAAATCGGTGCAGTAGTTTAGGAGGAAATATGGAACATACACATATGCACACGTA
This sequence comes from Schistocerca cancellata, assembly GCF_023864275.1. Lineage (NCBI taxonomy): Eukaryota > Metazoa > Arthropoda > Insecta > Orthoptera > Acrididae > Schistocerca > Schistocerca cancellata. The sequence continues at coordinate 192,338,494 of NC_064628.1, read as the reverse complement.
TACATACGTACATATTTATAGTATGCAAGGATCGCCGGTTTTATTCAGTCTGTACATTTAGCAGGCACGAAAGGAAACCAAAGAAAAATTTTGTGTAATGATTACACTTCAGAGAGAAGAAATAAACACTTCGAGGTTCTCCGGTGACATTGCAATTCAGTCAGAGACAGTGAAGGTCTTGGAAGAGCAGTTGAACGGAATGGACAGTTGCTTGAAACGTGGATTTATGTTCAGGAAGAAAATCAAAAGAAAAATAATTGAATGCGGTCTAACTAAATCAGTTGACGCTGAGGGAATCAGGAAACGAGCCTCTAAAGGTAGTAGCGAGTTTTACTGTTTGGGCACCAAATAGTAAAGACGGCCGAAGTAGATAGGATGTGAAACGTAATTTGGCAAAGATAAGGAGAGCGTTTCTGAAGAGTAAAAATTTGTTAACATCGAATATTTATTTAAGTGTCTTCTTTGAGGGTATTTGTCTTGAGTGTAGACACGTATGGAAGTGAAATGTGGACAATAAGCAGTTTAGACAGGAATAGAGGCTTTTAAAATGTAGTGTTACAGAAAAATGCTGAAGATCAGACGAGTAGACCCCATAAATAATGAGAAGGTTCTGAAAAGAACTGGGGAGGACAGGAATTTGTGGCATAACTTGGCCATAAAAAGGGATCGGTTGATAGCACACATTCTGAGACATCAAGGCATCAACAACTTAGTATTGGAGAAAAGTGTGGGGATAAAAACCCTAGAGGGAGACCAAGAGATAAATATAGCAAGTCGATTCAGAACGATTTGTGTTGCAGTATTAGGAGACGAAGAAGCTTGGACAGATAGAGTAGCATAGAAAGCTGCATCAGACCAGTCTTTGGACTGAAGACTACAGCAATAATAATGGATTGTTAATGGGTTAACAGATTTACGAGTGTGACACGCTGTTGTTGTACTTTCATCGAAGAGAGATATGCAGTAAACTTCTGAGTACTACCTTTCTTAATAACGCTCAACTGTGGATGGCAAGTGATTTTTGTAATTCAATGATAAAAAACGGTGCTCAGTCTTGGGTTCCGGGTCGATCTAATACTGAAACTAAATGAAATGGAGGAAAATTTACACTAAACGTCGCTTCGACGAAGCGTTCATTATACATGAACCACAAGACAAGTATGGGCAGGACTGGGGTCACACAAAAAGAAAATTAAGAACATCGATACTCTTCGGACACAGACGTGTGCACCTGGATACAATCATAGTTTCATAGGCAACCGAAAACTTTTTTCTAAGAAAGCGCTGGTCGTCTTGTTTCCCTACATTAAGAGATTGGCGATTGTTTATCAAATAGTAAGCAGTTAATTTAATTGTTTTCCATCTGTCTCGTTACATTTGACTTCCCGTTTTAGATCAAGGTTCACAGGGAGCTGCTATGGTAGGTAAGAAACGGAAACAGGACGGTTACACTTTAACGCACCTTCGACGTCCAGGTCATTAAAGACGAAAAGTTATTGCAGGTGGTGCCTCACCTATAAGCTAGACATTCACTGTGCTCCAACAAATGAATCAATGACTTCATTCACTTGAACTAATTTTAGGGTAAAATTGAGACAAAATCAGGATGTTCAAAGGGAAAATCGGGAAACTGGTTTTCTGAATACAGGTTCCCTCTGTGAAGTAGTAAGACAGGTGATTCTCTCCCGCTATAAGCTAAGATCATTGCCCAGTGAAAGATTGTAGTCTTTAGTGCAAAATATAAAACGAAAGAGTGATCCAAAATCTGATGGCGTGCTTCTGTATGTCTGTTAACTAAAACATCATGGTTTTCTCTCTCCTATCCATCCACAAGAGGTAAGTAAAAACTTTATGGTTCCTGAAGATGCAATCAACATGTTGCTCTCGACAGTAATACAACTACTTTTAATTGCCAGATTTGCTTGAAAGGAGTAGAGATAATGGTTTAGTCATCAAGCTAAATTCAAATATGAAAATTTACTTTTGTAACGGCATCGCGTTTAATCATTATGAGATGTGATTTTCTGTTTCAGAGCTTTCTCAAGGGGTACTAAAGTTTCATGAAGTTCCGATGGGCGGCAGCCATATACGTGGCCTTCAAAACTGTGTGCGTTTCAAGCAGAGAGCTCCCACTGAAGGTCTCTGGGCGGAAAACCAGAGCATTGCAGAAAGTCATTAGGCACTTGCAGAATGTCTACGGGGATCTGTCAGTGAACGAAGGCACAGTGAGTCGCAACAAGGTCGCGTAAACCTGACCGATCTCCCATTCGCCGGTCAGTCACACACACATGTGCCTCTTGCGGGTGTTGGGATGTATAGACACACTCACTCCACATGATTGTTGGGTCACAGTCGAACGCCTTACTACTCAATTGCGCGAATCTGTTCGTAGTGGTGATACACACGTCCAGCAAGGCGTCGGCTCCTACGTCGACCACTACAGTGGTATCAGGCGGGCATTCAAGCCCTCCCAGTAAGGTGGTGTAAGGCCGTTGAATTGATCGAAGACTATGTTGAAAAGTAGGGTTTTATAGCCAACAGAGTGGGGAATTTGTTTATTTAATCGTATGGCTAGGGCCCCCGTCGGGCAAGCCGTTCGCCGGGTGACGGTCTTTCAATCTGACGCCACTGCAGTCGATGAGGGCCCCGTAAGGGGCCTCCCGGCCAATGACGCCAAACGCTCGTTTCCATTTCTATAGGATAATGATGAGGCCAGCACAACACACAGTCCCTGGTCGGAAAAAATTCCCCGACACAGCCGGGAATCGAACCCGGGCCCACAGGATTGACAATCCGTCACGCTGAACAATCAGCTATCAGGGGCGGACAGAGTGGTGAATAATATGGGCTACTGAATTCGTGAATAAGCCAACTTGCTTTCAGAAAAAAATGTGTTGCATTATCTATTGAACGCCCATCCTATAATTGCCATCATTTAATTATTACTGCAGACGAGCAATACATGAAATTTTAGGTGGCACGTTCCAGTCATACGTTGATAATCCACGCTCATGTGCTGTCATTTGCCGTAAGGGTAATAAACTCTAATCCTGGTGACAAAATAGCTAAGGACGGGATTGGGGGTGTTGGTGTACAGTTATTGAGCCAAATACTGTGTGCCAACTTAAGGTATATCTTCTTAGACACCACGCAGCATCCTAAGAATTGAACGCAAATGACATTTGACAGTGCTTGTCAGTTGGAAACTGGACATCGCGGTACGAGCTCCTTGGTATCAATCCAGTGTGTCTGACAGTCTGTCGTCACTGTCATTGTCATTAGAGACACATATATTACACATACACTAAAAATATGGACTCACTCACCAAGAAATTAAGTGAGAGGGCGTAGCATGTAATCTCCCAAACTAGTGTCCAGTTGTAACACTTGTTGCATGTCTTGCATTATTGAAGTAATAGTGTACAAAACTACTTTTGGATATCAGTTTTCATAAATTTCTTAAGATATGTACTCCCGAATGTTTTACCAGTAAATGAGGTACAGGAGAAACGCTGTTTTAGTTCATTCGTTTTTCAGCATAGTATTATGATGATTTAAGAAAATCGTACTATCTTGAGACATAGACTTCTATGCTGCAACTACATGACGTATATGATATAAATACTGATTAAATAATCAATGGACTAACTTGGAAAAAGAGAAAAGCAAATTTTCTTATCATATACCGTTATTTAGAGCTGTGAGCTGACTGTGTAATAATTCAGCCGTAATGTTCTCCGTCCTTTATGATGTGCATATGCCTATGGACGGTTCTCATTTGCAGATAACTGCTAGCGTAAGCGGAGGCAAGGATGCGCACGGGAAGAAGACCCGAATCTAGTGTTTTCCCTACTTGTGAGCGTAGTGTGGCAGCCAGTATCTCCAGCTGAGAGCTTTTATGGTAGAAGAATCAGGTGTGTTGCATTAGTGGTTTGTGCTTTACAGCTTTCTAGACATGAGACGAGTTACATTTCTTGGACCGTTCGATCTAAATATTTACCATATAATTTATGGCTGTCAGTTAACTAAAACTAAATCCCAAAGAATTACCAATACCTCGTGTATAAGTGCATAGCCTAACTCAGTCTTTAAGCTTAGTTTTCAGTTTAACAAATTGTCGTATATGGCCGCTGATATCAGAAGTTTAGAAATCTAGAAATAAGCACCACAGAGCGAAGATCATGAGTGCCATCGCCCCAGTCCGCTTTCTTTTTCTTTCTTCGGTTTTAATAGTGAACACGTAGATTTCTTTAACATATTTAATGGACCTTAATTTAGCTCACCATTTCGCGTCGAATGATTCAGTTTCAAACTTGTTCAACTACATGTTACAGAAACTACTGAAGAAAAACGTCCTCCACGCCGTATACTTGTAAAACATTAGATGTGGCTACGAAGGTAATAGAAAGTTGAAGTAGCATTAGTATTGCAGCTAAAAGGCTCCACATTACGTAAAATACTTAAAGCGGCCCATGGAGTACGGTTGTTGGGGCGTTACAGTCTTATGAGACAGAGGAGACTGAATTGACGGAGCGCTGTATCGGTCTGGTCTCAACGTTCTATTGCCTCCTGTTTAAAGACTTTCAAAATGAGGTATATCGGTTTTCCGACAATGAAGGCGTAAATCACCCGTTTAACAATGAAATCCAGGTGGCAGGGGAAGTCTGGGCTCGTTTACTCACAGCTGGTCATGATTTAAGTTTGAGGAAACCGGAGAAAATCACTATCAGGATTATAATGGGGTTCAATACAGCACAAAGGGAACCTTTTTCAAGCAATTTGGTAACTTTGAAATCTAAATACACACCTCAACAGAAGTTTGTAATATCATTGAGTTTACTACAATGACTTGTTATTGTACACCCATTATGACTTGCATAGTACATTACTAAAAAAAAATAATTTCTTCTGAAAACAAGAACGATTTTGGTTAGTTACAACAAGTCGTTACAGAGCAAAGCAGGCTCTCTCCTACGAGTACATCTTCACCCGCACACGTATGAGTTCTTCCACGCTGCGAGGCATACTCTGGTTAAGACCATCAAGTTTATCTTGGGATATGAGATCCCAATCCTCAATGGCAGCTTCAGTCGGGTCCTGAATATTGTCAGGTGGATTTTCACGCAGTGCAATGGCCACCTTCAACAGGTTTCATCCATGCACACTCAGTTACATTCATGTCTGGGGACCGTGATAGCCAATACATTCGGTTGATAATGCAGGTTGAAGGTATCAACACAGTGCAAGAGCACGGTATGGTCTTGCACTGCCATCAGCTAGGATGAAGTTGTCACCGACTTCAAGTCTGTAGGGCCTTACAGTCGTTTGCAGGACCCTCTTGGAGGTATTGGGGAACTTTCAAGTTGCCGTAGATCGGAATTAGAGAGGCCTGACTTCCCATCATAATTGCCTGCCAGAACATAACATTTCCACCTGCAAACGTAGCAGCGTTCGTGGCGTCGTCAGGCGCTTCCCCACACCCTAATACTTCTAGTCGCAAACCAATCATTATCTCGCCTGCAAACATGACATTACTCCATTCTGCTATGGTCCAATGCCTATGTGCAACAACACAGGTCCTTGGAGTGCGTCGATCACGTTGGTTCAGTGCAAAACGTCTCATTGGTCTTTGGCATGAAGACCACTTTGATGCAATTTTCTAGGCAATATTTCATATGAGATATAAATCACTGTTGCCCAGGAGAAGTCGTTTTCAATATTCCTGGCAGCTGATATTGGACGCCAGCGCGCCGAGAGCTGGAAAATAGGACAACGGCCAGTACGAGGTATATCGTTCTCATTTCCCGTCTCTCTGTACATTCTACACACCTTAGACACACTACTTCGACTGACATATAACCGATCTCGCTGTGTATGAGCTGCTGAAAGTAAAGCCTCTATCCTGATTCTGTCAGAGTGTTGTAAGCCTCTACGTGGCATGTTACTGCCGTGCAGAACACAAACTGAATAGAGCTGTTGTGCCGCTGTGGCAGCTATATGTTCACATGACTGGAAGACGGCCATAAAGCTTTCCAATTGTAAACACCGTCCAGTATATGGGATCTAACTGGAAAACGTATGAAGTGCCTACGTCAATGAGACCTCTAGTATCGTAGACTACATTTTACGATAGTATTCCAGACTTGGTTGGAACGCGTGAGGCAATACTGACTTACAACTTATCTTAGAAGGACGATTAAGGAAAGGCAAATCTACGTTTCTAACATTTGTAGACTTAGAGAAAGGTTTTGAGAATGTTGACTGGAATACTCTCTTTCAAATTCTAAAGGTGACAGGGGTAAAATACAGGGAACGAAAGGCTATTTACAATTTGTACAGAAACTAGATGGCAGTTATAAGAGTCGAGGGGCATAAAAGGGAAGCAGTGGTTGGGAAGAGAGTGACACAGGGTTGTAGCCTCTCCCCGATGTTATTCAATTTGAATATTGAGCAAGCAGTAAAGGAAACAAAAGAAAAATTTGGAGTACGTATTAAAATCCAGGGAGAAGAAATAAAAACTTTGAGGTTCGCCGATAACATTGTAATTCTATCAGAGACAACAAAGGACTTGGAAGAGCAGTTGAACGGAATGGACAGTGTCTTGAAAGGAGGATATAAGATGAACATCAACAAAAGCAAAACGAGGATAATGGAATGTAGTCGAATTAGGTCGGGTGATGCTGACTGTATTAGATTAGGAAATGAGACACTTAAAGTAGTAAAGGAGTTTTGCTATTTGGGGAGCAAAATAACTGATGATGGTCGAAGTAGAGAGGATATAAAATGTAGACTGGCAATGGCAAGGAAAGCGTTTCTGAAGAAGAGAAGTTCGTTATCATCGAGTATAGATTTAAGTGTCAGGAAGTCGTTTCTGAAAGTATTTGTATGGAGAGAAGACATGTATGGAAGTGAAACATGGACAATAAATAGTTCGGACAAAAAGACAATAGAAGCTTTTGAAATGTGGTGCTACAGAAGAATGTTGAAGATTAGGTAGGTATATCACGTAACTAATGAGGAGGTATTGAATAGGATTGAGGAAAAGAGAAGTTTGTGGCACAACTCGACTAGAAGAAGTGATCGGTTGGTAGGACATGTCCTGAGGCTTCAAGGGATCACAAGTTTAGCATTGGAGGGCAGTGTGGAGGGTAAAAATCGTAGAGGGAGACCAAGAGATGAATACACTAAGCAGATTCAGAAGGATGTAGGTTGCAGTAGGTACTGGGAGATGAAGGAGCTTGCACAGGATAGATTAGCATGGAGAGCTGCATCAAACCAGTCTTAGGACTGAAGACCACAACAACAACAACAATTCCAGACTTTTGTAGAGCAGTGTATAACTTCCCGCACCAAAGATTCTATAATGGCGACGAAACAAAAACACACTGTGTACCAGAAAACCTATAGAAAAAGTATGCCAGGAAAAGGCCAAATAATAACACTAATCTGCATTTTTGGTTTTTTCTTAAATGATTTGTCACTATTAGTTGTTTATGAATCATTTGTTAATGCTGATTCAAGAAATGACTTCCGTTTTGTTCCATCACGTCAGGTTTTTACACAAAATTAGAAGTTACATTTCAGAGAATTGAACTAATTTACTCAAATAAACATGTTACGAAATGGACAGTTTTTTCCAAAAAACGCTATTAAGTTATTCAAAAGGAAGAGTACTTATAAATTTCTATTTCATCTAACAATGTTCAAAGACAAGATGTCCATTAATTTTAAAATTCTCTCTTTCTTGACTTCCTAGCATAGCCGCCGTCTTCTTCACCTTTACCATCCCTCTTTAACAACCAACAGTAGTCAGCCATAATATTTTCATTCCATATTCCCTGCTATCTTTTCTCCCTCTCCTTAATGTCCTGGTGGAAGCGTTCACCTTGCTCTTCATTGTAATGCCCCAGATTTTCCCGAAGATAGTCGATATGGGAGTGCAGAGAGTAAAGCTTAACATTGATACTGCAGCTCTTCTTCTGGAACTTTTATGACATGATTCAACAGTATTTTTGTAATTTGGATCTTTCTTATTTCCTAGAAAATTTTCAGTGACAGATCTGAACGAATTCCATTCATTCTTTTTCTCTCTCATTCATTGTCTGATCAAATTCTTCACAATCCAAGTCCCCAAAACGCACCCACTTTGATATAGAAAAAACTGTACGTGTTAGACAAAAGACTAAGAACAGTGCTGGAATCCGGATAAGAAATAACGTTGAAACGCATATTACATTTCAATCATCTGATACCAGGCAGACTAGTGTAATAGTACAATGTGTTTCGGTGTTTAAATCGACAACTATGATGGAGACAATGATGATGATGATTATAATGACGACGATGATGATGATTCTGATACGATAAAAGATTACATACGTTAATAACGGCAGTACGTAAAAATACTGTAATTCGCCTTTAGTCTCTAATAATTATAACAATATATTTTTGTGTGCAGTTTTGCACCATAACAACAGAATGTTTACCCCAGGTCTCGGGCAAAGATCCATTTCTTTCATTCGTAACATTTTAATAAATATAACTTTAATGCATCATACAAGCAAACTTGAACCTATGATATCGGTGAAAGTATGACCCTAGGTGCGTTTTCTACAATTTTCATTCTCATGTAACCAGAAAATTAGGAGGGAAAACAAAGTGTTAAGCACTCACCTTTATCCCAGCCTACCCTGTAATATCCATCAGAGATGGCAAAAGTGACGATACTGATCGTTTAAAGCGAAACAGCATATTTTAAATCCATAAATCTGGTAAAGAAACAAATACTTTTATAAGAAAGTTAGTGGATATTACTTAAAAATATGAAGGCTACTGCGCTTCATAGCCATTCATGCGATGAAGCAATTACTTTGGAAAAGGCAACTGCAGTTCCATTGTCCGTGTATTAACATACATTCGAGGGTTTGCTACATTATACTGTGCTCATATTCATATACATACTGTCCAAGAGAAATGGTCAACATACAACAGGAATCATCATTTTAAGCAATAAAGAAGTAACTTCTCAATATAGAAGAATAGGATATTGATGACGGACCACTGTCGTCTTAAATTTCGGTAAACAGAAATGTGAGATGTTATACTATGTTGGAATATTTCCTTTATTTGTTATTCACGTAACCGTTTGGCTAAAGAACAGTGCCGCACAACCGATAATGCAATACCACATTAGCATATGTAGTTCTTAACTGTCATGTGAGTAATTTATGGTGCATGATATTCTTTCACCTGCTGACACACATCAAAATAGGACACTCCGCAATCAGTAACGCTGCCACTTTGTATTTCCACATTTAACATTCGTCACTCATTCGTCACTTACAAGGGAACCTCCAAATCACCCCCCACCTCCCCCCTCAGATTTAGTTAAAGTTGGCACAGTGGATAGGCTTTAAAAAACTGAACACGGAACAATCGATAAAACAGGAAGAAGTTGTGTGGAACTATGAAAAAAAAGCAAAAATATGCAAACTACGTAGTCCATGTGCAAGATAAGCAACATCAAGGACAAGAGCGCCGTGTTCCTGTGGTCAGCGTGAGCAGCTGCCGAACGAGAGGTCCTTGGTTCAAGCCTTCCCTCTAGTCAAGATTTTAATTTTTCATTTTCAGACAATTATCAAGGTTCAGGCCCTCACACATAATCAACTTCGCTCTCCAAAATTCCAGGACACGTTCAGATTTGCTTGGATATGTGAAGGATTTGACGGTCTACACACGGAAAAATTTGAAAACGTTAAAAACATATGTTTTCACACAGCACAGGGAAAACTGTGCGACTGTGAAACTGTTGCTTTCATTTGTTGCAGTTTATGTGACAAACTCTTATGTTTTCACCACTTTATTGGGAGTGATTATCACATCCACAAGAAAACCTAAATCGGTTAAGGTAGAAGAATCTTTTTACCCATTCGCCAAGTGTACAAGTTAGGTGGGTCGACAACATATTCCTGTCACGTGACGCACATGCCGTCACAAGTGTCATATAGAATACACCAGGCGTGTTTTTCTGTGAAGGAATCGGTTGACCTATGACCTTGCGATCAAATGTTTTCGGTTCTCATTGGAGAGGCGCGTCCTTTCGTCTACTAATAGCACGGTTTTGCGGTGCGGTCGCAAAACACAGACACTATACTTATTACAGTGAACAGAGACGTCAATGAACGAACGGACAGATCATAACTCTGCGAAAATAAAGAAAGCAAACTTCTCGGTGGGGAGAAGACGTGAACCAAGGACCTCACGTTCCGCAGCTGCTCATTCTCCTTGATGTTGCCTATCTTGCACATGGACTACTCAGTTTGTATATTTTGCTTATTTTTTTCATAGTGCCACACAACTTCTTCCTGTTTTGTCGATTGATCTGTGTTCAGTTTTTCAAGGCCTATCCACCGTGCCAACTTATAACTAAATCTGAGGGGGGTGCGATGGGGAGGTTTCCTTGTTAGAAGAAGATTTTCAACAGAATTATTTTCTTGTTTACACACATACTACCTTTCACAATGGGTTTTAATTTCCTGTTTCCAAACTTAAATGTCACCTACATGATTATCTGTTTTCTTTCAAAGCAGTAGTTAGCGTGTATGTGTGAGCTACTGAACCACAAGTAGGCTACAAAGCTGAAACGGGCATGTTCACGTATTTCAGGATAAACTTAAACACGTGAAATTACGTATCTTATGAGTTTTCACACAGTGTGTGTGTGTGTGTGTGTGTGTGAGAAGGAAGTGCATTCATTGCGCTGTGGACAAACAGTATATCGCGAAGATGCATCCCGCCACTGCCTTAGAAAGCTATAAAATAACAAATTGTGGTTACAGTGTTTTGCGCGATAAGTAGTAAAGTGAGATCTTCGTTAAAATTTATAGCAAACCGAAATTCCTTCCATGTGCATCAGCATTTAAGAAATTTTCCTGTAAAGCGTACTTCTTTACGTGCAAGTGTTAACGAAACTCTGTATATAGAAAAAATTCTACTTCACTCCTTTTCAAGGAGCGTTAGCATTACGATCAGTTGACTTTACAGGTATTAAAGAACGAGCGACTACTCCAATCAAGGACAAGTCCTGTGCTGTTTTCATGCCGCGAATTTCTCCGAAAACTTTATCAAGTATGTCGCTATGCAATATCTTTGACTTTCATTTACTGCAGTAGTTTTAAAGTGACAGGCGCTTGACTGTAAACGCTGTGGTTCTGTAGTATTTCTCTTCCTTTTCATAATGAAATTTTCTGTCCAAGTTTAGAGGGCGTTGTGTAGTTAAATGTCATAATTGCTTATCACTAAGTCGAAGTCCCACTGTGCGTTTTCCTTTCCGTGTGTGAAGGGTAGTCTCACGAAGTACTGGTAGGATTTTGGCACGATTTTCACTAATAAAGACTGATTAAGGAGGAAGGCTTGTGTAAGTCACTCAGCCATAAGTACTCAGTGCTACCTATGCTAAGACATCCGATCGCTGATAGTTTCTGTCGATGAAACTTTAATCTTAACGACGGTGGTTGAATTTTTAATATTTGTTGTCAACCACACCTACATAACAAATTATTAACAAAAAGTATGTAATATACTGTTCATTGCTCTGAATAAAGTAACACGTATAACAGCTAATTTTTGCATGTTTAGGGACCAGTTTTAAGGTTTAATATTTCATCGAAAACGAGGTCTCTGGAAACATTCTAATATCCAATTCAGCTTTATCAGCCTGAGGTAAAAAGGACACAGAGCGTTGTTTAACAGTGTACATTGAGGAACCTGTATCTGAATGCAGCTTTATTTGACCTAACCACGTTTTAAGTAGTGTTATAGAACACCGCACTTCCGTCAGATCTGCACTTACAGGCACGACTTGAAGGCAACATAACAATTTATCGTCAATCGATTTGATGATCTTTCGTGGCTGGGAATACATCAACTGCCAGGAAACGTGTGAAATTATCGGGCATAGCCTTCTAAAAGTAACCAAATAGGCTTTTATCTGAGGTAATTCAGGGAAGCTATAGGAAATCAAGCAACTTTTTTTTTTTATTCGGATCCAGAGTCATCATCACTGCATCACCTCTGCTGCTGGCAGTACTGTGACCCCTCCTGAGGCTGCCCTTTCGCGATGAATTAAAAAAACAGGACTTGCCCGCCATCAGTATTCATACAAGTAGCATCGTAGACCACATGGTTGACAATCCTTTTGCTAATTTCTGTGCGACTCAGAGAATATAAATTTGGATTTTCCTCCTTTCCTCTGTGTTGAACGTTAACAGATGGAATATGTATGCCGTTTTACATATGATGCCACCATTGCTGGCACCTTTTTCCTCGCTCTACTTTACGACGAACGTATTCGACAGATGGAATTTCAAAAGAATGGGTCTTCATTGGTGATATGCGATTTGGTGCTGCATGTGCACTGCTAGATATGTCCGCACATCTTTCTTTGCGACTTGGGCACGAGGTATAGATAATTAAGGGAACCTATTTCTTTAGATATTTTAACTTAATTAATATGTGTGCGTGTCGTGTCAATTCATTTAATGATGAATAATTCCATGTGCTTATGAAAAGAATTGTTCTAACTGTGAAAAATTTCGCATCGTGCGTTCGAAGCACTCACAGAATATACAGTCCCATACATTCTCCTTTTGAAAACATAACTTTTAGACTAGAAACAAAGAAGTATTAAAATCCTCCATAGCCTGAAACTTAGAAAGGAGAAGTTTACATGAATTACTGAAAACTCAGTAGTATCATAAGAATGAAGGCTTCGAGTGATGCAAAATGCTGATGAGCGTTGTTAGACATTACTGAAACATAGTGAACAGTACAGATATATTGAAACAGTTGTAACCTTAAAATCACAAAACACAAGGGAACATACTGTAGAAGTATGAGAAGTAACTGATATGAGAATAGCGAGAAGCCTTACATCAGAACTAGTAATCACGACGTGGACGGAGTTAAGAAATACTGCTACCTTGGAAGCAAAAAAACGCATGACGGACGAAGGAGGGGGACGTAAAAAGCCGACATGAACTAGCAAGCAGGTCGTTTCAGGAAAAAAAGTGTATTTTCATCAAACATACAGCTTAATAACAGGAAGATATTTCTGGGAGAAACAGACACTTTGAGATGTGGTGCTGCATGAGAATGCTGAATATTAGGTGGGCTGATAAGCTAAGGAATGAGAATATTCTCCTCAGAATCGGTAGGCAAAGGTACATACGGAAAACACTGACAAGAAAAAAGGGACAGGATGACAGGATATGTGTTGAGGCATCGGGGAAAAACCTCTATGGCACGAGAGATAACTATAGAGGGTGAGAACTATAGGGGAGGGCAGAGATTGGAACACATCCAGCAAATAACTGGGGACGTAGGGTGGAAGTGCTATTTCAGATGAAGAGGCTAGCGCAGGAGAGATTCCGATAAGGGCCGCAAGAAACCAGTCAGAATAGAATTAAAGAAAGGTAGGCATTAGAAGGAAGTGCCTAGTATGATGCAATGCGATAAATGAAACTACTTTATTTCTGGCACATCGTCTATTACATTAATTTATTTTATAATAAATGTAAGCGTGAATAACGTAGCACCGAATATAGCAGAAACATTTAGGTAACACTAACAAAGTAAATGTCCGTAGTTAAGTAAATGTGAAAATTCTTTTGAGTTGCAAGCTCCAGTCATTTCATAAAAAAGGTTACCTGTACGAGTACCTCACTACGGTTTTTCGTAATATTAGGCCAAATATCGATAATTAATATAACCCTTCATTACCAGGAAAATGTCACGTGGTCACATGTTTAACGATTTTCTTTTCAGAATGAATTATATTGCCTGTGTATCAGTAACGTTGCGAATATGAACAAGTTATTGAGGAAGGATCATCGTCTGAAAAAAAACATATACTGACAAACTGAGAAGTACCAATTCATAAAATGCAGGAAGCATTGGTGAGTTGGTCTCATTTGCTCACGTTGTTAAAAACTGTATTAGGGAAGCGTCATTTCATTTAGGGAAGAAGAAGAGGCATTGCTTTCGAAAATACCATTGGCTGTACTCGGTCGCTAGCCTTATGTTTCAAGGTTTCATTGCTCTTTCTTAATATAAAGCACAGTGAAAGCTGCCCCAACTGAATGATTATTTCAAGTTTTTTACTTGTCTGTGGCTATACCACAGTTCACCGACAAACTTATTTAATGACAAGTTGATCAACACCACGCTTTTGAAGCTTGTGTAATGTGTGTATTCTACTCAGCATTACGGGAAGAGAAATACGAAAGTTTGAGTAGCCGCTCTTTGTCGTGCAAACGTTCTAGCAAACGCTGTAGCAGTGTCATCTTAGGCGGCTCACTACGTGTCAGAGGATGTTGCCGTTTTTAATTTGCATCTTATTTGAGCGGCCGAACGATCAAGGCGTTGGCGACAGGGCAGGGAGGGTTAGGGGGTGAGCAGCAGTTGTGGTGGGGGTGTCGGCGGGAAGGGGGAAGAGCTGGGAGAAGAGGGGCAGTGAGGTAAACAGCCGAGCGGCACAGCTGTTACGTATTAATCTACATTACGAAAACGGTTTTAATATAAAAAGCCTTTATCCTGGCTGGAAGTTTAATAAGCGCCACTCGTCCTCGGATCGTCTGTAACCGCCGGGGCTCAGGTCAGTGCAGACCTGTATTAAACAACTTTTGGCACAGCAGCCATAAATAAAGCGAATTAATAGAAATTCTTCTCCCACCAGGATGCAGAGCGAAAATGAAATGAGGCTACTCGTACCAGGCAATTTGAAAATGTAGGGATACGTTTTGTTAGTTGTCGGTGTTGCCTTCTGAATTAATTCGTGCGACACGTCCTGATTTACAATAAACATGATGACTTTACATTAGATTAGTAAATAAAAAACTTAACGAAAAGCTGTGAGCGAAAAACAGAAACTTAGCGTCGCGAAATGACTGCCCATTTGTGTACCATGCACTGAAACAATTAATGTTTATTTATATTCAATGCGCATGGACTGTCTGACGCAAGTTACGGTTTCATTGATGTATCGATTTTATGATTAAATAGGAATGTCTCAGGAAGTTTGGATATTTATGATAGGAGAGAGCGTTAACTGTGTGCCTGAGTATCTCTTGGAATTTCCTCATCCTGACAGCGCGCTACCAAGTGCGCCAACCGAGTGCTATTCGCTTCACCATCTATATATTTTAACGTATCACTGTCTCCTTTCCACTCATACCGAATCCGCAGTAGGTAGGAGTATGTGTTCTCTTCACCGTTACGCCACGGTGTAGGCACTGCTCACATACTATAAAATTAGCACTTGTGGAGAGTTCGTTCTCTCAACCGGTACAAAATATCATCATCATCATCATCATCATTTAAGACTGATTATGCCTTTCAGCGTTCAGTCTGGAGCATAGCCCCCCTGATACAGTTCCTCCATGATCCCCTATTCAGTGCTAACATTGGTGCCTCTTCTGAAGTTAAACCTATTACTTCAAAATCATTCTTAACCGAATCCAGGTACCTTCTCCTCGGTCTGCCCCGACTCCTCCTACCCTCTACTGCTGAATCCATGAGTCTCTTGGGTAACCTTGCTTCTCCCATGCGTGTAACATGACCCCACCATCTAAGCCTGTTCGCCCTGACTGCTACATCTATAGAGTTCATTCCCAGTTTTTCTTTGATTTCCTCATTGTCGACACCCTCCTGCCATTGTTCCCATCTACTAGTACCCGCAATCATCCTAGCTACTTTCATATCCGTAACCTCAACCTTGTTGATAAGGTAACCTGAATCCACCCAGCTTTCGCTCCCATACAACAAAGTTGGTCGGAGGATTGAACGGTGCACAGATAATTTAGTCTTGGTGCTGACTTCCTTCTTGCAGAAGAGAGTAGATCGTAGCTGAGCGCTCACTGCATTAGCTTTGCTACACCTCGCTTCCAGTTCTTTCACTATGTTGCCATCCTGTGAGAATATGCATCCTAAGTACTTGAAACCGTCCACCTGTTCTAACTTTGTTCCTCCTATTTGGCACTCAGTCCGTTTATATTTCTTTCCCACTGACATTACTTTCGTTTTGGAGATGCTAATCTTCATACCATAGTCCTTACATTTCTGATCTAGCTCTGAAATATTACTTTGCAAACTTTCAATCGAATCCGCCATCACAACCAAGTCATCCGCATATGCAAGACTGCTTATTTTGTCTTCACATATCTTAATCTCACCCAGCCAGTCTATTGTTTTCAACATATGATCCATAAATAATATGAACAACAGTGGAGACAGGTTGCAGCCTTGTCTTACCCATGAAACTACTCTGAACCATGAACTCAATTTACCGTCAACTCTAACTGCTGCCTGACTATCCATGTAAAGACCTTTAATTGCTTGCAAAAGTTTGCCTCCTATTCCATAATCTTGTAGAACAGACAATAACGTCCTCCTAGGAACCCGGTCATATGCCTTTTCTAGATCTATAAAGCATAGATACAATTCCCTGTTCCACTCGCAACACTTCTCCATTATTTGCTGTTAGCTAAAGATCTGGTCCTGACAACCTCTAAGAGGCCTAAACCCACACTGATTTTCATCCAATTGGTCCTCGACTAATACTCGCACTTTCAACAATACCTGAGAAGATTTTACCCACAATGCTGATTAAAGAGATACCTCTGTAGTTGTTACAATCTTTTCTGTTTCCATGTTTAAAGATTGGTGTGATTACTGCTTTTGTCCAGTCTGATGGAACCTGTCCCGACTCCCAGGCCATTTCAATTATCCTGTGTAGCCATTTAAGACCTGACATTCCACTGTATTTGATGAGTTCCGACTTAATTTCATCCACCCCAGCCGCTTTATTGCACTGCAGTCTATTGACCATTTTTTCCACTTCCTCAAATGTGATCCTATTTCCATCATCATTCCTATCCCATTCTACCTCGAAATCTGAAACATTACTGATCGCATTTTCACCTACATTGAGCAACTCTTCAAAATATTCCCTCCATCTGCCCAAGGCATCCACAGGATTCACCAGCAGTTTTTCTGACCTGTCCAAAATACTTGTCATTTCCTTCTTACCTCCCTTTCGAAGACTGCTAATTACACTCCAGAATGGTTTTCCAGCAGCTTGACCCATAGTCTCCAACCTGTTTCCAAAGTCTTCCCACGATTTCTTCTTGGATGCTGCAATTATCTGTTTGGCTTTGTTTCTTTCTTCAACATAACTTTCTCTGTCTACCTGGGTTCTGGTATGTAGCCATTTTTGATACGCCTTCTTTTTCCTTTTACAGGCTGCCTTGACTGTATCATTCCACTAAACTGTTTGCTTCATCCTACTTTTACACACTACTGTTCCAAGACATTCTTTAGCCACTTCTAGTACTGTGTCCCTGTACCTTGTCCATTCCTTTTCCAATGACTGTAATTGACTACATTCAACCAACTGGTATCTTTCTGAGATCGCTGTTATGTACTTGTGCCTGATTTCCTTATCCTGAAGTTTCTCCACTCTTATCCTCCTACATATGGACCTGACCTCCTGCACTTTCGGCCTCACAATCCCAATTTCACTGCAGATTAAATAATGATCAGTGTCATCAAAGAATCCCCTGAATACGCGTGTGTCCCTCACAGCCTTCCTGAATTCTTGATCTGTTATTATATAGTCAATGACAGATCTGGTTCCCCTGCCTTCCCAAGTATACCGGTGAATGTTCTTATGTTTAAAAAAGGAGTTTGTGATTACTAAGCCCATACTGGCACAGAAATCCAAGAGTTGTTTCCCGTTCCTGTTCGCCTCCAAATCCTCTCCAAATTTACCCATAACCTTTTCATACCCTTCTGTTCGATTTCCAATCCTGGCGTTAAAATCACCCATGAGCAAAACACTGTCCTTGTCCTTTACTCTAACAACTACATCACTGAGTGACTCATAAAAACTATCCATCTTATCTTGATCTGTCCCTTCACAATGCGAATATACTGACACAATCCTAATTTTCTCGCTAGACACAGTCAAATCTATCCACATCAGTCGTTAGTTTACATACCTTATTGCAACTACGCTGGGTTCCACTTCTTTCTTGATGTAAATCCCTACACCCCATTGTGCTATTCCTGCTTTGACTCCTGACAGGTAGACCTTGTATTCTCCCACTTCCTCTTCTCTCTCACCCCTTACCCGAATGTCACTAACAGCTAAAACGTCCAGCCCCATCTTACTTGCAGCCTCTGCCAGCTCTACCTTCTTCCCCGAGTAGCCCCCATTGATATTAATAGCTCCCCATCTCACTACCATTTGTTTGCCAAGTCGTATCTTAGGAGTCCCTGGTTTGTCAATTAGAGGTGGGACTCCGTCACCTCCAAAGGTCCGAGGCATTTTGCTCTGATTGTTGCCAGCATCATATTTAAAGTACCAGGGAAGCAGGTTGCTAGCCTTACTTGCCCCGAGTCCCATTGGGTTTTACCCCTAACGGCTGAGGGACTAACCGGTGGATTTGGTAGTCTTTGCCGTATGAGCACAAAGGTGACCACGACTCAGAATATGTCCGAGATGCCCAGCCTTATTCCAAAGTAACTGGTATCCCGACTGTCGGGACCACTTACTTGGCCACTCATACGTTGCCCGTGGTTCATGAACTAGGACATGACTACAGGAACCCACACCATGAACCACCCGGTACAAAATAATGTGTAAGTGTTACCCACATTCTCTCAGTATAAGAAAGTATCTGCGGTTGCTCACTTGTGTGTGTCTGCTTTTAGGCCCAACGATGTACAATTGAGTGGCAAGTTTAAACGTGTCTGCGAGCCGTGCTCGCATGCCACAGCTGGTCGAGCTGTGGATGAAATGCAGGTTTCTGGGTTAGTCCATACCCGGCTGACAGTAGTTACGTATCAACATGTCGTTTATTCAGTCAACGCAAATCAATCATGAAGAAATCATTCTAGTTTCACCTTATGTTACTTTGATAAAGCTACCATAATCATTACTCAATAACTGAAATTGTCTTTTTTCCAGTTAATTCATTAAGCATTACTGTCCTTCGTTCAGTAACCGAATTCCGTTTATTTTCCTCAAATAGCCATCACACCTAAACTCCCAAGAACAAAATCGTGATAATAATTTCTCCACAGTAAATTCATAGGTACCATACCTTTTACTCGTGATATTGAATACAAAGAATTACAATAGAAAACATTGTCGTAAATGTCTGAAATCTACAGAGACAAACAGGTTTTTTCTAAGAAAGGATGAATAAATATAAAATTTAGTTCAGTGGATTTGCGTTAACTGTGTAAGTTATTTCACTAACCGTCAAACTAATGGAGAGCATCATGAGCAACACAGACCGAAAGTGAATTGATAATTAAGTCTAGTTTCGAATGCGGAAAACTTGTGCCGAGCTGTAAAATAAATAAGTACCCTGCATATTAAAATGACTAAGCTTTGGATATGCTTCAGTAAGTTGCTAAGGGTATGGAGATTCGCAGAAATAGAGTCGAAAATAAGGAAAAGACTGTACTAACAGGAAATATGGAGCAACACGACGTAGTACTGACTTTTGTTTTGTACGGATCGCGAAAAATAATGTTTCAATATGCTATCAGTCAAAGAATATCCACAGGCGAACTGCATGAAATGAGATATGCTGTTAAAACTTATAGAAATACCTACACATTGTTATACAGTTTTCACCTGTTGCCAACGAAGTCAATGCGATTAACAAATATACATTAGCTAAAAAAGCTATTCATTTTACTTCAATGAAAGAATTGAAATTCATACAGTGGCCATGTAACTAGTGAGTATTAAGAAAAGTTATTGAGAGATTAGTGCAGTGGAATGCAATACGCTAATCAGAACTGGTTATTACGATGTCCCATACTGTAACATAATTGATTTTAATGCAATAGCTGTCAGTAACTCGTCGTCACGCAGGGTGACAATTATTGAACTATATGGAAAAAACGTAAATTATCTACAAACTACGGCGTGCACATACTTTATTCAACATGTAAGCGTCACTACAGATATTCGGATTTAGGTTGTAACGACGAATAATAAAACTCTACATGACGTGCTGAAATGTCGGAACATCGATGCTGTCGATGACCTCCTCAGCGGCTGTTTTCATCGCGTAAATGGTTTGGGCTTATTGCTGCACACGTTATCTTTAATACAGCCCCACAAAGAGGTGTCGCATGTGGTCGGATCCGGAGAACATAGTGGTCAATCGAGGCCCTTGCCGGTAGCCTCTGAGTACCCCAGGGTCAGAATACGGTCCCCAAAGTGCTCATACAAGCTTCAAACACTCTCCTGCTTCAGTGGGATCGAGTTCCGTCTTGCATGAACCACATCTTGTCGAAATCAGGGTCCTTTGGATAGTGGGAATGAAATCATCTTCTAAAACCTTCACATACCGTTCGGTAGTTACAGAGCCGTCAAGGAATACAGCACCTATTATTTGTGACTGGACACTACAAATCACACAGTCACCCGTTGAGGAAGAAGAGTCATCTCGATCGCGAAATGAGGGTTCTCGGACCCGCAAATGCGCCAGTTATCCTTATTGACGAACCCGTCCAAACGAAGTGAGTTTCGTCGATAAACCAAACCATATTGATGTCAAAGTCCCATTCATCAATTCACTAGATAGTAGTGCTGGTGAAACACAACCGCTGTTAAATGGACTTGGTGCTTAATATCTGATGGGTATGAATTTTGTGTGGGGAGAGATGCAGGTCTTCAATAACCATTTTTCGCAGTTCCTCCTGATTGATTCCCACCTACTGTGCAGCTCGTCTGATCGATTTCCTGGTGCTGGTTTGAACATAGCGCCTGTCTTCTCGATGTTTTGACGTGGTTTTACCATTTTTGGACGACCGACATTGTGAGAACTGTCTTCAGGAATACTACCCATTCTCTCGAACTTGCGAGTCTAGTTCTTGATTCTTAGTACACTTGGACCGGTTGTTTGCAGCTAGAACTCGGTCGCAAACTTCCACTGAGACGCAGTTGGGCTCTTATTGCTCCCCTCCGGGAAAGTACTGCGAAGGGGGAGATAACCATGAGAAAATGATTGAATAATCAACGAAAGCAGACCGTTTGACGAGTCGGGGCGTGGAATATCACAAGCGTGAACGTGGTAGGCAAACTAGAAAATCTGAAAGGGAAATGCAAGGGCTCAATCTAGATATAGTAGGGGTCAGTGAAGTGAAGTGGAAAGAAGACAAGAATTTCTGGTCAGATGATGAGTATAGGGTAATATCAACAGCAGTAGAAAATGGTTTAAAGGGAGTAGGATTCGTTATGAATATGAAGGTATTGTGTTACTGTGAACAGTTCAGTAATAGAGTTGTTCTTATCAGAATCGACAGCAAACCAACACCTACAACGATAGTTCAGGTATACATGTAGACGTCGCAAGCTGAAAATGAGATAGAGAAAGTGTGAGATAATATTGAAAGGGTAATACAGTATGTAAAGAGATCTCAAATTGTAATAGTCATGGGAGACTGGAATGAAGTTGTAGGGGAAGGAGTACAAGAGAATGTTAGAGGAGAATATAGGCTTCGGGCAAGGAATGAGAGAGGAGAAAGGCTAATTTAGTTCTGTAACAAGTTTCAGCTAATAATAGCGAATACCCTGTTCAAGAATCACAAGAGGAAGAGGTATACTTGGAAAAGGCCGGGAGATACGGGAAGATTTCAATTAGATTACATCATGGTCAGACAGAGATTCCGAAATCAGATACTGGCTTTTAAGGAGTACCCAGGAGCAGATATAGACTGAGATCACAATATAGTAATGATGAAGATTAGGCTGAAGTTTAAGACATTAGTCAGGAAGAATCAAAACGCAAAGAAATGGGATACAGAATACTAAGGAATGACGATATACAGTTGAAGTCTCTAAGGCTGTATATACAGCAGTAAGGAATAGCCCAGTAGGCAGTACAGATGAAGAGGAATGGGCATCTCTAAAATGTCCCATCTCAACCATGGGTAACAGAAGAAATACTTTAGTTGATCGAAGAAAGGTGGAGGTTCCGGGAAACTCAGGAATACAGAAATACAAGTCGCTGAGGAATGAAGTGAATAGGGAGTGCAGGGAAATGGTTGCAGGAAAAATGTGAATACATCGAAAAAGAAGTGTTTGTCGGAAGGACAGATTCAGCGTATGGGAAAATCAAAACAACCTTCGGTGACATTAAAAGCAAGAGAGATAACATTAAGAGTGCAACGGGAATTCCGCTGTTAAATGCAAAGGCGAGATAGGATACGTAGAAAGAATTCATTGAGAGCCTTTATAAGGGGTGAGATTTGTCTCATGTGATAGATGAAGAATAGGAGTCAAATTAGAAGATATGGGGGATCCAGTATTAGAATGAGAATTTAAAAGAGCTTTGGAGGACTCAAGATCAAATAGGGCAGAAGGGATAGACAACTTTCCATGAGAACTCCTAAACTCATAGAAGGAAGTGGCAACAAAACGACTGTTCACGTTGGTGTGTAGAATGTATGAATCTGGCGACTTACCATCTAACTTTCGAAAAAGCATCATCCTCACAATTCCGAAGACGGCAAGAGCTGACAAGTGCGAAGATCATCGCATAATCAGTTTAGCAGCTCATGCGTCCAAGTTGCTTGCAAGAATAATATACGGAAGACTGGAAAAGGGGCTGAGGATGCGCTAGATGACAATCAGTTTGACTTAAATAGAGGTAAACGCAGGAGAGAGGCTATTCTGACATTGCAGTAAATAATTGATGTAGGACTAAAGAAAAATTAAGACACGTTCATAGGATTTGTCGAACTGGAAAAAACGTTCGACAATGTAATATTGTGCAAGATATTGGAAATTCTGAAAAAGTGGTCGTAAATTATAGGGAGAGACGGGTCATATACAATATGTACAACAGCCAAGAGGGAATAATAAGAATGGACGACTAAGAACGAAGTGCTCGTATAAAAAAGGGTGTCGGACAAGCATGTAGCCTTTCGCCCCTGCTGTTCAATCTGTACATCGACGAAGCAATGAATGAAATAGAAGAAAGGTTCAGGAGTGAAAATAAAATTCAAGGTGATATCAATGATACAATTCACTGATAACATTGCTGTCCTCAGTGAAAGTGAAGAAGAATTACATGATCTGCTGAATGGAATGTACAGTCTAATGTGTACAGAGTATAGATTGAGCGTAAATCGAAGAAAGACGAAGGTAATGAGAAGTTGTAGAAATGATAACAGCGAGAAACTTAACATGAGGATTGATGGTTGCGAAGTAGATGAAGTTACGGAATACTGCTACCTAGTCAGTAAAGTAATCAGTGGCGGACGGAACAGGGAGGACATTAACAGCAGATTAGCAATGGCAAGAACGGCATTCATGGACAAGAGAAATCTACTAACATCAAATACCGACCTTCTTTTGAAGAAGAAATTTCTGGGAATGTACGTCTGGAGTGCAGCATTGTATGGTAGTGAAACATGGGCAGTGGGAAAACCGGAACAGAAGAGAATCTAAGCATTTGAGATGTGATCCTACAGACGAATGTTGAAAATTAGGTGAACTGATAAGGTAAGTAATGAGTTGGTTCTGCGCGGAATCTGAGAGGAAATGAGTATGTGAACAGCTCTAATAAGGAGAAGTGACAGGTCGATAAGACGTCTGTTAAGATATGAGGGAATGACTTACATGGTACTAGAGGGAGGTGTAGAGGGCAAAAAGTGTAGAGGTAGACAGACATTTGAATACATCCAGCAAATAATTGAGGGCGTAGGTTGCAAGTGCTACTCTGAGATGAAGAGGTTAGCACAGGAGAGGAATTCGTGGCTGGCAGCATCATACCAGACAAAAAAAAAAGGCTTCACAAGCTCTATACACTCAGCCATGCTGTACAATGACAATAACAAGGCACGTGGGCATGCGCATACTAATTCCTATCATGGCCCGCGGCCAATCGCGCAGTTTCAACGTCCTAACACAAACCGTTGAGAGGTTATGACGATTTAATTTCATATAGTCGAATAATTATCACCTATTATTTATTTTATGCATAACATTATTATTTTAAAATCTATACAATTATTTAGGCTGCAATTACTATAGTTTACGAGAAAGTAAATGTATATATTGCAGTTGACATATGTATTCACTTAAATAAAGAAAAAGAGTAAATGCATACGCACATAACAATGGTGACGGAGAGGTGACGTGTACACAGATGAACGATGGAATATTACCTGAAACAAGAAGAGTGCTTTCAGTTGTAATAATAAGGTAAACATATACATAGAGAAATAGTACGTAATTTTAAAAAGTTTACTGAGAAATAGGTGAAGTGAATGCTGCTATTGTGGTTATTCGAAGATATAGGATATGGCATGGATTTCAAACTCTATCCACAGTTGTCACATGTGGGCTACACTTTCTACAACCCACCTCTGCCTCATTCTCCCACCCCCTCTCTTATTATGTCTCTCTCTCTCTCTCTCTCTCTCTCTCTCTCTCTCTCTCTCTCTCTCTCTCTCCCTCTCTGTATCTATGGATATATATGAACCACAGCCCCACAGATAAACTTTCAGAGGTTGTTCAGGAATACCTGCGGATTCTGGTGAATATGAGGTATACGTTCTCCAGCGGCTGGTTATAGATTTTGTAACTTTCATTTGGTTTCTTGTCCCATTAGTTTTCTATTTGTTGCACTGAAATTATTGCCCAATGATTACCTTGGGTTACAGAAGAAATATTTAAATTAATCGAACAAAGGAGGTAGTACAATAATGATCAGGGGAAGAAACGACTACAGGAATATAAATCAGTTAGGAATGAAATGAACAGGAAGTCCAGGGAAGCAAAGGCGAAGTGGCTGCATGAAAAACATGAAGAAACTGAAAAAGAAATGGTTGTCGGAAAACTGACTCCTCCTGTAGGAGATTCAAAACAACATTCGGTGAAATGAAAAGCAATGGTGGTAACATTAAGAGCGGAATGGGAATTCCACTGTTAAAAAAAGCAAGGGAGAGAGCTGATAGGTGAACTGACTACATGGAAGGCTTCTATGAGGCAGAGGACTCGTCTGATAATGTGATAGAAGAACAAATGGGAGACGACAGAGAGGAGATAGAATGTCCCCAGGACTAATGTCGGCATTTATCTCAGACCATTATGAAGTATATCTGAAAGTTGTGGTGTAGAGAAACAACGTCATAATGATCATTGGAATCGAATTAAGTTGCTTCTCTGTAGCATAACGCTTGACAATGACGTGATATTAAAGCCGAAACCGGCATAAATTTCCAATTTAGCAATTTGAGTGTATTTTCATTAATTAGTTCTTGCATATTCCATTATCTCACTTCATACAGAATACCAACGAAGGAAGCTAAGACCTAAAAAAATTATAACATGCAGTACAGTTAGATGAGTCCGTGGTCCTTCCATATAGTTCTCACACTTCCATTCTTGTAGATGTGTAGACATATACCATCAATGTTGCTGTACGCCAAATAAATCTGCAATTTAATGACACATCAGGTCAGAAGCTGTATAAATTACAATGTTTTTCATTGTAGATAGAATCAGCCAGTAGAAAACAAGCCAAGAAAATGCTCCTATCGAAATACTAGAAAGGCGGTTATGCTCGAGTTTAAAAGACTCTACTGAAAAGTGGGGTACCAGGTAACTCATTCGTCATTCATCAGAACGTTTAAAAATTTTCAAAAAATCTTGGCGTGCAAATATATTCTCGCCCTTTTCTACATGCACCTCACCCCCCTCTCCCACAACTTCTACTCACAGCGTCTCGCTCACACCCGTTAGGCCATTCCTGTAAGTCGGTCGTACCAATCCACCCCCACTTGTCCATTCTCCCACATTAATTCAGATGAAATCGCTCCCTTATCTCTTTGAGTCCCTCTGTGACTGTCTCCTGTCTCATAGCTACAGTCTCCTTCGTTCTGTCCTACTGCTACAGTCACATCTCATTGTCGCTGTCTCCCCACTGCTCACTCTTACCGCTATTATGTCATTCTTAAATTCCCATAGATACTGTATCTTCTCACCGTCTCTTTCTTCCTCGAGGTCACGGTCATAGACTTTCTCCCTAATTATCACTTGCTCTTATCTACCTTCGCTTTTACCTTCTCTTCATTATGTTTCCACTGGCAATGTCACATTTACTCTTTTCCTATTTGTGTTCTGTCGTTGTCAACTATATTGCACAGTGACTGTGTCCCTCTGTTTCTCTCACGCCGCCATTGTCACCTTGCTTTTTCTTTCCACAACCACTCTCTGCTGTGGTTCAGTATTTATTACCCTAAATCGGCCAACGGCCTTGTCAAAGAGGGAGGAGGATCGGACAGAAGTTCAGGACACTCTCTAGGTACGGGAAACTGCCCCTAAAGATAGAAGAACCAGCAGTGATCAACGGCACGAGAATTCACTAAAGACACATAACGTGCAAACGAGGGACATGTGGCTTGTAACTGAGAAAGTGTCATCATGATCTCTCCATTGCAAAAGAATCCGGAATAGTCCTCCATTGGGATATCCGGGAGGAGACTGTCAAGGGGGAAGTGGTCGTGAGAAAAAGATTGAATAACCAACGAAGAGATAATGTTCTACGAATCGGGGCGTAGAATGTCATAAACTTTAACGTGGTAGGAAGCTTAGAACATCTGAAAGGGGAAATACATTGCCTCTTTCTAGATATAGTAGGGGTCAGGGAAGTGAAATGGAAAGAAGGCAAGGATTTCTGGTCAAATGAGTAAAGGGTAATATCAACAGCAACAGAAAATAGTAAACGATAGTAGGATTCCTTATGAATGGGAAGGTAGGGCAGAGAGTGTGTTACTGCGAACAGTTCGGTGATAGGGTTCCTCTTAACATAATCGTCAGGAAACGAACACCGACAACGTTACTTCAGGTATACATGCTGAAGAGATAGAGAAAGGATATAAGGATATTCAACGGATAATGCAGTACATAAAGAGAGATGAAAATCTCATTATCATGGGGGATTGGATTGCAGTTGGGGGAAGGAGTAAAAGAAAAAGTTACACGATAATATGGACTTGGAACAAGAAATGAGAAAGTAGATAATGATTTCTGTAGTAAATTTCAGTTTTCAACAGCGAATACTCTTCTCAAGAGTCACTAGTAGAGACGTTTTACTTGGAAAAGGCAGGGTGATACGACATCATTTCAGTTAGATTACATAATGGTCAGATGGAGATTCCGAAATCGATACTGCATTGTAAGTCGTACCCAGGGACGGATACAGACTCAGCTCGCAATTTAGCAGTGATGGAGACTAGGCTGAAGATTAAGAGATTGGTCAGGAAGAATCAACAGGATAAGAAGTGGAATGCAAAAGTATTAAGCAATGATGAGATACGTTTGAGTTTTCCAAGCCTATAGATACAGCAATAAGAAATAGCTCAGTACGCAGTACAGTTGAAAAGGAATGGACATTCATAAAAAGAGAAATTTCACAACTTCTGAAGAAAATTATACGTACAAAGAAGATAACTGTGAAGAAACGATGGATGACAGAAGAAATACCTCAGTTGATCGGTGAAAGAAGAAGGACAAATATTTTAGGGGAAATTTAGGAATACTGAAATACTAGTTGCTGAGGAATGAAATAAATATGAGGTGTAGGGAAGCTATGATGAGAAAGGTGCACGAAGAATATGAAGAAATCTAAAAATAAATGAATGTCGCAAGGATTGACTCAGCATATAGGAAAGCGAAAACAACATTGAGTGAAATTAAAAGCAAGGGTCTGTAATGCCACTTCCTCGGACGAGAAATGAAAATCAAAATTAGCTCCAAAATTACCAAAGATTTCCCCAAAACAAGTTCAAAATTCCATGAACAATGAAGAAGGAAACAAATTTCCAGTTAACACTATTATTTGGATATTAACCAGTAACTGAATCAGGAATCTAATACTTAGTAATTTATTAACATACGAAAGAAAGATAGGACTCCAGTAAAATCAAACTCAAAATTTAAAATGACAGTAAATTTCAAAATCATTATAATTAAAATTCGCAAAGTAGAACCAACGTTCCCAAACAATACTCCGTGTGAGTATTCTTCGAGATTCGTGAGTAATGGCTAAGCATAATTCAATCCATTGTCACTACGTTACGAGAGTTAGCCGAAGCAGGTCATAGTTTTGAATGCTAGTATATGTAGGCGCAATTAGATTGTTTTTTTGAGAATTGATTATTGCGATCTACTATGACGCAGTGAAACGAAACTCTGAGTTCAAATATTACGTTATTTAGAATTCAGATAGAGGACTTGGATATATTAGACAGAAGAGACTTTTAATTAGATAACCTGAAGTTAACACTGTTTAGATTATAAACGATTTAATTACGACATTCGCAGAAGTAAATATCTCGCACAAGTAGCGAGTTCAGCTCATCAGTGTTCTATTTGTAACGTCTATACCGATACATAAGAAATAATAATCTCATTGCTCTACCGCTGAGTGATAGCCAAGACCGAAGAGCCGACATTAAAAGTGCAACCGGAATTCCTTTGTTGAATTCAAAGGAGAGACCGGATAGATGCAAAGAGTACTCTGAAGGCCTCTATGAAGGGGAAGAATGGTCTGATGTGACAGAAGAAACAGGAGTTGATTTAGAAGAGAGAAGGGATGTAGTAACAGAATTAGAAGTTCAGGTACATTTGGAAGGTTAAAGAACAAGCAAGGCAGAAGTGATAGATAAAATTCCATCAGAATTTCTAAAAACATTGCGGGAAGTGGCAATAAAACAACTATTCGCGCTGGTGTGTACAATGTAAAAGTCTGGCGACCTCCCATTTGACTTTCAGAAAAATATCATCCACACAATTTCAAAGACTGAAAGAGATGGCAAGTGCGTGAATTATCGCACAATCAGTTTTACAGCTCATGCATCCAAGTTGCTGACGAGAATAATATACAGAAGAATGGAAAAGAAAATTGAAAATATGTTAGATGAAAATCAGTTTTGCTATACGAAAGGTAATGGCACCACAGAGAAATTCTGACGATGCCGTTGACAGTGGAAGCTAGACTAAAGGAAAATCAAGAAACATTTATAGCATCTGTCGACCTGGTAAAAAAAACTGAACAATCTAAAATGTAGCAAGATATTTGAAATTCTGAGAAAAATAGGGATAAGCTGTACGGAGAGACGGGTAATATATAAGATGTACAAGAGCCAAAAGGGAATAACAAGAGTGGACGACCAAGAAGGAAGTGCTCAGATTACAAATGTAAGACAGGCATGTTGTCATTCGCCTCTGCTATTCAGGGAGTACTTCCAAGAAGCAATGATGGAAATAGAAGAAGGTTTCATGAGTGGAAATAAAATTCAAGGTGAAAGGATATGATATCAATCACACGATTCGTTCATGGCATTGCTATCCTGAGCGGAAATGAAGAAGAATTATGTGATATGCTGAATGGACTGTACAATATAATGAGTACAGATTATTGATTGAGAGCAAATCGGAGAAAGGCAAAAGAATTGAGAAGTAGCAGAAATGAGAACAGCGAGAAACATAACATCAAGACTGATGGTCACGGAGTAGATGAAGTTAAGGAATTCTGCTACCTAGGCAGAAAAATAACGAGTGAAAGACGGAGTAAGGAGGAAACCAAAAGCAGACTATCAGTCGCAAGAAGAGCATTCCTGGTCCGGAGAAGTCTACCAGTATCAAACATATGCCTTAATTCTATGAAGAAATTTCTGAGAATGTACGTTTGGATCACAGCATCGTGCGGCAGTGAGTCATGGATTGTGCAAAAACCGGAACAGAAGAGAATCGAATCATTGGAGATATGGTAGTACAGACGAATGTTGAAAATTAAGTGGACCGATAAAATAAGGGACGACGATTTTCTGCGCAGAATCGGAGAGGAAAGAAATACGTGTAAAACACAGACAAGGAGAAGACATCACGGAATGAGTTCCATGGTACTAGAGGGAGCTGTACAGAGTAAATACAATAGAGGAAGACAGACACTGGAATAAATCCAGCAAATAATTGAGGGCGTAGGTTGCAAGTGCTACTCTGAGATGAAGACGTTGGCACAGGAGAGGAATTCACGGCGGACCGCATCATACCAGTCACAAGACTGACCAAAAAAAAAATTACTTTCCCTTCTCTCTCCCAGCTCCACTGTCTCGTTCCTCTGTCAGCTGCAATTAGTGGCCGTCACACTGCTTCTAATCTGTACAATGCATCATTACAATGAAGAAAAATCCTGAACTGCAGTAGGACATACAAATACTTAAAAATTCAAATGTAGACAAGGTGCCAGTCATAGAGGTTGGTAAACGGTTCCTTATTACATTGTATGGTGATGTAAGCGGAGAGTCTCTGAGCCACATCGAACACAGAGGCTAAGTCAATTCGCCACTTTGAACAACTGCCAAAATCGTTTCCCTGCCACCAACTGAGGCGGCTGCTTCCTAGCATATTCTCCTAGTGTACCACCAACTAGAATGACGAAATTAAGAATCCGGAGGAATGTGGTTGGACGTAGGTCCAAGGATTGCCTGCTTCCATCCACTATGTTTAAGCCGCTAGCAACCGATGCCATGCTGATACCTATCGAATGCAAATACAGAACTGCGTTTCGTGGCTACTCTTGTAGGTGAGGAAAAACATTCCTCCATGTTTGAAGCTCCGTATCAACTGCGATACCGTTTTCGAGAATATCAGTCACGTCAATTCTTAACACTTACAAGAAGGCGTGTTGGAAGGAGGGGAGGGAAAGTAGGCAAACGTGGACTACTGCAGAAGAAGGTAAGCCATATTTCACATCGTTTGTATTATACTTTCCCACTGTGAAATGCCATGCCCTTAATTTTGTAAAAAACACTTTACTTTGGTTTCAAACCTAATTTGTTGTAATAGGCAGACGTAACAGATATACATTATTTACCTGTTACCTGGTGTGAACTGAAATTAGTCATTTTCTATCTTACTTAGCAGTAACATATCCATGTATATTCTAATTTGGCAGACGAATCGAGTAAAGACGACGGCAGTGGTGCATGAAGCGCAAAGAGATCGATTTTTTTTAAACTGCTTGAAAACTATTATATAAGGAACATAATGTAATAATAATTATTAAATATTAAATATCTGATCTTATACTGTATGATGGTCACAGTAATACAACCTTCTGTTGGGTATACAAATGGTCCATAGCCCAATGGTTATCCCAAACAATTGACCCTACCTTTGTACTGCTAATAGAGGCCGAGGTCTGAGCCCAGAAAAAATTTCGCTTTCCATGCGTTTGGTAACTTAATCGTAGTGCATACTGTAGCATGTGTACGGATGGATAACAGCCATGCAGCTGGTGAAACTACTTCAGTCTGTCATAAGCATATAATTCAGACAATCGCGAAAAGTTCCAGTAGTCGGTTATTTTGTACCGAAAAGGAGGAAGACAAGATTTTCATCAGAAACGGAGAGGAAGGTCAGATTAGGAAAGGATGTGTTTTTCAGGAAAACCAATGCTAAATTTGCTTTATGCGATCCAGACAAGTCACAGAAGGCGTAAACCTGGGTGGTCGAGTGGGAATTTGAACCACGAAAACCAATGCTCCACCGTTCTAGTTATTTCCTCCGAAGAACATAGAATTCCTTTGTGCGTCTAATCAATTCCGGGATAAAAGAGCCCTCGATGTTAATTTGTAAATGAAACACATTGTCAAGATATGTCGACTGTTACGACACGGTGAAATGTTATCGACTCCAGGACGTTAGGGGCAGCAACCGGAGCGCGGCCACTGTCGTCGTCCTCGCGCAGGACGACGCGGTGGTCCGACGTTTAGCGAGCGCCGCTAACGAGGCCTTCCTGTTTGGGCAGACAAAAGGCGCCTGCCGTGCGCGTCCGCTCTGGGCCAATCACAGCCACGTGGCCAGCCCCCGGCGTCCGCTTAGTCCACGTTTTTATCGGATGATTGCGTGGCGCTGGGGTCAGTTTTCTCCACATTCTCCCAGCACCTTGCCTTTGTACTAGTATCGTAAAAGATTGTACAACCATTCCGTTAACACAACATCAACAACCAAACATGTTGTAGGCGTGGAGTAAATAATGGTCTATGATGACTGAAGGCAGCTAATAAACGTCATAAAACTGATGGTAAGATTGTGGTCGGCCTTGTATTACTTAACTTGCCGCTTGCTCAGCGTTGCTACTTACTTTTATCTCGCCCCAATACCAACACTTGATACTATCACCAGTCCAAGTGGCTGAGGGCTTTGCAAACGAAGCTAAAATAATTAATTTCAATTTCTGTCCCAAGGTACCTCCCTCGTGTCCCCAGCTCCACGAAGGGATGCTATGCTAGTCTTCCAAGCTCCAGTCTGTTTCCAAATAGTAACAGACAGAGTTTTATGTAAGTCTGCAGGCTTTCGTGGCCGTTGTCACTGAAGTTAAAATCTTCTGGGTTATTAGGCCGCGTCATGCTTCTTCTAAAACGTTCGACGTTTCGACCCCTCTGCTGGGATCTTCCTCAGGATCGTTTGGTGTCCACTACTGCTAGATCCCATCAGAGGGGTCGAAACGTCGAACATTTTAGAAGAAACATGACGCGGCCTAATAACCACTACTGCTAGAACAATCTAGCAGTAGTGGACACCAAAAGATCCTGAGGAAGATCCCATCAGAGGGGTCGAAACGTCGAACACTTTTGAAGACGCAGCCTAATAACCCAGAAGAATTTAACTTCAGTGACAGACAGTACCACATTTGGTCAAACTGCTGTACGTATTCCACACTATACATATTACATATTTCCCTTCCCCACTCCCATCCCTACGGATAAATTTCAATCAGTGATAGCATCCCTGAATATTGTCCAAACGACGCATATATTCATCGATTTCGACCATTTTCAGCCGTGTTCCTATTTTACCCACCAAACGCCTAACGGTGAAACTGTCACCACTCACTCTAGCAACACCGATCTCTTTAGAGTACACCCTATCATCGGTCCGTTATGATTATTTAGACATTTAATATCTCCCACCCTCACTCCTAGCCGTCAAAGAGGCCTCATACACATTCGTCCCACTATTTTTCCCATATAGCAAGTTATGCTCATACCACGTTCAGCGGTCTAGGAGGAAGGGAGCGGAAATACTGTGACAGTTAAGTTGAACACAGGAACGCCCGAAGCTCCTTCAGCTGAACCCGGTGTGGGATGAATTAAGTTTTCTGAGTTCCGTATCGCGTCATAACGTAGAAAAAAAGAAACTGTACTTCAGAAACCAATGTTTCGGCCTCAGTTACATTGGCTTTCTTCTATTCGAAAGTCGCAGAGCAAGGCTACTGTAACTATGGCCGAAACATTGGTCTCTGGTCAACTGACTCTGGCCAAGGAAGCCTATGCTATTATATCGGTGTGGGATCTCTTGTGAGCTGAATTATAAGAATACGGTCAGGAAAACTAAGCTCCGACATGTTCTCTGCCTTACACCGTCAGTAACTATAACTCTAAAGTTGCCGTTCATCAAAGACGGGTACAGATTTTGTTTTACAATAAAATGTGATGTAAAAAATTACTTGTGCTTTCTACATTGTACCAGCTGTTTGCATCTCACTACGTACTACATAGACATGTATTTCATTTCTTTGATGGAATATTCAAAGTCGGTTTAGCAAATTAAAGAGTTGCTTATTCGCCCCGACAGCTAATGGCATTCTTCCTTTTTGCTGATGGGTGGACTTTACTTAATGAGGCACTAATCGATTCACAGATTCATGCTGGAACAGCAGGAAGTGCTATTGCGTAGCCCCATGGTCGAGACCAAGGTTATAATCTAACATACTTGGCAGGAGGATTGGCACCAGTCTACCCCTCACATAGCGAACATCAAAGGTCTATGTTTACTCGGTTTAATTATTTAGCCTTTAGCAGTTTTCTGTGGTAAAGCATTTCAGACGATTCGGTTTAATGTGTATTACGTGTTAGCCAGACTCACAGGACAAAAGGGCTTCACTTAAGCCGTCACGATATAGTGAGACATTCCTAAACACCACATAAAATGGACACAAGCAGTTTCACCAAAGAGCCAGCTTTACTGTGAAATTGCAGTCCTCTTTAAAAATTGATCGACACCCGTGGGATGTCGCCGAACCCCGTGCACCGACGGCACTTGGAAAAGAATGGGCTTTCTGTTAGGCTACAGCCTCCATGACAGATCGAGAATCCTAAGAGGCAGTTGAAGGAACTGTCGGCGACTTTCATAAGATAATCTGGCATTTAAGCTCCAAGGGAACGAGCAACCAACTGTGCTAAGCACATCAACAGGGGTCTGCGTGAGAATGACGTGGGAATTTCCATGCTACTCGCTACCTGCCGCAGAGCTAGTTTTCAAAGTAAGGTCGGGAAGTTTGACTGAGTGGAGCTGGTACCCAGAGTGGATTGTTCATTTGGTGAGATTGCAAACGGAACTCTCCAAAGACGTTACAGCAGGAATTCAGAGCGCTGAAGAAGAGAGCTAGAGAAAATGATAAGAACTACCGAGCAAAAGTAGTATCAAGAGTAATTAGTGGTAGTAAGTTGGAGCTCGCAGTGAGATGGATCAAGCAGTGAACTGATAGCCCAGAACTTTCGGAAATCTTTCGGAGTTAAGGCTTTGGGATACTCTTCTGGAGATTATTAGCAGTTCATCCTGAAGTCATTTGAGAGTCACACAGAAGGCCATCTCAGAAGATACGGAGGTTTCATGATAAGTAATTTGCATGGCATGTTGGGCAATGCGTTCTCTCTCTGCCCTCTTGACGGATATCAGCCTAATCTCGAATTAGTTTCATACTTTAGTACAGATTCCTGCATTCAGTTTCTGCATTCCTGTTATCGCTTTGTGAGATCGTCATGTTCCAATAACAGAGTGAGCAGGTGCAATGGTTAGCATTGTGAACTCACATTTGGCTAGACTGCGATTTAAAACCGTGTCTGGCCATCCCGATGTAGGTTTTCCGCGATTTCCCCAAATCGCTGCCGGGATGGTCCGCTTTGAAAGTTTACGACCGGTTTTCTTCACCAGCTCTGAAACAATCTGAGCCTGTGTTCTCCCACTGAGTACTTCAATGTCGACCGATCTTTAAACCTTAGTGTTTGTTTCTTACTTATGTCCCATATTGTGTTAGTCGGTCGTTCTTCCAGCACAGTGAGTCTACTATGAAACAACCGTGTTACCCTTCTTTTGACCTTAGCTTCCAAATATAACAATAACATCGCTTCTGTGATCTAATCACCGCTGTCAGTTGGCACTGTGCACGCTGTAATGTTGTACAGCCGCTGGGTTGCGTTTTCTGGTTGGAGAGGGATTTTGCCAGGAACGTGCAGGGAAAAAAAGATTAAGCCGTTCTGAAGACTGACTCGTGGCTGGGCAACGTGGAGATGTGGTCTGCCATATTCCAGCCAGTTGCGCGGGATCGACATGTGGTATCAGCATCTCTCAGCCGCCCGAGCAAGTATGTTGAACTGACTCCGATCTGTGATGACATAAAGTAGTTTACCCTTCCCTACATGTCTAGTTAATGAGTTTTTTTGTGCTCAGTCACATCGACGATGAGTTTATTTTGTATTGATGGTTTGTGATCGATAAATGAAAATGTGTACGTGCTTTATCATTAATTTGCATTGTATTGCATTTTTGGTGTCTAACATGGGGCCATGTGATTTCCAGTCTATAATATACGCAGTTTCGCTACAAAAACTAGGCAGAGTGTCTATAAGCTACTTATACAAAAGTAGCCTTTAATTGTGAAAAAGGTAAAAAACATACAGAAATGTCTGATGCACCACTTAATACGCTATATATTCTTATAAGGAAGTGTTGATCTATGGTGGCATGTGCTTGAGGTATCCGTTGTCGCAGCTAGTTGACATTTCACTAAAGCGTAGGAAAAAACACTCATCCTGTAACGTAAACCCATACACTGGCGTTAAACCGCGTGACTTGTTCAATTGCTGCACCAGGGACTGCTGGTTGACCCTGGCCCGGTTCCTAAGTGTTACACAGCCAGGTTCGGTGAAACGACTGCTCCAGTCAATAAGAATCTTTCCTTGAGGTGGTAGCCTGTGATACTTGGTGCTGAATTATCTCTGAACTGTAGTAGCGGATTTGCATCCATGAAACCATAAACAACACTTCGAACGCTGTGCACCGTTATACTACTCCGTGATGACTGTTGCAATAAATTTGGCGCACCCAGCCTAGCGGGCGCGTCATGAATTAACACTGATCGCCGGGAATAAATCTTGAAGGTACACTGCATTCAATGCTGCAGCAAACATTTCTGCAAATCATTTACCCTTTTCACAAAGGTTACTTTTGTATAACTAGCTAACCAACAACCTGCATTCCAGAAAAATAGTTTCAGAGAGATCTTTATAACCCTAAATTTACTTTCAATAAGAAGAAATTACTTTTCTTCAGTTTTTGTTACTTCCTCGTCGCTTTGCCGGCCGGTGTGGCCGAGCGGTTCTGGGCGCTCCAGTCTGGAACCGCGCGACCGCTACGGTCGCAGGTTCGAATCCTGCCTCGGGCATGGATGTGTGTGATGTCTTTAGGTTAGTTAGGTTTAAGTAGTTCTAAGTTCTAGGGGACTTATGACCACAGCAGTTGGGTCCCATAGTGCTCAGAGCCATTTGAACCATTTGAACCTCGTCGCTTTGGTTCAAATGGCTCTGAGCGCTATGGGACTCAACATCTGAGGTCATCAGTCCCCTAGAACTTAGAACCACTTAAACCTAACTAACCTATGTACAGCACACACATCCATGCCCGAGACAGGATTCGAACCTGCGACCGTATCGGTCGCACGGTTCCAGACTGAAGCGCCTAGAACCGCTCGGCCTACCCGGCCGGCCCCTCGTCGCTTTGAGTGCTACACTCCATCACCATTGATTTATAACGTATTTTCAAGGTCCTGTGCATTCGGTACACTTGATTTTTCAATACTTAGCCGTTATTATTACTCCTCCCTAATCTTCTGTTTATTTCCGAAATATCTCCTTGGTTGTCTTACTTCTTGATCTACGTATAGATTCAGTGACATAGGAATAGGCTGCCATTCTGCGTCACTCCATTGCCAACTACTGCTTCTTCTTCATGTATTTATGTGCAGCTTGGTGTCTGCACAAGCTGCAAATAGTCTCTCGCTCCGTGCATTTATTCTTGACAACTTCCCACGATTAGTTACGCATTTTCAAGTATTTGACCCTGATGCACAAATTGTTTTCCGTCGGCTAATGGGCAACTGCGTACAATGCGAGCAGGAACTTGAGTCCACCATATTTCGCGATGGAAGCTGGAATAATTTATATCCCTCTCGTCATGAAGCGAAGACGGAAACAGTAATAAAATGTGACCCTACTCGCTATTCATTAATTTATAGGTATTTCAAGCGATCACTACGTGGTGAAATTTTTAAAATTGTGACTTTTCACACTTCTATTCAATTTTCTGCTGCAACTGTTAGAGTACTGCAATTAACAGTCCATGGTGATAAAAATAAGTTACACGTAATAATTTTATCATACACAGTAAAACAGTTTAACTACCGCAAACTCTTATTAAAATAACTTTGAAATAATTTCACTGAATACGAGTTCTTGGCTTCAGCTGAGTGACATGTGTCACCAATAGGTAGTCCATCTATATCTAACACAGCTAAAGCCAATTTATTTGCATTCAGCTATTTAGTTCGAAGTAATTTCGATCGGCTATCTATCGTCAACATGCCTGTTCATCCAAACACGCAAAGAAAAATTATTAAAACTGTTCGCCTTCCCCTTACATTCTATCCGTCCTTTTTATTTCCCTCTTCCGCGTTTGCCAAGTGAAGTAGCCCTCACTATTTTTTCAGACTGTGCGGACGATTTGAGGACAAGGACTATAACCCTTGCCCCTACGGAGAGGTGGTTCGCTAGTGTTTGTACTGTATCTACCGAAACTGTACACAGCTAGCACCAAGTTTCCGTGCGTGCGAGTAATGTGGGCTTAATGGCTTCAGTGTCACTGGCTCGGCGGGGCTTTGAGCGAGGTATCCATTAGCCTCAACACCGTGTCACTAGCGGCTTCAGGGAGACACAGTGTGAGCACCTTACGAGCTTCTGCTCGTCTTCGATGAACCGCCGACTTTGCCGAAATGGTGCGCCCGGTCTCGACGGTGAAAATGGCAGCATTCATGAGGTAGAGAACCCGTACCGTTGCAGGAACACTGATCTCATTGGCTGCAGCATATAGGACTACATAGAAACAACAAATAATCCGTCACATTATAGATCAAAGTTCTAAAAGTTCTGTTGCGTATACACTGAACCGCCAAAGAAACTGGTATCGCCAAGCGTATTAAAATAC
The DNA here is from genome assembly GCF_023864275.1 of Schistocerca cancellata. Lineage (NCBI taxonomy): Eukaryota > Metazoa > Arthropoda > Insecta > Orthoptera > Acrididae > Schistocerca > Schistocerca cancellata. The sequence continues at coordinate 192,300,075 of NC_064628.1, read as the reverse complement.
TGAGATATGTAAATCGGCAGAATACGGTGCTGCGATCGGCAACACTTATACAGGGTGAGTCACCTAACGTTAGAGCTGGATATGTTTCGTAAGCCACATCAAATACTGACGAACCAATTCCACAGACCGAAAGTGAGGAGAGGGGCTAGTGTAATTGTTTAATACAAACCATACAAAAATGCACGGAAGTATGATTTTTAACACAACCCGTTTCATGTGTCGCTGCACCAGCAATTACATGGTGATGACTTTAATAATCGAGTGCAATTCTGTCAATGGGCATTAACAGAGAATGCGTTTTTTTAAATGGAACCACGTTAGTTTTCTTAGCACATCTGAACATATAAACAAATACGTAATCAATGCCGTTAGTTGCATTGTAAAATGTTAATTACATCCGGAGATATTGTAACCTAAATTTGACGCTTGAAATCTCCGACGTTCAGTTGCGTGTTGTAACAAACACGGGCCACGGTCGGCGAGCAGCATCTGCAGGGACATGTTTACGATGACGACCGTGTTTACGAGTGTGGTTGTAGTGAACTGTTGTGGTTTGGTCTAGCTGTAGCAGTGTCCACATGTAGCGCTTGCTGCTATTGTTATTCTGCATTCGTCTCCACACGCAGACCAACTGTAGTACACCGTGTTATCAGACGTCTGTGATAGTGTAGTGTTGTAGGAACTGTGACCATAGTGTATTTGAACTCTGAAAAGGCGGAGATGATACTCATCTATGGCGAGTGTCGACGAAATGCAGCTGAAGCCGGCAGGGTGTATGCAGAACGGTACCCGGACAGAGAGCATCCAACGTGCCGCACATTGCAAAACATCTACCGCCAACTGTATGCAACAGGTATGGTCGTAGCACGCAAACGGGTCCGTAACAGGCCCGTCACAGGAGAAGCGGGTGCAGTTGGTGTGTTAGCTGCTGTTGCCATGAACCCACACATGAGTACACGGGACATTGCGAGAGCCGGTGGACTGAGTCAAAGTAGTGTCATGCGCATACTGCATCGTCACCGCTTTCACCCGTTTCATGTGTCGCTACACCAGCAATTACATGGTGATGACTTCAACAATCGAGTGCAATTCTGTCAATTGGCATTAAAAGAGAATGCGTTGCAATTTTACCTGTTTACCGATGAAGCGGGTTTCAGAAACCACGGGGCAGTGAATCTACGGAACATGCATTACTGGTCCGTGGACAATCCTCGCTGGCTCAGACAGGTAGCGCGACAGCGATCGTCGACTGTAAATGTATGGTGCGGAATCACTGGCGACCACCTCATTGGTCCTCACTTCATTGCAGGGGCCCAAACAGCTGCAACATACATCGCGTTTCTACAGAATGATCTGCCAACGTTGCTCGAAAATGTCCCACTGAAAACGCGTCGACGTATGTGGTATCAGCATGATGGTGCACCTGCAAATTCCTCAATTAATACTAGGCTGACCCTTGACAGGATGTTCGACGGGCGTTTCATAGGACGAGGAGAACGCATAAATTGACCAGCCCGTTCTCCTGATCTTACACCTCTGGACTTCTTTCTGTGGGGTACGTTAAAGGAGAATGTGTACCGTGATGTGCCTACGACCCCAGAGGAAATGAAACAACGTATTGTGGCAGCCTGCGGCGACATTACACCAGATGTACTGCTGCGTGTACGACATTCATTACGCCAGAGATTGCAGTTGTTTGCAGGAAATGATGGTCACCACATTGAACATTTATTGGCCTGTCATGTCGGGACACACTCTATTCCACTCCGTAATTGAAAACGGAAAGCACGTGTGTACGTGTACCTCACCCCTCATGGTAATGTACTACATGTGCGTCAGTGAAAAAGACCAATAAAAAGGTGTTAGCATGTGGACGTAATGTGATGTTCCAGTTTCTTCTGTACCTAAGGTCCATCACCGTTCCCTTTGGATCCCTACGTAATTTGGTGCTCTCCGATACACACGATCGAACAGCGGAGGAGTGGTAATCAAGCGTCAACTTTAGGTTACAATATCTCCGGATGTAATTAACATTAAACAATGCAACAAACGGCACTGATTACGTATTTGTTTATATGTTCAGATGTGCTAACAAAACTAAAGGGTTCCATTAAAAAAACGTAGGTTTATGTTAAAAAAACATACTTCCGCGCATTTTTTTATGGTTTGTATTAACCTATTACACTAGCCCCTCTCTTCACGTTCGGTCTGTGGATTGATTTGTCAGTATTTGATGTGGTTTACGTAATATATCCAGCGGTAATTTTAGGTGACTCACCCTGCATAAGACAACAAGCGCCTGACACAGTTGTTACATCGGTTACTTCTGCTACAATGGTACGTTTACAAGATTTAAGTGAGTTTGAACGTGATGTTACAGTCGGCGCACGAGCGATGGGACGCAGGATCTTCGAGGCAGCGACGAAAAGAGGATTTTCCCGTACGACCTTTTCACGAGTGTACCGTTAATATCACGAATCAGGTAAAACATCATATCTCCAACATCACTACGGCTGGAAAAAGATCCTGAAAGAACGCGACGAACGACGACTGAAGAGAATCGTTCAACATGACAGAAGTGAAACTCTTGCGCAGATCGCTGCAGTTTTCAATGCTGGGCCATCAGCAAGTGCCAGCGTGCGAACCATTCAAAGAAACATCATCGATACGGGCTTTCGGAGCCGAAGGTCCACTCGTGCACCCTTGATGACTGCAACACAAAGCTTTATGCCTCGCCTGAGCCCGACAACACCTACATTGGACTGCTGATGACTGGAAACATACTGCCTGCTCTAACGAGTCTCGTTCCAAATTGTATCGAGCGGACGGAAGTGTACAAGTATGGAGACAACATAATGAATCCATGCACCCTACATGTCAGCAGCGGACTGTTCAATCTGGTGGAGGCTCTGTAATGGTGTGAGGCGTGTGCAGTTGGAGTGATATGGGACCCCTGAGACGTCTAGATGAGACTCAGGTAGGCGACACGTACGTAAGCATCCTGCCTGATAATCTGCATCCATAAATGTCCATTGTGCATTCCGATGGACTTGGGCAATTCCAGCAGGATAATGCGACGCCCCACACGCCCATAATTGCTACAGAGTGGCTCTAGGATCACTCTTCGCGGTTTAAACACTTCCACTGGCTACCAGACTTCCCAGACACAAACATTATCGAGCATACCTGTGATGCCTAGCAAACAGCTGCGCCCCCTGTACCCCCACCCCCCGCACACTCTTAAGGATTTATGGACAATCCTGTAGGATGGTAACAGTTCCCTCCAAAACTACTTCAGACATTAGTCGATTCCATGCCACGTCTTGTTGCGGCACTTCTGCGTACTTGCGGGACCCTGCACGATATTTAGCAAGTTCTTTGGCTCTTCAGAGTATGATACAATTTACCCTTCCTTCTTTCCAACCAGATTTTTGTAATTTCCCAGTGTTCTTTGCTGGTGCAGTCTCCTTAAGTTTCCTTTCCGCAGGATCTATGTTGTACGCCTATAAAGACTTTTTATATCTGCCGCTGTCATTATTGTTGTAATTGCCATTATTCTTGTCACTGTTATTGTTATTATCACTATTATTATTATTATTATTATTATTATTATTACTATCATTGTTATCAATATTGTGGCACCAGGTACATTAGTACGTCTACTGACAATATTAACTTTATTAATTCATAATGTCTACTATTTACTCTCATTGGCACTTCAGGTGCTCAAATTATTTTAATAGTGTTTGTTATATTAAAATTTCTGTTTCTTAGGTAATTATAATGTAAAAATAGGTAACGTACGAGTGAAGTCCTGGACCTATGTAACAGAAAGCCTGATGGCCCTAATCAGATCAGGTATAATAGCTAAAGAAATAAAATGAAATATGAATTCCTTTATAGAAGACATATTCGTACTGAGAGACTCAGCAACTGTATTGATATTTAAGATAATTCTCTTTTATTATTCCTCGCAGTTGCACATTTTCGATTAGTTAGGATCACCTTCAGGTCTAAGTAGTTGAGTCAGCAACCCCTCTTGTCTCCTCAGAACCAGTTAACAGAGAACACAGTACTCTGCGTCAGCAACGCGTCATGTCTAATTAGCATCACATGATATGTACTTCTTATTAAGCAAGACGGGTTGATGATGCATCTACTTTGGTCTAAAAATGGTCCTGAGTGATTTAAACACGTAATTAAATTAAAATCTATGCAACTGAGACGGATCAGTAAATGAGAATTATCTTAGACATTCGAATACATTTCTCAACCACGTAATGCGAGGACGTGCTGAAAAATAATGTCTTCTATCATCTTATGAGAGAACAGCTAAAGATTTTAAATAAAAATTCTACCTTAACATTCTACATCTTTATTCTACATGTCTACATACTCATTTGTCAACACCAACGAGATACCAGTTTGTTAGTACTGTCACTATGAAATGTTTGACTTTCTTGACGACGCCACAGCCCCACCTCTGCTAGCAACACTTTCTCACTATCAAATTCGACTTCTCGAAAGTGTCCTTTAAGGTTCTAAAACATGGAAAGTCGGGACTGATGGCTGACGACAGTGAACCTAAGGCGTCGGATTGTTGCACATGTCGCAACGCTGGTGTGTGGTATGGCATTGCCATGCTGAAGGAGGCGGTGCTCCATATGTGGACGGACTTCTCGAATTGGAAACTATATTACAGCATGGTGTTTCCCACGCACCGACGTAGTTACGTTACACATGGCCATGTTACATACTGCAATTCGGAGCCGTCTATCGGCAGAAGGTGCCCATACATACCCATGAAGAATGAATATGAAGAATGCTAATTACGTTTGCTTCACTTAAAAAGATTTAAGAGTTTTCACATAAATAACTCGGAGGCCTTACTTTTCAGCGCGCCCTGGTACATTAGTTTACTAATAAGACTTTTCTTCAGATGATGTGTGTTCCTCTTTCGGTTTCAGCTTCTAACAGATTGAAACTGCAACGCATACCGTAATGGGAAATGGGAACAATATCTTTCGCCGATGTTGTTCTTACCAGGTGAGCGGTTCACAGATTAATTAGTTTCATTTCTGCCTGGAAATTATGGACATTTGTGGTAAGGTCTTACGAGCCCAAACTGCTGAGGTTATCCGCCCCTAAGCCTACACACAACTTAAACTAACTTCATCTGACTTACGCTATGGACAACACACACACCCATGCCCGAACGAGAACTCGAACCTCCGACAGGGGAGCTGCACGGATCGTGACAAGGCGCCTTAGACGGCGCGGCTACCCCGCCCGGCTCATTCCTGCCTGAAACCTTCCACCAACGCTCTAGTTTTTAAAGATTATTCTATCTTCAGCATACCTGTATGAACTAGCATTATCGGTCGGAGACTTTTATTCACGTTATCATCGTCAGTAGCAGCTGTGATTCTCGTTGTGACTACAATAAAAACAGACTGCATGGTAGTGTTGTTTAGCTATAAGATAAAACATAAAATAATCACTCCGATTGTACCTTTAAGACCTAAAGAGGAGCAGCGTTTGGGTAACAGAAAATTCTTCGTTGATTCTATGCTGAAGGCCATTAGCCAAATTTTGAACCAGATTTTGACTAATTATTATGTGTTTTTACTGTTAAATATGTATCAGTCAATGTTCACATTATTGTGTTGTCTTTCTAGTAATTAAAAACTACCCATCAACATCACTTGATTCATGGTTGCGTGAAACGTGATAGAATCAAAAATTTCATTGTGAACTTACTAATAGGAGTGAAACATTATTTATGGGCTGTTGATAATGACTGGACAAGCGAAAAATGACTGAAATAGTTGTAAGGGAAAGTAACGTACTTACTGATGCTCCCATCCAATAACTTGACAAACTATGAGTATTACTTGTACTAGATTCTAAGTGACATTTGTCGTAAGTAATGTTATATCTAAGTGTGAGTTAGGTAGATCTTTGTAAGATAGAATAAGAAGCACTTTGGTTACATATTTAGCTGGCTACTTTGGACAAAAATTGAAAGTGAAATAAAGAATCTACAAAATACAGGGCTATTACAAATAATTGAAGCGATTTCATAAATTCACTGTAGCTCCATTCATTGACATATGGTCACGACACACTACAGATACGTAGAAACACTCATAAAGTTTTGTTCGGCTGAAGCCGCACTTCAGGTTTCTGGCGCCAGAGCGCTCGAGAGCGCAGTGAGACAAAATGGCGACAGGAGCCGAGGAAGTGTATGTCGTGCTTGAAATGCACTCACATCAGTCAGTCATAACAGTGCAACGACACTTCAGGACGAAGTTCAACAAAGATCCACCAACTGCTAACTCCATTCGGCGATGGTATGCGCAGTTTAAAGCTTCTGGATGCCTCTGTAAGGGGAAATCAACGGGTCGGCCTGCAGTGAGCGAAGAAACGGTTGAACGCGTGCGGGCAAGTTTCACGCGTAGCACGTGGAAGTCGACGAATAAAGCAAGCAGGGAGCTAAACGTACCACAGCCGACGGTTTGGAAAATCTTACGGAAAAGGCTAAAGCAGAAGCCTTACCGTTTCGAACTCATTGATGGGGACATGCTGCGCCGAGTGTGGGAGGAACTTGATTATCGGCTCGATGTCTGCCGAATCAGTAAAGAGGCACATTTCGAACATTTGTGAATGCCTAAAAAAACTTTTTGAGTTTTTGTATGTGTGTGCAAAGCATTGTGAAAATATCTCAAATAATAAAGTTATTGTAGAGCTGTGAAATCGCTTCAATCATTTGTAATAACCCTGTATATAAAAACGTGGAGTTATTATGAGGGAGAGTAAAGGTACAGGTCTGAGCATACTTTCATCTCACAGAACAAGTAGGGAAGTGAAATATCAAAAGAGGAATAAGGAGCACGAGCAAAATATCCAAAAATTGTTCTTCTCTCCCAGAGTGGGCTAGTTGTACAGAAAGTGTTGAAAGAAAGTGGTCTTCCACTCAGTACTGAATGTGAGTTAAGGATAAACAAAACAAGCCGACAATGATTAAAATTAAAAGAAAATGGAACAGTTAGATTCACGAACTTTTTCGGTTCAGTGCTAAAAGTACTGAACGAATTCTTCTACGTAGGAATCAAGGTAGAACAGGAGCGTCGAAACAAGAGTGCTGCAAACAAAACCTCGGTAGTAAAAAATACTGACGCGAAGTTGCACACACGTTTACGTAGTTGGTTCGTGGTCTTAATGTTAGGCTGGGTTCATGGTGAGAACCAACCAGAAGAAATGGTACAGCAAGTGCCAGATACATTTCATTAAATAAACAGTATATTTAATGTATGAAACATTTCCATGACTATCTAATGTCTAAAACAGTTAAAAATGGCAGCAGGAAAGTGCATCACGAACGAATTATCCGAATGAGACGGAAATCCATGTACAGACGAGCAATGATTACAGTTTCAGAAAAGGGCTTCAAAGAATTGGAAACAATAACCTACAAGTTGCAAAATACAAGTTTTTTACGTATTCACCATGGCGTCGATAGTTTTAAAACTGTCTTATTCAGAATGTGTTGTACCCATCGACAAATATTACGACACCGTTTGTGAAGCAGAGATAGTATACTTACAATAAGCAAGGCTGCAGGTATCGTTTACAAATAATTTTAGCGGAGCATAATCACCTAGTATCACGTATGATCTATATTCGATGTTGGAGTCGTTGTCTCTGCCGTGTACATGTGCGTGTCATCCACCCGACCGCCATTCAATATACATCAATTAAAATTAGTATCTCTCTGCAGGGCCGGCCTTAGCCATCCAGGTGCCCCGGGCGAGTCGTCCAGTTGGCGCCCTTTATTGTATAAATAGAGAACCTGGCCGTGCTTTGCAACACGGTATTTGACTGTTTTCTAGACATCGTGTTAAGTGGTTAATGGCGTCATCTTATGATCATAACATGGTTTTTTCCATCGTAAATTTGAGTATTTTATTTTTTTTTTAATTGAAATGAAATCCAAATAATCTGAAAGCCCGCTAAGACGCTCCATGTGAGTCTTGTGTAGCCTGTGACGTCAGTCCAGCATGCTGCTGTCGCTGCCGTAACAGTCAGTATAGCAGTGATATAGCAAGAACTTTTTCTTTTTCAGCTTTTCTTTTCCGATTTTCTGAACCAGAAAGCTTTTTTTTAATCATTTCCTTCTCTTCTGGTATGATTTAATAATTTTACAAATTATTGCTTGGACACTGCTCTATTTCGCGACCATAATATTCGATCTATAACAAATAAAGAAATTCACCTATCAGTAGACGTAACTAGAAAAAAACCTGAACTGAAAGATAAAAATGTTTTTCGCACTTACCAGAAAATTAAAATGTTGACACAGACATGACACTCGTTTCACTCACAATTATTCAGCCACGAAAACATGACCGCTGCCTCCGACTCTTACTGACAATTACTGACATGCGGGTGCAAATCGTAGCGCTGCTAACATATGCAGTCTAACAAACATTGTGTGGCGCTCTATTATTTCAGTACGTTAGGGGAGAATTCTCTATGAATGAAGTGCACGCATTGCATGATCTATTAATTAATGTACATGAGTCATTAAGTCACAAATATTCGATATAAATACATTCGTATTAATTAAATCATAATGTAATGTATATTTCACAGTCTGTATTTTCTTTTATTTGGAGCGACCGGTAGTTTCTGTTGTGAACGAGAGATGGTGCGGGTGCATGGGCTCTTCCTTGTTGCAGTTCTTGAAACAAATAAGAGAGGCGCTTTGGTAGAGCCCGTGCTAGCCCGCGTCAAACATGGATGGTTTCAGACAATACGAAGATTGCATTCTGCTACCCCGAATTCATCGCGCATTCGTGAGATTAGTGACGTATGTTGAATGAGACTGAATAATATTTTAGTTTCGCGAAATGGGTGATTGTAAATTGTATTTTTTTTTTACATGCGTTTAGTACGTGGCGCCCCTTGGGCCCCGGCGCCCTGGGGACCGCCCGGGTCGCCCCACCCTAAAGCCGGCGCTGTCTCTCTGCTATAGAAGTTTGTCTTACAACTTTTTAAAATACCACATATCTGACAATGGATCAAACAACGTGTAGTGTGCCTTTTGAAAGATTTGTACACATAAGATATTTAAGAATAAAAGAAGTATCGGATCCTAAAGAGCGTAAGTACGCCACGTACAGAGTTTGTGACTTGTGCCGACTGGACGAGTAGACTTAAAGGGCATCTGGCAGGTGGCGCTCCTACATGTCCTGTATGCTCGTAGCTGCAATGAGCAGCGTGTGTGATTTCCAAAATAAACGTTCATTACAAAAATGACATATTGACTAAAACTTGGAAAAGAGGGAGAGGGGAGGGGGTAAAAAAAGAGTGCCACTACGGTCATTTGGTCTTTAAAGATTCCGCAGACTCAGGTAAACATAGCAAATGCTTAAAATATGCACTAAAGCGCACGAGAAGCGCTGTTGTGTGAATACGAAACTGTTACAACCGTGAGTGTCAAAGGAAAAGTACTTCAAGAAAGTATTACCAATATATAACAGATCCAGTAGTTGGCTTCCGACTTGAAGGAGTACTGTAGAAGCACACACTGTGACGGAGAAACAACAAATATTAAAGGAGAAATACGAATAGGGGGAACAGAAATGGGGGAAAACGGCTTAATCATCACTTCCGAAGCATCATTCTAAGCGAATTGACTGCTAAGACATGCTATATGAACAAATATACTAGAAATGGGGTTTTATAAAATACCTCGTCATGTACTAAACAAACGAAACCTCGCTGAGCAGTGTATATGTACGTAGAAATTACGATGTTTTAACCAGAATAAAACGTACTAAAAATAGAAATGGGAGAGGGTGAGCAATGGCTACAAGGTGGTTCATTACTAAAATGTTGAAAGGCAACTTAACTGTGGATGACGAAGTGTACTTTGTAAAATAACTTTGCATGATGTTGCATTTTGATGAAAATAACACTGGTTGGAGGCCTCTACTAGGCGGTAACCTTGGCTACTCTACCAGAAGTAGAGGTTTAAAGTCTTCCAGAATATGCCTATTGGTAAGTTGAAGTAGGTAATTTAAAATATAGTCATCGGTTTTCTCTAAGTGTTTGAACTTCGAGCTCTTCCCAAAAATTGAATGTACGCCCTTTTATTTCTTTGTGTAAGATTACGATATCTTTTAAATCGTTCGGAGTATGATCAGCAATAAATAAATCTCATACAAAGTTGGAATTGTGTACATTACTACATTTATGTCGCAAAAAATGTTTTTTACATCTCATCTTGATTATTCTACCAGTCTGTCGAGTACAGTAACTGCGACAATTGCTGTAGACCATTTTGTAAATGTCTGAATTTCAGAACGGATACTCAGCATTTGTTGTAGTAGGTACAAGATATTTATTTAGGTTGTTAGCAGAAGAAAAAGCTAGGATGGATTTATATTTATTGACCAGGAGATGTTTAATCCTATATGACCCATTACCTAAAAGCGGGATGAAAATGAATTTATTGTTGTCCTCTCTACTGTATGCGGATCTGTTACTTTGTAGAGTTGATGATTTTTTTATAGTCTGTTTACTAAGGACACGACCCACTCCATCTTGTTTATATCCACTGTCAGTAGCGATGCATTTTATTACATTAATATCTGTTTGTATATTACTACGAGGAAGAAGCGTTGTTACGGCACGGTTGAAAGTGGAATTAAAAACTGCTAATTGGTGTGCTTATGGATGAGAAGAATCGTCTGGTAAATGTTATCCGTATAAGCTGGGTTACAGAAAACGTTAAGTCTATAAATATTTCCTTTCTGCATTTCAGAAAAATCGGATAGTTTATTCAAGAGAAAGAACTTCCCAAATTGAGCAAATCAATAACGTGTGGTTCCACCTGTGGCCCTTGTGCATGCAGTTATTCGGTTTGGCACTGACTGATGGTTATTGAAAGTCGTCCTGGGGAATATCGTGCCAAATTGTATCCAAGAGGAGAGTTAGATCGTCAAAATTACGAGCTGGTAGGAGGGCTATGTACATATTGGTCAAAACGTTCTCAGTTGAGGAGAGATCCGGTGACTTCGCTGGTCAAGGCGGAGTTCGTTTTCGGCCTGGATTCTCAGTGACTGGAGTGAATTATCTTCAGTGACGTGTCCCGGAATTCGTTAATTTTCGTTTACACGATAAATCAGTCTAACCTAAAGACCATAAATTCAACTACATGCCTAGGAATTACAATTATGAACAAATTAAATTGGAAAGAACACATATATAATGTTGTGGGAAAGGCTAACCAAAGACTGCGTTTTACTGGTAGGACACTTAGAAAATGTAACAGATCTATTAAGGAGACTGGCTACACTACGCTCGTCCGTCCTCTTTGGGAATAGTGCTGTGAGGTGTGGAATCCTTACCAGATAGGGCCGACAAAGTACATTGGTAAAGTTCAAAGAAGGGCAGCACGTTTGGTATTGTCGCGAAATATGGGAGAGAGTGTCACTGAAATGATACAGGATTTCGGCTGGAAATTTATAAGAAAGGCGTTTTTCTTTGCGACGGAATATTCTGTTCAAAATGTGTCTGAAATCTTACGGAACTTAACTGCTAAGGTCACCAGTCCCTAAGCTTACATGCTACTTAACCTAAATTATACTAAGGACGAACACACACACCCATGCCCTGGGGAGGACTCGAACTTCGGCCGGGACCAGCCGCACAGTCGATGACTGCAGCGCTACAGACCGCTCGGCTAATCCCGCGCGGCCGGAATATTCTCACGAGATTCCTGTCACCAACTGTCTCTACTCCGAATGCGAAAATATTTTGTTGACACCGACCTATATATGGAGAAACGATCACCAAGATAAAATAAGGGAAATCAGATCTCGTACGGAAAGATCCTGGTGATCGTTCTTTCCGCGTGACATACGAGACTGGAATAATAGGGAATTGTGAAGATGGTTAGATGAACCGTCTGCCACGCACTTAAATGTGATTTGCAGAGTATCCATGTAGATGTAGATGTATAATCTAAGCCTGAATGACCAGCGAAGACGTGTCAGGAGAGGCCTTGGACAGCGGTGGGCTATCAAATTGACTATCGCCCGCCACACGGCTCCACAATCAGGAGCGATGATCTGGGGTGCCATTTCCTTTTTGTAGCAGGACCCATTTGGTTGTCATCTGCAGCACCCGGACGGCACAGTAGGACGTCACCGATATTCTATGCCCTTTTGTTTTACCCTTCATGGCAAGTCATCCTGGGCCTGCATTTCAGCAATACAATGCCCGCCCTTACACGCCTAGAGTTTCTACTGCCTGCTTACATGCTAGCCAAACCCTAATTTGGACAGCAACGTCGCCGGTCCTCTACCCAATTGAGGATGTTTGGAGCATTATGTGCAGGGTCCTCCAACCAGCTGGAGATTTTAACGATCTAAGGCACCAGCTGGACAGAATTTGCGAAGATATACCTTAGGAGGACATCCAACAACTCCAGCACTTAGCGCCAAGGCGAATAATTGCTTCCATAAAGGCCGGAGGTGGACCAACGCGCCAGTGACTTACTCTATTTCTGTAGCTCTTTCTCTTTTGTAAATCATCTAGCTCACTGAAATTGTAAGCATTTGTTTGTCTGTTCATGCACATCATATATACGGACTTCCGTCCCCTTCGGATAATTCATTCGTGTGTGCCGTTTATTTTATGTTGTTCCCTTTCTTCTTTCTTGTTTTAAAGTGTACATGAGTGGCAGGAAATACTTAACTTATTTGTGCATACAAAACTCTCTTTCAGTACATATATCTTGCCCAACATATTGGACAGAAAACCTTTTTAGTTGTACGTTTACAACCACGAAACTTGTTTATAACAAATTCGATCTATAGAGTGCATACCTCCAAATCTTATTAAATAGTGTACGTTTACAACTGATTTATTCAAATAAAGGTATGGATAACGTTTCACCCAGCATAAGATAGCGTGGCATTAAAGAGTAGCAGTTTTGCATTAGTTAAGCTGTCACAGACGTTTGCTTCGTGGTTCTAGAAGAGTTTTTATATGTCTTGATGATTATTGAATAGTTTTGATCATGCACGATATGCAACCTTTTGACATAATGTGGTGTTACGATGTCTAACAGTTTTGTGTCACTGACTGACATAACACTGTCATCATTGGCACTTTTTGTTTGAGGTAAAAAATTTTCGTTTCTCATCATAATTACGTCCAGTAATACAACTAATAAAATGGTCCGGGCTATTATTCCGTGGTGTAATGGATTTCAGTTTGAAACCCGACGTTTCGCCCCATCTACGGAGGACATTTTCAAGGGGATCGTAGCTTTGTCGAATGCCGATTTCAGTGTTTCCCATTAGCCCGCGAACTGTACCCACAAAAAAAATTGTAGCCAGTTTAGAAGCAAGCATTCGTAGTGTGGAGAAGGTTACGGCCGAAGAAATCCATGTGGAAGCTGTAAGATCGCGCAAAACCTCCTAAAAGTTATTTAACTGGAGGTGATAGAAATGCCATCAAACGCCTAAATGAGGACGACAGCGTTATCATTCTGTCCTCTGACAAGGGAGTTGAAGTCGTTGTTTTTTAATGTGACTGACTATTATAGTACGATTAACGACTTATTAGATCCGCAAACATATAAGAAACTAAGTAAAGACCCCTTTGAACAAAGGTCATAGAACTGCTATGCGTTCGCAGCTCGTGGTCGTGCGGTAGCGTTCTCGCTTCCCGCGCCCGGGTTCCCGGGTTCGATTCTCGGCGGGGTCAGGGATTTTCTCTGCCTCGAGATGACTGGATGTTGTGTAATGCCCTTAGGTTAGTTAGGTTTAAGTAGTTCTAAGTTCTAGGGGACTGATGACCATAGATGTGAAGTCCCATAGTGCTCAGAACCGTTTGAACCATTTTGAACTGTTATGCGGTTGATAAAGGAGTCCTCTATCAAACAGTGTGTTCAAAAAACTCCGTTAAATTCAGTTGTGCTAGCACCAAGACTTTATGGATTGCCAAAGGTGCACAAAGTACATGTAACTCTGTCTATAGTGAGTGCTGTTGGTTCACTCACCTTTTCGATTGCCAAGTTCTTGTCAACGTCATTACGACCGTATATGGGCCGATCGGATTCGTATATCAAGAATTCGGCACAATTAAAGGACATAATTGTACAGCCGGAGGACGTATTACTTACTTTACATATTCACTATGGTTCCAATCAATGTCTCCCCGTCGAAGGTTCGAGTCATTCCTCGGGCTTGGGTGTGTGTGCCGTCCTTAGCGTAAGTTAGTTTAAGTTAGATTAAATAGTCTGTAGGGACTGATGACCTCAGTAGTTTGGTCCCATAAGACCTTACCACAAATTTCCAAAATTTACAATCAGTTAAGTGCTGCAACAGCTGAATCGGATTTTTCCTCTCTATGTTGCAGAACTGTTTAAATATTGCGTCACAACCACGTATTTCAAACGGAACGAAGAGTTCTATAAACAGACGGATGGAGTCGCTATGGGGAGCCCCTTAAGCCCAGTTACAGCGAACTTCTTTATGGAAAAATCCAAGGACCAGGTATTGGAAACTGCGAACAAGAAACTGAATATGTGGTTTCGTTACGTGGACGATACCTTTGTTCTGTGGCATCGTGGCAGGAAGGCATTGGATCGTTTTTACAAAGATCTGAACGGGATCAATCCGAAGATTCAGTGTACCAAGGGCGAGTAGTGAGGTGGAAGATTAAATATTGATGTATTAGTTTTCTAGAAAGAAGATGGTAGCTTGCGCCAAATGGTTTACCAAAAACCCGCTCACAAACCGTTACCTACACTGGGATTCGAACCACCATCCACAACGAATGCGAGGCATCAGAAAAACGTTGGCGGTTAGAGCAAGGAAAATCTGCGAACCAGAGTTGCTTAATGCAGAATTGAATCATCTCATCCGTGCATTGCTCGAGAACGCTTATTGGTTCATTGTGGTGAAAAGAGTATTAAGACCACCGCGTAGAAACTACAGTGATGCTCAAGTGCCCGTGAAATCGAAAGCCATTCATCAAGGACGCGACTGACCACCTAGGAAAAATCGTGAAAAAACGGAACGTCGCGGTAATCTACACACCTAAATGAAAGATTCACGATCACCTAAAATCGGCCAAGGATGCTCGCCAACCCATGGAAAAAGACGGAATTTATAGGATTCCCGAATTTATAGGATTCCGTGTAATTGTGGGGAGGTGTATGTGGGTATTACAAAAATAACTGTCAAAAAACGACTCGAAGAGCAGAAGGGCAATTATAGAAGAGGGAGGACTGACAGATCAGCTGTTGTGGAACCTGCATTACCGCAAGGAGACCACCATCTTTCTAATAAGACTCAAGTACTGGCAGCAATAAGTGGACGTCATGAAATGCTATGCAGAGAGGCCATAGAGACTACCCCAGGAATTTCAATAGGAAGGAGGAGAGAGTAAAATTGAATGAATTTGAATTCCGGTGCTGAAGAATAAGTGTACCAGTCTTCCACCATGCGACAATAGCAATAATGTAATACTGCCGTCTTCTGAAGAAGATAGGTTTAAACCTATCGAAACCTAGGTAAGGATTACTTTATCCTTTGCAACTGGTCGGCTGTTTTTAATCTAATTACAATAGCAAACGCTGACGTCGGCAGTCAACAACGGCCAATTTGCGCCGGCATATTCAAAACATGTGAAGTCAAGCTGCTGCGCAGTAGCTCCCGCAAGAGTAGTTTTGCTGTAGTTAGTAGCGAGCCAGGGTGTGAAGCAAAAATTTACTAAAGCTACGATCCACTCAGAAAATGTCCTCCGTAGATTGGGACGAAACTTAGGGTTTTAAAGTGAAATCCATTCGACCACGGCATAACAGACCTGAACATTTCATTGATTGCGACATTTCCGGCCGTCAAAGTTCACATTTTACAGTTTTTCCAGTATATAAATGCAGGGGAAAGGTAATACCTTTCGTTGTTTAAAGAAAGGTTTACATAGTTTTCTGATGCTTGCTTGTTTCATTACTATTGTAACTGACTTTTTTTCTTCTAAAACCTCTTATTGCGTGTGTACATTTTCCAAAAAATGATAGGACACTTTAGCAGTGAAAGCGCACGATCTAAGAATATGGCCCTAACTGTTTCTAAACCAGCTTTGTTGCACTGAATTCTTACTAAGTAAGTCATTTTTGTTAGTTATGGATGTGATGTTCTTTGGAGTCCAATTTAAGATTTTCCTGCATATGAATCCCAAGAAATTTAATTTCACTGACAGCGTTAACGTTTCGGTTAACTACGCACAATACTGATTATGTCACATTTTTATTTTCATCTGTGTGGAAATTCATGGGTACTGTTTTTTGGGGATTAACTATTAGGCTATTTCTGGCAAACCATTCAGGCACTTCTTTCGTAATATCTTTCGTAGATGCAATAAGATCCTCTTCTTTATTTCCTTCCGTCAATAAGCTGGTGTCTTCTGCAAACAGTACTGGTTCTATCTCCATAATGTGTAATCTGAATTCATTAATGTATACAAAAAAGAAATGGACCTAGAATAGAGCCCTGTTGAACGCCATGCATAATCAAAATAGTTCTCAAAGGCGTACCTGTAGTTTATTTCCTTCCATGTCCTTAATTTTACTGAGAGCGGTATTACGAATTTGATTTCAACTACACCATACCGTTCAAGTTCTCTAAGGAACACAGAATGATCTGTCACACAAAAGCTTTCATTAGGTCCAAGAATAGAACTGAGATATTTCTGTGGTTGTCCACTGCATTTAAGACACGATTTATCAGGTCGAAAGTGCCTTTTTCGGTGGACTGCAGGGTTTGAAGCCATGTTGACATCCAAAAGCAGTATTGTTGAAAAAAGTACTTAGTTGTGAAAGCAGCGCTTTTTTGGCAATTTTAGAAATCTCTGGCGGTAGTAACAGAAGCCTATAGTTACGTATTCATTTCCGATCACCGATTTTTATAAAGGGGTATTACTTTTCGTATTTTCAGTTCCAATGGAGAAAGATTTTTTGCATATGTCTAAAAAAGCTGGGCGTATGTGCCTTGCTGTAATATTTATAATATAATCTAGAATATCATCAATACCAGCTCAATAACTACTCTTCGGTGAAGTAATCGTAAGTGGGATTTAAGTTGGACCAACTGGACTGGGGCACGTGGTTAAATTATTTAATTATATTTACATGTAAGAAAGTTCTTTCAGTGATGTATTCAGTGGATTACAAATTTTTTCATTACTAATTTTCCACTGTTTGTTGTACAGAAAGAGCTGAAGTTGTTTTCAAAAACCTACTGACATTTTTTCCACCAAAGAGTATTACAAAATTTTTGTGAGTTTTCTTCTTCCCCATAAGATCCTGCACAGCCCGTCAATTGGACTTTGTTTTATTGGGTTATCCCATAGTATATTTGTCATTTCTATAGTTTTTGCCTGCGTTATGACACATTTAAAAACTAACATTTTTAAAAAAAAATTCTGGACTCCTGTCGGTTTGTGAATCTGTCTGTGGTTCTTAAAATCACTTTCCTTTTTTGGATCATCTGTTTCAAAGGATTGTGTCGAAACGTTCGAAAAATTTTCCGTCATTTTATTGGTAATAGAGGTATAACATACTTCATTCCAAGACTGTTAGAGGATTACATAATAGAAGTGTTCAATGATTTTTGGCTAAAACTCCTGTTATAGGTAATATTTTGCACATTGGTCAAGATGTAATTTGCAGGTATGGTTAGTAATAGCAAAAGGTGTTCACTGCAGACAGTACCAATGTTCTCTCATACACACTTGTCCATTTTTATATATACCTGATCCAGGAGAGTAACACTAAGCTTGAGAGTTAACAGTAAAACACATATTGTACGTTTTTTTGTAATGTTTAAGAACTTATCTCTGTGAGGGCTGTAGCTTAGAAAACTCATATTAAAGTCTCCTTACAGTACCACTATTTTTCGAGTTATACTGAGTTTGGCTGCGGGAATGTCAAGCTGTTTAGGAAAAAAAGAAAAAAAAACATTTACATTGCTAACATAAGAACTGTACACAACTAAAAGATTTTTCAGACACTATGTCGACAACTGAGATATGATAGTCTTTTTCATAACTTAGTTTACTGGCAGAGGCTATATTATTATATTCTATATTTTCTTTTATAGATATGCAAGTTCATCCATATTCTGATTCCATTCTGCAGAAGCAGTTTGTGAAGTTAAAATCTAAAATTTCTAAGTGTTGAAAATACTCATTTTGTAACCAATGTTCACATAAACATAAAACTGAAAAATCTTTGCGTTCACTGTTGAGGAGTCTGTTTATGTCATCAACTTTATTAGTTAATGACTGTTCATTTTGGTGTACAATTTTTTGTGTGTATATGCAGTTTACTTTTGCATCATATTTTTTATGATACTGTCTATTTCCCTAAAACTGTTTCTCACTCCTTTTATAAGACAATCTTTATGAACTACTTCTCAGAATGCACTTACACATGCTTCTGTACCATGCCTCCAGTGACTCAGGTTCACAAAATGATAGATTTCACCAACCAAAACCAGTAAATTAAATCAAGACCATGGCTGGTACGCATGGATCTATCTATCATGCTTACATTTCTTAGGTTCAAATAAAGAACTTCTTGAATATTTCATGTATCTATTTTTTACTTTTGCTACTAACTTATTTACTCGTGACCAACTATGTAGATCGTATCCGTATGGCTGATTTACAACAGCTACTTCTGTGTTGCCTAATACAATTTCCAAACCCACCTCCACCAAAAATTTTCATTAATAATCAGCATTGGCGGCTGAAGACATCCGACATAAGAAGTCACCCTCATTCTGCCAACGGCCTTGTCAAAGAGGGCGGAGGAGTGGATAGAGGTTCAGGGCACTCTCTTGTCCCTATGGTGGGAAACTTACCCTAAAGGCGGAATAGTCAGCAATGATCAACGGCATAAGGATGAAGAAGGAAATGGAAACCATTTCATTAAAGACACGTAACGTGTATCTGTAGGACATGTGACCTGTTATTTAAAAAGCGTCATGATGATCTCTCCAGAATGGTCCCCTATTGGGATCTCCAGGAGGGGACTGCCAGAGGAGAGGTGACCACGAGAAAGAGATTCAATAACCAACAAAAGGGTAATGTAATGCGAATCGGGGCGTGGAATGTCAGAAGCTTGAAATTTGTAGGAAAGCTATAAAATCTTAAAAGGGAAATGCAAACGCTCAATCAAGTTATAGTAGGAGTCAGTGGAGTCAGATGAGCGTAGGGTAAACGAACAGCAACAGAAAATGGTATAACAGGAGTAGGATTTCTTGCGAATAGGATGATAGGTCAGAGAGAGTTTTATTGTACGCAGTTCAGTCATAGGGTTCTTCTCATAAGAATCGACAACTAACCAACACAGACAGCAATAATTCAAGTACACAGCCGACTTCACAAGCTTAGGATGTAGAGATATAGAAAATAGATGAGTATGTTATTGTTGATGTGGTCTTCAGTCCAGACACTAGTTTGAAGTAGCTCTCCATGCTACTCTATACTGTGCACGCCTGTTCTCTCCAAATAGCTACTGCAACATACAGTCATCTGAATCTGCTTCGTTTATTCGTCTCTTGGTCTCCTTCTACGACTTTTTACCTACGACACTTCGCTCCAGTACTAAATTGATGATGCTGTAATGCCTCAGAAGGGGTGCTACCATCCGATCCCTTCTTTTAGTCAAGTTGTGGCATAAATTCCTCTTCTCCCCAATTCTATTCAATACCTCCACTTGTGTTACGTGATCTACCCATCCACTCTTCAGCATTCTTCTGTAGCATCACATTTCGAAAGCTTGTATTATCTTCTTGTCCAAACTGTTTATAGTCCATGTTTCACATCCACACATAGCTACATTCCATAAGAGACTTCCCGACGCTTAAATCTATACGCGATATTAGCAAATTTCTCTTCTTCGTGAACACTTTCCTTGCCACACTCAGTCTACATTTTATATCCACATTACTTCTGCCATCATCAGT
Source organism: Schistocerca cancellata (assembly GCF_023864275.1). Lineage (NCBI taxonomy): Eukaryota > Metazoa > Arthropoda > Insecta > Orthoptera > Acrididae > Schistocerca > Schistocerca cancellata. Next base: position 192,280,018 of record NC_064628.1, on the reverse strand, counting down.
TGTTTTGCCACACGAATAGCAAAACTCATTTACAATTTTAATTTTCTCATTTCCTAATCAAATACTTTTAGCATCAGCTGATTTAATTCGACTACATTCTACTATCCTCGTTTTGCATTTGTTGATGTTCATCTTTTTTCCTCCATTCAAGAGACTGTCCATTATGTTCAGCTGCTCGTTCTAGTTCTTTGCTGTCTGTGACAAAATTACAATGTCGTCAGCAAACCTCAATTTTTTTCATTCTTCTCCATGGATTTTGAATCCTACTCCCTTCTCAACCACTGCTTCCCTTTCGTGCCCCTTGGCTTTTATAACTGCCATCTGGTTTCTGTTCAAATAGTTAATGGCCTTTCGCTCCCTGTATTTTACCTTTGACACCTTCAGAATTTGAAAGAGGATACTTCTGTTAACATTGTCAAAGGCTTTCTCTAAGTCTACAAATGCTACAAACGTAGGTTTCCCTTTTCTTAACCTATCTTGTAAGTCGTAAGGTCGGTATTGCCTCACGTGCTCCAACATCACTAAGGAATCCAAACTGTTCTTCCCCGAGGTAGGCTCTTACTAGTTTCTTCATCCATTTATAAAGAATTCTTGTTAGTATTTTGCAACCGTGGCTTATTAAACTGATAGTTCGGTAATTTTGACACCTGTCAAAACCTGCTTTCTTTGGAATTGGAATTATTATATTCTTCTTGAAGTCTGATGGTATTTTGCCTATCTAATGCATCTTGCTCAGCAGCTGGAAGAGTTTTGTCATGGGTGGCACACCCAAGGCTTTCAGCAGTTCTAATGATATGTTATCTACTTCCAGAGCCTTGTTTTGACTTAGATCTTTCAGTGCTCTGTCAAATTCTTCATGCAGTATCCTATCTCCTATTTCCTCTTCACTTACGTCCCCTTCCATTTCCATAATTGTGCCCTCAAGTACATTGCCCTTGTATAGGCACTCTATACACTCCTTCCACCTTTCTGCTTTGCCTTCCTTGCTTAGGACAGGTTTTCCGTCTGAGCTATTGGCAGGCCACAGGTGGATCTCATTTCTCCAAAGATCCTACTCCTAGTGATACAAGCTTCTACAACCTTACATTTGTCCTCTAGCCATCCCTGCTTAGACATTTTGCACTTCTGGTCCATCTCATTCTTAGACGTTTGTATTCCTTTTTCATTTACAGCATTTTCATATTTTGTCCCTTCATCAATTAAATTCAATACTTCTTTTGTTACGCATGGATTTATACTAGCCGTCATCTTTTAATCTACTTGATCCTCTGCTGCTTTCACTATTTCATCTCCAAAAGCTACTACTGTATTTCTTTCCCAAATTCTTGTCAATCGTTCCCTAAAGCTCTCTCTGAAACTCTCTACAACTTCTGGTTCTTTCAGTTTATCCAGGTCCCATCGACTGAAATTCCTGTCTTTTCGCAGTTTTCTTCCTGTTGCTTTAGTTTTATAGTTAATAACCAATACATTGTGGTCAGAGTCTAATTCTGCCCCTGGAAATGTATAACTACTTAAAACATGGTTCCTAAAACTCTGCTTACCATTATATAATATATCTGAAAACATCCAGTGTCTCGAGGCCTCTTCCACATGTACAAAGTTCTTTCATGATTCTTAAAACAAGTGTTAGCTATGATTAAGTTATGCTCTGTGCAAAATTCTACCAGGCTGCCTCCTCTTTCATTTCTTACCCACAGTCTATATTCACTTACTACGTTTCCTTCTCATCCTCTTCCTACTATCGATTTCCAGTCCTCCATAACTATTAAATTTTCGTCTCCCTTCACTATCTGAATAATTTCTATTATCGCACCTTACATCCCTTCAATTTCTTCATCAACTACGGAGCTAGTTGGCATATAAACTTGTGCTACTGTAGACTGCATGAGTTTCGTGTCTATCTTGGCTACAATAATGCATTCACTATGTTGTTCATAGAAGCTTATCCGCATTTCTTTTTTCCATTCTTTCTTAAACCTACTCCTGCATATATATGAGGATACTGTAAGGGTGTGCAGTATGTCAACTGATACGAAAATCTAATAGCCATGGAGTAGAGGAAAAAGACTAATTGGGTTCTGTAATAAATTTCAGCTAGTAATAGCGGATACTCGGTTCAAGAATCATCAGAGAAGTGGGTAAAATTGGAAAAGGCCGGCTGATGCGGGACGATTTCAGTTAGATTACACAATAGTCAGGCAGAGATTTCAGAATCAGGTACTGGATTGTAAGCCGTATCCAGAAACAGATACAGACTCAGATTACAGTTAAATAAAAATGTAACTGTCATGTGACTAGGGCCTCCCATCGGGCAGGCCTTTCGCCAGGTGCAAGTCTATAGATTTGACGCCTTTTCGGCGACTTGCACGTCGATGGGGATGAAATGATGATGAGGACAACACAGTACCCAGTCCCTGAGACGGGAATCGAACCCGGGCCCTTAGGATTGACATTCTGTCGCACTGACCACTCAGCTGCCGGGGACGGACAGATAACAGTTTAGTAGTGACGAAGAGTAGCCTGAAGCTTAAGTGATTGGTCAGGAAGAATCAATACGCAAAGAAGTGGGATACAGAAGTACTAAGGATGACGAGATACAGTTGAAGTTCGCTAAGGCTACAGACACAGCAACAAGGAATAGCTCAGTAGAAAGTACAGTTGAAGAGGAAGTGACAGCTCTAAAAAGGACATTCACAGAAGTTGGAAAGATAAACATAGGTACAAAGAAGGTAACTGCGAAGAAACCTTGGGTAACACAAGAAATACTTCATTTGATCGATGAAAGAAGGAAGTACAAAAATGTTCAGGGAAATTCAGGAATGCAGAAGTATAAGGCGCTAAGGAATGAAATGTATAGTAACTGTAGGGAAGCTAAGACGATATGACTGCATGAATAATGTAAAGAAATCGAAAAAGTGTCGGAAGGACTGACTCTACACATAGGAAGGTCAAAGTAACCTTCGCTGACGTGGAAAGCAAGGGTGTTGGAATTTCACTGTTAAATGCAGGGGAGAGAGCGAAAAGGGGGCAAGAGTACACTGAAGGCCTCTATGAGGGGGAAGATCTGATGTGATAGAAGAATACACAGGAGTCAATATAGAAGAGATAGCGGATTCAATACTAGCATTTAAGAGACCTTTGCAGAACGTAAGATCAAATAAGGCATAAAGGATAGATAACATTCCACAAGAATTTCTAAAAATCACTGGGGGAAGTGGCTACAAAACGACTCTTTACTTTAGTGTGTAGAATGTATGAATATGGGGACATACCGTCTGACTTTCAGAAAAATATCACCCAGTCAGTTCCGAAAACAGCGATGGTTGACAAGTACGGGAATTATCTACACATATGTTTCTGGATGGTGTCCACCTTTAGCAAAACACAATTTTGTTTTTTATCGCAAACATATTTCACTGCAGTTGCGGCATCATTAGTGGGCTTTTATTTTATGGCTGTGAAACATAAAGAATGTTCTTTACATATGGATATTAGTTTCTAAAATCGTAAATATTCGTTTCTAAAATCGTAGTTACAAATTTTTCACGAAGACATAAAATTATGCACTAGTACCTTTTTACCATATGGTGGGGTTTTCCTGAGTTATTATGTTTTTACACTCCTGGAAATTGAAATAAGAACACCGTGAATTCATTGTCCCAGGAAGGGGAAACTTTATTGACACATTCCTGGGGTCAGATACACCACATGATCACACTGACAGAACCACAGGCACGTAGACACAGGCAACAGAGCATGCACAATGTCGGCACTAGTACAGTGTATATCCACCTTTCGCAGCAATGCAGGCTGCTATTCTCCCATGGAGACGATCGTAGAGATGCTGGATGTAGTCCTGTGGAACGGCTTGCCATGCCATTTCCACCTGGCGCCTCAGTTGGACCAGCGTTCGTGCTGGACGTGCAGACCGCGTGAGACGACGCTTCATCCAGTCCCAAACATGCTCAATGGGGGACAGATCCGGAGATCTTGCTGGCCAGGGTAGTTGACTTACACCTTCTAGAGCACGTTGGGTGGCACGGAATACATGCGGACGTGCATTGCCCTGTTGGAACAGCAAGTTCCCTTGCCGGTCTAGGAATGGTAGAACGATGGGTTCGATGACGGTTTGGATGTAGCGTTCACTATTCAGTGTCCCCTCGACGATCACCAGTGGTGTACGGCCAGTGTAGGAGATCGCTCCCCACACCATGATGCCGGGTGTTGGCCCTGTGTGCCTCGGTCGTATGCAGTCCTGATTGTGGCGCTCACCTGCACGGCGGCAAACACGCATACGACCATCATTGGCACCAAGGCAGAAGCGACTCTCATCGCTGAAGACGACACGTCTCCATTCGTCCCTCCATTCACGCCTGTCACGACACCACTGGAGGCGGGCTGCACGATGTTGGGGCGTGAGCGGAAGACGGCCTAACGGTGTGCGGGACCATAGCCCAGCTTCATGGAGACGGTTGCGAATGGTCCTCGCCGATACCCCATGAGCAACAGTGTCCCTAATTTGCTGGGAAGTGGCGGTGCGGTCCCCTACGGCACTGCGTAGGATCCTACGGTCTTGGCGTGCATCCGTGCGTCGCTGCGGTCCGGTCCCAGGTCGACGGGCACGTGCACCTTCCGCCGACCACTGGCGACAACATCGATGTACTGTGGAGACCTCACGCCCCACGTGTTGAGGAATTCGGCGGTACGTCCACCCGGCCTCCCGCATGCCCACTATACGCCCTCGCTCAAAGTCCGTCAACTGCACATACGGTTCACGTCCACGCTGTCGCGGCATGCTACCAGTGTTAAAGACTGCGATGGAGCTCCGTATGCCACGGCAAACTGGCTGACACTGACGGCGGCGGTGCACAAATGCTGCGCAGCTAGCGCCATTCGACGGCCAACACCGCGGTTCCTGGTGTGTCCGCTGTGCCGTGCGTGTGATCATTGCTCGTACAGCCCTCTCGCAGTGTCCGGAGCAAGTATGGTGGGTCTGACACACCGGTGTCAATGTGTTCTTTTTTCCATTTCCAGGAGTGTATATTACCTGTTTTCTTTCATAGTTTGTCATCTGCAACCACATACAACTTAATGTAGACAAATTATTTAAGTAAAAGTCAGGATTTAGAAACTGTTATTGCTGTTTCTGTACACACACACAAATACACACACACACACACACACACACACACACACACACACACACACACACACACACACAAATCCAAAAAAGTACAATAATTATAACAATGAAAAATCCTCAAACCATACTCTGTCCCTCTCGTTTTCTCTCTGTCTCTCTGTGTGTGTGTGTGTGTGTCTCTTACACACACACAGACACAAACACACACACACACACACACACACACACACACACACACACACACACACACACACACACTCACACATAAAATAGCACATACGCCTCTGAGAGATTCTAAACAAGAGCCAGGAACACCTCTTACACTTACACTGTCTGCCATCTTGCTTTTACACCTTCAACTGTTCCATTGTCCGCCGACTTGTTTTTATAGCCGGTAAACAGTGAAAACTGACAGTGACAATTCACAGAACTTCACAGTGAGGAAGATGGGCACCGAAGAAAACCTAAGTCAACCATAATGTAAATAGACACCCACGCACGCACATGCAAAGTTCCACAGAGAATGAATTAATTTTCAAGTATAGCCATAACAGATTCCTAATGCTAATTTTTCTTAAGTTGTATACGTTTGCAGATGACACATTGTGAAAGAAAACAGATACTATAAAAACATAATACCTCAGGAAAACCCCACTATGCGATAAAAAGTTATGAATTCATAATTTTATGTGTTCTCAAAAAATTTTGACTTAAGATTTTAAAAACTAATATTTACATGTGTACAAACAGTAAAGAATATTCTTTACGTTTAACAGCTGTAAAATAAAAGCCAGCTGATGATACTGCAAGTGGAGTGAAACATGTTTGGGATACAAAATTAAATTGTGTTTTGCTAAAGGCAAAAACATTTGTTCTGTTGAAGCAAACACAGACAAAGGAGCTTCAGCCTCAAGATGAGAATTATCACCAAATCAGCTTAACAGCTCAAGCATCCATGTTGCTAACAAGAATAATATACAGAAGAATAGAAAAGAAAATTGTGGATGTGTTAGATGCCAATCGGTTTGTCTTTAGGAAATGTAAAGACACCAGAGAGGCAATTCATATGTTGCGCATGATAATGGAAGCAAGACTAATGAAAAATCAAGGCTTTTCATAGGATTTGTCGACTTGGAAAAAGTGTTCGATACTGTAAAATGATGCAAGATGTTCAAAATTCTGAGAAAAATAGGTTTATGCTATAGGGAGAGGCGAGTAATAGGCAATATGTACAAGAGCCAAGAGGCAATAAGAAGAGTGAACGATTAAGAACGAAGTGCTGAGATTAAAAGCAGTGTAAGACGGGGATGTAGTCTTTCTGTTCAGTCTGTACATCGAAGAAGCAATGATGGAAAGAAAAGTTTGTCTCATGAGTGGAATTAGAATTCAAGGTGAAAGTATATCAATAACATCATTCGCTATGCTGATCGAAAGTGAAGAAGAATTACATGATTTGCTGAATGCCCAATGAGTACAGAATATGGACTGAGAGTAAATCGAAGGAAGACAAAAAAGTAATGAGAAGTAGCAGAAATGAGAACAGTGAGAAACGTAGCATACGGATTGTCGATCACGAAGTAGATGACTTTTAGGAATTCTGATATCTAGGCAGCAAATTAACCAATGATGGAGGAAGCTAGGAGGACATTAAAAGCAGACTAACACTGGTAAGAAGGGCATTCCTGGCCAACAGAAGTCTATTGCCAACAAACATTGGCCTTTGTTTGAGGCTGAAATTTCTGAGAAAGTACTTTTGGAGCACAGCATTGTGTGGCAGTGAAACATGGACTGTGGGAAAACCTGAAAAGAAGAGAGTCGAAGCATTTCAGATGCGGTGCGACAGATGAATGTTGAAAATTTGGTCGACTGATAAGATAAGGAATGAGGAGGTTCGCCACAGAGCTGGCGAGGAAAGGAATGTATGGAAAACACTGACAAGAAGAAGGGTTAGGCTGATAGGACATCTATTAAGAATCAGGCAATGACTTTCATGGTACTAGAGAGAGCTGTAGAGGGCAAAAACTGTAAAGGAAGACAGAGATTGGAATACATGCAGCAAATAATTGAGGACGTTGGTTGCAAATGCTAGTCTGAGACCAAGAGGGTGGCACAGGAGAGGAATTCGTGGCAGGCCGCATCAGACCATTCAGAAGACTGATGACTCAAAAAAGAGAAAAAAAGTGAGATAACAGGGTAGCACACTTTCAATGACTTTCAATAACATCTCTGGCAACATCATTTACATCAGCACATATTACAACGCCGTCTTCTGAGTCAAGGTCTCCACAAGATTTTACCATTTTTTTTCACTTCTCCAATTCCTGCTCCTGGCTTGTCAAAGGCTTGGACATTTACGGTCGTTCGCACATCTGTCACCTTTTCTGATAACGGATGTCCGGAATTATCTGCAAAAATGAAAACATTTCGTTCTTTTTTATACACTTCAGACCGGTCGACTGACTTTTTAATCACAATTCGTTGATAATTATGCAAAAGGAGCGAAAAATTAACAGTGAACGGGCTATGCTGTTTATAATTTTTTTTTTTTTTTGGACTCATATGTTTCTGAGTGACATTGTCTGTAGAATCACTTATGTCTTTATAACTATTTGATGCAATTACTTTTTGTATTTCGAAGTTCTGTGCTAGTTCAGAGTGTTGTTCTTGCTTTGTTTAAGTCTCTGGTAGACAATATTTCTTTGAGGTTGAGTCGATGCTCTGTTTGAGTTTTCTTTCTTTTCTTTTCTTTTTGTAGTAAATCGAGACGAACGTTGTCCCAGTGTTTACGTGTGAATGTCACTGAAGCATATGAATGTCACTGAATTTGCACTAGCCTCAGTTTTTTCACTTATTTTTGATCTTGTTATGATTTCGTTTTCGTTTTTTGCCTTCACTTCGCAGTAGAAACATCTTACAATTAAACCATTATACATTTTTTCAGTAAATATATAAAGACTCATTGTTTCTTCCGTTTCTCAAGAAACTCGATTTTCCTGTACCTTTTCTTCACCGCTATCATTAAATCTTCATATATTATACATACTGCAAAAGTTGTAGAGTATAGATTTTTAAGAAGCTCTGTAATACGTGGCTTCTAGTTCAGAACGTGTCAACCTAAAAACATAAGAATTCTATATGTATATAGTTGGCATTACACGAAGAGTAAATAACAGCCACAGATTCTTCAGGGAGAGAAAAAAAATATTTTGGGAAAAATCGTGTGTCACAATATCTCCCTGATCTACAGATGAGGCCTTCTAACTTAATTAGGCTAGGTTACTTCAGGCTATTTATTATACTGTTAATATATTTAAATATATTACTCTGCAGTTAACTCTTTTAGTAGTAATAGAGCAATAAATTGCTTATATTTTTTACAGTAATGCTTCGATAATAAAATTGAAACCTCCAAATTCAAAATGCTGCAAAAATTAGCACAGAAAATTAGGTGCGCAATGGCGCGTTACAGGGGTTTCCTGGTTTGTTTCATCCGATCATTGTTTTTCAACAGTACAGAGATTCCATGGTATTTCAAAATAAAAGAAGTGAAACGTAATCTGCATAAAAAATTATGCACGGGAACGCCCTAGCGTAACGATCCACTTTTCAGTTTTCGGGTGGAAGTTGATAAGCCTCCATAGAGTGCACCCCTCGTTCAAAATGACAAAGTAAAAGGTCAAAGCACAATGTATTCCGTTTATTTTAATCCCAAATGCAGTTTAACACGTTACAAAGTAATCAAATGAAGAATAAGCAAACATTAGTCAAGTTAAACTAAAAGATCATAAAGAGCGAATGATCCTAAAGTTGTTTATCTGCGCATCCTTGAATACAGTATTGCTTGATATCTGATTATTTCTCAACTCATAATTCTGTTTTTGGTGACAGACTGAGTAGCGACGAGTAATAGCGAGAAATAGTCTTATAGTCTTGGTCGCGTAAAGATTGCTTTAATGATGCGTAAGGCATCATCAGATTATCATGGATTGAGGGGCATTCGTAAAATTACTATGTTCTGATATAAGCATACGATCTCATCTACCTCACTGGGCAGTGTCAGCACCTCCTGTCATGACTGTCATGACTGAATCGGAGACAAAATTTCCCAGTTAGCTCGATCTGGACATACACTTAGTCCACAGCATAGCAGTTCTACGAAATTCTCTCAATCCATTATAACTGATGATGCCCCACAAAGGTGAAACGCGTCATTAAAGCAATATTTCCGCAAGACAGACTGTTTTATTCCAAAATAATCTTTTTACGGTTGCTGTACAAAAAGCGGAGATGGAGTGGGAAGTATTACACAGTAGACGAATGTTATTGAAGCTAGGGAACTGGGTCCAGTAACAGTAAGACTATGATTTGCATCGTCGTAATATTGCTTAATTAAAGTGAGAACTTTTCCCTTAACTCAGTGTACACCATTCCATGTGTAGAATTAGGAGCGCGATGAATATTAATACGAATTTTAATATCGTTGTAATAGTTTGAAGCCATTTACTTGGAACATTCGTGAGTCTTCACCGAAAATCGTAGTGCGCTACTTTGAATACTCTCCTTGCGATTATAGACACACATCTTACGAGACTTACAAGAGATGCTGCGCTTCAGATGGCTTCGCGTATAAATGGACTACATATTTTAGGTGCTTTAGGGATGAGGTTGAATGGGTTTGCCAATAAAATAAAAATATATCGCTCAGTCCAAGACGTAGTCATTGATGGAATTTGAAACATTACCTGCGCTCAAAAAATAAAATAAAATAAAATAAAAGATAAAAAATTGAAGGAATTATCCGAATTGGACGGAAATACGCGGGTGTGATGTACATATGGAGACAAACAGATGATTGCAATTTCAAAAAAATGCAATGTCCGCTGTAGGCTGCGTTGTGCTTTATTAAAAACGTGCTGTCAGCTAATCTTGGCCATGAGCCATTATCAGGCACGTTCGATAATGGCTCACGGCCGAAGTTAGCTAGTAGCAAGACTTCAGTCAAGCATAGCCCACGACGAGCCGCGCGGGATAGCTGCGTGGTCTAATGGTGCATTGTTACGATCCGAGCGGCAGCCCCCGTCGGAGGTTCTAATCCTCCCTCGGGCCTGGGTGTGTGTGTTGTCTTTAGGGTAAGTTAGTTTAAGTTACATTGAGTAGTATGTAAGCTTAGGGACCCATGACCTCAGCAGTTTGGTCCCATAAGACCTTACCACAAATTTCCAATTTTTTTTTCCCACGACGAGTAATGTATCCTTATATTATGAATAGATTTGTTGGATGTACTCCTGAGGAATATCCCTAATTCTATCCACCAGAATCAACAGATGGTTGGAAACTGAAATGATTTTACTTTGATATCCACATGAAACAAAATTTGCATCTAACTATTGCTGTCAATTTTTGTTATACACCCATGAAGTAATGGACTTGAGGGGAACCCAGACATACAAAGAGCAAGACCACGAAAGCGACCGCAGTCACATACATCGCTAACAGCCACTATCAATATGTACCCACAGGGTACATTATGTATGTAGACAAACTATGGCCGAGGCATTTCTTAGTTTATGTTCCAGTATATGTATCTGTATATATGTCAGTACTGGTTTTACTTGTTGATTTTCACAAGGTTACTCATTACAGTCTATTGTTACACGAATATAGTGGATTTGCCATTTCAGCCGCTGGTTTTGTCATCATTATTGGAGTACTACGTGTCTGGCTGCAGTCACACGTGATGGATTGCTAGAGACTAGTGCCATAGGTTTCAGTAAAACCCGACATTTCGCCGCCCATACCCCAAAAACATAATAATAGTGTGGCGTGCACGACGTAGACGGTAACTCAATATTCTACTAACATTTCACAATGATCGATTGTTGTCGACAGTGTATAGCTTCATCAAATTTCGTAACAGAGGAAATACAACGTCTGCTACAACACGAACGTGGTCGAGTTTTCTCTCCCTGGCAAAGGGGTGTGCTTAGGCAACCTCGGTTCTATTACTTTTTACTGAGCGTTGAAGACTTCGCCGTCAGAAATTTTTCCTTACCACACCATGTGCAACCATATGAAACTGTAGTTACTATCAGGTACAGAAACCGCAAGAATGCTGAACAATCCCTTATAAATAAAAAGCATGTTTCCAATGAGTTCTGAGGCTACAATTTATTTAATTTAATTTTTTTTTTGTGAAATAAAATTGGAACAGACCGGCCTGCTTAGGGTATTTCCGATACATACTGAGGAAAACTAGTCGTTGTGATGCTGTCAATGAACAGATGTTTGGTGACAGTTGCAGGGATACAAAATTTTCGACTAATGTGAGAAAATCTTTGCCCTTATGTCACAAATTTCATTTTCTCCTTAATTTTGTACTAAAGGTGTTTTACCGTTGCCCTAGATACACAACCCGACAAAAAGAGAAGCACCCAAACATTCATCAGACAGGAACACATGTCCCTGCAGCTTCTTACAGCTACACACCATCTGCGGGTACGTTAGTAGGGGATGCAATAGTGTTGTTCCTGTCTACTGTTGTTGGTAGAGCTGGTAGAAGGGGCGTGAACAGTGTCACCTGTTGTTTGGTCACGTGAAGTAGACGAAGATGCCACGTTATCAGCACCTCGCAGAGTTGAAAGGGGTCTCATTCTGCGTCTCCTTTCGGTCGGCCGGTCGAATGGTGCAGGATACTGCACTCCTGTTTTGTATAGCATTCTACAGTGACAAAGCCCGATGTTGGACTGTATGAGAATGTCAAAGCAGGCATATTCCGCGTCAGGGAGCTAGTCGACAGTGTCTGACCACAACAAATGAGGATCGCCGCATTATGCTCCAAGCACATCGTAACCACATCTCTGCCTGCCATCCCAGAAGAAATAATGGACTCTCTGTAAAAGTGTATCATCCCACACCATTGGTCTAAGACTAGCAGCTGCTGGACCATGTAATTACCGTTACACGCATAGCACAACACAAACGGATGGATCTGGAGCGCTGCTGTGACTGGGATGCATGGACTACTGAGTAATGGCGTCGCATTGCGTTCAGCAATGGATCATGGTTATGCGGTACCCCAGGTAACCATCGTGTGCGCGTATTGCAGCAACGTGAGGAGAGGACCCATTCTTTCATGACTTTGGAGAGGTATAGCAGTGTTGCTTATTTCTTCATGGTGTGTAGAGCCATTGGGTGTGACCGCAAGTCATGATTATTAGTGACTAAGGGTATCCTGCTTGCAAATTGGTACGTCACGAAAATTTAGCATCCACATGCGCACCTCTCAGTATCTTTGTGTCATTTTTGTATCGGACAATAGCTCATTCATACATGCCACCTCTCTCTATGAACTGTCTACGTAAGACTGGGGTACTCACAGGGCCAGCAAGACCCTTATATCCGTCCCCGATAGATTTGTACGATTAGTATGGACATCTACCTTGTCCCACTGACGTTAACCAGGACATCAAAGATATGTTACAACAGCTATGGACCAGTTTGAGTCAGGAGAACATACATACGGCTTATCACATCCTTCCCAACAGAATCTGTGGATACGTTCATACCAGGGGGTTATGGGTGGTGTAACATCATTGAGATTTGACCCCATATTGTAAAAACTGGCATCATACACCACTTCAACCAGTCTATTTCGTTTCCTCTTACCCTCCTGGGTGCATCACTTTCTTTATCAGGCTGTGCAGTTAAGTAAAGACGTTTCTTCCTGCACTTAAAACCCATATACTTCTCGGTGCCCCATTGCAGACTGTTAACGAAGGTACGAGCGTATGAAATCAGTTCACAGATAAGAGAGTGGCCGGCAGACCTTTTTAATAATATAACCTAGTATTTGGTCCTCAACGGTGAGTTTTCATCAGAGACAAGGGTAACGTCAAGCGTGTCCCAGGGAAGTGTGACAGAACTACTCTTGTTCTCTATATACATAAATGATATGGCAGACAGGGTGGCCCAGAATATGCGGTTGTTTGTTGATGATGCTGTGGTGTGCGGTATGGTGTCGGAATTAAGTGACTGAATGAAGACACAAGATATGAAGGTAGAAGACGCCTTAGATAAAATGTATAGTTGGTGTGATGAATGGCAGCTAGCTCTAAATGTGGAAAAATGTAAGCTAATGCGGTTGAGTAGGATGAACAAACCGGTAACGTTCGGATACAGTTTTGCTAATGAACTGCTGTAAAGTCGTTTAAACAGCTGGGCGCAACGTTGCAGAACTACATGAAATACAACGAGCATGTGAGAACCGTGGTAGCGAAGGCGGATGGTCGACTTCGGTTTATTGGGAGAATTTTATAAAATATTGGTTCGCCAGTAAAGGAGGCAGTATATAGTACGCTGTTGCGATCTATTCTCGAGTACTGCTCGAGTGCTTGGAATTCGTGCGAGATCGGGCTGAAGGAAGACATCGAAGCACTGCAGAAGTGGGCAGCTAGATTTGTTACCGGTAGGTTCAAACAACACATTAGTGTTACGGAGATCTTTCGGGAACTCAAATGCGAACCGCTGAAGGGAAGGTTCTTTTCGAGACACAGTACTGAGAAAATTCAGAGAACCGTCATTTGTAACTGATTGCACCGCGAGTCTACTCCCGCCAACATAGATAGCGACTAAGCACCTCGAAGGTAAGTACGAGAAATGCGGGCTCATACGGAGGAAAATACACTCCTGGAAATTGAAATAAGAACACCGTGAATTCATTGTCCCAGGAAGGGGAAACATTATTGACACATTCCTGGGGTCAGATACATCACATGATCACACTGACAGAACCACAGGCACATAGACACAGGCAACAGAGCATGCACAATGTCGGCACTAGTACAGTGTATATCCACCTTTCGCAGCAATGCAGGCTGCTATTCTCCCATGGAGACGATCGTAGAGATGCTGGATGTAGTCCTGTGGTACGGCTTGCCATGCCATTTCCACCTGGCGCCTCAGTTGGACCAGCGTTCGTGCTGGACGTGCAGACCGCGTGAGACGACGCTTCATCCAGTCCCAAACACGCTCAATGGGGGACAGATCCGGAGATCTTGCTGGCCAGGGTAGTTGACTTGCACCTTCTAGAGCACGTTGGGTGGCACGGGATACATGCGGACGTGCATTGTCCTGTTGGAACAGAAAGTTCCCTTGCCGGTCTAGGAATGGTAGAACGATGGGTTCGATAACGGTTTGGATGTACCGTGCACTATTCAGTGTCCCCTCGACGATCACCAGTGGTGTACGGCCAGTGTAGGAGATCGCTCCCCACACCATGATGCCGCGTGTTGGCCCTGTGTGCCTCGGTCGTATGCAGTCCTGATTGTGGCGCTCACCTGCACGGCGCCAAACACGCATACGACCATCATTGGCACCAAGGCAGAAGCGACTCTCATCGCTGAAGACGACACGTCTCCATTCGTCCCTCCATTCACGCCTGTCGCGACACCACTGGAGGCGGGCTGCACGATGTTGGGGCTTGAGCGGAAGACGGCCTAACGGTGTGCGAGACCGTAGCCCAGCTTCATGGAGACGGTTGCGAATGGTCCTCGCCGATACCCCAGGAGCAACAGTGTCCCTAATTTGCTGGGAAGTGGCGGTGCGGTCCCCTACGGCACTGCGTAGGATCCTACGGTCTTGGCGTGCATCCGTGCGTCGCTGCGGTCCGGTCCCAGGTCGACGGGCACGTGCACCTTCCGCCGACCACTGGCGACAACATCGATGTACTGTGGAGACCTCACGCCCCACGTGTTGAGGAATTCGGCGGTACGTCCACCCGGCCTCCCGCATGCCCACTATACGCCCTCGCTCAAAGTCCGTCAACTACGCATAAGGATCACGTCCACGCTGTCGCGGCATGCTACCAGTGTTAAAGACTGCGATGGAGCTCCGTATGCCACGGCAAACTGGCTGACACTGACGGCGGCGGTGCACAAATGCTGCGCAGCTAGCGCCATTCGACGGCCAACACCGCGGTTCCTGGTGGGTCCGCTGTGCCGTGCGTGTGATCATTGCTTGTACAGCCCTCTCGCAGTGTCCGGAGCAAGTATGGTGGGTCTGACACACCGGTGTCAATGTGTTCTTTTTTCCATTTCCAGGAGTGTAGATAGTAGTCTTTCCCTAACTCTATTTGCGAGTGGAACAGGAGAGGAAATGACTAGTGGTGGTACAGAGTCCCCTCCGCAGCCTTGGGGAGCATCCATATAGACGCTGGTGTCGATGTAATCCTCACGTCGAGATATTAAAGTGTTTCTGATTTGCTAGAACCTAGAAGGGAAGCCAGTGTGTACGGAATTTTGGATGACAGCAAAATTTATATCTTATTTATTTGTAAGGATCCTGTAGTTACAGTAATTGCTTAATGGTGTGAAACGATAACTGATAAATCGCTTCGCTTCGCTATTCTACAATTCTGCTGAGATTCACAGTTTGGCAGACTTCAAGAAAACTCATACATCACGGAGTCATTCGAATAGAATAGAGATTTAACTTTGTCTGTTTTGTAAAAGTTGCAGGAGAAAAACGTCATCATTACTCTTGATAAACTTTCTGTAACTCCTGCTATGTTTTACAAGAACAACATACTCTCGTACGTCGAAATTGTAACGTATCCGTTTGATCAGATTGCCTTCTCTTTTAATTTGCATTTTAGATGAAAATGTTCTCTTATGCTGACATTTTCCGTGAGCAATTTATAATTTAGTTCCGATGAAATCATTTACATTCAATAAGGCGAAAGTAAGGACAAGTTGTTTCTTTCCCTTGAAACAATTTGTACAGCTTTCGTTGGTATCCATCACATATTTAAAATTCTCTTTAACATTTCGTTATATGTTGAATAACATGCACCAGAAATTCTACGACTCGAAATAACCATGGAGTCAATGAACACGGAAGGCATGTGAGTTAGACGTAAATTGATGTCTTGGTACCGGTCTGAAGATAGACCATGTTTGCCTCTGGTTGCTTTGTGAACAACTTCCGCCAGAAACATAGGAGGCTTTGTGAGATTAAATTCCACACCGCCTTTATAAACAAAATGCTCTTTTTTATCTAACACAACCAAAAATATACAGATATATGTATCTAATTTGGAGACTGGTGATAAAAGATGTTTTATAAATAAAGTGAAACATGTAAGGTTTAAGATTCTCTTTAATTAAATTGCAGTAAACGTAAGACGGAGATACCAACATGAATTTATTGCCATTATTGAAACATACACGTAAACAGAAACCGTTATTATAAAGTCACTCCGACATCTCATCATTTTTAAATGTGTGGCGCGGGGAGTTGCTGATGTGTAGGAGTAATCATTACATTTCAATCAGCACATTTCACAACAAAATATAAAATATAAATAGTCGTGGAACCATAATAATTTACCTCTAAATGTCTGCTCTTGCTAGCAGCGATCGTCTACACTGCAACATAAGTTAGTAGATTATTTTTTCAGTTTAACATGCGAATCTTGACAAAGTTACTAGGTAGGAAACCTACAGCATTAGACATCGAAGAACCAAAACTTTTGGTGGTTCTCTCAATAATTTACATTTCGTCCAGTGACTTGCGAGGAAGACAAAGCACTAGAGTTTAAGCACTCCCCACTGACTTACCATTTCATGAGGAATTGTTTGTATCCGTAAATCACGTTGCCCATAATGTAAAGTTCAGAACTACCTTATGTATTTTATTAAATGTTTCTTATCCACAATGTACGCATAGCTAAACTTTCTGGGAAAAACTGTACACATTATTGGTCTACATGTGTACACTGAATTATTAAGATGACATAAACCGTTTTAATTGGCGTCACTTCAGTTAAATTTACACGGGAAGTGCGTCACTGTGATCTTCGTTATTCAGCTATTCTTTCGATACTTTTTACAAGCCTCATTGTCGCCAGCCTACAAATATAGAGAACGTGAATGGGCGACTCGATCATGATTTATAACAGGCACGGAAACAAGTGGCAGAATGAGCAGCAAGGGCTACTACTACATTCAATAAAACACGGAAAAACTTGTTCATTATTCACGTATGCAGACATGTAGGGGCCTCAATTATAACCGCATTCTTTTCTGACTATATGAGATACGACTATGTGATATTAATTAAACTGGAATTGATACCGCTAACGGTGTGCGACATACCAATATCGACAGGGTGGTGTGATTGAATTGCTAGTGGCGATTAAACTTCTCCATTAAGTGGATCCTTATTAAGTGTTAATTCCGTATTGGATTTTTTTGTTGGCGGAGTGTCCCGCTGTTTTATATCACTTTAAAATGAAATTTTTTTCCAGCATTAGGTTATAGCATGCCATACGAGATTGTTAACGTCATTTTGTTTTCATGCATCGTGATGAAGTTTTATAATAGTTTTCTGTTAATGATTTGGTTTGACGACTATTTATTCAACTGTTTTCGCCACTTTTGCTTCAAGTATGTATTTAGTTACTGAGATACAGAAACAAACATTTCTCGGCTACATACACGCGAAACAGTTTTCCGATCAATTTCTTTCGGAGTGGTACCATAGTAGTAAATACGACTACATTTCTTGGAGGATATGTAATTACTATTTATTTTACAGCATCGAAAATTTCAGGCAATACGCCATTGTCAAGTGACAGCTAACGTATAAAACTGAAAATGTCTCTTGTAAGTTTTATATTTGCCAACCATATGCTCGTGGCTGTACAGCTTGGTGGCAGAACAAGTACTTCAAATACCACTTAAAAACGGAAAGGTAGCTGAAATTTCCTAATAGTTGAATATAAATATTAAATATAGTCGACGGCAGAAATGGTTCCATTTCGCGCCGCAGAGATTTTCTCTCTTACACATAGAGGAAACGTATTTGTGCGTTTTATATTTGGCTCGATATTTCCATCTGCGATTACTATTGTTAATTATGTATTTTTTCTTGAATAACTCGTTTCCCAATTTCCATTTAGGTAATTATTCTGGTACCTGTGGTACCTGATTGAGATGTGATCGACATTTCTTCTTGGTTTTTCATACATGAGACAATGAAGAAGTGATATTTTGCTGTTAGACTCTTTGCTTTTAAGTATTACATCACTAACGAACTCCACTCGTCATTGGAATTTTTCTTTTCCTTTCTTTTTTTTAAAAATAATGTTGAGCAGCATCCTGTGAATTACGTAGTATCTTGGTCGGTGGTCGAGTACAAGGAAGTAACCACGTCACACGGAGATGGAGAAAAATTGTAAGTAAACGATATATCACGCTAGATAGATGAAGTAGTTAACAATCCACAAGGCTTTATAAGCTGATAAGAATTCGACTTGCTGTTGAATATGGAAAAATGTCGGACTCTTCTTGGAGCGGTATCACTTAGTTTTCTGCCCTATCGGAAAATGTGTTCCACCGTAGGTCTTTCAGTTGTATTTAGTGCGCCACCTTCTTATGCTTGACATCTCCTCTTTGGGTCTCCACGGCGGTCCATACGTCAGAAAATTTGCTTTATTTTGTATGGCGCTTACTTGTAATACGATGTCTAAAGTACTGCATTTTTTTTATAAATGCATCTTCATTACCTTTATCCAACAATTGTGCGCAAAACTTACTGACGAAAGAGACTTTCACATGATGTGTAATGGCTAAGTAACATGAAACTAGGACCATACGTAGGATGACTTTCCACAGTAACGTATATAAGGTAACTGAAAGAAACGTGCAATGAGACCAACAGAAATGTTACTTTTATCTTCTATTCAAAGCCAATAATTACAATGAAGTCGCTGCGATTCTTGAAGGTCCCATGGACATTAGAAATCGTGGACATGGTTCCTAATATGATTTACGATCATCAGGGACGGCAATTCACGATATGCAACGTGCTCTCACGCTGCCTACAAGATTGGTAAGGAAAGAGTTCCTTGATCAGCGAGGTTGGCAACTGCTGGACGGTCGTTAGTGCATCTGAACAGACTGCTATGAGTTGTACTCATCCCACACGTGTTCGAAGGGATTTAAACCAGGGGAACAGGTAGGCCTGTCCATTCGCCGGATGTCCTCTCGTTCCAGCAGCTCCTCCGAGTGCGCTGTTCTACACGGCCACTGGTCGTCGTCAATAAAAATGATGTCAGAGCCGAATGCATGCCTGAAAAGACCCACCTGGAGAAGGAGTAAAATGTCACAATAACGCTGACTATTGAGTGTACCGTGTACATAGATTTGGGGGTCAGTAGGCCCATGCGACACTATGCACACACCCAGACACTTGGACCTCCAAAATTATCATGTTCGAGAACGTTCCTGGGTTCGTTACGTGCTCCCACCTCTCGCCATATAGGGACCAGTGCGGCAGTGGCATCGAGAACCTGAATGTGGTAGGACTCTAGTGTAGTATATACACTGTGTGAATCTGAAGTTGACAAACCAGAATAACTTGAAAAATAAGCTTCACACGAAGAAATGTGTAGAATCCTAAGTTGATTATTTTCGAGGGGGCTATCTGCTGGTGTTAAAATTAGCAAGCCAGCCCGGCCCCCTGGGAGTGGGGCGGGAGGCAGCTTGAAAATTTCAAAAATGAACCCCCATTTTTATTGCAGAATCCGATTCGACATAAAAAACTACGTACATTTTCTTTTAAACATTTGTTTTGATTCTTCGTCCTAGGCGCTGTAATTCAAGAAAATTCATGTTCTCAATTTTTGCGTGGAAAATGGTTACGTATAAATAAAAAATACTTATATACTTCGTAAATTTTGATTCGCTAAAACTAAATCTCTCCCTCTCCCCCCATAGGGTGGGGCTTGAGAAAGAGTAATTGGAGTTTTACAAATGTTGACCCAAATATTAATTTTTTCCGCATATTCGGATAATTTTTGTTTGTAAAACAAGAATCACTTTTAAATTTCTCATACGTGTTCTAAGCTACACCGAGACTTTCAAAGTCAGCTTCATGAATAGCTCTCAGAATTGTCTTATACGCTACTTGCACTGTCGTCTCATCAGTCTGACGCAGTTTCCCACTCACTCTAAGTTTGTATAGGAAGACAGCTGAAGAATCCTGTAAACTTATATTATTACAGTTACCGCAATCTCTCCATTCTGTTTACAATTGTTTTCGCACATGTACCGAAGCAGGAAATGGTCAGATACACGTTCTACTCACCTGTACACTGTGCAATCACCCACCTTTGCCGAACACTTTCTTTGCCTATAGCATTATCAATTATAGATTGTTATTTTGTTTGTAGCTTGTGTGTGTATATTTAGTGATCTATCCGTGTTGAAATAGCCGTTTCATATCTTAAGACGTACTGTCGACATATTTCTACCGGCCTCTCCTCATTATCATTCACAATATCCTCCCCAAATTTGCCAACAACCATCCTGGGATCCTCTTTACCCACTTGTCCATTAAATCTAATATATGCAGATCATTCCTATTTCTATTGCCATTTACGAGGTTTGTCAAATCATAAAAGAAATTAATGTTCTCTGAGTCAGTAGCATATCTGTGAGTGCATATACTGCAATGATCGTCGTATCCTTTTAGCTTCATATCTACAGGCATCAGACATTCGTTCACGCAACCCCATTTGTTAATGTAGCGTTTTCACTTTTGCGTAACGCGACGGATTTTCCTTTCTTTGCCCAATACTCTTTGTTCTCTCCAATGTAAGTATGAGTAACAATAACTGTTTACTCCCGTTTCTGTTGGTACCATTACGTCTAAGTTACTCATAAGCATTCCTTTGAATTCGACTGTTTTATTAGCTGGTATGCTCTAAAGTTTCCATGTAATAAAATTTATGTACCATTTCATTTGCTGCGTTGATTCCGTTTAGTTGCGATCAGGTTCCGAGACTTTAGTCATGGATTTTTGACACACTGAAGTTTTCCGAGTGATCGGGAGCAGGGTCAGCACCTCAATCCTCAATATGGAGGATCAGGTACTGTTTAAACAAGTTTTCTCCCTTCATTCCGATTGTCTTTCTGGACTTAAGAGCTCGGTCCACCCTGCGTTTTAATCAAAATTCTGCTGGCTCCATTGCACCCAAGTACACTCTATTGTCGCCGACGTTGGTGACAGAAAAGGAAAATGAAATATATCCTTGGTCTCTAAACCTAGTATGTGGTGAGGAAAATTTTGAAACGGTTTGCAATTTTGCAAGAAAACTATCTCACTACTACCTTTTGGATTGATGGTCGGTCTCATAATGAAAATTCACACTGCTATTTTTGATAACACTATCTGCTTCATTGATTCAAATATACGTACACTGATGAGTGAAACAATATGACCAAGTGTTTAATAGCTTGTTTGTTCGTCTTTGGAAGGTAATACATAACTGATTCTGTGTATCAGGGTTCCGACAGTTCGTTACTAGGTTTTTGGAGGTAGATGGCTTTAGATGTCTACGCGTAGGACATGTGATTCGCGTAAACAGAGGGTCGCTGATCTGCGTACGGAGTGATGGCGCCCGACAGTGATCCAGATGGTTCAAAATGGCTCTGAGCACTATGGGACTTAACTTCTGAGGTCATCAGTCGCCTAGAACTTAGAACTAATTAAACCTAACTAAACTAAGGACATCACACGCCCATGCCCGAGGTAGGATTCGAACCTGCGTCCGTAGCGGTCGCTTGGCTCCAGGCTGTGGCGCCTAGAACCGCACGGCCACTGAGGCCTGCGATCCAGATGGGTTCTGTGGGATTTTCATTAGGCGAATTTGGTCGACGAGACATCAACGTGAGTTCAGTATAAACCTCTTCAAACCACTGCAGCACGCTTCTGGCTCCGACAGATGGACAATTACACTGCTGAAAGATGACAGCGCCGTCGTGGAGGACATCAAGCATGAAGGGATGCCGGTGGTTCGCAGTTATCAGCGTGTCTTCGATTACTAGCACTGGCGCCATGCAAGTGCAGGATAACGTTTCCCACAGCACGATATAGCAGAGATGTTTGTCCATTTACATTAATATTAGGTTCAAGATTTCGCCCGTTATACCAAGAGCTTTTAAACGTGGTTTCAGAATTGGGACATGTAGACGTGTCCAACATTTTACCGCATCCTGCTACAGTTGCATGAAATACTGAAAGACAAGCCGATGAAATACAGGTGAGTAGGATGCCCAGAATTGTCCAAACCATGGACATGAATGAATGTGGTTGTGCTGAGGATATATGGGGTGATACATATCGGAAAGTGATACCTGTATATTACTGTGGACTCTGTTTATTCACATTGGGCACTGTGACGTATGGCACTGGTGACAGCTCACTTTTATGAGGAGAAAAATACCCGGTGAATTTATTAAAGACTACATTGAGGAACGAAACATTATTTAATCTGTAAGGTAAATCCCCAGCATTTAACAAAATTTCTTTTGTCAGTTGACCGAGTTGCTAATATAGGCAAGGAACTGCCAAGCCTGCGTCCATGGCGTGCTGCACCGCTCTAGCTACTGTTCACTTTGATGACGGCGTGTGTGAAGACGATCATCGACATTTTTTTTTAATTTTGGTCATCAGTCTACTGACTGATTTGATGCGGCCCGCCACGAATTCCTTTCCTGTGCTAACCTCTTCATCTCAGAGTATCACTTGCAACCTACGTCCTCAATTATTTGCTTGACGTATTCCCATCTCTGTCTTCCTCTACAGTTTTTACCCTCTACAGCTCCATCTAGTACCATGGAAGTCATTTCCTCATGTCTTAGCTCATGTCCCAAAATCCAGTCCCTTCTCCTTATCAGTCTTTTCCACATATTCCTTTCCTCTCCGATTCTGCGTAGAACCTCCTCATTCCTTACCTTCTCAGTCCACCTAATTTTCAACATTCGTCTATAGCACCACATCTCAAATGCTTCGATTCTCTTCTGTTCCGGTTTTCCCACAGTCCATGTTTCACTACCATACAATGCTGTACTCCAGACGTACATCCTCAGAACGTTCTTCCTCAAATTAAGGCCGGTATTTGATATTAGTAGACTTCTCTTGACCAGAAATACCTTTTTTGCCATAGCGAGTCTGCTTTTGATATCCTCCTTGTTCCGTCCGTCGTTGGTTATTTTACTGCCTAGGTAGCAGAATTCCTTAACTTCATTGACTTTGTGACCATCAATCCTGATGTTAACTTTCTCGCTGTTCTCATTTCTACTACTTCTCATTACCTTCGTCTTTCTCCGATTTACTCTCAAACCATACTGTGTACTCATTAGACTTTTCATTCCGTTCAGCTGATCATTTAATTCTTCTTCACTTTCACTCAGGATAGCAATGTCATCAGCGAATCGTATCATAGATATCTTTTCACCTTGTATTTTAATTCCACTCCTGAACCTTTTTTGTATTTCCATCATTGCTTCCTCGATGTACAGATTGAAGAGTAGGGGCGAAAGGTTACAGCCTTGTCTTACACCCTTCTAAATACGAGCACTTCGTTCTTGATCGTCCACTCTTATTATTCCCTCTTGGTTGTTGTACAAATTGTATATGACCCGTCTCTCCCTATAGCTTACCCCTACTTTTTCAGAATCTCGAACAGCTTGCACCGTTTTATATTGTCGAACGCTTTTTCCAGGTCGACTAATCCTATGGAAGTGTCTTGATTTTTCTTTAGCCTGGCTTCCATTATTAGCCGTAACGTCAGAATTGCCTCTCTCGTCCCTTTACTTTTCCTAAAGCCAAACTGATCGTCACCTAGCGCATTCTCAATTTTCTTTTCCATTCCTCTGTGTATTATTCTTGTAAGCGGCTTCGATGCATGAGCTGTTAAGCTGATTGTGCGATAATTCTCGCACTTGTCAGCTCTTGCCGTCTTCGGAATTGTGTGGATGATGCTTTTCCGAAAGTCAGATGATATATCGCCAGACTAATAAATTCAACACACCAACGTGAATAGTCGTTTTGTTGCCACTTCCCCCAATGATTTTAGAAATTCTGATGGAATGTTATCTATCCCTTCTGCCTTATTTGACTGTAAGTCCTCCAAAGCTATTTTAAATTCCGATTCTAATACTGGATCCCCTATCTCTTCTAAATCGACTCCTGTTTCTTCTTCTATCACATCAGACAAATCTTCACCCTCATAGAGGCTTTCAGTGTATTCTTTCCACCTATCAGCTCTCTCCTCTGCATTTAACAGTGGAATTCCCGTTGCACTCTTAATGTTACCACCGTTGTTTTTAATGTCACCAAAGGTTGTTTTGACTTTCCTGTGTGCTGAGTCTGTCCTTCCGACAATCATATCTTTTTCGATATCTTCACATTTTTCCTGCAGCCATTTCGTCTTAGCTTCCCTGCACTTCCTATTTATTTCATTCCTCAGCGACTTGTATTTCTGTATTCCTGATTTTCCCGGAACATGTTTGTACTTCCTCCTTTCATCAATCAATCTTCTGTTACGCATGGTTTCTTCGCAGCTGCCTTCTTTGTACCTATGTTTTCCTTCCCAACTTCTGTGATGGCCCTTTTTAGAGATGTCCATTCCTCTTCAGCTGTATTGCCTACTGCGCTATTCCTTATTGCTGTATCTGTAGCGTTAGAGAACTTCAAACGTATGTCGTCATTCCTTAGTACTTCCGTATCCCACTTCTTTGCGTATTGATTCTTCCTGACTAATGTCTTGAACTTCAGCCTACTCTTCATCACTACTATATTGTGATCTGTGTCTATATCTGCTCCTGGGTACACCTTACAATCCAGTATCTGATTTCGGAATCTCTGTCTGACCATGATGTAATCTAATTGAAATCATCCCGTATCTCCCGGCCTTTTCCAAGTGTACCTCCTCCTCTTGTGATTCTTGAACAGGGTATTCCCTATTACTAGCTGAAACTTGTTACAGAACTCAATTAGTCTTTCTCCTCTTTCATTCCTTGTCCCAAGCCCAAATTCTCCTGTAACCTTTTCTTCTACTCCTTCCCCTACAACTGCATTCCACTCTCCCATGACTATTAGATTTTCGTCTCCCTTTACATACTGCATTACCCTTTCAATATCGACCTAGTGTAGCAAAAACGTGATTCACCCGGAAACAAGACAGGTTTCTATTGCTCGACGATCAAATCCCGTCAGACATAATTAACGTTGCCGTTGGGTCAACAGGTGAACACGTAGAAGTGTTCTGCTGCGGAGATCCATGTTCAAGAACGTGCGATGAACGGGGTGCCCCAAAACATTTGTGCGTGCACCAGCATTGTGCTGTTTCGGCGGAGATACCATATGTCTCCATTGACCCTACTTTACAAAGTAAAGAAGCCTCCTAGCCCAACATTCTGTGAACAGCCGTAGCCGTTCAGCCATTTTTATTCCAATGGCAGTTTCACTGTCGTTCTACCCCTTTCTGTAGTTGCTCACGGCAGTAGCACCTGATCGTTCGACTATCTTCACTGTTATCGAGATACTCGTTCAAGGGCTCTACGTAATAATAATCTGCTCTTTTTTCAGAGTTGCTTATCTCAATGGATTTCCCCATTTGCAGCCCATACCTTCGCCATGGTGATCCCCCGTCCGTGTCTGTTCCGCTTAGATACGATAGTGACCGCGTCACGTGCCCGTAACGTCACCAGGCGGCATCCAGTGTTGTGACGGGCAGTGGTCATAAGGTTGTTCCATGTTAATATTACCCATAAGACATTAGGAATCTAACAGGGACAAAATATTTCCAAATTATTCCCTATTAACATAATTACAATGAATCAATTTGTTTCGGATCAAGTCTGCTTCAGCCATCCAAGATAAGATTTCATGCCGCACTGACATTTCTTTCGCTAATCATATTTTAGATTGGGATTACAAAGCATTCTCCTTGCTAAATTAGAGAGCTTGGAAAGAGACTTCAGTTACGCTTCCATCTCAGCAGATTCGTCGTCTTCACCACCCTAACGGGTAAATACACTCCAACTTCATCGGTAGATATAGTATGACATGGGCACAATTTAGTCTCTCTGGTACCAGAGACTTAATTTTTTTTGCTGCCGTACGTGACTGACATAATCTCAATGGACTTAAATAAATATCTCAAAAACAGCGAAATACATTACTGCCACATTGTTATGTTGTTCTAGCTTATCAGGAGCCGGCACTTCATCAGGTATTTGACGCACGGTGTTTAGCGTCTCATCTCTGTGAGAAAAGGGGAATTTAAAATAATCAAGGAGTGACAGCTAAAACG
Organism: Schistocerca cancellata; assembly: GCF_023864275.1. NCBI lineage: Eukaryota > Metazoa > Arthropoda > Insecta > Orthoptera > Acrididae > Schistocerca > Schistocerca cancellata. The sequence continues at coordinate 192,253,712 of NC_064628.1, read as the reverse complement.
TTACTATTCTGTGCAACGTTCGAATTTCCACTTTTCCTCCCGAGACGCAAAGTACATTCTTCCAGCGCTCGTAGTGTCTACAGTTAATACACGATAATACGGTTGTTGTACTGCACTACCAAAATACCGGTAACACTGGAACTGGACTTTTGCCATTAGGCACAGTTCTCAATTACTGGACACGCAGCGTACCATGTTTTAGAGAAGAAAACTGGATCTATATTAATTTAAACTTGCCTCCGTACGTTCGACTCCTGTACTCTAATGACTTTTGTAAATCTGGAAATTTGTGGTAAGTTCCTACGGGACCAAACTGCTAAGGTCATCGGTCCCTAGGCTTACACCCAACGTAATCTAACTTTAACTAACTTACACTAAGCGCAAAACACACACAACAATGCCCGAGGGAGGACTCAAACCTCCGACGGGGGAAGCCGCACAAACCGAGGCAAGGCGCCCTAGACCGCACGGCTACCCCGCGCGGCTGTTATGACTTTTCAGTTTGAGCATCCTTACCAATACAAACTTAACTGTTGGAAACTTCTCTCATTCCAGCACTTCTATTGCCCCTTCGAATGGCTGTATAAAATGTCACGAGTTCTTTTGCAGTGTTGTTGACGTAACAAGCCGTTTTTCAGAGAGGCCTGTCTCGGTAAGCATTTACATGATATTATCACACGGCGTAGCTACAGCCTGTAGTATTTTATACAAGCTATACCGTGTGACCTCCGTTTCTTGCATGAAGATTCTCTATAACGAATTCACGTCACCTGTTTTCTTCGTTAAACGGTGACTATCTTTGGCTGCATAAGTCGTAGAATAAACCACTGCAATATCATTTATCAAATAATCGTCATCGAAACTGTGTTTCATGACTGTGTTTTAAACATACGTAACGCATGCATAATGCTGAAAGGATTGGAATTCCTTGCCTATATTAGCCAGAGTCAGCTGACACATGAAATTTTATTAGTTGCTGGGGATTTGTCTTACAGGTTAAATAATGTTTCTTTCCTCAATGTAGTCTTTAATAAATTCCCCAGCTATTTTTCTCCTCAGAAAAGTGAGCTCTCACCAGTTCCATACGTCACAGTCCCTAATGTGAATAAACAAAGTCCACAGTAATATACAGATATTACTTTCCGATATGTATCGCTCCAGATACCCTCAGCAACCACATTAATTTACCTCTATGGTTTGGACAATTCTGGGCATCATACTCACCTGTATTTCATCGGCTTGTCTTTCAGTGTTTCGTGCAACTGTAGCAGGATGAGGTAAAATGTTGGACACGTCTACATGTCCCAATTCTGAAACGACGTTTAAAAGCTCTTGGTATAAGGAGCGAAATCTTGAACCTAATATTAATGTAAATGGACAAAAATCTGTAGCACAAATTTTTAATCATCTTTTTAATCACCATAGCTTTCACTGAAACTGGTAATGCTGCGGGACTAACACTTTGTCCTGTACCGCAGACATGTGCCTTCATATGTGTGGTTGTGTATCTCTAAGACAGGAGAGCAGAACACCTGTCACAGTAAATTTAGCCGATGTCTTTATCAGTCACTAACAAAAAACTCTTCCATACGTTATTACGATGACCGACCTTTGCTCTCAGTATATATTCTTTCGAATCAAGTTTTGCTTTCACACTCTCATTCATCTTACGTTTACGCACCATGATCGCACAGTGAGTGCGCTCGGATTACTAAGGCTAGACGGCCGGGCGATTCGAGCATTCATTTCGCTTCATTTCTTGAATATTTAAAGACCTGCTGCCTAGTATTTTAAAAAGCAGGTTGTACATTATACAGTTTTACATATAATAGTAACTGGTTCCACATTACTAGCAACATTTGTTTTGGGCAGTGTAACAACAATGAGTTACAAATAAAATTATATTAGGTATGGGAAACGGCACGTCAAAATAATAAATGTTAGTAATTTAGAAGAAAATAATAGAAAGCTAAGATGTGACAACCTGCAAATTTTCTTTTACTGTCAAAACAAAATGTAATATGTAAGTTACGATCTGTGTTGTTGCTTTTCGAGGTGGGAGGTCCTCGGCTGAAACACTGAGCCCATCCCACCTGAAGTAGCATACAGAACTATGTCTTCACACATTACTGAACGAAATAAATCATGAATACTCTGTGTGTATTACTTTCTATTGTCCAAGGACTAGTACTCAAATTCTTACGTTCAAGTATACATGCTTTCGTCAGATACAGAAAAAGTATTTGAGGATAGTGAATGGATATTCGGTATGGAAATGGAGATGAAAATCTAATAGTCCTGAAGACCTGGAATGAGGTCGTAGGGGAAGGAGTAGAAGAACGGGTTACGGGAGAGAATGGGCTTGGTACTCGGAGTGAGAGTAGAGTACAACTAATTGAATTCTGCAATACGTTTCAGCTAGTAATATGGACTTCTCCGTTCAAGAATCACAAGAGCAGGAGGTGTACTAGGAAAATTTCGACATATACTGGAAGATTTCAGTTAGATTCCGTTACGGTCAGGCAGAGATTCCGAAATCATATATTGGATTGTAAGGCGTACCCAGGAGCAGATACAGACTCAGTTCATAGTTTACTTGTAATCAAGAGTAAGCTGAAGTTTGAGAAACTTCTTACGAAGAACCAAAGCTCAAAGAAATGGATAGATACAAAGTAAGCAATTTCAAAAAATTATGGGTAGCAGAAGTAATAACTTCTACTGACGGATGCAAGATCAAGGTGCAAAAAATGTTCAGGAAAATGCAGGAATACAGTTATATAAGTCTTTTAGGAGTGAAATAAACAGCAAGTACAGGTAGGGTAAGGTGAACTGGCTGCATGAAAAATGTGAAGTAATGAAAAATGGTTATCAGGTGGACTCACTCAGTATATACAAAAGTAAAAAACAACATTCGATGAAATTATAAGAAAGGGTAGTAACATTAACGGTTCAAATGTACTGTTAAATACAGAGTAGAGAACAGATAAGTGGAAAGTGTCCATTTAAGGACTCTATGAGGGGGGAGCGCTTCCCTGATGATGAGACAGAAGAAGAAACAGTAGTCAATACAGAAAAGGTAGGTGATCTAGTGTTACAGTCCAGAATTTAGGAGAGATTTGGAAGGCTTAGGATCAAATAAGGCAGAAGAGATTGATAACATTCCATCAGAATTTCTAAAATCATTGGGCGTAGTATAAAAATAATACTATTTACCTTGGTGTCTAGAACGTATGAGCAGGCAATATAGCATTTCACTTTCGGAAAAATGCCATCCACACAATTCCGAAGATTTCAAGAGCCAACGAGTGCGTGAATCATCGCACAATAAGCTTAACAATTCATGTTTGCAAGATGCTGGCACGGATGATATGCAGAAGAATGGAAAATAAAATTGATGATCTGTTAGATGACGATTAGTTCGGCTTTAGGAAAGGTAAGGGCACCAGAGAGGCAGCTCTGACGTCATGATTGATACTGGAAGAAAGACAAAAAAAAAAAAAATAAAGACACGTTCATAGGATTTGTAAACGAGGAAAAAGTATTCGACATCGTCAAATAGTACAAGGGGTTTGAAATTCTGAGAAAAGTAGAGGTAAGCTATAGACAAAGACGGGTAACATACAATGTGTACAAGAGCCAAGAGGGAAAAGTAAGTGTCGAACACGAAGAACGAAGTTCTCAGATTAAAAGGGTGTAAGACAGGAATGCAGTTTTTGACCCTACAGTTCATTCTATACATCAAAGAAGCTATGAAGGAAATAAAGAGAGATTCAAGAGTGAATTAAAATTTAAGATGAAAGGGTATCTTCAGTGGAAGTGAAGACGATTTATAGGATGGAATAAACAATGTAATAAGTAAACAATACGGACTGAGAGTAAATCAAAGAAATATGAAAGTAACGAGAAGTGGCAGAAACGAGGCAGAAACGAGGCAAAAACGAGAACATCGAGAATCTTAATATCAGGGTTGGTGATCAATAACTATATAAAAATAAGGAATTCTGCTACCTAGCCACCAAAATAGCTCGCTATGAACGGAGCATGGTGGACGTAAAAAGTGGATAGCACCAGCAAGAAGGGCATTCCTGGCAAAGGGATGTCTTCTAGTAAAGATAGGTCTTAATTTGAGACAGAAATTTCTGTGCATGTACGTTTGGAACACAGCATTGTCTGTTAGTGAAACAAGGACTTCGGGAAAACAGGAGAAAAGAAGCAAAAAATGGTTCAAATGGCTCTGAGCACTATGGAACTCAACATCTTAGGTCATAAGCCCCTAGAACTTAGAACTACTTAAACCTAACTAACCTAAGGACATCACACACACCCATGCCCGAGGCAGGATTCGAACCTGCGACCGTAGCAGCCTCGCGGTTCCGGACTGCAGCGCCAGAACCGCACGGTCACCGCGGCCGGCTGAGAAAAGAAGCATTTGAGATATGATGCTACAGAAGAATGTTGAAATTAGGCGGACTAATAACGTAAGGCATAAAGAGGTTCTGCACAGAATCGGTGAGGAAAGAGGCGAACATTGACCAGAAGAAGGTACTGGATGTTAGGACGTCTGTTAAGGCAACACTTCCACGCAGTTAGCGGGGGCTATAAAGGGAAATATTGTAGAAGAAGACTGAGGTTGGAATGAAAGAGCAGATAATTGAGGACGCAGGTTGAAATTGCTACTTTGAGATGAAGCGGTTTGCACAGAAAAGGAATTCGAAGAAAAAGGGCATAGGCACTGCACTGTTTTTAATTTGTGTTACTATATCAAAACATGGTACAGGCCGGAGGGAAGCTTCGGAACTTCGAGACTCGCCTCCCTGTATGGCGTATTCCTTAGCTGTAATGACTGTCTCGTTGCCTATAATAGTCGTTTTTATTTATATTAGTTAGTTACCATATTTTAAGGCCAGTTTAGATACATGAACAAATTACGTGCTATGTCTGCTTTTCTTATAACTATGTTATTAATCTTATTTAGGAGTTATAATCCTTGTTTATGAGTCTGTGTCGAAAGTTGTGTTTGCGTAATTTTCTGTACCTGCATCTACGTTATTGTTCTACATTAGTGTCTGTGACTGTGTCTGTGTCTATCCAAGGATTATTGTGTCTTTTTCGTTGTGTGTTTGTTCAAGTTCTTCCCTATGGATTTTGTTGCCTGTAAACATCATGCGGTATTCTTGAAACCATGTCAGCGATGTCACATAGAGCACACCATTTGTCTGGAACGCGTAACATTTCTTTGATGTCATTGTATTCTTTTACAGATCTTACGAGTGTGAGACTATTTGCAATGTAACGCCAAGTGTTCAGGAGACTAATATTCCCACATGTGGACGTAGCACATTGGCTAAGGCCTATGCGGTTCGAATGTGCTTGGTACTGGCCGTGGTCTGTCATAAAGTGAATCATTCCGGGGCTTGCATCCGCATGCGACAGCTTCAGTCGTTCCCGTATATTGGAGAAGAATGAGAAAACACGACGATATTTATCGATCGACTCCGACTGCCGTTGTCATGTGTCAAGGCGCCAGCCTGTTAACTGATTCCTGTTCACAGTGTTTCCCCTTGAAATTTCTCGAACCTTGTCGTGTGTGCCCCTCTGTAGCCAAAATGCCGCTGCTCTCCGGCGTTCATGGGGCAGGCACTCATAACCTCACACAAGGGTTCTTCTCTCCATAACAGATGAACAGAGGCTTCCAGTGATGTTGAACCAAAGATAACTGATATTCTGAATAGTATGGTCGTCGCCACACTGTGTCTCTATAGGTCACTTGATAAAGAGTTGCAGTGTGTCCGAAATAATTTAAAGCTGCTCGCAGATGCCTCTAAATACGTTCTGCTACAGTTTCAACGCATAAGCGTTTAATAATGACATTTCTACATCCTGTTCACCCTGTGTGCTGTAGTATACAACGTACTACAGCTTCGAAAATTCCAGCGCTTACTTAGGAGAGTAACGTAAAAGTACATAACCAATAATTGCCCATCATGTGAATACATGTGCTTCTTTCTCTTTCTCAAAATCCGCAATAGTCAGCTCATGCTAGTGCATTACCATGGGGAAGTAAAAATTGTGATGTTACAGTGAGACTTTCGGCACACCCCTGTAGATGTCTGACCGATCGGGATGGTTTGAGGAGGCTGCAGGGCGGAATACCGTGCCAGCAACGTGGGGCGTACAGACAGAATTCAGGGGTCAGTCAGTCATGACGCGGTGTATCAAGAATTGAAGATGCATCAATAAAAAAAAACCTGTTACATTTGCAGCTGCCTTTCTCTGGAACATCATGGATTTCCACTTCTCCTTCACCACCCACTTGCACCATCCTGGCTTATAAACTCTCCACCCTCCCCAGTGGGAGGGACATGGACTACTTCAAACCGTTCCGGTGATATTCTTGGTGGTGTCCTATTTGCTTCAAGGCATCGTGTGAGTTATGACGCAGAAAAACTGTTTTAGTAGTCTGATAAAAACTTTTACAGCTATGTTTTCAAAAATATGTAATAACTACTGCAGACGTATTCTAGAAAATAAAATTATCTACTTGATGAAAAAGAAGAGTAGTAGGCTGTTATATATTGTTCGATTTTCGTTAATCCATTCATCTGGTTCTGTTTTATGTTGGGTAGTCGAAGATGGGGTGTCGGGCAATATGTGATACTTGGTAAAATTGGAGCCCACATTGAGTAAGAAAGCACTGAGAACGGTAATTACATTTTCGCCTTAAAAACAGATGGATGTAAAACTGTCAAGTACATAAATAAGTATTTGTTTGAGAAATTTTTTCTAAAGTTAATGAACTTAATATATTTGTAATCGTATAAGATAATATTTTTGTTACTGATAGTGATTTCTTTAAGAGCTTAAATTAACAGGAATGTCAGAATTATATTTTGTGTACATTCAACATGTTTTTTTCTCAACTTTAAATGTATATCTGCGTTTTTGCAATCCTATTCCATATATCTCTACTATTTCATATTAATTTCAAAGTGCTACTTTATTTTAAAAAGGTTTCTGTGGTAAGTTTAATAAATGTTATTAAGTGAAATACAAATATTTATATCTTCAAGCAGTTGATTCTCATGATAAAGCGCGCCTGAGATCTAAGAATGAATTCAGTTTGAAGATAAAACTACAAAAATAAATGATATTCTATAATATCATAATATAATTAACGTTTCAGTTTGATAGCAAGTAACTTGTATATCAAAATAGACCTTACAGTTTTGGAAACGCATATATTTTATCCACTTAACTTCCAGACGTGGTCATGCTGTGAAGTATTTTACCTTATGCATAAACAGATTCAACTTTCGTCTCGTTGGTTTTGCAGCAGACATCCCACCTGAAGTCAGTTTCTTGCGAAACTCTCTGCAGCATGTCAGGCGTGGCATTGTTCAGATTTGAGATAGGCTCCAGCTCTGAAATCTGGTTCAAAACTCGGTAAGGGTGGGACAAACATGGTTCGTTGACGAATCCCCAAGATAAACGAGATGTCAGATCTGGTGAAAGAAAGGAACATGCAGTTGCTGAAGCCCAGCCAATTCTCTCACCTGCATAGCACACATTTAGGAAATCCCTGACATTGGAGAGGCAGAGTGACTCTCTGCCATCTTGGTAATCAATGTCAATCTGGGTGATTTAGAACTTTGCCAGCGTATCTCAGTGCGTTACTCCGCTGATAGTTTTATCTTGAAATGTGAAGGGTCTGTAAACTTCGCTCTCTCTCAACGCTCATATCACATTCAATTCTGGGGCCACAGGTTCATGCTCCAGGATTTTTAATGGATTTTCACTGCCTCAGCTCTTACAGTTGTGTTTATTAATTTTACCACTTAAGTAAAAAGACGAATTGTTATTAAATATAACCTTTCCAGTGAAATTTTCATGCGACCGATGTAAAATTTCCAAATGGAAGTTCTTAAAAGCAATCCCTGTAGTACCTTTTAGAAACTGCGCAATTGTAAACTGTTATGTTTTGAGACGCAACCGTTTTCTTAACACACGTCAAGCAGTCATACTTTGTGTATGTGTGCTGACCGAGGGGACGAACGTAAATTTGTAACGAACTGAGGTTCGAACCCCTGTCTAGTGCTCGCTAGAAATATGAGCTAACCACTACGCCAGTCCTGCACAGAGGCTTTGCACAACTGCACGGACTATCCTAGCACACCACTGTGCCATGGTTTTGTAGTGGTTAGCGCATTTGCATAGACAGCAAGAGACTTGTATTCCAATCCTGCCCTTGATATAAATTTCCATTCGTTACTTCAGTCTGCACATAGACATCACAGATGTCTGAAAATTGAAAATGCGTGTTAAACAATACAGTTCAATTTGATTAGTCGTATCTGGGGCGCTCAGTTCTCGAGAAGCACGCAGGATCGTTTCACTTGGTTTATGACATCGTCAGACGCACTGGGACGACATGAGGATCTGTATAGTCTTCCAAAACAACCAGTTTTAATAAAACATTCATAAATAGTAGGCCTAATGGGAGTATCTTTTCCATATTCTGTACGAAAATTACGTAGCACTGTTTTCACAGACTACGACTATTAGGCCTAATGGGAGTATCTTTTCCTTGTTCTGTACGAAAATTACGTAGCACAGTTTTCACAGACTACGACTATTCAAGTCGAAAGACACAGGTAGCCCGCTTGGGTCCGGTGAAGACAGCCATCTTTGCTACAACTGCTGTGAACGCAAATGGTAGGGTAACTCTGTCCTAGCGTATTACGTGAGCCAAAACGATCTATGTTTCTTCAAGATGAAACTAAGACTAAGTCTATAAGCATTACGAATTAGTTTGTACGACTTTTAAAAGTCGTGATGTCCCTTTTGATACACCCTGTATAGCAATTAAGGTACACCATAAGTAGTTTTGAAATAGAAATCTGTCAGTTAAATATCAGAACGCCACTAATCCCAGAAAGTTTGTATTTGACAGCGATCTTCAAAATCGATTTTTTATAATGTTTATAAGGGGTACGTCGTAGTAGTTTAGAACAGTAATGTTCGGACATTGAGCTTCATGTCCAGTATGTATGGAGAAAATACGAGAGTTAAAATTTGTAATGTCTCCTTGTCTCACACCGGTACGGTGGTCTGTGGACATTCAGGGCAGTATTACTTGATGGCAAGACGGTATCAGTCCTCGTACGCAAAACAGAAGAACGTCTTCACCAAACAACAAGGTCAATGGATGACGGCTACAATATGATTCCAGCATTCCACACAGGCAGGCCATTAACTAGTCTGCGGTCTTGAGTCGCAGCAATAACAGCGTCGCAGCAGCAGGACGTGGGCAGCACCGGAGGGGGTGGGGTAGGGGGAGGCAAGCGCCGGCTGCTGAGAAGCGCCCCTTTATGTGGGGGCGCGGCGACCCGCATCGCGCATCGGCCGCCGGCCGTCCGCCCTTTGAGGGACTAATTAGCGGCGGACGGCGGGCGGGCAGAGGCGACACGGCGGCTCGCGAACCGGACGTCGCCCTCGTCTGCCCGCGGGCTGCCCTCTGTCACCACAAAATACGACACAGAGAGAGACCCCAAACTCATTCCGCTCACAAGAACAGTGACGGTCAGATATTGTAGCGTATCTGCCATCATCAGCAAAGAAGTGGAGGCGCATTCTGACTTTTGCCTCACAGTAATTTAATTCCTCATGAAGTTTGTCGTAAATAATCCGGTACAGTCCCAAAGGGACAAGTGTATACATATGCACAATACCAGAAGGAAAGATAACATTAATTACCCCACATTAAGACTGTCTTAACTACAAAAAAAGCCACATAAATTTTTGATTATATACCCAGAGATATAAAATGTCAGATAGGCAGCAGTGTAGAATTAGAAATCAAACTAAAAAAGTTTTTTTCGTTGACAACTTCTCCTTTTCCATACAAGAATCTCCATAATTGTAATATGTAGAGGGTGGTGGTAGGAACTACCATCTCCCAATGTATCTTATCCTTGTTTCTTCATTTAAATTTTTTCTTCAAAAATTGTTCAGCATCAACTGAAGTAGAAATTAATTTGAGATGTGAATATGAAATGATTCATTCCCCATAATTAAAATTTATTGTGCAAGATGATCCCTGGAATATGAAGATAACCAACTACCTAACTCACTGCATTATCATCCCCTTCAAGATGCTATTCCTGCTGTACTAAGTAATTGAGCGAGGCAACGAAACCAGTCCTGGAAATAAATACAGTTTTAAGCAAATGAACCTGCAATTTAATGAAGCTGGTAACCTATCTCCTGCAATATTTGGCAGGTTTTTAATTGAAACTGTCTCCTTTTGGGTACAGTATCGTTAATAGAGACACGATACTAAAACGTGACTCGTATGGCAGTGGGCACTCTGGCCAAAATTGCTGACTCATTATCTGTCAGCACGTTTCTGTCAGTGTTGCCATTAAATAGTTATGAAGCTTCAATTCTGTACACCTTGAAAACACAAAAAGGGTCATAATACACCTTATGCCTAACGCAATACTTTCTATACCTGTATATGTTAATCAAATGCCTCAACATGTATTGAAATTATGCTATTCTAAATAACGTACTGATATCTATATGCAGATATGAAAGTCATCCTGTTCCTTAAAAACGTAATTGATCACAATTAGAAATGACATTTGAGATTGTGCTAGCCTATGATGCTACTCGATATATATGCATAATATTGAGCACTCAACCACATCGTCTATGTTAGGGCATCAAGTAAACAAAGTTTTGTATTAAAAAAAGGCTCCAAATATTGTGAGGTTTGGTACCTAACTTCGCAGAGATGAACATATTGACAATGTAACACATGGAAAATTATGTGATTACAGCGGCAATAGAGGTGCGAAATTACCAATGACAGTCAGGACAGAGTAGATAAAAAACAAGTACCTTCGTAAACAGTAGTACACAGAGTCAAACACACAATCAATTCTGCAGTGGTCTCCTACCAGCTAATACCATGTACATGTACTCCAGGGGACAAACAAGACAGGGACTTCCAACTGATTGCTAGCAAATAGATGGAGCCACAGCATACAAATATACGAGGGCTGTTCCGATAGTAATGCCTCCTATTCTTTATTCATGAAAGCTATAGAAGAGAAGTAAATCACAACGGCACAGCGATACAGAACAATATTTCAGTTACAGAGTGCCATTCTCTCACATAGTCACCACCATTCGTTAAGCGCTTTTGCCAACTATGAACCAGAGCCTACACGCCGCGCTTGTAAAATTCGGAACCAGCTGAGGCTAAACACTTCCTTATAGCTTTGACAATGGCATCCGAGTCTTGAAAATGTTCACCACAAAGTCCATTTTTCAGAGGCCCAAAGAGATGAAAGTGTGATGGCGCTAAATCGTACATTGAATGCGGGAAGGCATTCCAGTCGAATTTTGCAGTGAGCTGTGTGGTTGCAAAACTTGTGTGGGGCTTGGCGTTATCATGCTTCAGGTGAAAGTTTGTCTTTTTTCTGGCCTTACGCTGGAAATTCGGACTTTCAGCTTAGTCAGTGTCGTACTGGCAGTTTCTCAAGGCTCCAGGACATCCGAAAGCACCACACACTGACCATCCCTGAAGACCTTGCACAGCACTTTTCCTGCAGACGGCTGTGTTTTAAATTCCTCCTTTGACAGAGAATTCGCAAGTGGCCATTTCATGGAGTGTCTTTTGCATTCTGGCTCGTAGTGCTGAAACCATGTCTTATCTCCAGTGACAATGCTATTCAGAAAATTGTCACTCTCAGCTTCATGTCAGTCCAGCAGATGCCGACAGACTTCCATTCCATGAGTTCATTGTTCTTCTGTAAGCATTTGCGGGAGTCATCTTGCGCAGAATTTGCAACCATCAAGATGTTCCAACATTGTTTCCAAGGTATTACAGCCGCCATTCGGCTTCTGGTCGTTATACGCCGATCAACACTGATGAGTTGATCAAGACGCTCTTCATTGGGAGGGGTGACACCTGTGCAGTGTCGATCGGGCTTGTGGCTTGGAGGCACATCATTTTCACCACCTTGAAAATGCCATAACCATCGCCTCACATTGTTCACGTCTATTGTGTCGTCCTCAAAATCCTTCATCAAGAGTCGATGAATTTCAATTAGCGTAGTTTCTTCAGCGGTCAGGAATTGAATCACAGGTCCCTGTTTTAAACGCGCGTACATATCAGATTCCGTTGTGGAACACTCCTCTATTGGCTCCTACTACCGCAGAACAACGGAACCTTCTGCAAATGAAACAGGAAGGGTAAAGCATTAGCACTAAACCAAAGACATCTGGCGCGGACGTCCAGAGTCACCACAATAAAATAGGAGGCATTACTTCAGGAGCCTTTGTCTTGTAGAAGGGGAATGGCGGCACAAACAGTCGAAACTACTTTCTCATGTCATTGGCTTTGGTCTGGTTGAAGTAGAAATGAGAGGAAGACTCACGAGACAAGCTTTCCCAAAAGAGCTTCACATAACCATGGAATATATTTTGACATGTTTCGAGAGGGAGATTCCAAGACCAGCAGCACAACCATAAAGATCTCAAAAAAAGATGGACGATACAGCCTTTGCAGTTGATAAGAAGACCGTAAAAGCACCTTTAAATGCTGTATCTTTTCGAAGCCAGTGTACAAAGATCATTGGAAAAATACTTGTCAAAGTTGCCTAAACAGTTTAGTTTGAAAATGTTTTATATATTACAATATTTCATTAAATTTTAAAACTAATTTATAAAATCTGTATTTCCTTTCACATGAGGCACTATTTTTTCATAGTTGTTAGCTTTATTTTTTTCTGATTTATATTTTAATTATGATATTATGCTAAACAGTTCCTTCAGGATATATATATATATATATATATATATATATATATATATATATATATATATGGCACATAGTTAGAATATGTCACTTACCTACAGTAGTCTCACTTCCATACTCATCGAGAAACCCACAGACTGATTTGGCATGAAGTTATGTCACAGATATATGCCTGCATCTATGTCTCGAGCATTACAACCTGCAGATCACATGAACATTAACTTCAAATACCCCAGGCAGTTCTGTGTACCAGTGAGGACATAATTTTCTTTGCTTCTCAGCCCACTTTATACCTATTGCCAGGATACCAGGATGAGGAGTTGTCTTACTAGCTACCATTAAGAGTACATATGTTGAGACAAGTGTGCTGGTGGCCTGACACCATCATACATCAGGTGTCATTTGTCATGTGTCATGCATCTGATGCATGATGCCTGACAGTTATTGCTTGATGCATGGTGTATGATGCCAAAAGCCTGATATCTGAAAAACCAGTGAGAAATTGACAAACGCCTATATGCACCATAGTGTGCTTGACCTACACTTTTACAATTAGAGTCCAAGAACAAGGAAAATTTAGAAGTAATAAGCAGAAGGTCATGTTATCCGATGTACAATCATTTTTTATCTTTAGAGTCTAAAAGGGGCTTCTCTAGTAGTGGAAATATTAAGTGGTTTTCCTCCAATGCGCTATAAGGGATTAGCAAGAGACCAACAGACAAACGCTTTGACTTATAGTTATTACTGGAGAAAATTGAAAATATTGTTACTAATGTTTGTAGTATAAATGACATACTAATTTTTAACAGAATTTTGTATGATGTATTCACTTCCTATTTTTCACACCCTCACTTACAGACTTAAGGCAGGTATTTAACGTATGTCATCTGTGTTTCAATTGAAGGAGAAATAGTTCTGTAGACTTTGTCAGCAAGAATCAAAGTGCCTGTGGTCAATTGTTACTTGCTGGCAGTTTCCCTTGGAACCTCTCTGTATATGATAAAATCGTAGTGATTCAGTATATCAAGTGATGTGCACAGAGGATCACGATGTGAACTCGCTTACTGGTATTTATATCTCCAGCAGCCACAGTGCAGCTGTTGCTGATAAGTTGTGACCTACCTGTTTTCTACTTGCACCAACAGGTCCCAAGAGGCAAGGTGCCAAGTCATTCGATCTCACTTTCTCAGCTTTGACTGATACCAAGAAGAGCTTTGTACACCTGACATCTCTCTAATGTTGTACCAATAGGTCGCAAGAGGGGTAGTAATTTTTTCTCAGCTGCTGCACATGATGTAACAGTGTGTATTATGCTGCCAGTTATGGAAACTACAGACCAATAATCATACGTGTGTGTGTGTGTGTGTGTGTGTGTGTGTATAGGTGCAGGAGGAAAGCCTTCAGATTCCTTTCCTGAATAAGGCCTCAATACAGTTCAGCTGAAACCACTGTGGCACTGTGGCCTAAAACAACACCAAAGAGGCTACTTTGGCTTTATGGATACAATTCAGAACCCTACCCACGAACTTCATGAAGTATTCTACGTATAAATGTAGTAATGAGTAGGTATGGGATGTGTGAATCGTATGCAGCTTCAGTTATACTATTTAGACTGTGAGGTACACATGTCATTTGGAATTTCACGTTAGCAAACAGTACTTACATTACATCACTACAGTATAAATGCCACTATTGTGACATAAGTTGGTAGACATGCTATGCACCCAATCTGGTAATGTGTCTCCAATGCTTGTATACTGTGATTCCATCTGTGCTGTTAACACTGGGGCAGAAACCCTTCAGCTGTCTGTCTACCAGTGCACATGCAGTCCATTAACTATTATAATGTAGCTGTATTTGTCTATAATAAGGTACACCAACGCTGACAGAAGTGCTATTGTAAAACAGGGGAAGTGTTGTTCTCCACAATACCGTTGGCAGTACAGTCTGTCTGTCGACAATTTGTAGTGTACACAAATCCCTGAATTTGCTCTTAAATTCTCCTTTTAAATTTTTATTTGCCACCTTTTCTTCAGCCGAATATGTTGCAATGGCATTAATTTATTCATATCGCACATATTATAGTGCAAGAATTTACAGTACCAATCTACAGTATTAGAAGCAGCTTACTTCGCTAGTTCTATGAAGTTTTTTGAGTGTAGAACCTAATAATAATACTGCATATACGTGATGTACGATTATGCTATACGATATGGCTGCTTAGAGTGGGTGACCTCCAAAATGTGAGTAAAATTTACATACCATACATTAGATACATCAAATCAGATGCCCAGGAATTGGCAATGTTATTGGTAACCACCCTCTAGTTTTTATAAAGTGCACCTGGTATTAAATGGCTGCAGGCAGTTACAGAATGCATATCTGATCCACGTGAAAGACTATATAGGTATGCACATGAGACTTTTCATCTGCTCTGTTCTGAAATATAATTACATAACTTTGGCAAGTATTGATAATTCAGCCTCATTGTTGATACAGTAATCATATAATTTTATGTATATTAAGACGCTGATATGTTTGTCTCTGCAAAGTGGCACTGTCATGGCGTCACTCTGCAATGTTGAAGTACCATACCTCGTAATATTTAGAGCCATTTTGTTTAAGCTTTGCTCGCCAGGAATTATAATACGGACAAAATGGTTGAGGGATCTACATTAAACACATATTTCAGCTGGGGCAATATCAAGGCTAGTAGAAACACTAACCTCATTTCTAGTTGCGATCCAATAATTTTTT
Organism: Schistocerca cancellata; assembly: GCF_023864275.1. Classification (NCBI taxonomy): domain Eukaryota; kingdom Metazoa; phylum Arthropoda; class Insecta; order Orthoptera; family Acrididae; genus Schistocerca; species Schistocerca cancellata. The sequence continues at coordinate 192,238,129 of NC_064628.1, read as the reverse complement.
ATAACACAACGACTTCCACATCTAAACACATGTTATAGAGATTAGTATCAGTTTAATACTTCTTGTGTCATTTGTTTAACATTTTTGACTGTTGACAGCGGTAATACAAAGTCTGCTTAGTCAACACATATTTTTCTGCACTTAGTACGCTAGTAATTATATGACATCGTATTTTTTAGCTCTAGACCTGGTCGAGGTAATTTTAGGACATCGAATTTTGACTCCTACTTCCTAAAAAGTCAAACCTTGAAATCTGCTACTGGGACATATACTTGTACTTTAGTCATCTGATCACAAATTTGATGGGTATGTGAATGTGTGCAAATTAACTCACTCTTTCTTTTACACTGATGCCTTTTTCTATAATACTGTGACATGAGACAAAGTTTTTCATGTATTAGACTCACTAGTACTGTAAATATCATACGTTTTGCCGTGCCTAGGAAATATTTTATTAGAAAGCGTGTCATGAAAAGTTTCATCCAGTCTGTCGTTTTACTTGCTTAGGTAATACTCACTTCTTTGCAGTTGTAGGATTGGTGGGGCTAGTTTTATGAAATAAAATTTTTAGGCCTAATTCCTATGAGATTTAAAAGTTTAAATCTACTGTTGCGGTACATAGTTTAGACTACCGACACTAATTTAACGACTGTGTTTATACACTCCTGGAAATGGAAAAAGGAACACATTGACACCGGTGTGTCAGACCCACCATACTTGCTCCGGACACTGCGAGAGGGCTGTACAAGCAATGATCACACGCACGGCACAGCGGACACACCAGGAACCGCGGTGTTGGCCGTCGAATGGCGCTAGCTGCGCAGCATTTGTGCACCGCCGCCGTCAGTGTCAGCCAGTTTGCCGTGGCATACGGAGCTCCATCGCAGTCTTTAACACTGCTAGCATGCCGCGACAGCGTGGACGTGAACCATATGTGCAGTCGACGGACTTTGAGCGAGGGCGTGTAGTGGGCATGCGGGAGGCCGGGTGGACGTACCGCCGAATTGCTCAACACGTGGGGCGTGAGGTCTCCACAGTACATCGATGTTGTCGCCAGTGGTCGGCGGAAGGTGCACGTGCCCGTCGACCTGGGACCGGACAGCAGCGACGCACGGATGCACGCCAAGACCGTAGGATCCTACGCAGTGCCGTAGGGGACCGCACCGCCACTTCCCAGCAAATTAGGGACACTGTTGCTCCTGGGGTATCGGCGAGGACCATTCGCAACCGTCTCCATGAAGCTGGGCTACGGTCCCGCACACCGTTAGGCCGTCTTCCGCTCACGCCCCAACATCGTGCAGCCCGCCTCCAGTGGTGTCGCGACAGGCGTGAATGGAGGGACGAATGGAGACGTGTCGTCTTCAGCGATGAGAGTCGCTTCTGCCTTGGTGCCAATGATGGTCGTATGCGTGTTTGGCGCCGTGCAGGTGAGCGTCACAATCAGGACTGCATACGACCGAGGCACACAGGGCCAACACCCGGAATAATGGTGTGTGGGAGCGATCTCCTACACTGGCCGTACACCACTGGTGATCGTCGAGGGGACACTGAATAGTGCACGGTACATCCAAACCGTCATCGAACCCATCGTTATACCATTCCTAGACCGGCAAGGGAACTTGCTGTTCCAACAGGACAATGCACGTCCGCATGTATCCCGTGCCACCCAACGTGTTCTAGAAGGTGTAAGTCAACTACCCTGGCCAGCAAGATCTCCGGATCTGTCCCCCATTGAGCATGTTTGGGACTGGATGAAGCGTCGTCTCACGCGGTCTGCACGTCCAGCACGAACGCTGGTCCAACTGAGGCGCCAAGTGGAAATGGCATGGCAAGCCGTTCCACAGGACTACATCCAGCATCTCTACGATCGTCTCCATGGGAGAATAGCAGCCTGGATTGCTGCGAAAGGTGGATATACACTGTACTAGTGCCGACATTGTGCATGCTCTGTTGCCTGTGTCTATGTGCCTGTGGTTCTGTCAGTGTGATCATGTGATGTATCTGACCCCAGGAATGTGTCAATAAAGTTTCCCCTTCCTGGGGCAATGAATTCACGGTGTTCTTATTTCAATTTCCAGGAGTATATTTGTACATTAATCCATGCTTTCTTCTACGTTGCAGACTTTTCTTCCAGTATTGTGACATCAAACAGCGTTTCTCATGTGTTAACCCCAGCACACTTTCTCGCACTGTTGCTGTATTTTATAGAAATTTTAAAATTTTATGAATACCTTACATGTGTGAAAATAATTAATTTACGACTCTGTTTCTTTCCTATTTTTAAGCCATGCAGCATTCTATTTGTAGTGATATGAAATCATGGATTGCAAATCGAATTTCCCCTCAACTACCTCTGTAAACTACACATTTTTTGCACTGTTGCCATTCTCTGCAGAGATTTTAGAATATTTGCAACATCATGGGTGCTTCATGTAATGGTGGGGCACAAAGAAAAAGCTACAGTCGTGATTTACCAGCTAAGTCATCAGCTGGTGAATGGAGGAGTTAGTATTTCCTACTATTTCCTGTCTTCTGGTTTTTCGAGATGATATTTAAGGTAATACACTTGTCCAAAAAAATACTAATTATGAACTTGTTATTTATATCTTCCAACGAACGTTCATTTTTAATTATTTATCGAGAAATACCAATTTCTTTGTGCAGCCGTCTGCTGGCGACAGAGAGAGTAGTATGTGACAATGGACTTGCGTTTACTACTTTTTCCAGATCTTGAGGGAATGTAATTATGGTAAGAAAAACATATTTTCAGTGAACGAGAATTTGTATTTTGTTACTTATATTTTACAGACCAATGTTGAATGTGAATTTTTTATCGTGAAATATACCATTTACTCATCCCAATATTCCATGGGGAATGATATACTCGTATAGCATCATATCAAAGTTACCAAAGTCAGCGCATGTGAGTCAATCCTTAAATGAATTTTTGGCAGACAGCAAATCAAACACAGCTGAACATCAGAGGTGTAAGGTGTATAGGCATGTGGTGGCATCATGGGGGTAGGTGTATCATGCAAAATTTGCAGAAGTGCAATGGGGTGAGTGTGGGTAGGATCGTTGATGAGAGTGAGACATAACATGCATGCAAACTACAGTGAAATCTCACTTTCACAAACACACGGAAGCACTGGGTCCTTTGGGAGGGGGATGGTTGGGGGGGGGGGGGGATGCTTGAGGCTGCATTTGCAGTTGGGTAAGGAGGCCATCCTTTTCATGGCTCTGGCATGTGGCAGGATATCATGATTCCTGGAATGACCTTCCACATAAGGAAGTGCTGATGCTGATCACAGCGACATTTGACATGAGCAATTTTCTCAGTTGTAATGTAATACCACTGATGAAAGGTGCAGAGAGATAATGAGTCAGGGCTTTCGACCATGATGTTCGCTGTCACACTACTAATGTGTTGCCTAAACTGAGGATGTGTCTCCTATCCTTACGAATATTACAGTTCCTGAATTTTAAGTGAAAAAGGTGGTTTTGAATGTATAGAAACTGATGCAACTTTATTTGCTTATGGAATCTGTTACGAATTTATTTTCTAAGACATTATTCTCAATTAGTATTTTCATGATGCCTGGTCGAAGTCACCAATGACCGGACCGTAATGTGCACATGCACCCGTCATTTGCATCGCCCAACCGGTAGGAACATCACTAGTCCCTTTTACAATCTTTGTCTGCGTTTATTTTTGCAAATGCACATTTCCCACTTCAATTAACATAGTGTTGAACCACGCTTCTTATCCTTTTTCTAGTATTTTTCATCCACTGATCACAATTTCGCAAACGTTTCTTTGCTACTGTAGCTATAGTATTATTTGCTTGCATTATGTCAGCTGTATTGTATTCTATCATCACATGGTATGAGTCTTTTGTTCTTATTGGCTGCTTGGATACCACCCACAGCAGTTCTTAAGACAACTATAATTTCATAGAGAGCGTTTCTTTTGTTACGCTGTTATTATATTACATTACGAGGAATCTGGACCAAACCCACCTTTTTGTAAATTACGTAATGCAGCATACCTTTCGCAGATGGAGTCAGCTCCAAATACATGTAAACTTACTTGGCCCCGCTCTGATTTCCAGCCCTTCATTTGTTCTTTAAATGCAGAGTCTTGTGAAATTTGTCTGTAACAAGTGATTCTTTAATATTTAGAGAAAGTTGTAAATGCTTAGAACATTCCTGCGAAAACGGATTATGCAATGTTAAGTAAATCTTCATATCTGTATCGTAGTAAAGTGAATTGATATATATATATATATATATATATATATATATATATATATATATATATATATATATATATATTTTTTTTTTTTTTTTTTTTTTTTTTTTTTTTTTTTTTGCTCCAGGAGCAATCCACAGAACCCGCCATTGCGTTAGCGAGTATATTTTCGAATAGCACAACACATGCTTTTCTGGCACTAGCCCGAGTAATCTCAGTTAAAAGTCTAGCTATGTATGTTGTTAACGGCTTCTGTCATTCCGTTGTCATTCATACATTCTTTTACAAAACAAGGCTGAATAACTGGTATTCTTCTTGAAGAGTTCAAGTAATATTTCTCTGATTTAGGTGAAGCCAATTTTTCACATTATTTAATACCTATCCGATGCTTGTTCTGAATTGCTGGGATAACACTTGACTGGATTAAATTTTTACTGCTGATACTTCTTTGCAACAAGATATAACTAAAACTTTTCATTTTGTTTTCTCAGGTAATGTTTGAATTTCACACTGCTCTAAAAACTTTTTACCGTTCCTTCTACAGATTATGAATTTCGTACTGTGCTTTGTTGATTCCTTTTTGGTAGATACGTTACACATACATCAAAACAAAGTTTATCAGTTTTATATATATATATATATATATATATATATATATATATATATATATATATATATAGTGAATATCACGAGTTCCTTAAATTAATGTCTACAACGTGATATTAAGTGGGCTCCAGCTATTATTCTCATTACACGCTTTTGGGCAATGAATACATTTTCTCTTCATGATGAATTATCCCAAAATATAATGCCATATGAAAGCAGTGAGTGAAACTAAACGTAATAGGTTAATTTACAGATCAGTTTATCACAAAATTTGCAACAACCCTAATATGATAAGTAGGTGATCCTAACTATTTCAGCTGACCATCAATGAATTTCTTCCAATTCCATTTGCCACCTATGCACATACCCAAAATTTTGAATATTCTGCTTTGGCAACAGACATCAGTTCAAAGCATGTATTTATCAATGGTGTTATGTTATTTACTGTACAGTTCTGAATATACTGTGTTTCCTCAAAATTTAATAGGAGTCCATTTGCAGAGAACCACTTAATAATTGTCTGAAGGACATCATTAACAATTCCCTTAGCTAATTCGTTTCTCTTGGGTGTGATAAAAAGTACTAACGTTGCATCTTCATGAATGTAGAGAGACAAGTCATTAATATACAGGGTGATGATAATTAAAGTTAAACTTTCAAAAATCTGTAGAAGTAGCACCACTGGTCAGAGTGACGTCACATTACAACGAAATATTATCGGAGAAGGGGAAAAAAAGTAAGAAAAAATGATCAATAGTTGACGTTGTGTGTGTGTCAGAATACGTAAATGAAAACATCTGTCATGCACACGACCCACTGAAGTCGGTACAGATACGCTGGGTACGCGGCTTTTCCTCCTTTTGCGTCTGCGACGTTCGCCATGACTGTATTAATGCAGGATCACGCTCTGCTTGTAAAGCTGTATTACAAGAATGGTGACTGTGCACTCGTCGCTCAGCAGAAGTTCCGGACACTGAAGAGTTTGAAAAAAGGCATTGATACGATCACTGCCGTGGGTCTGGAGAAAACGATTCGGAAATTCGAAAAGATGCCTTGTTTTGGTGTACACCCTGGTAGAGGGAGCACATAAATTGATTCAAAGTCAGTGGAAGCTGAGGCCACAGCGCTGCTGGATGAGACGAGTGGTGGTGTGCAAACGTGTACTGCACGGAGAATTGCCAGAACATTGGACATACCCGTGAGCACGCTGCGTAAAATCCTACGAAACATCCTTCTTTTCTATCCATTGATAATCAACCATGTGCACGAGTTACTTCCTGTTGACCTGCCAACAAGAGAGACCACTGCTTTAGAATTTCTTGTTCGCATGGAAGTGGACAATGATCGGTCGTGGAAGATTTTGTGGACAAACGAAGCCCACTTCCATCTGATGGGATATGGCAATACACAGAATTGTTGAATACGAACAACGGAAAATCCACACGCAAATCAACCAGTACTACTTCATCCTAAAAAGGTCACTGTGTGGTCCGGTTTTATGGCATCATTTATCATAGGGCCATATTTTTTCGAAGAGACAGGTGCTTCCGGTCCTGTTACCTGTACCTTCATGGTAAGCGCTATGAGTGTCTTTTGCGCAACCACGTCATTCCAGCTCTCCAGCAGCGTTAATGGGTGGATGGGATTATTTTTATGCAAGATGGAGCACCTCCTCACATTGCAAATCCAGTTAAGGAGCTGCTGAAGCGCCATTTCGGAAATGCTAGAATTACCAGCCGCCATTTCCCTACAGCTCGGCTGTCCCGAACATATGACCTTAATCCGTGTGACTTCTGGCTGATGGGCTATCTGAAAGATGTTATGTTCAGTGTTTCGATTGCAAACGTATCTGCACTGAAGGCACGCCATGCGCAACACATTCTGAACGTGACCCCGGAAGCTCTCGATCAGTTGTTGAACACGCTGTTTCTCGATTTCAACTGGTTGCAGGAAACGGTGCACAGCATATTGAATATGTTTCGCGCCAGTAACACTGAAATTAATAATCCGATTTGGTTTTTATTGTTGTTTTTTGTGAGGTTTTTTGCCTCGGGGCGATTATAAACCTATTTTTCTCATGACATTGCCGTGGTGGATGGGCTTACGTAACTAACAGTATCACACCAGTACACCCATGCACACTGAGTAGTACAGTGTGTTAAACATCAAACGTACACTTTAGGCACTGTTGTATGATTAATTTGTCATTTGTAGTCGACTGCTATTAAATTATGATGCTTACAGCGCCATCTATTGCTAAATTTCGTAACTGTTTATTTTTCTTCTGTCATACGTTTTCCTCCTCCTCTGATAATATTCTATTGTAATTTGACGTCATTGTGATCAGTAGTCTTATTTCTACAGTAGTTTGAAAGTTTAATTATAATCACCTTGTATATTAAGAACAATGAGGGGCCCAAGGGTGAAACCCGTGCGAGACTGTTGTTGATACTTTCCCACTTAGAGGACTCTGCTAATTTTTGCAGACTATCTGTACTGTTAATTTCCTTCCAGTTAAATATGCATTAAACCACCCGCTCGATGTACCACTTATACCACAATACTCAAATTTATCTAGAAGAATTTGATGATTCACACCATCAAAAGCCTATGAGAGATCAGAAAATATCCCAGTAACTGATGTTCAGTTATGCAGAGCATTTCATACGTGATCAGTGAAAGTGTATATAGAATTTCCTGTTGAGAAGCCATTTTGGAATCCTAACTGACATTTTGTTAGTACCTCATTTTTACAAAAGCTACTCTTAAATACATTCCTTTTTCAAGAATTTTGGATAAAGCTGTCAGGAGAGAGATTGGGCGGTAGTTCGTAGCATTAGAACGGTCCCCTTCTTTATGCAACGGTTTGATAATGTCATATTTCAGTCTATCCAGGAAAGTGCCTTTTTCAGTGAGCAACTTCGTATGTGGCTGAGAATCCTACTTATGTGCTGGGAACTAGCTTTTAGTTCTCTGTTCGGTATGCCATCAATTCCAAGCGAGTTTTTACTTTTGAGTGAATTTATTGTTTCCCCAATTTCACTACGCATGAGATTCACTACATTCGATGCATCTCATATGGGAGTTTCATCGTGTGCTGTTGTACGAGTGATGAAGACAAACCACAGCCTACAGGCTTTACAGGACATGGTTAGACACAGCTTCTGCTAAAGTTCAAAAGTCTAGTTTTACAAGCTGGTCTGCAGCTCACCATTTATTCTTCACCACATCTTATCGTAAACCTTTGAACACGTATGATGGGGAAGATATATTCCACGAGTTCGCAAATCTGTTTGACCTACCGACGATGATAAGAGCCGAAATGGAGATATTTTCCAAAAACGTTGTTACATGCGTAACTTGAACAATGCTCTACATTCACAACCCTGACCAAGGTGTCTCCCCACAGCCTCAATTCCACAAATGACGCGGTCTCACACAAAGAATTCCGTATCCCAGCGAAAGAGTTGGTGTTACTAAAACGATGTTATAGGAAGGGAGCATTATTGCCATATCAACCCCTTTAATGACGACAAGAGCGCAAGGCAGGAAAATTTTCACATTACTTCAAAAAAGAAAGCAGCTGTCGTTAGAGCTGGTGAATAAACTGACCACGAAACAAAATCTCCTCTTTCTATGCAAATTTCATAGCACATGTGATGCAAGTGTTGACGAGAAAGAGGCAAAAATTAAACTGGGCCTCGGTCCTATAGGATCCACGTGCATGTTTGATTGTCAGGTGTAGAGTGTGGCAGTCAGAACTGCAGAGCACACTTGTTTAGTTAAGCAGGGAGGAACTGCATATGCGTCTGTTAACGAACACTGACTTCGTTTAGGGCTTTCGTTCCCTATTTCCTATTAGTGTGTTCTGGGTCAGGCTCCCAGAAGGTTGGTATCATCATGAGGGAATTTCTTGTACATTATCAACTGTTTCTCTTATAAATTCTGCTAGACAAACAGTTATTCCTTCTCGACATTTGAATTCCTCCTCTTAAACTCATTCCTTATCGTTCCCTCCGTAATCATAACAAATGTACACTCGCATATATTTCTCTTCTTCAACTCTGCCTATAACCATATCGATGCAACACGTTGTGTGTCTAGTAACGTTCAAGACTGCATCTCTATGCCGTTTATCATCACTTTTATAGAGTTTTCTGTTCATTTCAGTTGTGAGGAGCTTTGTATTCTAAGTTGGCTATTGTCTTCCAGTTAACTTATTGTAAATTGGCGTTAGTAATTAGAAAATACCGTCGAAGACTCTAATAAAGTTTTCAACAATATCTGGATCCCTATCAATTACGATATCGCATTTCCTCAATATACCTTTATATTTCTGTAGGTCTGTTTTCCAGCTACTGATTAGTCTCCCTTCTAAGATAGGTGAAACACACAAAACTCTAAGCAAAAAGTTCAGAGCAGGAATCAAGTGACATGCACTTAAAAGCTACGGATAAAGTAGCTAATATTTAAAAAAGTCCTTGACTTTGCGGTGGCAGTTCCATTAACACGTTTTATTAAACTGTATAGCTTCCGTTTACTTAATCCAAGGCCAGACACACAAAATGTCATCAATCTCTCCTTCGTTCCGCAATGTCCCTTCACTTTTCTGTCTGATGCAACACTGTAATCGGACTTGGAGCGAGAACAACTTAAGGAAATTCTTCATGGCAAAAAATACTCGCGGCTTGGAGTTACGAAAAAAGAGGAACTTTTTAATGCCTTTCATTTTTAGAAAGGGAATTCCGTCGGCGGCCCAGTAGCAGCCTGAGGGAGAGCAGAATAAATGCGCTGGGCGATTATTGCGCGAAAGTTGGGTTAAGCCGCTTTAACAGAGGCCAGCGGAAGGGTGGTGCCTGCTGAAATATTCATCATCCTCAGATGTACCATCTTGTCCTTGCTTCCCTGTTGGCCAGTCAGAATTCATAACACGGGATGATATCTGTACTCATTTTACTTGTCGTGGCTGGCTAGTAATTCGTTTGAAAATTATTGTAACTACCTTGTGGCACGAATTACGTGCAAGTATTTCAGTCAACAGACAGCTGCCGTAATCTTCTGCTGCTGCCTCACATAAGCAAATTACTCTGTGTGTTCCCTAGTGCCTTGACGAGTAAAATATTAAAACAATGCTCTGCTGCTTCAGTAGTTAAAGTGAAGCATTTACAACAATCTGGAACATTCTCTGCAAGTGAGACCAGCATCAATTTTCTTGCGTGGTTACTCGTACCTCGCTATTCGCCTGATATCAGTAAAAAATATGAATAATAACAGCATATGTCTTGTCTGTTAGGCGTAAAGTAAAAATGTTTTCAGTTTAAGAAGCAGAAGTCATCGCAATCAAACAGTGTCTTCTTTGTCGACATCGGCGTATATAACTGTCTGTATGGTGATAGATCTTGGACTGATGATGTCCCAATAGGAATGTGTAAGAGTATAGTACAGTCAGAGGATTGTAGTGTCGTTGCTGTAGTAGTATTCATTTCGAGGCCTTGTATTCTGCAACGCTTCTCCCAAGTATGTACACGGGTGTCCAAAGTAACAAATGGAAATTTTTTACGGTTGCTTTTATTTTGGAACAAGGCAGTACAACCAGGTGATAGTAAAATAGAAACAATGTAAAGAATATATATTGTAATCAACTGCAAAATGCATGATGGTAGACCAAAATGTTCTTCGTTTTCTTCCAACTTAACGGATTTGCACACACATTCTGACAACTGCTTAATGTGCACAGTATGTGATGTGACCACCTTTGGCACCAATGCTGGCAACGATGGACATGCTATGAATGATGTCATCAATCTGATACTGAGGAAATAATGCCCATTCTTCCTAAAAAGCTGTTCACATGTCTTGGAGAGTGGTTGGTAGATGCTGACGTGATGCAACCCGTCTCCCAAACGCATCTCAGTCATGCCCTAAGGAATTCATATCGGGAGAGCGAGCAGGCCATGGCATGAGTGCAATATCATCCGCTTCCAAAATGGCATCAACCACCAGCGCTCTATGACGTCGAGCATTATCGTTCATCAATACGAAGTCTGCGCAAACAGCATCTCGCAATAACCACCCATGTGATCCAAAGACCCCCTTACGTTACCTCACAGCAGTAAAATCTTGTTGATGCACTCGTACATTTTCATGAAGAGGTGTTCGAGTGGTCAACATAGTCCCTGCCCATACCACTAGGGATCCTTCTCACATGAGTCTATGTCCACAATGTTTGGATCCAGAAATCATGTTCCACATGAACTCCAGATGCGAGTCTGTTGATAATTATTCTCCAGACCTAACCAGGAATCATCTGTGAAAAGAACATTGGCCCACCGTCCGATCGTCAGGATGGCATGTTGATGGCTCCACCTTAGACGTTCCCTTCCGTGCAGACATGTGAGAGGTAATCAGACAGCAGATCTCCAACAATATAATGAGATTCTTCTGAAGCTTTCTGTACACCGCTTGCTTCGATACCACACGTCCATGGCATGATGCGAGGTCAGATGCCAATTGCAGTACCGTCGTGCAATTACACCCAAATAACGGTCCACTCTTTCTGATGTCACATGTGGTCGGCCCTGTACCGGTTTCCTGGATACAATTTCGGTCCCTACAAACCCCCACTTCATCCATGAAACAACACAATGATTCACTTTAAGCCATCGGGCTACAGCAGTTTGTAACTCTCCTCTTCCATTCATCCTATGGCCCTCCCCAGCAGAGAGTCTCTGTGTCACACTGCACCGTCTCTGACTGTGTACGCAGCGATTATGGATGCAGTGTTGTTGTTGTTGTTGTAGTCTTCAGTCCTGAGACTGGTTTGATGCAGCTCTCCATGCTAATCTATCCTGTGCAAGCTCCTTCATATCCCAGTACCTACTACAACCTACATCCTTCTGAATCTGCTTAGTGTATTCATCTCTTGGTCTCCCTCTACGATTTTTACCCTCCACGCTGCCCTCCAATGCTAAATTTGTGATCCCTTGATGCCTCACAACATGTCCTACCAACTGGTCCCTTCTTCTTGTCAAGTTGTGCCACAAACTCCTCTTCTCCCCAATTCTCTCCAATACCTCCTCAATAGTTATGTGATCTACCCATCTACTCTTCAACATTCTTCTGTAGCACCACATTTCGAAAGCTTCTATTCTCTTCTTGTCCTAATTATTTATTGTCCATGTTTCACTTCCAGACAAGGCTACACTCGATACAAATACTTTCAGAAACGACTTCCTGACACTTAAATCTATACTCGATGTTAACAAATTTCTCTTCTTCAGAAACCCTTTCCTTGCCATTGTCAGTCTACATTTTATATCCTCTCTACTTCGACCATCATCAGTTATTTTGCTCCCCAAATAGCAAAACTCCTTTACTACTTTAAGTGTCTCATTTCCTAATCTGATTCCCTCAGCATCACCCGACTTAATTCGACTACATTCCATTATCCTCGTTTTGCTTTTGCTGATGTTCACCTTATATCCTCCTTTCAAGACACTGTCCATTCCGTTCAACTGCTTTTCCAAGTCCTTTGCTGTCTCTGACAGAATTACAATGTCATCGGCGAACCTCAAAGTTTTTATTTCTTCTCCCTGGATTATAATACCTACTCCGAATTTTTCTTTTGTTTCCTTTACTGCTTGCTCAATATACAGATTGAGTAACATCGGGGAGAGGCTACAACCCTGTCTCACTCCCTTCCCAACCACTACTTCCCTTTCATGCCCCTCGACTCTTGTAACTGCCACCTGGTTTCTGTACAAATTGTAAATAGCCTTTCTCTCCCTGTATTTTACCCCTGCCACCTTTACAATTTGAAAGAGAGAATTCCAGTCAACATTGTCAAAAGCTTTCTCTAAGTCTACAAATGCTAGAAATGTAGGTTTGCCTTTCCTTAATCTTTCTTCTAAGATAAGTTGTAAGGTCAGTAATGCCTCGCGTGTTCCAACATTTCTACGGAATCCAAACTGATCTTCCCCGAGGTTGGCTTCTACCAGTTTTTCCATTCGTCTGTAAAGAATTCGTGTTAGTATTTTTCAGCTGTGACTTATTAAACTGATAGTTCGGTAATTATCACATCTGCCAACACCTGCTTTCGTTGGGATTGGAATTATTATATTCTTCTTGAAGTCTGAGGGTATTTCGCCTGTCTCGTACATCTTGCTCACCAGATGGTAGAGGTTTGTCAGGACTGGCTCTCCCAAGGCCGCCAGTAGTTCTAATGGGATGTTGTCTACTCCCGGGGCCTTGTTTCGACTTAGGTCTTTCAGTGCTCTGTCAAACTCTTCACGCAGTATCGTATCTCCCACTTCATCTTCATCTACATCCTCTTCCATTTCCATAATATTGTCCTCCAGTACATCGCCCTTGTATAGACCCTCTATATACTCCTTCCACCTTTCTGCTTTCCCCTTTTTTTTTTTCTTAGAACTGGGTTTCCATCTGAGCTCTTGATAATCATAAAAGTGGCTCTCTTTTCTCCAAAGGTCTCTTTAATTTTCCTGTGGGCAGTATCTATCTAACCCCTAGTGAGATAAGCCTCTACATCCTTACATTTGTCCTCTAGCCATACCTGCTTAGCCATCTTGCACTTCCTGTCGATCTCATTTTTGAGACGTTTGTAACCCTTTTTGCCTGCTTCATTTACTGCATTGTTATATTCTCTCCATTCATCAGTTAAATTCAATATTTCTTCTGTTACCCAAGGATTTCTACTAGCCCTCGTCTTTTTACCTACTTGAGCCTCTGCTGCCTTCACAACTTCATCCCTCAGAGATACCCATTCGTCTTCTAGTGTATTTCTTTCCCCCATTCCTGTCAATTGTTCCCTAATTCTGGCCCTGAAACTCTGTACAACCTCTGGTTTAGTCAGTTTATCCAGGTCCCATCTCCTTAAATTCCCACCTTTTGCAATTTCTTCAGTTATAATCAGCAGTTCATAGCCAATAGATTATGGTCAGAGTCCACATCTGCCGCTGGAAATGTCCTACAATTTAAAACCTGGTTCCTAAATCTCTGTCTTACCGTTATATAATCTATCTGATACCTTTCAGTATCTCCAGGATTCTTCCATGTATGCAGCCTTCTTTTATGATTCTTGAACCAAGTGTTAGCTATGATTAAGTTATGCTCTGTGCAAATTTCTACTAGATGGCTTCCTCTTTCATTTCTTAGCCCCAATCCATGTTCACCTACTATGTTTACTTCTCTCCATTTTGCTACTGTCGAATTGCAGTCACCCATGACTATTAAATTTTCCTCTCCCTTCACTACTTGAATAATTTGTTTTATCTCATCATACATTTCTTTAATTTCTTTGTCATCTGCAGAGCTAGTTGGCTTATAAACTTGTACTACTGTAGCAGGCATGGGCTTCGTGTCTATCTTGGCCACTATAATACGTTCACTATGCTGTCTGTATTATCTTACCCGCACTCCTATTTTTTATTCATTATGAAACCTACTCCTGCATACCCCTATTTGATTTTGTATTTATTACCCTGTATTCACCTGACCAGAAGTCTTGTTCCACCTGCCACCGAACTTCACTAGTTCCCACTATATCTAACTTTAAGCTATCCATTTCCCTTTTTAAATTTTCTAACCTACCTGCCCGATTAAGGGATCTGAAATTCCACGCTCCGATCCGTAGAATGCCAGTTTTCCGTCTCCTGATAATGCCGTCCTCTTGAGAAGTTCCCGCCCGGAAATCCGAATGGGGGCTATTTTACCTCCGGAATATTTTACCCAAGAGGACCCCAGCATCATTTAACCATACAGTAAAGCTGCATGCCCTCGGGAAAAATTGAGGCTGTAGTTTCCCCTTGCTTTCAGCCGTTCGCAGTAGCACAACAGCAAGGCCGTTTTGGTTAGTGTTAAAGGGCCAGATCAGTCAATCATCCAGACTGTTACCTCTGCAACTACTGAAAAGGCTGCTGCCCCTCTTCAGAAACCATACGTTTGTCTGGCCCCTCAACAGATACCCCTCCGTTGTGGTTGCACCTGCTATACGGCTATCTGTATCGTTGAGGCACGCAAGCCTCCCCACCAACGGCAGGGTCCATGGTTCATGGGGGGAGGGTGGATACAGTACAACCCTAAACCCCGCTTGATATGTGCCCTGCCGTCTTGGCGTGATTGTCCGTTGATCGGAATTCCATCTTCCGTGCAGGACACGATCGTAACGACATGTGTTGACAGTTTGTACGATTATATAGTGAATTAGACAAAGGACAGGATACAGCAGTCTTTTGCTTTAATTTTGGACACCAGTGTACTTCACAAGCCTCTTCATCCTTCCATTCCATAGTCACGTTAAATGAAGTGCCGTATAGCAAGCGCCTACTTTTCGACTATCCATCATACAGCCGTGTAACAGAAATGGTCTGCATTCCTCATCTACTCGTTGCATGGTCTCCGGCGATGACACGGAAATAATCCAAGTTAAATGTACTGTCCAATGATATTAACGTGACCACCTGCCAAAAGCCTAAATAACCACGTCTTGCTGTGCGAGACGATCAGGAATAGCGTCGATGAGGTTGTGGAAGGTATCGACAGGTATGTGGAGCCATGCCGACTCCAGTGCCGAGCTAAACACAGACTGTAATGACAATTTTAGCCCTTACGGACCTGAATGACTTCTTAAAGAAGGAGAACTTTTTGTGATACTGTAATGCTCTTAGGTGATTTTTTAATTATTGTACAAGCGAAATTTATACAAACATTTGTACCCGTTTTCAAAATTTACTTTGTACACTTGACTTCTTTGTACGGACTGAAATAAGTAATTTTGAAATATTCATATAGTATTCAACAAACAATTTACGAACTTCCAGCATCCGGGTCAGCAACTTCTGTTAATCTGTAGAACGAAAAACCAGTGCCGGCCGTTGCCACCGAGCGGTTCTAGGCACTTCAGTCCGGTACCGCGCTGCTACTGTGGTCGCAGGTTCGAATCCTGCCTCGGGCGTGGCTGTGTGTGATGTCCTTAGGTTAATTAGGCTTAGGTAGTTCTAAGTCGTCTACTGGACTGATGACCTCAGACGTTAAGTCCCATAATGATTAGAGCCATTTGAACCATTTGGAAAACCAGTCCAGAGTTGCAAATATTACTTTTTTTATTCACTCGATGACTACTTTCTGGCCTAGACCCATTTTCAAATATCGTAACACAGTCGAAAATGGCATTTATGAAGACGTGAAAACTATGTCAAAAATGTGCAACGAACACTTACGGAGCATATAGATAAAAGCCAGCGACATGTTTAAGACCAACAGGTAAGGATCTGTCATAAAATAATTTAATTTAAAGAAGATTTTGAGAAGAATGCGATTAAAAATATCCGTTACTGCACGAATCTGTATTTCATCTCAAAGACAGTAATCGTCACAGATATTTTGTTGCTAATAAGTGACAGCGTTATATTTAATGAGGTTTCAGGTGGCGTTCAAAGATTGAAAGAATTGTATCCCCAGCGATGTTAGTGATTCGTAATACTGCAGTCTACAGCACGAAAGGTTGGTACATTGAAGAAAATATCTTGATGTCTAACATTATTATTGAATGGAAAAACCGTAGTTACTCTATTAGTTTAGGCGTAAAATGTAAAAACTGCCTGAAATGTGAGAACAAGTTCACATTAATAATGAGATTAATAACATTAACTAATTAGTAAAGGACGGCCGAGGTGGCCTAGCGGTTCTAGGCGCTACAGTCTGGAACCACGCGACCGCTACGGTTGCAGGTTCGAATCCTGCCTCGGGCATAGATGTGTGTGAAGCCCGTAGGTTAGTTAGGTATAAGTAATTCTAAGTTATAGGGGACTGATGACCTCAGCAGTTAAGCCCCATAGTGCTCAGAGCCATTTGAATCATTTTTTGGAGTTACCCATATTATGTACATGTAGAATGGGTAGCTTTGAGAGACGAAATAGTGAAGGTAGCAGAGGATCAAGTAGGTAAAAAGACGAGGGCTAGTAGAAATCCTTGGGTAACAGAAGAGATATTGAATTTCATTGATGAAAGAAGAAAATATAAAAATGAAGTAAATGTAGCAGGCAGAAAGGAATACAAACGTCTCAAAAATGAGATCGAGTGCAAAATGGCTAATTAGGGATGCCTAGAGGAAAATGTAAGGATTATCTCACTAGGGGTAAGATAGATACTGCCCACAGGAAAATTAAAGAGACCTTTGGAGAAAAGAGAACTACTTGCATGAATATCAAGAGCTCAGATGGGAACCCAGGTCTAAGCAAAGAAGGGAAAGCAGAAAGGTGGAAGGAGTATATAGAGGGTCTATACAAATGCGATGTACTTCAGGACAATATTAAGGAAATGGAACAGGAGGTAGATGAAGATGAAATGGGAGATACGATACTGCGTGAAGAGTTTGACAGAGCACTGAAAGACCTGAGTCGAAACAAGGCCCCCGGAGTAGACAACATTCCATTGGAACTACTGACGGCCTTGAGAGAGCCAGTCCTGACAAAACTCTACCATCTGGTGAGCAAGATGTATGAAACAGGCGAAATACCCTCAGACTTCAAGAAGAATATAATAATTCCAATCCCAAAGAAACAGGTGATGACAGTAGTGAGAAAGGTGGAAGGAGTATATAGAGGGTCTATACAAATGCGATGTACTTCAGGACAATATTATGGAAATGGAACAGGAGGTAGATGAAGATGAAATGGGAGGTACGATACTGCATGAAGAGTTTGACAGAGCACTGAAAGACCTAAGTCGAAACAAGGCCCGGGGAGTAGCGAACATTCCATTAGAGCTACTGACGGCCTTGGGACAAAACTCTACCATCTGGTGAGCAAGATGTATGAGACAGGTGAAATACCCTCAGACTTCAAGAAGAATATAATAATTCCAATCCCAACGAAAGCAGGTGTTGGCAGATGTGATAATTACCGAACTATCAGTTTAATAAGTCACAGCTGAAAAATACTAACACGAATTCTTTACAGACGAATGGAATAACTGGTAAAAGCCGGCCTCGGGGAAGATCAGTTTGAATTCCGTAGAAATGTTGGAACACGTGATGCAACTGATCCTACGACGCATCTTAGAAAATACATTAAGGAAAGGTAAACGTACGTTTCTAGCATTGTAGAGTTAGAGAAAGCTTTTGACAATGTTGACGGGAATACTCTCTTTCAAATTCTGAAGGGGGCAGGGGTAAAATACAGGGAGCGAAAGGGTCTTTACAATTTGTACAGAAACCAGATGGCAGTTATAAGAGTCGAGGGATATGAAAGGGAAACAGTGGCTGGGAAGGGAGTGGACAGGGTTGTAGCCTGTCCCCGATGTTATTCAGTCTGTATATTGAGCAAGCAGTAAAGGAAACAAAAGAAAAATTTGGAAGAGTAATTAAAACCCATGGAGAAGAAATAAAAACTTTGAGGTTCGCCGATGACATTGTAATTCTGTCAGAGACAGTAACGGACCTGGAAGAGCAGTTGAACGGAATGGACATGGTTTTGAAAGGAGGTTATAAGGTGAACATCAACAAAAGCAAAACGAGAATAAAAGAATGTAGTCCAATTAAAGCGGGTGATGCTGTCGGAGTTAGATTAGGAAATGAGACGCTTAAGGTAGTAAATGAGTATTGCTATTTGGGGAGCAAAATAACTGATGATGGTCGAAGTAGAGAGGATATCAAATGTAGACTGGCAATGGCAAGGAAAGCATATCTAAAGAAATTTGTTAACATCGAGAATAGATTTAAGTGTTAGGGAATTGTATGGAGTGTAGGCATGTATGGAAGTGAAACATGGACTATAAATAGTTTAGACAAGAAGAGAATAGTAGCTTTCGAAGTGTCGTGCTACAGAAAAATGCTGAAGATTAGATGGGTAGACCACATAACTAATGAGGAGGTATTGAACAGAATTGGGGAGAAGAGAAATTTGTGGCACAACTTGACTAGAAGAAGGGATCGGTTGGTAGGGCATATTCTGAGGCATTAAGGGATCACCAGTTTAGTATTGGAGAGCAGCGTGGAGGGTAAAAATCGCAGCGGGAGACCAAGAGATGAATACACTAAACAGATTCAGAAGGATGTAGGTTGCAGTAGGTACTGTGAGATGAAGAACCTTGCACAGGATATTTATTTATCGTGTCAGAAGCAAACTAAAAAAAAACAGTATTAGATACACTACTACATACATACATACACGTAATATGGTTTATAAATTGAACTGATTGAACTGGTCAAGAATGAAATAAATGATGAGACACAGATTGTGTTGTAAAACATAAGGTGATTTTAATGTATACAGTGGATGCCCAAAAATTTGCAACGTCCAGTGCACTTTGTGTAGCGTTTACGAGGTCCTCCAAGGTGCACACAGTTGGAGGTAATGTGCATTGTAGTAGACAGCTCCGCAGTCACACTGGAGAGAGTCCACCTCTCCATATTACTCTTGGATCTTGTGACAGAAGAACACAGGCGGTTGAGTGATTTCCATGTGGACCATTTCTCTGTGTGGCCTGGGGGTGGAACTTCTTGCGGGATCAGCCACTCCTCCAGATGCTGGCATCTGACCTGCCATCTCTTCTCCCGGTGTTGATGTGGAGTGTCATCGAGTGGTTCTGTACTGTGAAGGAAGCTCTTTCTAGACACAAGTCTTTGCTGTGCCGGTTGGTGGCCATGTAGTGGGTTGGTTTCGAATGTTAATGCCTTCTTCATTTCACTCCGTGCTGCTGTATCTCTTCGGATGTCCGGGGGGGGCTATGCCGGATAAGCAGTACAGTTTTTCCACAGGTGTGGCTCTTAGACAACCCGTAGTGATGCGACATGTCTCATTCAGAGAAACATCAACTTTCTTTGTATGTGTAGATCTGCACCATACTGGGCAAGCGTACTCAGCTGCAGGGTAGCAGAGGGCTAATGCGGATGTGCGCACTGTGTCTGGCTGTGCTCCACATGTTGTTCCAGTCAGCTTCCTAACCACATTGTTCCTGGCTGCCACTTTTTGCTTTGTTTTTAAGCAGTGTTCCTTATATGTAAGGGCACGGTCCAGAGCGACTCCGAGGTATTTTGGAGTCTTGCAGTGTTCTAAAGAGGTTCCTTCCCAATCTATCTGCAATGTTCTACTAGCCTGTCTGTTTTGGAGGTGGAAAGCACAGGTCAGGGTCTTAGAAGGATTTGGTTTCAATTGATTGTCCCTGTAATAGGCAGTTAATAGTTTCAGAGCATCAGTTAGCTTCCGCTCCACCCTCTCAAAGCTGTGATCTTGTGCTGTGATTGCTCGGTCATCTGCATACATGAAGCTTTGTGTTCCTTCTGGTAACGGCTGGTCGTTAGTGTATATATTGAAGAGGGTGGGTGCCAGTACACTGCCCTGTGGCAACCCATTTTTCTGCTGCCTCCATCTGCTTCTTTGTCCTTGATATTCCACAAAATAACTTCGGTTCTGCAGAAGATTTCTAATTAGACAGGTTAGTTTGTAGTCCTTGGTGAGGTTGTATAGCTTCAGCAACAACAGTCTGTGGCTGACAGTGTCGTAGGCGATGATAGATCTATAAACACCGTTCCTGTTATCTGCCGCCTTTGGAAGCCGTCCTTTGTATGCTGTGTCAAATTCAACACCTGTGCTGTGCAGCTCTTCCCTTGTCTGAATCCTGCCTGTTGAGGGATGAGTAATGGTTCTATCATATCTGTAATTCTTTGGGGGATCAACCTTTCCAATACCTTATACAGGTGGCATGGGAGGGAGATTGGCCTATAGCTTTTGGGGTCATCCCGGTCTTTCCCTGGTTTATGTATAGCTATAATTTTTGCTTTCCGCCAAGATTTTGGTATCTTGCAGCTCTTGACACAATTATTCATTAGCTTGAGTAGCCAGCACTTTGCGCCTGGACCAAAGTTCTTGATCTGTTCACTTCTTATGTCATCTACCCCTGCTGCTTTTCCGACTTTGCACTTATTTAGAGCTGAGTCGAGCTCATTCAAACTGAATGGTCGAGACAGAATGTTTCCCTCTTGTTCGGGCTCCCTTTCCAGGGTTCTTCTCCCGATTTTACTGGTATGGTCAGGTTTACCATTTTCCAAAAGCTGGTATGCGATCTGGTCTGCCTTTTATGCGTATTGGGTTGGGAGGGATCATTTTTAAGGTGTCGTGACAATCTCCGGGCCTTTTGACTACATCTACTCATCTCACATTCTGTCATCAGTTTAATCCACTGTTCTCTCTTCGCCTCAGAGATTGAGGAGAGAGTATTTTGCGCAGCCAGATAAGTTTCCTCGCTATAAGGGTTTTCTTCATATAGTCGATAGTATCCCTCCAGCAGAGCAGCTGTTTCAGGTGTCACACCATGCAGATACATTGTCCTACACCCTCTTGGAATTGATGCCCGGGAGCAATGTTTGACAGTTTGAACAAAGCTGTCATACTCTTCAGGAATAGGTCGCACAGACTTAATGTCCTTGTCCAGCATCTTAGCAATTTTTTTTCGAATCAGCTTTCTTGAAATTGTATCTCCGTTTGAAATTCACCTCCTGTGGCCTTATTGCTGGAAGAACTTGACACAGTAGTGGCCTGTGTTGCGTCTTTGGTATGGGCGAGCACACTGATTTGGAGCAAAGATGTATGATGTCTTCACTCACAAACAGGAGGTCAGGGTTAAATCCACGTAGCCACCTGCCACTGTTGAAGGAAGGGGGTAGCTTGCTGTCATGTATAAGAGACAACTGGCAGAATTAAGCCCAGGAGACGACTGCCTCCCCATTTTCGTCATCTTCAGAATATCCCCACAAATGACTATGGCTGTTAAAGTCACCGAATACTACAGACGTCTTGCTGTTATGGAAGTTCCTGGGTGGTGTGAAGGAAAATGCAGCCGAAGGGGGCTTATACACAGAGGTAAGCACGCAGTTACTCAGCTCCACTGAGATGACTTCGATGCAGTGAGCACTGATTATCTGAAGCCCTGGTCTTACAAATATAGCACTTCCATACTGAGAGTGCGGTGTTTTTGCAGCTAGTTTCATGCCCGGTATTTTTGGTCATCTCTGTCGCTCATTTCTATGCGTCTCTTGTATACACAGGACGTCGCATTTTTTGCCACGGCATAGGTTGGATAACACATGTTCTTTGGCTGATGATATGCCTTCAATATTTACAGATATGATAGTTAAAGATGGCTCTGATCAGGACCGTTTATTTACTCGCATGTTTGTTTACTTCTGGTGTGAGAGAATCAGCCGTCTAGGTATACCTAGACGCCCAGGGGACGCCCGGATATGTAAGGCTTAGTGCACAGGATAGAGCAGCATAGAGAGCTGCATCAAACCTGTCTCTGGACTGAAGACCATAGCAACAACAATGTACATGTCTGAAAGAACAGACACTGCTGACAATCCATTCCTCACAATTTACAGCGGTACGACATACACTCCTGGAAATGGAAAAAAGAACACATTGACACCAGCGTGTCAGACCCACCATACTTGCTCCGGACACTGCGAGAGGGCTGTACAAGCAATGATCACACGCACGGCACAGCGGACACACCAGGAACCGCGGTGTTGGCCGTCGAATGGCGCTAGCTGCGCAGCATTTGTGCACCGCCGCCGTCAGTGTCAGCCAATTTGCCGTGGCATACGGAGCTCCATCGCAGTCTTTAACACTGGTAGCATGCCGCGACAGCGTAAACGTGAACCGTATGTGCAGTTGACGGACTTTGAGCGAGGGCGTATAGTGGGCATGCGGGAGGCCGGGTGGACGTACCGCCGAATTGCTCAACACGTGGGGCGTGAGGTCTCCACAGTACATCGATGTTGTCGCCAGTGGTCGGCGGAAGGTGCACGTGCCCGTCGACCTGGGACCGGACCGCAGCGACGCACGGATGCACGCCAAGACCGTAGGATCCTACGCAGTGCCGTAGGGGACCGCACCGCCACTTCCCAGCAAATTAGGGACACTGTTGCTCCTGGGGTATCGGCGAGGACAATTCGCAATCGTCTCCATGAAGCTGGGCTACGGTCCCGCACACCGTTAGGCCGTCTTCCGCTCACGCCCCAACATCGTGCAGAACGCCTCCAGTGGTGTCGCGACAGGAGTGAATGGAGGGACGAATGGAGACGTGTCGTCTTCAGCGATGAGAGTCGCTTCTGCCTTGGTGCCAATGATGGTCGTATGCGTGTTTGGCGCCGTGCAGGTGAGCGCCACAATCAGGACTGCATACGACCGAGGCACACAGGGCCAACACCCGGCATCATGGTGTGGGGAGCGATCTCCTACACTGGCCGTACACCACTGGTGATCGTCGAGGGGACACTGAATAGTGCACGGTACATCCAAACCGTCATCAAACCCATCGTTCTACCATTCCTAGACCGGCAAGGGAACTTGCTGTTCCAACAGGACAATGCACGTCCGCGTGTATCCCGTGCCACCCAACGTGCTCTAGAAGGTGTAAGTCAACTACCCTGGCCAGTAAGATCTCCGGATCTGTCCCCCATTGAGCATGTTTGGGACTGGATGAAGCGTCGTCTCACGCGGTCTGCACGTCCAGCACGAACGCTGGTCCAACTGAGGCGCCAGGTGGAAATGGCATGGCAAGCCATTCCACAGGACTACATCCAGCATCTCTACGATCGTCTCCATGGGAGAATAGCTGCCTGCATTGCTGCGAAAGGTGGATATACACTGTACTAGTGCCGACATTGTGCATGCTCTGTTGCCTGTGTCTATGTGCCTGTGGTTCTGCAAGTGTGATCATGTGATGTATCTGACTCCAGGAATGTGTCAATAAAGTTTCCCCTTCCTGGGACAATGAATTCACGGTGTTCTTATTTCAATTTCCAGGAGTGTAATACTGTATATTGTGTTTCTATTTATTTATTTACCCGTCAGCGTCATGGCACTACAGCGAAGTACATAAAATATATTCCATTTTCTGTGATTATATGGTAAGTCTTCTAGGATCCTCTATTTCCTTCCTTATTTTGTTACTGTATTTGGAGAGTATTTGTTGTTGCAGAATATAGGATACGTTTAACTGAATACTCTCCACCATAATGGAGAAACCTTACATGATTTTGCATAAAATCATAAATCAGGTTGGTTCATTACTTGAAGTGTTGTTTCCACATTTCTGGTTTACGATATCTGTCCTTTTTTACCATATTAGTATTTGTATCCGAAAGAAAAGCCTCTTTCCTGATCACTGAACCACTACAAATCATGACAAAAGGAATTAAAGGCATTAGTTTCAAGTGAGCATTGATTTATATCCGTGGAGGAAGTTAAACGTTGGTGCTGGATTGTTATTCGAACATAGGCGTCCTGCTTCCTAGGCTGACTAGTACCCACCTGGATACAGTGTTCACTACGACCGCTCAGATTACCGTAAAACTAAATGAAACTTGCTAATGTAAACATCATGTTACAGTTTGGTGTTGTAGCGTACCATTACTTCAACGAAGTAATACAGCACAGTGGCGAAGTACATAATTTAATTTATTAAATACACTATTGATCTACACTACAGTTTGTTGCACTTACTTGCTCTTCTTGATGAAATCTACATGCAAACGCTGTGACTACTTTTAAATTTAATCTGTTAAATTCCCTTTGCTGGAAAACAATAAATGGTGAACAGCGGCAATTCTGCAGGCACGCCACGTGTTGATTTTTTGAATGCTTCGAAATCCGAAATTAAAGAGAGAGATTCCTTTTCTTTGGCGTGCACACTCATGCATTATGTAGATGTTACGTTAGCTGTGTTTCATAGTCAACTAGGAGTCCTAACAGTAGTTCTGTGGTCGTCGACAGGGCAACCACCTCATTTGCTGAAGTGCACATCGTACACGGGACAGCGCGTGTGGGCACAGACTCTGAACACAGTGACCTCAGTCTCGACGCGATATTTACTTCAATTTGCCGATTCCAGAGTAGTTTGTTCCTTAGCGACATAAAAATCAGTGACGCAACGCATTCTCCATTCCGTTTCGGGGCTTGCTCTGGGAAACTAATGGAAATCCACTCGTAGTAACTGATGACACTGAAAACTCAGACATCTTACGACAACATGGGCTTTCGAGAGGTAAGTAGTAATAAGAGAGGAAGACAGGTGACTAGGAGTGTTTATTACAATAAGGAGGTAACTAAGTATCATCTATTGCGAACACCCTTTTACTCTCATGGAGGTGTCTCTTTTATCTCCATGTTTCAAAAAATTACCAACAAGGAAGTACATTAAAATATATATGTATGTCATATTGCGACGAGTAACGTTATAACTGAGTCTCTGCAATGCAAATTAACAGAATTATCGCAAATCGTTCATCTATTGCAAATACTCGTGTACCTTAAGGAAGTGTCTGTTTTATCGCCATGCTGAAAAATTATACTGTCAGGATAGCACTGTGTTATAAAAAAAAAAGTCGTAATGTGACGAGCCAAATTTTATCTGTAACTAAACCCTATGCTGTAAATTGACTGAATCGTCACAAAACGATCATCTGTTGCGAATACTCGTTTACTCTCATGAAAGTGACAGTTTTATCTGCATATTACAAAATTATACCTGCAACGAAGTAAATTCGAAAGATGAATCATGTGTCTTAATGGGACGAATCAAGTTTTAACTTCCACTTCAGATAGACCCAATTGTCGCAAATCGGTCATCTATTGCGAATACCAGTTTACTCTCACGGAGTATTACAAAATATTATAGCCAAGAAAGTACACTCAGAAATTTACGTCGGAATGCTTGTAACTGAAACCCCTTCACTGTAAATTAACTGAATTATCGCAAATCGATCATGTTTTGGGATTACTCCTTTAATTTCATGGAAATGTCTGATGTTCATGTTTAAAAATTATACCGCCCAGATAGTACTTTGTTAAAGAAAGCTGTCATAATCGGACGAGCCAGAATTAAACTGTAACTTACCTCTACGCTATATATTGAATCATCGCGGATCGATCATCTGCTGCGAATACTCGTCTACTCTCACAGAAATGACGGTTTTATCTCCATATTGAAAAATTATATCACCAATAAATATTACCACAGAGAACGAATGTACTATAAAATCAGCCCTCAGCGCAGTGCTCGAATGAAAAATAAATGCAGAAAAGGAAACGGAATAATAAATGACACTCCTGTAGGACAATTGCCCGATTCCCTTCCAATGTTGCAGCTTTGGTATGAGATCCAGTGCTGTACCAGATGTATGTTCATGAATCTCTCTGCTTTCTAGCGACCAATTTAAAATTATCGATTATTTTATTCGACCCAAGCGTTCATCGCAGCTGTCCAGCCATCCCTTTCCAACTTGGCAATTTCTTGTTCGTCATATTTATGCTGTGAAATGTCTGCAAGGGAGACGAGTGCTTTTCCACTAAGAACATGGGTTGAAAAATCATAAATACCATTAAAGCAGACGTTTTGACGACCTACACCACGATCATCATCTACGTCAGGGATAGGGCCTTTTGGTCCGTTCAGTCTCGCTCAAAATTGGTCAAGGTATCTCTTCATTGGTCATCTTGATGATGTTTTACCTCTTGGTTTACATTGTTTTACTCGTATTTTTTACTGATTATTACACCTGGCACACGGTTTATGTCTTGGTTCCATCTTACCTGATATTGTTTTAGTCTGTCACCTATGTTTCGCATATTCAGTTCAACTCTTGTCACCATTTCTCCTTTTATCCATTAAGTTCTATCCAGCTACATAGCTAAGCAAATTCATTTCACATGGTTCTAGTCTCATTTCACTGCTCTTCTTAAGATTTGAGGTTACGCATCCATGGAACGTACCAGGTATACGCATTACCTTATGGACCACAGTAGAGTTACTCTTTCTTTCCGAAGGTTCAGCGTACATTTCCACAGAAACAGCAGAATTGTTCTGAATTTATTCTGTATCTCATTATTTGTTCCGTACGTAATACTGCACTCTATTTAAACTTATTAAAATACACTACGTTATGCCTGTCTATTTCGATGTTGACTCGCATGAAATGGTGTCCTAAAAACATCATTCCTTTTGTCTTCGTAATGGAGATGTTAAGGTTGTATTCCCTGGCTATTTTATTGAAATTAAAAGCAGCTTCCTGTAAGTCATTTTTCTACTGACTAGCAATTACTTGGTGAACCTGTGCACAAACATCCAAAATACTAATTAAAAATTTTTTATCATCTGCATCCCGTTTTCGGTTACGTTGTCGATATATACACTGAAAAGAGAGGGGGAAAGTGGCACTTCATGTCTAACTCCTTGTCTGCTGCTCGCTACCATGTACATCTCTTATAAGGTAAAATAGAACCCCCTTTCCTCAAAATTTTACCATCGGTTGTTTCGATTTACTTTATTAATCACGGACCCTGTCGTTGGTGAGGTGCTTTCTGTGTCTCAGGGATACAGATAGCCATACCGTAGGTGAAACCTCACCGGAGGGGCACCTGTTGGGTAGCCAGAAAGACTCGTGGTTCATGAAAACGAACAGCAGCCTTTTCAGTAACTGCGAGGTGAACGGTCTGGGTGACTCACTAATCTAGTCTTGTAGTGTCAAGCAAAACTGTATTTCTGTGGTGGTTCTGCGAACGGCTGAAGTCAAGGTTAAACTATAGCCATAACTTTAAACGAGGGCTTGCAGCTCTACTGTATGGTTAAATGATTACAGCATTCTATTTGGTAAAATATTCCGGAAGTAAAATAGTACCTCATTCGGATCTCAGGAAGGTATCGTCATCAGGAGGAAACGAACTTCCGTTCTACGGGTCAGAGAGTAGAATGTCAGAGCTTTTAATTGGGCATGTGGGTAAGAAAATTCAAAACGGGAAATGGATAAGTTAAAGTTGGATATATTTGGAGCTGCTGACTTTCGATGGCAGGAGAAACTTGTAGTCAGATGAATACAGGGTTATAAACAAAAAAATCAAATAGAGGTTTTCCAGCAGTACGTTTCACAATGAACAAGAAAATAAGAACTCGGATGAGCCACTATGAACAGCATAGTGAACGTATTATCGTAGCCAAGGCAGAACTGCCGCGCGGGATTAGCCTAGCGGTCTGGGGCGCTGCAGTCATGGACTGTGCGGCTGGTCCCGGTGGAGGTTCGAGTCCTCCCTCCGACATGGGTGTGTGTGTTTGTCCTTAGGATTATTTAGGTTAAGTAGTGTGTAAGCTTAGGGACTGATGACCTTACCAGTTAAGTCCTATAAGATTTCACACACATTTGAACATTTTTGAACAATGCAGAACATTACCCCACACTCTCCACAGTAGTTAAAGTCAATATACCATCTAGCTCTGCAGACATTATGGTACTGAAGAAATATATGATGAGATAAAGGAAATTGTTCAGAGAGTTAAAGGTGACAAAAATTTAATTGTGATGGGGAGCTGGAATTTTATGGTACGAAGGGGAAGAGAAGGAAAAAGTGTAATTAAATATGAACAGCAGTAAGGGAATGAAAGAGGATGTCGTAAGGAAGAACTCTGAACAGAGCATAATTTAAACATCGTTAATACATGCTTTAACAATCATGAAAGGACATATATCAGAAAGAGACATGAAGACACCAGAAGGTTTCAAATTGATTATATAATGATAAGACTGAGATTTAGGAGCCATATTTTAAATTATAAGACACTTCCAAGAGGAGATAGGGACCCTGACAACAATTTGTTGGTTATGAAATGTAACCAAAACTGAAGAAACTGCAGAATGGTAGGAAATTAAGGAGATGAGGGGAGGGTAAGCTGAGAGAACCAGGGATGGTTGAGAGTTTCAGAGGGAGCAGAAGGCAACGGTTGACCAGGACAGGGGAAAGGAATGCAGTAAAGGCGAATGGGTGGCTTTGAGACACAAAATAGTGAATGGATCAGATTATCAAATTGGTACAAAACCAAGGCCTAGAAGAAATTCTTATATGTCATAGGAGATATTGAATTTACTGATGAAAGGAGAAAATATAAAATGTTACAAACGAAGCACGCAAAAGGGAATTCGAAAGTTTCAAAAATGAGATTAACGAGAAGTGTCACATGGTTAAGCAGGAATGACTAGAGGACAAATGTAAGGATGTAGGAACTGGGGAAAAATTGATAACGCTTACAGAAATATTAAAGAGGCCTTTGGAAGAAAGAGAAGCGGCTCTATGAACAACAAAAGTTCAGATGGAAACTCAGTCCTAAGAAGAGAAAGGAAAGTTGAAACGTGGAACGAGTGTATTGAGCGTTTATACAGGGGAGATTAACTTGAAGACAATTTTACAGAAATGGAAGAGGACGTAGATGAAGGCGAAATAGGAGATATAAAACTTCTAGAAGGATGTCACAGAGCAGTGATAAACATAAGTCGAAACAGGGCCGCAGGAGCAGACGACATTCCGTCGAACTACTAATATCCTTGGGAGAGCCAGCCATGACCAAATACATTCATCTGAAGTGCAAGATTGTATGAGGCATGCGAAAACACGTGAAGCTTCAAGAAGAATGTAATAGTTATAGTTCCCGAGAATGCAGGTGCTGTAAAATGTGAATATTACCCAATGTACAGTTTTGAAATTCACGATTGCAAAATACTAACACGACTTATGTAGTATGTTTGTGTTCACTTCATTCGCGGTAAAAAGAAATGATAACAGTAATACCTTACAGACGCCTTGTAGAAGCCGACCTAGGGGAACATCAGTTTTGATGTAAGGGAGATATAGCAACAAGCGAGGATACACTGACCCTACGAATTATCTTAGTAGATGGACTTAGAGAAACCTTTTGACATTGTTGACTGGGATATTGTCTTTGAAAATCTGTAGGTAACAGAGGTAAAACATAGGGAGTGAAAGGCTATTTAAGCCTGTACAGAAATCAGACGACAGTTATAAGTGTCGAAGGCTAATTAAAGGAATCAGTGGTTGAGAAGGCAGTGAGAGAGAGTTGTAGCCTATCCTCGACGTTATTCAGTCTGTATATTGTCCAAGCAAAGAAGCAAACCAAAGAATAGTTGGTCGTAGGAACTGAAGTTCAGAGAGAAGAAATAAAAGCTTTGAGGTTTGCCGATGACATTGTAATTCTCTTAGTGACATCACGGGACTTGCAAGAGCAGTCGAACGGAATGGAAAGGGATATAACATTAAAGTCAACAAAAGCCAAATTAGGATATTGGAATGTAGCTGAATTAAATGGTTGAGGAATTGGATTAGGAAAAGAGACATTTAAGGTAGTGGATGTGTTTTGCTATTTGGACAGCAAAGTAACTGATGGTGGCCAAGTAGAGAAGACGTGGAATGTAGAGTGGCAATGGTTAGAAACACGTTTTTGAACAAGAGAAATTTGTTAACAACGAATATGGATTTAAGTTTTATAAGCTTTTTTTCCTGAAATTATTTCTCTGGAGTGTAGCCATGGAAGTGAAACATGGATGATAAATAGTTTGGACACGAAGAAAAAGAGGATTTTGATGTATGGTGCTATAAAAGAATACTGAGGTCTAAATAGGTGGATCACCTAACTGATACGGAATTACTGAATAGAACTGGGGGGACAATAAATTTGTAGCACAGCTAGACTCGAGGAAAGGGTCGTTGATAGGCATCTCGGGCCCGCCAATTTAGTAGTGGGGGATGTGTGGAGGGTAAAAGTCGTAGAGGAATGCCAAGAGATGATTACAGGAACGCGTTTCAGAAGGACGTCTGTTGCAATAATTACTCGGCGATGAACAAGCTTACATAGGATAGGGCAGCATGGAGAGCTGCACCAAACCAGTCCTTGGACTGAAGACTACAACAACAACAGCAACAGCAACAACAACAATAGTGGCGGCAGAGTAATAGCATGATCTGATTTTTTAAACCGTGTTTGGCATCTGATGACATAATTTCAGCTATTGGCGATAGTCGTTTTCCTGAAATTCTAACATACGATTTATATGTGTTTAGAAGGCTACTATCTCTGTCTTTCTGAAATTCAGTTCTATTTCCTTTCCTATAAATTGGGCGTATGTGAGCTATACTCCGTTTTCTAGGTATATAACCATTTTGTCAATACATATTTTACAACATCCTGGACCCTGTTCTTGCTGAAAGTTATTGCATCGTGTAGTTTCTCCGACGTTATTATGTCTACATTCGAATCTACTTCAGCCTGATCCAATTGCTAATCTTGTACGTCTGTCCAGGGTGTTACACAGTTTCGCAGTCAATTTGTTTCAGCTATTGCATTTATGTCTAGAATTATTTTATCTTCTATGCTTAAGTGTTTCAATATTTTGTATGCTTTGTCTTTTCTTTATCTCACATCATATTCAAATCTGTAACACATTTTTCGAACTATGGGTTTTAACTCACTCGACTTTCCTTTCCACAAGACTTGATTTTCTTTTATGATAACATCTCAGATTTTGGTGATGTGAGGAAATAAACATTTTTTAATAGGCACGTTTTTTATCTTCAGTTAGGTTACGTATTTCATCACGTCAGCGCCGTAGACTCTTTTTAGGAAAATGATTCTTTTTTGCCGCCAATACTCCAGTTGCTGATTTTGTACTCCATTCCTGGTTGATGTTATCTACCTTCAAATTGATGCTAATGTGTTCTGCAAGCCTTTTGTGACATAGTAGCTGAATGCTCTTTTCTTGAAGTAAATGAACATCAAATTTTATATCACCATTATTGGCTTTCTCTTTATACGTTGTCTTGCATCTTCTACGTAGAATAGGGTATATACAGTACTTTAGCTGTTTATATTCTTAAAGCAGAAATCATTTCGGCGGTGCGTTATAGAAGTACTTGTGTGTAGTATTGAACGGATGTACACCAACTAAAATGTGTATCCGAGGGATCAACAAGTGTGTCCGTTCCCACAGAACGCCGTGGCCTATAGATTAATATTCAATTAAATTACGGTATCGGTTTACACACGGTGGGCCAGGAAGCACCTGGCCTTAGTCCATGTTAGGGTCGCATGACCGTAATTACTGAACATATCCGTGGGGCGCGCCGGAATGATGGATCGTATTAGAGCAGCAAACGTTATAAGCTAAACATACATTGGGAAGATCCGCAAAAGATATCTCAGTAAGATTATCAGTTTTCAGTTGAGTAGAATACGTGTCATGAGTTTTGTACCACAAGAAAGAGATTATATGTAGATAGTACACAACACTATTTTGGAAAACCTTCATTTTTTTAAAAAATTCTCAAGCTAGATGTAATAATACTAATAACCGTCCCGAACAGATCGTTCTAACAGCCCGCCTCTGAAATGCTTCGATATCTCTCTGTCTGTATACATATTTAATCGACAAGGCTATCAGGCAACATTTCCCTATATTCATATAAATGACGTATTGCAATTTAAAATTTGTTTTCCTGTGTACGAGGGTTGGAACTTTAATAGTGGCAACTATTTTTTTACAGCTCGTACAAAATAGATCTGTGTTTCAAAGTTTTACTGACCTTCAAAGTAGTCACCAGCATTGTGTATAGCCTGTTGACAGCGATGTGGAAGTCGTAGGATACTATGAGCAGTGCCAGTTGTGTTGACAGTTCGAGCGGCGTGGTCTATTGCCCGACGAATTTGTAGCAGTTCTGAAGCAAATGCCGTGAAGTGTTTCCTTCAGTTCACAAATCGAGTTGAACTTACGAGAGCTTAAGTCAGGGGAGTGCAATAGGTGGTACAGCACTTAGCAGCCTCCATCAGTCAAATAAATCAGTAGCAGCTTTCACTGAACGTGCTTCAGCTTTGTCCTGCAAAATGATGGCCAGGTTCTGCAGAACGTGTCATCACTTCTCTCTCCGTGCTGTTCATTTTTGGAACACAGCCTACAAGCAGCTTTGAGACAGATGTGATAACACTTTCTGCAGGACCTGACCATCATTTTGCTCGACAATGCTCAAGCACGTACAGTGCAAGCTGTTACTGATTTGACTGATGGGGCTTCTAAGTGCTATATCTCTTACTGCACTCCCCTGTGTTAGGCCCTCGTGTGTTGAACTCGATTTCTAAACTGAAGGAAACACTTCACGGCATTCGCTTTAGAAGTGCTACAAATTCGTGGGGCAATAGACAGCGCCGCTCGAACTGTCAACACAACTGGAACTGCTGAGACTATCCTACGACTTCCACATTGCTGGAAACGGTTCACACACAATGCTGGTGACTACTTTGAAGGTCAATAAAACTTTGAAACACGTACCTATTTTGTACGAGCTGTAAATAAATAGTTGCCACTATTAAAGATTCAACCCTAGTATTTAGTCATACGTTATGCCTTAAAACACCAGTTCCTTCGTAATTTCTTACTACTTGTAAAGAGTTGCATTTAAGTTAACATATAAGTAAAAAGAGATAATGCAAGGAACAAACATTGACGGCAGGTAAAACCGTCACTCCTGGCGTGTTCTGAAATTTTCTTCGCAGATCGTATTTTATTATTCTTTGCGTCTGATGTGTCGCAACCTGTACATATTGCAAATGAAATACTTATGAGTTCTGTATTGATGGCTTCAACGAACACATTTTACTAATTAAATTCAGAGTAGTGCTGTGGGCATGTAGAATCCCACGTAGCTTTCCGAGGAATAACCTGACACCTGACACCTGAGGTGTCGGCTGTATGCTGTGCACAGCTTCTACACTCCTGGAAATTGAAATAAGAACACCGTGAATTCATTGTCCCAGGAAGGGGAAACTTTATTGACACATTCCTGGGGTCAGATACATCACATGATCACACTGACAGAACCACAGGCTCATAGACACAGGCAACAGAGCATGCACAATGTCGGCACTAGTACAGTGTATATCCACCTTTCGCAGCAATGCAGGCTGCTATTCTCCCATGGAGACGATCGTAGAAATGCTGGATGTAGTCCTGTGGAATGGCTTGCCATGCCATTTCCACCTGGCGCCTCAGTTGGACCAGCGTTCGTGCTGGACGTGCAAACCGCGTGAGACGACGCTTCATCCAGTCCCAAACATGCTCAATGGGGGACAGATCCGGAGATCTTGCTGGCCAGGGTAGTTGACTTACACCTTCTAGAGCACGTTGGGTGGCACGGGATACACGCGGACGTGCATTGTCCTGTTGGAACATCAAGTTCCCTTGCCGGTCTAGGAATGATAGAGCGATGGGTTCGATGACGGTTTGGATGTACCGTGCACTATTCAGTGTCCCCTCGACGATCACCAGTGGTGTACGGCCAGTGTAGGAGATCGCTCCCTACACCATGATGCCGGGTGTTGGCCCTGTGTGCCTCGGTCGTATGCAGTCCTGATTGTGGCGCTCACCTGCACGGCGCCAAACACGCATACGACCATCATTGGCACCAAGGCAGAAGCGAATCT
The DNA here is from genome assembly GCF_023864275.1 of Schistocerca cancellata. NCBI lineage: Eukaryota > Metazoa > Arthropoda > Insecta > Orthoptera > Acrididae > Schistocerca > Schistocerca cancellata. The sequence goes on along the minus strand of NC_064628.1, from coordinate 192,203,943 downwards.
CATTGCTGAAGACGACACGTCTCCATTCGTCCCTCCAATCACTCCTGTCGCGACACCACTGGAGGCGGGCTGCACGATGTTGGGGCGTGAGCGGAAGACGGCCTAACGGTGTGCGGGACCGTAGCCCAGCTTCATGGAGACGGTTGCGAATGGTCCTCGCCGATACCCCAGGAGCAACAGTGTCCCTAATTTGCTGGGAAGTGGCGGCGCGGTCCCCTACGGCACTGCGTAGGATCCTACGGTCTTGGCGTGCATCCGTGCGTCGCTGCGGTCCGGTCCTAGGTCGACGGGCACGTGCACCTTCCGGCGACCACTGGCGACAACATCGATGTACTGTGGAGACCTCACGCCCCACGTGTTGAGCAATTCGGCGGTACGTCCACCCGGCCTCCCGCATGCCCACTATACGCCCTCGCTCAAAGTCCGTCAGCTGCACATACGGTTCACGTCCACGCTGTCGCGGCATGCTACCAGTGTTAAAGACTGCGATGGAGCTCCGTATGCCACGGCAAATTGGCTGACACTGACGGCGGCGGTGCACAAATGCTGCGTAGCTAGCGCCATTCGACGGCCAACACCGCGGTTCCTGGTGTGTCCGCTGTGCCGTGCGTGTGATCATTGCTTGTACAGCCCTCTCGCAGTGTCCGGAGCAAGTATGGTGGGTCTGACACACCGGTGTCAATGTGTTCTTTTTTCCATTTCCAGGAGTGTATATCTACATCTACATCTTCATCTACATATATTCTAGGCAAGCCAAAGTAAGGTGCATAGTGGAGGGTTCCCTGTACCACTACTAGTCATTTCCTTTCCTTTTCCAATCGAAAAGAGAGCGAGGAAAAAGCTACTGTCTATATGTCTCTGTTCGAGCCCTAATCTCTCTAATCTTTATCTTCTTGGTCCTTACGCGAAATGTATGTTAGTGGCTGCGGAATCGTTCTGGAGTCAGCTTCAAATACCGGTTCTCTAAATTTTCTGAATAATTTCTCCAAGCACCTTCGTGGTACTAGAATGTCATTCGAACCTACCGGTAAGGAATCTAGCAGCCAACCTGAGAATTGCTTCGATGTCTGTATATTTAATCGTCGAGACTGTGTCAAGCAACATTTTACTACTACTGTGTTCGAACAGTACGGGAGTGTTTTCCCTAATAATTTGCATTAACTTACATTTTTGCACCGTTTAGAGGTTTCTGCCATTCACTAGAGCAACTAGAAAATCATCTTATATCATCCTACAGTCACTAAAGAACTTACCTTACCGTACACCACATCATCATTAGCAAGCCACCGCCGACTGCTACCCACCCTGTCCACCATATCAGTTGTACATAAGGAAAATAATAGCGGGTCTCTCACTTTCCTCGATCACTCGCGACGATACCCTTGTTTCTGACGAACACTCGCCGTGGAGGTTGACGTACTGGATTCTGTTACTTAAGAAGTCTTCTAGCCATTCACATATCGGGAACTTTCTGTGTGCTCGTACCTTCTCTAACAGTCTGCAGTAGGGCAGAGTGTCAAAAGCTTTTCGGAAATCTAGGAATACGGAATCTGCCTGTAGCCCTTCATTTATAGTTCAAGCATATCATGTGCGGAAACGGTAAGGTGAGCTTCGCACAAACGACATTGCTTAAAATCCTGCTGGTTCGTGGATAGAAGCTTTCTGTATCAAGGAAGTTTATTAAATTGGAACTGAGAAGATACTCAAGAATTGTGCAGTAAACTGACGTGAAGTATATTCATCTGTAATTTTGCGGATTCTTACTTTGACCCTTCTTATATACGAGAGTCACCTGCGGTTTGTCCAGTCGCTTTGGACTTCGCTCTGGGCCAGAGATTTTTGATAAATGCAACATAAGTAAGAAAACTAGTGTTGTAGAGTATTCTTTGTAAAACCACATTCGAATTCCATCCGGACATGGTTATTTATATGCTATTAACTCTTTCAGTTGTTTCTCTGTGCCAGAAATGCTTATTTCTATGTTCTCCGTACGGGAATCTGCGCGATGGTCAAACGACGGTATGTTTGTACAATTCTCCTGCGTGAACGAATTTTTTAAATTCCATATTTACAACTTCGGCTTTCCTTTTTGCTATCTTCAACTCGCACACCAAGCTGATCGATTATTGACTGGGAAGAAACCTTAGACCCACCTAGCGATTTTACGTAAGACAAAAATTATCTCGAGTTCTCAGCAAGACCTTCTGCTAAAGTATGACGATGGTAGTTGTATGCATCTATGCTTCCCACATTGATCTATTAGCAGACGCACAAATTTCTGATTGGTCGTCAGTCCTAGAAGCAAAGGCATACACGATCGTCGTTCTGATTTCAGGCTACATACAGATTTTCAGGAGTTGAAAACAACCAGATTCACGCGGAACGTCATTCGGCGCAGACCACTGTTATTCCAGAAATGTCAGGGTTATGCGGTCCTCTAGTGGACCATGACGCCACAGCTTTGTCACGTTACAAAAGCGCTTCCCCTCCCCTTCCCCCCACGATATTCATCATTGACCATAGTCGTTAAGAAAAGAAGACCTGGTCTTCTGGGGATGTGTTGGAAGCAATATTGAAATGGTTTCTGTTCCAGTTTGTAATAGCAACGACATGTGACTGAAGGAATATTATACCAAAGCGCGCTCCAGGTTATTGACGACTCGAGCATGCACAGCTCAACGAAAAATATGAATAACCCTATTCCTAAACTGCTGTTTATTGTATTAAAAGTTACGCTTCACTCTTAAAGGCCCCAGTGTATTACTTAGGCCTTCAGAACGCAAGTTATTTCGCTCCAGTTAATGATCACTCTCAGTAGTTAATCAACTAGCTTTTTCTGTCTCTGTTTCTCACTACCTCTTGTTCAGTGTATCATTGTTACCTGTCTGTTCAAAATCGGGTTCGTATAACCTTATTTAAGCAGTCACGGATGTTTTCGTCATCTACATATTCACGACAGCGAATTTATATTCTAAACGAAAACATTTCTTAGTCAATCTCATTATAATCGTTTTGGTTGTGCCCTGGGTAATCTTATAAAGTGCTTCGTATGATAAAACAATACAATTTCCGACGTTTCGGTCGTGCTTTAGATGTCTTTCTAGAGACCAAGCTTAATTTAGCTGAGGAATGGGTGCTTCAGTATGTCGTTAGAAAAACAGGGCACTGAGGGACGCAATCCCCAGATAAATTATTCAAAAACCTAACGGAGACAACTGCATAATTTAATATTTCAATATTTTAAGTATTTACAAGGTGATTCAGCAGTGTGACTATAATATTCCTAATCTGATGAAAATAACTAACGACTTATCATGGTGAGTTACCCTGATAAGCTAGCAAAGATTAGGAAAGCTTACGAGCAGTTCATGATAACAAGTGATTATACAATCGAAGGTAATCGGAATTGTACTTGGTGTTCAGCATAAATAAGCAAACTTTGCTACTAAGCGATTCTGTAAAATGTCTCACCTTTATACTTCTTATGTCGTGAAACAAATTGTCAAAAATAGAGGGACAACAGTCTGCTGGACACAGTGATTTATTTTTTTGACGAAACTCAGTTAACTGTAGCCCAACGATATCTGAACTCTCACTTATCTGCTCACGCTGCAGTTTGCTGTGAACCGGTAGTAGACAAGACCAATAGAATGTTAATGCTCTGTCAGTATCGTAACAAACGCTTTCCCACATATCATAAGTAGTAAATCATTTGAAGATTACTTTTCCGAAAAACCATGTGAATGTCCTCGTTCAGCAGTGAAGCTTCACCTAGCATTACCAAAGAGGAAATTCATCTTGTTTTACCGCATAATTCACGTTTCCTTTCCGCAGATGTGCCTTACCGCTTCAAGCAGCTCAAGAACACCTGGGACCAAGCCCTGAATAAACAAACAACGTGGCTCTAATTCCAGCAAAAGAAACACGGCGGGAAATGAATGAGTTATAAATTTTTGTATTTACAAGAGATTTCCCAAGTCCAGTGATGTACATTGAATTGCGAGTGTCAGTGAGTTCTCTGTTTGATACTGCCTTAGTTCTGCTACCAGCCATCGCGCCATAGTACTTAAAAGGGCTACGACTAATTAAGGTGTTTTCATTGGCTATCGAATTGAAAGAGGAGGTTCGGACCCTAACAATAAAAAATTATGTTTATTTAGTTAGTAGCATGAAGAGAGAGAGAGAGAGAGGGAAAGAGAGAGAGTTTACGTTGCCTTCTCATAATTTAAATCGGAGTCTCCTGCCAACCTTCAGTTTTCTCCACAGTATGTCATTGGTTCTCGCTAAGTCACTCCTTGGTGAACTGACCGTTTGACGGGGACGATATGCCTGGAGGCCTTCTTAGTGCCCTTTAACAAGAGTGCTGGCACCTGTTTTCACTCTCTTCGTTCTCTCTTTAACAACAATTCTGTGTTGTCCTAAATCCTAGACTCGCGATATTTAGTTTGTACGAAGTATAACGCCTTTCCTGTCGTATCATAATATTCAGTGTGTGATACTGCTTACATATAAAATAAAGTAACATTGTTAGCAAAGGTTTTTAGCAAAAAAATAATGTTAATGATACAGAAACGTAACAATACTGCTGTAATTAATTAACTTTTGCCTTAAAATTATTCCTCTACTATCGCCAAATAAATGGTTACTGCTTACCTAAGAAGTACTCAGGGTCGGCCAAAGACGTACTACCTGTAAATGTGTGTGCTTAAAAACGTGTTAGTCTCTCATTTTCTACATGGTCCCCCATAAAATGACTATCAGGGTAGTTTCTGGGTATTGGTAGCGAACTTAGTTCTATACAGACAGTATCAAAATTGTCGTTTCTACCACACAATTTTATGCCTCCTTAATATGTGCCAGCTGTGGAAGTAAATTTCTTCTATCTGTTCTCGTTAGAAATAGCTTTTAGAACATATAGATATTTTAATCTTTCTTGTTGTGTCCACTTGACATCTTCAGTAACATCACGCTTCAAACGCTTTGATTGTATTCTTCTTTGAAGTTTCTTCCTGAAATGAAGACTTATTTTTACATGAGTACACTTGTTTTATGAGAAATGTCCTCTTTACTTGTGCTAGACAATTTTTATTTGCATAGTCCTTTAGGTTTTACCCTAAAATGGTAAAATGCCTTCACTCCGTCTCCTATGCTAACTTCATCACTGACGTAATTTGATTTCCGCTATTTCTCATTAATCGTTCTTTGGTATACTCTCATCCCACATTCCATTAGATAATTAATTTCATTCAACAGATCCTGTAGCTCTTTATGATTTTCACTAAAGACAGCTACGTCATCAGTGCAACTTATCACTGTTATACTCTCAGACTTAATTATAAAGCCATTCCAAAACCGCTCTTATATTTATGTTATTGCTTCTTAAGTGTGCAAGTTTAACAGAAAAGAAAGACAGCGTCCCTCTTGCCTCTTGCACGAGGAGACTTAGAAACCTAAATTACATATTATTATTGTAGTCTAATTAACTTTTATTGAAAACAGCAATACACTTCCAACTGATACTGATATATGACGCTATTTTTCGACACATCCATCAAGTCTCTATAAACAATGGTCTGAAGTTCCTATCAATAGTTCAGTTCATCGACAATAGAAGTATCTTCTTGGCCATGGAGTCATTCAAGAACCGCTATGCGAACATACTCAGCGTTGTAAAATCTCTTTCCCCCGTGACTGCTGCGAATCAGTTTCTCCATTGACAGAACATCGTCATCTGTGTTCGTGTCGATGCCCTATCTTCCCGATCAGCATCAGCGACGTCTAGGGGGCGTTGGTCAAACTGTCAGCATCGTTTCACTACAACTGAAGGCGAAATCACATTTGGTCCGCATACCGCAAAAATTTCACGGTGGAACTGTATGCAATTGAAGGTTTCGCTGAGAAGAATCGTGCCGCCCTGCGTACTTCACTTCAGAGTATATTTCTGATTGCTGTGCCATTTTACCCGCCCACTGTGACTCACATGTTTTGAACTATCTCTACAGGAGATCAAGAACATGTGTATTCTTCTGACAATTCACGGCTCGTTTTCGCTATGATGTTAGCTTGCGACGGTGTGTGTTATTTACTTTCCGAAGTCCCTACGTATATACTCTACACTGAAGTGACAAAACTCATGGGATATCTCCTAACATAGTGTCGGAACTCTTTTTGCCCCGCGTAGTGCAGCAACATGACGTAGCATTACTTCAACAAGTCGTTGGAATCAACCTGCAGAAATATTGAACGACGCTACCTCCATAGCCGTCCTTAACTGCGAAAGTAATGCCGATGCAGGGTTTTGCACATGACCTCACGCCTCGATTGCGTCCCATAAACGACGGGACTCATGTCGAGTGATCTGGGTGGCCAAATCACGGCCTCGGATGGTCCGGAACGTTCTTAACACGAATTGCGAGCTATTGTGCCACGGTGACATGGCGCTTTGTCGTCTATAAAAATTCCCTTGTTGATTGGGAACATGAAGTCCATGAAAAGTTGCATATTGTCTCTAGGTAGCCGAACATAACCATTCCAGTCAACGATCCGTTCAGTCGGACCGGAGCACCGAGTCCATTCCATGCAAACACAACCCACACCATTATGGAGCCATCGCCAGTTTGCACAGTGCCTTGTTGACAACTTAGGTGCCGGTCGGAGTGGCCGAGCGGTTCTAGGCGCTACAGTTTGGAACCGCGCGTCCGCTACGCTAGGAGGTTCGAATCCTGCCGCGGCATGAATGTGTGTGGTGTCCTTAGGTTATTTAGGTTTAAGTAGTTCTAAGTTCTAGGGGACTGATGACCTCAGAAGTTAAGTCCCATGGTGCTCAGAGCCATTTTGAACCACTTAGGTCCATGGCTTCGTGGGGTACACTCACACGTTAATTGTGTACATTCCGAAATTGATTTAACAATAAAGATACCATTTCTATGTAGCCTACAATCACACACGAATTTTCTGATGAGGCAGTGTTTAAACAATGACAGTAGTTGACGTGCAAGAAGAGCAATATCGTAGTTTAATTAAGTCTTCGCGTCACAAGCAAAACATTATAGAAAACAGCCATTTGACTTTTTGGGGCATGATGTATGGCATAATAATATTATCATCAAATGAAGTAAAACATGGGTCACGCTACATCCTGAGATAAAAGGTACAGCTTGAAACATAGTTCTGTCAGTGTCTTAAAATGAGTCTTAAAACTATAGTGGACACATCAGTAGGAGAGCACTGCAGATTCTGAGTGAGATAACGATCATATCATGTCTTGTGTCAGGTTACACATCTGGTGTCAGGTTACACACGTGGTATATTTACACTCAAGGTAAACTCTCACTTCCCTGCCCCCCAATCAGGAACTGATCAAGGTCACCTGGGGAGCCCAAACCCCTCCCCTACTTTTCTCCTCCATCCTCACACCATTCCTCTCCTGTACCAACTAGACTGAAGCACCCTCATCTTTTGTAACTAAGCAGTTGTGAGGGTGGGTTTGGTCCTGGAGCTGTGTAGCTGAGAGAGAGGGTCAGGTGTGTCTCTATTTGTTGATAACAGGTTAATTTCAATAACCACACTCTAGGACTAATCCTTTACAACAATTACTATTTCGTCGTATGAAGCACCAGGAGAGGCAAACCTACCTAGATACGTAACTACTCTCATTCTAGTCCATTTTTTTCGTATTGTTTCCGTCCTGTCAACAATTTATATATTTTTTAACATTTTTTCTTATTTTTGCAAAATGTTAGTCACTTACACAAGTTTATTTCCCTTGTTGCTCCAATATCACATCGTCGTCACGTTGAAGCGTAACTTAGCAACATCCTAGTGCTCTTAGCCAGTCACAATGCAGAGTATGCTTGAAATATTTATCATTGCTACGGTACCAACTCATTGCTACCGTATGTGTCACATAACAGTGTATGTTTTGGGATAAAGGTGCTCGTCGAGATATTGTCATATTAATAACTCTATAAGAAATTCTATTAGCTTTACCAGCCTCCAATCAAAGATACTGCAACAGACAACAAGCAAATAGGCCCTGAAGGATTCATGTGCAGGACTGTCTATCAGAGAAGAGTGTGCCTCGTTTTAATATATTGCAGGAGGGCTGGAGTAGATCCTATCCTCGGCCCCGACTGATCCAGAAATTATTTTAGACTTGATGAATTTTAAGTTACAATCTCAATTCGTTTAATATTTTAGATAGGAATCACATTTTTATAGTTGTGTACACAGCTGTTTCACATCAAGGGGACACTCTCGGCTATTCAGTTGTACTCCCAGATGGTGTGCTGATGATTCGCCTTGCCCATACATAATGCAAATTCATTGACTTTGAAGCAACTGAGTCGTCTTCAGGGTAGACAGTACCTTATCTCCTCCGTTTGCCTTAGTGCCCTGCAATCGTAACAGCGAATGTACCCAATTGAAATAGGTCCAACTGTACTTACTACAGTGGCAGGAGCAGAAAGTGTCATTCTGCTAGATACTAGGGCATGTGGGAATTTGGGGAAGTGAACAAGCCGACAAAGCGACAAAGTCGACACGCAGGACTGCTGGAAACATAATGTTACATATAGCGCTATTCCATTGCAGACTGTCGTTTTGGTGGTGTGCCACAGATCTATTCAATTACGGTGATGGAATGGCTGGCAGTTAAGAATAATAAGGTTTGGTTGGCGAAGTCAATTTCAGCCTTAGGCCATTATCAAGTGATATTATGGCTTTAAGCCATGTCAACGTAATGTAAGCTGACTCTTTTGTGTGTCGTTGTCAATCCTGTTAAATACATTCGTGTCATTGTTACATAGTGCTCGCACACGTTTACGTATTAACCCAACACTAGTCACACATGCATTAAACTACAGCTGCAGATTATTCTGCTGCTGAGTAGTCTGCAGCTGTCGTCTAATGCATGTGTGAGTAGTGTTGGGTTACTGAACATGTGCATTAACAAATTATGTTGTTTTACGATGTTTGCATACGTGTAACAACGGCACGAATGTATTTAATAGAATTGACAACGACACATAAATGTGTCAGCTTACATTACGTTAACATGGTTAAAGCCATAAAAGCACTTGATAATTGCCTAAGGCCGAATTTGCAATAGTGTAATACAAACTTATAACAGTCACTGGCCTAAAGATGATGTCCGTCAAAAAAGGTGTCTCTCTCCTTATATTTTAACGTTAATACTAATTTCTTGACAAGTTTGGATGCCCGTGTGCTAGAATGATCCCTCGAAAATGTAATAAATTCATAGGTTTAGTGGAAACCAAAGTCAGCGAGTGATTTTGCTAACAGGGATACCTTTAAAAAATGTATTTAGTTTAGGAAGAATATAGAAAAATGTCTGTGATCAGATTCAACATATCACGCGGTGCCCACCGGCTGCAGTAACATTCTGACACGTACCGTCGTTTGTGGGTTTGCCATATCACTCTTCCAGCCGTTGTCAGGTTTTCAGTCCTTGGAGGCGCTGCCTCTCACACGGCCAAGCGCACTCAGTTCCTGGGCCTTTCAGCACGGAAAGAATATCATCCAGTAGCGGAAACTGAAGCTGTTCCTCTGCATGGTAGTCAGAGAAATAGACCACGGAAGACAACATAGATGTAACTTTACATCGAAATAACGACATCGTGCCAACTACAGGCTATTTTTAACTTCCTAACATTTGTAATCACAAGTATTATCATTAGTTCAGATTAAACAGCTTCAACTAAAGGTAATTTATTCATTGATGACGGTTATCCATCAAATCGACTGCCTACGTCTTGTTCGATGCATCTTTCTCACATCATTGTGAATGAGTAATTTAGTACAGAATGCGACTTGAGGTTTTATTCTCGCTTCAGGTCTTAGAAATGTCACTGAAGTGATCTTCTATCGTCTACACACTTCAGGCCACACTTGATTTTGCACTGTGCCATATGATACACTGTCTCACAATATTTCAACTTAGATGCAGCTCAGGAAATCAAATCAATAGGAGCGAAATCACTTACAATATACCATGCCATGCTGGTTATTCGCAAAAATATGTGTTCTGTTCTATGACATTCACATTCATATTTGACGAATGAAAAGTTGTATTTTCGTGATTAATCAAATGAACTGTATCAAAGGATACGAGCAAAAGATGGAGTCTTAGGCGCACATTATATAGCTTATAGCAATGAGAAGCGGTTTTTTAAGCAATGGATTTCATGTGAGCTACCGTAAAATATTGCTTAGCAGAATTATTCATGTCATGTCTCAAAGGGCATTCACTTAATCTCGAAGGGCTTTTACTTCAGTGACTACTACTGAAGATACTCAACGCTCCACGTTTTGACTACAATTAAGCAGCCACTAGATACATCATTCGAGAGCTAGACGCACTCCCCACTAATTTTATTTTTCCCTTACTTGCATTCTTTACTTTCGTTTACCTATCTGACATCTCCACCTTGAAGATGCGTTTAGAAATACGAATGTTCGCTTCTACGCATACCGAAGAGAGGACTACACATGGCTCTCGAAATCAGCATCAAAACAAAAGTTCTCAACATCTACCAAATTGTTGACCGGAAGTTAAATACGTCCTTTTAATGTGGCTGTGCTGATAATTACGGCGACTCAGATAAAATTTCACTTTTTTCATTTGCCCTCTGGCTAGTACCTTACACAGCTCTCAACACATAAACATAAATACCTACATCACATTCACTGGTGATATGACTTCAGTTAATGTGAATACAGTTGATGGAGAGCTCTAAAATTTTCTAGCCTGGGAGCATGGTTGTGGAACTAGGAAGAGGGCAGATCACGTTGACCAGACGCTGTAATAGTTGTAGTGCCGTATATGTCGGAACAGCCAAAAGGAAATGTGGTTGGCATCTTTTTCTATGCCACGACTGCTTAATGAGGCAGGCGCTACACTAATACAATATAAGTGGTTCCTGGACCAGCTGTGATCTTACGTGAGCCATGTTGTAGAGTACTATAATCTTGAAGAGGTGATATTTCTCGTGCCATAACTTCGCCACCAGTTCTGAATTAATTTTACCACAGTCGCTACATTATAGGGATGACTTTGCCATTTGGTTTTCTACTTCTCTGCTTACTAGCCTTAGAGCATTTAAGACATTAACAACTAATACCCCTGTAGTTCAGTGTTCATTCTCTTCGTCGATGCCACGCGGGGCAGCGGAGCGGTCAGGGGCGCCTTGCCACGGTTCGAGCGGTTTACCCCCTTTGGAGGTTTGAGTCTTCCCTCAGGCATGGGTCTGCGTGCCGTCCTTAGTGTAAGTTAGTTTAAGTTAGATTAACTAGTGTGTAAGCCTAGGGATCGATGATCTCAGCAGTTTGGGCCCATAGTAACTTACCACCACCTCTTCGTCGTAAATAGTTTCTTTGGAGAGATTTACTGTAGTTTCATATCCAGGAATGCGGCAGTTAGCTCTTCCAGAAGTTTTTTTTTTTTTAATGAGAAGCGCTTCACTTCTTTAACGGAGTTTCTAGTCCTTTTGTAACGATTATGTATCTCATGTAGATTATAATTAATACTCTCGCTCTATTGCCGATAAACATTTCTTAAGTTTTCAACCAAATATGTCTCAACTACTCGTATCACCCATAGTAAGTAATATACCTCTTAATCGTGTAAGAAGGCAAGAGAGTTTATAAATGGAAATGAATAGGTAGTAGTTATATGTAGTGTGAATTATTGACGTGCAGTTTCAGGAATAACGACTTCCTGAACAGGTGAATGCAGAATTACATATTGCGGTAGTTCAAGCGTAGCTCTAATAATAAATAAGAAAACAAGAGTGCAAGTAAGTTATTGTGAACAACTTAGTGGACGCATTACCGTCTCCAGGATAGATATGAATCAAAATACATCATTGTAGTACACGTTTATGTGCCGACTAGTTCCGCAGATGATGAAGAGACTGAAAGCATGTATGGAGAGACGAAGGTTATTATTAAAGTAATTAAGGAAGGCGAAAGTTCGTAAAGGATGGGAGGAAATCGAGACTACAATAAAGAAGAGAAGGGAAATTAAAAGAATATCGATTACCGAAGAGAAATTAGAAGGGAAGCCAGCTAGTAAAATTTAGCGCAGAGCATAATATAATAACGGTCAAAATTTGGCTTAAGAATCATGTAGTAACGGAAGAATTTTTAACATTGTGCAGCCCTGTCAGTAACTGTGATAATTATAACATTTAACAAGTCAGCCTCAGTTGCAAACAGAAACCAATCTTTATCCAGGTTTCAGCCAAAATAATTTGGCCTTCTTCAGAAGCCAGTGACACTTAACTATTGCATGCCAATGTTGGTCCATGTCAAGTATAAAACTGTAGCACCGTAGTAGCCAGTCATATAGGCCGCGAGAGCTGCACCGGAACTAAATTTTACTAGGGGGCTTCACTTTTAATTTTTTTTCGGTACTCCATAGTAGTTCCGGTGCAGCTCTCGCGGCCTACCGACCTCGTCCGCGCAGTAGGGCCTGATGTCTCTCATCAGCCCAAGTAATGTAGTACTACGGTACAAAAGTTTTATACGTGACATGGTCAAACTTTGGCATGCAATAGTTCAGTGTCACTGGCTTCTGAAGAAGGCCAAATTATTTTGGCTGAAACCTGGGTAAAGATTGGTTTCTATTTACAACTGAGGCTGACGTGTTACATGTTTAGTAACGGAAGAGCTTGGTGACGACAGAAGGTAGGGACAAGGATTTAGAAACAATGCAAAGTTTAAGCAGAGTGTAAACAGTGATATGGAGCGTTAGGTGCCTAGTAGGTGGATAAAGAATGGAAAAGAGTGGAAAAGACCCACCATAGTTTAATAAAGAAATCGGAGGATGCTGAGGAAGGAGAGGCCGCTGCACTCGTGGTTAAAAACAGAACGCACAAATGATGAAAAGCGAAGGTTAGTGGAGATTCGGGCTTCTGTGAAAAGACCTTAGCGCGAAGCATACAACTACCAACGTCACATCTTAGTAAGAGATCTGACAGAGAAACGGAGGAAATTCTGATCCTATGTAAAATCGTTAACGGGTCTAAGGAGTCCATTCAACCCCTTGTTGGCCAGTCTGGTGTGGCAGTTGAAGATAGCAAAACAAAAGCAGTAGTTTTAAATTTCACGTTCGAGAAATCGTTCACAGAAGAGAATCGTACAAACATCCCGTCATTTGACCATCGGGCAGACTCCCGTATGGACGACATAGTAATAAGCACCCCTGGCACAGAGAAATAACTGAAATATTTGAAAGTAAATAAATCATCAGGTGCGGATGGAGTGCCAGTTTGATTTTAAGAAGAGTACTCTATAGCATTGGCCCCTTACCTACCGTGTATTTGTCGTGAATATATTTTTCGTGAATCCCTCCCTCAGCAGAAAGTCCTAAGCGGCTGGAAAATGGAGCACGTGACTCCAGTATATAAGAATGGTGAACGAAGGGAGCCGCAAAATTACAGACCAATATCCGTTACTTAGCTTGGCTGCTGAATCCTTTAACAAATTCTGTTAGACTATTATGAATGTTCTTGAGACTGAGAAACTAATGTTCACGAATCAGTATGGTATTAGAAAGCATCGCTGGTGCGAAACTCAGCTTGTCCTTTCGTCAAGTGATACACTGCGAATAATGGATGAAGAGCAACAAGCAGATTCCATATTTCTAGATTTGCGGTAGTATTTGACACTGTGCCCCATTGCAGTCTGTTATCGAAGGTACGAGCGAATGGAGTAAGCTCACAGATATTTGAGTGGCTCGAAGTCTTCTCAAATAATAGAACCCAGTCTGTTGCTCTCAACGACGGGCGTTCGTCACAGGCAAGGGTATCGTCAGGAGTGCCTCAGAGAAGTGTGATTGGACCACTTTTGGTTTCTATATACATAAATAATTTGTCGGACAGGGTGGGCAGTAATCTGCGATTGTTTGCCGATGATGCCGCGGTGAATGGTAAGGTGTCGAAGTTGAGTGACTGTAGGTAGATAAGATTTCTAGTTTTCGTGGTGAATGGCAGCTAGTCTTAAATGTCGAAAATCGTAACTTAATGCGGATGAGTAGGAATATCAATCATGTAACGTTCTCATACAGTATTACTTGTGCCCTGCTTGACAAAGTCAAATCGTTTAAGTCGAAAAGTTTAAAAATCTGAGCGTAACGTTACAAATCGTTACGAGATGGCACGAGCATGTGAAAACTGTGATAGGGAAAGCGAACGGTCAGCTTCTGTTTATTGGGAGAATTTTATGAAACAGGGGTTCAGCTGTAAAGGAGACTGCATGTAGGACTCTGGTGCGAGCTACTCTTGAGTACTGCTCGATCCGTAACAGATCTGACTGAAGTAGGATGTCAAAGCCATTCAGAGGCGGCCTACTAGGTTCGTTACGGGTAGGTTTCGGAGATGCTAAAGGAACTCAGCGAGAGTCCCTGGAGGAAAGACGACGTTGTTTTCGAGGCCTTCTGGGAAAATTTATAGAATCAGCTTTTGAAGCTGACTGCCGAACGATTCTACTGCCGCCAAAATATATTGCTCGTAAGAACCACGAAGATAAGAAACGAGGAATTAGGACTCATGCGGAGGCATATAGACAGTTGTTTTTCCCTCGCTCTATTAGCGAGTCCAACAGAAAAGGAAATGACTATTAGTATTACAGGATACCCTCCGCCACGCACCGTTCAGGGGCTTGCAGAGTATCTATGTGGTTGTGGATGCTGGTGTAGAGTAGATGTAGAGGAGTAAATCAGCCGCCCATCAGAAATCCATCATTGTTTACCAGAGACGCTGGAGGGGACCCTACGAAATGACAAAGTATTCGACCGAGCAACCGATTACAGAAGGTGGGATGACGTGATGTGTTTGAGAGATGTGTACGTTTACATGGAAGGCACAGCCCAGCAGTGTTCGAGAAGAAGGAAGAGAATTCCGGGTCGAATTGAAGTAAACATTCGGCTACAATCAGCAAAAAGCCCTCTTACCGAAAGAACAATTAAAGAAGAGGTCCGACGGTCAAGGGGAAAACGAGGCAGTCCTACATGCACAATGTTCTGGGATAATACTACATTAAGAATGCGTATATGAGAGGAGCTGGTAAAATCTCACTAATAAAAGATGCAGAGTGCTCCCAGCCCTTCTGGTCATGGATGTCACAATAACGGAGGAATTCATCAAGAGGTGCCTGCACGTGGAGAAAATGCAACAGAGAGGATTCCCCTGTGTGGTGCCTACTGCAGTTATGAGAGGCCACAGTAACTTTTCCTGTGCCATGTGCTACTTTGTAAGAGATGGGATACAGCATTTATAGCAACCAGAACTGTCGAACCGAGTAAGTAAGAAACAGTAATGTAGTATGTTGACCCCACATGTCAGGAGGATAGCTACAACGAAATGCTCCGCCTAGTACAATGAATGAATAAAGTCATGGAATACCTCCTGAAATAGTGTCGGACCTCATTTATCCCGTCGTACTGCAGCAGCTCCATATGGCATGAAGTTAACAATTCTGGGAATCCCCTTTCTTCCTCTATAGCCGTCCATAACAGCGGGGCTGTTGCCGGTGCAGGATGTTGTGCACGAACGACCTCTCGATCATCCATGTCGGCCGATGCGGGTGGCCCAATGATTCGTTAGAATGGTCTAGAAAGTTCTTCAAACCATTCGCGAACAGTGTGGCCCGGTGACATGACATCTTTGCTTGGGAACATGAAACCCAAGTATCACAGACCTGGTCTCTTCCGGTAGCTTTGTCATTAATTGCGTGAGCCATTGTAGGGAACACCAGCGACCGAAGCACGTGCCACAGTATCCTCCGATTCATCTGGTACCAGCTCCGCAGGTAGCACCACCTTTCAGACGAATTGGAATCTACAACTTGGAGAGGTTCCCCAAGATTACAAACGGGAAGTAGATAGATAATAATCTGTACCGCATACCTAATCCGTTGTGCTGTCACCAAAGCCGTGCCGACTGCAGAAGTACCGAAAATTGCAAGGTTCCTCGTAGATAATTCCTTGTAGTTTATTCTGAAGGACAAAGCACTCCATGTGATTATATCAGATCGAGAAAAGTATCACTGATAACTACAGAACGCTACGTCACTTACAGGATGACAACTGCCTACCGCCAACAGATAAATGGTCCCACAGGTCACCTTAATAAAATGTTGGCAGGATATGCACTCGGTATACGTTGACGCCGAACAGTGACACTGGAATGCAAAATGTCCATTGTGACATCCATATACAACACTGCGAAGCATGACCGTACCTGCTTCAACTATTCTGCTCCACGGTGGTGAGGGCGGAACAACAATGTATAAGCTGTTCTCGCTTCAGCGGGCCTATACTCAGGATCTATATGAACACATCATCACCATGACCGAAGAAGCAAGGCAGCTGAATCGCTTACCGACCATGGATGGAAAATGACGGGGAACCATATAAGGCCGACTTTCGTCCACTGAGATACAGTCTTTGAGAGTTGGTATAGGTTTTTACGCATGTGCTGAAACTGGGAACTTCGGAAAAGTTGCTAAAGCACTACTTTCAGCCATTTGGTATGCCTCGTTGCTTGCCAGACGTCTCATACGCATCGACTATTATGATCCATCATCAAGAACATAGAAGTGCTGAGACGTCATCCATGTCCTCCGTATGAATACCAACTACAGTCCAAGGCGCAGACCGACGATGGTCCTTCTTGTTCAAGTATACTATTGACCCATTTGACAATCGCGTGCTTCAGTCGGAGGGGCTACCTCCGATGATCGTTATAGAGAACAGGATGTGATAACAGGATTAGAATGCGAGAATCCGCCGGCGCTGCCATACAAGGGACATCCGGAATGAGAACTTCTGAAACTGTGGGTCGCTATTCCTCCAGGTTAAACATGTAATGCCGCAAATTGTATTGTAGGCAGTGTGGAGAAGTGTTTACCGTGGCTGTTTGCGGTGCTGCTGGTCTTCAATTTAGTTCCCATAGCCATCAATTATTTGACATTTAGTACTTCTGGAAGGTTCTAGAAATTTTTTATGCCTGTAATGTTTGTGTATTCCGGAATGTGAGACATTTGTATAAACAGCAGCATTCTCGGTAGGGAAATTCAGTTTTGTTCTGCTCTAGATGTTTATTGGTTTCCGCAAAAAATGTGCTTTCAGTGAGAAGTTCTGTATCTGTGCCGACCCTGACTGCGGATGTGGACTTTAATATCGTTATGACAGACTGTTCCTGTTAAATATCTAATAGTATCAAATATAATAAATCAAAACTAGACTATTCGCCTTCATGGATGTACTGCCACCGTTACTTATAAAAAAAGTGTAAAAATTTAGTCTCCAGATCTCTTTCCTTTTTTCCATGTGACCGGTTTCGGGCCAGCTGCCCATTTTCATATCTACTATAAAAATTATTTTATAATTACAACTAGAACAAATTATAAATGGTTTAAAAAGCTTCAAGGTTTGTAAGAAATTAGATACAGTACAAATCCATGAACGTAACACTTGCTACAGTAACACAGCAACCTCCGAATGTGGAACTGAAAGTTCACTGTCATAACTAACCGTATACTAACCTGACATGGCTTTATTTTCCTTTAACAACCTTTATTTGTGAACCATCTGTAGCGTTGAGATGTGCCCTTTGTTTGTAAAGAAGGGACTGGTGTATTCATTAGAAATGCTCCCAATTACAGCATAAACAGTATGTGGCATTTAATAACATTAAAATATTTTACAACAAATTCATGAAACAGTTATCACATATTTTTTAAAAATAGTTTTAGTGATGCTAACTGGTGCAAAGTTTACAGCGCTCAGAAGTACCCTCTGTGGACTCATATGATACATAAAAGATGTTCCTAGAAGTAACAAATGAAACATCGATAAGGCCATTACTATTATTAACACACCTTAAAGCTATCTTTGCTACACTCAGGAGCATTCCATATGAACTACATTAGTCCACTTTCTAGAAATGTAGAGCACTTTTCTGCGCTGTAGGTGTTGCATCAGTCAGGTTTCATAATAAAAATTTTATAAAGTAGCAGTGGGTTGGTATATGACTAGTTATAACAGTGAACTTACAGTTCCATATTTGACACGTTACTTTATTGCTGCTTAGATTTGTACTATAACAAATTTCTTAAGAATCCTGAAGCTTTCTAAACTTAAATTTTTAATTATTTATATTCTGTACGAATAGTAATTGTAAAATAACATTGTGTAAGAAATCTCACGACAGGCTGGTCGCCCGAAACCGGTCATATGGAAATAAGGGAAAGCGATCTGGAGACTGAATTTGAATAATTTTGCTAACGACGTAGTAACTTGAGACATAACTGAAACTTTTTGGTGGTTTGCTTCTAGAAGTACGCTAACTAACGTGTTTTCTATGTTTGCTTCCGGCAGTTGGTACCACGTGCGCATACGTGTAATTGCTTTTTTTTTAAACGTTAACTCCAAAGGAGAAGGTCTTCTGTGTGCTTTGTCTCGCGGAACTTAAGTCTGTTATTACTGGTACAACGTCGTATTCGGCGTGAGTATGGACTGAAACCGGCTGACTATATTCCCGCTTATGCAACAATCAAGAAATGAGACAAACGGCTTCGGGAAACTGGGGATCTGCTTCCTATGTCGAGACACCATCAAAGAGCGCGTATTTCAAGAGGCTACTCTAACATTCATCCTTACGTCCCTCCAGCGGCAGACCTCGTCAATCGATCAAGAATCAAGCGCACCAGACACCAGTTCGTAATCTACCAGATCTCCGCCATCACAATCGTGCAGCTATCGCAGATGTTACGCCTGCGACGTTGAAAATCACGTGGAGAGAAGTGGGGTAAAGATTAGACGCCACTTACGTTGCGCTTATCAAGGTGTGTTAAGTATATTTAAGAAAGGAAAAGCTTTATGAGTTACTACACTAGTAGAAACATACAGTCAATAAATACGTCAATTATTACTCAAGTTAGTACATTCGATATCATTGTAAGTTTAACACGGTCACCCAGTATTGTAATTAAAAAGCCGAATTTGCTAGGCTACGTAAAATCTATAACTGGATGCAGCGAAGCTTATTTTTTCATTAATACGAGCAAAAAACAATTCAGAGGCAATTTGCATAACAGTCCACCTTTAACCCACTAACGCCCATCAATCAGTTTTTTCATTACCGCTAATCTGATTACTTTCCGAGTTTTATTTCTGCAGGTTTTATATTACGGTCGACAAATATGAAGAGATAATATTTATTGGCACGGATGCTCACATACACATTTTTCGACGCTGCATAAAGCAATAAAACTTGCTATCGAAACCAACTGCACGACGAGTGTTTCATTTAGCTAGAAGCCATTCCTACATAATTCTGCTGATAGCCCTTAACAACAGAATTTTTTTTTTTTTTTGCCCCGAATGGTATGTGAGAAGAGAGCACCACTTACATAGTAAGGTGCATAAGTATGTAGGTTTTAAAATAAATTGGTTTTACAGAAACCCCCGGCTGCCGGAGTTACTACATCATAAACAGGTAGATATATTGCACGTTAGCCGAACAACTCAGCTCTGTTACAGGATCATGTACTACGTCAATACCATCAGAACTTTGTCGGACGACTTCTCTCGCATTATTCAGCTAAATATTCTCGCCATATCTGTTTCTCTAGATACATCCTAGTGGTGTGAGATGAGAAAAACAATTGTACCATTTAATTTGTTAAAGCTGCGTGAAATTTAAATTCCATATAAGATGTATTAAAATTACAAAAGCAAAGCATAATATTACGTTGGAAATACAAATAACACACTATGAAAGAATTTCCCATTAAGTGACGCCACATATAGAAAGAACTATTTTATTCCATCATCTTTCGGTCGTGCATCCGGGCCAAACTTATTCCTTTGGCCGATATTTCGGCTGATAAGCGAACAAATGAGTCGGTGACAAACTAAAACCTAATGAGACCGTGGTCTTTCTCGCCGTATCGTATACTGTCGACGGAAAGCTTCCGGTTCTCCTCCCGGGTGGCAGTGTTAAAATACTGCAACGTTTCGAGGAGTTCCTTACTGCTCATCTTCTGGTGATGATTCAAGAAACTGCGCATTTAATATTTACACTGACTTGTATGTGGACCGCTTGGTACTGTCCTGCCTGCGGTGTCTTTCGTCCCAAATGACCAGGTTCTCGTGAATCCTTGCTTCTACGGATTTCTCTATAGAGCTGCGCCAGTAGCTGGTTGCTCGACATAGCCCCTACGTTTTCTGAAAGGTGTAAGTCTGGTGTACCTTTATGTTATGCTCTCTTATCGCTGATTTCTCCGTGTATCCCGGACGCAAATACCTCGAGTTTTCCTTGCAGGGTTTTAAGATAGATGCATTGCCCGATATATTGGTGGCCACATTCACTAGAGATGCTGCATATTCCAGTTATGTTCAAATTTAGTGGGTATCTCGCAGAGCCAAGGTCTTTTTTCTTCTTAGAAGGAGGTCGGAAGACTGAATTCAAGCTGAATATTTATAGTCACTTTTGGCTGAGTGGGGTGCCAAGTAAGAAAAGAAAGCGAGTCTCTTGTCTTCTGTCTCCTGTTCCGTGTTTACTGCACATTACTTCTCTTCTTCAATGCCCTTCTATCTTGTGCTTCACTGTACCCATTTTTGGGGAACATTTCCGTTTCGTTGGCTTAGAAGCTCGGACCAGGTTTGTGATTGGATTCAGGATTTCCTAGAAGAAAGAACACAACATGTCATTCTTAACGGTTCAAAATCTGCAGATGTAGAGGTAATTTCGGGAGTACCGCAAGGAAGCGTGATAGGACCTTTATTGTTTACAATATACATAAATGACTTAGTTGACAACATCGGTAGCTCCGTGAGGCTATTTGCAGATGACACGGTTGTCTACAAGAAAGTAGCAACATCAGAAGACTCGTACGTACTCCAGGAAGACCTGCAGAGGATTAATGCATGGTGCGACAGCTGGCAGCTTTCCCTAAACGTAGATAAATGTAATATAATGCGCATACATAGGGGCAGAAATCCATTCCAGTACGATTATGCCATAGGTGGTAAATCATTGGAAGCGGTAACGACCGTAAAATACTTAGGAGTTACTATCCGGTGCGATCTGAAGTGGAATGATCACATAAAACAAATAGTGGGAAAAGCAGGCGCCAGGTTGAGATTCATAGGAAGAATTCTAAGAAAATGTGACTCATCGACGAAAGAAGTAGCTTACAAAACGCTTGTTCGTCCGATTCTTGAGTATTGCTCATCAGTATGGGACCCTTACCAGGTTGGATTAATAGAAGAGATAGACATGATCCAGCGAAAAGCAGCGCGATTCGTCATGGGGACATTTAGTCAGCGCGAGAGCGTTACGGAGATGCTGAACAAGCTCCAGTGGCGGACACTTCAAGAAAGGCGTTACGCAATACGGAGAGGTTTATTATCGAAATTACGAGAGAGCACATTCCGGGAAGAGATGGGCAACATATTACTACCGCCCACGTATATCTCGCGTAATGATCACAACGAAAAGATCCGAGAAATTAGAGCAAATACGGAGACTTACAAGCAGTCGTTCTTCCCACGCACAATTCGTGAATGGAACAGGGAAGGGGGGATCAGATAGTGGTACAATAAGTACCCTACGCCACACACCGTAAGGTGGCTCGCGGAGTATAGATGTAGATGTAGATGTAGAAGTTCTCTGTGCATCGTACCGTGTCAAAATGTAAAAAACTACACTGGAGATACTTATGTTTCGGCCACGGTCTTCAGCTTGGTCTAAAATTACTACAGCCAGAATAAGGCCATTGCAACTGTGGCGGAAAGATTGTTTTCTCCATTATAGTTTTTTACATTTTTATGTCAACTGACTCTGGCCGCGGAGGCCTCCACAAATCTACTTCCTTTTGATGTTCGCCTGGCAGGATTTCCTTATCGCAGATGTACCAGGGCGCCCGTTTTGCTGGATGGTTCCATTCAGGTAATGGTTTGCGTGGCTCTTCGTCATACATACTGAGCGGCCTAAAGTGTGTCCCTTCTTCTTTTCTATGGGGGGGGGGGGTTAAATACGTAATGCAACACGTTTCTTCTGAAAGTGGGTATATTTTATTCAGGGTTGCAATAGACCATCTTACTCCCCACGCTTATGGTTATAAAACTATTTTATTTCAACATGATCTCCGCTCATAGGGACGCACTTCGTCATCTTACTGTGACATCCTGTATGCCTAGGTGCTACCACCTCTCTATTTTCCACGTATTTTTTCCCGCGGAATGCATCCTTCATTGGGCCACACAGTTGGAAGACGCTAGGTCGGGGCTGTAAGGTGTATGAGGAATAACAGTCCAATGAAGTTGTGTAATCTCCTACAGTGTGTGTCGGCTTGCTTTTTCATGGAAAATGAGAAGTTAGTTTGCAATTTCGCGAGGGTAGCGCAATACACTTCTGAGTTGATCGGTGCACCATGAGGGAGGACATCAAACGGAATAAGCTCATCAGAGTGGAAGAAGACCGTCGCCATGATTTTCCCACTGAAAGTGCGGCTTTGAACTATTTTCTTCGGAGGAGATTTAGTGTGGCGCCACACCATGGATTCCCGTTCTGATTCCGGTTCGAAGTGATGAATCCATGTTTCATCGTCTCTGACGATGTTCGATGAAATAATTAACACTATGAGCTTCCCGACCATCAATCAATTCACACAGATTGTCTTTAGTTGCTCTTTATTGTCTTCTGTTAAGCGGCGAGGAACCCAGAATGCACAAGCCTTTCAGTACTCCAACTGGTACACAAATGCTTCAGTATTACCACAAAAAAGGCCGATTGCGCGACCTTGTTGCGATGATGATAGACGCCACGCACACCGACTCATGTGTGCTTTCGTTCACTGCCATTTCTCCGTGGACTTTCTGTAAGCGCCTGTGAATATCTGCGATGCTCCTGTTCCCCGTCAGATGGAAACTCAGTGATAGCTCTCTGCTTCCAACTCACCTCCGTTACAGACGAAATTTTGAAGGCTGTCTGTAGCGCTGCCACCAATCGGAACTTTGTGAATCTCTAGAAGTTGAAGTGGGAATATCTCACGATGTCAAACAACCAATTCCGCTTTTTTCTTTTCAAACGCAACTGCCAAAGAAATAAAGAAGAAATACACTCCTGGAAATTGAAATAAGAACACCGTGAATTCATTGTCCCAGGAAGGGGAAACTTTATTGACACATTCCTGGGGTCAGATACATCACATGATCACACTGACAGAACCACAGACACATAGACACAGGCAACAGAGCATGCACAATGTCGGCACTAGTACAGTGTATATCCACCTTTCGCAGCAATGCAGGCTGCTATTCCCCACAGAGACGATCGTAGAGATGCTGGATGTAGTCCTGTGGAACGGCTTGCCATGCCATTTCCACCTGGCGTCTCAGTTGGACCAGCGTTCGTGCTGGACGTGCAGACCGCGTGAGACGACGCTTCATCCAGTCCCAAACATGCTCAATGGGGGACAGATCCGGAGATCTTGCTGGCCAGGGTAGTTGACTTACACCTTCTAGAGCACGTTGGGTGGCTCGGGATACATGCGGACGTGCATTGTCCTGTTGGAACAGCAAGTTCCCTTGCCGTTCTAGGAATGGTAGAACGATGGGTTCGATGACGGTTTGGATGTACCGTGCACTATTCAGTGTCCCCTCGACGATCACCAGTGGTGTACGGCCAGTGTAGGAGATCGCTCCCCACACCATGATGCCGGGTGTTGGCCCTGTGTGCCTCGGTCGTATGCAGTCCTGATTGTGGCGCTCACCTGCACGGCGCCAAACACGCATACGACCATCATTGGCACCAAGGCAGAAGCGACTCTCATCGCTGAAGACGACACGTCTCCATTCGTCCCTCCATTCACGCCTGTGGCGACACCACTGGAGGCGGGCTGCACGATGTTGGGGCGTGAGCGGAAGACGGCCTAACAGTGTGCGGGACCGTAGCCCAGCTTCATGGAGACGGTTGCGAATGGTCCTCGCCGATACCCCAGGAGCAACAGTGTCCCTAATTTGCTGGGAAGTGGCGGTGCGGTCCCCTACGGCACTGCGTAGGATCCTACGGTCTTGGCGTGCATCCGTGCGCCGCTGCGGTCCGGTCCCAGGTCGACGGGCACGTGCACCTTCCGCCGACCACTGGCGACAACATCGATGTACTGTGGAGACCTCACGCCCCACGTGTTGAGCAATTCGGCGGTACGTCCACCCGGCTTCCCGCATGCCCACTATACGCCCTCGCTCAAAGTCCGTCAACTGCACATACGTTTCACGTCCACGCTGTCGCGGCATGCTACCAGTGTTAAAGACTGCGATGGAGCTCCGTTTGCCACGGCAAACTGGCTGACACTGACGGCGGCGGTGCACAAATACTGCGCAGCTAGCGCCACTCGACGGCCAACACCGCGGTTCCTGGTGTGTCCGCTGTGCCGTGCGTGTGATCATTGCTTGTACAGCCGTCTCGCAGTGTCCGGAGCTAGTATGGTGGGTCTGACACACCGGTGTCAATGTGTTCTTTTTTCCATTTCCAGGAGTGTATTACTTACTGAGCGTCACTCGTTAAAGCAAGCACGGGAATGTTATGTAATGCGATCGTGTTCCCAAGATCAGTCCAATGTTCAAGTTTCCTTTTAAACAGTGTTTCGATCATTATTCATGTGAATTAAAATAGCCGATAGCATGAAAATGTTATATTACAGAAGAAGGAAATATTTTGCGACCGCGCATCTTCCCACGACAGCTGCTCCTGATGGAGACAATGGAGGTAATATCCGAAAGGACGAGGTTCCAACCTGAATTGTCGCAACAAGAAGCTGCTCAATTTTTTGTGCTACATACCATATTACATTCAAAACTGCAGAAAGTCGAAGCTCTTAATATAACTATTCGAACTCAACACTATGGTTGCCACTCTACTTTTACTACTGCTATTGTTATGCCGGATTCTTTCCATCATCATCATCGTCATTATTTAAGACTGATTATGCCTTTCAACGTTCAGTCTGGAGCATAGTCTCCCTTATGAAATTCCCCCATGATCCCCTATTCAGTGCTAACATTGGTGCCTCTTCTGATGTTATGCCTATTACTTCAAAGTCATTCTTAACCGAATACAGGTACCTTCTCCTTGGTCTACTCCGATTCCTCCTACCCTCTACTGCTGAACCCATGAGTCTCTTGGGTAACCTTGTTTTTCCCATGCATGTAACATGACCCCACCATCTAAGCCGGTTCGCCCTGACTGCTACATCTATAGAGTTCATTCCCAGTTTTTCTTTGATTTCCTCTTTGTGGACACCCTCCAGCCATTGTTTCCATCTACTAGTGCCAGCAGTCATCCTAGCTTCTTTCATATCCGTAACCTCAACCTCATTGATAAGGTAACCTGAATCCACCCAGCTTTCGCTCCCATACAACAAAGTTGGTCGAAAGGTTGGACGGTGCACAGATAACTTAGTCTTGGTACTGACTTCCTTCTTGCAGAAGAGAGTAGATCGTAGCTGAGCGCTCATTGCATTAGCTTTGCTACACCTCGCTTCCAGTTCTTTCACTATGTTGCAATCCTGTGAGAATATGCATCCTAAGTACTTGAAACCGTCCACGTGTTGTAACTTTGTTCCTCCTATTTGGCACTCAATCCGTTTATATCTCTTTCCCACTGACATTACTTTCGTTTTGGAGATGCTAATCTTCATACCATAGTCCTTACATTTCTGATCTAGCTCTGGAATATTACTTTGCAAACTTTCAATCGAATCTGCCATCACAACTAAGTCATCTGCATATGCAAGACTGCTTATTTTGTGTTCACATATCTTAATCTCACCCAGCCAGTGTATTGTTTTCAACATATCATCCATAAATAATATGAACAACAGTGGAGACAGGTTGCTGCCTTGTCTTACCCCTGAAACTACTCTGAACCATGAACTCAATTTACCATTAACTCTAACTGTTGCCTGACTATCTATGTAAAGACCTTTAATTGCATGCAAAAGTTTGCATCCTATTCCATAATCTAGTAGAACAGACAATAACGTCCTCCTAGGAACCCGGTCATATGCCTTTTCTAGATCTATAAAGCATACATACAATTCCCTTTTCCACTCATAACACCTCTCCATTATTTGCCGTAAGCTAAAGATCTGGTCCTGACAACCTCTAAGAGGCCTAAACCCACACTGATTTTCATCCAATTTGTCCTCAAATAATACTCGTACTTTCCTTTCAACAATACCTGAGAAGATTTTATCCACAACGCTGATTAAAGATATACCTCTGTAGTTGTTACAATCTTCTCTGTTTCTGTGTTTAAAGATTGATGTGATTACTGCTTTCATCCAGTCTGATGGAACCTGTCCCGACTCCCACGCCATTTCAATGATCCTGTGTATCCATTTAAGATCTGACATTCCACTATATTTGATGAGTTCCGACTTAATTTCATCCACCCCATCCGCTTTATTGCACTGCAATCTATTGAACATTTTCTCCACATCCTCAAATGTGATCCTATTTCCATCATCATTCCTATCCCATCTTACATCGAAATCTGAAAACGTCACTGATCGTATTTTCATCTACATTGAGCAACTCTTCAAAATATTCCCTCCATCTGCCCAGGATTCACCAGCAGTTTTCCTGACCTGTCCAAAATACTTGTCATTTCCTTCTTAACTCCCTTTCGACGACTGCTAACTACACTCCAGAATGGTTTTCCAGCAGCTTGACTAAAAGTCTCCAACCTGTTTCCAAAGTCTTCCCAACATTTCTTCTTGGATGCCGCAATTATCTGTTTGGCTTTGTTTCTTTCTTCAACATAACTTTCTCTGTCTTCCTGTGTTCTAGTATGTACTGCAACTGCTGTGTTCGGATGCAGGCTGAGTTGGCATCCCTTCGCTCCCAGCTTCAGGCAGTGTTGGCTTCGGTCACACAGCTTGAGGCTGTTGCCAATGGGCATCATTGTGGGGGTCTGGATGGGGGTTGGTCGGGGACGGCCAGCTCGTCCTACGCATCCCCCGATCGGGCTACGACTGTGGCTGCCCGGGATATTACCCACATTGAGGCTGATCCCTCACCTGTGGTAGAGTGGGAGGTCGTCTCGAGGTGTGACAGGGGGCGAAAGACATTCCGGAGGGCTGAACGGAAGACCTCTCCAGTTTGTCTGACGAACCGGTTTCAGGCGCTGTCTCAGGCTGATACTGATCTTTGCCCGGACATGGCTGCTTGTCCTGCTCCAGAGGTTGCCCCTCAGTCTGCAAGATCCGGGCGGTCGCAGAGGGTGGGCTTACTGGTAGTTGGGAGCTCCAACGTCAGGCGTGTAATGGGGCCCCTTAGGGATATGGCAGCAAGAGAGGCGAAGAAAACCAACGTGCACTCCGTGTGCTTACCGGGGGGAGTCATTCCAGATGTGGAAAGGGTCCTTCCGGATGCCATGAAGGGTACAGGCTGCACCCTTCTGCAGTTGGTCGCTCATGTCGGCACCAATGATGTGTGTCGCTATGGATCGGAGGAAATCCTCTCTGGCTTCCGGCGGCTATCTGATTGCCAGTGTCGCTGGCAGGATGAAAGCAGAGCTCACCATCTGCAGCATCGTCGACAGGACTGACTGCGGACCTTTGGTACAGAGCCGAGTGGAGGGTCTGAATCAGAGACTGAGACGGTTCTGCGACCGTGTGGGCTGCAGATTCCTCGACTTGCGCCATAGGGTGGTGGGGTTTCGGGTTCCACTGGATAGGTCAGGAGTCCACTACACGCAGCAAGCGGCTACACGGGTAACAGGGGTTGTGTGGCGTGGACTCGGCGGATTTTTTAGGTTAGATGGCCTCGGGCAAGTACGAAAAGGGCAACAGCCTCAAAGGATGCGGTGCAAAGTCAGGAAATGCGGGGACCAAGCAGCAATCGGTATTGTAATTGTAAACTATCGAAGCTGCATTTGTAAAGTACCGGAACTTGAAGCGACGATAGAAAGCACCGCAGCTGAATTCGTTATAGGTACAGAACGCTGGCTGAAGCCAGAGATAAATTCTGCCGAAATTTTTACAAAGGCACAGGCGGTGTTTAGAAAGGATAGATTGCATGCGACCGGTGGTGGCGTGTTTGTCGCTGTTAGTAGTAGTTTATCCTGTAGTGAAGTAGAAGTGGATAGTTCCTGTGAATTATTATGGGTGGAGGTTACTCTCAACAACCGAGCTAGGTTAATAATTGGCTCCTTTTACCAACCTCCCGACTCAGCAGCATTAGTGGCAGAACAACTGAGAGAAAATTTGGAATGCATTTCACATACATTTTCTCAGCATGTTATAGTCTTAGGTGGAGATTTCAATTTACCAGATATAGACTGGGACACTCAGATGTTTAGGACGGGTGGTAGGGACAGAGCATCGAGTGACATTATACTGAGTGCACTATCCGAAAATTACCTCGAGCGTCCGCAGCTCGTGGTCGTGCGGTAGCGTTCTCGCTTCCCACACCCGGGTTCTCGGGTTCGATTCCCGTCGGGGTCAGGGATTTTCTCTGCCTCGTGATGACTGGATGTTGTATGATGTCCCTAGGTTAGTTAGGTTTAAGTAGTTCTAAGTTCTAGGGGACTGATGACCATAGATGTTAAGTCCCATAGAGCTCAGAGCCATTTGAACCATTACCTCGAGCAATTAAACAGAGAACCGACTCGTGGAGATAACAGCTTGGACCTACCGATAACAAACAGACCCGAACTTTTCGACTCTGTAAGTGCAGAACAGGGAATCAGTGATCATAAGGCCGTTGCAGCATCTCTGATATGGAAGTTAATAGGAATATAAAAAAAGGGAGGAAGGTTTATCTGTTTAGCAAGAGTAATAGAAGGCAGATTTCAGACTACCTAACAGATCAAAACGAAAATTTATGTTCCGACACTGACAATGTTGAGTGTTTATGGAAAAAGTTCAAGGTAATCGTAAAATGCGATTTAGACATGTACGTGCCGAGTAAAACTGTGAGGGACGGGAAAAACCAACCGTGGTTCAATAACAAAGTTAGGAAACTACTGCGAAAGCAAAGAGTGCTTCACTGCAAGTTTAAACGGAGCCAAAACCTCTCAGACAAACAGAAGCTCAACGATGTCAAAGTTAGCGTAAGGAGGCTATGCGTGAAGTGTTCAGTGAATTTGAAAGTAAAATTCAATGTACCGACTTGACAGAAAATCCTAGGAAATTTTGGTCTTACGTTAAATCAGTAAGTGGCTCGAAACAGCATATCCAGACACTCCGGGATGATGATGGCTTTGAAACAGAGGATGACACGCGTAAAGCTGAAATACTAAACACCTTTTTCCAAAACTGTTTCACAGAGGAAGACCGCACCGCAGTTCCTTCTCCAAATCCTCGCATAAACCAAAAAAATGGCTGACATCGAAATAAGTGTCCAAGGAGTAGAAAAGCAACTGGAATCACTCAACAGAGGAAAGTCCACTGGACCTGACGGGATACCAATTCGATTCTACACAGAGTACGCGAAAGAACCTTCCCCCCTTCTAACAGCCGTGTACCGCAAGTCTCTAGAGGAGCGGAAGGTTCCAAATGATTGGAAAAGAGCACAGGTAGTCCCAGTCTTCAAGAAGGGTCGTCGAGCAGATGCGCAAAACTATAGACCTTGTTGTAGAATTTTGGAACATGTTTTTTGTTCAAGTATCATGTCGTTTTTGGAAACGAATCTACTCTGTAGGAATCAACATGGATTCTGGAAACAGCGATCGTGTGTGACCCAACTCGCTTCATTTGTTCATGAGACCCAGAATTTATTAGATACAGGCTCCCAGTTAGATGCTATTTTCCCTGACTTCCGGAAGGCGTTCGATACAGTTCCGCACTGTCGCCTGATAAACAAGGTAAGAGCCTACGGAATATCAGACCAGCTGTGTGGCTGGATTGAAGAATTTTAACAAACAGAACACAGCATGTTGTTATCAATGGAGAGACGTCTACAGACGTTAAAGTAACCTCTGGCGTGCCACAGGGGAGTGTTATGGGACCATTACTTTTCAAAAAAATGGTTCAAATGGCACTGACCACTATGGAACTTAACATCTGTGGTCATCAGTCCCCTAGAACTTAGTACTACTTAAACCTATCTAACCTAAGGACATCACACACATCCATGCTCGAGGCAGGATTCAAACCTGCGACCGTAGCGGTCACGCGGTTCCAGACTGAAGCGCCTAGAACCGCACTTTTATTTTTTCTTATTATTACTTTTCACAATATATATAAATGACCTAGTAGATAGTGTCGGAAGATCCATGCGGCTTTTCGCGGATGATGCTGTAGTATACAGAGAAGTTGCAGCATTAGAAAATTGTAGCGATATGTTTGAACATCTGCAGCGGATAGGCACTTGGCGCAGGGAGTGGCAACTGACCCTTAACATAGACAAATGTAATATATTGCGAATGCATAGAAAGAAGGATCCTTTATTGTATGATTACATGATAGCGGAACAAACACTGGTAGCAGTTATTCTGTAAAATATCTGGGAGTATGTGTGCGGAACGATTTGAAGTGGAATGATCATACAAAATTAATTGTTGGTAAGGCGGGTACCAGGTTGAGATTCATTGGGAGAGTCCTTAGAAAATGTAGTCCAAACGAGGTGGCTTACCAAACACTCGTTCGACCTACACTTGAGTATTGCTCATCAGTGTGAGATCCGTACCAGATCGGGTTGACGGAGGAGATAGAGAAGATCCAAAGAAGAGCGGCGCGTTTCGTCACAGGGTTATTGGTAAGCGTGATAGCGTTACGGAGATGTTTAGCAAATTCAAGTGGCAGACTCTGCAAGAGAGGCGCTCTGCATCGCAGTGTAGCTTGCTCGCCATGTTTCGAGAGGGTGCGTTTCTTGATGAGGTATCGAATATATTGCTTCCCCCCACTTATACCTCCCGAGGAGATCACGAATGTAAAATTAGAGACATTCGAGCGCGCACGGAGGCTTTCAGACAGTTGTTCTTCCCGCGAACCATACGCGACTGGAACAGAATAGGGAGGTAATGACAGTGGCACGTAAAGTGCCCTCCACCACACACCGTTGGGTGGCTTGCGGAGTATAAATGTAGATGTAGATGTAGATGTACCCATTTTTGATACGCCTTCTTTTTCCTTTTACAGATTGCCTTGACTGTGTCATTCTACCAAGCTGTTTGCTTCATCCTACCTTTACACACTACTGTTCCAAGACATTCTTTAGCCATTTCTAGTACTGTGTCCCTGTACCTTGTCCAGTCCTTTTCTAGTGACTGTAATTGACTACCTTCAACTAACTGGTACCTTTCTGAGATCACTTTTATGTACTTGTGCCTTATTCCCTTATCCTGAAGTTTCTCTACACATGGACCTGACCTCCTGCACTTTCAGCCTCACAATCCCAATTTCACTGCAGACTAAATAGTGATCAGTGCCATCACAGAATCCCCTGAATACACGTGTGTCGCTCACAGCCTTCCTGAATTCCTGATCTGTTATTATATAGTCAATGACAGATCTGGTTTCCCTGCCTTTCCAGGTATACTGGTGAATGTTCTTATGTTTAAAAAAAGGAGTTTGTGATTACTAAACCCATATTGGTACAGAAATCCAAGAGTTGTTTTCCGTTCCTGTTGGCCTCCATATCCTCTTCAAATTTACACATAACCTTTTCGTACACTTGTGTTCGATTTACAATCGTGGCATTAAAATCACCCATGAGTATAACACTGTCGTTGTCCTTTACTCTAACAACTGCATCACTGAGTGCGTCATAAAAAATATCCATCTTATCTTGATCTGTCCCTTCACAATGCGAATATACTGACACAATCCTAATTTTCTTGTTAGACACAGTCAAATCTATCCACATCAGTCGTACGTTTACATACCTTATTGCAACTATGCTAAGTTCCGTTTCTTTTCTGATGTAAAGCCCTACAACCCATTGTGCTATTCCTGCTTTGTCTACTGACTGGTCGACATTGTATACTCCCACTTCCTCTTCTTTCTCACCCCTTACCCGAATGTCACTAACAGCTAAAACGACCAACCCCATCTTACTAGCAGCCTCTGCCAGCTCTACCTTCTTCCTAGAGTAGCCGCCATTTATATTAATAGCTCCCCATCTCGTTACCATTCGTTTGCCGAGTCGTATCTTAGGAATCCCTGGTTTGTCCATTAGAGGTGGGACTCCGTCACCTCCAAAGGTCCGAGGCATTTTGCTCTGATTGTTGCCAGCATCATATTTAAAGTACCAGGAAAGCAAGTTGGTAGCCTTACTTGCCCCAGGTCCAATTGAGTTTTACCCCTAACGATTGAGGAACTAACCGGTGGATTTGGTAGTCTTTGCCGACTGAGCACAAAGGTGACCACGACTCAGAATATGTCCGAGATGCCCAGCCTTATTCCAAAGTAATTGGTATCCCGACTGTTAGGACCACTTACTTGGCCATTCATACATTTCCCGTGGTTCATGAACTAGGACATGACAACAGGAACCCACACCATGACATCCTCCAAAATATAGGTGTAGCCTTAACATTACCATTCTCCCGCTTGTACGTGACACGTGATTACTAAACCACTTGAACCTATCTTAAGTGGAAACAATTTCCTTAATAAGTCTCTATCATAATTTTTATGCCATATTCTTCATCACACCAAGTTTCCTCTGCTTCACTCATTGTCTAATTTAGTCCTGTATCATACCGATTACATTAACATCACGAAATACCATTCCTGAACTTTGACCAGCGAAAACTCTTACTACTTCCGCCCGAATCCTACGAAACATTTACTGTGTTAAAAATTAAATCACACTCACTCGTTATCTACAATGCCGACTGGGGATCCATAAGATTACCATCAATTTTTGACTTGATATATGACGAGCCGTGGCGGCTTCATTCTTTTTAGTCTCTCACAGTGCAGGCCATAGAACTAGAGATTCCTCGCCACAGTGAGCGTTTTCCTACTACGCCGTGCCTCCGCAAGCGGTCGGGCTATTGCTGTCAGTGGCAGTTTGGTTTGCGGTATCAAGTCGGGACTAGGTTTGACTGGGATGAATCGCCGTGTAGAGCCCGGTTTTGATCACCTCCGTCGTTCGTATTTCGTTGGACGCCTGTTGACACGGTGTTTCTCCGACAATATTCGCTCCTTGAGCGAAAAAAATTATTTCATTTCTACGTTCGAGTCATTTTACTCTCGTTTGGGGATCCCGCTTGTATGAGCTTATGTACGGAAAGTCTGGTGTTTTGGAGATACTGCTACGTCAAGTTCTTGGCCTTTGAATTATGGGATTACTGTGCTGTTCGAACAAGATGAAGCACATTGGACGGGCTACACCAGGGGACGGCGATACTGTTTGTGTCTATGTCCGTTTCCTGTCCCGGCGATGGGCAGGACTGCGTAAGGTGAAGTCCTAGTAATCTTATTATTGGTTCTTATGTTCAGCGTAGATTTGACACGATGAAAATATTTAACATTATACAAATGACTGGTGGTTCCTTATGCAGAGAACAGTCGACTTTTGCGGAGGTGTTCTCAGCTCAGGGAATTCTTTTCCTTTCCTGACTGAACACCCGATTACGGGAGGTTGTGAAAGGGGGTAGCGGTGCGGCAGTTTTAGACGCCCCCTTAGTTTGTTCATGTCTTACGGCTGTTGTGACTCACGCAGAGGACAACGATTATGTTGGGCCCACAATTGTTTTGTGACCGGCCGCCTGCGTGTATCAAATGGTTCAAATGGCTCTGAGCACTACGGAACTTCACATCTGTGGTCATCAGTCCCCTAGAACTTAGAACTACTTAAACATAACTAACCTAAGGACATCACACACATCCATGCCCGAGGCAGGATTCGAACCTGCGACCGTAGCAGTCGCGCGGTTCCGGACTGAGCGCTGCGTGCATCAACTGCCAACATCATCTTCGCCGAGCCTGCCACCTCGTGCATCACCAAGTCACAGAGAATTTATTCTACCTTTTTAAGGGCGTTTACTGAATTAACTGTAATGTTTTTGTTTTATTTTACTTTTTTTAATAATGTTATTATCCTACTTTGTGTTTTAATTAACGTGAGATTAGAAACTTCACTCTGTTGGGTTAATGTTTTGCAGGGCCGTGGACGGCCGTTGCTCGTGTTGTTAAATTTCTCCAAATTTTGTTACCCGGAGCTAGCCAGGTTTAAGGTTTTGAAGAGCTGTGACTGACCGTTTCTTAATTTGTTGGATATTTTTAAAGTTCTATTATCTGGTACTGGACGAGTCATCTGAATCAGGGGGGCTTTTAGGTGATGATGATGTTGTTTGGTTTGTGGAGCGCTCAATTGTGCGGTCATCAGCGCCCGCACAATATCCCAAATTTTACACAGTCCAGTCGAGCCACTGTTATGAATGATGCTAATGATGATGATGAAATGATGAGGACACCCAATCCCCAGGCAAAAATAGTCCCCAATGCTGCTGGGAATCGAATCCGCGACCCCGTGATCCAGAGGCAACAACGCCAGGAGTTTTGAGGAAGCACTTTAATGGGGTGCATTTATAAGTAATTGTAATTACTCATCACGTTCTTGATTTCATATAATTCGGCATCCCAAATGTATATTAGAAGTATGCTGTATGATTCTAGAAGGCCAGCTGCTCCTTTTTTATGACAGTAATTTCGCCATTTGTTGGCACTGATAGTGTATTGCTTTCGATCCTAAATTTTTGAACTCAAACCTAAAGCAAATTCCGTTATCCTTTGTTCAAGATTTATTGAAGTTTTCTGTGTAATTCTTCTTAAATTCGTGAAGGACTTTTCTGATTCAGTTTATTCTATATTTATTAAGCTCAAGTAGCCATTGGGCACATTCAGATAGTTTGTCTATTGTATAATAGGATGTTTGCTCTTTTTAATATTTTCTAATAAATCTCTTACAAATGGTAAATGATGTTTAGCTGATCCCCGATCATTTCATTACACGTAATTTATCGTTAGCGCCTGGAGTCCGTTTGTTGCTCGATTAGTGGTTCAATTATTTAATCATTACGAAAGATTATTTTTTTATTTACCTAAGCAACTTCCATTTCACCAACGTATATCACACAACAGTAAGTTACGTCCATAGTAAATGTTCAAAATGACAACTACCTAGTGCCAGTGCAGGCACTGTAAAGGCCTGTTCGTATATGTCCTCTGAGAATTTGTACACCAATGACCTATTGTGAGCAACAAAATCCATTGATCGTTGTACAGGATCATCTTTTGCAATCCACCGTTTTGGATATACGTCGTTCGCGGGCTGAAAGAAGTTAATATCGAATAAAGAGGCTGCATCGTCGTATTGAAGTCACACTCTCTTCTGGGCTTCAGGTGATGAAGCTGCACCACGTCGAATGGTTACTACGTAACATGTAATGGTGTGGGAGCAAATGGTATAGTATGAGTGGACCTTGAACAGTAACAGGCCGAATGGTGTGGAGGGCTCTTTGTTGGTTATCTGGAATACGAGTATGTGTTAATGTCACTCGAAACATGGGTACTGTAGCAGTTTGAAAGAAACATGTCCGTCAACAGTGCAAACTAGAAGATTGTTGGTTCAGTGTACTACACTGTCCAGTCACATTAATGTTACCGCCTGTCAAAAAGTTGAATAACCAACCTTTCTAGCGCGTTCCGCTGCGAGACATGCCGGATGAGAGTCAGAGAGGTTCTGGAAGGTAGGATAGGGACGTGAAGCCAAGCCGAATAAAGTGGAGTGGCTAGATAGGCTATGTTTCTGGGTGAAGGATCTGTGACGCGAACAGTCTGATCGAGGTGTTACCACATATTCTCTATCGGGTTTCAATCTGTGGAGTTTGGTAAACTCATCGTGGAGCTCTTATAATCACGTAAACGCAAGTACACTGCGATCTGTCCGACACGTTGCATTGTACTGTTGGCAGATGCCATAGCGCCATAGAACGAGCTGTATATAGGTGTGGACTTGATCCCCAACGAATTTTTCATATTTGTCTTGATCCGTTGTGCCTTCCATAATGACGAAGTCACCCAGGAAATGCTAGGAAAACATTCCCCGGACCATAATGCTCCTTGTTGTGTCCAGGACCCTACCGACGATTGTTGCATGCTGTTTGCGTTCAGACGTTTCACGCAGCACACGCCGACGACCAACTGATCGATTAAGCATAAAAGATGGTTGATCTGAAAAGGCTACCTGTCGCCTCGCGTTGAACGTCCAGTTGCTGTATTCGTTGCAAATGCCAGTCTCAGTCGCCGATCAATGGCAATCACGATAGCTGCATGAACGAGGTGTCTGCTGCAAAGGCCCTTAGCTGCACGATTCGTCTAACGCTCGTTAAGAAGACTCTGCTGGTCATCTCGGCGGTCAATTGCCCAATAGCTGCTCGTCTATTCGCTGTCATCCATTACCCGCCATTTTCCCATCCACGGTGTAACTTAATCACGGCGGTTCTCGATGAGTTCACAAACGTGGACATTTTGGAAATGCTTCCACCGTTGCCCGAAAAGCCAATAATCATGCCCTTTTGGACATGGAATAAACCGCCCCTTTCCGCATTTATGACAACGTCTTCTCTGTTTTACGTGTCTTCCCGACGCACTTCACATACCCTCCTCTGGCAGTCCTAACATCTGCCGTCTGAGATTGGTTCCTGCAGGTTGACATTGATTATAGGAGGTGGTCACATTAATGTATCTGGATCGTCTACATTGGATAACCGATAAATAGATTATTGCAGCAGATTCAAAGAAACGTCATTCGTCAACAGCACAAACTTTAGTTTATTATTATTTAAGAATTACAAGACCTCAGGAATTGATGGGATTCACAGTGAACGAATACTCTTCAAGCCGCTTTA
The DNA here is from genome assembly GCF_023864275.1 of Schistocerca cancellata. Taxonomy (NCBI): domain Eukaryota; kingdom Metazoa; phylum Arthropoda; class Insecta; order Orthoptera; family Acrididae; genus Schistocerca; species Schistocerca cancellata. The sequence continues at coordinate 192,167,041 of NC_064628.1, read as the reverse complement.
GCTGTTTTGTGATCCTTTATTCTAAACACTACCTGCTCCACACGGATACATGTGCGTCCTCAAGTGATGCGATATTGATTAAAATGAATTATTTTTCGAATAGTATTTTTTTAAAAGTGAAGGAAATTATAAAAATTGTTTAAAATGTTTGTCGGACTTACATAAGCCGAAAAAAATTTGAAACAAAAACGTAAAAACTATTTCTCACATGATTAGCCGTCAGACTATTGGGAGGCTACCAAGTACTATTGTTCAGTAACAAATGGAAACTCTCGGTCCATTATAGGCTGTTGTGAAAAGTAAAATTGGAATTAAGCACCATTAAATGAATGTCAGGCTGAGCAGATAAGGTGATACGGTCTAGTGCAAAAAATAATTACAGACATTAAAATTTATACGTGAATACGTTCGAAGTTGCGAATATGGACAACCTCTGGCTGTACAATGGAATGGCAACAATGAAAACTTTTGACTGATCGGAACTCGATCTCGGAATTCCAGTTTATTGCGAGCGGTCGCGTAACTATCTGGCTATTCGAGCACGACTCAAGGCCAGACACAAACTCTCATATATGCCTAGCCACGTGTTTACAACCTATACCCATACATACACTACGTATATTCCCGTACGGGGGAGATACTTCACTTGCAAGTCGCTTGCCCGGTGTCGGTAGACAGATACGGCACTGCAGTGCGTGCGTCATACCGCATTACGATGCAATGTTCCTTCAGATATATATGCTTTGATGGAGGCGGATAACGATCACGCATCTTCTCTCGTGCTCACTAGGCTAGTCCCGGGCGACGCAATCAGCGTGAACACGTTCCCTGTCGTCTCGGAACACAGTATCACCGGGTGGGGTAGTCCTGCTTAGCCAAAACAGTCACATGAACCCTGGCAGTAATGCGACCTAGCGAGTAGTCATGGGACCAGTGGAATACCACAATATGGCTGTCAAGATCATCACCCATGTCCGTCATGTTTGACCCTTATGACGTAAACTCTGCCTGAAGTTGAAAACAGTGTCCACATAAAAATCTTCCATTGCTCCGTAGTCCGGCTTCTATGGCTTCGGTACCAAGTTTTCCTACTATGTGCATTTGCATAACTGGTTTTGGTGTTCCACCTCACCTTGCAGTCCCCTGCTTGCGGAATACTCATCGTCTTGTTTTCGTTCTCTCTGGGTTTGTAAGTGCAACATTCAGTTCTGCAGTGACTTTATCAGCTGTTGCTCTCTTATTTTTCGTCACAATCCTATTCAGTGACCGCCTGTCATGATCACTCCACACACACTTATGCCGAGCTTGTGACTTAGCAGATGACGTTTTTTCCGCTTTCTCTGTATGCGGCATAAATCTTTGATACCTTGGGTCTTGAAACACCCGACACTTAAGCCATCTTAGCTATGGACGCCATACGAGTACCAACAATCTGCTCGTATTCGAATTCACTTCGTCAGACATAAAGCACACACAATTTCGCAAGACAGTTCTGAGCACGACTGACACTTGCGACGTATTGAGGACACTGCACAGCTGTGGTCAAATACCTGCAGTTTGGCTAACATCCGCATTTATATTCAAGCGTACATTCTCGCAATATTTTCACATTTATTTCCAACCGCTGTATGTACTCATTGAACTGCCTCCAGGCTGTTAACTGCCGTAGGTCTCGATCTGCTATTTAAAGCTGATAATGAATTCGAAAACTGAGGCTCACTGCACCCTTCGATACCCTTCTACTTTTAGAGCTTTCTCTAATATTTCGTCAGGAGTAGCTCCTGTCAGCATTTCCCAACTCTTGGGGGATCTAATACATGGTGATAACTTAAACAGTGTCAGAAATCACACCTTGTGTAAACTGGAACGTCCGTCCCTGTTCATTAGGTTTTCTGACATTTTTATTTTGATACACTCATTAATTACGTTGTCAGAGAAACTTGACGTTTGCACAACTTTACTTGCCTCATTGTATTTCATTTGTGATATTCGAGAGAGTGTTCGGCTGCAGTTAAGTTAAGATGCTCTAGCGCGTAAATAAATTTGATACTAATTGTTTAGGACACAATGTTTTCTGGGAGATAAAATACATAATGAACGTTTATAAATAACTGATAAATGTTTTTACTGTAGACTGATTGATCTTAGAAATAGGCCAGTGGCCGTTCCGACGCTAATGGCACGTTATTACTTCCTGGGTGCCTATAATCGTCATCGCACCACCCCTGACGTCCCCCATACCATCACCTCCGGTGAAAATAGCAATAGTAGATTTGTTGTGACAGAGATCGCCTACCTTTCTCACGAAAAACTGGCAGCCATTTGTGCAAAGTTACAATGGCCGATAAAGTGTCCTATAAGCACGTTGATTCAAGTATTCTTACTCTTCCTCACGAACATCCGATCCTTCCAAACAAGTTAAAATCGGAAAGAAATTACCTACAGTTTTCAAATAGTTTCTCAGTTGTCATTATATTATTACTACTGTAGTACAATTATCACGACTGAAGTGTGTGCGTTTTGAGGAACTAGACAATACTACAGCCCTTACAAAGAACGAGAAAGTACAGAGGCAGCGACAACGGTGAACAATTATAAAACTAGCGTAAACTGTTAAAAATTCACACCACTGTGCTTTCATTCTGTAAACGTGAGATTCAGCTGTGAGTTTTTAAATTATTCAAATAATGAAACAGTCCGATATTAACCGAAGTTTTCCTTTAGCACAACTGAACGTTTCTGATTACGTCCCACCATTCTCATGAATAGTGACTGCATGGAGGTAGAATAAAAGATTACTGGGGCACTGAAGTGTCCTCATCAGCGGCACGGAAGCAGTTATAAGATGGCACCGATACTAGACAACTACTGACGTTCTGAAGTGGAGGATGGCGCAGATATACACAGTTGTGAACACTACTAAACGCTGTTGGCGTCAGACAAAAAATACAAAATGGTCGGGCGTAAGTAAGAAGTTAAGATCATTTTCCTTCCCAATCAAATGACAAGAAATATTTTATTAAAAGGGGTTGTAGCTGAATACCTAACTGTTGAGTCGATGTTCTTACCTGATGACTACTGACACGATACGTCATTTTTGCAGTTAACCGGTTGCGAGAAATGGAAAAATAAATTGGAGTTAACTAGAAAGAACAAGGTGACGTTCCATAAAAGACAATTATAATTATATAAACTTGTGTCTCTACTACATAACTGGATCCAGTTTCGCTCCTCATAATTTGGTTTCTCATTCATTATGGAGATAGAACAACCTATTCGTTCCCAGTCAATGAACACGGCAAAAACCTATAGAAAAAGAATTCAAAAGGCACTGTGGTTCTAACTGATACTTTCAAGTAAACTTTACCTTCGTTATTTGTCTTGTAGCACAACGTGGAGAAAAATCGTAGTTTCTCTCTTCTGTAACTTAATGATAGCAGGTTTTCTCCTCTTATATTCAGTATTCAATCAATAATGCACCATCTCTTCTTACAAGAGCCTGGTTTATACAAGACGTACAGCAGACAGACTTTCTTTCTATTTGTAAATACGTGAGATTTCTCTCTACTCGATTTACTCTGGGACTATATGAAAAAATTTTACAGCTTGGACAATAAACTGACTTGAACTTTTGCTGCTGTTTCTTCAAAGTTTTGGTACCGAGAATACATAACACATCACCGTAAATGATTCAAAATCAACCCACCGTCTTAACTTTCTTTCACCGTTTGTGAAGACTCCCAGAATGTAGGTGATACGTTAATGCTGTGCAATACAAGTTTACGAGAAGCGCTCTCCTCTTGTTCCTGACACAGTTTTAATTTGAACACGATGAAGCTAAATTTGTTACAAGATACAGCAAACAAGTTTTCGTCGTCGGTTTCTTGGTTAGAAAATGTAGACTACTTTTCTTGTACGTAATGCCTGAGCTCTAAATGGATTCTTAACTGGGATAAAGTAAATGCTCCAAATGTCTTTTATTGCTATCTCATAAATTCAGGATGAAGTTGGTCGAACAATCTCCATAAGTTTAACGAAATGAGAAAGAAACAAAGTGTAATTGGAAGCAGCAAATGAAGTTATTCCTCTTATTTTGTCTCCTAGCATACCACTTCTTTCATCCCATTGTTTCTCGTTTCATTTTTCGGTGTTAACATTATCATTAGTCGGATAATATGATCTACGTACACGAAAAGCTGCAACGAGGACAGGGATACGGTCAGTATCTGTTGAATGTGCTTTTGAGAAGTATTGTAAGCATGTCTTGCGATTACTTCAATGATATTTTTCTTCTACTATTTTGATTCATTTGGTTTTTCGCTTTTTCTGAAAAATGTCTCCTTTGTGTTCTTGAAGGATATGTGAAGCTTCAGATCCATTTGGCCCTTAGACCATTAACCATTTAGGATTTGTATTGATGTACTAACAACCTCCTCCTAACTCACGATTTTATTGATTATGTGTAAGCGCACGTTGCTAGCGATGGTAACAACCGAATAAAAATCAGTTCACTCCGTTGTAGTTTGACGTATCCGTTGGATTTTGGTTTACTTATTTCCTTCGAGTGAAACCAATTTGTGGGAGTCACGAACCACGAAAAGAAAAGAAAGAAAACTAGTCGCCAGAGTCTGACACGTTCAGTTATCCCCGGAAACATGCGATCGTATTATCGCTGTTAAATCGTAATTGATGACTGCATTGTGTTACCGTATGTCATCACTGTTACTGCTGTTCCGTTATCTGCTTTTTACTGAGAGCCAATAACTAGCTTTTAGTTCAGTTTATCTTCTATGTTTATGAACAGGGTTTTGCTAATAGCCAACTTTGTGTATGGATAAACGCTTAGTGCTGTGGTGATGGAAGATATCATATGACTGGATAACGAATAATCCTGAGGATAAATTCAATGTGATATAAAGTACTTGCTAGGATGATTCATTTTTTGAAACTGTATTAACTGAAGAAATTCATATAAAATTAACGTATGATGACAAATATCTCTCACAGAAAAAAATTCGTCAGCTAAATGACACTATATGCTTAAAAGCAACTGATTAACTCTTCAAACAAGTTAGGAAATTGTATTTTATATGCTTTGTTTTCGAAACACCTCAGATTTTACTGAAACTGAATTATCAGTGATAAGTGCGGGCAAATTTCTGAAAGAGAGAGAGGGCTTAATAAACTTAAACACAAAAGTAGTTGATAATTTACTTAAACATGAATTTATAAGGTAGCACGAGTTACTAATCCTTGAAAAGAAGCCGGAACTTCACACTTAATGCCGACGCACGAAAAACTCGTATTTGAATAAGTGAAAGTACATCGTTTTTGAAAATGTTCTTTTTCCTCATTTCTCCTTAAAGTAAGGTACGTATTTGTGTTTTAAAAGAAATTAACAAACCGAGATTGAAAAAATATTTAAATAAAATGATTCAAACCTTGAGAATGAGTGAGAAGATACATATCGGGTGGTCAGAAACAGTCTGAAAATCTTGTAAGGGTGTTACCAGGGGGGCTCTGCTGAGAAATAGTCGTTAAGAAAGAAAGTCGATACGTTGTGCGGTTTACGAGTTGTTTAGTATTGAAGCTAGCCATTCACAGCATTGCTGTCAATCAGTGTTTTTTCAGTGCTGGCCTCATTGCAATAATTTTTTTCTTCAGTCTTCTGACTTGTTAGATGCCGCGAGCCACGAATTCCTCACTTGTGCCAACCTCTTAATTTTAGAGCAGCAACTGACTTCCTTGATTAATAGAAGGGTGTATTCCACCCTCTGTCTTCATCTTCAGTTTTACCCCATTACAACTCCATATATTACCGCCTAAGTTATTCCCTGATGTCTTCACAGATCTGTAACTTCTTCTCGTCTGTGTTTTCTGCCCATTCCTTTCCTGTTCGCTTCTGCGCAGAACCTCCTCATTCCTTATCTTACCACTCTACCTAATTTTCGACATTCGTCTGTACCACCATATCTCAAATGCTTTGATTCTCTTCTATTCCAGTTATCCCACGGTCCATGTTTCACAACCATATAATGCTGTGCCCCAAATGTACATACTCCGAAATTTCTTCCTCAAATTAAGGCCTATGTTTGATATTTGTCTTACCCAGGAATGCCTTTTCTGAGGGTGCTAACCTGCTTATGATGTCCTTCTTTCTCCATCCGTCATTTGTTACTTTGTACCCATGTAGCAGAATTTTCTCTAGTTCGTGACCAATAGTCCACTTGTCATATTTCTAGCTATTCTCATTTCTGATACTTCTCATTAACTAGCTGTCTTCGAAATTGTGTGGCTAGTATTTTTTCGAAAGTCAGATGTTATATCGCCTGATTCACATTCTACATACCGACATGAACAGTCGTTCTGTTGCCACTTCCCCCAATGATTTTAGACATTCGGGTGCAATGCTATCTGTCCATTCTGCATTACTTGAACTTAAGTCTTCCAAAGCTCTTTCAAATTATACTTATTATAATGGATTTTCTACCTCTGCTATCTACTCCCGTCTCCTGTCATATCACACAAGTCTTTTCCCTCATAGAGGCTTCTACTTGTCCGCTATCTCCTCTGCATTTAACATTTAACAATAGAATACACATTGCACTGTTAATGTTACTACCCTTACTTTTAACTTCACCGAATATTGTTTTTACTTTTCTGTGTAGTTAGTCAATGCTTTCGACAATCATTTTTGCTCAGTTTCTTCACATTTTCATGCAGCGATTTCGTCTTAGCTTCAAAGTACTTTCTGTTGATTTCATTCCTCAGCGACTTGTATTTCTGTATTCCTGAATTTCCAAGAACATTCTTTTACATTCTTTTTCCATCTATCAGCTGAGTTATTTTCTGTGTTAGCCATGGTTTCTTCAGTTACCTACTTTGTGCATATGTTTTTCTTTCTAGCATTCATGATTGCCCATTTTAGAGACCCATTCCTCTTCAACTGTACTGCCAACTGAGCTGTTCCTTCCATAGCCTTAGAGAACTTCAAGCGCGTCTCTTCATTCCTTGGTACACTTCTACCGTTATTGATTCTGCCTGACTAGTCATTAAAACTTCACCCTACTGTTCATCACAAGTAGTTTTTGATCTGAATCTATATCTGCCCTTGGGCACGCCTTACAATACAGTATATGGTTTCGGATCTTAGCCTGACCATTATGTAACCTAACTGAAATCTTCCCTTACCTCTCGGAATTTTTCAAGTTGTTCCTCCTCCTCTGCTAACCTTGGACATGGTATACGCTAGTACTACCTGAAGTTTATTACAGAGCTCAATCTGTCTATCTCCTTTCTCATTCCTAGTTCTAAGCCCACATTCTCCCGTCTCTTCTACTTCTTCTACAACCGCATTGCAGTATCCCATGACTATTTCGTTTTCATCTACCTTGACGTACTGAATTACCTACGGAACATTCTCATATACTTTCTCCATCTTTTCAGCTTGCGACATCGGCATGTATACCTGAATTATCGTTGTCGCTGGTGCCTTTCTGTCGATTCTGATGAGAGCAAACCCAACCACTGAACCACTGAACTGTTCATAGTAACTCACTCTCTGCCCTAACTTCTTACTCACGAGTCCTATTCCCGTTATATAATTTTCAGATACTGTTCTTATTACCATATACTGACCAGAAATCCTTCTCGTGTTTCCATTTTACTTCACTGATCTACACTATTTCTAGATTGAGCGTTTGCACTTTCCTTTTTAGATTTTCTAACTTCACGCAAACCTGAAGAGTGATTGAGTGAGTGATAATATGGTGACAAGGACTACTTTCATTCGGTTGCTTCATTCGACTGAAAAAGCCGATTCACCGAAAATAACCAAATAACTGGCAAATAGATTTTTACAACCAGTCTGTGGTTCCGCCACAACTCATCGCTGTGATGAAATTGCCTGCTGTGATCAGCTAAAGCAGCGGTCAACCATCATAACCACGACTACCCGCTAGAGAACCCTCACGTCACTCTTTTTTGTTAATTAATCCATCATACGTTAAGCATGTTAGTGTATTAATCCATCTGTTTATTAACGACCTAACGGAGAACTCATTGTGTGGCTCAAATGGTTCAAATGGCTCTGAGCACTATGCGACTTAACTTCTGAGGTCATCAGTCGCCTAGAACTTAGAACTAATTAAACCTAACTAACCTAAGGACATCACACACATCCATGCCCGAGGCAGGATTCGAACCTGCGACCGGAGCGGTCACGCGGTTCCAGACTTGAGCGCCTTTAACCGCACGGCCACACCGGCCGGCTACTCATTGTGTGCCTACAGTAAAAGTAGCCAATGTACATTTAACTTCTGGTTAGTAAAATGTTCCGCAGTGTCTCGCTATATGATGTTACTAGTATATTTTATGTCCTAATCTTTTTTATGGTGCCTAACGACTTGCTCAATTGCGAATTAACTGTGATTCAGATTTCTCCACAGAACTTCTGAGAGGATGAGAAAAATAAGTAGAACGTTTATTCCAGAATATTTGTTACTGCCATCCTGAAGTGCAGAAAGTGAGAAAAAAGAAGAACATAGTTGTACTCACCGGTCATGGAAGCGTGTTCTTGCTTGTAAAACGTTTTAAACTTCCGCTTCAAGCTGTCGAGCAGTTTAAAATAATTTCTTATTCCACTTAGAAAAGATAGCCTTGAGTTTGTGTATACTGATATTTCTTTTAACTAAAAAAAACTACTCCAGGAAAATTTTGAAACAGAAGACGTATGGAAGCAACAGAAAAATCGACTTTCAAAATAGGTAACATTCTCGAGACGTTATGGGGATTCAGTTAGTTTGCAACAATCACGTGTTCATAATTGAAGACTTTCTTCCATTTCAAGGTGTAAGATGGTCAGTCACATGACACTTTCTCACAAAAATGTTCCGTAACTGAAATAAACCAAATGGTGTAACAGGAGTAAGATTCTCTACGAACAGGAAGGTAGGCTAGAGAGTGAAGTACTGTGAACAGTTCATTGACAGAGTTGTTCTCATCAGAATCGGCAGCATACCAACACCACAACAGCAGTTCAGGAATACATTGCAAGGTCGGAAGCAGAGTATGAAGAGGTAGAGAAAGTATACAAGGATACAGCAGTACATAAAGGGAGATTAATACCTGATAATCACAGTGATTGCAATGCGGTCGAAGGGGGAGGGTAGGGAGAATAAGGGCTTGGTAGTAGAAACGACGGAGGAGAAAGACTAATTGAATTCTGCGATAAATATCATTTAGTAATAGCGAATACGTTGTTCAAGAGTCATAAGAGGAGGAGATGCACTTGGAAAAGGCAGAGTCAGGCAGAGATTCCGAGATTAGATACTGGATGTTAAGGCTTACCTAAGAGCAGATCACAAAATGGCTATGATGAAGATAGGCTGAAGTTTAAGATACAAGACAGGAAGAATCCACATCCAAAGAAGTGCGATACGGAAGTGCTAGGGAATAAAGAGACGCACTTGAAGTTCTCTGAGGCTTTAGACACTGCTAGAATGAATGACTCAGTTCAGTTGAAGAGGATGTCTCTAAAAAGGGCATTACGGAAGTTTGAGAGAAAACCGTATGTACAAGTGGGTAACTGCGACGAAACATAGCTAACAGAGGAAATACTTCAGTTGTTCTCCGAAACAAGAAAGGATAAAAACATTCAGGGAAATTAAGAACACAAAAATACAAGTTACTTAGGAACGAAACAAATAGGAAGTGTAAGAGAGCTAAGACAACATGGCTACATGAAAAATGAGAAGAAATAGAAAAATGGGAATTTCACTGTTAAGTGCAAAACATAGAGAACATAAGAAGAAAAGGCAACTCTGAAGGCATCTGCGAGTTGGGAACACATAGCTCATGCCATGATGGAACACGTAACAAGAGTCGACTGGGAATAAATAGGGGATTCAGTATCAGAATCAGAATTTAAAAGAGCTTATCATGATTTAAAAGAGCTTTGGATGACTTAAGATGAAATAAAACCTAACAGATGGATAACATCCCACTGGGGAATAATCAACAAAAAGATTATGCACTTTAATGTGTAGTCTCTATGAGACTTTACATACACCATCAGACTTTCAGAGAATTCCAAAGATAGCAAGACTGCACAAGTGCGAGAATTATCGCCCAGTCATCTCAACAGCTAATGCGTCCCAGTTGCTCACAAGAACAATATACAGAGGAACGGAAAAGGAAATTGAGCATCTGATTTATGAAGATATGTTTGGGTTTACAGAAGGTAAAGGCACCAGAGTGGCAGATGTGACATTGCGGCTGATAGTGGGAGCAACACTAACGAAAATTCAAGACACTCGGATTTGTCAATTCAAAAAAATCGTTGGGTAATATAAAGCGAAGCTCGAATTCTGGGAAAAATAGGGGCAAACTTCAGGGAAAGAGGGGTAATACACAATTTGTACAAGGACCGAGGAGAAATAACAAGAGCGTAAGACCAAGAACGGTGTGCTCGGATTAAAGATGGTGTAAGGCATAGGTGTCGTGTTGCACCCCTATTGTTGAATCTACACATCGAAGATGCAATAACGGAAGTAAAAGAATAGTTCAAAAAATGAGGGTGAAGGGATTTCAGTGATACTGCTAGCTGATGATATTGCTATCCTCGCCGGCCGCGGTGGCCGTGCGGTTCTGGGGCTTCAGTCCGGAACCGCGGGACTGCTACGGTCGCAGGTTCGAATCCTGCCTCGGGCATGGGTGTGTGTGATGTTCTTAGGTCAGTTAGGTTTAAGTAGTTCTAAGTTCTAGGGGACTTATGACCTAAGATGTTGTGTCCCATAGTGCTCAGAGCCATTTTCAACCATTGTTATCCTCGGTCAGAATGAAGAAGAATTATAGGATGAGTTGAATGGAATGAAGTGATGAGCACAGAATATGGACTGAGAGTAATTCGAAGAAAGATGAGAATAACGATAAGTAGCAGAAACGAGAACTGCGAGGAAACACAAGCCGGCCGCGGTGGTTTCGCGGTTCTAGGCGCGCAGTCCAAAACCGCGCGACTGCTTCGGTTGCAGGTTCGAATCCTGCCTCGGGCATGGATGTGTGTGATGTCCTTAGGTTATTTAGGTTTAAGTAGTTCTAAGCTCTAGGGGACTGATGACCACAGCTGTAAAGTCCCATAGTGCTCAGAGCCATTTGAACCATTTTTTTGAGAAAACACAAGATTTGACGATCACGTAGTAGACGAAGTCAAGTAATTCTGGTAACGCATGACAGACGGAGCAAAGGACATATAAAAAGCAGACTAGCACTTGAAAAAGGGCATTCCTGGCCAAGGGAAGTCTGTGATTATCAAACATCGTAATTAATTTGAGGAGGAAATTTCTGACAATTTACGATTGTAGCACAGTGCTGTATGGTAATGAGACATGGAGTGTAGGAGAACCGGAACAGAAGAGAATCTAAATATTTTAGGCGTGATGCTACAGTAGAACGTTGAAAATTAGGTGAACTGAAAAGTAAGTAATGAGCAGGTTCTCTGGAGAATCGGCGAGGAAATGAACACACGGGACACAATTGGAAGACGAAGGGACAGAACGACAGTACATCTATTAAGACAGAATAACTTTCGTGGGTATAGTGGGAGATGTAGAGGCTACAATCTGTAGAGGAAGACAGAGATTTAAATATATAACCAGCAGGTAACTGAGGACATAGTCTGCAATTGCAACACAGAGAAGAAAACTTTTGCATACTAGACGAATTTATGGTGGGTCACATGAAACCAGTCAGAAAAGTGATGACTCAAAAATAAAAAAAAGATACATTAAAATTGGTAACACGAATAATTTAGAAGCTAGAGAGAGAGCATGGTTGTGCTACAGAGGTCCATCCTCATTGGTCGTAGACAGAGACAAGGAGAGAGATGGATTCTTTCAGAATCAAGTGTCAGGGAGAGTGTTACTGATTAACAGTCTGAAACAATAGATTTGGGAAGGTTACAAGCTCCGTATTAGGCATCTTTCCACTAGCCATCATTTCTAATATGCAAAGAGCACCCAAAGAAAGTGCTGTGATAATTAGAAACACTGAGTCGCGTGTAATCCTTTTAGAAGTAATTCTGCAGCGGGAAGCCATCACAGAATGATCTCTTTTGTCGAGCGTCTCTGAAGCCGGGCGCCTCTTTGAGCAGACTTGATGAGCCACATATGTAAGCCGTTGGTACGAAACCAAGACCTGATTTTGCAGTGACTTTGGCCTCATCTGCAGATTAGTACGGTGATACGTGTCCACGACAGAGAGAAGATCCATAGGTATAGAAAAAGTAATTTTTACTCAGTTTCAGTAATCTCAGGTTTCATACCGAAGACTTGATTGCGTTTTTACAGTACAATCTGAAAGCCTTCAATTACTCCCATCAATACAAATACATTCCCTCATATACCGCCATCTGCATTTTGATTTTAATTTATTGGTAATCACGATACGACTTTGTAAATGATTGTTAGTTAGGCCCCAGACCCATTTGCGAAGGTGTTAATTTAGTTTTGTCCACATACGTCACAACATTTACCATGTACTTTGAAGTAATAAACTGAGTTAATTTCGATTCTTGTTTAATTTCTTACATAATAAATTTCTTGTTCAATATTATGGAGGGCCGTAATCTAATTATGCCAGATCAACAGGGCCACTTTGCAAATATCTAGTTAACATCCTCCCTCTGCACCATTGCAGGTGCATGAGCGACGAAGTTTGGCTTAACTGTCAACCTCTATTATAAGTACTAAAAATATGCTTTAATTGGTTCACCAGAAAATACTGCAACTGAAGAACTAGCAATTCCTTCAAATATGTTTAAGATATTATAAAACACGTATCAGGAACTTGTAATATTTACCGACGCTGCAGAAAACACAACTTCATGTCTCAAAACAACTAAAATAGTAGAGAAAGCCTGAAACTACATATGTCGGTTTCTAAAACTCTTTACGTCATGTGGTTCTAAGATCGGTTACCACATTGAAACACCGACTAGAAAACATCACCTTTTCCTAGGCACCTTTCCTCCAGGTACAGCTCTGTCTTGTGATCGTTATTCTTCATATTTAAACTGTTAAGAGAAATGCGCACTTTCTTAAAGTCATGAAATGTGGAACTGTACGTGGCTAATGACATACTACGTGCATCGCTCACTCATTATAGTGCGATTTTCATGAAAACGTCGACTTTACAGCCTCTAGTACCTTGTTTCGTGAGCATATTCACACCCACCGCGCGGCCTGTAGTCGTACTGTATGTGTTCAGTTTACTGAAGTTTTACGAGCAGTCGTCTGTTTCCGTCCTTTCTCGGTTACCCAAAATCCGATGGACTAGCACGAAGCTATGGAACCTGGTTTAGTAGCGTTGTATTAACGGCCGTATGTTCTCTAACGCGAATGCAAGGTACTGGAAATAAATATGTACATGACAGAATGGGTATATTATGCACCTGTGTCTCCCTTTTTTGAATGCAGTCGTCAAAACGCAGGTTTCACCAAAATTTCAGCCCCTCTGAGCTGACATGTTCAAATGGCAGACTGGCAACTCGACGAAGAGAGACCTAAACTGAAGAGTCTCCTACGTTTAAGTTCATCTCCCAAGCCATACACCTGTACATTTTGCAATGATGCAAAAGAAGCGTACCAAATTTATAGGAGTGTGCATCTGTGTAGTACCATGAAAAATCTACCGGCATATTTACTTTATCATTCCTGAACGTTCACTGTGTTGACGGTCCTTAAGTTCTCCAAATGTCTGGGTGATTGGCCACAGTGAGGCCGGAGTAAACGAGTAGTGTTTCTTTGAGGTTTACAAACTAAGCTTCATATATTTGGCTTTTATTCCTGGCAACGACTATTCAGGCATGTATGTCACACCAGTGGATCAATATATACAAGATTCAGAACTTTTATCGTTAGCATCAGACTGAAATCGCTGTAGCTTAAGTGGATTTCTTATGACAAGCGTGGTGTGGCTCTACCGATCCGCCATTTAATCAACACCATGTGATCGCTTTTGTTCTTTAGAGTGCACTCATATTGTTCTTCAGATAATGTATCTACAGCTGAATGCAAAATTCTCGGTAGTCCTCTTGCCCAGATCCATTTCTTACTTTCTTTATCCGGACATGTGCTGTCTCAGAGGTTGCTGACCAGTTCTTAAGGTTAGTAAACATTTCCAGTAGTATACATGTATACCTGGGTGTTTGTATATAACCGGACTGAAGGGTAAGTTATTCATTTTCAGGACTGTTTCCTGTTGTTGTGGTGGTCGGACGTTATGTCTCATTGTCGCTAGAAGGTTTAAATACATTTATCTACAGAAAATAAGGAGGAGATGGATAAATTATTTTAACATATTAAAACTCAGTGGAAATAAGTGAAAGCGTGGGAGTATGTTGCTAGTCGTCTTCCAGTCGTACACAGAAAGTTGGAAGGAATGAGGTCAGCGTAACTATAACACAGTACCAGGAAGTCGGCGGAAGAAAGGGGAAAGACTGTGAGTGTGAGGGAGAGGGAGAGTAGAGAGAGACAGAGGGGAGAGAGAGAGGGGAGAGAGAGAGAGAAATAGAATGCCCCCATGCAGTCACAGTGCCACAGTGGATCGTGAAATGTGGTGCCTGGTAGCATCTTTACCTGTGGTTGCAATGGCTGCACCAGCCGTATGACATGGGGTTTCTTCTTGACTGTTACACAATGTAGCGGTCGTCTGCTGCTATAGTTTACCGTGGTCGACCACCTCCTCCTTCGCACAAAAGCTTCTTTTTTCGGAACGCTCCTCATGCACCTGAAACAACTCTGTGATCAAAATGAAACTCCTGGCATACACTAGGCGCAGTTCGTCCTTCTTACAGATACCCGCAGATTTTTCTCCACGTGAAGTCTGTCTCCTGACAAAATTGTACGCAGGAACACCATCACATTGCACCGTAACTGTTCTCCAATTGTAGCGCGCGATCACACACACACAGAGTGTTTTTCTGTAGTTTAAACTGCCTGGTGTTGTTTTATAGTCACGCTGACATCACTACGTATTAGATGCAGTGCACGACTAGAAGACATCTGGCAACATTCTCCCCCACTTTCATTTCTTTCCGCCTGTGTCAAGAACGGAACTTACACACTCTTTGGAACCAAAATTTTTCTGTTATGGGGCATTAGGCGACGTCATATTTCTCTTCCTCTCCATGCTTCAAAGATTCGTACTTCAGCCTATAATGCAATTAACTTTACTTATTAGATATTCGGTTTGGCTTCATAATTTCATATATCACAAAATAACCAAGATAGTAAATGAACGATACCCTGACGCAACACACATGGTGTGAGGTTATTAAATATTTAAGATAGGGATTTGATCTGTGGGGACAATTCCAGTCACAAGTTATTTTAGGAGTCGTTTAATACAAAACCATCATCAGTCTTGAGTATTTTTGGATATCTTCGGGAAGCTATACGACTTGAAACAAAATGTTTCCATTAATGGTGTGCTTCCGGGTGTTTTGCCGAGCTCTTGTTTACATTACACAAATATAATTCATTTAGTCAGACCTAATAGTCTACGTTCATGATTCGAACTGGACACGTAATCTTCACATAAAATCTATGTATGAAAATGAATATTGTGATTAACACAGTGCTTGTTGTTTGCTTCATGTTATATAAAACTACAATCTCCAAAACAAGAAACTGTGATGACTAAGTGTTGGTTAGTTATCTGAGTGTGCAAGCTGTAAAAAATTGTTATTTAAAGTGTGTCTCGTATAAATAATATTGTCTTTCGTTGTCTGTGACAGACATATCTGCTGCCGATATAGATACGGGAATCATTGTTTTAACAAGTTCTGGAACTATAATGGCATGTTTCATGATACTGTTTGGGAGAGACGACGATTACCTGGTATGAAGGTAAATAAGGGAAGTAGCTAATGTAATATGCTACCACGGTGCACTCGCTTTGAAGTATCAGACTTTGTTTGCTCTTTTCAAATTGCTGTGTGATTTACGCATGTTCTCAGTATATTGTCGTACGGGTAGAATGCATTATTAAATTAAAAAAAATGTGTATAGTCCCTGTAGCATCCACCAACGTATATGCACTTGTTGAACTTCTTTAGACGTCTCTTACCACCTCAGTGACTAGCCGTCGATGAACAGCAAAGCTTCTGTCATCGGACCAAACAGATATAAATCCGAAGATGTGTGATCAGGGATGTAAGGAAGATGAGGTAGGAGCTCTCAGCATACTTTTCAAAAGTTTCCAGCTGACGTTGTGCTGTATAAAAGTCGAGCATTGACTAGAATTCTAGCACGCCTTGCCTCTGCCATCCATGACATTTGTTCTTCAGCACGAGCTTTCGTTTTTTCTGTCATACCTGACGAGTATAGTCTCCCTATAGAGCTTTGATAAACAAAACACACATCGAATATTGGATCACAAGCACTCCACAAAACGTAGTTAACATTGTGTTACCGGCCAATGGCTGCATTTTTAATTTATTATGGATAGGCGATTTAGTGTGTTTTCTCTGCACGCTTGGATTCTTGGGCTCTCGATCAAAATAATACAGGGTGAGGCAGCTAAGTCATAACACCCCTTGTATCTCCCCAACCGTAATAGATACAAAGATGCCGTTTGGACAGTGAATTGCAGGGCCACGGGCTACTTTAGTACATTTCATATTTGTGCTATTTTTCATTACAGATATATGAGGCCATCTATGGGTTTTTAAATGTAGCCCTACGTCAAATTTTAGCCAAACATGATGGGCTAAAAAAGACGGTTTCAAATATATGTATACCATAATACACTCCTGGAAATGGAAAAAAGAACACATTGACACCGGTGTGTCAGACCCACCATACCTGCTCCGGACACTGCGAGAGGGCTGTACAAGCAATGATCACACGCACGGCACAGCGGACACACCAGGAACCGTGGTGTTGGCCGTCGAATGGCGCTAGCTGCGCAGCATTTGTGCACCGCCGCCGTCAGTGTCAGCCAGTTTGCCGTGGCATACGGAGCTCCATCGCAGTCTTTAACACTGGTAGCATGCCGCGACAGCGTGGACGTGAACCGTATGTGAAGTTGACGGACTTTGAGCGAGGGCGTATAGTGGGCATGCGGGAGGCCGGGTGGACGTACCGCCGAATTGCTCAACACGTGGGGCGTGAGGTCTCCACAGTACATCGATGTTGTCGCCAGTGGTCGGCGGAAGGTGCACGTGCCCATCGACCTGGGACCGGACCGCAGCGACGCAGGGATGCACGCCAAGACCGTAGGATCCTACGCAGTGCCGTAGGGGACCGCACCGCCACTTCCCAGCAAATTAGGGACACTGTTGCTCCTGGGGTATCGGCGAGGACCATTCGCAACCGTCTCCATGAAGCTGGGATACGGTCCCGCACACCGTTAGGCCGTCTTCCGCTCACGCCCCAACATCGTGCAGCCCACCTCCAGTGGTGTCGCGACAGGCGTGAATGGAGGGACGAATGGAGACGTGTCGTCTTCAGCGATGAGAGTCGCTTCTGCCTTGGTGCTAAATGATGGTCGTATGCGTGTTTGGCGCCGTGCAGGTGAGCGCCACAATCAGGACTGCATACGACCGAGGCACACAGGGCCAAGACCCGGCATCATGGTGTGGGGAGCGATCTCCTACACTGGCCGTACACCACTGGTGATCGTCGAGGGGACACTGAATAGTGCACGGTACATCCAAACCGTCATCGAACCCATCGTTCTACCATTCCTAGACCGGCAAGGGAACTTGCTGTTCCAACAGGAAAATGCACGTCCGCATGTATCCCGTGCCACCCAACGTGCTCTAGAAGGTGTAAGTCAACTACCCTGGCCAGCAAGATCTCCCGATCTGTCCTCCATTGAGCATGTTTGGGACTGGATGAAGCGTCGTCTCACGCGGTCTGCACGTCCAGCACGAACGCTGGTCCAGCTGAGGCGCCAGGTGGAAATGGCATGGCAAGCCGATCCACAGGACTACATCCAGCATCTCTACGATCGTCTCCATGGGAGAATAGCAGCCTGCATTGCTGCGAAAGGTGGATATACACTGTACTAGTGCCGACATTGTGCATGCTCTGTTGCCTGTGTCTATGTGCCTGTGGTTCTGTCAGTGTGATCATGTGATGTATCTGACCCCAGGAATGTGTCAATAAAGTTTCCCCTTCCTGGGACAATGAATTCATGGTGTTCTTATTTCAATTTCCAGGAGTGTATTTAGGTGAATAGTTTTTGAGACACAGATATGTTCTCGTATCGTGTTCGTTCTTCGCAGCGGCATTGTCCAGTGCGACTTTTCCTGTCGGCCATTGAGGAACTTAGCAGGGAAAGCGTTGTTTTCCTGCTTCTCGATAACGCCGCAACGTGACGCTCGAGATAGCTGGTGAGGAGGGTAATGAGGCGTCGCATTTCCGTCACAGTTTTTGGAACAGACATGTACATCAACGAAGAAAAGTTAGATATGCTTCTTGTGTATCGTGAAAGGAGAAGAAATGCTGTTAGAGCAATAAAGCGATATGGAGAGCTGTATCCTGATCGTGAGCGTCCTACTCGCCAGCTTCTTGCATGTATTTGCAAGAAACTACCTGAATCGGGATCATTAAACTCCACACAGATGACAAGGCAGAAAACTGCAACTGATGAGGTACATGAAGAGGGCGTTCTGGCGTTGTCGCATAACGACCCCACTGATTCGTGGCAACGTATGGCCTCAGAATGTGGTATACGCACATTGCACCGGCATAGATTTCACCCGTTTCACCGCTCATTACATCAAGCACTCTCCGGAGTGGATTTCGAATGGCGCCAGGAATTTTGCCGTTTTTTTCTGCAGCACCTACAAGATGATCCAACGTTTTTTCAACGGGTGCTTTTTACCGATGAAGCGACTTTCACCAACCACGGTAACTTGAATTTGCATAATATGCATTACTGGTGAATAGCGAACCCTCATTGACTTCGACAGGTACGGCATCAGCAACTGTGGAGTGCCGGCCGGAATGGCCGTGCGGTTCTGGGCGCTACAGTCTGGAACCGAGCGACCGCTACGGTCGCAGGTTCGAATCCTGCCTCGGGCATGCATGTGTGTGATGACCTTAGGTTAGTTAGGTTTAATTAGTTCTATGTTCTAGGCGACTGATGACCTCAGAAGTTAAGTCGCATAGTGCTCAGAGCCATTTGAACTGTGCAGTGTTAACATGCGGTGCGGCATCGTCGGAACTGTCATTGTGGGGCCGTGCTCCATTCCGGGCATACTAAATGACAATAGCTATCCACAGGTCATGCGAAACGTTCTGCCCATTTTGCTGAAAGAGGTACCACTAACTACGCGTCAGTGCATGTGGTTCCAACATGACGGTTATCCTGCTCACTCTTCCCGTGTGGAGCCAGCCGAAGTGGCCGTGCGGTTAAAGGCGCTGCAGTCTGGAACCGCAAGACCGCTACGGTCGCAGGTTCGAATCCTGCCTCGGGCATGGATGTTTGTGATGTCCCTAGGTTAGTTAGGTTTAACTAGTTCTAAGTTCTAGGGGACTAATGACCTCAGCAGTTGAGTCCCATAGTGCTCAGAACCATTTGAACCTTTTTTTTTCCCCGTGTGGCTACAGAGCTGTTAAATGAAAAGTTCCCGAATTGTTAGATAGGACGACTTGCTCACGTGGCCAGCCGGTCTCCTGATTTGACCCATCTTGATTTTTTTCTGTGGGGAGCAATCAAACATAAAGTGTATGCTCAAATACCAACTACGCCAGACGATATGAAGAAACGTATCATCGAAACGTGCGCTGATATCTCACGTGACACCCTCGCAGTTGTTAACAAATCATTGGAATGGCGACTACAAATGTGCATTGCAGCAGAGGTATCCATTTTGAATACACATGCTTCATTAAAGTTTTGTATCATGTACAGATGTATGTCGCATCTTTGTGTGTATTTGCTTCGTATTGTGATCAATCGTAAATATTTTCAAATAAAAATCAAATAAGTACGAAATAATTGTGACCAAAAAGGGCCTCCTCATTTACATTTCTATTTCTGTTACTTAAAATGTGTTAACACCTTGTAGTGTTTTAATGCTGTATGTTGTCGACTATTTTGGTATCATAGTTGTCAAATAACTGAATAATATTTGCGGGACACACTCAGTTAATTTTTGCGCAAAGTATCGAAGTATGTATTACTATTGTCGGTAAATAGGCGTGTTTGTGTATGGACGGACTCGCGACGTTTACCATTACTCTAAACAACAGGAAACGTCGCATTGGACAAGGCCGCTTCGAAGGACGAACACGATACGACATCATATCTGTGTCTCAAAAACTATTCGCCTAAATGTTATGATACACACATATTTGAAACAGTCTTTTTATGCCGATCATGTTACGCTAAAATTTAACGTAGGGCTCCATTTAAAAAAACCAAAGATAGCCTCATATCTCTGTAGTAAAAAATAGCACAAACACAAAATGTGATGTATTGAAGTAGCCCCTGTCCCTGCAATTCACTGTCTAAACGGCGTCTTTGTATCTATTACGGTTGGGGAGATACAAGGGGTGTTGTGATTTAGCTGCCTCACCCTGTATATGTACGATTGATCAGTCCTATGCATAACTGAATCTCCTTAGCCTTTTTTTTTTTTTTTTTGAGCCATCAGTTTTCTGATTGGTTTGATGCGACCCACCACGAATTCTTGTCGTGTGCCAATCCTCTCTCCCTCCTCAGATCAGTGTAGCACTTGCAAATTTCGCACTCGATTACTTGATGTATGTATTCCTATCTCTATTTTCCTCTTCAGTTTTTAGTGTCAACAGCTCTCTCAAGTATCATAGAAATTATTCAAATGGCTCTGAGCACTATGGGACTTAATTTCCATGGTCATCAGTCCCCTAGAACTTAGAACTACTTAAACCTAACTAACCTAAGGACAGCACACAACACCCAGCCATCACGAGGCTGAGAAAATCCCTGACCCCGCCGGGAATCGAACCCGGGAACCCGGGCGTGGGAAGCGAGAACACTACCGCACGACCACGAGATGCGGGCATAGAAATTATTCCATGATGTCTTAACAGATGTTTTACCATCCGTCCCTTCTCTCTTTCAGTGTTTTTCATATATTTCTATCCTCACCAATATTCCGGAGAACCTTCTCATTCCTTAACAATCCACTTCAACGTCTCTCTGCAACACCACATCTCAAATGCTTCAACTCTGTTCTGTTCCGACACGAGAGAAGCCTCCGCGAAGGATGTGTCAGTAATAACACATTTGGGCGTCCCTCGGGCAACGGCTCTAAGCCGGCAGATTCTCTCACACCAGAAGCATCACAATAGAGTGACATAATGTCTCGAGAAAAACCGAATAGGTTCTTATCAGAACCGGCTTTGACGATCGTCCCTGTGAACATAGGTCTTTCGTCTTGCAAAGAACAATTGCTGACCGAGCTTTGTCAAAAACCCAAATGTGACGTACTCTGCGTGCAAGAAACGCATAGGGACATCCAACACCGACGCCCCAAGGTTCCAGGGATGAAACTAGTAGCAGAAAGACCGTAAGCGCAATACGGGAGTGCCGTGTTCACCAAACCGGACCTCCAAGTGAGGATGGCGGATCGCACTGCGGAGAGAGATATCGAGATTATCACGGTGGAATTTGGTGAATACATGGTGACCTCACCGTATAAGCCCCCAAATGTAGACTTCCACTTTGAATTACTAGTAAAAATCGGTAAACAGAAAACGGCTTTTATCATCGGCGATTTCAACAGCCATAGTCACCTATGGGGATATGCACAAGAAGACCAAAACCGTGAAGCCGTTCTGGCGTGGGCCGAGTCAAACCACCTGGCACTTATCCACGACAGTAAACTTCCCACATTTTTCAACAGCGGCAGGTGGTGCCGCGGATACAACCCGGATCTCATATTCGTCGGCGAAGAAATAGCACAGCAGTGCTTTAAGTCCATCTGCGCCCCCATCCGAAAGACACAACATCGCCCAATAATGTGCCAAATGTTGCCAATAGTTATACCACGAAGAGAAAGAGATATAATTTCAGGAAGGCAGACTGGCCCAAATTCACCAGAATACTAGAAGAGAGAGTGCAGACATATAGCCGAGATCCAGAGAACTATGACAGCTTCGTGGACACCGTCAAAACCTGCTCTCGAGCATCTATTCCAAGGTGATGCAGAACAAGTTACACACCAGGACTCACCCAGGAAACAGCAGCCCTACTGGAAGAGTATCAAATGCTCTTCGAAAGAAACCCCTTCAGTGAAGAAACCCTCACCAAAGCAAGAGTTATTACCTCCCGGATATCAGAAGCGAGAAGGGAGCAATTGACCAAACTGATGGAGGAAACTAATTTTGGCAGAGATAGTCAAATGGCCTGGAAACTCATAAAACGCCTAGCCAATGACCCCACCAAACCAAATCTACACGCGAACGTCACAGCAGACCAAACTGCACACCAGCTTCTCACAAATGGGAAACCACCAAGATACGACAACCTAAAGACAAAAAAGAGCGGCATAGAACGAAACCCCTCTCAGGAGACCGAAGAACTATCTAAGCCATTTACCTTGGCAGAACTGGAGAAGGCAATCAGTAATTCCAAACTGAACAACCGCATGACATCCTGCAAAATTCCAAACATCTGGAGAAAATCGCGAGTCATTGCCTTCCTAAAAACAGTCAAAGAACGTGACAATCCCAAAAACTGCAGGCCGATCTCTCTGCTATGCCATATGTACAAGGTTTTGGAAAGGATGATACTCCACAGAATCACGGACGCCATCGAGCCCCTCCTGATCCCACAACAAGCAGGCTTCAGACAGGACAAATGCTGCACGTAACAGGTGCTAAAATTAACGCAACATATAGAGGATGGTTTCAAGAACAGGAAGATCACCGGGGCTGTCTTCCTAGACCTAACAGCAGCCTACGACACAGTCAACCACCGACTGCTCATGGGGAAAATATACGCAATGAGTAGGGACTACAGACAAACCTTACTGATTGAAAACCTACCCCAGAATCGAAGATTCTTCGTGGATTTTCAGGGACAGAGAAGCCGGTGGAGGATACAGAAAAATGGCTTCCCCCAAGGAAGCGTACTGGCCCCAACACTTTTTAGTATATATAGTAATGACCAGCCCCTCCCCCAAGGCACCGAAAGCTTCATATATGCAGATGATTGCGCCATTACCGCTCAAGCAGACGGCTTTGAAACTGTTCAACAGATTCTGTCAGAAGCCCTCGAATAGCTTGACACCTACTATAAGGAGAACCATCTTAAACCCAACCCAGGGAAAACCCAAACCTGCGCCTTCCACCTACAGAACAGACGATCAGCAAGAAGACTACAACTTAACTGGGAAGGTGTTACCCTTGAACATCGCGAAACACCGAAATACTTAGGCGTCACCTTGGACAGAGCACTCACCTATAAAAAGCACTGCATGAACACAACACAAAGTAGCCGCGAGAAACAACATTGCGCGCAAACTAACGGGCACTACATGGGGGGCACAGCCTCAAATAGTGAGAACCACAGCTCTTGCTTTGTGCTATTCAACAGCGGAGTACTCGTGCCCAGTGTGGTACAATTCTAGCCACGCCAAGCAAGTGGACGTTCCACTTAATGAATCCTGCCGTATCATCACAGGCTGTCTGAGACCAACCCCGACTGATAAATTGTACTGCCTGGCAGGCGTGACCCTACCATATATTAGAAGGGAAGTAGCGGCCAGGAAGGAAAAGACAAAGGCGTTGACCTCACCTGCCCACCCGCTGTACAAACACCAGTGAGCCCGCCGTCGACTAAAATCTAGAAAAAGCTTCCTGCACATAGCAGAAAACATCGTCGGGACACCGCTGCAAGTGAGGCTGGCAATGTGGCGAGAAGAAAATGCGCACCTTGGGGAATGGTTAGTCCCAAACGAAGAACTCCCTCCCGGCGATATGGAAGGATGGACGACATGGAAATCTCTTAATAGGCAGCGGTCTGGTGTCACACGATCCAAAGAGAATATGCGCAAATGGGGCCTCTCAAATGAACCGGCGCTGTGTGACTGTGGACACACTAAAACCACCATCCACCTCACGCTGTGTGTGCTGTGTCCAAGCAGCTGCAACATGAAGGATTTGATGAATGCCAACCCGGAAGCGCTGGACGTGGCCAGGTTCTGGTCCAAGACTTCATAAAATAAAAAGAAAAAGAAAACTACTTGACCCTGATTATATATCTGTACACTTTTATACTCTTTTTGTATTTGTTATATACTTGATATGTATGTGTTAATCATTCTGATTTTATGTACAATGCTTCTGACACGATTAAATAAAACACTGAAACGATTTTGAGCGAGAAGAAAATGTGAGACTGCTGTGTGTGATGAACAATAAGCTCTACGGGAACATCCATTGCACAAGTCTACGCTAGTTGATGGTTTTTAATGACAGAAAGAGTCGTCCCAGCATTTACTCGAGATTTTTCACCAATATTTTCCGCTGTAAGTCACCGATGTAAGATAAGTGAACCAATATGATCTTGCCACTACTGTGTTGATACCTATACTGGAATGGCGCTCATTGGTTAATCCTTTGCGACAGACAGTTGCGGCGCATGATTCTTACAGAGGACTGAGGCAGGATGCCACAATGATTATCACAGTAGACTCGCGTTCAGAAGGACGATTCAGATACGCGTCCAGCTATTCTGATTTGAATTTTCCATTATGTCCTTAAATCGCTCCCCACAGTGTCCGGATGATCCCTTTGAAAGATCACGGTCAATTTCCTTCCACATCCATGACAGAATCCAAGCTTGTACTCCGTCTCTAATGACATCGTTGTCGACAGGATATTATATTCTAATCTTCCTTCCTTAAAATTTCATGGCCACATTTAAAATTTCCCCAACACACGGATGAACTCGCACAGTTCGTGCAAATACTGCCGTATAGTTTCTTTGTCCGAGAGAATATTTCTGTCCAATATATACTTTCCGAAAGTAAAACACGTTATGTTCACAAAAATACTAAGGGAAAAAATTACTAACACACTTCAGATAGTTACAAACTAATACACTCCTGGAAATGGAAAAAAAGAACACATTGACACCGGTGTGTCAGACCCACCATACTTGCTCCGGACACTGCGAGAGGGCTGTACAAGCAATTATCACACGCACGGCACAGCGGACACACCAGGAACCGCGGTGTTGGCCGTCGAATGGCGCTAGCTGCGCAGCATTTGTGCACCGCCGCCGTCAGTGTCAGCCAGTTTGCCGTGGCATACGGAGCTCCATCGCAGTCTTTAACACTGGTAGCATGCCGCGACAGCGTGGACGTGAACCGTATGTGCAGTTGAAGGACTTTGAGCGAGGGCGTATAGTGGGCATGCGGGAGGCCGGGTGGACGTACCGCCGAATTGCTCAACACGTGGGGCGTGAGGTCTCCACAGTACATCGATATTGTCGCCAGCGGTCGGCGGAAGGTGCACGTGCCCGTCGACCTGGGACCGGACCGCAGCGACGCACGGATGCACGCCAAGACCGTAGGATCCTACGCAGTGCCGTAGGGGACCGCACCGCCACTTCCCAGCAAATTAGGGACACTGTGGCTCCTGGGGTATCGGCGAGGACCATTCGCAACCGTCTCCATGAAGCTGGGCTACGGTCCCGCACACCGTTAGGCCGTCTTCCGCTCACGCCCCAACATCGTGCAGCCCGCCTCCAGTGGTGTCGCGACAGGCGTGAATGGAGGGACGAATGGAGACGTGTCATCTTCAGCGATAAGAGTCGCTTCTGCCTTGGTGCCAATGATGGTCGTATGCGTGTTTGGCGCCGTGCAGGTGAGCGCCACAATCAGGACTGCATACGACCGAGGCACACAGGGCCAACACCCGGCATCATGGTGTGGGGAGCGATCTCCTGCACTGGTCGTACACCACTGGTGATCGTCGAGGGGACACTGAATAGTGCACGGTACATCCAAACCGTCATCGAACCCATCGTTCTACCATTCCTAGGCCGGCCAGGGAACTTGCTGTTCCAACAGGACAATGCACGTCCGCATGTATCCTGTGCCACCCAACGTGCTCTAGAAGGTGTAAGTCAACTACCCTGGCCAGCAAGATCTCCGGATCTGTCCCCCATTGAGCATGTTTGGGACTGGATGAAGCGTCGTCTCACGCGGTCTGCACGTCTAGCACGAACGCTGGTCCAACTGAGGCGCCAGGTGGAAATGGCATGGGAAGCCGTTCCACAGGACTACATCCAGCATCTCTACGATCGTCTCCATGGGAGAACAGCAGCCTGCGTTGCTGCGAAAGGTGGATATACACTGTACTAGTGCCGACATTGTGCATGCTCTGTTGCCTGTGTCTATGTGCCTGTGGTTCTGTCAGTGTGATCATGTGACGTATCTGACCCCAGGAATGTGTCCATAAAGTTTCTCCTTCCTGGGACAATGAATTCACGGTGTTCGTATTTCAATTTCCAGGAGTGTACATACAAAAGTTTCTTTTCCATGACTTAGGCGTGATAAAGGATTTCATAAGTACATCTATATCTATATCTACCTCTAAACCTGAATGGATACTCTGCAAATCACATTTAAGTGCCTGGCAGAGAGTTCATCGAACCACCTTCACAGTTTTCTATTATTCCATTCTCGGATAGTGTACTAGCTCAGATTTCCCTTATTTTATCGTGGTGATTGTTTCTCGGCGTCAAAATATTTTCGCATTCGGAAGAAAAAGTTGGTGATCGGAATTTCATGAGAAGATTCTGTCGAAACAAAAAACGCCTTTCTTTTAATGATGTCCAGCACTAATCCTGTGACATTCTCAGTGACATTCTCCCCCATATTCCGCGATAGTACAAAACGTGCTGCCCTTCTTTGAAATTTTTCTATGTACTCCGTCAGTCCTATGTGGTAAGCATCTCACACCGCGCAGCAGTATTCAAAAAGAAGACGGACAACTTTAGTGTAGGCAGCCTCCTCAGTAGGTGTGTTATATTATCTAGCTAACCTGTCAAGACAGTCTTTGGTTAGCCTTCCCCACAACATATTCTGTGTCTTCCTTCCAATTTACGTTGTTCGTAATTGTAATTCATAGGTATTTAGTTCAATTTACGGCCTTTAGATTTGACTGATTTATCGTGTAACCGAAGTTTAACGAATTCACTTTAGCACTCATATGGATGACCTCACACTTTTCGTTATTCACGGTCAACTGCCAATTTTTAAGACCATTCAGATATCTTTTCTAGGCCATTTTGCAATTTGTTTTGATCTTCTGATGACTTTATTAGTCAATAAAAGACAGCGTCATCTGCAGACAACCTAAGACGGCATCTCAAATTGTCTCCCAATTCGTTTAAAGAGATAAGAAACAGCAAAGGGCATTTAACACTACCTTGGGGAACGCCAGAAATCACTTAACTTCCTCCAGTACTCCATAACATACTACAGGAGATACAGAAAACTTACACATATTAGTGTGTACAGCGTATTTAGAAGTTTCGATTAGTGGCAGACAACACCACTAATGGACAGGGGAGTCAGAAGATCTAAACGAACCATTTGTTAAGCACTGTCGCATCGAATAAGTTCGCCGCTGCAGATAGGAAATGGACAGAACAGACAATGAATAAAGGCTTCTATCGCACCTTTCAAGGTAGGTAGCTGCAATTCTTTAAAGTACTGCATTCAAATATTTACGTTTGTGTGGTGTGCATACTGTAAGACCTTCGGTACATACACCATCAGATTATTTGACTTGTCGCTCTAACGAAGTAGGTGAGTGTCAGCAGTATGTCTCATGGACTTATTGTGGCGTGTTTATCTTCTGCCGTTAAGTCAGACGATAGAAATGCCACTTGCACGCTTAGAGTAGCAGATTGACGGTGACCAACTTTAAACAGAACTTGATTAATTTTCACACACATTTATTAAAATAGTAAGAAGCATAAATATTACTTAACTTGATTCTGCATGCTATTTACAATTGACAATCTGAAATCCCTTTGGTATTGGTACATTAATCTTATTCTCACATATATCTCTGATACTTGACAAAAGTGTCTATACATTTATCTTCTTGGCTATGTACAGGAATATGGTAATCTTATTAGGCGCAGACTGAAACTTGACTATAGACTGGTACAGACAAATTCAGACTGGTACAGACTAATGCAGACAAATGCAGACTGACTAATTGGAGGTTTGTACACTCATTATAATACCTCATGCCTGCAGGTATCACTGTGTGAGTGTGATCCGCGAGGAGAAAAGGTTCTACGTTAGCAGGAACCTCATTGGCTGCGTTACATATTATTACGTGAATCGGCGGAAGCAGAATTTGGTCCGTCTCTAAGGCAGCGCCATCTCGTAGTGCAGAGATGGTCGAGCGCTGTGCCTGCGCTGTTGTGCCTAGCGGGGCGCGCTCTAGTGGGAAAGTTGTGTACGCACTGACTACGCGGAACTATGTACACAACAGTTTGCATCACATACAGTGCCCATATTTGGCACCTGAACTATATGTTAAAAATTTAGAGAGATGCTGTATCCACTAATATGTGTCTGTCTGCTGTACAACTTACAAAATACCTCTGCATATTTGGTCTGTTTAACAGCAGTGCCAAGTCGAGAAATGACGCTACACTTGCAGGCGGGAGCTAGGAGCCCCACCTGCAGTGGTGCTGTGCCCGTGTGGCACTGTGCGCTGTAATGGGTGAGTCTACACATTCATTCTCCTGTATGCATACTTCAGCATTCGGCTCATAAACAGAGCTGCGGAGACAGGAACAGTGGCAGATCGCGAGCAGTGGTGGCAGTCACTAGCAAAATGGCAGTTGACCAGGGTGCGGGGGGTGGAAAGGGGATGCGGAGGACGGACTTTGCGGCAGAGTAATTGACGACGATTCAGGATTGCGGGCGCGCTGCCCACGTCCGCGGCCCTCCCCGACACGTACACTCGCTAGAGTGAACATTGGACTCTCCTCACTCCTGATCCGCCCGTGGCTAACAACCGACAAGCGCTGCACTCTCTCTGGCGCTTATCTGCCGTGATGTCACAACTGCGTGTTACGTGAACCTTCCTTTACTATCCTTTTTCGTTCAGCGTCTTTTTTTACTTTACGTTTTATTTGTTCGTGACATGCCTGCTATTCAGTGCCACGCGGCATGACTAATGGAGCATTCATCCAGAACGACGAAAGTGCCGCTACGTAGTGGTACAGAGTAGCCCATTCCAGCCGGGGAAGGAACGATCTTTCTGATGTAGGAAGTGGTACAGAGAGTTTAGGTTCGTAAAAACAAGATGCATGATGCAAACGTAGTGAGAGTGGCATTTTGTCACCCAGTGGCATTTTGTCACCCAGTCTCTAACTGATAGCTCCTTGGGTACACTGAGCCATGTAGAAGGATTCATCGTTGCCGCCGCTTTAAAAGTCTAGGAACAGCTGCTAAGAAGCTGAAAATACTCATAAATTAAGGAAGAAGTAAGTAGCAAACAAAGACTACGCTAATCAACCCCCATTCACAGATATTGGTTCATATCTAGTTTTAATTACTTTGGATAAGAAGTAAACAGCATGAATGCCACTTCTGAAATCCAGAAACAAAATTTCTTCACCAACAAGTGCTACCATGTTCTCAGAAATCATCCGTGAGCTAAGCTGAAGTTCAGGAAAACTAAAATTATAATGTATGAAGCTTTAGTAGGGCCGGTTATAACATAAGGTACTGAAACATGCGTAGTAACAAAATTTGACGAGAAGGAACTGGCCATATTTGAAAAAAAAAAAATGATCCTGAGACAAATTCTTGAGCCAGTGGAAGAAAATCTTACCATCAAAAGTGGTTCCGGAGACAAGGATTCGTGTGGCATCGTTCTGGATGTCCTGTCCGAAAATTACCTTGAGCAGATAGTTAGAGAACCAACTCCTGGCAACAAACAGACCTGAACTCATCGAATCAGTTAACGAAGGAAGGTGTCAGTGATCATAAGGCTGTGACAGCATCTGTGACGACGGGTCCTACAAGGAATGTTAAGGAAGGTAGGAAGATATATTTGCTCAGCAAGGGTGATAGGATACAAATTTCAGAATGTCTCAGCTGTAAGGACGAAGATGTGAGGAGAAAACGGTAAAAACTGAAAGGCATCGGAGATGGAGAACGAAGTGTTCGAACTAAAAAGGGTTTCAGAGAGGAATACAGTCTTTCGCCCATACTGTTCAATCTGTATCTCGAAAAAGCAATGAAGATAATGAAAGAGAATTTCAAGTGTGAAATTAAAATTCAGGGTGAAAGATTCCAATAATAACATTCTTTGATGAGATCCTCAGTGAAAGTGAACAAGAACTACATGATTTGCTGTATAGAAAGGACAGTCCAACGATTACTGCATATCGATTGACAGTAAATCGAAGGAGGATGAAGGTAGTGAGAAGTAGCAGAAATGAGAGCAGTGAGAAACTTAACATCAGGATTGATGGTCACGAAGTAGATTAGGTTACGGAATTTCGGAATTATGCGACCTAGGTACAACATAACCAATGGCGGCCGGAGCACTGGCAAAAATGACATTCCTGGTCCAGAACAATCTACGAATATCAAACGCAGGCCCAAATTTGGGGAAAAGATTTCTTAGAATGTACATTTGTAGCACAGAGTTCTATGACAGTGAAACATGGACTAAAGGAAAACCGTACAGAGGAGAATCGAACCGTTTCAGATGTGGTGCTGTAGAAGAATGTTGAAAATTAAGCGAATTGGTAAGGTAAGGAAAGAAGAAATTCTCTGGAGAATCGGCGAGGAAAAGAATATATGAGAAACACTAACAAGAATAATTGACAGGACGCCAGGACATCTGTTAAGACACCAGCTATTAACTGCCATGGCAGCAAAGGGAGCTGTAGACGGCAAAATTTGTAGAGGAAAGCAAGACTGGAATATATATAGCAAAAAAGAAAAAGAAAAGCAAAAAAAACTGAAACTAAATTTATATGCTACATAAATTTACGTTTCAGAAAGGAAGATATTTAGCCAGCTGTATACACAGTGCAACACGACACCGCATGTTCGTGAATGTTGCTGTCATAGTACTGGATTCTACAGAGAGTGTTATCACACAATTCGTCGACTTGGTAGCATAAGCGAAATGTGGCAACAATGGGGCTCCATGAGCTGTGTGTTGGTCTGGCGTTTCAGGGCATTCAGGGCATTGTGTGCTCTATCACAGGGGCGCATCATCACACCTTACCAAGACAAATCTTAGAGCAACCATAAAACCTGATATGAAAACCTCTTCTGAAGGTTGCCCTCCATGTGGTGGGTGCACGCAACGACTGTGGTTATATTGGATTAGATAGAGCAAAATCAGTCGTGGAATTAAGTTGCTTTAATACGACATTTATAGTCACAAAGCAGATCAGATTTCGACCAGTGTCAGGTCATTATCAATGCAGTGCGGAATTGTAGCAGTTGTTCGTGCTCAAGTGAATGTTTACACAGTTCAACCATTCAATGGCTCGGCTGCGGATTCCGTGAACAATATTGCGAGTACAATGCTTAAAAGCACTAGCACACCGACAATTTTCAAACTCAGTTTTCACAAAGACGGTTGAAAGTTGCATCACCTTCGATATCTGATCATCATCTACTCTTTTCTTAATCTTTAACATGAAATAAGGAGAAAAAGGTTTTTCTTGAGGAGTTTGGAAATGAAAAAAGGGATACATGAGAAGTTTCAGTCAAATCAGTATAGTCATTTTATTTATATCATGCCTAGTCAAGATTTGCGCCCCCACATTACTCTCGCGCTCCGCGCTCCGGCTTGCCCCACAACTGCGCAATTGAAAGCAGGTGTGTGGGTGAGACGTTGTTGTGCTGAAGGCTGCACACTCGGGGATGTAAGAAGACGTGTAAGTAACGCAGTGCGTCTACTTGTTAGATGTGAATATTGCAGCTTATTTCTTTAACCCTTTCAGACCTGAATTTTTTTCTCGAGGAAGGAAAACTCTTATTTGTGTCGTAGTACTCTTAGCTGATTTTTTAAAGTCATTTTAGATGAAAGATTTTTACGTAAATATTTACTCGTTTTAGAAACATACTTTGTACGCATGGCTTCATTTTATGGACTAAAATAACAAATTCTGTATTGTAATAAATAGTTATTGCGGACCAACCACAGACGTTTATCCTGGTGGTCACGAGCTGCTGCGCACTGCTGTGTTGACTTGTTGATATTTTCGTAGTGTTGCCTAACAGTTGGCAGCACTTGTGCATAATGAAAATGTTGAACGTTCACAAATAGGTATCTCAGGAAAAAAGTACTTCGAAGCTAAAGTTAATGTACACTGTTGTAGCCAAAGGGCCTGAAATGGTTAATCAGGATTTAACGGTCGTGTTTACTTTAAACATTATTTTCTGCCAAAACAAATGTCTTCGTTACTTAATTAAATAAGTACATTATATAGTGCTAATATCGTCTGCAGGAGCAAAACAAGCTTTAAATACAGTCATACTACACTAAGTTCTCTTGTTTGTAATATTATACATGTTGCAGTTCTGAAACCCAAAAATTGGCAGGATTCTGGCAATAGTAATGGTCGGACATCTGTGTTCAACGAATCATTCAAATAACTTTAGTGGATTGTCTGTGTAGTGGAGAGTATTACTCTTAGGGTTACTTTTTATAAAAGGCTTGTAAATTCCTGGGCTGGACAAACAATTCGTCGAACTGTACGTGTATCAGTTCAATATGGCATTAATGAGGTACACCAGCAGTCAAAACCGAAAACGGTATGGCAAAAAAAGGGGAATCGGTCTTCAGTCGTGCAAATCTTGGAAGGAATCTCTTTTACAACTCGGGATGACATATTTCAAAACCTGATAGGCTGTCAGTCACGCCTCGACTTTCGGGAATGGTTCATTTCACGAGCTTGATGATTATTTTCCCAGAGGATTCATTCATTTTGTCCTATTAACTTTGTCCACCAGACAATATGTGATCAACAGTATCCGGAAACCCCCAAAAATATACGTTTTTCATATTAGGTGCATTGTGCTGCCACGTACTGCAGGTAATCCATATCAGCAACCTCATTAATCATTAGACACCGTGAGAGAGCAGAATGGGGTGCTCCGAGGAACTCAACGGACTTTGAACGTGGTCAGGTGATTGGGTGTCACTTGTGTCGTAAATCTGTAAGCGAGATTTCCACACTCCTAAACATTAGTGAGTCCACTGTTTCCGATGTGATAGTGAAGGTACAGGTACAGCACAAAAGAGTACAGGCCGACCTCGTCTGTTAACTGATAGAATCCACCGACAGCTGAACTGGGTCGTAATGTGTAATAGACTCTATCCAGACCATCACACATTAATCCAAACTGCATAAGGATCCACTGCAAGTACTATGACAGGCGGAAGGTGAGAAAACTTTGATTTCACGGTCGAGCGGCTGCTCATAAGCCACACTTCACGCCGGTAAATGGCAAACGACGCCTCGCTTGAGGTAAGGAGCGTAAACACTGGACAACTGGACAGTGGAGAAACGTTGTATGAAGTGACGAACGAGGTACACAGTGTGGCGATACGATGGCAGGGTGTGAGTATGGCGAATGCCCGGTGAACGTCATCTGCCAGCGTGTGTAGTGCCAACAGTAAAATTCGAAGGCGGTGTTGCTATGGCGTGGTCGTCTTTTCATGGAGGAGGCTTGCATCCCTTGTTGTTTTGCGTGGTGCTATCACAACACAGGTCAAAATTGACGTTTTAAGCACCTTCCTGCTTCCTACTGTTGAAGAGCAATTCGGGGATGATGATTGGATGTTTCAACACGATCAAGCACCTGTTCATAATGCACGGCCTGTGGCTGAATAGTTACATGACAATACCATCCCTGTAACGGACTGGCCTGCGCAGAGTCCTGACCAGAATTCTATAGAACACCTTTGGGTTGTTTAGGAGCGCCAATTCGTGCCAGGCCTCACCGACCGACATCATACCTCTCCACAGTGAAGCACTCCGAGAAGAATGGTTTGCCATTCCCCAATAAACCTTCCAGCACCTGACTGAACTTATGACTGCGAGAGTGAAGGCTGTCATCATGGCTAAGGGAGGACCAATACTCTACTGATTACCGGTGGAGGGCGCAACGAACTTGTAAGTCATTTTCAGCCAGCACCTCACGAATGCGAATGATTTCTTTTTCATTGTCTCTATTGCAAAACTAACTTGCTTCACATCCATAAACGGTTCCCGGTCATCACAAAATTTCGAAGCTTCACACGCATATCGGAGCATAGCACCGAGTACTGGTGCAGATAACTCACGAAAAGAAATACACTCCTGGAAATGGAAAAAAAGAACACATTGACACCGGTGTGACAGACCCACCATACTTGCTCCGGACACTGCGAGAGGGCTGTACAAGCAATTATCACTCGCACGGCACAGCGGACACACCAGGAACCGCGGTGTTGGCCGTCGAATGGCGCTAGCTGCGCAGCATTTGTGCACCGCCGCCGTCAGTGTCAGCCAGTTTGCCGTGGCATACGGAGCTCCATCGCAGTCTTTAACACTGGTAGCATGCCGCGACAGCGTGGACGTGAACCGTATGTGCAGTTGACGGACTTTGAGCGAGGGCGTATAGTGGGCATGCGGGAGGCCGGGTGGACGTACCGCCGAATTGCTCAACACGTGGGGCGTGAGGTCTCCACAGTACATCGATGTTGTCGCCAGTGGTCGGCGGAAGGTGCACGTGCCCGTCGACCTGGAACCGGACCGCGGCGACGCACGGATGCACGCCAAGACCGTAGGATCCTACGCAGTGCCGTAGGGGACCGCACCGCCACCTCCCAGCAAATTAGGGACACTGTTGCTCCTGGGGTATCGGCGAGGACCATTCGCAACCGTCTCCATGAAGTTGGGCTACGGTCCCGCACACCGTTAGGCCGCCTTCCGCTCACGCCCCAACATCGTGCAGCCCGCCTCCAGTGGTGTCGCGACAGACGTGATTGGAGGGACGAATGGAGACGTGTCGTCTTCTGCGATGAGAGTCGCTTCTGCCTTGGTGCCAATGATGGTCGTATGCGTGTTTGGCGCCGTGCAGGTGAGCGCCATAATCAGGACTGCATACGACCGAGGCACACAGGGCCAACATCCGGCATCATGGTGTGGGGAGCGATCTCCTACACTGGCCGTACACCACTGGTGATCGTCGAGGGGACTCTGAATAGTGCACGGTACATCCAAACCGTCATCGAACCCATCGTTCTACCATTCCTAGACCGGCAAGGGAACTTGCTGTTCCAACAGGACAATGCACGTCCGCATGTATCCCGTGCCACCCAACGTGCTCTAGAAGGTGTAAGTCAACTACCCTGGCCAGCAAGATCTCCGGATCTGTCCCCCATTGAGCATGTTTGGGACTGGATGAAGCGTCGTCTGACGCGGTCTGCACGTCCAGCACGAACGCTGGTCCAACTGAGGCGCCTGGTAGAAATGGCATGGCAAGCCGTTCCACAGCACTACATCCAGCATCTCTACGATCGTCTCCATGGGAGAATAGCAGCCTGCATTGCTGCGAAAGGTGGATATACACTTTATTAGTGCCGACATTGTGCAAGCTCTGTTGCCTGTGTCTATGTGCCTGTGGTTCTGTCAGTGTGATCATGTGATGTATCTGACCCCAGGAATGTGTCAATAAAGTTTCCCCTTCCTGGGACAATGAATTCACGGTGTTCTTATTTCAATTTCCAGGGGTGTAGTATCAGCAGCGAGTTTCGATCCAGATATCTCGCGCTTGTGAACCGAAGCGCTTACTCACTCGGGGGTAGACACGTTGCGTATTAGCGACCATACGAAGTGTATAAGCATGGCAAAAATTTGAAAACTCGGTTTTCTCGAGATCTGCGTCTTCCTGTTCACACTTGTTGAATCCCTAGTCGTACCATACAGAACCTGTCAGTACGAAAAAAGTCGGTGAGGGAAGTTCGTACGGTCCGCTTGTAAGATCTGCAGTGCCTGTAGCTCTGAGTCGTTATCGCAAGAAAACTCTTCTGTATTTATTCTCACCGATAAGATCTTAAAATAAAGTGTACTTTTAATATTCTCTATTGTTGAAATTCCTAAATCTTGGTAACATTACAAAGTACGACACACAGTCCAACATCACATTGCTTACAGCAGGAACGCGATCCCTTTCGTTTTCTGTTTTTGATGCATACGGCGCATCTCACGATTCAACAGTGCTTGGAAAGTTCTTTCCTCGATAGGCGCAATGGGTATTCCTCGTCAACCCCTGATGCTTTATTTCTTTGGTCTTACGTCTCCAGGGTATCATGAATGAGGCAGAGATGAAATCTGATGACTAAAGTATCCTTTGTGGAATGGATATTGTAAATAACATTGAAACTGAGCACACAGGTGACTAAGGAATTAAAAATCAGTCTTTTCTGCAGCATTTAGGTGCTTTTTCGAACACATTCCGCCACGCTAAGTAGCATGTCGTATTTCTGCACTGTACACACAGGTTTCGTTGCATTCCCATACACATTTTAGTTTTAATTTTTCGGTACTTTTTTAGCAATCTACTTCCATAGAGTATTTCGTTCGATGACATATGGTCAACGTACGTACATGACTCTCTTGTCATGCCACCTCAAAGCCATCATAGCGCCTACTGACCTAAATTTCATCTCTCCTCTTCTCAGTTTGGTTTTAAATTTTGATGTTCGTTTCCTATTCACGTGAACTGTACCTACAACATTTGTTCTTCTGCCATGCATACAGAGAGAGAGGTGTAGCTGAGTAGCTATTAACCACCTAGATTGTGTGTTACAGCCTGAATTTACAAAGAAAACTACTAAATGTATATTATGACTGCTGGTACGCTCAGCTTTCGTCGCTTGTACAGAGTGATAACGTGATAATGCTACTAGCTTTCAGGAATGTTGCAGAAGGATAAATGTAACATCTTGAGATAAGTGACCCTGGTCCGGAAACGACCGAGTCGAAATCTATAGCGAAGTTCGTTCTAATTCGACAGTTGAATGGGTGGCTTGTTAGTTTTCTTGCTAAGATTGTAAGTTAGGAAACTTACAGTGGTGGTAATATAGACCAAAACAAGAAGAAAGTACGGTAAAAAAAGGCTCTAAAATTCACAATTTAAGAGCTATGACCACTTGTTCATTTTGCTATTGCGAAACATATCCTTCTACTGAAAAAAGTGTTCACACCTCTTAAGGTATGCATTTCAGAGAGCATGACTACTGGACAATTTTTTCCTGCTTTGGTCCACATAAACTCCTCCCAAAATATCGAAAGCTAAGAGCTTCCTGTAGAAGAGGTTATTGGCTTTCGACTCTGTTGTTCCAAGATCAGGGCCCTTTCTTGAAATTGGTAAATGGAGCATTCATTATACTTAAAAGTTTGTAATATCATCACGGAATCAACCTGTATACATCGTTCGCACTGGAGGAACGTCGACTGTGGCCGAATACATGGGTCGCTAGTAGTTAAAGCTGTAGTTATGGCTGTTTAGTGAGGATTGTACAATTTTATTATCTTTACGCTCTTTAATTGATCTATGCCTTAAAGACTATTAAGAGTTCACTTTGAGTAATAGACATTCTCCTTTTACTGTCGTTAAATTCACTTTAACTTAACTGCAACTTTGTGTTCATTCTTATTTTTACAGGTCCGAAGATGGTTGTCCTTGGAACCGAAACTAATAATCAACTAATTGTAAATTAATGTATTATTGCAGTAAACGCTATTATAAAATTAAGAACCATCAGATTAATCTTACCTAGAAAATTTGTTTAGTCACTGCTAAGGAGCTATCTTCTTCTCCGCACGCACCTGAGACCATGTTGTGGCGGTGTGCTTGAATTCCGGAAAGTAAACACGTTGATGGTTAAACCTTTTGAGTCGTTAGGTCGTGCCATATTCCTCTTCAAAAATCTTCACTGATCGACGTTCATATCCTACTCCTGGAATCCTCCCATATGTGTCTATGGATTGCCAAACAATGTCTAAAGACGATATCTTGTTCACCAATAAAATACTACATTCCCGCGTTTAACCCGAAGAGGTGGAGTTAATGGGTCGCTGGTTGTTGACCTCTGTGATAGCACCGATTAGTCGTGAAGAAGGAACACTGTAGCGTCAATGCTATTGAAAAAAAAAAATTTGTGCGATTTCAGTAGAGATGATGGCTGCGGTTTTCCGTCTTCGTCAGTAGACGCTACATGGACACCCAGCCATGGCTAGTGTGGAACGTTCACAGCCGTCAGGAAATAACCCAGGCAGCTAAAGAAGAACGTTATTTTGTATTCTCTCTGTCACTGAATACCTGCCTCCAGTATTTACTCAATGACGCAGGACCACCCAGTGGCATCCTGAAGAGCTTTGCCCAGTAACTCCACTTCTTCGGGAAATAGCATGAAAACAGGATACTTTGCGAAACAGATACGACTGCACAACACCTGTATCTCAGTTTCAAAAATCCAACAGTTTGGTACTCTGCAGTTCAGGACACAGACTCTGTGGCTGGTTCCTTGTGGCCTTCGTTTGGGTGTTGTCCTGGCACTAATGGTTGTGCTGTATCGTAAGAACTGTTTTACGTTATTTCCAGATAAAACTTTGTGAAGGAACTCAAGAAATAATCACCTTACGAAATTCAATTTTATATCATCGTATACTCCGGTATATTATCACCCTTGCGATATATTAACACATCGACGTTCTTACAATGCTTTTCATGTGCAGACGGAAGCTTCAGGAGCTTATGAAGGGGCACGATTTCACGTGGCAAGTGGGGGAAAACTGCACAGGGCATAATCCTGCCCTAAGCGTTATAATTACCAGATTTCTCGTCGATGGGAAGACAGAACTGTTTGTGAACGTTACAGGTGGGTTTTATAGCCTAAAAGGAAGCAATTACTCTATTTTAGTGCCTACAAAAGAAAGAGTGAACGGAAGGCATGCATTCAAAGCTGGAAGCTGCCAAAGAGGATCTGAAAAATGGAGGGGTGTAACCGACAAGGGCTAGGGACCGTGGAATAATTAAAGCTGCTCTGAGAAGTCGTCTGAAACTGGTAAGACGCAATTTAAAGTGTACATTCACCTACACTTCGTTTTATTTCGGGGCCTACTGCCTACGTAAAGATAAACTTAAAGTTTATACTACTACCCCAAGTATTTGCAAGTTCCGAGGTAAGCAGACTGGAAAGATTCGGGAAAACTTTTAATGATGAGCAGCACCCGAAACTCTCGGTACACTGGAGATCTTTGGACAGACATTATTAAGGTATGACAGTGAAAGATTTCAGAGGATTAGTGCATGACTTACCCTGAGAGACATAATATTAACCCTAAATTTGTCAAAACAGCAAGATGTACAGAAAAAAGTGGACGTATGATTCTATGCAACAACGAAACATTAGCCTTCGGGGCCGATAGAGAATTAGCCCCGGACGTGTGATGGGGTTAAACAAACTGCCAACGAACTTCTCGTTTGATCGTCTTTCAACTATAACGGAAAAATATAGATTTTAAACTGATAATATAATTAACATGATGAGTCGGGGATTGAAATTCCGAAAGTGATTGCAACATGTGTTAAAAGCACATAGCTAAAATTGCATTCGGAGAAAGAGGTCCGTTGATGATAACAGTTTTATTTTGCCTGGGAGCCCGCCAGCTTATCCACATTAGATAATGTGACTAGTTTAAGTACAAATGTCTCCATTATAGTGAATAGATTATCAAAGAAGATGCTCGTTTCCTGTTTGTTGGACCCCAACGCATGTCCGAGGCTAGTTTTCTGTGGATTCCAAAGGCTCGTGTTTCGTGTCTGCCTGAAATCATACACCCTTCCAGAAATATACAGCAACTTTTCCTCGAAAAAGGGTGAAGGGGAGTTTGAAGAATAGTGCTCCTTCAGTGTCAGTAATGATATTTGGGCATAGGATGTTTCAACTCAAGTCTGTGTCTCACAAGGTCACATCATTTTGGAAAACATACATAGCCAACAGTAGAAAATCCGGTTATCTTAATTTTGTACAAACATTCGTCACATCGGAGTCTGAATGCCATCCTTTATTGGAAGGACCACAATATTCTGGTGCTTTCCATTCCTCGACACAGCAACCACGAACTGCAGCCAACGGATCGCTGCTTTTGAAAGCTGCTGGAGGACTTTAGTTCAAAGGATGTGACCAGTGGCTTATGAATCTCTCTGTATGTGTAATTACGCATGAGGACAAGCACAGTTACGTAGGAAACAAAGTCGTTCAACATACGCGATAATTACCTTGCGATTTGCACATATTCCACAAGGAAGATTTCCTGGCTTCAACTGTTACAGGACAGAGTAGAGTGAAAATTTTAATGATACACCTAAGCTGAATCCGGATCTCTCCAGAACCAAAGTTCAGAGGTATCTACAAACCAACTGCAGCAAGGACAAATTAATAATTCCTTTGCGAAGAAGAAAAGATTGCGAAATCAGACCGAAGGAAGTGCAGAAGCTAGAAATGGTATCTCGGATCCTATTCAAGAAGCAACTGAAATTCCAGTTATGAACACAAGGAAGAAAGAAACCATAGAGGACTCCATTTGAATTCGCGCAAGCAACCACAAGAAAAAGGCCGAACATTAGTAAATCGATGGAAAACCCACAAACTTTTCACTCTCCACATTATATTAAAAAGTACATTAATCCTCAAACCCATCGTTCTACCATTCCTAGACCGGTAAGGGAACTTGCTGTTCCAATAGGACAATGCACGTCCGCATGTATCCCGTGCCACCCAACGTGCTCTAGAAGGTGTAAGTCAACTACCCTGGCCAGCAAGATCTCCGGATCTGTCCCCCATTGAGCATGTTTGGGACTGGATGAAGCGTCGTCTGACGCGGTCTGCACGTCCAGCACGAACGCTGGTCCAACTGAGGCATCAGGTGGAAATGGCATGGGAAGCCGTTCCACAGGACTACATCCAGCATCTCTACGATCGTCTCCATGGGAGAATAGCAGCCTGCATTGCTGCGAAAGGTGGATATACATTGTACTAGTGCCGACATTGTGCATGCTCTGTTGCCTGTGTCTATGTGCCTGTGGTTCTGTCAGTGTGATCATGTGATGTATCTGACCCCAGGAATGTGTCAATAAAGTTCCCCCTTCCTGGGACAATGAATTCACGGTGTTCTTATTTCAATTTCCAGGAGTGTATTACATATTGAGAAACAAGGTACATAATTTATACGAACGCTATAAATTACATAAAGAAGAAGAACTGAATAACACGTATGGTTTTTTTTTTTGTTCAAATGGCTCTGAGCACTATGGGACTTAACATCTATGGTCATCAGTCCCGTAGAACTTAGAACTACTTATACCTAACCAACCTAAGGACATGACATGGCACACACCCATGCCCGAGGCAGAATTTGTACCTGCGACCGTAGCGGTCGCACGGTTCCAGACTGAGGGCCTAGAACCGCTCGACCACACTGGCCGGATATGCTTTTTTTCTCATTTTAATAACAACGTGCAAATTTACTTCACTAATAACTCACTCTTACCTCACGGCCTCGTAAGATTGTGAGTTTGCATTAGTTTTTTACTAAGTGCGCATTAAAGTGTGGATTTTAAATATTATTTCGGTCCTTGTTCATCTACATGACTAGTCTGTAATTCACAATTCAGTGCCCGGCACGGAGTTAATCGGACCTCTTTCAAGCTGTTTCTCTACCGTTCGACTCTCGACTGGCGATCGAGGAAAACCAATGCTTAAATTGTTCCGTGCGAGGTCTGATTTCTCATATTTTATCATAATGATCATTTTTACCTATTTAGATCGGAGCGAACAGAAAACTAACGCAATGGGATGAGAAAGTCGGTAACTGAAATTTCACGGGACGATCCCTCCGCAACGAAAACCGTCTTTGTTTCAATGCCATCTCAATTCAAGTTTCATGATGGCAGCACTGTCACACGACGGTACAAAACGAGCCGCCCATCTTTGAACTTTTTCACTGCCGTCTGTCAGCCACAGCTGATACCACACCACATAGCAATACTCCAGAAGAGGAGTCTCTTCAGTAGACCTGTTACACTTTGGGCAAAAGTCAGATGAAATGTCAGTTGCAATTTGTAACGTTTCTTTCAGTACATCGCTAAGTAAATGTTAAGTGGGCAGCTTTACCCCACAGTATTGTAACATTTTGTATGTGGACGCGAGACTGCTTTCTGGCAGCTTTCAGACACCCATGAACACCAGTGGAATCATAAAAAAAAAAAAAAAAAAAAAAAAAAAAAAAAAAAAAAAAAAAAAAAAAGCGAGCCTGGCGAGATACGTAAATTAAATACAGTAAACGCAGGGGTGTAACGTTCCTGTGTACGTCGAGTCTGTCAGACATCCAAAGGTTAGTGTGTCGCGTGACGGCTAAAGGGGAGGTTCCGTCCCGCTCTGTGGTCCACGCAGAGGTCGCCAGGCCGCGACCTGCAGCCGGTGCGGAAGGAGCAGGGCGGAGCGGTGCATTGCGCTCCAATTAGCAGCGGCGCGGGTCACTCGCCCCCGTGGTACATAATGAACGGAGGCGTCCGGTATTTACCGGCCGGCTGTTTGCCGCTGTTTGAAGTGCGCGCCGCCTCGCTATTAACGCGACCGCCGACGCCGCTGCCGCCACCGCCGGCCCGCCGCACGCTCCGACCCTGGTGTCATTAAAGGGGACGATACCGACTGTTCCTCGCGTGATCCCGTCGGCAAGCTCGCCTCTGCTAGGTATGCGCCCACTGCTCGTAGTCACCCACATTACGCAAACTGATAGATCGGAGAGGTCACTATCGAATTACGCACAACAGCAGCGTAACTGCTTTATTTCAGCGATTCGATATAAAAGGTGAAGAAAAACTCTCGCGCTCGGACATCGCAGCACGATTCCTCACAATCTATCAATACAAAAATACAAACTTTCGTCCTGCGCATATTTCCGGCAGTGGATGGACGTTAAAGTTGCCTCTGGCAATACTATAATCACATGTCCGGTACCTACCTCTGTCAGGACACAGTGGTACTTCTGTGGAGTTGGTGCAGTGGATAGCGTTGTGGATTAGCATGTAGGAGACTGAAGGTTCGATATTGGGTCGAAAAAAAAATGGTTCAAATGGCTATGAGGTCATCAGTCCCCTAGAACTTAGAACTACTTAAACCTAACTAACCTAAGGACATCACACACATCCATGCCCGAGGCAGGATTCGAACATGCGACCGTAGCGGTCTCGCGGTTCCAGACTGTAGCGCCTAGAACCGCTCGGCCACTCCGGCCGACGTGGGTCGAAAAACTGGAAAATTGTGGTAAGATCTTATGGCACCAAACTACTGAGGTCATCGGTCCCTAAGCTTACACACTACTGAATGTAGCTTAAACTAACTTACGCTAAGCACGACACACACACCCATATCTGAGGGAGGACTCGCAACTCCGGCGGGGACATCCACGTGGACCGTGACAAGACGCCTCAGACCACGCGGCTATCCCGCACGGCGATTGTGGGTCGAGATGTATTTGTTTTTATTTACCAGTTTCATTCAGCCATGATGCTGTAATACTCACTTTTCCGTAGGCCACACATATCCGACCTTTACACTGTTTCCCTACCAGCAATGGATGTGGTGTATCAACATTTCCATCGATAATAATAATCATGATGATATCGATAATGTTATCGCATGAAGATACTTAATAAACAGCATGTGCTGATCAGATTCAATGTTGAGAGACATAATTAGTGGTTCCATGGTAATAATATATACAAATAATAACCAGGTTTGCAAATTATGTGCGAAGTACGAAATG
Organism: Schistocerca cancellata; assembly: GCF_023864275.1. Classification (NCBI taxonomy): domain Eukaryota; kingdom Metazoa; phylum Arthropoda; class Insecta; order Orthoptera; family Acrididae; genus Schistocerca; species Schistocerca cancellata. The sequence continues at coordinate 192,123,142 of NC_064628.1, read as the reverse complement.
TAATGGACCTGAACTTGGAAAGATTAATAGTTAGTACTGATTAATGGGGCCAAGGGAACACTACCCGGAAAATGGGGTTGGAATCTAATGGATACAGTGGTTCGAAACAATTCGCGTCCACGACGTGCAAAATACTGCTTTAAAAGCTGACCAGTGAAAATGATCGTATTTCCAATTATGTGCTCGTAGAGTAAAAGTGCAAATGGATTGTGGAAGACCCACAGTAATCGTAGTATGACGATTAAGGTGCCAGATATCATGCAGAGGCCATTTAGCGAATAAAGCCAAACAGCCTCGACAAGGAATCGAACCCTCCACCTTCTGCATATTAACCTATAACACTTTCAACTGCACCAACTGCACAAAGCTACTACTCAATGACAATGGACGTAGCTACCGTGCTCATGAATACTGTCTTGCCAGATAGCCAGTCTTCAACGTCCATTTACTGCTGGAAATATGCGTAGGGCGAAATTATGTGAGAGACTTTTATGTGTTGCTAGTAAGTAATCGCACTGGGAAGGTCGAGTGCGCCAATTTTTCTTCACCCTATATATATCATTTGCACTCCAGCTATTTAAAAGACACCAAATCCAGCTCTGACCCGTGAGTTGTGCTGACCTTGTCCTCTTATAGAACCAACCCGGTTCGAGAACTGGTACATCTGTGCTTTTACTTTGCGTTAAGAATTTTCTGATAGGTTTGTTTTTATCAGAATCGACAGCAAAGCAAATCCGACAGCAATAGTTCAGTAATATATGCCAACGTCGCAAGCTGAAGATGAAAAGATACAGAAAGTATCTGAGAATATGGGAAGAGTAACATAGAACGTAAAGGGAGATGCAAATTTAATAGTCATGGGAGACGATAATGCAGTTGTATGGGTAAGAGTAGAAAAAAGTTACGGAGTATTTGGTCTTGGTACAAAGAGTAAGAGAGGAGAAAGGCTGTAATAAATTTCAACTAGTAATAGCGAGTATTCTCTTCAAGAATGACAAGAGGAGGAAATATAATTGGAAAAGGCAGGGTGATACGGGAAGATATCAGTTGGTTTACTTCATGGTAAGGCAGAAATCCCGAAACTAGATACTGGATTGTAAGGCGTACCCAGGAACAGATGTAGATTCGGATCACAATTCTGTAGTGATGAACAGTATGCTGAAGTTTAAGAGTTTAGTCAGTAAGAATCAATACGCAAAAAAGTGGGATACAGAAATACTAAGGAATAATGAGATACACTTGAAGTTCTCTACGGCTTTAGGCATGGCAATAAGGAATACCTCAGTAGGCAGTACGGTTGAAGAGGAATGGACATCGTTTAAAAAAGGCATCAAGGAATTTGCAAAAAAAAAAAAAAAAAGAAAAAAAAAGCGTAGTACAAAGAAGGTAACTGCAGAAAATCCAAGGGTAACAGACGAAATATCTCAGTTGATCGATGAAAGAAGGAAGTACAGAAATGTTCAGTTAAATTCAGGAATACAGAAATACAAGTCGCTAAGATATGGAATAAATATGTAGTGCGGGTAGGCTAAGACGAAACGGCTGCATGAAAAATTTCAAGAAAGCGAAGAAGAAAAGATTTTCGGAACGACTGACTTAGCATACAGGAAAGTTAAAATAACCTTTGGTGAAATCAAAAGCAAGGGTAATAACGTTAAGAGTATAACGGGAATTCCACTGTTAAATGCAGAGGAGAGAGAGAATAAATGGAAAGAGTACATTGAAGGCCTCTATGAGGGGGAAGATGTGCCTGATGTGATGGACGAAGAAACAATAGTCGATTTAGAAGAGATAGGGGATCCAGTATTAGAATCAGAATTCAAGAGTGCTTTGGAGGACTTAGAATCTATGAGTCTGGGGGTATATCTGACTTTTGGAAAAATTTCATCCGCACAATTCCGAAAACTGCAAGAGCTGACAAGTGTGAGAATTATGGCAGAACCAGCTTAAAAGCTCATGCACCCAAGTTGCTTACAAGAGTAATATACAGTAGAATGGATAAGGAAATTGAGGATGTGTTAGATGACAATCACCTTGGTTATAGGAAAGGTACAGGCACCAGAGAGGCAATTCTGACGTTTCGCTTAATATGGAAGCAAGATTAAAGAAAAGTCAACTTTCCTTCATAGGATTTCACGACATGGAATAAGCTTCGACAATGTAAAATGGTGCAAGCTGATCAAAATTATGAGAAAAACAGGGGTAAGCTGCAGGGACGGACGAGTAAAATACGGTACGTACAAAGGAGTAATGAGAGTTGAAGACCAAGAAAGAAGAGATAATTGAACAGCATTGCCCAAATACTACAACCCTGTCTTACATCCCTTTCAATCCGTGCATTTCGTTCTTGGTCTTCTATTCTTATTGACACTTCTTGTGTTTTTGGTCAGGCTGTGTTTTACTTCTCTCCTCGTTTAGGCTGCTATTATTATCGGGAATTCGAACGTCCTACACCATTTTTGACACTGACGGACGCCTTTTGTACGTCGACAATTTCTCTTAACGTTTCTTGAAGAATCTTCAGTCTTCTTTCCATAATCAACCGCAAGGCTAGAACTGCCTGTGTGGTGCCGTTACCTTTCCTAAAACCAAACGTATCGTCATCTAACTGCCTTATTAACATCAACTGGTGCACTTTTATTAGTTAAACCCATTCCGGCGTAACCGTCACAAATGTATTGTCATTCAGAACCCGTCAGGATGCCGTGTGTGTCGACACATCTATTGTCCATCCCGTTGAAATACTGCAAGGGTATTAATATAGTTTTCACTATCACTCTGAAAAATTAAAGTTACAGAATTAATGCTTTGTTTCTTTAGAGGTATATGTCTGCAGTCTTGATGCACATTGAAACCTCCGTTGCTTAGTGCCGTATCTGGTTGCCAGAGAGCCGAAACTAAATGCCGCATACGATTATTAAAGTGGACTGCCGTGAGGTAACTTGTCTGCAGCATTTGAAAGGCAAAAACACTGCAAGAATCAATGATTAATAGTTGGAAGTGAACGGGAATAAGGCAACATCATATGACAAGATTTTTAGGTACCACAAACGATCTCAGTGAGATCTGAATGACGAAGAATGGAGAGACCATCTCTCTGCGTCTCGTCGGCTATCGCAAGGTAAGTAGAAGCTCTGGGTTCGGAGGCGGGCGTACCACAACAGAGGCGCCGGTGGGAAAAGAGAAAATTTGTGATTGACCACTTTTCAACATTGTCACATAGCTCAATCCGCGGAATCATATGGATTCACCAGCGTCGTAAACTACGAAAACCAACCCATCTTCGGACAAGGTGAATCTGAGTGTTTTTAGGAAATGATGTGGCTCTAACAGATTTTATGCTTGTAAAGAAAAAATCCTCAGAGCAATATACTACCGAAATATCGTGATGAGGTCAGGAGCGGCTGTCAGCAAGAAGTGTCGCGAGAAGTCGTCCAAGGCAATGTTTTGGTTCCACGATAACATCCCATGTCTTTCCTCAAAGGATACAACCACGTCTGCTGCCTCTTTGGGATGCCAAATTTTGCCTTACTTTACGTATTGTCCAGTGATGGCACACAGTGGCTTCTTTGAAAGAATCACATGTCTGACGTTTCCAGAATGATAACTAGGTGATTTTATGTGAAATTCTCGTTAAATAGCGAAAATAAGGGTTAATATTCTGGACCAAAGTATACAGTAATAATTCTGCACATTAGCTAAGCTGTTTTTCAACAAGACTGCCACAGATGCATATTATCTCGTTTTGGAGCACACATGCTGCTTTCGTATCAATTTCCCACTCGGTTGTGTTTGTTGTTTACTGTATTTGTATCCGATTTCGAATTCTTTTATGATGGTTACCATAACTTTTCCTGGCGAATATGAGACTTTCCCCCTTTTCGGGGCACTTTTACCAGGTTTCTGCCACGTCTGTCATTTTATATCAGGATCGCAGGATGGACTCAAGTCATCTCCACTCGACAGTTGATGCGGCCTTCCCGATTGAGAGAGGTTAACTCCCGATCGACATCGAGAGTTTATAGTTGCTTTGGTGCGAGGAAGGGAACGACAAAGCGCAGCTCACAATCAGATACACTTTTAAACCTTAAGTCCATGCAAATTGGCATCATACTGGGAAGATACTGTGGTGTGCATCATAAGCCGGTGTGAGAATGTCTACACATACAGGTCGAACTCGCCAGATTTCACATACCACGGGCACAATTTGTTTTGCAGAGAAATACTTATTGGAGGAGCCTCGCATGTAGTGAACAAGAGCGGTTCTGCAACAGTGTCCTAATTTTTAGGGACAAGTCGATTAAACTTTAATTGTACGCATTTACCACGATACATAAAATACCTTTGGTAGCTAAGTGAATACTAATAATTAATGTGTCCTAATTTTGTTTTAATAATTCTCTGAACTATATATTCGACCAGGTTAGAGCAAATTTTTCGTACTAATCGTCATGAAACGGCACTTTTACACATTTACTGACATGCAGTATGGGTTTGAACACAAAATTTTACGAAGACGCATCTTACAATAGTGCACAAATTCTTGATGAGGTTTAAGTCTCATGATTTAGCAGGTCACTGAAGTAAATTGATGCTGTTTTCTTCCATGAACGTACTGACTGCTTTAGAAGTGTAACACTGGGCCTGATCATGTTAAATGTTCTTCCACAATCTGCAGAGGTCTGTAGAAACGGCACAATCTTGCGCCTAAGGATATTCATGTATTTGGTTGAAATGATCATACCAACAGTAAATAATTCCCCGTGACCACCTGCAGTGAATAAACACCAAAACATTTTTAGGGGGGGGGGGGTATTTTACAATCTGTTCAAAATGCTCAACTCTCACTGCCTTGTGGGTGCTTCGCCTGATGACCTTTTCTCTGTATTGTTGAAAAATAAAATGTTATTAATCACAGAAAATTATATGTTTCCAGTTATTGAAGGAACCAGATTTATATGTTTTGGCCTGTGCCAACCGACTTTTCTTCGTGGTACGTGTTAACAACCGAATTTTTGTTGGTTTAGTGCCTTGCGCCCACAGTCAAGAAGCCAACGCTATACCGCTGAAGAGTAAGTTTCAACACAAGTAGTTGATACGTGTCTCTGGAGATCGATACTTGTCTTGTCAGGAAGGATTCTACTGTTTCTAGGTAGAGTTTTGTCAGTTCTAGGAGTTGGTCTTCGTTTTCGTCCACATCTTCCTTTTCCTCTAAGGAGCCAATAAATCTTGAAACACTAGATTTTCCCACACTAACAACAAAGCTAAAATTTCTTACAGCAATAGATGTGTGTTTATGAAGAGCAACTGTTTTTATGCACTATTTAGGCCAAATGTCCATTTTAACACAAAATTTCCTATTGAGAATACAGAAGTAAGAGACGCTGTTGCTACTCAAAGAAGCACTCAATTGAACTGGAGGGGATCTAGAACTGTTGCTAAGAGTCCCCAAGATTCCAACAACTGGGCAGATAACGTAGGCTAGAACTAACAAACTTCAGTTCCTTGTAAAATATGTGTCTTGTGCCAGTTAATTTCCGCAACTGTATCATACATAACTGGGGCGTTACTGACAATACCTTGGTCTCTAATCGACGCTTCAAGACAAAGTACTGCGATCTTCGATAAAATTTCCGAAGTAGTTTTGAACGCTTGTCACAAGATTTCTCGTTCACCCTACTGAAACAAATTATTATATTGTATCGATATATGATACATACTTCTCTTCGGTAACTGTGACGATATTCATGTCACTACTAGCAGCTATAATCTTCCTGTATAATAGTGATACGCAATACTCAGAAGGACAATAGAAAAATAGAAATGTGGATTCCTGAATTCCCCTTTACGTTATTATTTCCTCATTTTATTACTTGGTTCAAATGGCTCTGAGCACTATGGGACACATCTGCGGTCATCAGTCCCCTAGAAAAAAATCAAATGGCTCTGAGCACTATGGGACTTAACGTCTGAGGTCATCAGTCCCCTAGAACTTACAACTACTTAAACGTAACTAACCTAAGGACATCACATACATCCATGCCCGAGACAAGATTCGAACCTGCGACCGTAGCAGCAGCGCGGTTCCAGGCTGAAGCGCCTATAACCGCTGGGCCACCAGCGGCCGGAAGTCCCCTAGAACTTAGAACTACTTCAACCTAACTAACCTAAGGACATCACACACATCCATGCCCGAGGCAGGATTCGAACCTGCGACCGTAGCGGTCACGCGTTCCCAGACTGAAGCCCCTAGAACCGCTCGACCACACGGGCCGGCCATTTAATTACTACAGCACAGCTTAAATGAGTGATGGCTTCCATCTCGTAGTTAATGAGCATTGCTAGTTTGGCACTGTGAGCTTTTGTGGAACAAATATCCGACGCCCTGAAGCCTATAACCAATGTTATACCAAATGAGAAGATTTAAAGAGGGATACATCTCTACTGGAGGCACATTTAGTCGTATAGTTTTCCACGTGTTTTTCAAACGCTTCTTGACCAAACGGAAGTGTGTAGTTATCCTTCGTGGGCATGCCAGGATACGTTTGTGTATTACAGCTGTGTAAGTGAACCTCGTTCCTGTCTGCCAGCTCCACAGACGCTCGTTTTTAAACGTGTCGATAGCGCTGTGCTGTTTGAATCTCCATTCAGTGCAGGTCTTTGCTGCGCTACGTGAACATCTGTTGAGGTTCACTGCCAAATCTGAAATTCAGAAGCGCTGGTTTTTAGAATGGCAAGCGGAGCAGGGCGGGTGAAAGGTTCGTTTCATTTACGCCGGCGATCTGCGAGAGCTGCAATTAGGCACCGCCTCTGATCATGGCAGAGTGCCAGAGACAAAAGCGAAGCTCGTGTGCGCCGACCCGCACCCATTTGCAGGGTCGCATTGCACTCTATCTCACCATGGTATCACGAGTCACTCAGAGGTGATCTCTCTGTAAATCAGGGGGAAGTGACTAAAGGAATTACCGATCCTGAAAGCTGTGGACCAGTAGTAACTAATTTAGTGATTAAAACTGGAACTGGAACACATATTCCGGTGGATACTTTCATCGTCCTACGGTAGTAAACATTAGAAAAAACGGGCGCCAACCTACAGTTTTTACACAAAGAGCTATAAAACTCGTTCCATGGTATACGGGTCTTTGATTTTCTGATATGAAAGACGTAAAGAAAGAGAGAGTGTGAGAGAATGACAGAGAGAGAGAGAGAGAACGGAAAAAAGAAGAGCGCTTCTGATATCTGAGATATGAAAATTAAATTATTTTGTAATTTTAGTTATCGTTTCTAGACGTATCCTGTACGGAACATAGTCTGTTTTCTGCTTTCATTATTCCCTACAGTTGGATTTCTTTTTGCCCTCAAGTGTTCTTTCAACTAAATTATTCTTTATGCTACAGCTACAGCTGTGATACCTGGTCGTTGGAGTTCCCACCTGCTTTCCTTGTCAGTCTTTTTTATATTTTTCATTTATTGCTGATCTTTCCTATCCTTCTAGACGTCTCCTGCATCTAACTTCCATTATAATCTGTATTCTACTTTTACAAATCTCTACAACTGGATATTTATCCGTCTAGTGTTCTTTCAACATAATTATACTTCATGCTAGCGCTGTAGCTGTGGTATCTTCTTGTGAGAGTTTCCACCTGGTTTCTTAGTCAGCCTACCTTTATACCACCTTGTTACCTTTTGTGTTCCAGCTTGATATATCTACTTAATTCTTGCCTTCCTTCATCAGTACAGCGTTTTGAACACCTACACTTATTTTTCTGCTCCTTTCCTAAGATCCACGTTACATGTCCGTAGAATTATTTGAGCATTTTAGTTACGTAGTTACTCAACAGTAACCGAAACTCCGTATTAAATTAGTTTCAGCTTCCTTAATTCAGTCAAATTACATAAAACTTCGGCAGTTAACAAGTGATTATGAGCTTATTGACTGCGTCAACGGTATTTGCCGTGCATATGTATCTTCGAAAAAATGTTAAGTCATTCTCAGCTCTGATAGGAAAGTACACACTGAGTCATGCGCTACTTGTACTTGTTAGCAAACTGAGCCACAATATTTAAGGATTTGTAGGGCGACCAAATAGAGAGGGAATAACCGAACCCGGCCAAAAACGATAAAGACTCGTTAGGGGATAAATGGTACACTGTCATATCTTTGGGAAATTCTTGTCTTCGGAAAATTCGGGACTCTACCTGTTGATTATTATTACAGTAAGGGGGAGGCAGCTGACACTTCAGTGGACACGTTACTGATACTTGGAACCGTGCTCAAATTTTGTTATTTGGTGCTTAAATGGTTCAAATGGCTCGAAGCACTATGGGACTTAACATCTGAGGTCATCAGTCCCCTAGAACTTAGAACTACTTAAACCTAACTAACCTAAAGACAACACACACATCCATGCCCTCGGCAGGATTCGAACCTGCTACCGAAGCCGTCACGCGGTTCCAGACTGAAGCGCCTAGAACCGCTCGGCCACACCGGCCGGCTTGGTGGTTCATTTCAGAGACAATTTCGTAATGTTTTACAAGCATGTGTTCTCGTAACAATGAAGAAAGTAAAGGAATTTTGGATGTTATTGCAGATGCCTGTCATCGAATTGAAAGAAGATTGACGACCGGTATCCATATACATTGTGTGATATATATATATATATATATATATATATATATATATATATATATATATATATATATATATATATATATATAGTACACAATTATTTTACTGTACCCCTTACGATCAGGCAACAGTTGCTGTGTGGGTAAGAACCACTTTACTGTTAAAGGTGTGGGGCTGAGGTGAAAAAAGAAGTGTACCCTACAACTTGTGAATTCCCAGATTTTGTCTATCCAGTATTTGAGCATAAGAGCACTTAGCGAGTTGCAACAAACTTCACATACAACTTCAAACCTTCACGAAATATTTTCTCGTTGACAACCCCTACAAAATGGTGAAAGGAAGAAATGTTATCGCTAACTACTTTTCAACTTTTCATGCTGTAAAATTACAGCAGGATGCATGGCGTTATAATGAATTACTTCTTTACGACCATTTGCTGTCTCAACACATGTTACAGACAGTATGCACAAATATCATTGCATGTAAGTGGAAAATTATACCACTGTACGACACGTATTTCAGGAGATATGACGTCAAAAATAATGAGATGCGTGAGAACTGCCGCATCATGTATGATGTTTAATTGTATTATTTCTTTGCTACTAGCTCTATCCACAAAAAATTTCGCTGATGTTATCCATACATGCCACCGAATGAACCTACAATATTATGTAATTGGCCGACATCCAGGTCAGGAGATATTATGTCATAAACATTAAGCGTGGGCCAGTCGCTGGGTGCTACGGTCGTGGACGCATAGCAGTAAATAAATGCCTGAGCAATGCCGGTGTGCTCCGCTAGTACCTGATGGAAATTACTACTGTGATATAATAAACAGTGCAAGCGTGTTTTAGTGTTATTTGAGATCTGTGGATTTGTGTTGTACCAACGCAGTGTATCATTACATCAGGGAAGGTTCGTGAACTGACAAACTCAACAATAACCGAAAGTTTGTATCAGTTTTTACCAACAGACTGTACATCTTAAGAGAGAGATGGAGAAAAGACGCACAATCTTATCCAAAACTAGCTGTGCCGATTTTCATTAAAGTGGTTCACAATCAGATTGTTCCCCGGTCTATTATCGATTGATAATACACTATGGCGTACACCTCCACCACCACAATCTCCTCTCAAACGAAAAAACAATCGCAAAGACAATATGCTAAGTGTCGCATAAAATGAAGAAATATTTTGTTCGCTGATGAAGCAAAATTTAGTGAAAACTCTGAAAACCAAGGAGTTCTAGTCTAGAATCATTAAGGAAGTGGAAAATGCCAATATTTGTGATGACGAAATGACACTGTCAAACTTCCTGGCAGATTAAAAGGGTGTGCCAGAACTCGGGACCAGTTTTAATCAGCCAGGAAGTTTCATATCAGCACACGCTACGCTACAGAGTGAAAATCTCATTCTGGAAACATACCCCACGCTGTGACTAAGCCATATCTGAGCAGTATCCTTTCTTCCAGGAGCGGTAGTTCTTCAAGGTTCGCAGAAGAGCTTCTTTGAGGTTTGGAAGAAAGGAAACGAGGTACTGGCAGAACTGAAGCTGTGAGGATGAGTCATGTGTCCTGCCTGGATAGCTCAAATGGTAGAGCATTTGCCCACGAAAGGAATATGTCCAGAGTTCGAGTCTCGGTCCTGCACACAGTAATGTTTTAATCTGCCAGGAAGTATCATATAAGCGCACAGTCTACTGCAGAGTGAAAATCTAATTCTAAATGACACGTAACTCATGGATCAACATCGGCTGCCACGAGGCTCCTTTGAGAATCGGACCACCTATGCCTCCCAAAAACAATGTGTGTTTCGAAATTTTGAAAATATACGAGTGAAATACTCCTACCCTTCACGTAACCTTATTCTGACCCATGATTACGTCCAGTAGCCCTGGTGGTTCCGAGTTGCAATCCAGGATATTGGAGAAAAATGTGTTGGCCACTAAATTTATGGAACCGCCTCGGCTTCCCAAGTGAGCAGATCGTCGTGGGGAGGATTTGTTTCAGGCCCATGACGAAAAGGTTACGAGTAAGGGCACTAGACAGCCCACATGTCTCGTTGCCCTAACGTGTAGAAGCTTCTAAAGAAAATACTATGGGTTATCTGCACAATACGTTCATTGTTTACATCTAATAAGAACTTTCTAATTCTGTTTAGACTAAATTATATTCAGTATGGTGGTGGCTCTTTATTTGCTGTTTACATCAGTGTTCTCCTTCAGTTACAACGCTACTTGAAGGAGATTCTGTGGCTGATTCACACAAGTCCCTTCCCCAACATGAGGTATTGCTGGAGGTCTCTGTTGTGGAGGATATAACGATGATTATTCCCCAACGTTGTCAACAGCTTCGGTAGGGAATCACTGTGATGGACGGACGTTGCTGTGCTCGTCATACAAATGTGTCGGGCTTGAAAGTTTTACTCCTGAATACATCCGTCACCAGCACCCACAGTCACATCATAGAGGTTTTCATTCAGTCTGGTGATTTCCCTTTTGCACACCAATCAGAACTCTCTAAAAGGTAGACCTTATTGCATGGCTTACCAGTAGAGGTTGTTTACATCCAAGTAAAAGACGTAACGTCAATCGTCAGATGCCTTGTACTCCTCATCACTGTTTGATGGGTTAATCGCCTTGTCGCACATGTGCACATGTGCACCAAGCGAGGCGGCACAGGGGATAGCACACTGGATTCGCTTTCTAGAGTACGATGGTTCAAACGCGCGTCCAGTCATCCTGATTTAGGTCTTACCTGATTTACCTAAATCGTTTCTGGTAAGTGCCGGGATGGTTTCTTTGATAAGGTACGGCTGACTTCCTTCCCAATCCTTCCTAATTCGATGGACTGACGGCCCTCACCCGAATCAACCAACCAACCATATGCACACATTGGCAAAGTCCGCCGGGAATCCTGCGTTTGATGAGCAGCATCTGAACGTCATTCAAGAGTTCGATGCACCTCATGAAAGCCCACGCGTGGTGAAGCAGAAGGCAAGTTCCAGACATTATGTGCACAGGCGTACTCTCCGGAATTTCTCTAAAATAGCCGTGGGCAGGTGTGTATATGTGTTCATGTATAATCCAGCACATTCTTGTGAGTTAGGAAGGCCAAACTCCTGCTGTACCCTGACCACACGCTCATTCTCAATACTAGTCTATTGGGGAATGTGGTTGGGCTGGGCGATGTGGTTTCTTGGACACTCTCTCCATCGAATCCAGGTATATGGACAGCCGCCTTCTTCGCCACTAGCTGACAGGGATATCATGGGGATATGTGGCTCTGTTGTTATGAATGTAGTCCTGAAGCAAAGTCTCTGCGTGTTTCTGAAGAGAGGACTGCACTAAGGGATAAGAATCCAGGAAGTGGAGATTACTTTTGGCGTGATTCTCTTGGGAAAAGGAATGTACTAAGGAACGGTATTAGGGATCTACAACATCTAGATCGTACTCCGCCAGCAACCTAAAGGTGTGTGGCGGATAGTACTTTTTGTACCCTCCCATCCTATTCCAGTTACCAATAGCGCATGGGAAGCATGATTGTCAGAAAGTCTCTGTATTGTCTCTAGCCTGACCTCATCATCCGCCAAACCGAAATCACCCAAGTTCTGAAAGAGAAAGTGAGCATCATACCAGCCCAAATTGTGAAAGAAGACAGGTATGCGCGGCGTCTTTTCGTACTTCAAGTAGCACGTGTTTTGAGATGTGCCGTGGAACTTCTCCATTACATGAAAATGCTTTCTACGTGGCGTTTCCCTTTCTCTTTCCAAAGTCAGGCCACAAATAAATCATCTAACAGGCTACTCATGCAAGGCATCATTCTCGTCTGAGTCGGTCATGGGATCATTGTTGCAATAAATGCGAACATTTTTCCACACATATAGTTAGAGCTCAGCGAGCAACCATCTCGCAGAATTATCACCTACGTCTTACTCGAATTTGTGGTGACTGGAGTCTTACGAGCATACAGCTTGACATGATGCAGCATACAGTACGTGCCGTTCTGTGAAGTTATCATGGAAAGAGGACATGTAGCGCACGCAATACGCCAAAGAGGCTAGGAGTCACCCTATATCAACATGTACAACTAAGGAACATTGCTCCTGGCGGTAAGTATTCTAAAATTTCATGAAATACTTACCGTTGGCAGTTATTTCGACAAATGCCGTTTCCTGGCCCAGCCAATCAATGACGTGCTATTCAAGATGCTCTCTCTCAGTATCTACATCTACATCTACATCTACATCTATACTCCACGAGCCACCTTACGGTGTGTGGCGGAGGGTACTTATTGTACCACTATCTGATCCCCCTTCCCTGTTCCATTCACGAATTGTGCGTGGGAAGAACGACTGCTTGTAAGTCTCCGTATTTGCTCTAATTTCTCGGATCTTTTCGTTGTGATCATTACGCGAGATATATGTGGGCGGTAGTAATATGTTGCCCATCTCTTCCCGGAATGTGCTCTCTCGTAATTTCGATAATAAACCTCTCCGTATTGCGTAACGCCTTTCTTGAAGTGTCCGCCACTGGAGCTTGTTCAGCATCTCCGTAACGCTCTCGCGCTGACTAAATGTCCCCATGACGAATCGCGCTGCTTTTCGCTGGATCATGTCTATCTCTTCTATTAATCCAACCTGGTAAGGGTCCCATACTGATGAGCAATAGTCAAGAATCGGACGAACAAGCGTTTTGTGAGTTGAGATATCTACGACATACAGACCTTACACATATTCTTTACTAAGCAGACCTCAGGTTTTGCTTTTCGATCACCCTCGGGAAATAGCAACGAATCAACATGCTTGGGGTTCACACCAGATAATTCAGAAAAGTAGCGGGTTTCTACAACTTTATGCTTTACATATTTGTTCTCCACAGTGTGTTCATGTTCTTTATTTAACTGCTCATTAACATTGGGGTGTATACGTGAATTGAATAGTCGTGTTTCTGCCTCTCTAACTTTGGAACGTCCTTGAGATCTACGGGGAAATGCTGTACCTTGGAAATTATAATGTCCACGGACGCTAGATGTTTCTCGTTTGCTTGTACGCTGTTAATCTTTCGATTAATTCCTATCACTAGCCAGAAGCGACCATATAGAAGTAATATACAACTTTCTAATCTAGATTCTGAACATTAATACGCGCCAGTTTTGGGGCAAATGCTTTCAGAAGAGTAATGAAACTGAGTCACCCAATAAGTGGATCGCAGACATGTGAGTATATATTGAGATGGAGTACACGGATGATTTCCTTACCTCACCCTGTTTACAGTCCATCAAAATATTTTTATCATTCCATACAGATATGACGTGCAAATTACAGGTATTGGATGGAGAAAACCACACCGTTCAGAACAAAATAAGCATAAAATTGGTAGATCATTGTCGTTTACGAGATATCGTATTTTGAATAGTTGGCACAACAACATTTTTGTGCCATTCAACTGCCTGGTTGCTAGGTGCGATGTGATGTTACAGTGTGGTTGTGTGTTCCTTGAGTGATTTGCTAGTCAGGTAGTGCTGGCTGTGAATGAACGATGGGATTTACCAATGCAGAGAAAGCCGAGATGGTAATAGTGTATGGAGAGTGTAGGAAGAATGCAGTTCATTCTTGTGCAGTGTATGTGGCAAGAGAACCCAAAGACGTCAACCATCTCCGCAGTTATTATTAACCTCTTCATCCAGTTACGTGGAGGTTGTACTGTAACATCTAGACAACGTAAGAAAATGAAAAATTTGATGACAGAAGAAAGGGAAATTAATGTTCTTTCTGCTGTTGCATGAGCCGTGGCGGGGTTGCTGGCGTCGCCTTTGGAATTCCTGGTGCCACTAGCTCCTTCTGTCGTGTAATGTCCCTCTGATTTGAGGCCATTGAGATGTTTCCTCGAGGTAGTTGATAAAGATGGGGGGTGTTGTGGCGTGGCGAGACGGGAAGTGGTAACGGAGCGAGGAGGTCGGTGTGAGAGATTCGCCCGTCGAATAAGGTGAGCACTTGCTCAAGGAGTCGAGCGAGTGGTTGCTGGGTCACATTTGTGGGCCGATTTGAATCCGTGGCTGACTCCGAGTTCCGTCTTCGTGTATAGCGTGGCCAGCCAACTCAGGTACGTGGCACATTGTCTTATGGATACCTATAGGTCTGTTGCGATCATTGCGATTTCTTACCTGATCTGTTTCACCACCCGTTGGGTCCTTGAATTGTGGCTGTTGGGCTGTTGTGTGTTTTTCCTGAGTCGATAATGGCCTTGGTTATTTGTTAACAGGCCATATTAACCCCTGTAACCCGATGGAGTTTTCTGAACGTGTTTCTTCCCTGGTGTGGCCAAACCCCAACTCCCCCCCCCCCTTCTCCTCCGACTCACGTCACGCAGTACCTAGATAGTTAGGTTTTTAGCCAACCTCCCCGACAAAAGTTTTCGAACATTAGGGAAGTACCTCTTTCTTTTAATATCGCCATGTGCCGGTTTCGAGGTACCTTCGGGCATTGCAGACGTCATCACCCTCTTAACTTTATTGGCTCAGCCGGCCGGAGTCGCCGAGCGGTTCTAGGCGCTACAGTCTGGAGCCGCGGGACCGCTACGGTCGCAGGATCGAATCCTGCCTCAAGCATGGATGTGTGTGATGTCCTTAGGTTAGTTAGGTTTAAGTAGTTCTAAGTTCTAGGGGACTGATGACCTCAGAAGTTAAGTCCCATAGTGCTCAGAGCCATTTGAACCATTTTTTTTTTAATTGGCTCAGGAGGTGACCGCATCTAAAATGTGGAATCGATGAGGCTACGTAGTTGGATTCGGCAGCCTATTTTCTTTCGGCCGTTTCGCCGTCGTTGTGGAGGCGGTATCTTGCAGTGAGGCAGTTATACTGTCTTGCTAGTTATTGCTGATTTCACATAATTAACCTTGCTGTGTTAATATTTATTTTGCCAATCTTCATCCAGGAAAGAGGGCGTTGGAAGACCGGTCCTCTCGTTGTAACCTTTCTTGGAATTCCTATTTGTTGTAGTCTTGCGCTTCTTGCTCATAACACTTCTGGTGCGTACCTTGTGTCAGCAAGTCAAACACTTGGTTACGTAACTGAAGCAGTTACTCATGGAGGCCTACCTGTATTCTATTTGCTAATTTTACGTAACTGAAGTTGTTATTAATTAAGGCCTGCCTGTTTTCCATTTGGTAAATTTATTTAGCTGAAGGTGTTAGTAAAAGAGAGCTACTTAGCAATTTCGGTTTTATAAAACTCTTATCAAGCAAGGTCTCTCTGTTTTTATTGTCCTATTATTGAAATCTGATATCTTACTCAATCTGTGTTCTACTTAACTGAAATTGTGATTTCCAAAGGTCTACCTGCTTCAGAGGTATTTATGTTAATAACATAGTTACAGTGAATGACACATGATGGTACATGGGCCCTAATTTTTCGCCTTATATCCCTTTATCCATAATTCTAGGTTTCATTGCAGTCGATGCGCACTTTTGCCCCCTCGCAATTTCACGAGGAGAGTGCACGAGTCAGGCAAGTGTCTTATGCATTCTCTGTTGACGTGTGTTGCACTTCTATCACTTCTCTCTCCGTCCAGATCTGCACAGAAACGTTTATGAGAATCATGACCATTAAGACCGGATATTCCGAATGTGTCACGTGCCTTTAGCGATGGAGCCACATTTAGCAATCCTTGCGTGGTAAATCTCCGAATCATGCTCTATTAGTCTATTGATAATCTCCATTGGCTTCGTCCGAAGCCGGCCAGGGTGGCCGAGCGGTTAAAGGCGCTACAGTGTGGAACTGCACGACCGCTACGGTCGCAGGTTCGAATCCTGCCGAGGGCATGGATGTGTGTGATGTCCTTAGGTTAGTTAGGTTTAAGTAGTTCTAAGTTTTAGGGGACTTATGACCACAGCAGTTGAGTCCCATAGTGCTCAGAGCCATTTGAACCATTTTTTGAGGTTCGTCAGGTTGAGCGTCAGTGTCCTTGGAGTTAAGCGTGTGGTATGGGATAGTGAATCATCAGCTTGTAAGTCCGTTTTCCAAAGACGGAACACTGAATGCGTACAAGAATCGCAGCCTCCTAACAGACCATACTCTACGGATGGTAGAAGACGTTCCTCTCGAGATTAGGAGGAACCTGTACTACCTACATAATGGCTGTGCAGTGCGTTCTGCGCGAAATACTACAGCATTTCTCCAAGAATTGTTTCGAAATCGCTTTCCACAAGGACATACAAACTACACCCTTATTATATACAACGGGGTATTACTGCAATCTGCTCAGACACCTCCTCTGAAGTGCTAGAGCGTGTGCAGCAGTCGTTCCATACTAGACTGGAAGCGTGAACACAACTAGCCTCGTTACTGTTCTGAATTCTGATAACTAATTCATGCCCCTGTGTTGTTCTTTAGTGTTTGGTACCACAGGTATCCTACAAGTGTCGGTGTGGGAATTTTTTAAAGTACGATACCTTGTGAACGACTCGCACTAGAATTATGTGACAGATATGAGTGACATTCTAATTTGTCCAACTTTTAGGTTGCTTCTGTCAGTAGGCAGTGTTCCATTTGAAATAGCGTATGTTTCCAGAAAAAAACAGGTTCTAAGTGTTATTACAATCTGTTGATTGGCTAACGAAACGAGCCTCTAACTACCAATCAGTTCAGTGAAAATCGCAAGTCAGTAGCTATTTCCATGTCCTCAATATTTGTGGTGAAGACTTATGTGATTTTCCCTTTAAATATTTTTGTAAAACTATTGTGTCTGTAAAGAAAGAGCTTTGCAAGAAACCATTGTATATACAACAAACAGCATTCTCGATAACAAATTTAGCAAGCAAATGAATGTAAAAATATATTTTACCATTACAAGTAACCTATAGATAATTTGTTATACGACAAATTTTATTTCCACAAATTGCCACTGTACAGAACTACTGTTAATAACACACCTGAAACTCTCCCCATGATCTCAGACCTCGAATGGCGAGGCGTACACACGGTTCAACTAGTTGTAAGGCATGATAAGAGGAAGGAGGGTGAGCTCTAACCTTGTTAGTTCACACTTACCATTCTATTGTGCTTCCATTGGCTGAGAGGGAGGGAGATGGGAGGGGTTTCCCGGCAATTTTATATCA
This sequence comes from Schistocerca cancellata, assembly GCF_023864275.1. NCBI lineage: Eukaryota > Metazoa > Arthropoda > Insecta > Orthoptera > Acrididae > Schistocerca > Schistocerca cancellata. Next base: position 192,105,399 of record NC_064628.1, on the reverse strand, counting down.
CGTGACAAGTATAGACTTCCATCATGACCTTGAATACAACTTGCACAGTTTCCTAAAGTATGCGAAGGAAGTCCTCTGGGTACCTTGACCAATTCCCAGTGGTCCAAGGCGGGGGTGGGGTTTGTGACTTGAATATATGTCATCCAAATATGTTACCTAACGCCAGATGTGTAACCTGATAAGAAGGGGATTGCCCTGAATCAGCTCTGCTATCTGACTGCTCATTAGTTACGGTATTACAGTATCACAGGCCGGTGCTGATGATACGAATGTGGGCTAATGGGTTCCTGCAACTTCCTTGATGCCTATCAAGCTGGTGTGGAAAGTGTGATCGCCCATCGGAAGTTATGCGCCACGTAACACATCGTGTTAGGAATCCTCCTCAAAGACACGCTTGAGCAGCCGCGAAGTACGGGAAAAAACGGATGTGCCAAGTTATAGTTAATGAATACGAAATCAGGAGACAGTTTCGGTAACCTCAGATGAGGAACAATCCATTGTCATATCAATTTCTTCCATATCTACGTTATTTTCAACTTATATAAAATGCAGCCACGAGTTAAAATATCAAAATCATCGCAGAAAGAAAAGAAACCTTGTATAGATTTTTCTCTAGTTACAGTGGAACCGACATTTGTTAGCAGATTTAGGCTAACATCATTTTGAGGGCAATTAATAACTTGTTCAATATTGCGATGGGCGTAAAAAAGTTTGAAGCTGAATGGAGTGTCTCCTTGGTCATGAGGCATGCACAAATACAGAAAAGTCCGCCGTTCCAGTGGTCGAGGCTGCGCTAGGTTAGGAAGCCTCTGTGTTAGAAAGGAAATTGTCAGTTCTATGGCCCAGCAAGTGACCTACTTTCCGCACCAGCAAGTTCGCGCCAGAAGTATTGTATTCACCGATAGTCACACCAGTGTGAGGTGCTAGCGAGCTAACATAACTCCTGAGCACCCCCGCACTGGAGCATTCCGCAGGGGCTTCTTCGTAGGAACGCCAGCTGACGCCTTGCCCGCTACAGCGCCTGGTCTTTAGGCACACTCCGTCATGCTGCGGTAAAGTGTATTTGGTTAGTTACTTCGGGCACAGTTTAATCACTGGCGCTCGGATACGATAGCCATTTTGTGCATTTAGCGATCGCGAGTAGTGTGGGACAGCAGCAGAACCAGCCATGCGATAATGTTCACCGAAGTCTACCACTTCCCATTTTGTTGCCGAAACTTAATTCTCATGGTAACGTATTTCCTCCCTCTGAACTGTCTCCAGGTTCAACTTCTTATAGGTCAAAACTTTTTCAGTATGTCGTCGGGTGAATGCTTTCTTGTCAGTCGAGGCTACCCTCGGTTGTGAGTACCCTGTTTGTACTGACTTCGAAATATATTTCTTTATTTCTATAAATTGTATATATTAGTGCAGCTATTTCTACCACCCTTCGCCAGTATCCATCCGAATCAGTGACTCTCTGCAGATGGGGTCGTACTTCATATGCTCCCACGGCTGTGATACTGAGCAGAATGTCAATTTAAGATCCGGGAGGCAAATCAATATTTATCTCGCTCGCTGTTTTGATGTAGGCCACCTGGGATACAAGAACTGTGGCTCACTTTAGGTGAGGTAATAAAGTGTCCCGTCGTTTACCTGCGGTCGCACCCGTGCTGTTATACTACTTATATCATTAGACACAATGCTCGAAAGAATCAATAACAAATTAATTCTTCATTTAGGGAAAGAAGAAAATTATAGATGAAAGCAACGGTGGTCACATATGAGATGTCGTTCTAAGACGTTGACATAATGATTTTATCATCAGATCAATATAGCTAAACATGTGTGTGCAATCCTCTCTCTATGAAAAAGTAACTGCTTTTCGAATTCGGATGCCTAAAATCATTTGCATAAGCAGTTTCATGTAGCGCATTCAGATTTATTAATGTATGATTAAGGCTTAGGTGTGCATACGGCAAGAAGTGTTCTGTAATATTTGTATGGAGGCAATGCGAAATAGTGTGTGTGCGCGCGCTAGTGTGTGTTTGTGTGTGTGTGTGTGTGTAAGAGAGAGAGAGAGAGAGAGAGAGAGAGAGAGAGAGAAAGAGAGAGAGAGAGAGAGAGAGAGATGTGGGGATGGGGAAAGCAAAGGGCACTTCCAACATTAAGTGCAAGGAACAGAGTAGACAGAGAAAGAGGTCATAGGTAATTTCAAGAGAATAATATGCGGAAAACCCCATAAATCGTATTTGACCAATGAAGGGAGCTGGCTCCTGTCTCTGTCGTGAAACGGGAGTGCTATACCGCCAGGAGAGTGCCACTATTCCGCGCACGAACTAAGCGCAACATCATGGTAATCAGCTTTAGAAACGTAAGTTTGGTTTCACCTAAAAACATTTTTCCATAGACTGTTCTACTTTTAATTGTTTCTCGATTACTTAGAAAATATAGCAATGTCCTGTACTTTCATATGGTATCCATTTTCAGTTGTACCACTCAATTTCGTACTTTTCCAGTCCAGTTAAGTTTTCGCGTAGTCCAATTTGAAATAGTCGTAGTTTCTTCTTGTGTAGTTTTCACACTATTCATATTTGACTTGCATTAAGAATCAAGAACTCCGTCAGTTCCATGACAATTATGATACAAGAGCTCTATTTCAGAGCAGACTTTATCCTCCAACACTGTTGAACGTTTCCTGCTGATGGATAATCTCTGGTAATTACGCTTTTTGAAGGAGAGAATTGCGTTACCCTGTGTTTAGAACATTCCCCATTTCAGTGTTGGAAGTCGTTCTCCTTTCCACTCTGCATCACATTCGCCGTAACTTCATTTACCCTCCATGCTCATTGTATACGAAATATGCTAATCGTGTAATACATCATATCCGGTACTCGTAGCTTCCTTTCGTCGAGAATGGCTTTGTGTGCATAGTTCGTTCCGAAGTCTAAATCGAATGACTTTTTACTACCATAGAGCAGTCATATTGCACAGGTGCTTTGGAGGTTTTCATAAGTTGCTTTTGTAGTATGTTTTGTTTTTTACATTCATTGAATCGAGTGTATATTAATATGCACTTACTGATTCATTATGTGGACAATTAGATTTGGAAGTACATAAGGTACACCGCAGCACACGTCGGGCAGGTCATCAACTTTACTCACGCACACACAAACAAACACTCGCACACACACACCCACACACACACACACACAGACTGACAAGCCTGTTATATTTTAGACAAGGAGGCATTGTTATTTCTACCAAATACGTTAATTAATGTAGCGATTGCTACAATCCTGCCCTGCACCTAAGCACGAACGTGACATTCTGCAGCTCCTACTCTTTCTTCCCGGGTGATTTTTTTTTTTCTTGGAACGGTAGATCGACAGTCTATGCGCGTACTGCATTTCTATTTCTCCGATTTCTTGTTTTTTGCTACCTTTTAATGCGTTTCACGCTTAGTTGTACTCCGGAGAAGTTAGCTCCTACATGACACCTTACAGCGCTTGAGGAGTTCCACGTTTCTTCTCAGGTACGTTCACACGTTTCCCGTGTATGCTTTTAAATATTTCTATAAATCGTGATTCAGAAAGTTTTTTACTCTGGTATGTCTTTTCTAATCCTTTTACAGATGTTTCTATGACGAATTTAATCTCTAAACGCGTAAATAAATGTGAATTACTGACACAAAGTAAAAAAAAATCTGTTGACCTAATCAGCAGCCTTTCAAGTTATCAAAAAATGATTATAAACATCTTATTGCGGTTTGCCTTGTGAATTATTTTGCACTAGTGCCAGTCTTCCTGTCATCACAAACGGTAAGGCCTGGCTTACTTCTCTAGAAACTGTAACGTTTGTACCGCCAAATCCACGCTGGCTAACTCAGAAGACGTAGACATGAAGAGCAATAGTAAATAGGAGAGTCATTCCATACCGATTTACATTTAATTTTCTTCCCAAGTTTCATATTGCACCATTTGACTCATCATTATAGTTGTACGTATGTGGTACTTTTGTCCAACTTAAGGTAGCTCGAGGTTAATAGTAGTGTAATTCCTGCACAGTGCAGCCCATTTTGCCAACTGCTGTCATCACGCGAGTGAACAACATGGAGCATTGTAATCAAGCACAGCACAGTACCACGTGGTGTCTATGTGAGGAAAGTGTAAACACTGCGGATATTCACAGGTGATTGGTGGCAATATGTGGAGAGTGTGCACCATCACGAAAAATTGTCCTTCTAACGCGGCAGCGCTTGTCCCAATACTAGGCGAGAAACCACGGCTGCCATCGCCGAAATTGGGTTCCGGCTATTGCCATACCGACCGACTCTTGTTGACTACTCCTGCTTATCACCTGTTCAGAACTATGAAGCTGTCTCTGTATGGACATCAATTTTCTGACGTTCCGAAAGTTTGAGCATCTACATTGCGGCGAGTGGGACAGACTGCAGATATGTTGTAATGGGAAGACATACAAGTCGACATAGCGACCGTATTTTCTGGACAAAAAAGGTTCGTCAAGGATATCTACATATGGTGAGTCCAGTTGATGTGTTCATAGTATAACACTGTCCACATGCGTCAGTGCACTTCACGAAAAATTTATTTACTAATATGAATGTGAGCTGTCTGTACCCTGACAGTTCGCACAACTGCGAGTCTAGGTGGAGCAATGGTTAACGCAACTGTCAAGTAAGCAGGATGTTTCGGCTTTGAATCCCTGTCTGGCACATGTTTGCATAAAATCCTCAAGCATGTGACATCATGAGTTATATCAGTTTACTTTCCCCATCACCTTCAGTTTACGTAATATGTTTTTTATTTAGTATCGTACGGTTTACTCTCTAATTCCCTGCTCCACTTTAACCCAAGCCGACCCACTCCCTCCGATATGAGACGGGTGCTAATTCTGTGTCCAGCTGTTTATACACTTACTGGTTAGCCTTAACAAATTGCGTAACCAGAAAGTCTTAATAACGTGAGTGACCTGTGCGCAGCCTAGCAGTCGCTCATCCAACAGTCGCCGGAATCTCAAGTTTCCTCATATCTGACCATTCCGTCCTGTAGTAGTACTCGCAATTCGGCTCCCAGCGTGTGGAAGCAGGTGCCAGATTCCAGACTACTATCTGCTCCATCTGCGCCCCACCCCACCGCAACATTTCCATGCGGATGTCTTTGCAGCAGTTGGTGGGGAGGTCATAACGCTTAACAACCCTAGCTGCCATAATCGCAGCAACCCGCAGCACGAAGCAAAGGGCTTCATTTCCTCATGTTCGTTCTCCGGAAGATCTGCAGAAGCTGTGCTCGCAATATAGCCCCCTCCTACTCCAAATAACCCACACGCCCCCACCATCATTCTTTCTCACTTCTTCCTCCGTAACGCTCATTTTATTGTGACTTGCCGACATAATCACAGCAGTCTTAACTTCCACGTAGGTTTGTAAAGCCAGACCGAAGAGACAAAAGAGGTTCTATGCCTCTTATTAAAGAGCAAACACAGTTAATGTGTTGCCTTTGTATTTCGTAAGAAAAAAATTATGAAGTGTTGTACCTTTAACTGAGGTGAAATTGGATTTCATTTGTTTATGTGGGTCGGATGATCTCAGAAACGCAAATACCTCTTATTTTATATACAAATCGAAAGTACACATAAAATAAGTTAATTGCTCTTAGCAATCAACATTTCACGTAAAGGGTTCCTTTCCGCTCTATAAAACGTACATACACATTTATGTGACCTCCTGTTAAAAGCCTGAATACCGCACGTCGTGGCACGGACCGCTACAACACGTGCAGGAAGAGAGTCAATGATACTCTGCAAGGTACAACTGAAGTGCCGTGGTCATCTTCACTAGGTTCCTCGGTTGATGATACATGGCTCGTGCAGTCCGACCGATGTCCTCTCACCGATTCTGGACTGGGTTTAAATCTGGTGAGTTTGGTGCCCAGTGAAATACGATAAATCCATTTTCGTGCTTTTTGAACCACACACGTCGACTACGAGCTGTTGAACATGTTATAATGCCTTTCTGGGATGTGCCATCGTAGCGAAGTAAATAAACTACATGTAGTGGTGGAGATGTGCCTGAACGATAGATGCATGCTTCCATTGTTCAGTTTTACCTTCCTAGACGACGAGATTACCCAGGGGATGGCACGAATAGTTTGCCCCGACCACAACGCTCTCTCTTCTCATCTGTACCTTTCCTAACCCGCCTGTGCACGCACCTGGAAACAGGATGGCAGTACACGCAGCTGGTCTCTCAGACCCTTGCAGTTTCTATCTTTCTGAAATTGCATTTAGATGTATATTATGGAGGGAAGCGTTATTAAATGAAATATTATCATTAAAAATCAGTTAAGTAAATATATTTAAGAGATAAATTTAATATTTTGGTCAAAAATATCTATACAAATGGAGATACATAAAATTCAGCTGTTATCAAAGTAATGAATGCATTCAATCAGATATTTTGTCGATACAGTCTTTTCACACAGAAACAGAATGTTCAAAGCAAATGTATTTCTTGCAGTTTATACAAATATATCTTGTTTTTCTGGTTTTGCTTCTGCAGTCCACACACCGTCCTTGTGAAGTCGCAGTTGATTCCACTTCAGAAATATTCACACTGCAAAGCTCTCCAATTCTCTCAGTTATCTTCCTTGGCAATATTTTTGACATTACTCTTTGGTGAAGATGATCATCCAGAAGCGCAATAGAAAGCTGCCTCAAAAACTCTCTTCTTCTCAGTTGTTCTTTTTGATTTGAGTTGAAAATAATAGCAGAATTTATCGCAGCTGTGTTCATGATGTTATAAAAAACAACCATTGGCCATCTTCTTGTGTTTCTAGCTGCATTATATGTTGCACTCATTCCGTCTACAACGTCAGCTCCACCCTTAGTAAGGTTATAGAAAGTGATAATTTCTAGTTATTTATCATTCGCTGTATTTTCGTCAATATTTCCATTCTGGTGCATCGTTGACAGTAGTAATAGCACTCTGTTTCGTTTCGGCACATAAGAGACTAAGGTGCAATTTTTCTGAAACACGTACTTAGATGACTTTTCTTGTCGGTTTTTCGTGTTAATAAATCGCCTTGGGACTTGTCTTTTGTTCTTCCTCAGGGTACCATCGATGGTCGTCTTCTTCGTAATGAATGTGTTTCCAAGCTCGTAACTTCTAAAATAATTGTTGCAAGTTATGTAACGGCCTATATTCAGGATAGGTTGGTAAAGTCTCTGAACAAGTTCAACTGTTCTGATGTCCTGTCTGTAAGGGCCTTCAGCTGTTGCCCAACGTACACCTCCATGTTGAATATGTAAAACATTCTGACATCCACTGCTGCAAAAATCTTTACTCCATACTTGTTCGGCTTATTTGGTATGTACTGTCGGAATCTGCATCTTCCACGTAATGCTTCTAGTTTTTCATCAGCTGTCACGTATTCAGAAACTGTATAAGCTTTCTCAAAGTTTTCAATTAGACTGAACACCTGTCTTATCTCCGCAATGTGATCTGTTTTCTCCCTTTCCATGTTTATCGTCGATTCTGAGGCATCGAAGGAGAAAACAAAATTTGTTTATACCCACTTTAAGATGAAATATTTCACCTCCTGTGACACCTGTTCGCCCAACTCTTGTAGTCTTAGTCGATGGGCACGCATTACACCAGCGTAGTTCAATAATCCCAATAAGGCCTTTATTTCAGCTTTATTAATTTGTTGTGCAACTCTTTCCATTGAAAAGTTTCCCTGGATACTGTGAATGTACCTCTAAGTGCAGTCAACGCGTAAGTGTATAATGTTTTCATCATAAAACAGTTTCCAGCACTGTAGAGGATTTGCAGCACTTTTCGCAGAACCTTTCACACCTGGCAAATGAGTTATGATGTTATGCAAAGTGTGCGGGAGTTCTTTGGCGGAGCACATGAGTTCCATACTGTTCCGTCTTTAACGACAAATACATCACTGTCAGCACCACAATCACTGATTCATCACTCGACCTTTTTTGTTCGGTGCCGGAATCACTTTTCGACTCTGGGTCCTGGATTTCTTCAAAGTCGATTTCTTCATCTTCAGAATCACCAGGGTCACTTTCAGCCATTACTTCTTCAATCAAGTTCCTAATTCTCTCCTCCTGTGCCTCTTAAGAATAACCCACGATGCAGTTACAACACTTACAACAAACTAAAATAAGGTACAAAGCACGAAAAAATCTGTTCTGTTTCTAAATTAAGCAGATACCGCAAATATGCGCGCGCGTGAATAGCCTTGGCGGAGCACGCAGCTGGGCTGTGAGACCCTAGACCTCTTTGTTGTGAGCCAACCGGAAATGCTACTGTAGAAATACCAGATACACCATACCAATTGACTCCTATTCCACTCACTCTTAAGGTACTGAGAAGTTATATTCTTGCAAACAACTTTCAGACAATGCAGTAACGTGAAAATATTCTCCTTGGTCTGACAGTCCACCTGCGTGTACTGACAGGCTAAGGTTGTTGCAGGATGGATTCTCTCAGATGTTTCACACCATACACGTCAACGGTCTTCTCTCCTATAGACCATGACATGTGATTCATCTGGAAAGGCCACCTGTCGCCACTCGTTGGACTTCCAGTTGGGGTACTGGCGCGAAAATTCCAGCTTTCGATGCCAACGGACAGCAATCATCATGGGTGCATGAACAAGGCGCCTCCTGCTGGAGCCAATACCCAACAAAGTTAGCTGAACGGTCGTTAAGGAGACATTGTAGGTGACCCTTAGGCTCATCTGAGCCGTCAGTTGCTCAGAAATTGCGCGTCTCTTCGCTCGCACACCTCTCCGCTACCGTCGTTCACGCCGGTCGGCTATGGTCCGTGGTTCACCACAATTCCCTCGGCACAGATTTTGGATAGCGACGTTTTGCACCGCACTGTACATTTTGACCACGGTGGCATGTGAACAGTTTACATATTTAGCGGCTTCGGGAATGCTTCCACCACTGAATCTAAGGCCAACGATCATGCCCCTTTTGACGCCAGATAAATCACTACGTTTCCGTTTTACAACTATTTCAACCTTTTCCGCCTATCTCCGCTGCTAGTGCTGCCACCTGCCATCTTTGAGTTGTTACTGCACATTGACGTCAAACTTAGGCGATGGTCACATTAATGAGATTGGAGGGTGTATATATCAGGTGGTTATAATTAAAGTGCGGGTACTCGCCGAGGTCTAGTGTGGGCTGTAATATTATTGACTGGCAGTGAGACTTATTAGATATGGTAATGCGTTAGTGCAGAACCGATTTAGGCTGGAAAACAAATTAGTTTCAGTTGTAGCCACTATGTGAATATCTGGCGGTAGTGGTACCGTAGGTGCAATCACAATGGAGGGGTATCCATTGAGAGGCCTGACAAACGTTTGGTTTCTGAAGAGGGGCAGCAGGCTTTCCAGTAGTTTCAGGGGCCACACTCTGGATGATTGATTGATCAGGACTTGTAACATCAGCCAAAACGGTCAGACTGTGCTGGTACTGAGAACGGCTGAAAGCAATGAGAAACTATAGCCGTAAATTTTCCCGAGGACATGCAGCTTTACTGTATGGTTAAATGATGATCACATCCTCTTGGATAAAGTACGTCTGAGCCCGGACTACTCAGGAGGAAGTCGTTATCAGGGGAAACAAAACGCGTTCTACGGATCGGAGCAGGTAATGTCGGATCCCTTAATCGGGCAGGTAGCTTGGAAAATTTAAAAAGGGACGTGGATGGTTTAAAGTTAGATATAGTGAGAATTATTGAAGTTCGGTGACAGGAGGAAAAAGAGTTCTAGTGAGATGAATACAGGGTTATAAATAGAAAATCGAATAAGGGTAATGCAGGAGTAAGTTTTGACAGAAAAACAAAGTAGGTACATGGGTAAGATACTACGAACAGCACAGTGGACGCATTATTGTAGCCAAGATTGATATGAAGCGCACGCCTACGAAAGTAGTACAAGTTTTCATACCAACTAGCTCTGCAGATAATGAAGAAGTTGAAGAAACGTATGATGCCATAAAAGAAATTATTCAGGTAGAAAATGTAATAGTCATGGGGGACTGGAATTCGAAAGTAGTTTAGAGGGTTATTTGCACAATGGGCGTAGATATATAGCAGACACATAGATATAAGTTCAAAATATAAATAAAGAATTACATAAAATATTAATTAGTATAAGCGGTTGTATCGATTGTCGCATGCAGCCACCGAGACATTAGAATAATTACGCAGTTCACTTGTCTTGCAAGAACATGGCCCTTTTTTTTATTCTGGAAGTCGTCCTGACTGGACTCATTTCTGCCATTGGTGCAGATAACTATATGGTACACTGCCATCAATATATATATATTGAACGCAAACTTACTAGGCATACTCATAGTGAACACATCAACAGAATTTATGTGTCTATATAGTTAATTTCATATAATATTTTGGGAATACAGTGCTATCATTTAATTGTGTGTTTCATTTATGTTACGAGGTATTGTTCCAATTAAACAGCGTCTTCGCAAGGTTTAAGGTTCCGTGTTACAAACTATATCATATGTCCAGTAGGAACCAAAGCTTTGGAATTATTCAAACTGTAAGTACGATATTTCCAGCAAAATCACGGTCAATTTACAATGAATAGACCTTATACAAAATGTCATTGTCAAGTGGGCAAAGTTTGTATAAACCGGTCACATACTGTTATCATTAATTATTTCTATTATTGGCTTGTTATTCGATATACTCAAACAAGACAGGAACAGCCACGGCGGTAAAAATCAAACTGGCGACCATGACAGGACCTTTTATTGCATTTGCTACATAGTTTTTCTTCGTTGCATGGATAATGGGATCATATCTGACAAGCCATTGCCATTGAATATTTCTAAAAACCAAACATAAAGAGAAGCCAGTGAAATTGTTGATGAAACCTTGAATGTATACTGGAAACTTGGATTCAAAGTAAGACATCGCATTTTGACATTAGCAAGCTCGTCCAAGTGCTTCCAGTAATTGTAGCTTGCTTTCTAGCTTTGTGAAAGTTTTCTGTAACCATAGCAGTCACTTTTGCGTATTCCAAATTATTTTATAACACTGTTTCTTACAACAATACAATCACGCCATTCCACAAAATGGCCAGCGCAAAATGTCAAGCAGCCATGATTGTTAATTTTTCCCACCATTACTTGCAATTCTTGCTCAGTTAAGCCAACATTGGGCCATACGAAATTAATTTCATGAATTCATTCTCAAACTGGTTTAAAATTTTTCTTGGAATATACACTCCTGGAAATTGAAATAAGAACACCGTGAATTCATTGTCCCAGGAAGGGGAAACTTTATTGACACATTCCTGGGGTCAGATACATCACATGATCACACTGACAGAACCACAGGCACATAGACACAGGCAACAGAGCATGCACAATGTCGGCACTAGTACAGTGTATATCCACCTTTCGCAGCAATGCAGGCTGCTATTCTCCCATGGAGACGATCGTAGAGATGCTGGATGTAGTCCTGTGGAACGGCTTGCCATGCCATTTCCACCTGGCGCCTCAGTTGGACCAGCGTTCGTGCTGGACGTGCAGACCGCGTGAGACGACGCTTCATCCAGTCCCAAACATGCTCAATGGGGGACAGATCCGGAGATTTTGCTGGCCAGGGTAGTTGACTTACACCTTCTAGAGCACGTTGGGTGGCACGGGATACATGCGGACGTGCATTGTCCTGTTGGAACAGCAAGTTCCCTTGCCGGTCTAGGAATGGTAGAACGATGGGTTCGATGACGGTTTGGATGTACCGTGCACTATTCAGTGTCCCCTCGACGATCACCAGTGGTGTACGGCCAGTGTAGGAGATCGCTCCCCACACCATGATGCCGGGTGTTGGCCCTGTGTGCCTCGGTCGTACGCAGTCCTGATTGTGGCGCTCACCTGCACGGCGCCAAACACGCATACGACCATCATTGGCACCAAGGCAGAAGCGACTCTCATCGCTGAAGACGACACGTCTCCATTCGTCCCTCCATTCACGCCTGTCGCGACACCACTGGAGGCGGGCTGCACGATGTTGGGGCGTGAGCGGAAGACGGCCTAACGGTGTGCGGGACCGTAGCCCAGCTTCATGGAGACGGTTGCGAATGGTCCTCGCCGATACCCCAGGAGCAACAGTGTCCCTAATTTGCTGGGAAGTGGCGGTGCGGTCCCCTACGGCACTGCGTAGGATCCTACGGTCTTGGCGTGCATCGGTGCGTCGCTGCGGTCCGGTCCCAGGTCGACGGGCACGTGCACCTTCCGCCGACCACTGGCGACAACATCGATGTACTGTGGAGACCTCACGCCCCACGTGTTGAGCAATTCGGCGGTACGTCCACCCGGCCTCCCGCATGCCCACTATACGCCCTCGCTCAAAGTCCGTCAACTGCACATACGGTTCACGTCCACGCTGTCGCGGCATGCTACCAGTGTTAAAGACTGCGATGGAGCTCCGTATGCCACGGCAAACTGGCTGACACTGACGGCGGCGGTGCACAAATGCTGCGCAGCTAGCGCCATTCGAAGGCCAACACCGCGGTTCCTGGTGTGTCCGCTGTGCCGTGCGTGTGATCATTGCTTGTACAGCCCTCTCGCAGTGTCCGGAGCAAGTATGGTGGGTCTGACACACCGGTGTCAATGTGTTCTTTTTTCCATTTCCAGGAGTGTATATTATGTGTAGCATGGTGGTAATACCTAAACAATTAGCAAAAATGAAACACAACAGACAACAGACGCAAACCAAACCCAACTGGGACATTGGTCAAAACATTGACAATGACTCCAGAGTTGACTACAACAGTATCGATCAATCAGCAGTTAACATGCCTAGTGACGGAAATTTTGTAAATTGTCTGACCACTAGTCAAATAGCTAAATCCAGCTCAGAGATCATTCTTGTCCATGACGTCATGTCAAACGATGTGGCAGCTGCAGAGCAATCTCAGTTGACAAATATTGAGCCGGCCGGTGTCGCCGTGCGGTTCTAAGCGCGTCAGTTTGGAACCGCGTGACCGCTACAGTCGCAAGTTCGAATCCTGTCTCGGGCATGGATGTGTGTGATGTCCTTAGGTTAGTTAGGTTTAAGTAGTTCTAAGTTCTAGGGGACTGATGACCTCAGTAGTTAAGTCCCATAGTGCTCAGAACCATTTTCAACAAATATTGCCAGCATGTTTAACAATATTATCAAGCAAACGACTAAAGACAAGTAAGACACCGACGCACATACGTTATCAATACATAATTTGATAACAGAATAAAAAATCACATGACATCAATACAAAATCGAAAAATACATTGACGAACACATGACGAGATTAAGGCTGAATTAAGAGCACTAAAAACTTGTAAAGACATTTTGCGTGTATGACAAGATGAGATTAACACAAGACTGAGCAGCGAAGTGTCCGAACCTCACTCAGAATTTTCCGAACTGAACTTACAGCAGGAAAACTTCACAAAAGACGTAAAAGATTTTCAAACTGAAGTCAATCATTTAAAAGCTATATGCGAACTAGCTGCCACTCAAGTGAACCCTTATCTGTCAGTTCATGACTCAGTAAAAACATACATTTCTGTAATTGAAGGCATAGTTGTTGTTGTTGTTGTCGTTGTAGTCTTCAGTCCTGAGACTGGTTTGATGCAGCTCTCGATGCTACTCTATCCTGTGCAAGCTGCTTCATCTCCCAGTACGTACTGCAACCTACATCCTTCTGAATCTGCTTAGTGTATTCATCTCTCGGTATCCCTCTACGATCTTTACCTTCCACAATGCCCTCCAATACTAAATTGGTGATCCCTTGATGCTTCAGAACCTGTCCTACCAACCGATCCCTTCTTCTAGTCAAGTTGTGCCACAAACTCATCCCCAATTCTATTCAGTACCTCATTAGTTATGTGATCGACCCATCTAATCTTCAGCATTCTTCTGTAGCACCACATTACGAAAGCTTCCATTCTCTTGTTGTCAAAAGTATTTATCGTCCATGTTTCACCTCCATACAGGGCTACACCCCATACAAATACTTTCAGAAACGACTTCCTGACACTTAAATCTATATTCGATGATAACAAATTTCTTGCCATTGCCAGTCTACATTTTATATCCTCTCTACTTCGACCATTATCAGTTATTTTGCTCCCCAAATAACAAAACCCGTTTACTACTTTAAGTGTCTCATTTTCTAATCTAATTCCATCAGCATCACCCGATTTAATTCGACTACATTCCACTATGGAATAACAACTTACAGACAATCTGCCATTAAACACTGACAACCATATTGCCACCATAAATAAAGAATTTCATAACTGGGTTGATCAGAAAAATAAATATTTCGACCAATAATGAAATGTATTTTGCTGTAACATCTGTAGTTATTTTAAGATTATTGTACCTGCTTTAGAAGTTAGTGCATATTTTTTTGTAAACAACTACTTGGAATGTGCTGTCACAGTGGTGTCTTACGTACACGAACTATGTATAAACTGCGATCACCGTGTCGCGAGTTCAACTAACGGCTACTGACAGACTGAAATACACACGACTGCCCAAGCGCGGCAACACATTGTTGTAGATTGTGTAGCAAAATAGCTACCAAAATAAATGTCTAATAGCATCGTGTAAGGTATGTAAACTAATGCATACATCCACTCTCTTTTGCCAATCAAGCCATAAACAGAACTTTGACATAATGTTATAAACATCACACAGTGCATCACGTCGTCATTACATATCTCAACTGTGAACTCTGAACAAACGGTGTGTAACATTTTTCAATTATTCATTCACAATGGTAAATATTGCGTACAAAAATTTCGCTGAATGTTAATGTGTAACACCATTTTTACAATTATAAGATAAGAAATAACTCACTGAAGATATCACAAAAAGTGCTGAAACATGTCTTGGTGAAACAAAACAGAATAATATTGTCTTGCAAAAGGCGGAATTCCTCGTCCTATTTTCGTAGTAAGCACGGGCATAACAACAAGAAGAACTGCAACCACCCAAGATGAATGGTTTTTTAACGTGACAATTGAAATACAGCTCAACGACTCAAAGTTATTGTTAAATTTATTGTAGATCATATAAGTGGCAAGGTAAGATATCTCGAAGATTGTCGAAAGGTAAGAGCATACCAATTCCAATAATAGGCCCAAATAAAGCACTGCAGTTTTCCTGTCAAAACTCCGGTTGTAGATAGCTTTACTAATTTACATGATGTTGTAACGGTAGATATACCCAGAGAAGATATTATCACTTTACAGACGTAAGACTGACTAGAAACTCTGAACCGTGTTTATATTTATGTTCATCAGTTAGCCACGTATGAGATCCCAGAAGAAAAAAAATCAGATTATTTTATGATAAACCTGTGAGGTGAGCATGTGCAAAGCTGAACGTTGTCTTTCTCTTTTCGGCGTCTACGGATGCTGTGTGAATTAATAGATATCTGTAAATCCTGTCTCACCATTCCAGATCACATAGAAGCATTACATCAAAGAGATACAGACGAAGTTCTAAAGCGCTTTAATGAAGTTGAGGCAGGAAATCTTGAATTAGCATAAAACCTTTCCACGTACGTCTGTCTTGAATTAGACGAGAAACTAAAGTCAGAAGCTGAATGCCTTGACGCACACTCGACCTGAGCTCAATGTAGCATACGAACTCCTGCGGCAGCAAGACCCCTATGCTGCTGTGTCCCTATCTAGCGGCAGAGAACAGCACTGCGTACAAGTGACGGCACTGTATTTTCACTATCCATAGAAGTTAAATATCCAGAGTCCTCAACACCAAGAGGAAAGTTATGAAAAGTGCAACAGAAACTATACTTTGTCGTAGGAACTTCTACGCAATATAACCTCAGACATGGCTGCAGAGAAAGTCGGACCCCGTAAGTGAACAGCGATAAACTACTATATCGGTACGAAAACGCCATGAGATAGCGGGACGGGGAAGATGTAGCTATTCCTCTTCATCTGTCGAGATACTTGGTAGTAGGCAGGTAGCACTTTCTAATGATTCTCTTGGTGACACCGATCGAGTGCGGCATTCATCCTGTCAGCTTCTGCAAAAAATTTTGTTTCACTGACTGACATTATTCATGGAAGTTTTCTTTTTACGTTTATAATAGTGTTCCCTTATAATTTTTACGTGATTGTCAACTTAGTAAAAATTTTTGCTTTTATTAATCTTGCAAGATTACCCTAGAGATGTTGATTACTATCACGTGCATCTCCACTCATTCCTTCCTTTATCTGTAGCACCGTTGGACGGTGTTTATGGAGATACTTTCTTAGTCTCAGTAACTACTCGTGGCTTATTTATGAAATCCTCAATGGCAATTTCGACCGCGTAGTCGTTAATACAGTGAACATGGTCTGCTATTTTATGTGATTTATGTAAAAAATTACAATAGTTACGATTTATACTGCATACGATCGAGATGATGACACAAATGCAAGTTACATATTTTAAAAATTTTGACATGTGCTGGTGCTGGCGCCACTTGACAATGGTCTCGAAGTCTAAACTTGTAGTAGTAGATTTTATGAAAAAATATTTTTACCGTCAAAGGTGACAGTGGATTCTCATAAAGTAATCAAAGCTTCAGTTTATTCCTTCAAACACCACCCTGAATTCCTCGAATGTTTTATGTATCATACTGTAACATCCCGTTCTATCTCAAATTTCCGCATTTACGCTCGTAACTAGCACCTCATGTCATCAGAGCCCCTATATTTCATCTTTTCATGGCTGTCCAAAGTATTTTCCAATACCAGAGGCTTTCGTTTCTGATTTGACATATTGAGTAACAGTGAGCACAGACCAAATGAATGTATTTTGTCTCAAAATTCACTCTGAAGTATACCGTTACCAAGCACGTCTTATTTTCAAGATGTAATTCTGCAGTATTTCCCGGCGGGGCTCTGCTATCTAGGAAAACTGTGATTTCTTCCGGCAATTCGCGTCGTAGTTGCACGATATTTCAATCATTAGGTATTCCGTGAGGCTAGTTTAAGTGTGAAACGAGTGCAACATTTATGCCTAAGCGGCGCTGCGTCATTGACCCGCGCCGTGCCAGGCACTCCGTCAGAGATATTCAGATATGAGAGATATTCTAGGCCAGAGGAGTCAGTAGAAGTAGAAGAAGATGCAAAGAAGGTTACTTTTTGCCCTATGCTTGATAAATATCTGCCAAAATCAGCAGAATTCTTCTGGAATATAAAGCAAAATGTGTTTCTGCTCACCAACCAAGTTTAATACCCTGTTAGGGAGTGTTGATGAATATCTGGGCCTACAGAAACCTGGAATCTGCCACATTCATGCCTATGTGTATGTCATACATCCGACAGACCACCAGGACCGTTGATATGACGCATAATGAGCGTCAACAGCATGCCAGACTCAAACTGGCTTTAGAACTAAAGCATTCGATGAACAACAATGATGTCAAAATTCTCACACAGACAGCCAGATCAACGGATAGCCTTACGTAATAATCTGCCGAAAAAAGACCACGCAGAATTTTATCTACTGTGGCACGCCTTGTTGCTGTGCTTTGTTCCGCCTGGAATCCGGCAGTCAATCTCCTACAGACGCAGTGGAGGCAACATCCAAACTGCTGGATAAATAACTTTGGAAATAGTAGCAGGGCAAGTAAGTCAGCACAACCAACAAGGGGGAATAGATAGCGGTACTTCAGACAGCAAATCAAGTAACTGAGAGGGTCAAGTCGGGAATGAACGGCAATTTGAACATCAGCGGCCAAAAATAATCCGACATCCGTCTCTAGCGGGCTCGGACCCCGGGCGGATTGCCTGACGCAGCCGGGTACGGAAATAGATCATCATACTGCACAGGAAAGCTTAAATGTCGGCAATCAGAAGACCGAACGCCCAGTAGAACTTGGAGGTGGGACAGAACGTCGGATGACGAACTATTGACTTAAAACGGCCAAAAGGTACACGCACAGTAGCCGGAACAGCTACGGTTAGAAAATACTACGGTTGCTGCCACTGAGCGGCGCGTGCCTTGGACGGAGCGCCTGGAGTGGCGGAGGGTTCAGCCTCAGGGAGCGTAAGATGGAGACTGCGAGTTACACGGTCGAAATATCGTACAAGTACGTTGCAGGTTACCGGCAGAAAGCCAGATTTTCCAAGATGACGTATTTTCAACATCGAAATCGTTAGCAACGGAATGCTAATACTGCTGAAAGCAATCCTGAGACTAATACGTTCTTAACGTCATACACTTGATGTGCATAGCCGCTAAAAAATTTCATTCCGCATTACAGGTGTAATGCATGCTGTTGACGAAGCCATTCCGATTTTCGCTTAATCTCTAAAATCCTGTAAGAGACCTTCCTCGTGGTTACAAGTTCAGGGTTCTGACACGACGACATCTCCAGTCAGGAAAGGAATGGGTGGTACTCAAGAGTGAAAAACCATGACAGCTTTCGTGACTGCTGGAAACACTTAAATTCTTACAGAACGGATATTTTGTGGCGGGCGACAGCGATCTACATGTAGCACATTGAAACACCGCGGTAATTATAATAATACAAAAATTTCAATACAGGAAAATGAATGAGATTTACCAACATGAGTCTGCAAAAATAATTTTTAAATTTTCCCGTACTGTGAGCATCGTTCTTTGCACCAGAAGGGCACGGGTTGATTTACAAATTCGTTTTACTACGCTCTTGCTCGGGTCATGAAGTGAGTATTAGATGTCGCAGTGGCGATCCATTACCTGTGTTATTTACAGATCTACATACGGGTTCGATGAGAGTCAAGGAAACAGTTACAGCCTGTAATATGTGTTTCTGTTTATAACAAGCGGCGTAAGTGGCCTCTTTCATTTCAAATGAGCCATTAAATTAAGCATAGCTGCGTTAACAGAGGGATAATGGCGTTAACAGGTGCCACATACATTAGGTATCACTAACTCTAACGTTTTATGCATTGGTTGACATGGTACAGAACAGTCGATTGAAAATGATTGTAATGCTGGAATTAACACGTTGTCAATATGACAGCACTTGATGTGTATATCTACTAAAAAATTACATCCCGCATTATCAGAGAGAAACTATGATCGCTTACCGGTGTGATGCATGTCATCCCATTATGTAGATGTTAACGCGCTTTGCGCCATCATGAGAATATTTGTCATGTACATAGAGTACTCGTGGTATCTATAACTTTAATCTTTATTTAAAATTCTGTAACTGCTGGAATTACAGAAGATATATTGTTAAGATTGATATGAAATGATTCACTTCTGTTCTGCTATTGATCCTGAAAGGCACGATGTAATCTTATAAGAAATCCCATATGGCATATTTGCTGCTTTAATCCGAGTAGCTATTAAAAACCTCCTTGAACTTCAAGTTAATTAGTTAGCTGTTTCTTGTAATACCCCAATTCTCAGATTGGTCACAGATATACTTAAGTAAATACTTTTTGTTATATGCAATATCTAAGTAGCTACTACTTTTGCTCTTCCTAGTGCGAAATCTATATTAATTTACTCTCGTGCAGGAATTGATTATTATACGTAAAACAGCGATTCATTTCTTTTTTTGAAAGTTTAGACCGATAGCCACGGCTATTCTATTTTGATCATAGAGATTCGCAATAAATTACTGTCCTACGAAACAGGAGACGGACAGAATATTGCACTACATGTTTTCATACGTACATTTTACCAGATAAAATACTGACCAAAGTTCTAGGAAAGAGAGATTTTACGTGCATCGATGACTATACCTCTCTTTGGGAAGTGCAGCTAGTTTTATTTGTACGTTGGCAGTTTTCTGATCGAGAAGTAGATCATTAAGTCTTTACGTTTCAGCAAGGCCATTATTATCAATTTAAAGCCTTTCCATTGTACGAACATAAGCAATTGCACTATGCTATTCTCCAGCAGAGTACGCCTGTCCTGTTTGGTATAATTCAACTCATGCCAAACAGGTGGATGTAGCTCTCAACGAAACCTGCAGGATTATAATAGGTTGCTTGAAACCCACTCCAGTCGAATGGCTTTACCACCTCGCAGGTTCGAAGAGAGATAGCTGCGAACAAGGAAAGAAAGGCGGTGGAATAGGACATTACTCGTCCTCTGTCTGGGCGTGAACCTCATCCGCAACGACAGTAGTCAAGGAAGAGTTTCCTCAGGACACCAAAGGAACTTAGAACCACTGCTGAAAAAGCTAGGTTACAACTATGAACGCTACGACCTACCTTCCCTCTGGTTGGAAAAGAGTTGTTGAAGCTTTACCTGCAGGCCCTGACAGGGAATGAACAATTTGGAAGTCCCTGAATAGACTGAGATCCGGAGTTGGAAGACCAAAAGTTAACCTGGCAAAAAGGGGGTTCACTGGTCCAAATGATATTTGGTGTGACTGTGGAGAAGAACAGACAGTGCGGCACATGCTTCAGTGTCGATTTTGTCAAGTCTCCTGTGCAGAACATGTCCTTCAACAACCAACAGAAAATGCACTGGAAGTGCCCAAGTTTTGGTCAAAAGTAATATAACTGTGTAAAATGTATGTACATAACCTGTATGTTTCTGACACGAGAATAATATTTCTCAAACAGCGCTATACACTGGTTCGACAGCTACCTCAAGAACAGAAGTCAACAAGTCATTTGTGGGTCGGAAAAGTCATCATGGAAAAACGTGCGCTCTGGAGTTCCCCAAGGCTCCGTCCTTGGTCCATTACTCTTCTCACTGTACATTAATGATATTTCTTCAGTGATTCACTCCAGCAACTACCATCTATATGCCGACGACATCCAACTGTACATAAGTGCAAGCCCCAAGAACATTGATGACGCAGTAGCGAGTATGAACGCAGATCTTTGCTCTGTTTCTCGATGGGCACAGAACCTAGGTCTGAAACTAAACCCCAATAAATCCCAGGTCATACTTATATCTCATCCAAAGTTAATCAGTTGGTACTTTCGCGAAACAGTCCCTCAAATACTCCTCAATGGTACCCAACCACCATACCAAAAAACAGTAAAAGACCTTGGAATAATCTTGGATGAACACCTAAACTGGGAAGAACAAACAGTCACAGCTTGCCGGAAATCGCTCTCCTCCCTACATGCAATTCAAAAATTTAGAAAAATATTTCCAAGCCATGTTAAACAAAAATTAATCCAAACACTAGTCTTGCCTAATCTTTACTACTGTGATGTAGTTCAACACGGCACAAATAGTGAAAATTCGAGATGCCTCGAGCTAGTGATGAATGCTTGCGTTAGATACGTATGCAATATACGGTTGTATGATCATATCAGTCCTTCATACTCCCAGCTAGGTTGGATACGCCCACATAAGGCACGCGATCTCCACACGATGTGCTTACTTCATCGATTTCTTAGCCACTGGTGCCCCCAATACTTATCTTCTCATATTAAACACCTATCATCATTCCACAACCGCAATACCAGATCGGATACGTCTAGCATCTTGGCTGTACCTTTACATAACACAAAATCATTCTCTGTGTCATTCTCCATCTCAGCCATACGACTATGGAACGCGCTCCCCTGTGATCTGCGTCTTTTCCAGAACCACTTAACATTAAAGAGGGAACTCAAGACTTACATATTAGGGACGGTATAGCCACCATTGTCGTGCCCCTCTCATTTTTTTCTTTCTCCTCTCCATCATAGCTTCGAATTTTACCATTCTATTTCTCTTCCTCTAACCTATCTACCTCTTCTATATCTCTTTCACCCCATTCTATCGTCTTATGTCTCTGCTTGATGAGAATAACTCACAAGCTGCAGGAATATAACGAGAAAATTCCCAGCTAGAAATAGGACTGACATTCATAAAAGAAAAAATATGTTTACTTTCCTATACATAGTCATTACTATTATTATTCTTGATTATTATAATTATTTTTTGATTGTTGTAATTATCATTGTACTACTTTTATAATCTCTAATTTTTTTCTGTAACATTAATACTGTATACCATGTTATATGTCCTTAATGTTCTGTAGAAACTGAAATTTGTTGAATCTGAGTATGCCTGGTTAGGTGTAAGAGAGGGCCTGAAGGCCCTAATCTTGCCAGGTAAAATAAATGCATAAATAAATAATAACAATAATTGTATGCTAAAATAGTTTTATGTAAAAATAATTTGAAACACATACGTTGATGAGGCCCAAAATTATGAGCACCTGATTACAAACGTATTGGCTCACATCTCGATCACCATATAGGTGCCTTTATGCACTTATGGTCTTACTTAGGATTCCTGAGGTCTGTGGCACCAGAAGTCTGCGCACAGGTCACGAAGTTCTCGTGGGCGGGTAACTGGCAGCCTATAACTACCCACATGTGTTCCATCTGATTCAGATCAGTAGAATTTGATGGTGGAGACATCAGCGTGAGACAACAGACACACTCGACTATGGCCTTATGACAGGAACAGTTATCTCACAGGGAAATGCTATTAGGGAAGCCATTACGCACTAAGAGCTGCAAGTGACCCACAATACCGTTCTCCAAAGACTACAGTTATCATGGTACCTTCGATTATTACCACAGGTCTCACGATAGCCCAGGTGAATATCCCCCGTAGTATGAAACCACCCATATCACTCTCCGCGCGTGGTGCGATGCATGTTTCGAGGTGTCGTTCCTCTGGATAACGTCGTATTGGGATACGCTTATGGAAGAGGTGCAATAAGAACCGAGATTCATCCCACCAGGTGAGACATTTCCGTTGATACACGGTCTAATGTCGATGGTGCAGTCCCTACGACAACAGTAATTATCGATGTCGTTGAGTCAAGATGGGAACACGTAGAAGCCGTCTGCTGCGGAGTCCCATCTTTAACAGTGCGCTGGTGGGCGTGTGCAGCAAAACACTTGTGCCAGCGCATACTCTGCTGTCAGATCCAGCACAGGCCGCCTGGGCAAGATTCTGGCTTCCCGATTCTGTGATAAGGCGTGTACGTCCAACAACTTGTCACCAATTCGGGGCTTTACCGTCCTTCAACAACTTTCTACAGATACTCACGATAGTTGGACGCTAGCAGGCGACCAGCTTCGCTGTTTCCAAGATACTCATTCCCAAGTGCCGGACCCCAATAAGCTGCTATTTGCGATGGTCACTTCTGTCTGTGGGTTTCCGTATTTGAGGCGCATATCACCGCTTGAGTGGTTCCGCATCCGTCTCTGCTCCGATGACATGCTTTCTTTACCGTTTCAAGTAGCAGTAAATCCACCGGGTGTGGCTGGCAGTGAAAATGATTTGTCTCGTCTGAGTATTTCTTGAATTACATCACGTATTATTCTGTGTTTCGTTGGACTCAAATCGCTGGATTCACCGAGGCCACAGAAAATTTGCAAGCAGCAGAAGGTGAGCTACAGTGTGAAGAATTGTTGTGGAAACAAATCCTATACTGTGGCTAGGTCAGGTCTCCACGATTTTCTATCTTCCTGGAGAGCTTCTGTGAATTTTTGGGCTTCGGAGCAACGTACTGGCGAAACTATGCCCTGAAGTCTGGTTATAAGTTGTGTCTCGATATTTGTAGTAGAGCAACTTCCAACTTTAACCCACGTGAACCATATGGAATGTGGGTGCCGCTGCAACTGATGAATTAGCAATTGCTATTATCGTGAAAACAAAAACTGATATAAAGTCTGTGATCATTCTTTACTTCATAAGTACACAGAGAGGCTTTGGAAGTTTCTGTAGGCTGCAATAAATAGGGGTAATACCATTCTTTAAAATAGCATAATGAATTTCGCTGTGCTTTTCAACTAAAACCACTTGGTTTTATATATCATGCATTTTATGTTAATTTTGTCCATCGTTTTTTTCAGTGAGTTTTATTCATTCTTCCCCTGTAACTGTGTCATGTGAGAACTCCGTCCACAATTACCATTACGTCTTCATAGAAATGAACGTAAATATAGTTATAAATTTTATTAGATGAAAGACGGACACACAAAAGATGCTACATCTAGTACATTCTTCATTCTTCTCCAGCAGCAAACTCCAGGGTGTAACACGCGGCTCAGCCGTAGCCTGGACCGCAGATACACACATAGGTCATGGCAACAATGCAGAATGCTCTTTCATGTCATCGCATAATTGCTGAAAATGCCTACAAGTGTCCGCATACAAATATCAGTTAAAGTAAAAAAGTTACACAAACTATGTTTTCTCTCTGTCGATCCCTAGCCCCTCGCCCAGTCATCTCTCTCTCTCTCTCTCTCTTCTCTCTCTCTCTCTCTCTCTCTCTCTCTCTCTCTCTCTCTGTCTTCTGCCTCCCACTTTCTCTTTCACGTACGCGCACACGCACGCATACACGCACGCACACACACACACAAACACACACACACACACACACACACACACACACACAATAAAATCTTATTTTGTGTTCAATGTCAGCACTAAGAAGTGATAGAAGTCAATATAAGGAAGTTATATATTCCAGTAGATGCACATGACGAACATATGGACGATTCAGTCCGTTTTCAACATACTGAAACTTGCGAACTTGAAATTTAGGAAAAAATGTGCTGATGTTCTACAAAATTATATTCTGCTGCTCTGTTGTCAGACTTTAAAATGGAATCCCTGAAATATTATGTACGACTAAGGCTACGTTCACGCGTCACGCCTGTTATGTACTGTTGCATAAATAATAAACCATTGCTCAGACTTTCGGTTCCACTGTGTACTCGACATGTTTTGGTGCCCGGTATTGCCCCAAAAACAGTTAGGTAAGTCAATCCCTCTCTTGTCTAAGCTGGCAGAGTCAGAGGAAATAAGCGCTAACAAGGGAACCTCCCCATCGCAACCCCCTCAGATTTAGTTATAAGTTGGCACAGTGGATAGGCCTTGAAAAACTAAACTCAGATGAATCGAGAAAACAGGAAGAAGTTGTGTGGAACTATGAAAAAAAAGCAAAATATACAAACTGAGTAGTCAATGCGCAGGATAGCCAACATCAAGGACATCCTGAGTTCAGGAGTACCGTGGTCCCGTGGTTAGCGTGAGCACCTGCGGAACGAGAGGTCTTTGGTTCAAGTCTTCCCTCAATTGAAAATTTTAATTGCTTTATTTTCGCAAAGTTATGATCTGCTCGTTCATTCATTGACGTCTCTGTTCACTGTAATAAGTTTAGTATCTGTGTTTTGTGACCTCATCGGAAAACCGTGCGATTAGTAGACGAAAGGACGTGCCTCTCCAATGGGAACCGAAAACATTTGCTCGCAAGGTCATAGGTCAACCAATTGCTCCACAGGAAAACACGTCTGATATATTCTATACGACACTGGTGACGGCATGTGCTCCACATGACAGGAATATGTTGTCGACCCACCTAACTTGGCGAATTGGTAAAAAGGTTCTTCTAACTTTCCCGATTTAGGTTTTCTTGTGATAATCGCTCCCAAAAAAGTGATGAAAACATAAGAGTTTGTCACATAGACTGCAACAAATGAATGCAACAGTTTCACAGTCGCACAGTTTTCCCTGTGCTCTGTCGAAACATATGTTTTTAACGTTTTCAAATTTTTCCGTGTGTAGACCGTCAAATCCTGCATATGTCCAAGCAAATCTGAACATGTCCTGGAATTTTGGAGAGCGAAGTTGATTATGTGTGAGTGCCTGAACTTTGATGATTGTCTGAAAACAAAATATTAAACTTATCAGTCGAGGGAAGACCTCTCGTTTCGGAGGTGCTCACGCTAACCACGGGACCACGGCACTCCTGAGCTCAGAGTATCCTTGATGTTGCCTGTCCTGCACATGGTCTACTCTGTTTGTATATTTTGCTTATTTTTTTCATAGTTCCACACAACTTCTTCCCGTTTTCTCGATTGATCCGTGTTCAGTTTTTCAAGGACTATTCACTGTGCCAACTTATAACTAAATCTGAGGGGGGTGCGATGGGGAGGTTCCCTTGTAAGAAGCATAATTATAATCGTCACAAAAGTGGCATGAAGTCCTTACATGGATCCAAAATACATTACGGGATTTCAAGAGGAGAGTTCTTAAGCCCAGAACGCATCGATCAACATAGTAGTCTCCTTCTTTTACATCGTGGGGCCTGATCAGCCACAACACACGTGTATTGTCTGCTTCATTTAAAAATTCTGTACAGTTTCTCTATAAAAGTTATTTTAGACTATGACCATTTGTAAACAACAAAATATAAAAAATGGTGCACGATACTTGCCAGTCAACAGTCATCTGCGGTTTGATGTGATGGCAGATGCAGACCAATACCTAGCTCTGGAAACGAATGCCACCAATCGTAGCTACAGTTAAGTGATTAAGGCTGGAAGCAATGACGAACGATACTTTGCAGCCACGAAACACTCTCGCATGAAAGACATTTGTACAGCAGTGAGACACAATCTTAGAGAAGTAGAAATTTATCCACGTTCAGTTGTGGGAGGATGTGAGCTGTGATGAGAAGTGGGAGACCGAGTAGAATCGTTTCTTCTCATGGCGTCGAGATAATCCTCTTGCTGAGATTGTAACTCCTGTTTTTCCGTATTTGCGAATTAAAATAGGTTTACAAAAAATGGTACTCAAATCAAAATACCTGCTTGTCAATACCCATCCCGTCACCCCACCTCTCTCTCTCTCTCTCTCTCTCTGCCGTCAGATGTGGCCGATCGGTTCTAGGCGCTTCAGTCTGGAACCGCGTGACTACTACAGTCGCAGGTTCGAATCCTGCCTCGGGCATGCATGTGTGTGATGTCCTTAGGTTAGTTAGGTCTAAGTAGTTCTAAGTTCTAGGGGACTGATGACCTCATCCCTAAGCCCCTTAGTAATCAGAGCTATTTGAACCATTTCTTTCTCTGTCTGTCTGTCTGTCTCTCTCTCTCGCTCACACAAATGAACTAATTTTCTTTCACATCAAATGCACCACAAAAACTTGTAACTATGATTAAAAAATGAGCCACATAAATTCAGTTTCAAATCTCGTTTTGTCTATATAACTTCTGGTACCAGTTGAGGACTGCAGCTGCACATCACAAAACACACCAAAGACGCACGACGGGGCTGAGTACGTGTGCAAGACATTCACCACTGCTACATTCGAAGAAGAACTTCAAATTTAATACCTTTTCCCGGTAATCTTTTCCACAATTTTTCAGGTGACATGCTTACAAGTTATAAAAAGGCATATATGCCAACCCATTTGTACATATCCATTTTAACAAAAAATTAATTTCTAGTGAGGAATAAATACAAAATAAGAACGAACATGTTATAGTTATTATGCATAAAATGGACAAAAATTGGCCTGGTGCGAGTAAGACACGCGAACTGAGAGACACACACAAACGTAACTATGTATGCAGGCAGTTCCTTCATTCCCGGAATCGACAATCTTGATATTTATTCTGTTATCGACAATGAAACTGTCAAGAGATCGAGCATAGGGATTCCAAGATTTTCGAGAATGTTTTAACTTCTATAGTATAAAGGTGGCAACACGTCATGCAGGAGGTAAGCGACCGTTATTATGGTAATCAGTAGTTCTCCATTCAGGCTGTTTTGGTCGCAATCGTATGAGCCAAATATCAGGCAATGAATGATTTTATTGTTCGTATTACGCGCTTCGAAATTTATAATCAACATTTATCCAGGAGCGATTACTGTACTCAGATGTAGCGTTTCAGATACAACTTGAAAGGCCTACGTGCAATAAACGCTTCTGGATATCTGATGCATAAATTCCGAAACGTGTCTGATTTAACACTTTTATCATTGCGACCCGCTCAACTTGATGGTTTTAATGTCAAGTTTGACATCGGATAACAAATGACAAAGGAAATACGTTTTTGCGTGATATAATTACAAAGTAAAAGCTTTCCGATTTTTTCGCTTTACTTGCTGTGTGGAACCTCACTTTTTGCTAAGTTTCATTATTGTACATGAACGGGAAGTACCCTATAAGTTCTGAATAGTCAGTTTGCGAGTGTTAAAATATGTTAGATGTAAGCCCGCACTTTTTTATTGCATTGACTTAGAAGCTAACATTTATTACACCGCCAAGGGACCATAGCCTTTAGTTTGTAACACAAATGTCAACTTAATACGTCTAACCACTGCTGACAAAAAGGGATCTTAACAGACGAACGAACATACAACTACATGATAAATGGAAAAAAGGTGTGATACGATTACAGCTTTACAGATTTCCGACTTTTTCCTTTGCTTGTGCTGTGAAACCTTTCATTTGTAAAATTTCATGATTCTAGTCCAACGTGAAGTACCCTGGGGGTTTTGATGAGTGAGTTGGTGAGTATAAAAATATGTGACATAAACGGCCGTATCTTTTGATTACACTGACTTAAAGCCTCAGTCCTTATACAGACAATGGACCGAAGATCTTTGTATGTGACATAAATTTCAACTTGATTCATCTACCTGATGCTGGGAAAAAGAATTTAACAGTCAAGCAGACAGATATAAACACAACAAAAAGATCCTGTAAGGGTTCCTTCTTTTACCAATTGTGGCGCGACACCCTAAAAATGAGCATGAACGTAATGTGATAATTTTGTATTAATGAATCGAGCACCACAGAGATTGACATATAGGCATCGAAAGATTTTTGGGTAGATAGAAAAGCGAAATTCACTGTGTTTTTTTGACTGATGACGGAGTTCCAAAATCTAAGTTCATATTCACAACCACATTCGAAGTATTTTTTTAGTAAGGGTGTCAAAAATGGTGTCTGCAGAGCCCAGGTACACTTCACCGAGAAAGAATTAATGTCTGTCAGGTTATTACAATAGCTCTGTTTAGTGCATGAAAACGTACAAACAAGACATTATTCCTCGGACATTCACGTTTACGGATAACTCATAGTTCCGCTGGCTGCGCTCAAATAATCACACAGCGAAGCTACTGTCGACTCAGCGAGGATTACTGGTACTATCTGCAATGCTGTGAGGGGCCGTGTAAATATAGCACTATTTCTATGTTTGATTACAATTAAAAGTGCAAAAGAGGCAGGAAATATCAGAGTTACTCCAGACAGTAATTGCAATAGTACCTCGAAGTGAAAGACGTATTTTCATTTCTGCTTATACGCAATAATTCGCTATGTGAAGCCGGGATTTTACTACATAAATTCGTTCAACGGGCCTCAAAGAATTTCAATTAAACGAGCACCTGTACGAAGCCCCCGGCAAATTGGTCTCGCTCGCATACGCACTCGACAATTGCGTTTTGTATGCGTTTGCGGAACGGCGGGCCGCGGCCGAGACCTGGGCTAGGGAGGAGGCGGGGCGGGGCGGTCGATACGAGAGTGGGGGCGGAGCGGAGGCGGCGGAGGCGGTAGAAGCGGTGGCGACGGCGGCGGCGGCCGCGGGTAAGCTGACTGCAGCTTTACCGGCGCTCGTTTAATTAATAACCGCACGGCCATCAGCGCCGGCGGCGCCCGCTCCAGATCCATATTTTATGCCCCAAACGCGACTCCGGAACGCCGAGTCGTCTCCCGAGGAAGCCGTGAGGCACGCCGGTGAAGCCGCACACCCGGAAATGTCACCCCGCCTGGCTATCAGAATGAGATTACTCTGCTGAGTCTCCTCACCATCTCAGTAACCACTTCGAGATAAGAGTGAAGTCAAACTTAAAAAAATGGTTCAAATGGCTCTGAGCGCTATGGGACTTAATTGCTGAGGTCATCAGTCCCCTAGAACATAGAACTACTTAAACTTAACTAACCTAAGGACATCACACACAGGATTTGAACCGGCGACCGTAGCGGTCGCGCGGCTCCAGACTGTAGCACCTAGAACCGCTCGGCCACAGCGGCCGGTGAAGTCAAACTTGCCGTTCCAGCCTTCACACCATAGCTTTTACTTTCAGTGAATAGCGCGTGGCCCACCTTGGCGTTTGGAAAGGAAGGGCTGTTAGTTAGGATTCAATGTTAAGACGTTTGCAGCGGGGCACAAATGGATTACACGGTTTAGGAAAACCAGGAAAGCTCACAACTGAATGCTCGAACGAGGATTCAAAGCTCTCTGACCCGTAATTTCAGTGTTTAGCTGTTGATGAGGCATCTGGAGACTACGGCGATGAACATACGGGACGTCCATCCGGCAGACTGGATGCTGTATACAACACAGTACGCAATGAAGTACGTAGCTCAATGAGTAATATCGGATCAAGTAATGGCATTCTAATCTTACATGCAGGGACTAAGCATCTCGTGCTTCCGTCATCACAAAGATTATGACCATACTATCCTTGCTCGACTCCTATACCTCTTGCCTTTAGGATTTTAGTTCAGGATCTTCTCGGGGTTTCTATCGTCTAACATTCCTTTTTTTTCGACGCCAATGCTCTATCGAAAACAACAGAGAAGTGTATGAGAGAATGTGAGACGAAAGAATATCCCAGAAGGTTCTGAACTAAAATCCGAAAGGGAAGAGAGTGCCCTAAACCTCTGCCTGCTCCACCCCCCTCTTTCATAAGACCGCTGGCCGAATGAGAGTGACTTCTGGCGTCGGATGTCCTCGGTCGCCTACGCTGATAATAAACCAAAACTAAAAAGATTGCGGGTTTCGAACCATGGACGGAGGACGTTTCGATTACTAATGAAAGACGCTACCAACTTTTTTCTTAATCTCGTTTTGTTCATTGCATTTATTCGGGGTGGACGTCCTGTAACATCCGTTCAAGTTTATTGTTGATCCATTCATTCAGATTTTTATAGCAGAGGGCAGCTAACCATCTGACCGAACACGCTGAGCTACCGTGGCGGCGTGCCAGAGGGAGCTGTAGGGGGCAAAAACTATAGAGGAAGACAGATATGGGAATACTTCCAGCAAATAATTGAGGACGTATTATACAAGTGTTACTCTGGTATGAAGAGATTGATACAGGAGAGGAATTCGTGGCGGTCGGCCTCAAACCAGTCAGAAGACTGATGACTCAGAAAAAAAAATCTATGTGCGAGACCGTAGCTGATAAGTACTTGTCTTGCAAAACGAGCTTTCGTAGCTACATGTGTCTCATAAACAGTTTATTACAATTCTGTCACAGTTGCAATACATATACACTCAAGAGGCAAAGAAACTGACGTGGCATGGACTCGACTAGTGTCTGAAATGGTGCTGGAGGGAACTGAAACCACGTCGCAGGGCATCCCAGATATACTTAATAATGTTCGTGACTTGTGGGTCTACTGGCTAGCGTAGGTGTTTAAAATCAGAAGAGTATTCCTGGAGCCACTCAGTAACAATTCTGGGCGTATGGAGTGTCGCATTGCCCTGCTGGAATTGTCCAATTTGTCGGAATGCACAATGGACACGTGTGGATGCAGGTGATCAGACAGGATGCTTATGTACGTGTGACCTGCCAGAGTCCCATATCACTCCAACTGCACACGCCCCGCACCATTACAGAGCCCTCACCAGCTTGAACACTCCCACGGATTCATGAGGTAGTCTCACCGTACCCGTACACGTCCACCCGCTCGATACAATTTGAAACGAGAGTCGTCCGACCAGGCCACATGTTTCCTGTCATCAACAGTCCAGTGTCTGTGTTGACAGGCCCAGGCGAGGAGTTACGTTTTGTGTCGCGCAGTCATCGAACGTACTCGAGTCAGCCTTCGGCTCCAAAAGCTCATACCGATTATGTTTCGTTGATCGGTTCGCACGTTGACACTTGTTGATGATCCAATACTGAAATCTGCAGCAATTTCTGGAAGGGTTTCACTTTTTTTATGCTGAACGATTATCTTCAGTCGTCGTTGGTAGCGTTCCAGCTGATCTTTTTTTCCGGCTGCAGCGATGTAAGAGGTTTGACGTTTAATCGGATTCCTCGTGAAACGGTCGTACGTTAAAATCCCCAATTCATCGCTACCTCGGATATGCTGTGCGCCATCGCTCGCGCGCCGACTATAACACCACACTTAAACTCACTTAACTCTTGATAACCTGCCATTGTAGCAGCAGTAACCGATCTAAGTGCGCCAGAAGCTAGTTGTCTTATACAAACGTTTCCGACCGTAGTGCCGTATTCTGCCTGTTTACATATCTCTGTATTTGAATATTCATACCTATACCTGTTTCTTTGGCACATCAGTGTATATTGGCAACTAGTTTGTAGTCTGCTGATCCATTTTCAAGCCTCAACTACTGAGGCTATATTAAAAAAAGTGAACACTAAAAAATAAATAAGATATTTAAAATCACAACAGTAGTTATTTGATGAAGATGTAACTGCACTGGAACTGCCTGTTCTTATAGACACTCACATGAATTTGGCAATATATGCATTGCGCCCTGACGTTATATGAACGTCACAATATACATTCGCTCTCTACACAAGTCAGAATCAAACTGAAATATAGCGAACAGTAGTGCCAGGAAATGTTCGATGGTAGTAGTGTCATGCGTCGTCTCAAGCGCGTGTCCGCGGCCAATGGGCGCGTTGCATTTTAAATAAGAAAGTGCTATCATTGTAGGATTTTGTACACGAACTGCCCAATCGACTATGTCTCAAAGGTGGCGGCGTGTTTATTCCAGTAAAGATTTAGATAAAATCTAGGGAGATTATCACGGATTCCTATTGCGAATTAATCTGGGTCAAGTTAACTATCAAAGACCGATCGAAAATGGTAATTGGATACTTTTATAGACCACCTGGGTCAGGATTTCTACTGGTAGAGGGCTTGAGACAGAACTTGTAGAATATCGTTAGTAGTTTTCCTGATTATGCCTTTTTAGTAGGGGTGACTTCAGCTTGCCAGGTATAGAACGGGAGTGCCATGCTGTCAAAACTGGCTCCAGAGACAGGGATTCGTGTGACATTTTTCTGGACAGCTTGACGGAAAATTTCTTTGAGCGAGAGAACCAACTCGTGAAGCTAACGTCTTAGACCTCCTGGCAACAAACAGACGTCAACTTACGGAATCAGTTAACTCAGAGGAACGTATCAATAATCATATGGCTGTGATAGCATCTACGACGAATGTGAAGAAATGTAGGAAGATATTTTTGCTTTTACGAGTATCTGAGCAATCAGCATCAAATATTCGGTGATGAGGACGAAGATGTGGCAAAAATGCAAGGGAATCGTTAAGTATGCTCTAGACAGCTATATTCTGATTGGGGTCTCAAGGGATGGGAAAGACCCACTCCAGTTTAATAACTGTGTTAGAAAATTGTTGCATAAATGAAGAATACTTCAACTCAGATTCAAGAGAAGTAAAATCTGGCTGACAATCAAAATCCGAACGAGGCGAAAATCAGTGCAAGGAGATAAATGAAAGAAGCGTCAATGACTCCAAGAGCAAAATCTTTGGCAACCAATCTGAGTAAAAAGCCGAAGAGGCTTTTGTCGTATGTAAAACCAGTAAGTGGGTCAAAATCATCTATTTATTCACTCAGTGACCATGCTGTCATCGAAACTAAAGATAACAGACGGAAGGTCGAGCCGGCCGGAGTAGCCGTGCGGTTGTAGGCGCTACAGTCTGGAAGCGAGCGACCGCTCTGGTCGCAGGTTCGAATCCTGCCTCGGGCATGGATGTGTGTGATGTCCTTAGGTTAGTTAGGTTTAATTAGTTCTAAGTTCTAGGTGACTGATGACCTCAGAAGTTAAGTCGCATAGTGCTCAGAACAGAAGGTCGAAATACTGAATTCGGTCTTCCGAAAATGTTTCACCGCAGAAGATCGTAACACGGTCCCTTCGTTCAATAGTAGTTCGACTGTGGAAATGGCAGATACAGAGATAATCAATGACGTAATAGAAAAGTAACTAAAACCGCTTAGTAGTCGACCGGCATCAGAGCCAGATGAGATACCTATACGATTCTACAAGGATTATGCGAAAGAACTTACTCACCTTCTGGCAATAGCATATCGTAGATCGCTTGAGCAACGATGGGTAACTAGCGACTGGAAGAAAGCGCAGGTCGTTTCCGTTTTCCGAAAGGTCCGTAGGACAGATGCACACAATTATACACCTATATCGTTGATGTCCGTCTGTTGTAGAATTACGAGCATGTTTTATGCTGAAGAATGCTGACACTTTTAGAGAACGAAAATCTGCTCTACAATAATAGACATTGTTTCCGCAGATAAGGATCTGGCGAAACTCAGGTCGCTCTGTTCCCTCTTGGGGTCCATGGAGCTATAGACAACGGTGCTCAGATTGATTTTCATGTTCCGTGACTTCAGGAAGGCATTTGAAACAGTGCTGCACTGTCATTAAGTGAAAAAAATACGAGCTTATGGAGTATCGGAGCAGATTGTGACTGGATTCAAGACAACCTTGATGACAGAACTCGACACGTAGCTCCTAGCGGAAAAAATTTACATATGTAAAGGTAATTTCCGGAGTAAACCAAGCAAGCATGACAGGATCGATACTGTTTACAATATATATAAAAGTTTCAGTAGACTGCGTCGGATGCTATCTAAGGCTGTTAGCAAATGATGTGGTTGTCTATAACAAAATAGGAACGCTAGATGATAGTAACTCTTTGCAGAATGATCTCCAGAGAATTGATGAATGGTACAGGCTCTGGTAGTTGACCCTGAACGTAAATAAATTAACTTCGTGGGAAAGAAATTCGTTAGTGTATAGCTACACTACTGATGACAAACCATTGGAGACTGTATCTGCCGTAAAATATCTGGGAGTCACTAGACAGAGTGACCTAAGTGGAATGACTACATGTAACAAATAATGGGAAAAGCAGATGCCAGACTCAGATTCCTAGAAAGGATCTTAAGGATGTAACTCATCCACAAAGGAAGTGGCCTGTAAGGTATTTTCTCGACCGATACTCGAATATTTTTCATGTATATGGGATCCCTACCGGATAGGACTGATAGAAGAGACAGAGAAGATGAAACGGGGAGAGGCACGTTTCCTCACCGGATCGTTTAGTGTGAATGACAGCGTCTCGGAGACGCTCAACAAACACCATTGGCAGAAGTTACAAGAAAGGCGTCGTGTATCATTGAAACATTTACTACTGAAATTTCGAGAAGACACTTTCCGGGAAGAGTCGGACAACAATTACTTCGCCCCGCATACGTTTCGCGTAATGACCACGAGGAGAAAATTCGAGAAATTCGAGCAACTGTAGAGCCTTACCGACAATCATTCTTCCTATGCGCCATTCTAGAGTGGGACAGGGTTGGAGGGCTCAGTTAGTAGTACAAAAACTACCCTCCGCCACACACTATTAGGTATGTTTTGGAGTATTATGTAGATGTCGATAAACGTTCTCTGGGATTCATGTAGGGCAATCGAATTGTCCCCGATGTTCTTCAAACCAGTCACTAACAACTGTGGCCCTGCGACATGGCGCATTGTTACCGATAAAAATTGCAGCGTTGTTTGGGAAGATAAAGTTCCCAATTAGCTGAACATATCCATTTACAATCAATGATCGGTTCAGTTGGAGCAAAGGACCCAGTCCACACTATTATGGAACCACCACCACTTTGCACAGTTTCTTGTTGTTAGCTTGAGTCAATGCCTTCGTGATGTTTCCGTCAAACCCGAACACTACCATAGGCTCTTAGAAACTGAAATCCTCATTTGACGAGATCACGGTTTTCCTTTCGTCAAGGTTCCAAACGATATGGTCACGACCCATGAGAAGCGCTGCAAGCGATTTTGTGCTGTTAGTATAAGGACTCGCGTCGATCGTTTCTGCCATAGCTCGTTAACGCTAAATTTCGCCGCACTGTACCAACGGATAGGTTCGTTGTACGTCCCACGTTGATTTCCGCTGTAATTTGATGCAGTGTTTTGGTTTTCTGTCTGTTAGGACTGACAATTCTACGCAAACGGCGATGCTCTCGGTGGTTAATTAAGGGCCGTCGGCAAATGCGCTATCCATGGTGAGAGGTGGTGCCTGAAGTTTGGGATTCTCGGCACACTTTTGATACTGGGGATCCCGGAATACTGAATTCCCTGTCGATTTCTGGAATGGAATGTCTCATAGGTGTAGCTCTAGCTATCATTCCGCGTTCAAAGTCTGTTAATTCCCGTCACGCTGGAAGGTTTTTCACATGAATCACCTAAGTACAAACGACAGCTCCACCAGTGCAATGCCCTTTCTAATCTTGTATACACTATACTACTGCCATCTGTATACGTGCAAATAGCTGTCCCATGTCTTTTGTTAACTCAGCGTAAATGATCAAGCAGCTCGTAGACACGAACGGTGCTGATGACAACAGGCTTCCATTGCACTGGATGCCCGGCGGTTCCTGCTTGATGACACTTGGGTAGACTGGGCCCGCGAGGCTACCCCATCAGACATCATAGCGTACCTTCGGCAGAAGGTGCACAAGATTAGATTTGATTAGATTAGATTCACTTTCACTGCAATTGATCCGTAGTGAGGAGGTCCTCCGGGATGTAGAACATGTCAGAAAAACAATACTACATGATAAATATTTACAACTGAAACAAATAAGCTAATGTACCTTCCACAGGTCCCAAGTGGAATGATCGTCAATTTTTTAATGAACACTGTATGAAGGAACCATTTTACAATCGCTAATGCACTGAATTTAAAAGAAAATCTATCTTTTGTTTATAAGGTAATAATCATGTAATAGAACTACACTCCTGGAAATGGAAAAAAGAACACATTGACACCGGTGTGTCAGACCCACCATACTTGCTCCGGACACTGCGAGAGGGCTGTACAAGCAATGATCACACGCACGGCACGGCGGACACACCAGGAACCGCGGTGTTGGCCGTCGAATGGCGCTAGCTGCGCAGCATTTGTGCACCGCCACCGTCAGTGTCAGCTAGTTTGCCGTGGCATACGGAGCTCCATCGCAGTCTTTAACACTGGTAGCATGCCGCGACAGCGTGGACATGAACCGTATGTGCAGTTAACGGACTTTGAGCGAAGGCGTATAGTGGGCATGCGGGAGGCCGGGTGGACGTACCGCTGAATTGCTCAACACGTGGCGCGTGAGGTCTCCACAGTACATCGATGTTTTCGCCAGTGGTCGGCGGAAGGTGCACGTGCCCGTCGACCTGGGACCGGACCGCAGCGACGCACGGATGCACGCCAAGACCGTAGCATCCTACGCAGTGCCGTAGGGGACCGCACCGCCACTTCCCAGAAAATTAGGGACACTGTTGCTCCTGGGGTATCAGCGAGGACCATTCGCAACCGGCTCCATGAAGCTGGGCTACGGTCCCGCACACCGTTAGGCCGTCTTCCGCTCACGCCCCAACATCGTGCAGCCCGCCTCCAGTGGTGTCGCGACAGGCGTGAATGGAGGGACGAATGGAGACGTGTCGTCTTCAGCGATGAGAGTCGCTTCTGCCTTGGTGCCAATGATGGTCGTATGCGTGTTTGGCGCCGTGCAGGTGAGCGCCACAATCAGGACTGCATACGACCGAGGCACACAGGGCCAACACCCGGCATCATGGTGTGGGGAGCGATCTCCTACACTGGCCGTACACCACTGGTGATCGTCGAGGGGACACTGAATAGTGCACGGTACATCCTAACCGTCATCGAACCCATCGTTCTACCATTCCTAGAACGCCAAGGGAACTTGCTGTTCCAACAGGACAATGCACGTCCGCATGTATCCCGTGCCACCCAACGTGCTCTAGAAGGTGTAAGTCAACTACCCTGGCCAGCAAGATCTCCGGATCTGTCCCCCCATTGAGCATGTTTGGGACTGGATGAAGCGTCGTCTCACGCGGTCTGCACGTCCAGCACGAACGCTGGTCCAACTGAGGCGCTAGGTGGAAATGGCATGGCAAGCCGTTCCACAGGACTACATCCAGCATCTCTACGATCGTCTCCATGGGAGAATAGCAGCCTGCATTGCTGCGAAAGGTGGATATACACTGTACTAGTGCCGACATTGTGCATGCTCTGTTGCCTGTGTCTATGTGCCTGTGGTTCTGTCAGTGTGATCATGTGATGTATCTGACCCCAGGAATGTGTCAATAAAGTTTCCCCTTCCTGGGACAATGAATTCACGGTGTTCTTATTTCAATTACCAGGAGTGTATTATAATACTTATTTACAATGAACACATTAGTGCACTGAAATGGTGCAGAAGTTAGGTTGTGCTTACACTTACACACAGACTCTCTCTCTCTCTCTCTCTCTCACACACACACACACACACACACACACACACAACATACAGAGCATACTGTAAATTCCTAACCATCTCGAAATACCGTGGGGTAGTGCCACATCACAAAAAATGCATTATCCTGATTCGGAAATGTGGGTCAACAAAACCTCATCTTCGGCTACCACTTCAGACATCTAATCACAGCAGTGATACTACTTGGGTTTCTTTTAATGAACCACAAGAGGTAGGTACGATAACAGTATCGTAGAGTAAACGGTACTGAAACATGCTTTTGCAGGGAATACGTACTAAAAGTATTCCACTTGCGTGTCATCATTTAAATATAACTGGTAGTGCGAAAGTAAACCTGGAAGCTAACTTTGCCTTTTCGTGTGTAAATGAGAAAAAAATCTGAACCGCTCATAAAGGAATATGCAAATAATAACATGTGGTAACGACAAAATCAGATACTCCAAGCACGGTTTAATTAGATTGTTAGTAACGACACACATCAACTAAATCTCGTATTCGGCAGGAAAGTTGTTCAGTAACAGCATTATAACTGTCAATGAAAATAAGTTTTCCTCGTTGAAAAGAGTATACGAGAAATAATGGCCCTCGACCAGTGCTTCCCGTGAATAGGAACGGGATAAGAGCAACTCTCCGTCGTCAACGACGTTCCAGAAGTTGCTTCCACGTATAAAAAGGGAGTCCGTCCCGAGTCGTCCTTGCACTGCCGCTCGCGACGTCACTCGGCGGCCTGCTTCGGCAGCGCCGCGGCGGTGGCGACTGCAATTACGGAGCACTCCTCCCCACACCTGCCGCTGTCGCTCTTCTTTTGTCACACGCAAGGTGCGATGACGGCGCCTCCCGGAGCAGATTCACGCTCACGTCCTGGCCGGAGTCGTCTGTGTGACGTCAGAAAGGAAACCTCACTGTGCCGACATCAGAGGCGCTTCGCAGCACGGAATTCTACGCACTCTGCCGCAGAAATACGCGTAGTAGAGCCCAGAGTAAGGCAGCTTCTCATTTGAATGAGTGGGTTGAGCGGTCACCAAAGGGGGACTTTGAAATACACAGGTACAGTTCTAAGTTCTCTTCCTTATGCGGCTGACTTTGCTGTGGATTTACCGTGGATTCTTTTTTCTCTTAAAAAAAAGCATTTGCTCACTGCTCCGAAGAGGTTCTCTAATGGAAAGCAGCCAGTTCGCGCTCTTCCGAAATTGCTGGTAAGATTTGGAAATCTTAAAGACATTAATTTTAATATTTTGGATAAAAATGTAGTACCTGTAACGATACGGTATGAGACTAAATGCTAAAAAATATTCACTCTGATGAACATTGGTACCTCAGGAAAATTAGATACGAATTTCAGTTCAGAGTATAGCAACTTGAGAATCATTTGGATTTTTGAGTATGTTCATGCCAGAATATGTTACTAAGAACGAGACAGTTTACAATGTACTGGATATTTATAGACATGGCTTTCCATTACTACCTGTACTTGAAACTACCCTGTAAACCGTCTCTATCGTAAACGGATTGGTCGTACATGTAACGATACATACAATTTATTTGTAAGCAACAAATTTCTGGAAGCATCAGATGCAAACCTCTCCTCAGTTGTGAGGTGTCCACATTTTCGGGCCTTACATAAGGTGCATAACGATGATACCGAATAAAATCACCAGAAAATAACGATATTATTGACAACAGGAATAATTACAGCCATCTCATTGGCGGAATAACAAACGATTTACCCTTTTAACGACAGGGGCATCAGTAATATACCAAAGTGAACGCAGCTTTGAGAC
This sequence comes from Schistocerca cancellata, assembly GCF_023864275.1. Classification (NCBI taxonomy): domain Eukaryota; kingdom Metazoa; phylum Arthropoda; class Insecta; order Orthoptera; family Acrididae; genus Schistocerca; species Schistocerca cancellata. Next base: position 192,065,434 of record NC_064628.1, on the reverse strand, counting down.
GGACAGGGCAGGTGGATAACGACAATGGAACGACTCAATTAGCTGTAGCAAAAGAAAGCCCAGGTGCATTGCAGAAAGAAAAAAGGGAAAATCAATATAATACCTATCAGAATAAACACGGTCGAGACGCAAGTAAGTGACCAGAGTACATTAACGACCCGTGGAAGAAAAATAAGAATTTACCTTTAACGTGGGAGCCGTCGGCTGAAGCTAGATGTGTGACGTAGTAGAATCAAGGTGGGGATGATAACGTCATATAAAAGCACTTTGAGAAATCAATTGAGACACAGAGACAGAGAGAGCGGGCGCTTACGTTTAGCGGCAGGCCACACACCTGCGTGTGGTAAAGGCGCGACTCTGACTCTACTTTACGTTTGCGAAGTGAGGGCAATACGCTTTACGTATCGTGGCGACAATCGTAAGACGATAGTTAAATATTCCTACGGGAATCTTTTCTGGCAGAATTTTGCGCTCGTCGCTTCAACACAGAGCGAGTGTACAGTTGCCATTAATTTAGACTAGGGAAATTTGAACGTTCCACGGAACGGATAGCGTTTGAGACTGATTGCTTTCTGTCAAGGCCTGATTGCTTTCTGTCAAGGCCGAGTAGGGAATTAGCAATTTCACATCCAACATGGAGACAATGCGGCTGCAGTACCCGTTTGGTAATGTCCGAAGCGCTTTTGGCGAAATTAAATGTTGAGTCCAATTTTGCGAGACTTGCATACTACAACATGCGTACGCTTTTAATAGAGAAATTCAAGAGCTACTTACTAACCTACCCTCCAAAGAGTACATGAGAATAGATTAGATAAAGTTATCCTCCCCCAACGTAGTTCATTGTACAGCTATGACGTAGCTGTAATTTACAGTGCTCAGGATTGACTTATTTCAATTGATAACTTTTTCACATTTAGAGATATAGTTTGAATAATTACGTATTCAATTTTTAATTTTAATTGATTTATTGGGAGAAGAAGTAATTAAACTTCCTTATTGATTATAACTTGAATCTTGAGAGCTTTGATAAATTAAATGTATTATGCAAAAGGGAGAGATTGTGTTATCATTTTAGGTTAAATTCCAAACTTGTCATTAATATCAATTTATATATTCATTTTTATTATTTTGATATAGGGCCAGAATTAATAGCTATGTGTAATGTCTGTGTAGCATCCTGGGCTTGAGAAGACAGTCAGAACGTTACCCTTTGCCGCATTCAAAATTAACAAATCCAACGACACATTACACAGTGTCCCATGAAGTGAGGACATAGAGAACATGATCCGAGCATCGGATGGACACGTAAAGCTTGGCAACCACCTTGGTGTTATCCGAGAATAGTGGACTATATGCCGGCACCGAGTCTCATCCTCTCCCTCCTCCTACACCACCGTACATCACACATATAACTTTGCACTATACACGCAGCCGTTATATTCATCATGGAGACGGCCGAAATACATTCTTCAACTGCGATTAAAGTTGTCTTTCCACGCACCCTCATGTGTGGTTTGCTTGTATACTTGTCTATTTGCAATGTCTGTTGGACATTCATTCCATTTCATAGTCCATTTTCTTTCTGCTTACCCCAGGTAACCTTTCACTCTGTTACGAATTTTCTGTTTCATTTTTATTAATGCTCCTGCAGTCACTATACGGTAGTTTCGATAATTCTGTGATATAAACTCTTAAAACCATCCCATTCTGAAAGTCACATCTGCCTTCTTTTGTGTTCTACCTCTATATCTTGTACTTTTTATCATGTTGTCATAGCATACTAAGGTCCAACTTAGCCCATTAATTAGCTTCTCTGGATTACTCCCCCATACAGAGATGCGAACAGAGATTTATTTTACCGAAGGTATATTTTATCGTGCATATTTTTGTCAAAATAAAGGATATACAATGGACAGTTAATGTGGTGGATTCCTGTTCGCACTGCAGTGCTGTAGCATCTTGTAGTCGTCTGTCAAGACCACTCTTGCTGGTATCATGATAGTTTCCATACCTGTCTCCATAATGTCCGCCAACTTTAGTGGAGGAGTTGCGGTACTCCTTCACGATAAAGTATATCTGTGTACCATTCCCAACAGGGACGATTGTTACGATCACTTTGTGAAACGTTTAGATAATCATTCTGTCCCACTCAGCTCACAGACATTGCAGCCTTCAGCGTCAGCTCTGACGAGTGATATCTTACAAGACACTACCAGCCAGCGAACGTTTTTCATCATATCCGCTTTGTGATGGGCTTCTTAAAAACGAAATTGCCAGATATGCCTAAATTTTGTCTTTCTGGACATCTGTTCTTCCATTGCTGCCCATCCAACTAACTTCTGTGTGAAAGAGTTAATTAACGATTGAAATACACTTACTCTTTTAGTGCTTGATGCTCGTAAATAGACCGTTATTAAAATTTACCTACATTCTGACTCCTTATGTACTAGATGACGGGAGATACTTGCTGCAATCACTGACAGTGATTTCAGCTTTTATTTTCTCGTTAGGCAGAGTAGCTTCATTTTCGGTGCTTCTAAACCTTCTAGCTTATCTGCCACTCCGTCGCGCACCTAGACTTTCAACTTCGATTACAACAGTCAAATTTCATGTCTGCTTCTGTTTCGACTTTTAGGGACCAACTAGTTTTTCAGTGTGTAAGGTTGGTTGCATTGCCAGCGCTGAACAATTTCTCTTGTCGTGTAGTTTGAAGCATTTACTTAAATAGTTGATCATTATACTGGCATCGGCTATCTCCTGTGTCTCTCGCTGCGTGCAGCTTTCTCTTCTTGGTCCTCACCTCCTACACCTAATCCACAGTTCAGACAGTTCATATTTACAACAATGTGGCCCCATTCGAAAGGAAGTGCGGCATTCTGTTACTGTGCACGCTTCGAAATAAAATACAGCTTCATAACGGTTGTTTAATCATTGTCTAGAATGTTTAAAACAATTCTACCGGTTTTATTTCCATAGAATTCCAGTAGCGCTAAAAGATTTACATATACACCAAAAGTTTTGAATGTATAGGCTAGATGCTTTCGTTCCAGTGAACCATTTTTATTCAGAACAGGAGCTCATTATCATTTAAAGATTTACACCATAACGAGCTATTTATTTTTATATGCTTCTGCAAATACTTTTCGTGCAATAAATAAAATAGTCTTTTTAGTTGCTAATTTTGATAACCCGTCCGTATATCCGAGTGTGTAAAACTGCAGCTTCCGGGAGGGGGAGTTGTGACGGCTCCTCATTCTATGTGCGCTGCTGATTAACGACGAGTATTGTGCTGATCAGACTGGATGTGGTTTTTGCGCGGTTTCCCACATCTTACCAGGCGAGTAACGCTTAACGCAGACTTTTGGGGTACACATATTCCGTCCCAGGGCGAGGGTGAGGATGATTGGGGGTAACATAGTGGCAAAAGAACGGGCATTCGGCCACCACTTACATCAGTGATGCCAAATCCGATAATAACCTTGCTGACCCTATGACGACGCGGGAAAGGCCACGAGAAAATGATGAAAAAAGAAGAAGTTCCTAGTTCATTAACAGCATTCAGTGAGTTATAAAAAGACTGATATGAACTGCTTTTGAAGTGGTGAATGCTTTACGACTTTATTGGTAGAAATCATTTCACGCTGCATAATAGTCGGCAATGAGCGACAGCAGGTAGAGAGGAGAGATATTTTAATGTCGGTCTGGTCTATAGCGTAATATCAGCAAAACTCGGCTGCAACAAGAACTGTGATCAGCGTTCATCAGTATCAGTATCAACAAATACCACTGAAATTGTGAGGTGTCTATATTACGAGAGATGGTACTTTTGGTTATAACATTTGCCACAGAGAGTGTATTTTCTGAGTACATTTACAGAGGAGACTCTTCGGTTACCAAAGTTCTCAGAAGTGAACAGACAGCCCGCACTGTATAGCTCCTCTTTGTCGACAGTTGGTAGAATCGGACGTCTTGTCTTTCTCATGCTGTTGTGGGGGCTTGATTTCGAAATGCAGTTGGTACAGCTGGGAACCTATGACATGAGGTAATATCTGCTATGCACTCGCGCTGCGCTTGTACTGCAGTAAACGAAATTTCGTGTTTAAGATGTGTTATACTTTCACCTTTTCAGTACTTTAATTTGCGTTTTGACTGTTACAACATAACCAGCTTAAGCACTTCACACTGTGCGTGAATTCAGGAAAGCATCACATCACGTTGTACTCTCGTTTTCTTTCAGCAACGGAATGTAAGAGTAGGTTTTGTCAATAGTCCTCACTTCGCTTGGTTTCTGATTTGTATCTAAAATAGCAGACAGTTTGGCATTGCCAGGATATGTATTTTGCCAGTTTTCTATCATAACATTAAAAATTAACTGTGTTTGTAGTGAAGTAACAAAAAAACTTCATTTCCATGTATTCGTGAAACCACTTTTCATATTATGAAACAGTTATACAAGGAGATACAAGTAATCTACAAATGCAGAATTACAGAATCGAAGTTAAGAAACATGATCCCCTGCAGTTTCTGTACGCTGGGTACAGCTACTTCGCATGTCTACAAGGCTATTTTGTAAACGTCTCTACGTCAATGTCATTTCAACTCACTACAGACGAATAGTTTTTATCTACAGCCGTTTGCGCGCCGCTGTTAAAAGCTGTCAAAAGAGCTGCAGGTTTCGGGGACTTCCTTCAGTTGATTCGACTGTAGGAATGTCTTAGTAGTAAAGAATAAATGTATTAAAATTTCGTTACTGATGCGGCATTTCTTCACGCATCTGAGTGTTTATGTTGATGTATGTCATGAACATGTTTGGTGCCACGATATATTTTTGTTGGTGTATTTAGCGGCATACGTGGATGCCGCCTGCAAATTGCATTTAGCATATAGCAAGTGGCACAGAAGTAATAACAGGAATTGTTAATAATAGTGACCATCAATGCTAACATCTCCATATTTTCCTAATTCCTTTCGTGTTAGTCGTTCCTGCTTAATACACAACTAAATCACAACATGATTGAATTTTCTCATGTTGAGAAGACTGAAGGAGCTATCTTACTCGCTAAAAACGTTCTAAAGCGAAAGTCACATAAACATTTCTTTATTTAAAGCAACCGGTTTAGCCAGACCTCGCTGTCATCTTCAAATCTTAAAAAAAAAAAAAACCTTTTTGTTACGAAACATGTTCATTTTAAGTTGAAGCTCGCCTTAAAATGAACACGTATCATAAGAAAAAGATTTATTAAGATATGAAGACAACATAAAAAATCTGGTCGTAACCGGTTGTATTAAATAAAGAAATATTAATGCGTCTTGGCTTGAAAATGCTTTTAGTAAATCACAACGGTTTCCAGGTTGTTCCTTACTGAGCCTTCACATCCCACTTGTGTATCTAATAGTTTTTAAATACGATTATCTTGACATCCACTGCAGCTTCCGTGGTTCTATTATTAACGAATAGTGTAATGGCACTTTGCTTATTCCCACTGCACCAAGTAGGATTTATTTATGTAATATCAAAAGCAGCGTGATTTCTTCCAGCTAATCTTGTTGCAGACGATTACAATAAAGGCAGGCATACACGATAGACTAGATCTACACTTCCGTTATTTGACAGGTAAGCCAATCACTTTTAGGGCCAATTTCACATATTGTTTAGTGCGTTCAAGGGAAAGTGAGTGTTTACTGATTTTTTACAGATTAAGATCACCTTCAGTTACAATGTATTTTAAAAAAATGTTCAACTGTGTGTGAAATTATATGGGACCTAACTGCTAAAGTCATCAGTCCCTATGCTTAAACACTACTTAACCTAAATTATCATAAGGACAAACAAACACACCCATGCCCGAGGGAGGACTCGAACCTCCGCCGGGACCAGCCGCACAGTCCATGACCGTAGCGCCTAGACCGCTCGGCTAATCCGACCCTACAATATATGTATCCTGTGTCTTTGTCAATTACAGTTGTTATGCCAGACGTACTACCTTATTCAGAATACTATGTTTAAAAAATAGTGTGCTGTTTTACACTCAGATCAGATTATGCGTTCACTGTATACGTATACTAAACAGTGCAGTCCTGATTTAAGAATCTTGTATGACTACGTGTGTAAACGTTGGTTTGCTTTACAAACGTGCCAATGTTGTAAAACTAAAAACTGTGTATATGATTTTTATTTGATGTTCAAACATAAATACTATGCACATAGCCAGCCGGAGTGGCCGAGCGATTCTAGCCGCTTCAGTCTGGAACCGCGCGACCTCTACGGTCACAGGTTCGAATCCTGCCTCGGGCATGGATGTGTGTGATGTCCTTAGGTTGTTAGGTTTAAGTAGTTCTAAGTTCTAGGTGACTGATGACCTCAGATGTTAAGTCCCATAGTACTCAGAACCATTTGAACCATTTTTTTTAACTATGCACATAATTGATACACTCTTAAAGCAACCACAGTTAGAAAGCTAGATTTGTAGGCTTCAAAGAGATTTCATAAAACAAGCATACATATTGGAAGTCCAAATATGGATGTCTGAAATAGTACCACATAATGGTTTCACACAGGTTTCTACAAGTACAAAAGTTTCACAGTGAATACAGAGGAAGACTAACGTTGGGTTGCTTCTGTTGTATATAGGTAACTAGCCATACAGCAATACATAAATGTGTGTCATGTAGAATACCGACGCATTTGAGTCTCTTTTCACGAAGTCATCCAAATCCGGTTAGTAGGTATAGATAAGAAGCATTTGTTAAATCAGAGCTTAGTGTATCGGGCAGCGTGACTAGGAAATGGTCACACAGTTGTAGGTCGTAGGGAATTGGTTACAAGACAGAGAAGGAAGGGATTTTCCAGACCTTACCAAGTAATTAGAATTCATTTATTCATCGGTAGTATTATATCGGACAATCGAGACGATTTACAGGCAGGATTATGGAGCATGTACAGAAATCGGTCAATTCACCACGTGGTCGTGACACTTACAGGAATTGTGGTCCACAGATGGACATCAGTAGAAGCAGAATTATTTTTGGGGGGTGGGGATGGGGCGGGTGTGCTGGATAGGTAATGGTTGAGTTTCTGTGCTATGTGCTGTAGCACTTTGTGCAGTGTTTGTATGGTAGCGGAATAAACTGTAACTCGACGTATTCGTCTCCGATCACTAGAGTAGATGGTGGCTGCAGGACGCCTCCACAGTTTTGTGTCATTTTCTATTCAATAAACATCATGTCTTGAGCTCAGTTGCTATCAGTTCTTCGAATTAAGCAGTAGTGTAATGACTGAATTCACGACATCCAGAGTTTTATGGCTCTACGACGTTTTCATTTATTTTGAGAGATGCATATTGGGTCTGAAGGTGGAACATTGAAGTGCTGGAACTGGAAGCCTTCAAAATAAAATAAAATGACACCTTAAGTTACACGGCTCTTCATGAATTTCATTGACAATGACTTAACCAGACGATGTCCGCTGTCCATGATGGGCAAACAGACACTTAACTACAGTCAGAAAAAGATAACGTTTTCGTTGACACTAGAAATTGTACGAAAGAAGCACCGAGCTATATTTGTTTTTACTCTGACTACAAATAGCAAGTGAATTAGATAAATGTGTTACACTCTGCACCAGATAGTTACTAGATGGGCAGAATAACAATCAAGTGGATGAGGAGAAGGAAACATTTTGCTCTAATGATAGTAAATTTAAGGCATGTGAGACATGAAAACAGAAAAATCAACCAAGTTCAGTGCTTGATTTCAAGAGGCGAGAAATGCTCGCGACACCTACTTAAATGAAGGTGGGCAGACAATATTAGAAACAAAAGTGCCAACAGCATGGATGGGAAATGCTAAAGATAGGGTTATTCATTTCGTTAGTTCCATGCTCCATCGATCATTTGAACGACTCTTTTATGGAAATGTAGTGAAACGAGTCAGTTTAGAGGAAATGTATACAGATCAGTGCTAGCATTAGTAAGCACATTTTTAGTCGTACTCATGCAGCTGCACTCAAAAACAAGATCCTATTTGGGAATCAGTACCTCAATCGGTAAAAACGTAACCTTGTAGGACTGCATCGTTGTCAATCTGCTTGTCTGTTCGACTGTTAAAAACCCTTTTCCTCATGAATGGGTAGATGTATCAAGTCGAAATTTACGTGCCACATAGGGACCCAAGATCCCTTGTCGCAGTCAAGCATTTAAGCTTCTAATTTAAAGATACTGTCACTTATGTACATATTTTGGCTTTCACAAACTCGCCCATCGAAATCTTTAGGCTGTAGGTAGACAGACAGTTTCTTTTATTATTGTGAAAATGATCAAAAATGTATGTTGCTATATACTGGACTCCTTTCTGAGCCACTGACATGTTTAATAATGGGTAATGAAGATCATTTTTCGCTCACTGTCCTTTTCGGATTGTGATGAATTATATATGACTAATTCCGTTAGCAAATATATGAATTACGAAGGCGCAGTTAAATTGTCTTGCTTCTTCATTAGGTACCTGGGTGAACACATATATTTTTGTCACTGCTCGCTTTTGTGCAATCAGTACTTTCTTTCTCAGTGTAGAGCTACCTCAGAAAATTACTCCCTATGATATTATTCAGTGGAAATAATGCAAAATATGTCAGGAGGTTGATTTATTTGTTTCCAAGGATAGGAAATATACGAAGAGTAAAAGTAACTGAAATTAACTGTCTGAGAAGATCAGTAATATGAGTCTTTCAGTTCACGTTTTCATCAATGTATACACTTAAAAATTAGTAACATTCTACCCTATTTATTGATACCTGCTCATGTCCTACATCAATTGCTGGTATGACTATTTGTTTTACAGAAATCAGTGTAGTTTGTGTATTTTTTTTCTAAAAATAGGGAGAGTCCATTTTCAGAGAAACATTTAATAAATTTCCGAAAAATGTTATTTACTAACCCTTCATTAGCTTCCTCTCTTATGGGATGTATTATAAAACCAGTATCACCTGTAAAAATTATCTGTTTTACTTGTTGAATGTAAAGTGGGAAGCTATTCACATATATATGGAACAGAAGCAGTCCCAAACTGAACCCGTGGGACCCTCTTTGTGATTTTTATTCAGTCACTATAATTTTGTACCTTTCTGACATTGTCTGAATTATTCAGCACAGCCTTCTGCATTCTGTTTGTCGAGTATAATTCAAACATGCTGTGTCTAGAGCCGTCATTTCCATGAAACATAAGTTTTTCTGTGAGAGTATCATGATGTACACAATCGATGGCCTTAGAGAGATCAAAAAAAAATACCAGCTATCGATATGTTATTATTTAAGGCTTGTATTATTTGATGGATGTATGTATGAATAGCATTGTCACTGCTAATGAATTCTAGAAGATCCATTTACATGGCAGATGATGATATAGGTAACTACAACCTTCCAGTGCCAGTCCCATAAAAGTAGGCGTGACTAATTATCGTTTTATTATTAACGAAGTAATCCATCCAACGCTCCTTATGGAGCATGAAATATCTACATTTACGTCTACCTTCAAAACTTGTGAACCACTCTAAAACGCATGGCGGAGGCCACTTCCCATACTAGGGATTCAACCAGTTCTATTCGCATATGAGGCTTGGGAGTACCAGACATCTTATGTACCTTTGTACGTGCGGTATCTTGTGTTCGCAGTACCTACGACATACAGACGAACGTTGCTATCGACAGGATGACAATGGAAAATGTGTAATAAAAACCTAGTTCATTGTCAAAAATATTTTATTTTCTGTGTAACTTGACATTATCTTTTCTGCTTCACTACAGTAAAAAGAGAAGTCACTGTTAATGAAATATTGTAAAAATAAATATATTTGTCAACCGCGCAGTAATGGGGAATGGTTTCCTTCATCGGGCCAGGCGACTCCTACACTATAACAAAACAACTGTTAAATACTACACACATGTTAATAAGTGTCAGTACATTAAATATTTCTTCGTTTTAGGATTTTGGTAGCTTCTGAAAGGGAATGACATATGTCAGGACCCAAGGACACTGGAAGTAGAAATGTCGCCTTCGAATGTAAGGACTAAGGCAACTCGCACTGTAGCGCCTAACAAGACTTAGTCTTCAGCCACGACACGTAATTTTTATCTTGTAAGTTTTGCAAAATGGTGAACTGCTCGCACTTTACAATGATAACTACAGATATGTAATCACTATGGCCATATGAGTACAACGTTTCAATCATCAGTAAAGGTCAGTTACAAGAACATTATGCAAACCCTACCTTTCTCGCTGTTCCTCTGTCTTTTCGTGGAACACTCACCACTAAGTAAGCGAATCTATGGCAAAACGAGGTGCACTTGCTGACCAATAGTATGCACATATTGCCAACTTCCACAGAGAAATCGAGCTGGCCCATCAAAGGATCAAACACAGTAGCCTTAACCTGTACGATAGGGATTAAAGGAGACTCCTACATTCCTCATTTAATACTAGTTCTTAAACCTTGTTAGAGGCTTTTGCGGGCTGTTTGACTCCCACTTTCAGCTGGTTGGCTATTATTTATTTACTTAACCTGGCAGTATTAGGGTGAATAATCCATCTTTAGTTTTAACGAAACGTTCTAAATATTTAGCATTACATTCTTTACGAAAAGAGTTTTCTTGTTATATGTGATAAGGAATCGAGCATTTGTGAATTAGAAGAACAGCAGAAGGAACACACTTCATATTCATTAATGATCAGTACAACAATATAAGCAAACGGAAGAAACATAGATCTAAGCTGTGAGTAGTAGGACCAATGGACATGAGGGTAGAGGCGGAAGCTGGCGAGAAATGGAGACGTGATAAAAACAAATGAAAAGAGATATGCGTGACTGATTGGGAACTCAGCATAAAAACAAAGAAAAACAAAGAAGCATACCAGTAGAAGATGGTTACGTTAGCTCCGCTGTTGGCAGAAGGGTAACCGCCCTTTTACATTAATTTTGGGGTAACGCTACAGGACTGACACAAGAAAGTAGTTCAGTTTCTTCTTAAAGAAAACGGTATGTCCAATCGTGCTGATAGAGCAGTTTAACTTGCTTCGGATCTGGAGAGCAATGACAGGGAACTAGTTTACGAATTTTTGGTTTTATGGATGGACACAGATAGGATAGTAGATAAGTGAGAACCTGTGTTTCGATAACGATGAGGTGATAGGTACTTGATATCCGATGAGAGGTACAGAGGCGCGTGATGGCTGAGGAGCTGCGAAGCAGACACATCGTGTATTAGTCACGTATCGTGTCTAGCGACGACCGTCCTAACTGTAGCACGTACCGCCAACGTACATTGATGAGACGTAACATATTGGCCACCTGCTTAAGAGCTTCTTTGTCCGTCTTTGGAACGAACTAGATCACCGAATCTGAGTGTCAGGGATCCGACAGTTTGTTGGTAGCTTTGTGAAGGTATGTTTCATTTGATGTCTACGCACAGGTCATGTAATTCGCTTAAAAACGGGCCGCTGATTTGTGTAATAGGCGATGGCGTCCGATAGCGACCCAGATAGGGTGAACAGGATTTACGTCAGGCGAATTTGGTCGACGAGATTTCAGCGTGAGTGCACTCCTCAAACCACTACAGCACGGTTCAGGCTCCGAGACACGGAAAATTACACTGCTGAATGAAGACATCGCCGTCTTGGAAGACAGGCATGAAGGGATGCCTGTGGTTCGCAGCCGTCATCGCGTCTTCGATTATCATCATAGGTCCCATGCAAGCGTTGGAAAATGACTTCCCTATCATTATACTGCTCCTACCAGCCTGCATCCGTGGCGTACTATTCGGTTCTGCCCGCTGTTTACCTTGATGATGGCATTTGTGGAAACGACCGTCGACCTTGTGTAGAAGTAGTGTGAGTCACCCGAAGAGGCGACAGGTTTCCGCTGATCGACGGTCGATTCCCTATGGTCCCGTGTCAACTGCAATCGGAGCTGATGATTTCGCTGGGTCAAAATGTGAATACGTGGGGGTGGTCTGCTGCGGAGCTCCATGCTCACCCTTATACACTCCTGGAAATTGAAATAAGAACACCGTCAATTCATTGTCCCAGGAAGGGGAAACTTTATTGACACATTCCTAGGGTCAGATACATCACATGATCACACTGACAGAACCACAGGCACATAGACACAGGCAACAGAGCATGCACAATGTCGGCACTAGTACAGTGTATATCCACCTTTCGCAGCAATGCAGGCTGCTATTCTCCCATGGAGACGATCGTAGAGATGCTGGATGTAGTCCTGTGGAACGGCTTGCCATGTCATTTCCACCTGGCGCCTCAGTTGGACCGGCGTTCGTGCTGGACGTGCAGACCGCGTGAGACGACGCTTCATCCAGTCCCAAACATGCTCAATGGGGGACAGGTCCGGAGATCTTGCTGGCCAGGGTAGTTGACTTACACCTTCTAGAGCACGTTGGGTGGCACGGGATACATGCGGACGTGCATTGTCCTGTTGGAACACAAGTTCCCTTGCCGGTCTAGGAATGGTAGAACGATGAGTTCGATGACGGTTTGGATGTACCGTGCACTATTCAGTGTCCCCTCGACGATCACCAGTGGTGTACGGCCAGTGTAGGAGATCGCTCCCCACACCATGATGCCGGGTGTTGGCCCTGTGTGCCTCGGTCGTATGCAGTCCTGATTGTGGCGCTCACCTGCACGGCGCCAAACACGCATGCGACCATCATCGGCACCAAGGCAGAAGCGACTCTCATCGCTGAAGACGACACGTCTCCATTCGTCCCTCCATTCACGCCTGTCGCGACACCACTGGAGGCGGGCTGCACGATGTTGGGGCGTGAGCGGAAGACGGCCTAACGGTGTGCGGGACCGTAGCCCAGCTTCATGGAGACGGTTGCGAATGGTCCTCGCCGATACCCCAGGAGCAACAGTGTCCCTAATTTGCTGGGAAGTGGCGGTGCGGTCCCCTACGGCACTGCGTAGGATCCTACGGTCTTGGCGTGCATCCGTGCGTCTCTGCGGTCCGGTCCCAGGTCGACGGGCACGTGCACCTTCCGCTGACCACTGGCGACAACATCGATGTACTGTGGAGACCTCACGCCCCACGTGTTGAGCAATTCGGCGGTACGTCCACCCGGCCTCCCGCATGCCCACTATACGCCCTCGCTCAAGGTCCGTCAACTGCACATACGGTTCACGTCCACGCTGTCGCGGCATGCTACCAGTGTTAAAGACTGCGATGGAGCTCCGTATGCCACGGCAAACTGGCTGACACTGACGGCGGCGGTGCACAAATGCTGCACAGCTAGCGCCATTCGACGGCCAACACCGCGGTTCCTGGTGTGTCCGCTGTGCCGTGCGTGTGATCATTGCTTGTACAGCCCTCTCGCAGTGTCCGGAGCAAGTATGGTGGGTCTCACACACCGGTGTCAATGTGCTCTCTTTTCCATTTCCCGGAGTGTATGATGAACTGTGTGCACTGAAACACTTGTGCGTGCACCAGCACTGTGCTCTTTCGGCAGAGATGCGACAGATCCCCATCTGTCTTACTTTACAGAGCAGACATACGTCCGAACCTTACGTTCTGTGAAGAGTAGTGGATGTCTCACCATTTCGCACTTAGTGTTAGTTCTACTCTCCTACTACTCCTTTCCACGATACTATAACTTGAGCATTCGACCAGCTTCGCTGTTCCCGAGAAACTCGTTCGCAGGCTCTGCCTAATAATAATTTTCACTTTGTCGAAGTCCTTCATCTCAATGAATTTCCCCATTTCCTTCCCATATCTTTGCTATGGTGATTCCCCGTCCGTGCCTGATACCCTTACATAATTTTGCTACTGTGTCGCGTGCCCGCAGGGCTATTAGGCGGCATCCAGTGTCATGAAGGGTCATGGTCCTAATGTTTTAGCTTGTCAGTGTACATGGGGTCATAGGACAGATTTAAAGCACCCAATATTTTTCTAACTTTGTAGATAGCATCTGATTTCACCCTTTATGCCATAATATATGAGCACTGCCGTTAATAAGGCCCTCTGGTAGTTCTGAAAACATAAACGGTCCACCATAGGAATTCTGTTCTGTGTGGTTGCGAGGATCTGCTTTGTGGAGGCTGAACCGCGCTGAGCACCCTTAAAATCCATTGCAGTCGATGGTATGTAGTTACGCATTTGATATACCAGCAGTTTCTCCGAGATACATCGAAAGGTCGTTAATTCTTCAGTGACGTCGTTAAGCGGTGTTATGGTCACGCAGTGTGTAGCCAGAGCATTAGTGAGCTAATGAATATCGGCACTGCGTAGGCCCAGCCGGAAAGCGACGGCTTTACCGGCGGTCCTGGCCAATTGCGGGAAGCGCAATAAACTGGAAAATATGCGATAGCAATTGTTTCGCCGGATATAGAGAAGGAAAATGGTTCCTCCGTTCCCAAGGTCTGCTTCATATTTCGATACGGAAATTGAACTGCTCACTGGCACGCTGTGAATGAGCGTTATTCGAATTGGGCGTGCAGGCCGTTCAGCCGTACTGAAGCCGTAAAACTGCACATACGGCGGTCGTCGCCCGTGAAATATCCTGCGCCTACGTTGTGCCCAAAATGTGATACGCGTGTAAAAACGCTTCGGTTATGCACAATCGCTCTCCACAAATAATTTTTCTGCTATAATCGCCATTACAGAGCGTTGCTTTATTTTTTCTTCTATACATTGAAATATATTTCCAGGCGGGAACAAACTCACAAGCTCATCGTTGACTTTTTCAGCACTTACGCGTAGAAATGTACCGTAAAAAAATTAATTCTGTCAACGGCTGAAAACTGAAGTGATGTGTCTCAGTTGATATGTGCCGCATGCAAAGTCGCTGGCTGGTAATTACAAGTAACTTTCAGTGGCGAATAATTCATATTATTCATTTATATGAATGAAACGAGTACCTCAGGCCTTAATTTCATGTAACATAGGATACTCCCTGAAACTTCTTCGCAACCGAGAAGTGGGGAAATTGCAAAATTGCAACAAAAGTGAAACGTCTTGAATGTAGGTCTTATGTACCTGTCTAATGAGAAAAATCAAACTTCCAAGAAACCTTCAACTGCATTTGAGTGGATTTACATTGATACCCGAATAATAAACAGTCTATGTCCAAAAAATATCACTAGATTTACTTTCTGTTCCTCGTCGTCAACTGGTTACTTTAAGGAACTGGTTGTAACGTGATTCGAGAATTTACTAACAAATTTATTTTTGTCCCAAAGAAGCTGGGAGCTGGTTGGATGTGTAAAACTGCAGATCTAAAGGACAATTATGAGAAGTTTAGCTGTTCTTTGATGAAAAATTGAATGCATTGCTCATTAGCTGACGATAGCAAGAGTGTTGACTGTGAGGTGTCAGCTTCTTGGTCACAACACTGGAAACGTCAGGTATGACTGCAATCGCTAGCAAATGAAGAATGCTGCTAAAACACTGCAATATTAGGTTAGTGATAAAAACATTCTTCAAAATTTCTCTGATCGCCTAGAAAAGATCACGTGGCATCGCTGTACACATGATTATTCACTAGCGTTAGCAGGAACTTCAATTTACGCTGGTTTCTATGGTCCTAGAAGTACCGCGCCAAGATCAACACTGAGAATACTAATTTTTGAAATACTCTAGAACATAAATAGTACTGTCATATATAACTCACAGCACAACAGTTTGGGTCCAAGAAAGTTCTCGCAAAATATTCCAATTAATAAACTATAGAAATTTGTTAATTTTGTGAGCTGCCCAAAGCATCTGATTTATCGGGTCGTTATAATCTTCTAGAATCAGCTTAACAAGAAGAATTCAAAACGCAATGATGAATAATTCAGACTTTTCGGAAAGAGAGAAAGTGTTAGTAATTAGCAAAAAGACAAGAACCAAATCCCAGGAAGTTCACCTTGGACACACTTCAGTTCTCATACACGTTATATAATTTAAACTTAAACTAAATAAATCAACTTAATAAATCATAGTTGATACTTCTTGCAGTCACGCAACTATTGTAATTAGAAAGATTAAATTATTAATGTTGTTGTTGTGGTCTTCAGTCCTGAGACTGGTTTGGTGCAGCTCTCCATGCTACTCTATCCTGTGCAAGCTTCTTCATCTCCCAGTATCTACTGAAACCTACATCCTTCTGAATCTGCTTGGTGTATTCATCTCTTGGTCTCCCTCTACGATTTTTACCCTCCACACTGCCCTCCAATGTTAAATTTGTGATCTCTTGATGCCTCAAAACATGTCCTACCAACCGATCCCTTCTTCTAGTCAAGTTGTGCCACAAACTTCTCTTCTCCCCAATCCTATTCAATACCTCCTCATTAGTTACGTGATCTACCCACCTTATCTTCAGCATTCTTCTGTAGCACCACATTTCGAAAGCTTCTAATCTCTTCTTGTCCAAACTAGTTATCGTCCATGTTTCACTTCCATACATGGCTACACTCCATACATATACTTTCAGAAACGACTTCCTGACACTTAAATCTATACTCGATGTTAACAAATTCCTCTTCTTGAGAAACGCTTTCCTTGCCATTGCCAGTCTACATTTTATATCCTCTCTACTTCGCCCATCAGCGGTTATTTTACTCCCTAAATAGCAAAACTCCTTTACTGCTTTAAGTGTCTCATTTCCTAATCTAATTCCCTCAGCATCACCCGACTTAATTTGACTACATTCCATTATCCTCGTTTTGCTTTTGTTGATGTTCGTCTTATATCCTCCTTTCAAGACACTGTCCATTCCGTTCAACTGCTCTTCCAAGTCCTTTGCTGTCTCTGACAGAATTACAATGTCATCGGCGAACCTCAAAGTTTTTACTTCTTCTCCATGAATTTTAATACCTACTCCGAATTTTTCTTTTGTTTCCTTTACTGCTTGCTCAATATACAGATTGAATAACATCGGGGAGAGGCTACAACCCTGTCTTACTCCCTTCCCAACCACTGCTTCCCTTTCATGCCCCTCGACTCTTATAACTGCCATCTGGTTTCTGTACAAACTGTAAATAGCCTTTCGCTCCCTGTGTTTTACCCCTGCCACCTTCAGAATTTGAATGAGAGTATTCCAGTTAACATTGTCAGATGCTTTCTCTAAGTCTACAAATGCTAGAAACGTAGGTTTGCCTTTTCTTAATCTTTCTTCTAAGATAAGTCTTAAGGTCAATATTGCCTCACGTGTTCCAACATTTCTACGGAATCCAAACTGATCTTCCCCGAGGTCGGCTTCTACCAGTTTTTCCATTCGTCTGTAAAGAATTCGCGTTAGTATTTTGCAGCTGTGACTTATTAAACTGATCTCCCATCTCCTTAAATTCCCACCTTTTTGCAGTTTCTTCAGTTTCAATCTGCAGTTCATAACCAATAGCTTGTGGTCAGAATCCACATCTGCCCCAAGAAATGTCTCTCAATTTAAAACCTGGTTCCTAAATCTCTGTCTTACCATTATATAATCTATCTGATACCTTTTAGTATCTCCAGGATTCTTCCAGGTATACAACCTTCTTTTATGATTCTTGAACCAAGTGTTGGCCTTGATTAAGTTATGCTCTGTGCAAAATTCTACAAGGCGGCTTCCTCTTTCATTCCTTCCCCCCAATCCATATTCACCTACTATTTTTCCTTCTCTCCCTTTTCCTACTGACGAATTCCAGTCACCCATGACTATTAAATTTTCGTCTCCCTTAACTACCTGAATAATTTCTTTTATCTCGTCATACATTTCATCTATTTCTTCATCATCTGCAGAGGTAGTTGGCATATAAACTTGTACTACTGTAGTAGGCATGGGGTTTGTGTCTATCTTGGCCACAATAATGCGTTCACTATGCTGTTTGTAGTAGCTAACCCGCACTCCTATTTTTTTATTCATTATTAAACCTACTCCTGCATTACCCCTATTTGATTTTGTATTTATAACCGCCCCCCCCCCCCATGAACCATGGACCTTGCCGTTGGTGGGGAGGCTTGCATGCCTCAGCGATACAGATAGCCATACCGTAGGTACAACCACAACGGAGGGGTATCTGTTGAGAGGCCAGACAAACGTGTGGTTCCTGAAGAGGGGCAGCCGCCTTTTCAGTAGTTGCAAGGGCAACAGTCTGGATGATTGACTGATCTGGCCTTGTAACAATAACCAAAACGGCCTTGCTGTGCTGGTACTGCAAACGGCTGAAAGCAAGGGGAAACTACGGCCGTAATTTTCCCCGAGGGCATGCAGCTTTACTGTATGATTAAATGATGATGGTGTCCTCTTGGGTAAAATATTCCTGAGCTAAAATAGTCCCCCATTCGGATCTCCGGGCGGGGACTACTCAAGAGGATGTCGTTATCAGCAGAAAGAAAACTGGCGTTCTACGGATCGGAGCGTGGAATGTCAGATCCCTTAATCGGGCAGGTAGGTTAGAAAATTTAAAAAGGGAAATGGATAGGTTAAAGTTAGATATAGTGGGAATTAGTGAAGTTCGGTGGCAGGAGGAACAAGACTTCTGGTCAGGTGACTACAGGGTTATAAACACAAAGTCAAATAGGGGTAATGCAGGAGTAGGTTTAATAATGAATAGGAAAATAGGAATGCGGGTAAGCTACTACAAACAGCATAGTGAACGCAGTATTGTGGCCAAGATAGATACGAAGCCCACACCTACTACAGTAGTACAAGTTTATACGCCAACTAGCTCTGCAGATGACGAAGAAATTGAAGAAATGTATGATGAAATAAAAGAAATTATTCAGACAGTGAAGGGAGACGAAAATTTAATAGTCATTGGTGACTGGAATTCGAGTGTAGGAAGAGGAAGAGAAGGAAACGTAGTAGGTGAATATGGATAGGGACTAAGAAATGAAAGAGGAAGCCGCCTGGTAGAATTTTGCACAGAGCACAACTTAATCATAGCTAACACTTGGTTTAAGAATCTTGATAGAAGGTTGTATACATGGAAGAACCCTGGAGACACTAAAAGGTATCAGATAGATTATATAATGGTAAGACAGAGATTTAGGAACCAGGTTTTAAATTGTAAGACATTTCCAGGGGCAGATGTGGACTCTGACCACAATCTATTGGTTATGACCTGTAGATTAAAACTGAAGAAACTGCAAAAATTTGGGAACTTAAGGAGATGGGACCTGGATAAACTGAAAGAACCAGAGGTTGTACAGAGTTTCAGGGAGAGCATAAGGGAAAAATTGACAGGAATGGGGGAAAGAAATACAGTAGAAGAAGAATGGTTAGCTTTGAGGGAGGAAGTAGTGAAGGCAGCAGAGGATCAAGTAGGTAAAAAGACGAGGGCTAGTAGAAATCCTTGGGTAACAGAAGAAATATTAAATTTAATTGATGAAAGGAGAAAATATAAAAATGCAGTAAATGAAGCAGGCAAAAAGGAATACAAACGTCTCAAAAATGAGATCGACAGGAAGTGCAATATGGCTAAGCAGGGATGGCTAGAGGACAAATGTAAGGATGTAGAGGCGTATCTCACTAGCGGTAAGATAGATACTGCCTTCAGGAAAATTAAAGAGACTTTTGGAGATAAGAGAACCACTTGTATGAACATCAGGAGCTCAGATGGAAACCCAGTTCTAAGCAAAGAAGGGAAAGCAGAAAGATGGAAGGAGTATATAGAAGGTCTATACAAGGGCGATGCACTTGAGGACAATATTATGGAAATGGAAGAGGATGTAGATGAAGATGAAATGGGAGATGCGATACTGCGTGAAGAGTTTGAGAGAGCACTGAAAGCCCTGAGTCGAAACAAGGCCCCCGGAGTAGACAACATTCCATTGGAACTACTGACGGCTTTGGGAGAACCAGTCCTGACAAAACTCTACCATCTGGTGAGCAAGATGTATGAGACAGGTGAAATACCCTCAGACTTCAAGAAGAATATAATAATTCCAATACCAAAGAAAGCAGGTGTTGACAGATGTGAAAATTACCGAACAATCAGTTTAATAAGCCACAGCTGCAAAATACTAACACGAGTTCTTTACAGACGAATGGAAAAACTAGTAGAAGCCGAACTCGGGGAAGATCAGTTTGGATTCCGTAGAATTGTTGGAACACGTGAGGCAATACTGACCTTACGACTTATCTTAGAAGAAAGATTAAGGAAAGGCAATCCTACGTTTCTAGCATTTGTAGACTTAGAGAAAGCTTTAGACAATGTTGACTGGAATACTCTCTTTCAAATTCTAAAGGTGGCAGGGGTAAAATACATGGAGCGAAAGTCTATTTACAGTTTGTACAGAAACCAGATGGCAGTTATAAGAGACGAGAGACATGAAAGGGAAGCAGTGGTTGGGAAGGGAGTAAGACAGGGTTGTAGCCTCTCCCCGATGTTATTCAATCTATATATTGAGCAAGCAGTAAAGGAAACAAAAGAAAAATTCGGGGTAGGTATTAAAATCCATGGAGAAGAAATAAAAACTTTGAGGTTCGCCGATGACATTGTAATTCTGTCAGAGACAGCAAAGGACTTGGAAGAGCAGTTGAACGTAATGGATGGTGTCTTGAAGGGAGGATATAAGATGAACATCAACAAAAACAAAACGAGAATAATGGAATGTAGTCGAATTAAGTCGGGTGATGTTGAGGGTATTAGATTAGGAAATGAGACACTTAAAGTAGTAAAGGAGTTTTGCTATTTGGGGAGCAAAATAACTGATGATGGTCGAAGTAGAGAGGATATAAAATGTAGACTGGCAATGGCAAGGAAAGCGTTTCTGAGGAAGAGAAATTTGTTAACATCGAGTATAGATTTAAGTGTCAGGAAGTCATTTCTGAAAGTATTTGTATGGAGTGTAGCCTTGTATGGAAGTGAAACATGGACGGTAAATAGTTTGGACAAGAAGAGAATAGAATCTTTCGAAATATGGTGCTACAGAAGAATGCTGAAGATTAGATGGGTAGATCACATAACTAATGAGGAAGTATTGAATAGGATTGGGGAGAAGAGAAGTTTGTGGCACAACTTGACCAGAAGAAGGGATCGGTTGGTAGGACATGTTCTGAGGCATCAAGGGATCACCAATTTAGTATTGGAGGGCAGCATGGAGGGTAAAAATCGTAGGGGGAGACCAAGAGATGAATACACTAAGCAGATGCAGAAGGATGTAGGTTGCAGTAGGTACTGGGAGATGAAGAAGCTTGCACAGGATAGAGTAGCATGGAGAGCTGCATCAAACCAGTCTCAGGACTGAAGACCACAACAACAACAACATTTATAACCCTGTAATTACCTGACCAAAAGTCTTGTTCCTCCTGCCACCGAACTTCACTAATTCCCACTATATCTCACTTTAACCTATCCATTTCCATTTTTAAATTTTCTAACCTACCTGCCCGATTAAGGGATCTGACATTCCACGCTCCGATCCGTAGAACGCCAGTTTTCTTTCTCCTGATAACGACGTCCTCCTGAGTATTCCCCGCCCGGAGATCCGAATGGGGGACTATTTTACCTCCGGAATATCTTACCCAAGAGGACGGCATCATCATTTAATCATACAGTAGAGCTGCATGTCCTCGGGAAAAATTACGGCTGTAGTTTCCCCTTGCTTTCAGCCGTTCGCAGTACCAGCACAGCAAGGCCGTTTTGGTTAATGTTACAAGGCCATATCAGTCAATCATCCAGACTGTTGCCCCTGCATCTACTGAAAAGGCTGCTGCCCCTCTTATTAATATGTTTCTCAAAGGATTACTAGCAGTTATCTGGAAAAATAATTTGGCATTATTGAAATAAAATTTAGTTATCTCTGATAAATGGAATGTAACTACAGATTAATCTCATGCTATGTGTTGCTCTACAGATTATAATGTTTTAAACCACAGGGTGTATGTGTCGATGAAATATTTAACTTAAGATGATGTAGAATTTCTCAAACAAGTAAGAATATTTTTAGTCTATATTTCTTTCTTTCTTCCTTTTGCTTAATTAATAATAAATATACCAACTTCTACAGTATCTTTGTATAATTCTATGTATTAATGTTTTAAGTAAAAATTTTCTTGTCCTTTCACTATCTTGGATGTAAGAAGTTGGAGCAATGACAGTCACACATTCTCGCTGCATATGTATAATATATAAATTTCCAAGCGATGTTATTTATAATACGAAAAGGAAATAACGTAACTCTAACATCAGAACAATAAAATGATATCAGTAATTGTGGCAGGGCTGCAGCAAACATTTTGATCATTTGCCTAGTATCAAATCATTGCTTCTGGACATTTCATCCAATTGTTAAATTATTAACCAGAAACTGCCTTTGAGTGCTGTACTCAAGACAACAGTACTTGCTTTTGCCGCTAAATCCAAGTACAGGTCACCTGTAACATGAATAATTAAAGGCTATTCAATTACTGTTTATTAAATTTATTAAATGGAGGGAAATGTGGGTTTAGTGATCTGCAAATGGATAACGTATAGCCATAAAGACATTAAAAAATGTGACATGGAACCGTTTCGGTATATAATGTTTGGATAGTGGTTGGGTCAAAGCTTTATATAAAATTTATTAAAGAAACTAATCACAGGGACAGATCACAAAAATACCAACAATAACAGTAGATGTAATGATGAAGATATGGATGTTCTGATAAGAATGCTCCTGTTTTTATGTATAATTTATCAGTAATAATCTTGCTCATGTACCACAGACGACTATGGATATTTTGAAAACTGACTAGGAGAATGTGAGTGAAAAATTGATTGTATACCCATACAAAGGTCACAGTCATAGAACTGCTAATTTGGTGACAACAGAACTGTATAGCCAAGTAAAATTAAAAAATTCAAACGAAAGGCGCAAATCTCGTTATTACCAAAATATCATCACCACAGCTAACGTTTGGGAACTGACTGAGAGCACTAAAATAGCGCAAAAGAGTACACAGAAGCGTAATTCCTTCATCAGGTATGACAATGAACAGAATGAAAGCCAAGCTGAGGTAATAGTCATACTACTCCATAGGCCAATATACATCGTAATTGGCAATCTAAATATTATCTGAAATCTTGTATTTGCTCATAGCTTTTTTTATATATCCATATTGAAATATCACTCATATTCTTGTTTTTCGGTTTTCACTGGCCTATATTTATTGGACGTTGGAGAATTTTATAATATAACCCATTTTTACGTGTTGTAATATCGCTTTAATATGTTTCTGTACTGTGCGAATTGTTAGGCGTCTTTTTTGCAGTGAGAGAGAAACGGAAGGGCATATTATGGCTGCGGTGAACACAAGACTGAATAAACAAATTCTCCCTAATTGCTTGAACAGTTCCAACGACTGCCGCCATCATGGAACCGAAACATTTGTTCACTGTCAACCACATGCTTAAGAAACACTAATACTTAACAATCGGCACCTGTTAACTTCACAAAAATGAACAATAACGGAAGCACTTCTGACAGATCACTATTTTGTTGTGTACTGAAAACAAAAAAAAATATGGCTCAAATGGCTCTGAGCACTATGGGCTTCAGTCCCCTAGAACTTAGAACTACCTAAACCTAACTAACCTAAGGACATCACACACATCCATGCACGAGGCAGGATTCGAACCTGTGACCATAGCAGTCGCGCGGTTCCGGACTGAGCGCCTAGGTCCGCTAGACCACCGCGCCCGGCTACTGAAAACAAAATCAGGTAAAAACTGTCGTCATAAAATATCCACTTATTAACGGAATCGGAATTGAACAAAACTACGATAGCGCCAAAATAATAGTTCAAACATACTGAGGTTGTATGTGTGTAGGTCCCTTAGATAATGAAACAGAAGTAAAAATCCCTGGGTACAAACATATCATGTGAGTGGTGGACCTTTTCGCAAACCGTCAGTCCCCTATTAAACAAAGTAAACTGTGAGCCTGAGGGCTCAAATATCTACTTCCGTCACGTAGATAAAAGTTGGTATTCGGTTTTCTTTCTATGCTTTATTTTCTGCTATGTTCAAAAAAAACCCAAACCATGAATTTATTTTTGGAGAAATAAATCCTACAGTCCTTATTCTCATATTGTTTATTTATTTATTCTATTATATTACATTTCGTCTCAGTTTGTAAAAATGAAGCTCTAGCTTCGCAACTGGTTATAAATGAATACCTAAATAATAAAATCAATTCATCTGCAGGAGACTTATTGAGATAAGAGGTGCGTTCAAGTTCTAAGGCCTCTGATTTTATTTCTAATTAACTACTCACCCGAAATCGATGAAACTGGCGTTACTTCTCGACGTAATCGCCCTGCAGACGTACACATTTTTCACAACGCTGACGCCATGAATCCATGGCAGCGGCGAAGGCTTCTTTAGGAGTCTGTTTTGACCACTGGAAAATCGCTGAGGCAATAGCAGCACGGCTGGTGAATGTGCGGCCACGGAGAGTGTCTTTCATTGTTGGAAAAAGCCAAAAGTCACTAGGAGCCAGGTCAGGTGAGTAGGGAGCATGAGGAATCACTTCAAAGTTGTTATCACGAAGAAACTGTTGCGTTACGTTAGCTCGATGTGTGGGTGCGTTGTCTTAGTGAAACAGCACACGTGGAGCCAATCCAGGACGTTTTTGTTGCAGTGCAGGAAGGAATTTGTTCTTCAAAACATTTTCGTGGGATGTACCTGTTACCGTAGTGCCCTTTGGAACGCAATGGGTAAGGATTACGCCCTCGCTGTCACAGAAGATGGACACCATAATTTTTTCAGCAATGGCGGTTACCCGAAATATTTTTGGTGGCGGTGAAACTGTGTGCTTCCATTGAGCTGACTGGCGCTTTGTTTCTGGATTGAAAAATGACATCCACGTCTCATCCATTGTCACAACTGACGAAAAGAAAGTCCCATTCATGCTGTCGTTGCGCGTCAACATTGCTTGGCAATATGCCACACGGGCAGCCATGTGGTCGTCCGTCAGCATTCGTGGCTCCCAACTGGATTGCACTTTTCGCATTTTCAGGCCGTCATGCAGGATCGGGTGCACAGAACCCACAGAAATGCCAACTCTGGAGGCGATCTGTTCAACAGTCACTCGGCGATCCCCCAAAACAATTCTCTCCACTTTCTCGATCATGTCGTCAGACCGGCTTGTGAGAGCCCGAGGTTGTTTCGGTTTGTTGTCATACGATGTTCTGCCTTCATTAAACTGTTGCACCCAGGAACGCACTTTCAACACATCCATAACTCCGTCACCACATGTCTCCATCAACTGTCGATGAATTTCAATTGGTTTCACACCACGCAAATTCAGAAAACGAATGATTGCACGCTGTTCAAGTAACGAAACCGTCGCCATTTTAAGTATTTAAAACAGCTCTCATTCTCGCCGCTGGCGGTAAAATTCCATCTACCGTACAGTGATGCCATCTCTGGGACGTATTGACAATGAATGCGGCCTCATTTTAAAACAATGCGCATGTTTCTATCTTTTTCCAGTCTGGAGAAAAATAATCGGAGGCCTTAGAACTGGAATGCACCTCGTACTATTATCATATGTAGACCTACAACAACGAATGTCATAAAACATAAATATTTTTCCAGACACTTGTAATTCGTCAGAAGAGATATTAAAAGTAATACTTAGTTTGAAACGGAAATATGTAGTACAACAGTCTTGGAGATAACGGTGCTTCGAAACTCTAAAGCCAGTGCTTAGAAATCGTTCAATTCAGAAGCAATCTTAGGAAAAACGATTCGTTACTTATCTCGTTTGTAACTAAATGTGTTTACCCATACTGGATACTATAAAGCTTCTCAAGGATAAGCATTTAAGTGTCTTCAACCACTAGATTTTACTCCACTTCATACATATATACTCGTACAAAGCACAAACACCTCCTCGATGTATGAGAGCTGAGAAAAAAGCATTTACGTGACGTTGATTTAATTACATTGGCTTTATTGGATAAAAGTTCCCTCTTGTCTGCCGGTTATGGGGAGCTGGTGGAATAAAGTAGGCGTCTTTCATTACACTATGTTTGCTACATGGACTTTTCCACTTGTAGGAAGGAGTATGTACGTCAGTTCAATCACTGTGGAAGGTAGTGCTTTAAAAAAAAAAGAAAGAAAATGTACACCAGCGTAGTTCTTTACACTGAAACCAACAAGAAAGAAATGCGTCTTTTTCTGAGGAACTTATTTTTTGTGGTATTTTGTTTTCCCGTCTCCAGTGATCTTCACGTCATGTACGGACTGTCGATATAGATAATGAATAATAAGGGTGTCTTTCGTAAATCCTCATGATATCATTACATTCTTAACCGACGCAGTGACACCAATGGTCATAATAATCAGAGGCTAGTGAGCTAATGGCCTCTTGACTGTAGCCTGCTGTTGGCTTTTGTTTTGTTAAGGTTCCCTTTGTATGACTTGCTATATGTGTGGTATAATGACTCGTTATAGCCTTTTCCAGCATGTATCCATTCTTTGATGTTTAATGAGATGTTTATTACAGAATTTTGCTGTTGGAAAATGTTATGTTGAATAAAGAGTTTAAGGCTGGATAGGAGCGGTATTTTGCAGATTTCCTAGAATCTAACGTGAGGGATGGAATATACTCACTGTGACCGATTTGCACATCCGTAAATCGGGATTTCGTCAAAAAACTACACCTCTTTAACCGACAGTCCGTGAAAATTTCATCTGACGATGATACGTAACTAGACGTGATGTGACAGACTTTCGACCCTTGAACGAAGTTGTCTCTTTCAGTCGGATCTCAGAAAGTCATTAATTATTTTCTTTAACAATTTAACTACCATCGGACCTTAGAGGCCTGTCTATGATTTTTATTATCTTATGTGTTAGCAACTATACATTCAACATTAATGACAATTTAGGACTACTCCAAATTTGTCTTGTTAGTCACAACTTCGGACAATAATATGGCTTTGTGTCATAGTGTTGGTTTACGCTTCCTCCCGTACGGCTCTCACAACCCGAAGCCGTTAGAAGCAGTTTTTAAACAATCAGATGACTCTCTGTTGCGTCATTAGCTATCGTTGACTCGCGTTGTTATTTTTTCAGTGTACAACGTTCCTCCTTGTAATAAGCACATATTTAATTAGGTGTATTATTTCCTAACGCTTGTCTGTTCTGGATACGGAAAATTTTATGGAGAAGAGGAGCATAATATCAGGAGGTAGAGGAATTGTTGGAGAAGTCTTCTGATTATAAAAGCACACCCAGTGTATTTGAGTGTGACTTATTGTTTTCTCGTAATCGGAATGAAATACGGGCTACTGCCCGTCAGGTTGAAATTTCCGGTAGGCAGAGCAAAAATAACGTATTGAAATTCAAGGGACCCACAAGGTATTCGATTAGTAAGTGTTATATTCAAGAGTAGGGTTTTCATATTAACAGAATCTTCCGTCGGTTCTTGGTAGAACAACATTATAATAAATGAAAAGCACCAGTCTGCTTTTGTTCTACAATATTACTTTTATTGTTAACCAGTTTTCGGCTTACAAAGCAATCTTCAGACATTTAGTGACGATTATCACCAAAGAAGTTAAATGTTAGCAGACAACATTGGAACAGAAGTAACACATCTAGACTGAAGTAGAAACATACAGTAAGTAACATCTTTGCAATGAAAAAGTAAAAACTGAAATGTGCATAAATAACAATGGAGTAGACAGGAAAACCTTTAGCACAAAATAGGAATAGTATGCCTACATAACAGTTTCTATTAATAAACAAAACTAATAAAATAAAATAAAATTAGTCCTAGACAAGGCTGCATCAGGAGGTATGAAACATGGAGAGTGATACACAACAAATTAAATGACCAGACACAGCTCAACACTTCCCCTCTCTTAAACTTCATATAATCATCTTTGTTGTTCATTACTTCCCACACTCTCTCTTCCTACATATTCCCATTTTCCTGTATTCATTAAGTTGTTTTGTTTTGTTGAAGTTGTCTTTGTATTCCACATAGACTGTAGTTTCAATAGTTAAGGCTTTCTTTTAACTGCTGTCCATGTTTAACACCTGTTGTAGTTGTCTCATCAAATACTGTTCATATTTTGCTTTGCTCATTTATTTAATGAAAACTATTACACAGCCACTGCTTTGATTATAATGTTAACGTTAAAATGCAGTACCACCATACTCTCAAACTGTAGGTTCTCTCAAACACCTTCATTCTCCTGCATTTATTTATTTCTGTTAATCTTATTGATATTGCTTAAGTTCCTTATGTATTCTGTATTTACATTGATAACTGTCTCTTCTTTTAATTTGTTGTGTATCATTCTCCATGTTTCATACCTCCTGAAGCAGCCTTGTCTAAGACTAATTTTATTTTATTTTATTAGTTTTGTTTATTAATAGAAACTGTTATGTAGGCATGCTATTTTGTGCTAAAGGTTTTCCTGTCTACTCCATTGTTATTTAGCACAGTTCAGTTTTTGCTTTTTCATTGCAAAGGTGTTACTTACTGTATGTTTCTACTTCAATCTAGATGTGTTATTTCTCTACCAATGTTGTCTGCTAACATTTAACTTCTTTGATGGTAATACTCAGTAAATGTCTGAAGATGGCCTTGTAAGCCGAAAACCGGTTAACAATAAA